>NC_047105.1:72976397-74198897 GCF_902500255.1 Thalassophryne amazonica | reverse complement strand
AACCTGATCAGGAACATGTTAACATTTGCTGTATAGAGAACCTTGTAAATACAGATGTACTTCCAAAACTTACAGTGATGGAACTGAACACCAAAACCTGAAGTCCAGAAGGAAGAAGAGAACATCTCTGCTCTTCAAAATGTGAGGAAAGTGTCTCCAAAAACTCCAGCTTGAGGTCGAAGCTGTGGAGGAGACCTTCTTCTGGTTAAATGTCCAGAGAGTTCAACTCACCTTTTGTCTCTGAAAACTCACACCTGCTGCCACGCTTCTAAATAAAACAAAGGCTCTTTAAAGAGCAACTGTTTTTTATTATTTGAAAAAGTTGTTTTGTTTTAACATTAAATGAATGAATCATTAAACATGTCCATGAAGTCAAAGTTAAGTCAAAAATACAGTTGCACAGGTAGAAGAAGCTCCGCCCCTATTGTGCATAATTTCAAAGCATTCACAATCACTAGAATAGTCAAATTCATATTTTAGTAATTACTCTTTCTGATTACATTAAAAGCAATCACATAGTCATCAAGGATGTAATAAAATGTTGAAATGGCTAAATTAAAAAATGATTTCATCATGAAATTTATGTCACATTGATAAATCCTAACTAACAGACATACTGCGATCCAAGGTTCAGTGACAAAGGGTGACACTCGAATATGTTGCTTTGGAATATCTGACGTAAAATATACAGCAAAGATGATGTTTTTCGTAAAACATGAGAACCCTGTTTGTCATATATTGGTTTGAATATTCTATTCATTCTTGTAAGAGGGTTTGTATCATAGCTGTGACTGCTTTGCCTTGTAAATAACATCCCATCCTGTCCCACTCCTGTAAAGATGACTCCCAATCCCATCCCGCTCCCTCTCAAAATCAGTCCCACTCCCATCCCATTCCCGTCTGTCTCGTGCCGTGATGATCAATCAGGGACTGAATATGTAGTGACGTGGAGATGTCTGGAGTTTGACTGAAGATGTGAACATGTTCTGTATCTGGTAGCAGCCTGTGAGCAGGACTTATGTCTCTTTTGTCCTTTATTTCACAATTATGACAGAGTTTTTGGAGTGAGCAGCAGCACCACAGCAAGCAGCGGAGTTTCTTTCTCTTTTTATTTTAATGAACCCCGAATCGTCTGTGGAGAATATTTTATTAATTAACTACACAGATGTATAATAAAGCAAATGGTGACTGGTTTCTAAACATAATTATGACAGAGTTTTTTGGTGGAAGAGCGAGCTGCAGCAAGTAGCGAAGTTTCTTTTACATGTGCGCGCGTGAAAGGGACAGTTGGTCCTCAAGTTGGGTCCTGCAGAGGCGTAAGGACCGCTGAAAGCAGCCGTCATCCAGACTCAGCTCCTGCAGCAAATAATGATACTCTCTGTATTGGGAGCTTTCCACAACAACTCGCTTCGTGTGATCATGTTAACTTGACTGACAACCGGAGCCGGCAAGCGGAATGGAAGCTCCTCCTATTTGATGACGCACCGGGGCGAATTTTCGCAGCAAAAGCAGAGCGACACACCAGGCGAAGGAGGCGCGTCCGTCGCCACGTGACCCCCGCAAATTTGTAGCGTCTGATCGCGCCCGGTGTGAATGCATTTTGGTTGTTTTAAATAGATGAAAATCATCATCTATTTTTGGCATTCCCGCTCCTGTCCGCTCCCGTTCATTTTTATTCCCGTCCCATCCCAATCACGGGATTGATAAAATTTTGACTCCCATCCCGCGGGAATCCCACAGGAATCACGTGACCCACGGGAATTCCTGAAAAATGTCATCCTCTAGTCCGGAGCACAAACGTGTTGAGGCGGTTTTGCAGGCAAGAGAATGAAGCTACTCCAGTTAGCTGTGTAGGCTAACACTTACCGACACGACCTCTCCCACTCGCCTCGCCTTTTCTTCTCCACTGGGAACTGAAAAAAAAGCTTTTTGCGACTGCTTTGGTGATTGCAGCTGAAACAAAACAGTACACCATTTATCTGTGTGAAGTTATGCTGTGTATATATTGGGCAACGGAGCAGAGGTCCCCCTAAGTGGTCAACTCCCGCGATATCACACAGTGTTCAAGTGAGACTGTGGTACTCTATAGTGTTTCAGAAGGTTATAAATTTCAAAATTTCCCAGGGGAAGTGGGGGGGGGGGGGGGATTCCCCTGGACCTCAGTTCTACTCACACCTGTAGTGCGCACTGTGCGGCTATGGCACACTAAGTTCTTCCCTATGCTGTGACAAAGTCCTAGTGACAACCCTGTATCCATTACCCAATAATCATTTAATTTATCCACAACTCTCTGGTATGAGCTCTGTCCCTCTGAGGTTGTTCAAATCACACACAGATCAGTTTTTATTCCCAGAGGGGGATGATGCCATGGCAATTTCCATCCATCCCAAAAATGGTACAAGCATTCTGAAATCATCTCCTCTCACACATTTAGGAGGAATTCCGTTAAACTTCATACAAGTCCTTGTCATAAGTTGGTAATACGCAAATTTCATATTGTTCAAATTGTGCTATTTTACAAGTTATGGCCCTTGATTCACAATGCTAAACTCTGTCAGTTTCATGAGTGGGTGCCTTCATTCTCAAAATCAACTCCTCTCACACTTTTAGCAGGAATTTCATGTAACTTGGTTCAAGTCCGTGTTATAGGTTGATAATACACAGATTTGTAATATTGTACAAGATTGATAGATTTTGGCAGAGTTATGGCCCTTGATTAACAAAACTAGACACTGCCATGTTTATGAATTGGTGCCTGCATTTTGAAATTAACTCCTTTTACATTTTTAAGAGGAATTTTGGGAAACTTGGTATGTTATCAGAATGTAGCAAGCACTTGTACCAAAGCAGCATTTGCCAGTGGGAGATATTGTGCTCTCAGAGCACTGTTGTTTCCCTTGTGGCCCTGCACATGTGTGACAATACTCCTGTTAAATACTTTGCTTGCAGACGTGAATCACTTTAAAGTAATTTTCAGATGAAGACATCGTAATCATGGAAATATTATTAAATTGTTTTTGTTGTTTGACCCTTAAGAAGGCCAAATGTATTCAGTTCTTGATCAGCGTGTTTTTCAGTGTTTCAGACATTTTCCACAATTCTGTGCTGCTAATTAAATGGTTTGCATTTATATCAAAGCTCAAAGCACAAATAATGCCTCACATTCACCCCCATGTGAGACTGCTGCCGTACAAGGTACTCACTACATACTAGGAGCAACTAGGGGATTAAGGACCTTGCCCAAGGGCCCTTAGTGATTTTCAGGGCAGGCTGGGATTTGAACTGAGGATCCTCTGGTCTCAAGCCCAATGCTTTAACTACTAGACCATCACCTCCCCTCAATTGTTGTTTACAAGCAATCATTTGTTGAGAATATAATTTGGATGAATAAATTCTTGGAACCATGATTGTTATATGTGTGGATAGTTCTACCTAGCTCAGTCACTGATCCAGCTTTTGTGATTAACAAAATTAAAAAATATTCAAAACTTTTCTGTTCCATTAAAATAATTTTATTTCTTGATATTGTAATGATAATTGAATAATTACTGATAATAAAATGTAAAACGTCTTTCTGAAAAATATATGATCATAGTTTATTCTTGACAATGGTGTCTCAAGAATGGTGTGTCTGTGTACATATTACTAAAATGTGGTGTCACTGAAGGTTGGCACCTCTGATCTTGATAATTGGAGTTACATTTCCCAGCCCAGCCCTACTGTTGACAGATTTAAGTGTAACCATATAACTATTTTTTCATTGGTTTCTGATGTGTTGCTCTCTTATTCCATAATGATATTTAGTGATTGTATGAATCAAACTTTCTATGTGCCAGTGTTCCCGATGGTGATTCTCAGAAAACAAGCATTCCACATGATTCATGTTGTCTTGCTTTTGAATAAACTTGTATTTCCTAGATATTTGAAAAACATGACAAAGCTGTTTAATGTCCCACAGTACTAGTATCTGGGATAACTGGATCATCTTCTCTCCTTGAGAATTTCTCCTAGTGTTTCATTGCTTTGGGTACACATTATCTCAAGTAGACTAAACTTGATGCTTTTCTCAGAACACAATGTAAATGTTTTGAATAACTTCATTTATACTTATTTCTGCCAGCACATCCATCTGGTGCTTTTGTGGGGACTGCCATCTAGTATTTGAAATTATTACGTAACAGTGCTTATTTGTCTACTGATTTTTACACAGTGTAAGAGGATGGGTCTGAGCTCAAATCAAAACTGTGTGAGTTGTATAAAGCATTAGTGGAAAAGGAGAAATTTCTTCTCTGCTGCTTAGCCCACTGAAACATTACACTATGTAACACAATTTTTGTTCCTGGCTTCTAAGTGTTATATTTCAACTGCTTATGTCTAAAGTCTATGGAAAAATGACTACATTCAGCACAAACTTTGATTTTATTATTTTTTTTTTTTACGTTCTAGAAAGTTCTAAAAGTGTCTATCTCAGCTTTCAGTGCTTACCAGTCGAGTGAGTATAAAAGAACTTGTGGAGAGCTGGACATGTCCCAACTTGTCCTCTAAGACTCCGAAACAGAGGTGTTCCTTTGTCTCGCTTCATCAGCGAATCGGTCGTGACGCGCGAAGCCTCCGCGCGGCTTTCCATGACAAAATCTCTTGTTAAAAGTGAAATCTGCCGGAAAATGGCTGATGTCCAGCTCTTGTGATAACCAGAGAAAGAGCACACGACAGTCTCGTATCCACAGAGCCATCAGCTTAGAAATGATCCAGTGGTTTGTGCCGCGACGTCGCAGCTCGCAGCGCGGTGCACCGACCGTCTTTAAAGGGGTCCTTAAACATGTAGTTAAAGTCCTTATTCTCTGTGAAGCCCATAAAATTTTCACTGAAAGCCAGATAAATTTTTCGAATGGTTTACAGGTGCCAGTCTCTAACAGCTTCTGAAAAAATTCTGATGGAAAAAAAGTCCTTTTCATTCCGCCATTTCCAGACAATGAAAATCCGACGAGGGGGCAGGACCACTCCTTCCACAAGGCGTGCTCACAGGCGAATGACGTCACTGACAGGCGTGGAAAAACTCGCGCATGCGCACGAGGGTTCAAGCATGTCTGACGTAAAAACATATGAATGAAATCCATATAGTTTTTGAAAAAAATAAAAAGGTACGATACTTTATGGACAGACCTCGTATGCTGGTTCTTCCAGTTGTGAATCTAAAACAGCCACTTGGCATTATTTCTTCCTACTTACATACTGTATTGGATATCAGAATTTTCAAGAACCCTAATCACCTTCCTCCTGGGATGGGAGTTAAAATGTGTCAGACAAGGTCTGCATGTCTCGTACCTCTCAGGTCGTGGTTCATTTATGTGTGTGACGAACTGTTGAAATTTCTGAGACTTTTCTCAAAGATTAACAGCAGTGGCCTATTCTAAACCCATGGGCTTTATCCTTTGGGTTGCAAAAAGTCACAGAACATGGGAAAGTAAATCATTGTTTGTATTATGATATACACTATTTTAATACGACTGAAATATATGGTAAAAGGTCAAGAAATATCATCTAAATGTTTGAGTTGTTCTGGATAATGGGCAAGCACTTGGACGGTTTTGCGAATATTTTAACATTCAGTAATAAACTGATTTTTTTTCTTAAATTTGGACAAATGTGTATGTGAAAAATGGACAAACAAACAAATCATCGGAAAAGGGACACAGTGTATTAGTAAAAGCTGAGATGTTCCAGAAACTTGGATCATCTAGGATGATCAAGAATGATCTGTTTTGCTAGCATGTAGTCTCAGAAAGTTCTTTGAAGCTGCACTGTAAGTTGTAAAGCAAGAATGGTGCTGTATGTCCAGTACGTATATTGCAAAAGAGTATTGAATGAAGGGCTGGATGTTGCTGCTGATCAAGAAAACACAGGTCTTGCTGTTTTTTACACGTCTGCATCCACTGGGAGGGTAGCTGTCTGGGTCAGCATACGTACTCATTATTGAAGTGTGTATTCTGTAGTGTCATAACTGCCCCTTAGCATGTGTGTCGACAGTACTTTAAAGTCCACCTTTATCTCAAGCGTTGTTGAGTGGTGTGTGATGAGACGGCAGTCTCTGTGTCTGCTGGAGCTCTGCTGTGCCCTGGTTGATCTCAGAAGGCAGGCCTCCAGCTTATTTATAGCACCACTGTGGGTGCTGCAGGAAACGGGGCTGGTGGCTGGGGGAGAGGCCTGTATTTGCCTTAAGAGAGGGCACTTCCTCCTCCCCAGACTGAGCAAGACCAGAAAACAGTGGTGGGGAAGAGAGCAACAGTTTTGTAGTCTCGCCCAAATGGCGATGACCTAACACATTTTCACACAGCCTCCACTTTGGTAAACACACAGGCACCTCATTGATACCATGTGTGACATTCCTTCATCCCATCTCAGGATCAGACGTGAGAGCTCTGCCCCCATACGACTTCTAGTTCACAGTCTCTCCATTTGCTGTCATTTCCACTTTTATGCACTGTTGTCTTGTGTCATCATTTTCTTGTTTCTCTGTAGGCATCATTCTCTTCTTCTCTTTGTTGCCTTGTCAAACAAGACAACTATAACAACTGAAAACAAACACCAAGGGATTGTAGATGTTACTGGAATGTTGCTTAAGGGATGAATGCCATCTTTCAAAGTTTTGACTTTCCTTCACTTTTTTCTCAAGGATATTTTGATACTTAGCACCATTTATTGATTGAAACCACCAACCCTATGGTTGTCAAACAGCATACTTTTCCAACACAGTAACAGTAATTGGCGTTTTTGTAGGCCTTGAAGACATTTTTCAACTCATTCAGTTGTCTTCCTTAGTCGTTTCGATGAGTGGCAAAATGTAAGAAGTCCAGTTGCTGGAATCTTTCAGATGTCTCTTACCTGGGTGACTGAGAACCTTGATGGACAAACTTGCTTTATTGATGATATCTGTGAGTGCATGGACAGTATTTCGTGATGCACAAATGGCACTTTTCCACTGCATAATTCCTACTTATCTGGACTCTACCAACTTTCCTCAACTTTCCATTGGCCATACCTTGTACCTGGTGCCTGGTCCTGTTTTTGGGATCGATTCCATAGGGATTCCAAGGAATTTGAAGCAGTATAAAAAACATGAAACGAACAGGGCTGGACTGGGACAAAAATTCGGCCCTGGACTTTATGGTTCAAACTAGCCCACCACTGCAAATTGCATGCAGCTATTGTGCCAGTTTGCCCCCTGTTGAAGTACATATATACACAAGCCCTTTATAACACTACTATACTGAACAATAAATGGTAAATGGACTGCATTTATATAGCGCTTTTCCATCTGCATCAGACACTGAAAGCGCTTTACAAATAATGCCTCACATTCACCCCAATGTGAGGGTGCTACCATATAAGGTGCTCACTGCCCACCGGGAGCAATAGGGGATTAAAGACCTTTCCCAAGGGCCCTTATTGATTTTCCGGTCAGACTGGGATTTGAACCGAGGATCTTCTGGTCTCAAGCCCAATGCCTTAACCACTAGACCATCACCTCCCCAATGTCCCTTTATATTTTGGAGCCTTGAATAAAATAAACGATGACTACACAGTATATTGCTCACTTGCTCTTAAGAAGGATACTGGAGAAAGGTTTTAAATTCAAGAGTGTTTTTTTATAACTCACTCACTCATAGGCGGTGAAACCATCGTGGTATTGGCAGACTGGCAGCAAGGTACTGGAGGTCACATCACACAAACAGAGGGCCCTGTGAAATACAGACAACAAAACATGCATGCCTTATTTAAGTGATTACTGAACAATATTCTTGCAAGTTTTGAAGTCTCGACTAAAATAAATGTATAATAGATAGCCAAGAAAAGAGGATATCAAGTGTATTGCACCTGCTATCATCACTACCATCACTAATCTCCTGCTCCTGTACCACCTCCATGGCACTGGGAGCCTCACTGTCACTTTCACTGTCTGAATTCAACACCACCTGCTGCTGCTGAGAGGTACCCACAGGCGCCCCTGCCAGGATGGCCTGCGCAGCAAACATCTCTGAAATTTTTCTGCTCTTAGCAGCATCAGTTGTGAGACCTTTTTTTTCCCTTTTCTCTCAATTTTTGTGCACTGCCTTTCTGTTTTTTCTCCATTTTGCAGCTGAGCTCTATGGGCTGGTGCATGTCTTTTCCTGGGCTAGAAGACTTATGGCAAGATGCAGCAAAAAAAAACAGTCACCCATCGGCCCATTATTGATCGGCCCACCAGAAAAAATCCAGGTACTCCCAATGGCCAAACCACCTATGGATGTGAAAATATTGCAGTTTAGTCATTCATTAGAGAGAATTGTCATTATCAATGCATCATTGTTGCTGGGTGACAAAAAAACTGTCTGGACAAACCTGACATTTTAAAAATATTAGGCAAGTTGCTCTGTCTGTACTGTACTATAATGCAAAAGCTAAACTGTTTGCTCATTACTGTGTTGTGCTCTTCTTCTTTTGTTTGTTGTGTTGAAGATGACATCATGACAGTCTCACATGGTGTTGCTATGACAACTTAGGGGCACTAGCTACTAGCAATGGAAAAGGAAGCATAACGCCTATAAAGTGGCGCTAATAGCCTAATTTTAGCATGAGCTGAACGCCTCTATTGTTAGCATTAGAATTTAGAATTTGCTTAATGAAATACAGTTTTGCTGAGAAAGATCTTGCTGCACATTTTCAGGTAATTGTACATGTTGCTGAAAAATGACAACCTAACTGTGTGGTTTTTGAGTTTTTTGCTGAACAGATACATTTAGGGCTCAGAGAATTAAGTTATAGTGTTTTGTTCACGTATGTCTGAGCATACTGTCTCTGTCAGTTGTGGTATAATGTTAGTGTGTCGTTACTTAGCAAGCAGAATTTTAACACCACAAGAGCCATATCTCTGCATTATTTTTTGCTAAATGTAATATTTTGAAACATACTGTACCTACTTTAGTGTTTTCAGCTGGGATTATCCTCCAGGTTTGGCCTTAGAAGTTACTGTGCATGTTTTATTACTTCTTTCTGACATGGGTGGGAGAGAAAAAGCCAACTTTATCTGTAACCACCGCTGTACCATTATATACACAGGCTGTATATAATGGTACGGTGGTACTTCTTGTCTTGACCTCCTTCACCTTCAGCTTGCTAACCTCCTGACCTACTTTCTCTCCTCCCTGGTAGATTTGTGTCGACTGCATTTTGTGTTTGAGTCTGAGAAGGGTTTGTCAAATAAAAGCATGTCAGCGTCTAAATAAACAGCACACAGACACACTGAACTTACCAACCTTGTTGTTGTAGATTCGTCTAAACAGACATGCACACATGCACCAAAGAAGCAAGAAGATGAGCAAAGAGAAAGCCTGGTTGCATTTCATGAATAATTCAAAACCTTGTGACTTCTGAGAAGGAGAAAGATAGCCCTTTGCACACACATGCACACACACTGACAGCAGTGGTACGGAGAGGAGGATAAGTGGGGAATGTGTGCAGCAGTGTGTCAGTTTGAATGCATGGTATTTAGACTGAGCACCATTTTAAAATTCCTTTCATCCCAATGTAAATACATCCATCCTGTTTATCCTGCTTCACCCTATCATTCATCCTCTTTTATTGCACATGGCTGCTGTCTGAATTTTGGTGATGTGTGCATATGTAATCCAAAGTTACTCTTACGTCATTTTCAGGTGGCCACCGCAGAACTGGGTTGGGGCACTTATACATAATTTCTCAATTGAGAAATTATCATAAAGCATTTTATTTCAAAATTTAAGGTTCTCTGTTCAGTAGATAAAGAAAAAACAGACATTACTTAAGTACTTGTTAACATGTTCTCTCTGTATATCCAGTCAATAAATGTGGTGTAACGGAACATAGCTAATTCTTACGGACTGCTTCCCCATGTTTTGGCACATGTGTGAACCGCGGATTAATTGCAGAGTTTCCATAAGTATAATTTTGTGTCATATTAACTGTTTTTAAAGTGATGCTTGCATTAATTTCAATGCAGTCATTGTAAAGTCACTATTTGGAGGTTAATGCAGCTGTGTGTATGTGAGCTGTGCAGTCATGAACACAGCCTGTTAAAAACAGCCTGATGCTCCGCTTGCTGCATGCTCAGCACATTTCTCAATTCAAAATTCAACATAATCTTTCAAAAATTAAAAGAGTTGAGGTTGAAGTGTCCTTCGTCTCTTCGGGCCCCTTCACACATAGCACGAAAGATGCAGAAACCGGAAGAAAATCCATGAACTAAACACGAAATGGGGAATCATGAAACATTCCACCTGCAGTCGTGAGGGATGCATGGTTGCACAGGCGTGCATGATACACCGGCGACAGTTTCATGCACACTCGTGCACAAACACAGTGCAAGCAGCTGGAACGTGTTGCACCACATTGCGCCTCTGTTGTGGAGAAAAAAAAAACAGCTGGAACATGTTGGACCACACCACGCCTCTGCTATGGAGGAAAAAAAAACATGCACCATAAAAAAACACCGCAATTTATTGAATCTCTGTCGAGTGGACAACACAAGTATGAACCGTCTGTTCCTCTGTAGGTGACCCATGGTCATAGACCTACATTCATGACATGAATGAAGCAGTGGTCTCTTATCATGTCTACAGCTACTGGCCTGGCCTGTCCAGTCGGCCCCACGCGCGTGTCCAGCTGAGGAGTTGATGCGTTGCCACAGTGATAAATAAGGTTGTTGTTCCACTAAATATGGCAGCGAAACTGTAAATCAGAGATCACTGATGCAAGAGGCATGATGTCAATATTCATGAAAACAATGCCACGTACGAGAACCAAACCCAGGGTATTTCCACTAATGTGTGTTGAGTCCTGAATGCATTGCTGAAATCCTAATGCATCCACAATTTCCATAAATGATTTGCAGAGAGGACCAGAAGGCTTATTTATATGAATGTTGAAGTCACCAATAATCAGAATGTTATCTGCGTTCGTTGAGAAGTTAGAGATGAACACACCAAATTCATCTAAGAATTCAGAGTATGGGCGAGGGGGCCTATATACAGTGACAAAATAATATGGCTGATTTTTATTCTTCTGACCTTGGCAATAAGTAGCATTGTGGGCAGAGCGGAGAATCAGATGCTCAAATGAGTTATATTTGTGACCCCCAACAGCTAAGAAGCTACCTTAGATTTACAAATAAGAGCAACACCCCCGCCTTGCTTCACATCACGAGGGACATACTAAATGTGTATGCTGGTGGGAAAGCCTCATTTAAGGGGAGGACAGCTGTATGTTTAAGCCAGGTTTCACATAACTCAGTCATATCTACGTGATAATCCATAATTAGATCATTAGTCAAAAATGATTTTGAGGACACTGATCTTATCTTAATGAGACCCAGTCTAAGGACCTCAGTGGGGTTGACAGTTGGACTGTTTGGATTTAGTGGTGGTTCCAGAGTATTATATATAATATGCTTGGAAGTAGGTTTAGGTTTGAGACATTCCACGCAGGTTGTAGGTAGCAGACACAAAATATTTGATATTGTTGGAACAGCCAAGAGGCCATCCTCAATTTCAACGTCATCTAATGTAGTAAGGGGTATTGTTTGCAAAGCATATCCCTCTATGATTTTTATGGACATGTCTGTGGAAATAGGCCACAGTCTCAAGTTGATCAATTTCTCTCCCTGGCAGATAAACTGCACGATCACCATCGTGGATTTGCTGCACTAATTTCCCTGCTAAGCTAATGGATTCCACACCCACATTTGTTATAAACCTTGCAGGGTCTTTAATCACCTGCTCCATGGCCTGCTGTAAAACCCTCCCTTTCCTTCTAAACACGGTACGTGTTCCCCCAGCTGTGACATCCAGAACCAGAGATTTCAACAGCTGCTGCTGTCGGTGGCCATGCCCCCTGTCCATTCAGCGCACAGACCAGCGTGTCACTCTCTGTTTCTGTGTTACGTGATCATTTGTTTTAGTTATTTGTTATGTACTTGTGTATGTAGTTATTGTAGTACTTATTGATATACCTATCCTGGCTGTGGTCTCTGTGTTGTTAATGTGACATGTCATATGCACTGAGCCGTCAGCTGTCAGTGAGTCTCTGTCTGGTGATAAACTGGGAGACGCCTCACCATGCTGTGTGCGCTCAGATATGGTTGGCCAGTACCCATCTGTACATGCATATCAGCATTTCATGCAAGTGTGCATGAAGCACATGCACACCACATATGTTGGGGGGGCAGGACACATGTGATACACATGCACGCCATGTGTGTTGGGGGGAGCCGACAGACTGGCACGCCACATGTGTGTTGCTTTGCAATGCCACACTCGTGGGGGCACTTACACAAATTTAACATCCAGCTCGAAAGTGATCGCCTGCTCACTATTTTTGAGCTAACAGCATGAATGGCCACACATTTTCTAAGTGTCCATCAAGCATTGTTGGATGTTCGTGTGTGTCACCTGGAATTTGCTCTCACAGGGCACTCTCTGTCTTTCAGCTGCTGGTGTGCATGAATAGTTGTAGCGACAGGTGTACGAGGCGTTAGAGGCGGCTCCAATTTTTCATGAATGGCATGTAATTCCTCTTTTGTGTGCTAGTCGGCTTCAATTGTGTTATGTGCGAAGGGGCCCTTCATTGTGCAGCCATGAGCCCACTGAACCGAGCATTACACTGGAAAAGCACTCTGGAAAGCAATGAGTCTTCCCAATTTTTTCAGAGAGCCTGCTCTGCAGGACCCCTGACCTGATTGTATTTGGATCAGAGGGTAGAACAAATGAATTTATCCCAAAAGGGTTATAAATAAAGTTATTGGTTGCCTCTCACCAGACAGTGTGGACATCCTCAACTTTTTGAAAAAGAGTTTGAAGTTATAAACTTCGATCAGCTTTACTCCATGAGAAAAGCTCGGGAGATTTTTGTTGTTGTTGTTTTTTAATATTATGTAAAAACTTTTCTGGGGCCTATCCCAGCAGTCACAGAGTGTGAGGCAGGGTACACCCATGACAGGATGCCAGTCTGTCACAACGACTTTTAATTGTAAATTATAGTATTGTGTATTTCTGTCAAATATTTGGTTCTGACTTAAATTCTGCATTGATAAATTCCACTGCCTACATCAGCTGGCAGCAGAATGTAATAAAGATGTTCTGCCAACACGTATACTGATCATATAAATGTGCACATGTCCCATTGATGATTTTAAAACCGCAAAACAGTGAATATGTCACTGAACAACAAGGGGTACAGTGAATTATTTATGCCAAGCATCATTAAAATATTTCTGCCTGAACCTTTACTTCGGGCAAAGCCCAGTGTTGACACCAGCCCAAGACCGAGGCAACAGAAAATTTTTATTTGAACCTTCATTCTCCTGCAAAGGTAACAGCATCGTCATCTGTCGGGATGAGCTCATGACTCCATAAGCTCTTCCCAGGCATCTCTCAAGCTCGGACTTCGAGACATGAATGTCACTGATGAGATAAGAGAATACAGATGAAATTTGCAATTCTGTTGGGGAAGTGTCGTGACACGGACCCACAACAGGGGGCGTTAATGAAGGGACAATGGAATAGCCAAAAAGTAACAATTTAATGTTGTGAAGGTGCACAACGTGATACAGACAGATACAAATATGTGTTATATCAATCCAACAAAAGGTGACGTGTGGCAGGCTCGAAGATAGGAGACGTCCGGTGAGAGAGAAGCCGGAACCCACACAAGCCTCACCACCAACGGACCTGAAGAACACCGGAGCCGCCAAGCCCTGCGCCCCAGGTGGCCACTGTCTTCAGCAGTCAGACCCGGTACTGCTGGCAGAAAACAGAAACAGTTCTGGATGAGTGTGAGTCCGCACACTCAGTAATCCCACAGTCTGTGTTCAGTTAAGGAGGGAGAACCTCCACCTCCAATCACACACTCGTGCAGCTCCTGAATTAACCACTTATCTGAGTGGGGTGTGAGGCGAAGCCGTCGCATTCCACACCAAACGCCAACTCCGCAGATAAGGCACACCACAGGAAAACGGCTGCAAAAAGAGATCAGACTAATACTCAAAGTTTAAGTCAGCAGAGAAAATTACCTGTATGGTAGACGATTTCTCGGCGAGGAGGTGGAGTTGCAGTCCGGTCTTTATAGTGGTGGTGATGGGTGACAGCTGGTGTTGATTGATGACAGCTGTCACCTCCAGCGGCTCCGACGCCCTCTCGTGCTTGGAGCCCGCACTCCAAGCAGGGCGCCATCTGGTGGTGGTGGGCCAGCAGTACCTCCTCTTCAGCGGCCCACACAACAAATTCCAGCTAATACTTAAAGGAGCACGGTTTGAAAAAAATAAATGCCTGCCTTTTAATCACGGAAATTCAATGCCCACATTCCTTGAATTGGCGAGTGCCAATACTGAACTTCATTTCGTATTCATACTGGGTACGCTGTTACTGGGCATGTCCGGACTGCTCTGTTCAGTATATGCGAGGAGTTTTTAATAGAAATGCATTGTGATCGGACAGGACATTTTGTCCGATGTAAGCTTCTTCTTTGTCTTTCGGCTGTTCCCGTTAGGGGTCGCCACAGCAGATCAGTCGTTTCAATCTCACCCTGTCCTCTGTATCTTCCTCTGTCACACCAACCACCTGCATGTCCTCTCTCAGCACATCCGTGAACCTCCTCTTTGGTCTCCCTCTTCTCCTCCTGCCTGGTGGCTCCATCCTCAGCATCCTTCTCCCTATATACACTGGGTCCCTCCTCTGCACATGTCCAAACCATCTCAATCTCGCCTCTGACTTTGTCTCCAAACCGTCCCACCTGAGCTGTCTCTCTGATATGTTCATTCCTAATCTTGTCCATTCTTGTCACTCCCAAAGAGAATCTCAACATCTTCAGCTCTGCCACCTCCAGCTCTGCCTCCTGTCTTTTTGTTAGTGCCACTGTCTCTAAACCATACAACTGTTTTGTAAACTTTCCCCTTCACCCTTGCTGATATTCTTCGGTCACAAATCACTCCTGCCACCTTTCTCCACCCACTCCACCCTGCCTGCACTCTCTTCTTCACCTCTCTACCACACTCTCCATTACTTTGAACAGTTGACCCCAAATATTTAAACTCATCTACTTTCACCACTTCTACTCCTTGTAACTGTACTATTCCACTGGGCTCCCTCTCATTCACACACATGTACTCAGTCTTGCTTCTTCTGACTTTCATTCCCCTTCTCTCCAAAGCATATCTCCACTTCTCCAGACTAGACTCAACTTGCTCTCTACTCTCACTACAGATCACAATGTCATCTGCAAACATCATAGTCCATGCGGACTCCTGTCTGATCTCATCCGTCAACCTGTCCATCACCACTGCAAACAAGAAAGGACTCAGAGCTGATCCTTGGTGTAATCCCACCTCCACCTTGAATGAGTCTGTCATTCCGACTGCGCATCTCACCGCTATAACACTATTCTTGTACATGTCCTGCACTACCCTAACATACTTCTCTGCCACTCCAGACTTCCTCATACAATACCACAACTCTTCTCTTGGCACCCTATCATAAGCTTTTTCTAAGTCCACAAACACACAATGTAACTCTTTCTGTCCTCTGTACTTTTCCAACAGTATTTCTAGAGCAAACATTGCATCTGTAGTGCTCTTTCTTGGCATGAAACCATATTGCTGCTCACAGATCTTCACCTGTTTTCTAAGCCTAGCTTCTACTACTCTTTCCCATAACTTCATGCTGTGGCTGATCAGCTTTATGCCTCTGTAGTTACTGCAGCTATGCACATCACCCTTGTTCTTGAAAATAGGAACCAGCACACTTCGTCTCCACTCCTCAGGCATGGTCTCACTTTCCAAGATTTTATTAAACAATCTGGTTAGAAACTCTACTGCCATCTCTCCTAGACATTTCCATGCCTCCACTGGAATGTCATCTGGACCGACTGCCTTTCCACTCTTCATCCTCTTCATAGCAGCCCTCACTTCTGCCTTGCTAATCTCTTGTACTTCCTGATTTACTCTCACCACATCATCCAGCCTTTTCTCTCGCTCATTTTCTTTATTCATCAACTCTGCAAAATATTCCCTCCACCTTCTCAGCACACACTCCTCACTTGTCAGCACATTACCATGTGCATCTTTTACCACCCTAACCTGCTGCACATCCTTTCCAGCTCTGTCCCTTTGTCTGGCCAATCGGTACAAGTCCTTTTCTCCTTCCTTACTATTCAGCTTCTTGTACAGCTCGCAATATGCCTTTTCCTTTGCTTTTGCCACTTCTCTTTTCGCCTTACGCCGCATCTCCTTGTACTCCTGTCTACTTTCGTCATCTCTCCGACTATCCCAAAACTTTTTCGCCAACCTCTTTCTCCTTATGCTTTCCTGGACCTCTTCATTCCACCGCCAAGTCTCCTTGTCTTCCTTCCACTGTCCAGATGTCATACCCAGTACTGTCCTAGCTGTCTCCCTCACCACATCTGCAGTACTTTTCCAGTTGTCCAAAATTGCTTCCCCTCCAACCAGTGCTTCTCTCACCTGCTCGCTAAATTTCACACAACAGTCTTCCTCCTTCAGCTTCCACCATCTGATCCTTTGTTGAACTCTCACTCTCTTCTTTACCTCTAAAGTCATCCTACAAACAACCATCCTGTGCTGTCTAGTGACACTCTCTCCTGCTACCACCTTACAGTCTGTGATTTCTTTTAGCTTGCATCTCCTATAAAGAATGTAGTCCACCTGTGTGCACCTTCCTCCACTCTTATATGTTACCCTGTGCTCCTCCCTTTTCTTAAAGTAGGTATTCACCACAGCCATTTCCATCCTTTTTGCAAAATCAACTACCATCTGTCCTTCCCCATTCCTATCCTTGATACCATATCTACCCATTACTTCCTCATCACCTCTGTTCCCTTCACCAACATGCCCATTGAAGTCTGCTCCTATCACCACTCTTTCATGCTTGGGCACACTCTCCACCACCTCATCTAACACACTCCAGAAATCTTCTTTCTCCTTCATCTCACAGCCAACCTGTGGGGCATATGCACTGATGATATTCATCATCACCCCTTCAATTTCCAACTTCACACTCATCACCCTGTCAGACACTCGCTTAACCTCCAACACACTTTTACCATAGTCTTCCTTTAAAATGACCCCAACACCATTTCTCTTCCTGTCCTCACCATGGTACAACAACTTGTACCCACCGCCGATGCTCCTGCTCTTACTTCCCTTCCACTTGGTCTCTTGCACACACAATATGTCTACCTTTCTCCTCTCCATCATATCAGCCAGCTCTCTCCCTTTACCAGTCATACTACCAACATTCAAAGTCCCCACTCTCATTTCCACCCTTCTAGTTTTCTTCTTCTCCCACTGTTCGTGGCAACGTTTTCCTCCTCTTCTTCGTCGTCTTCGCCCAGCAGTAGCCCAATTTCCACCGGCACCCTGTTGGGCAATAGCACCGGTGGCGGACGTTGTTAACCCGGGCCGTGACCGATCCGGTATGGGAATTTGATTCTGAGTCTGCATAGTTCGGTTGGCTTGTTTTACGCCGGATGCCCTTCCTGACGCAACCCTCCTCATTTATCCGGGTTTGGGACCGGCACTCAGAATGTACTGGCTGCACACCCCATGTGGCTGAGTTATTTTGTCCGATGTAAGCAAAAATCTGTTATACACAATGTCATATTATAGGATTATTAACTGAGCACGAGGTCTGTATGGGGAAATATCAGACCGAGTTGTTGGCAGTACGGACCTCACTATGCTTGGTCTGTGCAATAAACACCAAGGTCAATTTTTTTTCTCGTACAGACCGAGCAAGCAAGGTTAATAATTTGTTTATTATATGGCTATTGTTTATATAAACATGCGACCTTCTGGTATCACCCGAATATAAAAGCTGCTGATGGTGTTGGGCTCGTAGTCAGACCCGTTTGCTATCTTCAGCTCCATGAAGACCTTGCTAACAGATGGTCCGGTCATTAGCTGGTAAGCTTTCAATCTGTGTGTTTTTTCCAATGCTGTTTAGATGTTTATGAAGTATGTTCATGTCCGACTTGGTTTTTCTAATCGTGTTTTGAGCTTTCTGGTTTGTAACGACTTGACTGTTCAGAGCTGTGTTTTCATCTTGTTGGTCTTCAGTTTGCATGTCCACTTCAAGTTTCTGTGTAGGCTCTCAGTTGTCCACGTGGTTTCCATAATAGAGAAGCTTGAATCTTCGACTGGGCTGGGTTGCTTGACGCGAGGACGTTTCGCTTCAAATCGCAGAAGCTTCCTCAGCTAAAATTCTTGCTCTGGTGGTCTGACTTCTGTCTTGACTCTTGTAGAGAAGAATAATCAAGAAGTCACAAAAGCTGGAGTTTTAAACCTAACCAGACCCCTCCTGCCGAGAGGCAGACTGTCCACGTCAAGCTCGTTTGCTGTTAATTCCACCATTTTCTTTGTTCGCTGTTTGTTTTGTTTTATTTCGTGCTGTGACAATTGTAAGGATGGTGTTAGCACACATCTAAAACACCATCCCCGCAGACCTGGACAGCCATCAGTTTGTATACTGGGCGAAAAGATGTACAGAAGATGCTGTCTCCATTGCACTCCACACAGCTCTTGCCCACCTGGAGCAGCCAAACACATATGTCAAGAATACGTTTTGCATATTTTAGCAGTGCATTTAATACTGTAATCCCTCATAAACTGGTCCATCAACTCACCAACCTCAGACTCCCCATTCTGTTCATGGATTATGGATTTCCTGAACAGCAGACCTCAGAATGACAGTATGGGGAACTAGACATCTGGCACCATAACCATAAACACAGGCACACCGCATGGGTGTGGGCTCAGTCCAAGACTCTTCACTCTCGTCACCCAGGACTGTGTCCCCACTCACTCCTCCAACACCCTGATAAAGGTTGCTCACAACACTATGGTGGTAGGTCTTACCAGGGACAACAACAACAAGACCTGGTACAGGGAGGAGGTCAAACGTCTGACAAAGTGATGTGCAGGCAACGACCTGGTCCCCAATACCACCAGACCAAAGGAGGTCATCATTGACTTTAGGAGGACCAGGAGAGTCTCACAGACCCCACTACACATCAGGGGATAAGAGATCAAGAGGGTGGACTCAATCAGATTCCTTGACACCCACATCACCAAGGATCTGACATGGACATTACACACCCACATCCTGTTGAAAAAAAGTCCAGCAGAGGACATTCTAACTGAGGAAGCTGAAGCAGGCTGGTCTGGCTCCACAGCTACTCAGGAACTTCTACACAAGCACCATCGAGAGCATTCTGTGCCAGGGCTGCACAGTGTGGTACAGCAGCTGCACGGCAGACAAGATCTGTCCCGGATTGTGAAGACAGCACAGAGGATTGTAGGAGCTGAGCTCCTGGACTTAGACCCTGTGTATGTTGAGCACTTGCAGAGGAAAGCACAGGTCATCTGCAAGGATAACAGCCACTCGGGACATTCCCTGTTTGCTCCTCTGCCACTGGGGAATAAGTGCCGCACTACAAGAATGCAGACTAATAGGCTAAGTAACAGCTTTTTCCCCACAGCTGTAGCCTCCATCACCCCATCCCGTCTCCCTCCCACAAATACAAACATTCAATAACGAATATCAACATGCGCAATAAATAATACAGTTGTTTACATATCTAAAGTTATGCTACCTCACTAAGCATTAAGCACGTTAAAAATTATTAAGCACCTTTTTTTGGTATGTTAAGAAGGTCTGTGAAGCTGTTTGTTTTTTTTAAAAGCTGCTACTGTGTTGTTTTTTTGTGTATAGCTGTTTGGAAAATGCCAACAGGATTTCATTGCAGAAATGCAAGGACAATAAACATCTATTCTCTTCTAGTCTAGTCTAGTTGTTGTTGTTGTCCATTCGGCTGCTCTCGTTTTTGTTCGGGGTTGCCACAGCAGATACAGCCAGATCTGCACTGGTATTTGGTATGTTTTACGCCGGATGCCCTTCCTGACACAACTCCAGTGTTACGTGGAGAAACACACACAGCCACTGGTGTTCCAAAGAGGTCTCCCATCCAAGTACTTACCAGATCCTGTACTGCTCAGCTTCTGAGATCTGATGGAATCAGGCTTACACAGAGCAGACAAGTTGCTTCTAGTCTAGTCTAGTCTGGTCTAGTCTAACAAATAATGAACAGTTACGTGAAGGATGTTTTTTTTTAAAGAGAATAGACTGGGGTGTCAAGGAACCCGATTGAGTCCACCCTCTCCACATCTTCTCCGCTGATGTGTAGTGGGGACTATTCTATTCTATTCTAAAACATAATAACTGAAGAGTTATTTGAAGGGTCTGTTTTTGCCTTACATCTTACTGACAAAATATTGATCTGTTTTTACAACTGTTTTTAGTTTGGGAAGACATAATTACCTTTGCCAACAAAGTTGGAGGAGGTTATGATTTCACCCCTGCTTATTTGTTTCTAAACAGTGGAGCTCACACTTTTTCATATATCATTATGACATTTTTACTGAAGATTCATATCCCAATAAGCAAGAACTGATTAAATCTTCAAGGTCATAGGTCAAAGGGCAAAGTCAGTAAAAATCTTGGAAATGGGAAAAGTCCCTATCTTTAACGTTTATCAAATTTTCAGAAATTCATAACTGTCAAGAATAGCGTTGGGTATCGAGAACCGGTTCTTTTCAGGTATCGTTAAGAAATGATTCGATCCACCAACATTAAGAGCCTTTTTGCTTATCGATTCCCTTATCGGTCCTTCAGAGCGGCCGTTGTTTTTGAGGGTGTTTGTTGGGAAAATGATAATGTCTCTACATTGATTACAGAATCCCTGTAGGGTCTGTAATCAACCGTTTCTGCAGTGCGGCTCTTCTTTGAAGCTTAAAGCATTGAAGCATTGATCCGACCGGCTGCTTCATTGTTTCTTTGTTTTATTTCGCGTTATCTTAATTTTTCCCGGCAAAACCCCCGAAAAGCATATGTCTGTGAGTAATATTTACCTTTTTAATGTTAAACCGACCTGTTATGGTCTTCTGAAACAGTTGATAGATGTATTTTATAACTTAAAAACAGGGCCGATGTTAACACGTTAGCATGTCTGTGGCATTTTCAATGTTAAAGTTAGCATTAAGCTGTTCACATCTCAGCACATTTGTGTGTATTTGTTGTCTGTAATGGCTCAGCGTTTGTTGTCGTAAAAGAGTCATATGTATTACAAATTGTAATATTTTTAAAATTTATTTTGTTTATATATTAATAATAATAATAATAGCAACAACATTAATAGTAATAATAACTAATAATGCTACAATACGATTTTAGAGAAAGAGACAAAAAGAAGTTGATTAAAAACACAACAGAAAATATAAAACCAACTAACAATGCATATAAATAATATAGAAATAAATAACTGTTTCCTGTGAACACCTAGTGACTCTTACACCTCCACTTCATCCCTGTTTTATTTTCATGTGGGTGGTGTTGGGGGGTAATTTTTGGGTTACAGCTTTTTTTGTTATTCACCACTTTCATCCCTGAATATGTCAATCGTGAGTCACTTTTGTGCAGATTAAAGTCACTAACTGGGACTCCTGTCTTGTTGCGAGAAAGAAATGAGAATCGTCCACCGTTCTGTTCACACAGCTCCAAACGCAGCTCAGAGGTATGGAGAGACATTCATGCCAAAATGTCTGAAAGGAAATGCTTTTGACAAAACTACAGATTTTATTTATTTTTATTTATGTCCAGAGATCAATGATACAGTGACGTTTCATTTTTATTTACTTTAAGACTCAATAAAATGTTGTTGACATAGAAAACCTGTAAAGCCTACTTTTAGTACACAGAAAATACACAAGAGGTATCAATAAGCAGAATCGATAATGGCATCAATATCGATAAAATTTTATCAGTGCCCATCCCTAGTCAAGAAAGATCAAATTTCTTCCATACTCGAGATCATTATGTAGGATGGTGTCGTTTATCAACTGACAAAGTTTGATCCGGATCTGATCCAGATTACAGATTTTGTGACCATTTAAATTTAACATTGAAAACCCCATTTGATGTATACTTTGGGGCACCAGAGTTCTTTGGGGGGGCAAAAAAAACTGTAACCACTGTTAACCAACAAAAGAAGAAGGGAGAAAAAAGGAAAAAGAAAACATTGTTAATTAACATGCCAGCAGCAAAATGGATACATTTTTATTGCATAAATCTACCAGTGAGAAGACAGAGTATGGGGTAACCAAAAAAAGAAGAAAGTAGAGGACGATCTTCATTTGCTCCTCTCCACAGTGCATCCCCGCATCAGCCGCCTGTACGCGTCAAAGACCCAGACTCATTGCTTGCACTAAATAAGAGGTGAGACTTGATGAGACTGAGACTAGATGAGAGACTATATATGTATAAAAGTTGAATTATTTATGTTAAAATGTGTTAGTTATGCCAAAGACATTTAAAAACACAAATGTTTAAATGTAAAAAAAAACAAAAAAAAACAAAACAATGTTTAAAATATGACAAAAGATAAAAATAGACTAGAAAGTTTAAAACAAGTTTAAAAACATGTTTAAAATGTTTACAAAGGCTATAAAATGTGTAAATCCATAGACAGGTCCTTAAAAACACATAAACATATTTAAGATGTCTTTAACGTGCAAAAGAATAAAAAGAAACACACAAAGATGTTGAAACTGTGTGTATGTGTGTCGGTGGGGGGGGTTGCTATTCATTTGTTTTCTGAAGTGGAGCTCACTCTCCCACACTTTGAAAACCCCTGGTCTATGCCATACCTAAGTATTTGGCCTTTCAGGGACCCATAATGCAACACGCTTTTGGAATAATTCCCATCCTTTGGGTGTTATTAACAGCTGTATTAAATGGAGTTAACATTAATACTAACATTGTTTTACTATAAAAAGTCACTAGCAGATTTTTGGATGTTGGTAAACTTTATGAAAGAACTCAATGATTTTAATGGAGTCCAACTTAACTCCTTATCTATATTATAATAGCCAAGTGTGTGTGTGTGTGTGTGTGTGTGTGTGTGCGTACAAACGTGTATGGCTTTGATCATTCAAAAATTAGGGAGACCTGACATTTGCCGTTTGGTATGCTTATGTATGTCAAGGATGAACGCTGCGAAAACAGAAAGTTGATAGGAAAATATTTTTGGAGAAATTAGCAATTTTAGCTAACCAGTAATCAGTGGACATTGTGCTGCAGTGCACCATGGGAAATCGGGGTTTTGAGCTTTTAAATGTTGTTATTGTGGTTCATGTTAGTTTAACAGTGTTGTTAGTGTTATTGATTTATTGTGTTTTTGTAGTTCAGTTGGTTTAGTCACTTTAGTCACTTTAGTTAAGTGTTATATTGCTGTTACCATAAGTGAGTTAAGTCTCATTTTGGTACCATGAGTGAAAATTGTCGTGATTTTCATGTCTTCAGCCACTGTCTTTTTTTGGTCAAATTAAAAGCACCTGCTTACAGCAGCTGTACGTTCAATCACAGAGAAACTGGACAGCTGACATTCGCCATTTGGTATGCTTATGTATTTTGAGTCAAGGATGAACGGTGCCAGAATGGAACATTGATAGGGCAAATATTTTTGGAGAAGGTACAGATGTTAGGTAACAACACTGAACAATGGATGTTGCTAACTACATTATGGACTCGCACACCATTCTAGCAGGGGACGGTAAGTCATGATATTAAAAGCGCGAGTGCATTGAGTGATTTTATTAAAAGCATTAAAAAATCAAATGACAAAATAGAGGTAAAAATAAAATAATAATAACAATAATAGTGTGTAAATGACAACAAGAACCTGAGCACTAAAAATTGTTGAGGTCTAAGGTTCTAAAACAGTCTGGATTCAAAAGCCATTCCAACTTATTGTACAAGCTTTGCTTAATTTATTACCACCCATGAAAAATGTCAGCTACCTATTTATAAACACTACCCAATCTAGAGCCCGTGGATCCCCACAGACAACACCCTAATAACTCCTTAACCCTCTGGGGTCCGAGGGCATTTTTTGGACAGTTCACTCGCCTGGCATAAATGTTTTATTATTGCTGTTAACAGCTCTCCCTGCATCCCACAATCAAGTTTTATGTCTCTTTTTTCAGGACAACCCATGCTTTCAGAATATATATGTTTTTGTTGTATTTTATAAGTGTAATAAAGGTTTACAATCAAAAATAGGCAAGGAAAAAATAAAGTGAAAAATAATTTTCCACACACATTTATTCAAAACACACAGCAAACTATAATGAACAACTGTTTTGACACTTTATAAAGGTAATTTGAGGTCTTGTGTGAAAGACTGTACAACAAAAAGGTTCAAACAATAAACACAAATGCACATTTTGAACAATATATACAAAATGGTCTATACGTTTTGTTATTTTAATATGGTAAACAGTGCTTTACGCAGAGAAAGCAACAGAGTTATCCAGTAACATTCACAGGCAAACTAATGGAGCAATCCTGATAGTTACACACTCTTTGTTTGAGCACATGAGATTGTCATCAGAGGCCCTCTGTCTGCTTTCACTTTCGCTGTGCGTAATGGCGCAGGATGCATTGGAATAGTATGTACTCATTGGAGCACCCAGGAGGCTATTCAAACGGGCCAACTAGTAACATATCACTCCTGAAAACGATCTTTGGCTTTTCACGTGAGGTAAATCTGCCCTACGATTGGATTTGGAAAACCTTGTGACGGTGAACCAATTCCGATTGGACACTCACATTACACACATCATCACACAGCTTCTATGAGGAGTACAAAGATGGCTGGCTTGAAAGTCCGTGGGGTCAAGTTTCCAGCAAAAAAAAAAAAGCAAGTTTCTATCTTATGTCATTAAAAAGTTATTTATAATTTAATAAAGCTTGGTCTTAGCCGTCGTATACGACCCAGAGGGTTAATTATAATGAACTTGTCTTTTCCGCTCTGACTGCTGCACACGGCAAAAATTCAGAACGCTTGCTTTGCTTTGGAAAGCTGTAACAGCCCGATTTTTGCCTATCTGTTCACAGCTCAGCAAATGCAGGCTGAGACAGATATTATGGGTCCCTGAAAGATGTCACTGGACTCTAACAGCCATGTTTACAAGAAGTCTGCAGGGGCTTTTGTGGGTTATCCAATGTTCTCAGGACAGTTTGAATGTGTTACAGATCAGATCCCACACATCCGATCTGAAATAAAAACACAGAACTCAATAAAGCAAAAATTGTACACATGTTCAAAGTGTTGGAATATGGGTTGGGGTTTATGTGTTTGAAGTAACTTTTGTACCTTGGAAGAGGAGGCATGCACTCTGCAGAGTGCCCTTATATTTAAGGACTTCTCTAGCCCAGTCTAAAGCTACTGTTTCAGTGTTTTAATTGAGACAAGGCATTGGTGTGTAATAACGATATTTGTCATCTTGTAGCACCCACAAAAAACTTTCCCTGTAGACTTAGCTTTGCAGTTTGTGTGTCCTTGTGAATGTCATCTATGTTTATGAGGTCCTAGTATGTGAGGAGTTTGAATGCGTTCCTTGATTTGGCTCTAAGTGAATTGGACAGGGTTTTTTCTCCTCTTCCTGGAAGGTTAGATTGAAAAGTAAATGGATTATGGAGTGAATTTAACAAGCCATTCTTTGATATCCACCGGCCTTGTTGAATCAACATTGTTTGTCTGGTAAAACCAACCTGGTTATTTATATGAAACCAGTTCATTCAAATCCCTTCCAGGCATCTTTGTGTTTGAGTTTATGTAGAGCAACTCTCCAGAACCTAATTAGCAGCAGTTCAGGTCTCTTTTGGTTCTGAAAACAACTGACTAAAGTTGCTATTAGACCCCAGGAATAACCCTCACAGCCTGAAAAGAGTTTCAGTTATTTAGAAATGAAAATTAGCAAGATGTTAACTTATTTTTCTTTCTTTCTTTTTAACAGCAAAGACCTGCAGCCCGAAGCAGTTTGTGTGTAAAGACGG
Source organism: Thalassophryne amazonica (assembly GCF_902500255.1). Taxonomy (NCBI): domain Eukaryota; kingdom Metazoa; phylum Chordata; class Actinopteri; order Batrachoidiformes; family Batrachoididae; genus Thalassophryne; species Thalassophryne amazonica. Next base: position 74,172,924 of record NC_047105.1, on the reverse strand, counting down.
GACATGTATCTCTAAGGGCTGGCGCTGTGATCAGGAAAAGGACTGCCCTGATGGCTCAGATGAGGAGCCTGATGCTTGTAAGTGTTTGAATGAATTTGGAATTACTGCAGATATGATTTTGGTCTTCTGTATCACTGACTCAAAGGGTTCACATGCAAAACCCAGTAAGTACATTTTTTTAAATAGAGAAAAAGACAGTTTAAAATGGGAATTTAAAGGAAAATGCAGTAGAACATGCACAAATTTCTGTAAATAAAATGAAAATGGTATGTTCTATACACTGATAAAAGCTAAGAATCCAAGTGCGTATTGGCCTCAGCTAGAAATTTGTTGTTTTGGATTGACTGAGTTTTGCATCTTTAATTTCATGAATCAGCATGTGCTTTTAAAAATTTGACCCTGCAGTGGACAGCATTCGTATGCTACTTACACAAACATTAACATACATTTGTGGTCATATGTTTACATACATTTTCCATGAATGTGAGTCATGACAATATTGAGCTTTGACCGATTTCTTTGATCTGTACTTTTTTTGGAAAAATGATTGTACACTATCCATTTTTTAGGAGAAAAAGATAAATTATTGCACAACTAAATTCATTTTAAGCTATTTGAAAATTCCTGTAGAGCAGGTAGCTCAGTTGATAAGGAGATGAGCTACCAATACCTGAGTTTGATTTCTGGTCATGCTGCCTGTCTGTGTCCTTGGACAAGACACTTTATCTTCATTGTCCCAGTTCACCCAACTATAAATGAGAACTGGCTTTGGCTGGGAATGTAACCTGTATCAGACTCGCCTCCCATCCAGGGATAATCATAGACTGTCAACTGCTTCAGGCTACGGAATGTAATGATAAGCACCAGCACTGGGCCTCAGGACTTCTTCCTGGCATGGACTCAACTTTTAATCACACTACAGATACTTTTGGTAGGGCTGAGATTAGGACTTTAGAAAAGCTTTTCCAACCTCATGTTAGTCTGGTTTATCTGGTTGTAAAATCAGTTTTGATGTGTGCTTTGGGGGTATTGTCATATTGTAATACGTTCTGTTCATTTCAGCCTTCTAAGTGATGGTTTAAGGTTTTTCAGAAGAGTTGTGATGTAGTCCTCCTTCTTCATCAGGGTTCTAGCTAGGATCAGATTTTAGCGTAGTGGTAATGTCGAGGGAGCGAAGCAACGGGGGGGTGCAGAAGGGGGTAAGCTTTTGAAAATTCAAGCTAAAAATTGGCCATTCTAGGGGTACCCAAAGGGGAAAAGCCAGGTACGACAGCCCACGTCCCTTCATCATGTCCACAAGGCTGGGGAAGTTTGTTGAGTGGGCAATCTCATTCTGGGTTAGCCAGTACATGGCCCTCAGTGAGGCAGTCGGACTCTGTGGACCTTTTTAAGTCAAGACTTAAAACCTATTTTTATTCTCTTTCTTATGAGTAGTTTTTATTTTGTTATGTTTTATTCTTTTACTTCTGTTTTTAATTAGATATTTGAATTTTTTTTATTTTTATTATTTTTATTTTTTATGTTGAACTGTCCTGTGTGAGGCACCTTGAGACGGCTTTTGTTGTAATTTGGTGCTTTATAAGATGATTAAATTGAAATTGAACAACATTTTATTGAGTCTTAAAGTAAATAAATATGAAATTGGTTACTGGATCCTTAAACTCTGGACATAATAAACTGTACATGGTGGATCCTTGATCTCTGGACATAAACAGAAATAAAATCTGTTAGTTTTTGTCAAAAGCATTTCCTTTTGGGCGCCAGCGAGCCAAGATGGAGTAAAGACGTGTGTTTCAGAGCTCCTGCATCCTTCCACATATTCTTTATCAAAAACGACCTTTTGTTATTAAACGTGACCTAAACCGGACTGTTGGTAGTCGGTAGTTCGAGTGAGACACATATCATTGCACGTCTCTCTCAAATGGCGGACAAACTACATAAATTCAGGTACGACGATAGCACAGCACAGCTAGCAGCTAACACTAGAGCTACAACAAGGCAGCGCACTACAGAGGATAAAGACCCGCAACACAAAAACTTGACATGAGCGAGGAAGTAAAAGCTGAGGTTTTGGCCTCTATACGAGGTGACATCTCCAAAATTATAAGAGAGGAAATACGGAGTGCAGTTTCTGAGGATTTCGACGCTCTCAAGGCCGACGTTAAGGCTATACGGGATGAAATCGCTAGCAACGCCGCAGCAACACAAGCAGAAATCACTTCTATGGGAACTGATATTGAGGACGTGAGAGGTGGTCTATCAACATGGTCGTCTGACGAGGTAACAACATTGCAGACTACCGTGAGTGAACTCTGGAGCGAACTAGTGAAAATACGGGTAGATGTGAGGAAATGGAGGGGAGGATGAGATGCGGAAATATCCGTATAGACGGCGTTGAAGAGCAGCCAAACTCCGCCAGCCCCAGCGAGGCCTCTAAGATTATCAAGGAGGCTTTGCAGATGGAAAGGGCTGTAAAAGTTGATCGTTCACACTGTGCGCCCGCACCCAAGAATGTGGGAGATGGACCCCGAGTCATAATCGCCAAGCTGCATTATGATGGAGACGCTGCGGATATTTTGAGAAGAGCCAGGGTCCAAGCTCCGCTGATCTACAGTGGGAAAAGGATTGCAATATTCCCAGACTACACTACCAGCGTGGCCAAAGCAAGAGCTGCCTTCGCAGATGTACGGAAAGTTCTGCGAGGACGGAGTGATGTGCGCTATGGACTACTTTACCCAGCAAGACTCTGGATCACTTATAAAGAGGACAGTAAGGAGTTTCAAGACCCCGTGAAAGCCATGGCCTATGTTAAAGGGACTATCTTCCCCGCTTCAGCCGCCGGATTGGAAATTTAAACGGACCCTTAAAGACTAACCTGGGACGACTTGGACCAGCGGTTTGCAACATTGGGACATTCGTGTTTTTATTTTATCTAAAAGCGCTTTTTCATCACTTATTGTGAGTATGAACAGTGAAATTATCTAAGTTCTTAATTGGTCTGTCTCAGGAAAAATGTTTAAAATGGTTTTATTTAACTAATCCTCATATAAATATTATAATGTTAAAGTTAGTACTGCTTGCTCGTTTTGTATGAATATTTTTGGTATGTTTCACATGTTGTCAAGGTATTTACATTATTGGATGTAGGAGCCTGAATTCTCACACAGTTATTCTTTTTACTTTCTCCACTGTTGTATTATTTACACACAGCCAGTATCTGTGGCGTGTGCTTGTTGCTGCTTATTATAGTGGCTAGGGACTTAAACCCACCAGTCAGCACAATGTTATTAACACACAATGTTAAATGTTTCTTTTGCGTTCTGATCCTTCTGTTCCCCGAGGATCTAATTACACTAAGCGTACAACGGAACATCTGCATATCTATCTAGCCAAACATGGACATACTGTACAGCAATACTATCACATCTTAAGTTGTTATTCTGGTCTTCAGCATTTACTTTACTCACATGATTGGTTTTGTATGTTAACTGGCCGTCTCTGCCTCCATCACATTAATATTTTGCAGTATATGTAATAGCCATGAGTACACTTAATGTAATAAGTTATAATGTAAAGGGTCTTCATAGTCCAATTAAAAGAAAGAAAGTATTATTGCAACTCAAACGATTAAGGTGTCAGGTAGCACTTCTACAGGAAACACATTTGTCAAATGACGAACACGAAAAATTGAAAAAGTCTTGGGCTGACAAAATTTACTACTCATCATACTGTTCTGGTAGGAAGAGGGAGGTAGCCATATTAATACATAGGCAAATCAACTTTACTGAAACTCTCGTTCATAGAGATAAGGAAGGCAGATTTATATTGGCGAATGGGATAATCGATGGGATAGCAGTATCATTTATAAATGTATATGCTCCCAATGAAGATGTGCCCGGGTTTGTAAAATCAGTTTTTAATATGATTGCAGAGTATAGCTCTGGGCTTCTGATTTTGGGGGGGGGATTTTAATTGTGTAATGTCAAATTTAGATCGACAACCTTTTTCAAAATGTTAAAAAACTTATCTGTAGAAGCTGGACTAGTGGACATATGGCGGTCTAAATTTCCAAAGGAGAGGAATTTTACCTTTTACTCAAACAGACACGCATCTTACTCATGAATTGACTATTTTTTTTACCACTAAAGCTGAATTATACAGAATTGAAGATATCACAATACTGCCCATCACAATTTCTGATCATGCCCCCTTTGTGCTTCAATGGGATATAGGACTGACCCCAGCATCCAAGCAATGGAGACTGAACGCCTTTCTTCTCAATGATAAGGAATTCATTGCTCTTGTTAAAACAGAATTTAATAATTATTTAGATATAAATAGAACACCGGAGACATCTCCAATTATGCTGTGGGATTGTGCAAAGGCATATTTACGAGGCTGCATTATTTCCTATGCAACAACAAAAAAAAGACAAAAGGCGGCCAAACAGCAAGAATTAGAGGATAAAATAAGAGAATTGGAATCCAAACATAAACAGAGTAGAGCACCCAACATCTTGAATGATCTGAATATATCTCGTAGGGAGCTTCAAGACTTACTATCAGAAAAAATTGAGGGAAACCTGCGCTTCGCAAAGCAACAGTATTATGAAAATGGGAACAGAGCAAGTAGACTCTTAGCCTTCAGACTTAGAAAACAGCAGTCTTCAAAGGTAGTTCAAAAGCTAAAATTAGGTCATAAATCTATTATAAAACCAATAGAGATAGCCGAGACATTTGCTGAGCTCTATAAAGTTCTATACAGTAATAATGATACTTGCTCCGATGAGGCTAGTATAGCGAACTATTTACGTAATATAAATGTCCCTGAATTACCCGAGGTAGTAGCTAAAGAATTGGATGAGCCAATTCAAGAAGGGGAAATAAAACAAGTTATCTCATCCCTTAAGAATAATAAATGTCCTGGCCCGGATGGCTTCATAAATGAATTTTTTAATGTTTCAGGGATATTCTTACCCCCCCCCCCCCCCCCCCTTTACTGGATGCATATCACTATGCTCTTGAAACAAAAACAATGGCGCCATCTTGGTCTGAAGCCACAATAGTAGTATTACATAAAGAGAGCAAAGACCCTACCGATTGCAGTTCATATAGGCCATTATCTATGCTCAACAGAGATGTACGCATTCTCACAGCTATTCTTGCTAGACGATTAAAAGATATTATAACGCAAATTATACATCCAGATCAAACCGGGTTTATTGCTGGGAGGCACTATGGAAATAACTTACGGCGAGTATTAAATATTATATCTCATCAGAAAGAGAATGAAGTAACAACAGCTATAATTTCCTTAGATGCCCAAAAAGCATTCGATCACGTTTCTTGGAAATATTTAATTCAGACATTAAAGAGGTTTAAATTTGGGCCTAAATTTGTAGATTGGATACACACAATTTACTCGTTCCCACAGGCAGCTGTCAGAGTCAATGGTGTCAGATTGTCACATTTCAACTTAGAGCGTGGGTGTAGGCAGGGGTGCCCGCTGTCGCCTCTTTTATTCGCAATTAGCATTGAACCAATAGCCCAACTCATCCGGGACGATGATGGCATTAAGGGAATTTTGATTGGCACAGAGGAACATAAAATCTCACTCTACGCCGACGATGTTCTATTATATCTGACAGAACCTGCGACATCAGTTCCACACTTGAAGGGAATGATTTATGAATACGGTTATTTTTCAGGTTATAAAATAAATGTTGACAAGACAGAAGCAATGGATATCAATAGTAGCATCGCCCTTAGTGTAAAGCAACAAAGTGGTTTTAGGTGGCCCAAAGAGGGTATCAAGTATTTAGGCATTAATATTCCTCTCTCTTTACATGATATGTTTCACGTCAATTATAGTAAAATTCTAGACACAATTAAAAATGATCTAGAGCGGTGGTCAGCGTTGCCTCTCTTTTCTTGGTCGCATAGAAACTATCCGTATGAATGTTCTCTCATGATTGATGTATTTGTTCCAAATGTTACCAATAATAATACCAAAGTCCACATTTGTTGAATTGGATAAAATTATTTCAAAATTTATTTGGCAAGGTAAGCGCCCTCGCATAAAACTTAAAACACTCCAACGAACTAAAGTAAAAGGGGGGTCAATCTTCCTGTGTTAAAATACTATTTCTGGGCAGCTCAATTAAAGCCATTGATATCTTGGATTCAAAGTGATAACCATACGCGATGGTTGGACATTGAACAAATGATGTGCTCTGAACCATTAAAGGTTTTACCTTTTTTAGATGTTTCCACGAAGGGTTTGTCATTGTGGATGAGAAACACCCTTAATATTTGGAATAAAGTACGAGTTGCATTTAAGTTACCAAGAGTTCTTGCAATCCTAACAAGTATTGGACATATGGAATGCTTTACTCCGAATATCCTAGACAAAGGTTTTGCAAAATGGGCCGATCAAGGGCTGGTGTTTATCCATAATCTGATTGATAAAAATAACCTTATGCCATTTGAAGAGCTACGTAGGCATTTTCAACTCCAAAAAACTGATTTTTTTATGTATCTACAGTTGCGCTCTTTTTTGACCACACACAAGGAATGGGAAAGAGTGTTAAACCTCACACCAATAGAAAACTTCCTATTTCAATCCCAAAAACATGAAGGGGACAAGAAACTGATAACAAAATTATATAGGGTATTTTTGTCAATGGATCAGCATAAGCCTACTCAAACAAAACGAAGATGGGAGGCAGAGACGACCAAAACCATCTCGGAAGAAATGTGGGAGGAAGCATGGGCAGTGGCGCACAAAACTACAAATTCCAACACATGGCGGGAGTTTAAATGGAAGATTCTTAGCAGATATTTTAGGACACCAGATCTAGTTGCTAAGATGTACCCCAATGTACCAAGCTTGTGTTGGAGAAACTGTGGTGCAGCAATACCCAACCATACACACATCGTCTGGACATGTCCTAAACTAAAAAACCTTTGGGATGAGGTGCACAGGGCTCTAAACCAGATCTTAGAAGTGGTCAAAGGATATTACAGTTGCGATACTTGGTATTGTTCCGGAAGAGGTGCAGGGAGGGTCTAAATCTTATCTCTTAAACATCCTCCTCACAGCAGCTTTGAAGTGTATTACAATTAAGTGGATGCAACTAGAGGTAATGGAACTTTACCAAATGGAAAAGATAACATACATGTTAAGACTTCAAAAGCCTATTTTTGCTGCCCAGTGGGGTCGTGCGAAACCCTTATTCATGTAAACCCACATTTTGTACACCTAAATTGCTATTTCTCGGGTACTGTGTTGGCAGCGCATTCGTATCCCCATTCATTTTCCCTTTGGATGTTGTGATGCTGAAGCCAGGTATACTTTCCTGTAAAAAATTGATTGTGATGTTTATTTTATGGCATGTTCAACGATGTGCTGACTAAGGTAACATATATTACTGACGTATGACTGTGTGATATGCTGTGTTGTTATGAAAAAATTCAATAAAAAATTTAAGTTCTAAAAAAAAAAAAAAAAAAAAAAAGCATTTCCTTTCAGACATTATTACGAGGTCTGTGAGAAAAGTATCGGACCTTTTTATTTTTTTCAAAAAACCAGGCGGCTTTTGAAGGCTTTCAGTAGAGTGAGTATCTGAGAAATTGTTTAACAGCTGGACATGTTCCAACTTGTCCTTAAGGCTTCCAACGGAGGTGTTTTTCCTGTGGCGGCGCGCCGCTCCGGCTGCCTGCCGATGCACCAATCCGTCCGCACGTCTTTCATTACAAAATCTCCTTTAACAGTGAAATGTCCGGATAAACTGCTGATCCCGAGCTCTTCTAAAACTTCTTTGTTCTCTCACGACGTCCTGGGTCAACATAGGCTTAAATTTGGAGGTTTTCAGCTCGATACAGGCTGACGACGGCGCCTCAGAGCGCGGCGCGACATCCCGCTCTGTGGGAAGTCCTTAAAGCGACAGTAAGACTCCATAATCTCTCATCAGCCGTTAAAATTTTCACCGAAAACCAGCTGAATTTCTCGAATGGTGTCCACTTCGATCTGCCTCACAGGTTCTGAAAAAATTTTGATAAAGCAAAGCGCCAGTCTCTCAGGAAGAAGTCAGACAAAGGAATTCCGACGAGGGGGGTGGACCACTCCTCACTCAAGGCCTGCCCACAGACGAATGACGTAACCGACAGGCGTGAAAAAACTCACGCATGCGCACGAGGGTTCAAGGTTGGCTGATGTAATCGCACGTGATTCAAATCCATATAGTTTTTGAAAAAAATAAAAAGGTACATTATTTTTCTCGCAGACCTCGTATTGGCATGAATGTCTTTCCATATCTGAGCTGAGCTCTACAGCTCGCTGTGCTGCATGTCAGGTTTATAAAGAATGCAGGACGTCTCATTTTGGGAGGAACAAATGTTGTAGTCGATTGTAGTTTATTGTCTGTATTGCAACGTTTGTAAGAGGTGTCATTTTATTTACAGCGGCGATTCGTTTTGAAGTTATTAATTCCGAGCGGACTCTGTCTCAGAGAGACAGAGTCTGAGAGCCGCGCAGCGTTTGAAGCTCGTTTCTCGACTGCAACAAGACAAGAGTCCCAGTGACTTTAATTCACACAAAAATGACTCATGATATTTTAATGGCTTTCAGAGAGGTTAAGAAGCGGACTTACCGCTTCTGAAGAGCAGCGAATCAAAGAGCCACGAGCCATTGAATCGAAGCATTGCTTTGATTCATGCTTCAAACTGGAGTTGCGCTGCAGAAACGGTTGATTACAGACGCTGTATTGAAAATCGTAACGGTCCTAAATAAGCGTAACGGTCCAAAATTATAGCGTAACGGGCCGTAACGCAAGTTTGCGCTAGCTAGAACCCTGTTCATTATTCCACTTTGTACAGTACACAACCTCAGCTGGCAAGAAAACAGCCCCAGAACGTGATGGACCTCCAGCATGCTCAACAGGTGGTACAGGATTGTAGGGGTTGTATGCCTCACCTTTATTCCCCCAAGCATACATTGTGGTCAACCAATTCAATCTTAGCATGATTTGACCATGAACATTTCCTACAGAAGGTTTTTCTTTGTCCAACTGAGCAGCTGAAGACTTTAGCTGAAACTTATTTCTTGTCCAAGATGAGTATATGTAAACATCTGACCACAACTGTATTTGCTCATTCAGTCTTGTGGATTCTGTGATTCATAACCTGTTAGTTTATCGCCAAAATTCTGATGTCTGTGGCTTTAAAGTCAATTTTTTTCCCCATTGGCTGGTAGCAGTGTTGATCTTAGACAGCAGTTATGTAGATGAGTGAGTGAGTGAGTGAGTGAGTGAGTGAGTGAGTGAGTGAGTGAGTGAGTGAGTGAGTGAGTGAGTGAGTGAGTGAGTGAGTGAGTGAGTGAGTTAGTCAGTCTGTCCCAGGCAGGTTGTGTAGATAATAACTAAAAAAAAAATGCTATCATGTTGTAGCTCATCATATTAAAAATATTAAAACTGAATAATGTATAAGGTTGTAGATGGGTTGTCTCGGAAATTAAGTATAATGGTCATTATTAAGGTGAAGCTATGCGATAATTTGAAAGACCATTGTGGAACTCTGGACATGTACATCCAACAAGGAAAAGGTATGATGTACACCAGTAATTCTGGGGGTTGTGATGGGGTCATGATGAAAATTAATTATTCACTGGACAACCTTGAGTATATTGCTTTTCAAGAATGTGCTTACTGTTGTCCAGTACTTTGATGTAACTTATGGTTTAGTGCTGTATCCATAAATTGAATTGAATTGAAATATGAAGGTGATGGAATTCAATACTGTATGACTTTTGTTATAAAGGATGATGAAGATGCTAAAACAGTAGGTTATATTAAAATTTGAGCTTTCAAAGCTTATTCTAAAAGCAGATGTCACATAACGTATTAGATTTAATTGGCTGGCCACAGTCAGAATGGAGGCACAATGAAATGTTTTATGTGATTGTGAGAGAGGTTATTCTGTTTAAACAGTCCAGTCATGTTTAATGAGGAGATTTAGAAAGTTTGTCTTTCTTTGAAAGATGTAATTTCTTTTTCAGAATTCAGAACCACAGAGGACAGTCATAAAGGGGAAATGCTCAGCCAAAACTATGACTGGAAAAAAAAAAAAAATCCTAGCCATCATTTTCATAGTCTTCATTAGAGTTGAGGCTAAATCCCTGTGTGGGTAATGAAAGCAACAGTGTCTTTTTCTTCGACTGAGATGTCTGTAGTTTTTGAAAGAGGACACAGTCTTGGGGTATATGTGTGTGAACATGTGTCTTTGTTCAGAGAGGCTTGGCTCAGGAGAGTGAGTGAGCGACTGGTACGCAGAGTGCTGCAGATGGTGTCTAGATGTAGAAAAGCAGCGTGAGAGGCAACCTGAAGGTCATTAGAAAGTTCCACAGAGCAATGAAAAAACCAATCCATCACATTCATATGAATGTGACAGACATTATCAATTCTTTTTATCAATGCCGGTGTCGCTGACTGAACGGTCCCCCTAAAAATCAGTCCCCCCCTGTCTTTACTACGCATGTGTCATTTCGGAGCATCCGCAGCATCATTTCTAAGCGTCAGCTGCGATCCAACGATTATCACCTCGTTTCTACTTAAAACTGCACTCATCTCACTGCACTGCAGTCATCATCTAGCTCAGCGACAGATATCTGAAGCTTTTGTACAACAATCATTTCCACATAAATTCAGCATGATTTCATAATAAAAGATGGCGGATCGATCAGAGTGCCGCAGCTGCACGGCAGACGTTTCACGAATAGGACTGGACTTATGCTAAGCACAGACAGAGGGACTGACAGATGGACAGACGCAGAGTCTTTGCAATAACCGATGACCATATTTGAAGGCCTCAGGTAAAAAAAAAATGGTTTGATTAAAGGAAAGCAAAGGAACCTTCTCTGTGTCCCATGTCTTCACCGTCACACTATTAATTCCTTTTGTTCTTTACTGTCAGACTGTCCCTAATCTCTTATCTGTCAAATTTATTTTGCTGGTCCAATCTATTCCACCCACCAGTCAAAAGGCAGGATTCACCCTCTTCAGGCCTCTAGTCCATGATAGAACCACATGGAGAAAGACAACTGTTGCCTTTCACAGTCATATCTCTTTAGAGGCACCAATTAACCTGACCCATATGACTATGGCTTGTGGTTTGAGCCCACAGTATCTCTGACATCTGCGTAGAAAGGTCCTGGACAGTCATTTTCACCAAGGCCTACCTTAATGTGAGGTGTCACTAAAAGACCATAAATTCCATGTTATTTGTCATAACACTTGAGTATTCAATCAAGTTGTGGTCAAAATGCACTTTACTCTTTGTATTACTGATACTGGAGTTGTGCTGAAAAATTTACAAAGGCATAATGTAATGATTAATAGATGTTTCTGATTTAGTGTACATGAACAACAAAGTGTGTGCAGTTTCAGCATCATTTGATGGCACTTTGTCAAATATTTTTGTTTGAAAGGTGTTTTGGAGGAGTTTATTTATTGACTCGTATGGACAAGGCTTCACAGTGACCTCTGTAGGCATGTTGGCTATTACCAGTGAAGTCAGCCGCTGTCCAGTGCAGCTGCTTTACCCTGCTGTGTAACCTTCCACAATACTGTTCTTTGTACCCTGGGGTGTTGGGTTAGACAGTCGCAGATAGATACTGACAGAATACGGTAAAAACAACACTTTGAGTTTATGGCCTGTACTGGACTGATAATTAAAAAGCCATACAAGGAAATAAGTCTCTGTCAAGTCAGCAGCCTTTGGATAGTGTGTAGAACTTTTCTAAAGCTGCTGTCTCTTTGAACTTTACTAAATTGTCTTGGTCTGTTCCCGTGTGCAGTGGATCCTCTGGAAAATAGTAAATGGACTGCATTTATATAGCACTTTTCCATCTCACTCAGAAGCTCAAAGCAGTTTACAGTGATGCCTTGCATTCTCTCTCTCAGTCACTCACACACACACACACACACACACACACACACACACACACACACACACACACACACACACACACACACACACACACACACACACACACACACACACACACACACACACACACACAAATGTTAGGCTGCCATTCAAGGCTCTCACTAAACACCAGGACCTGCTCGGGAATTAAGGTCCTTGCCCAAGGGCCCTTAGTGATTGCCTGATCTGGCTGGGGTTTGAGCTGCTGGTCTTAAGCCCAACACTTAACCACTAGACCAACACCTCCCCTACACACAGGAAGTCTGTAATGCTGAATTGACATCTATAGTGCCTGGCTTGTAATACAGGCAGTTTTACAGAGCGTTCAACAGAAAAAACTAATACAACATACATTAAGCAGTACTAGCGTGTTGCCCATGGGGATCTGCGGTCTGTAGGTTGGGTAGTGTTCCTGAAATAGGTAGCTGACTTTTTTCAGGGGTGGCAGTACATTTAGCAAAGTTTATATAATGATTTGTAATGGCATGTGAGTCCATACATCTGTGATGATGTTATGGGGGTCACCCATTGAAAATGTGTGGCGCATTATGAAGTGCAAAATACGACAACAGAGACCCCGGACTGTTGAACAATTGAAGTCATACATCAAGCAAGAATAGGAAAGAATTCCACGTACAAAGCTTCAGCAATTAGTGTCCTCAGTTCCCAAACGCTTATTGAGTGTTGTTAGAAGGAAAGGTGATGTAACACAGAAGTAAACATATCACTGTCCCAGCTTTTTTGAAATGTGTTGCAGGCATCCATTTCAAAATGAGCAAATATTTGCACAAAAAACAAAGGTTATCAGTTTGAACATTAAATATCTTGTCCTTTTGGTGTAATCAGTTGAATATAGGTTGAAGAGTATTTGCAAATCATTGTATTCTGTTTTTATTTACATTTTACACAATGTCCCAAATTCATTGGAATTGGGTTTGTATTCATATCATGTCGAGTCTTGAGAAATAGAGCCATAGAATACAATGACAGGGTTTGTCCAATATTTATACAGTCTGTGGTTAATGGCCATAAGTGCAGAATGAAACTCTGTAAGCCACTTGCAGGTATGCACAAAATAACACAAACATATTTTAACTGAAAATGTCATTCATCGAACATTTACCAAATAAAAATGAATGTACCTTGAGAATGGTTTATCATGGGAAGTGTACAGTGTTTGGCAGAAGCCCACACTGAGTACCGCCTGCATCAAACCTTCAGTTGGAATGTTGGAATGAGAATCATTTGTATGCATGCTTTATATATTGGTGACTGCAGCTGCCTGTGGATGTGTTTAACACTCCTACTGTCAGAGGTTGAGTTTTGTTAGTTTTGTATTATCAGGGTTTTGGTTTGTTTATTCTCTTGTTGGGATTTTTCTGCTTGGGTCTGTCTGTCTCATCTTTCTCTTTGTTCTTAGTGATGTCTGTTTATCTCTCTCTGGCCACGCCCTGCTTCTGGTGCTTTCCGTGTGCACCTGTTCCTGATTCACTGATTACCACCTGGGGTTTTAGAAGCTCACTGGGTGGTTTTGTCCTTTGCCAGTTTGTCATGCCTTGTGCCCTCATTCCAGCTCTGTATCTGTGTTCTTGTTCCTGCCTGCCTTATAGTGTGCACCTGACCTCTTGCCTGTTGCTTTGACCATGCCATTTAGCCTGATGATTAGCCTGATGATTTCTGTACGGCTGGTTTTGTTGGACTGCCTACTCATGTACCGACCATGGCTATCCTCTTCAGTAAAGTATACATACTAAAAACCAGAGCTGTCTGCTGGTGCCATGCATTTGTGTCCTACCATTCCTGAGCATCCCACCTGTCACCTGCCTCACAGCTAGAAGGTCCCAGGTACCGTTCCAACCTGGTCCTTTTTGTGTGGAGTTTGCATGTTTTCCCTGTGCTGGTGTGGGTTCACTCCAGGTGCTCCAGCTTCTTCCCACTTCCAAAGACATGCAGGTTAGGTGAACTGGTGACTCTAAATTTACTGTAGGTCTGAGTGAGAGTGTGGAAAAGTTTGTCTGTATACATGAGCTGGCCCTGCGATAGACTGGCAGCCTGTGCAAAGTGTACCCCACATCAGTGCCAGTCACTGCTCAGATAGGCTTCGGCCCCCATGGCCCTTAACTGGAACAGGAAATTGATGGTTGGGTTTATATGGCTGCTGTCCATACTGTCCAAGGAGCTGTCCACGGTCCTGACCATAGACTGGTGGTGTCAGCACGAAAACTGAATAGACGTGCACAAGGTGTTCTGTTTATATTTCTAATACATAGAAAGACATGATAAATGTTACATTTCATTTTATTTAGGTTGTGGATGTTTCATTGCATTGCAAATAGGCCTCTATAAATTAATGGTTAATCGTAGCGCTTTCTCTGTTAAAGAAGACTTAAGTTTAAATAAAGAAATGGTTATCCAAACAGCTCACAGGGAATAACATTGAATCTGATTTATGGAGGTCTCCATTAATCTCATAACAGTGGCTCATTTTTCAACAATTTGTCAAATATGCAAAATTAATGACACAATTTCAGCCCCTGTAATCCCTTTTAGCTTTGATAAATCATGTTGTGCACACCCTCACAATTTGCATGTTTAACACCCACAGTATTGTGTACTCCGATGGACACACCCCAAATTGCATATGCATGAAGGCAGCAGACATGTTTAATGGATACTACATGCTGTTTTTGGTGTTGGAACGACACCGTCCTGATTGTGCATGTTTTTTGCAAGTGCTGTGGTGTCTGTGCTACGTATGGTGTTTACACATGCAAGCCAGACCCAAAATATGTAATGCATAATGTAATGTCTCACTGGTTCCTCTTGTTTGATGGACTTTCACAGAAGTGACACCCAAAGTAGTTATCATGACTAACATATACTTGTATAGTATTTATGCATTTTGCAACTGGTAGTTAAGCTAGGCTCTTGTTGAGATTGTTCAGATAAATGTCATCTGTTTGACCCTGCAAATATCTCCTTGAAGCTGCCATCACCCAACACAGGTAGCCATCAGTGTACCAAGGAAAAAGATCTTTACTCAGCATGAAAGGGCTGTCAACCTTGCAACACTGTGATTGATAAGAACAAGGTGTAGATTTGAGTGCACTGACATTTGAGCTGTCTATTTTTTCCCAGCTCGCTTTCTGTTTCCCCCCTTTTCTGTAATTTTCTATTAGACTTCATTTACAGTGTGCTTCTCCATCAGTGTACACGTGGCTACAATAGTCTTTATTTGCCAAGTATCTTCAAAGAA
Source organism: Thalassophryne amazonica (assembly GCF_902500255.1). Classification (NCBI taxonomy): domain Eukaryota; kingdom Metazoa; phylum Chordata; class Actinopteri; order Batrachoidiformes; family Batrachoididae; genus Thalassophryne; species Thalassophryne amazonica. The sequence continues at coordinate 74,157,687 of NC_047105.1, read as the reverse complement.
TACAAGGAGTTTGAACTGCACTCTCTCTGTACAAGCATGGATAAATATATATGTTGTTTTGATGTACAGAGCGCTGTAACATCGACCAGAGGGGGGGAGTTTAAACAATGTGTGTCCATGGTGTGAGGGTACAGAGATGTTACCAGCTCACTTCCTGGTCCTTGAGCGGTATGAGTCCTGGATAGGGGGCAGACTGGCTCTGATGATTTTTTTTTTCTACATACCTGACAGTTCATTGAAGTCTGTGCCTGTCATGTTTGAAGGCAGAAGGAAGCCAAATGCAGATGGACATGGACAGGACAGACTGGATGATGGATGTGTAAAAGATGATGAGCAATTCCTGGGGCAGGGTGAACTTCCTGAGCTGTCTGAGGAAGTACATCCTCTGCTGTGCCTTTTTTCTGATGGGATCTATGTGGGAGGGCCACTTCAGATCTTGGGAGATGGTGGATCCCAGGAACTGGAAAGTGTCCACAGTAGACAGTATTGCTGAGGATTTGGGGGGGGGGGGGGGGGGGGGGGTGTCCTCCTGAAGTCTACTATTATCTCAACAGTCTTGAGCGGGTTCAGCTCCAGGTTGTTCTGACCACACCAGAGGACCAACTGTTCCAGCTCCTGTCTGTATGCGGCCTCATCACCATACTGGATGAGACCAATGATGCTGATATAGTCTGCAAACTTCAGCAGTTTAGAACAGGCGTACCCTGAGGTGCAGTCACTGGTGTAGAGCAGTGGGGAGAGCACACACCCCTGAGGGGTGCCAGTGCTGATTGTCCGTGTGCTGGATGTGATGCTCCAGCCTCATATACTGTGTCCTGTCAGTCAAGAAGTTGGAGATCCACTGACAGGTGGGAGCTGGCACAGAGAGGTTGGAGAGTTTTTTGATGGAGAATGTCGGAGATGATGGTGTTGAATGCTGAGCTGAAGTCCATGAACAGGATCCTCACATATGTCCCTGCAGAGTACAGGTGCTGCAAGATGTAATGCAGTCCTATGTTGAATGCATTCTCAACTGACCTGTTTGCGCGGTAGGCAAACTGCAGGGGGTCCAGCAGGGGTTCTGTGATGTCCTTCAGGTGGCTCAACACCAGCAGTTCAAAAGACTTCATGACTACAGATGTCAGGGCAATGGGCCTGTAGTCATTTAGTCCTGTTGTAGAGGGTTTCTTTGGGACTGGGATAATAGTATAGTGTTTTAAGCAGGAGGGGACCTCGCATAGCTCCAGAGATCTGTTGAAAATCCGGGTGAAGATGGGGGCCAGCTGGTTGGCATATGCTCTCAGACATGAGGGAGAGACACCATCAGGTCTGAGAGCCTTTGTGATCTTTTGTCTGTGAAACTGCTGGCATACTTCCTCTTCACAGATCGTTTGTGCGGGTAGGGTTGCAGAGGGGAGGGAGAAAGAGGCGTTCAGGGGAGCAGGAAGTCCATTGTTGGGGTGGGGTGAGGTGAGAGGTTTTAGAGGTTCTCTTTCAAACCTGGCATAAAACAGGTTCAGCTCCTCAGCCAGTTGGGGGTTCTCCACAGTAAGTAAGTAGTAAGTAAGTAAACTTAATTTGTATAGTGCTTTTCACGGACAGAAGTCATGAAGTGCTTCACAGTGATGAAAATATATAAAAGATCGTACAGTCAAATAGATAATATAAAATTCATAAAATGCAGCAACACAGCGCGGGGTCAGTTTGGACTAGAATACTTGCTGAAATAAATAAGTTTTAATATGCTTTTTAAAGGCATCCATTGAGGCCAGAGAGCGCAGGTCTAAAGGAAGTGCCTTCCAAAGGTGGGGCGTGGTGGCTTTGAAGGATCAGTCTCCACGAGTTTTAAAGCATGTCCGTGGAGCCATCAGCAGGATCTGCCCAGACGACCTCTCAGCTTTGGAGTTGGGCTGTAGGGCTTGATTAAGTCAGTGATGTAGGTAGAGGCTTGACCATGTAGGGCTCGAAAAGTAAGCACCAAGATTTTAAAGTGGACATGATACACAACAGGAAGCCAGTGGACAAATTTTAAAACAGGTATAATATGGGACCTCCTGTTGGTGCTGGTCAACAGCCTCGCGGCTAAGTTTTGAACATACTGGAGGCGAGCTAACTCTTTCTCGTTTAGGCAGGTGTACAGGCTGTTACGGTAGTCTAACTGCTGGATTATCCAACAGAGGAGGAACATACAGCAAAAACAGAATAGGGCCCAGAACAGAGCCCTGGGGCATGCCACACAGCAGGTTGCCTGGCTTGGATATAATGTGGTTGACAAACACAGTAAAACTCCTACCAGCCAGGTATGAGGAGAACCACTGGATGGAGCACTGGACCGGACAACCCAATCAGATCTCGCAGCCTGTTTATCAGGATCTGGTGATTGACTGTGTCGAAGGCCTAGAACAGGTCCAACAAGATCAACACTGTACATCTCCGGCAGACATCATGATGTCACTGGACACTTTCAGTAGCGCAGTTTCTGTGGAATAGTGTTTATGAAATCCTGATTGAAACGTGTCGTAGATGTTGTGTAACTCTAAGAATGATGTAAGTTGTACAAAGACCACGTTTTCCAACATTTTTGCCAAGAAGGGAAGTTGAGATATTGGCCTAAAGTTCTTAATTTCTGATTGGTCCAAGTTGAGTTTCTTAAGTTTTGGTTCTACAACTACATGTTTGAAGGTGTTAGGAAGAAGAGAGCGACAAGTTAAACATTTTGGTAACCCATGGTCCAGTTGTGTCGAAGATATTCACAAACAGTTTAAATGGCAATATATCTGCAGAACCAGAGGAGGATTTCATTTTGGCCACCAGTGCTGAGATGTCTTCAAGACATACAGGATTAAAGGAGGACCAAACATGCAAGGGAGGTTCAGCATGGCCTGGACTACACAAGGAAGGTGGTGGGATTTTATTTTTAATGTCCATGATCTTATCCACAAAAAGGTCAAAAAGTCATTGCTGTCTGCCTTACAAAGCGCAGGGGCAGCCGAAGTAGCAGGAGACACAATAGAGCTTATGGTGTCAAACAGCACTTTAGGGTTCTTCATGTGGATGCTATCAGTTTACCGAAATAGTTCAAGATCACCTCCTTAATTGTTTTATTTAAGGTGGACATTAGATCCCTGAGATGTAGTCTGTGAACCTCAAGGTGGAGGATGGTCTTCTGTAGTTAGTGGTATGCTAAAACCTCTCCTGAGAATTGTTTTTCAGTCTATCAGAGTAGCTCCTCTTTGCTACTCTGATCGCTACTCTGATCTCCTTTGTCAGCATATTCCTGGCCTTGTACAGGAGCCTGTCATCACTTCTGTAAGCCTCCTCCTGAGCCCGAAGAAGCTGCCTCAGTTTAGCAGTAAACCAAGGTTTGTTGTTGCTTTATGTACAGAAGGTTTTGGTCTGCACACACAGGTAATCACAAAGATGTCACAGTGTCACAAAGTCCATGAATGTCTGTGGATGCACCTTCAAAGATGCGCCAATCTGTGCAGTCAAAACAGGCATGTTTTTTGCAGTGTGGTGTCATTCTAAATAGTTTTCTTTTACAGTTTTATACATGTTGAGTATCACATTTAGGAAAGTGTTTGCTGTGGAAGCTGAATTGAAGTAATGCTATATGCAAAAATTTTAATATCTGTAAAATAAATATAAAGGAAAGAACATTTTTTTTCATTTGTCTGTGTCCATCCTCTGCCCATCCCTTCACTTATTCTGTGGTTATTTGCTTTGTTTTTTTTTTTTGCCCTTGACAGTCTTTCAGCTTGCACATATGAGCATTTACAGAATATTACAGAAATTGTAAAGCCCACTGAAAGCTTCTTTGTGCTTATCAACAAGGTCAAGGCATATTGGGTGTTCAGTGCCATGGTGCAGTATAATTTGAAAATTACCAGCTCAGCCATTAGGTTACTTCAAACTGCGACATGTTCTGGGAAGGGAGAGAGATGGGAGATCTCCATGTCTTTGTTATTATTATTTATGTATTTATTTATTTGACACAGTAAAAACTCTCTCCTTTGTATTTATCCTGGGAGATCTTTTAATATGTACGAAGGCAGACGTATTAAACAACCTTTGTATATACTTTTTCGGGTTGGGCAGTTGAACGGTTTCATCTATTTTAGATAACTGACCAACAATCAAAATTGTAAAATAAACTTAATCTCACAACAATCAATTTTTTTTTTTTTTTTTTTTTTTTTTTGTAAATTCTGTTTATTACATTTTTGGGGGGGGGGGGGTTAACACACAAATGCACAAACAATACACAATAAACAAACATTAATGTTACATAAACAATGCTGCGGGACTGGTCCATATGGTGAAGAAGCTTGTGGTGTTAATATCACAGAGAAATAATACACAACACTCGTGCAGTAGCCTGTGTCATGCATAAAAATATAACAATAAAATTAAAATATGAATCAAGCCCCTGCTCTCTGTTCCCAATTCAGAAATATGGCAAATGACCATCATATTACAAATTTAAGTCCAGATTATGATCAACTCCCAAAAGTTCCAGTGGTATCCTCCATTTATGCAGAAAAAGGTGAGTCCTTCCATTGATACAATGTCCATGTTTTTCCAAAGTCACAACCTCTGAGATCAGAGATTTCCACACAGGGATAGAAGGGGAGTCCTTTATGGCTTTTCTTGCCAACTTTAAAAATAACTGGATTTATCTTCATTTGCTTTAAGGGAAGCAGGGAGCATCCCCAGCAGACATATAAGTGGGTCTACTGATACCTGTTGACTTGTTGCTTTACTAATATTTGAGCATACTGCCTTCCAGAACATTTAGATTTTTTTTTTTTTTTTTTTTTGCATTCCCATAAGCAATGCAACCTGGTGCCTATGCAAGATTTACATTTGGGACAATTTGGTGAAGTTCCTGTTCTATACTTACAACAATCAAATTTTAATCCAGTCATTGGAGTCCACATTTAAACCTATAAGGTAGATTTAAATAAAGTCAATTTTTTTTGGTTGATGTAAAAACGCTGCTTAATTTGATTTATCGTGTGTAATGGATCATAGTTGATCCATGCAGACCACCCATTGGCACACATATGAGACAAACACTAATTACAGTTTACATTATAATGTGAAATACAGATTTACTGTAATGATGGCTTGTTTTTTTAAATAATAACTGCATACATTTTGAGGGATGATTCAGACCAGCTCACAGTAGTGGCATAGCAATATTTACATTTTTTCACCTCTAGGTGTTGCTGTAATAATGATAAATGTATTGTCTTAACGTCTCTGACCAAAACTCCAACACCACACATCACACAATCAACAGTCATACATCCACAAATTCTTTGAAGTGCGACAAATCATCTGATATAGGCCACACCCATTTCTGTTTTTCCATTTTTATGCAGTATTGCAACATATGTAAAACAAACAAAAAAAAATGTATCTTGCCCGAGACAATCAACACCAATCTTTGCATGTGAAATCTATGGATCATTAAGAGCACAAGTTATTAAAATGAGCATGATAGCGCAAAAAAGCTGCCAACTTTATAAAGGAGAACCTACTGCAGGGAGCAGTCAGAACAGATACTCTTGCATATTTTTGCAGCATTACCTCTGATAAATGTGAAACTTTGTACAAGAATACATAAGAATGAGCAAATGCCATCTGGCAAATTTGGTTGAAGTAGGTCATTAGGGGGTGATACAAATGGACAAATGGAAAAACTGACTTAAAATACATGCACGGAATTGCACAAACTTCAGTTTGTTGTAATTGTGGATTATATCCGAGTTGAATCCTACAATTTGGTGATGACTGCATAAAGTGGGCATGCCTCATTATGCAAATGACTCTATTCTTTTAAGATTTTAATGACAGTATCTTTTTTCATTGAAATGTCGCCAAATCCCTTGTATTTGTTTGCTTTTATTTTTGATTTTTTTTTTTATTGTAATGGTGATATAGTCATTCAGTCTGCATATTTGGATGTGGTGTCTGATGCTGCTGTTTTATATAATCTTGCAGTTAACTTTTTCTGATAGAACTGTTTACTTAGTTTTTCTGCCCTGGGAGAAGGAGTGGTGGAGTGGTTCTTCTGTTTGAAGAAGCCTTAGTTTGTTGTGCTTTCAAGAGCTGGATTTAGTTTTCCTGCTTTGCTTGTCACTCTGCCAGCCATCCCAGAAGCCCCCCAGGAAGGAATGAAAATGTGGAGCTGATATCTTGAGAGCCAGAGACTAAAGGTCCAGCCAGCAAGTGCAGTGTGGGCACAAAATGAGTCAGCACACAGTAGAACCACTTTGCCAACAGGGTTAAAGTCAGAAGTAGTTATAATTAGTTTGTGCTATAAATCGACATCATAACACTGAACTCAAAAACAACATGCAGCATTTTTTTTACCCTCAGCTGTCTGCTGCTAATTTCTGCTCTGAATGCTTGGCTGAATAAAGTTTTCTGTTGTGTGTGGGCCGCTGAAGAGGAGGTACTGCTGGCCCGCCACCACCAGAGGGCGCCCTGCTTGAAGTGCGGGCTTCAAGCACAAGAGGGCGTCGGAGCAACAGAGAGTGACAGCTGTCACTCATCAACAGCACCAGCTGTCACTCATTCTACTATTGTCATCCACATCACCATAAAAGCTGGACTGCAACTCCACCTCCCCGCCGAGAAATCAGCTACCACTCAGGTAACCTTCTCTGCTGTGATTTTCTGAGACTGAATATTGTTCTGTGTGCAGCCGTTTGTCCTGTGGCTACAGTCTTCTGCTGGATTGGCGTACAGTGTGGGTTTGCGACGTCTTCACCTCTCACTCCTTCCAGAGAAGCGACTGACAGGAGCTGCACGGGTGTTTCTGTTTCTGGAGGTGGAGGTTCTCCCTCCCGGAGGAACTGAGTATTGAGAGATTACTGAGTGTGTACTCACACACCCACCATTAACGGTTTCTGTTTCCTGCCAGCAGTACCAGGTCTGACAGCTGGAGACGGTGGCCACCTGGGGACTCAGGACTTGGCGGCTCCGGTGTTCTTCAGATCTGTTGGCGGTGGAAGCCGTGTGGGATCCGACTCTACTCTGAACAGACGTCTTCTATCCTCGAGCCTGCCCACACGTCACCTTTTCGTATAATTGACTGTACTTCTCAACTGCACTTGTCTGTATTCCATTGTGCAATTCACAACATTAAATTGTTATTTTTGGCTTATCCATTGCCCGTTCATTTACGTCCCCTGTTGTGGGTCCGTGTCACTACACTTTCACAACAGGATTTCTCGGCCAGCGTCATGGATCTCAAGGGGCGTCAACCATCGCTTGAACAGCCAATGGAAGAGCGAGGTGCACAGGCGCCAGCAGGAGGCGTGTTAGGTGAGCTGCAGCACATCTTAACCGCTTTCACTGCTCGGTTGGACTTGGTAACCGAGCAGAACGTTATTCTCAATCGGAGGATGGAGGCTCTCACCGCCCAGGTGGAAGCGCGCGCACAGGGCGCTGCTGCAGCACCTCCTCCTGCTGACCGAATGCCAGATACAGACATTCCAGTGGTCGTTCAACGAACCCCCCCTCCATCCCCTGAAGCATACATATGCCCTCCGGAGCCGTACAGAGGTTGTGTCGAGACATGCGCAGACTTCTTAATGCAGTGTTTGCTCGTCTTTTCACAGCGTCCCGTCATGTACGCGTCAGTTGCTAGTCGGGTGGCTTACATTATAAATCTGCTTCGAGGAGAGGCACGCACGCGCCTGGGCTACGGCGCTCTGGGAGCAGCATTCACGGCTCCTAAGGACATATACTGGGTTTGTGAGGGAGTTCAGGCAGGTGTTCGACCACCCTCATAGAGGCGAGACCGCTTCAAGCGTGCTGCTGTCGATAAGACGGGTTTCGGAGCGCAGCGAAGTATGCAGTCGACTTCCGCATCGCGGCAGCGCGAGCCAGCTGGAATGCTGTTGCGCTCCGCGCCGCCTTGATAAACGGACTGTCTCTGGTCCTTAAAGAGCACCTGGTGGCGAAGGACGAGCCGCGGGATTTAGACGGGCTTATCGACCTGGTAATACGGTTAGACAACCGATTAACAGAACACCGACGGGAGCGAGACGAAGGGCGTGGTCAGGCACAAGCCGTCCCTCTTCCTCCCGGGTCTGAAAGGGAGCCGTCTTCCCCACGCTCCACAGCCAGGGCACTCCACGTGACGACAGCTTCCCCTGCTGCCGTTGTTAGGGAAACGAGCAGGGCCAAAAAGAGATCAAATCAGAGACAAAGGAGGCTGGTCTGTGGGGAGTGTTTTCACTGCAGCTCAACCGAGCACACGCAGAAAAACTGCCCCAAACGGTCAAAACAGCAGCACTTGTCCTTAGAGACTGGGCTAAGGGTGGGTCATAATACTCACGTGGGGAAACCCCGACGATCTGCACGCATCCCAGTTACGATCCTGAGTGGGGATCTAACTCTTCACGCCCCAGCACTGGTGGACACGGGGTCGGAGGGGAATCTGCTGGATAGCAGATGGGCAAAGGAGGTTGGGCTCCCTCTAGTGGCCTTACCGTCACCATTGTCGGTACGGGCACTAGATGGCACCCTTCTTCCATTAATCACACACCAGACACAGCCAGTGACATTGGTTGTGTCTGGAAATCACAGGGAGGAGATTGTGTTTTATGTAACACCTTCTACCTCCCGAGTGATTTTGAGTTTTCCATGGGTGTTAAAACACAATCCCCGGATTGATTGGCCATCTGGGGTTGTGACGCAGTGGAGCGAAACCTGCCACCAGGAGTGTTTAGGATCCTCGGTTCCACCCGGTGTGACAGCTAAGGAGGACGTTTTAGTCCCCCCCAATCTGGCGGTGGTGCCAGCCGAGTACCATGACCTTGCTGATGTCTTCAGCAAAGATCTGGCACTCACACTGCCCCCGCACCGTCCGTACGATTGTGCCATTGATTTGATACCGGGCGCTGAGTACCCGTCCAGCAGGCTGTACATCCTCTCACGTCCGGAACGCGAATCAATGGAGACCTACATCCGGGACTCGTTAGCTGCCGGGTTGATCCGGAACTCCACCTCCCCGATGGGGGCTGGTTTCTTTTTTGTGGGTAAAAAAGACGGCGGACTCCGTCCACTCATTGACTACAGAGGGCTGAACGATATCACGGTTCGCAACCGATACCCGTTACCTCTGTTGGATTCAGTGTTCACGCCCTTGCATGGAGCCCAAATTTTCACTAAACTGGATCTTAGGAATGCTTATCACCTGGTTCGGATCCTGAAGGGAGACGAGTGGAAGACGGCATTTAACACCCCGTCAGGTCACTTTGAGGACCTGGTCGTGCCGTTCGGCCTCACCAATGCGCCCGCGACGTTCCAAGCGTTGGTTAATGATGTCTTGCGGGACTTCCTGCATCGGTGTGTCTTCGTATATCTGCACGATATACTCATCTTTTCTCCGGATCCTGAGACCCATGTCAAGCATGTACGTCAGGTCCTGCAGCGGTTGTTGGCGAACGGCTGTTCGTGAAGGGCGAGAAGTGCGAGTTCCACCGCTCTTCTTTGTCCTTCCTGGGGTTCATAATCTCCTCCAACTCCGTCGCCCCTGATCCGGCCAAGGTTGCGGCGGTGAGGGATTGGCCCCAACCAACAAGCCATAGGAAACTGCAACAGTTCCTCGGCTTTGCAAATTTCTACCGGAGGTTCATCAAGGGCTACAGTCAGGTAGTTAGCCCCCTGACCTCCACTAAAGTCCCCTTCACCTGGTCGGATCGGTGAGAAGCCGCGTTTAGGGAGTTGAAACACCGGTTCTCGTCTGCACCAGTCCTGGTGCAGCCCGATCCCAATCGCCAGTTCATAGTTGAAGTGGACGCCTCTGACTCAGGGATAGGAGCCGTGCTATCCCAGAGTGGGGAGTCCGACAAGGTTCTCCATCCAGGTGCCTATTTTTCCCGCAGGTTGACGTCGGCAATCGGGAACTTATGGCGGTGAAAGAAGCTCTTGAGGAGTCGAGACACCTGTTGGAGGGAACATCGGTACCGTTTACAGTTTTCACGGACCATCGGAACCTGGAGTACATTTGGACCGCCAAGCATCTGAACCCCAGGCAAGCCCGCTGGTCACTGTTCTTCGGGCGTTTTGACTTCAGGATCACATACCACCCCGGGACTAAGAATCAACGATCCGACGCCCTGTCCCGGGTGCACCAGGAGGAAGTCAAGACCGAGCTGTCGGATCCAACGGAAACCATCATCCCTGAGTCCACTGTCGTGGCCGCCCTCACTTGGGACGTGGAGAAGACCGTCCGGGAGGCCCTGGCATGGAACCCGGACCCGGGGACCGGGCCCGAAGGATAAACTGTACGTCCCACCAGATGCCAGGACTGCTGTCTTGGACTTCTGTCACGGTTCCAAGCTCTCCTGCCACCCAGGGGTGCGAAGAACCGTGGCAGTGGTCCGGCAGCGCTTCTGGTGGGTGTCTATGGAAGCCGACATCCGGGATTACGTCCAGGCCTGTACCACCTGCGCCAGGGGCAAGGCTGACCATCACAGGACCCAAGGCCTCCTCCAGCCTTTACCCGTGCCTCATCGCCCCTGGTCCCACATCGGCCTGGACCTTTGTCAAGGGCCTCCGCCGTCCCAGGCATGACCACCATTTTCACGATAGTGGACCGGTTCTCCAAGGCGGCCCACTTCGTGGCCCTCCCGAGAGCTCCCGACGGCCCAGGAGACTGCAGACCTCCTGGTCCACCACGTCGTGCTTCTGCTGGGATTCCATCAGAAGATCATCTCGGATCGTGGTCCTCAGTTCTCCTCTCAAGTCTGGAGGAGTTTCTGCAGGGACTGGGGGCCACCGTGAGTCTCTCATCCGGGTACCATCCCCAGACGAATGGACAGGCAGAGCAGGCGAACCAGGACTTGGAGCAGGCCCCCGCTGCGTGACCTCCGCGCACCTGACGCCTGGAGTCACCATCTGGCCTGGATCGAGTACGCTCACAATAGGCCAAGTTTCGTCTGCCACCGGCCTCTCCCCGTTTGAGTTGTGTTAGGGTACCAGACCCCATTGTTCCCGCTCGTGGAGGGAGAGGTTGGGGTGCCCTCGGTCCAGGCCCACCTCAGAAGGTGCCGTCGGGGTGTGGGCGTACCACCCGGTTCAGCCCTGCTCAAAGCCCGGACGAGGGCCACGGCCCATGCAGACCGCCGGCGTTCCCCGGCCCCTGCATACCAGCCCGGCAGGAGGTTTGGCTATCAACCAAGGACATCCCTCTTCAGGTGGAATCCCAAAAACTCAAGGACAGGTTTATTGGACCATTTCCCACCCACCATTAACTGTTTCTGTTTCCTGCCAGCAATACCAGGTCTGACGCTGGAGACGGTGGCCACCTGGGGACTCAGGACTTGGCGGCTCCGATGTTCTTCAGATCCGTTGGTGTGGAAGCCGTGTGGGATCCGTCTCTTCTCTGGACAGACGTCTTCTATCCTCGAGCCTGCCCACACGTCACCTTTTCGTATAATTGACTGTACTTCTCAACTACACTTATCTGTATTCCGTTGTGCAATTCACAACATTAAATTGATATTTTTGGCTTATCCATTGCCCATTCATTTACGTCCCCTGTTGTGGGTCCGTGTCACTACACTTTCACAACATTTTCTCTTTGATGGGTTTGACTAAATTAAGTGCTGGTGTTCTTGTATGTTGTTTTTATTGCTGTGACCCAGTTGTTTGGAGTCTGGTTTCAGTGACACACCAGATAAGGGGAGGTCAAGGAGTGTTTCAGGGTGGCTGCATCAAGATTCAGGAACTCTGTCCAAGAATGTGTCATGTGGTTCAGGAACATCCAGGAAGAAATATCCAGCCAGCCTGTCAGGATGTGACCGTTATGGTCAGAGCAGCAAACAGTCTGCACCGTATAAACTGTTGCAATGCTGTTGAGATATATTTGGATTAAAATTTTAATTATTTGTCTCAGTGTCTCAGAATGGTTGGCATCCTTGACAAGTGTCCAGGGTATTAATTGGTTGTAAGATGTCCTGTGGTGTGGACTTATCAGTTTCATGGTGAGTCCACGCGTCTCTTCAAAGAAAGCACTGTGTATCCTTACTGCTTTCCAACAGCAGGCCTCAGACTGGCCCACAAAAAGTCCCCTGTTCTTGTTTTGCTGGCAGCAACTTGTTGGTGGAAAAAAATGTATTTGGTCAAGCCTGTGTATGTGTACATATCTAAATATATAATTCAACAATTGTTGCTCCAGTTGACCTGAAGATTTGTACACAAAGTAAGATGTCAAGAACAGAAAGATTTGATTTTGAGTCAGGATTACAGAGTTGTTGTTGTTGTGAAATGAGACAGATGTGATATAAGGACAGGTTGTGACCCAAACACACGACTCTTGTGGGGCATATTTTCCATCAAGGTTGATGAGGTAATTTGTGGTATCTGTATTTGATGATTGGGACCAGCTGGGAAGACAGCATGTAAAGTGGTTGGAAATGTGGAACCAAAGGGAAGTTAAAAATAAAACAGAAAAGGAACATTTCAAAGTCCACAGCATGCGATGTGTAAACACGGGCTTTAATGAGGGTTATAAAAATGACACAAACCCTCAACTAAAGGTTAAAAGGCAACTGTTTCAGAAACTGAGAGTAAACCTGAATTCAGGGTTGACTAACTTCCAGCTGTCTTAACTTATGATGATGTAAAACATCCACATCAGTGGTACACAGATCACAAGATTCACTATGGTAACTGTTAAAAAAAATACTATTTTGCCTCAATGGAGTTATAATTATAATGAATGTGTTTGCAGAATATGATTTATTTAATAGCAGCAACAAAAGAATGGGCATTTCAGAAAATTGCTGACTGAAGCAATTAAAAAAAATGAGAGGTTTTTTTTATTTAAAACACATCAAAGATAGATAGATAGATAGATAGATAGATTTTAGCAAATAAATATACAGGCATCTTAATATTATACAAAACACACAGTAAATGATAATACATACATTAAAGTGTAGGTGACACCAAAAAATGTGCACAAATAATCACTAAAATTATGAAATGTTGATATTTAAAAAATCCTGAACACAAAAGTCGATGAGAAGTGCTGCAGGTGAAGGATAAACAACAGCTGTCTGAAGCCTGCCCTCTATTTCAGTCTAGAATCCCTTGATTGAGAGAGTAATGACATGACGAGTCAGAAAAAAAAGTCACGTGACTTGAAGTGCCATTTTGTTTCCAAATAGTGTTCGTTGTTAATTTGTCTGCATATAAATTATTTATTTATTTGCTGAAATGCCGGGTTGCTGTGCATTTGGAGGCACAAATAGACACAACAAGGGCTTCAACATGTACAGATTCCCTTCAGATCCGAACACAAGAAAAAATTTGTAAAATAAAGTCAGCTGTGTGGGATGGAGCTGACATCATTGTCAAAGTTTTGAGCGGTAAATTTATTGTTCAGGTCCCATGTACAGTAAAACTCACCAAAACCATCATGGTATAAATGCAGTCACTGGACAGAAGAAGTCCCAGTGTTTTTGTATTGGTTTCTATGTAATAATACCGTATATAACGGATTTTGTATAACAGATTTTTCACTCACATCGGATAAAATGTCCCATCTGATCAACAAGTACAACCCCAATTCCAATGAAGTTGGGACATTGTGTAAAATGTAAATTAAAAACAGAATACAATGATTTGCAAATCCTCTTTGTTTGGGACAGGGCAAACAAAAGACTGGGAAAGTTGATGAATGCTCAAACACCTAAATGGAAACAGGTGAGTGTCATGATTGGGTATAAAAGGGGTGTCCCCAAAAGACTCAGCTGTTCACAAGCAAAGGATCACCACTTTGTGAACAACTGTGTCAAAAAATAGTCCAACAGTTTAAGAACAATGTTTCTTAATGTTCAATTGCAATGGAATTTAGGGATTCCATCAGCTACAGTCCATAATATAATCAGAAGATTCAGAGAATCTGGAGAACTTTCTTCATGTAAGTGGCAAGGCCGAAAACCAACACTGAATGCCCGTGACCTTCGATCCCTCAGGCGGCACTGCATTAAAAATGGATCTTACCGCGTGGGCTCAGGAACACTTCAGAAAACCATTGTCAGTTAACACAGTTCGTCGCTACATCAACAAATGCACGTTAAAACTCTACCATGCAAAGCGAAAGCCATACATCAGCAACATCCAGAAACACCGCCGCCTGCTGTGGGCCCAGCTCATTTGAAATGTACAGATGCAAAGTGGAAAAGGTCTGAGTCCACATTTCAAATTGTTTTTGGAAATCATGGACGTCGTGCCCTCTGGACAAAAGAGGAAAAAGACCATCCAAATTGTTCCCAGCGCAAAGTTCAAAAGCCAGCATCGGTGATGGTATGGAGGTGTGTTAGTGACCATGGCATGGGCAACTCATACATCTGTGATGGCACCATCAATGCTGAAAGGTACATCCAGGTTTTGGCGCAGCACGTGCTGCCATCCAAGCAATGTCTTTTTCAGGGACGTCCCTGTTTATTTCAGCAAGACAATGCCAATCCACATGCAAGTGCAGTGCAAAATACGACAACGGAGACCCCGGACTGTTGAACAACTGAAGTCATACATCAAGCAAGAATAGGAAAGAATTCCACCTACAAGCCTTCAACAATTAGTGGCCTCAGTTCCCAAACGCTTATTGAGTGTTGTTAGAAGGAAAGGTGATGTAACACAGAAGTAAACATACCACTGTCCCAGCTTTTTTGAAACGTGTTGCAGGCATCCATTTCAAAATGAGCAAATATTTGCACAAAAAATAAAGTTTATCAGTTAGAATATTAAATATCTTGTCTTTTTGGTGTATTCAATTGAATACACGTATAGGTTGAAGAGGATTTGCAAATCATTGTGTACTGTTTTTATTTACATTTTACACAACATCCCAACTTCATTGGAATTGGGGTTGTATTTCCAATAAAAACCCTGAACAGTCTGGACGTGTAAAGTAACAGAGGTACAAATTAAAGTTCAGCGCACTGACACTCGCCGATTTGAGGAAAGTGGGACCGAAGTCATTTTTGTGATTAAAAGTCCGACTGTTTATCTTTTTCAGGCCGTGTTCAGACTTGGACTTGCAGCCTGACATGCACCTGTAAATCAGACAAGTGCATGTCTCCTTCATCTGCCATCATATATTAATAGTTTTTGCAGTGCACACGCTGATTACAAATGGATCAGAAAAGACCTCAGATTTACAGCACAAAGTCAAAATAGAGGAAATTCTGCATCTTACATTTGATTTGGAGATGATGATTGCTGAAAGAAAAGTTTGTTGAGGGTCCAATTAATCCATAGTAAAGCATAAACCAGTGACGGAGAACTTTAAACTGTCACGCACGTGCATAATATGGTGTTACAGAAGCATAAATCAGGCTTTAATTTAATTATATAAAGCATTATAAATTGTAAATTTGATAGCTTAACTATTTTATATTTATTTTGATAGCACCTATACCTGGATGGTTCCTGTATGTGGTTAAATTATTTTAAAAAAGTTGAAAACATAAAAGGTTCATTTAGTAGTTCAGCACAGTTAGAACCAAAATGGCACCATGTTCTGAGTTGACGTTACTCTGCTCAATCAAGGGACTCTATTTCAGCCCTCAGCTGCGGCCATATTGTTGCTATGTCATCACCGGAAAGGCTCCTGCTAATTCAAGCCCAAATCAATTGTAAACACAGCGGAGGTTGAGCTGTTTTTGGACACTTTTTTTTAATAGTGTGGAGCTTTTTTTTTTTAAAGTGCAGTTGTGTGTGAACGTGTGTCTGAATAAGCTGTGGGGACACAGCCTTATGGTTTTGAGCATTATTTAGATGACAATGAGGGAGAAGAAACTTTGGAGGAAAACCTTGAGTCTGACAACAGTGATGATATGGGCAGAGTTCAGAACACAGAAGGTGATTATAAAAACAATAAAGAAATACTGCAGGCTCTTTCGGGATGCACATGGAGGTCATGTTTTTTGCCAGCTCTTTGGTCGAATCAACTGATTAAAAAAAATTTTTTACTATTTGTGACATCAGAAAAAAGTAATTTTGTGGATTTTTTTTCTGAGAAACAGGTACATTCAAATCTGAAAAATGTTATGAAGGACTGAAAATATCAGCAATTTTTAAAATAAATATTGTTTCCACTGATGCCGGTAATGCGTTACTTAGTAACGCGTTACTCTAATCTGACCACTTTTTTTTAGTAACGAGTAATCTAACGCGTTAATCTTTCCAAATCAGTAATCAGATTAAAGTTACTTCTCCAAGTCACTGTGCGTTACTATTATTTTTACATTGTGGGTTGATAGCAGCATTAAACTTGGTCCGTGGGCAGGGGGTTGGGGTTCGACTGAACTGCCCACTTTAAGCGAGCTGTGAGCTTTTCATCCGCGGTTTTTTGCAGCAGCTACGACTCGTCTTCACCTCTTAAAGCACGGTGACAACAGCACACCTGCACTGAGCTTTACAAAGACATTTTTACGCTTTTTTTTCTCCTAGCCGCTCCGTATCTACTGCTAAAAACAGCTGATCCTCCGTGACGCGTCAACAACTAACACTGTTTTCCACTCAAATGCACCTAAACTCTCTTTCTGAGGCCCACATGATGTGAAAACGCAATAAAACTTTCTTACCTGTAAATCTGGTCATGTGTTCTGCATAAATAAATGTTATCCATTCTTTGTGCTCAAACGCCAAAGCAGGGGCAAATCCAGATGGAATGGGGGTGTGGGGCAGGGATGTGCCCCCCCACAACACCCCTAGTTTAAAGGTCCAGTTTTGAAGCCTTTTTTTACTACTACTAATACTACTTAAAATATAATAATTTCGACAAGTAAAATGTTTAGAGAGAATTTAAATGTTAGAAAAATGTTAGAATTAATTTAATAGTTACATTTATAAACAATGTAGGTTAGAAATTGCAAGTTTTACTGTTACAGTGCTGTCAACAGTTAAATATGAGGTCAAGAAGAGGTCTTTATTTTACTTTTATAAAACAAGTATTTATTTTCATTGAAGTCAAGAAAGGGTGACTATAAAGTGAGTTTTGGCAAAACAGGTATCATTGTCATGTTGAGGTGGCAGAGGGTGTTGTCGGCAGCTGGGGAAAGTAACTAAAAAAGTAACTAGTAATCTAACTTAGTTACTTTTCCAATTGAGTAATCAGTAAAGTAACTAAGTTCCTTTTTCAAGGAGTAATCAGTAATTAGATTACCTTTTCAAAGTAACTGTGGCAACACTGATTGTTTCTTTGAATACAGTTAGTGTACTGTATGTTAAACCATTCACACGAGAAAATATAGTGTTACCTGTCTGTTTCAGTGAGATCATCTTCAGTCTGATGAAAACGTCTGAAAAATAATTTAATTTGTTGTCCTAGCTGAAGAAAAGTCCATGATGGTTCAGTCTCTGCTGTACCGATCCACGACCGGCATGGTCAGCTGCAGGTGTAATCCGTTTATTGCCTCTGCGGCTGATGGATGGAGTCTCTCCTGATTGCGTTGCAAGTTAAAAGATTGTGGCGAAGCCCCAGACTCCGTGCGAGGGCACTCGTCAATAAAAGTGCTCCACCTGTCAATCAAAAGGATTCTGGCGGCGAGAATTAACTGTTCTGACACATAGAAAAAACGTGCATCACTGACCCGAACCACTCGGTTGAAACGGGGCTGTCAGTAGCCTGTAAAAATCCATAAATTAATGGGACTATTAAGATAATGGTTCCGGCGGTGATGCCACTTCCTCCTTCTTCTCCAGTGTCGGGACTTGTTTATTTATCTCTTCATTAACTGCCCACCAGGAAAGAATAAATTTCAAACTGTTGTTTAATTTTAGTCTTAAATACTCAAAAAAAAAAAAACCATTACATATCGTGTCACCTACACTTTAAATCAGATTTTGTATCCTTCTTACAAAGAATGGGCAATATGAAGTAAATACTCATGTAGCCGACAGTATCTTTAAAGCAGACCTGCATTGAAATAAATGTGGTCAGATCTCAGAAAGAAATAGCTGATATGTATTTATAAGACCCTCATGAATGCAGTAAAGTAAATCTGTAAGCCCAAATTTGTAATTCAGCGGAGAAATCTTCGTTTAAAAATGACAAATTTGCAGCTAAAATTTAGCCTCCGTGAAAACAGTTTGTACATCCGGATCATTTCCATGACGTCAGGGAGAAGACGACGCGCTTGCGCCTTCAGTCCGATCAAAAAAAAAAAAAAAAAGCCTTCAGTCCGATCCTGCATTGAAATTGATTTTATCTGTTAGTAATGTTACTGTTATACACATCCTGATTTCAACATCCAAAAGTAAGCTGCAATGAATGCGAGATACAGCTCTGCATGATCAGCGGCGCCAGTAACACCTGTTGCCCGCAAGGACTTCTTGCGGCAAAATCTGCAGTACCGCATGATCTCGGTAATTGGAGCCGCAGAGCTCCGTGGCCGCTGAGAGAGGTTTATATCTTTTTAATGACTTGAATTCTTTGCAGGTCCCGCATCCGTACCCCGCGAGGCTAAAGACAGTACATTTTCAATGCGACACCACTCAGTCAAATGGGCGTATGGAAAAAGTACCCAAAAATCATTTTCAAGCAACAATAAAAGAAATGTATACTCACCAAATGTACCGCAAGACAGCGGAGGTCGGTCTTGAAGTCCTGAGCGATTTCTCTCACCAGGCGCTGGAAGGGCAGCTTGCGGATCAGCAGCTCGGTGCTCGTGGACCACAATGTAAATAAGCATCCGTATTAGAAGCATTCTTGTTCCTCTGTGGTATTTTTATGTATTGTTATATAATTTTATTGCCGAATAAAAAAATAAAATTCTGGGAGCAGTGGATTTCTGTTAGCGACAGATCTCTCACAGTGCCACGGTGCTGTGAGGCTTCTTCACGCCGACGTTGAAACTTCTGCAGTTGTTTGCCAAATGCACGAAGTGTAATCACAGCGGCCAGCGCGTTGTAATCCAGAATGGCCACGGGACACAAATGACGTAACCGATACGTCACATGAAAACCCTCTAGAACAATAAAAAGGTGCTTTTGTAAGCGATGCAAACTGATGTAAATCCACAAATTACAGTTGGCGCGCGCAATGCATGCTGGGATAGGGTCTTCTCTCTGACGTCTCGGCAGCGTCCCGGATGTGCTGACAGTTTTGCGGAGGGCTAAATTTTAGCTGTAAATTTGTAATTTTTAAACTAAGATTTCTCCGTTGAATGACAGATCTGGGCTTGCAGATTTACTTTACTACATTCAGAAGGATCTTATGTGTAAATATAAGTCATTTTTTGGTCCAAAGATCTGACTGCATTTATTTCAACGCAGGTCTACTTTAACAAATGAATGAAGCTGAGAAATGTTTTATTGAAGTTAAGCTCAATCCGTCAAAGGTTATGGCACAGCTGTAAATCTGTAGGGTGACATGAAGAAGATACCGACCCTGAAGCAGTTATGAGATTCATATTCTGCAAATGGGACAGCACTGTGGATTAGTGGTTAGCTCTGTTGCCTCAGTGATTGCACGTAGGTTTACTTCCTGCATGGCCCTTTCTGTGTAGAGTTTGTGTATTCTCCCTGTTTTTTGCTTGGGCTCCCTCTGGACTGTCCAGCTTCCTCCCACTTTCAAAGATATACAGGTTAGGGCAATTGGAAAATAAAGTGACTGCAGGTGTGACTGACTTTGTCTGTCAATATTTGGCCTGCGACATGGTGGTTGTTCAGCATGTACCCTCACCCAATGGCCACCATGATGGACTCCCCATTACAACTTCCATTAATCTTCCAATTAAGGGTTATTGGAATAAGAAGGTATAGAAAGTGAATGAACATAAAAGGACCCCCCCCCCCCCCCCCCAAAAAAAAAAGTTAGATGTGAAATAAGTAGTAAGTAAACTTTATTTATATAGCGCTTTTCACAGACAGGGGTCACAAAGCGCTTTACAAGGTAAAACAATAAAAATAT
Source organism: Thalassophryne amazonica (assembly GCF_902500255.1). Classification (NCBI taxonomy): domain Eukaryota; kingdom Metazoa; phylum Chordata; class Actinopteri; order Batrachoidiformes; family Batrachoididae; genus Thalassophryne; species Thalassophryne amazonica. The sequence continues at coordinate 74,137,754 of NC_047105.1, read as the reverse complement.
ACAGTAAAACACTCAGTACTAAAAGATTATTGGCCATGAAAAGCCTGTTTAAAAAGTAGAGTCTTTAGTTGCTTTTTGAACATCTCAACAGAGTCCAGGGATCGCAGGGACAGAGGGAGTTCGTTCCAGAGACGAGGCGCTACGGCTTTAAAAGATCGGTCTCCTCGAGTTTTAAAGGAGGTTCGAGGAACCATCAACAGGTTCTGACCTAAAGATCTGAGGCTGCGGGCTGAGGTGTAAGGCTGAATCAAGTCAGCAATGTAATCAGGAGCCTGACCATGTAGTGCTCTGAAAGTCAAAACCAAGATTTTAAAATTAATTCTGGAGGCAACAGGGAGCCAGTGGAGGGATTCCAAGATAGGCGTGATGTGGGCTCTCCTGTTGGTGCGGGTCAGAAGCCTCGCAGCAGAGTTCTGGACATACTGCAACCGATTTATCTCCTTCTTACCCAGGCAAGTGAACAGGCTGTTGCAATAGTCCAACCGCGTGGAGACAAAGGCATGGATGATTTCCTCTAATTCTTTCTGTGACACCAATTGTTTAAGTTTGGCGATATTTCGCAGTTGAAAGAAGCAATTCTTCACAAGCTTGCTTGCGTGCTGAGCAAGAGACATTCCTTCATCAAAAATAACGCCAAGGTTTCTAAGGCTTGTTTTTGCCGTTAAGCCCAAGTCACCAAGGAGGCTCCTGATAACAGGAACAGCACTGTCAGGGGCAACAATAAGTGTCTCAGTTTTTTCAGAGTTCAGTTGCAGACGGTTTCCATTAAGCCACTTCTTCACCTGTGACAGGCAGTCAAATAAAGAGTTCAATTTGTGGACTTCTGAAATCTTAAAGGAACAGTACAGTTGTAAGTCGTCCGCAAACAGGTGGTAGGAAATATCCCTGAAGTCCTGAATCAACTGGCCGAGGGGAAGGACATACAATTGAAACAGCAGTGGCCCCAAAACAGAACCTTGCGGGACACCATACTGTAAAGCAGCTGTTTTCGATAGTTTATGGCCAGCCAACACACTAAAGGTCCTCTCCTCCAAGTATGAGGCAAACCACTTCAGCACGGACCCCAACAACCCTACCAGATCGCGCAGCCGGTTGACCATAATGCTATGGTCGACGGTGTCGAAGGCTGCGGACAGGTCTAGCAGGACTAGGACCGTGCATCTTCCTGCGTCAGCGGCCATCATGATATCACTAGACACTCTCAGTAGTGCGGTCTCGGTGGAGTGGTGTTTCCGAAAGCCTGACTGAAAAGTGTCATAGATGTTGTGCATCTCAAGGAAAGACGTTAGTTGTTTTGCGACCACTTTTTCCAGTATTTTTGCTAGAAAGGGGAGCTTCGATATTGGCCGGAAATTCTTAAGCTCAGACTGGTCCAAGTTAGGCTTTTTGAGTCTTGGTTCCACCACAGCATGTTTAAATGAGCTCAGAAAGAGACCGGATGACAGGGACATGTTGAACATTTTCATGACCCATGGCCCGATTGAGTCAAAAGTATCTAAAAAAAGCTTGGAGGGAAGGACATCAAATGGGCATGAGGTCAGGTTCATTGCAACTGCTGCAATGTCTTCTAGTGACACTCGGTTGAAAGACGACCAGACCTGTAGTGGCAGTTCAGGCCGGACTGGGCCAGACCACAAGGGGTCAGTAAAGGCATTTTTTATGTGTCTGACCTTATCAACAAAGAACTCCAAGAGGTCAGTGCCATCTGCTTTACAAAACTCAGAGGTTGCAGAGGCAGCATGGGACACGAGAGAGTTAATTGTGTTAAAAAGCACCTTCGGATTTCCCTTATTGGACATTATCAGGCGATGGAAATATTTAGATCTTGCCTCTCTTGATGCATCATTTAACGTGGAAATAAGGTCCCTGAGATGTAACCTATGGACCTCAAGGTGCGTGGATTTCCACAAGCGCTCCGTTTTCCGACACAGTCTTCTTAACTCCAAGATACTGTCATTTATCCATGGACATGACTTCTCACGGACATTATTTGTTTTGAAAGGGGCCACCAAGTCCAATAATGTGGCACAGTGAGAGTTAAAATGATGCATAAGATCACTGACATCCGTACAGTCATTAAAAGCACTGGGATGAAATAAGGCACAAAATCTGTCAGCTGTAGTTTGTGTAATGATCCTCCTTTCTGCCCTTTTAGAGACAGGCCTAGGCTCAGGGGGAACATCAACCTGAAAAAAAATACAGCTGTGGTCACTCAGGTGGACGTCTTCCACATGCATATTTGTGACGTGTAGGCCAAGAGAAAACACCAAGTCCAGAGTATGACCCTTCGAGTGGGTGGGGCCTGATACATGTTGTTTAAAATCAAAAGTTTCAATCATATATAAAAGTTCCAGTGCTGGGTTGGACGTAGTATCATCAATGTGTAGGTTAAAATCTCCAAGAACTAAAACTCTTTCTAATTTTATAAGAGAAGATAAAAACTGTTGAACTCATGTAGAAAAACCCCTGCAGGGCCAGGAGGGCGATAGATTAAGATACAGTAAAAAGAGTTTAAAGAGCCAACCTTTATTACTTGTGACTCAAAAGAAGAGAAGTGTTCAGTGTCAATCACTCTGCATGTGTATCTGTCCTGATACACAGCAGCAAGACCTCAACCTCTACGAGAGAGGGGGCTTCCCAAGAGCGCAGCAGCCGACAGGGCACAGTTCGTTTAAGTAAAAAAACTCTCCGTCCTTCTGCCACGTCTCTGTGAGGAACATGAAGTCCAAGCTCTCCCTGGTAAAGAGCTTGTTGAGAGAAAAAGCTTTGTTTGCTATCGAGCGCGCATTCAATAGACCAATCCGACTTGATGATGTCATCCCCTTCGCGTCAGCTGGGCAGAGCGTAATTGGTCGCAGCCAGCTCTCGCGTCACGTGGTCCCCGGCTGTACCGGCGGATCAGCTGTTTCTCCGTTGTTTTTGTTGTTGGTGGTGGTGGGGCCTGAGGCCAAGATGAAAGCTGGGCAGACATCTGAGAGCACGAATGCCACGGAGCCGTTCCATCTCGTCGCCAGCATCAGAGACTCCATACCGGTGTTCTGAGGGAGCGGTGGCTGTGACGCAGCGATTTCATTCGCGTCCCGCTGAAGAGGAACCATTTGCAACCACCGGTAGCCTCGGTCCGACGGGAGAAACCGGCTGACCACATGACCCGTTTGATTACGCACTGCCCTCTCCTCCTCCTCGAGTTCTTCCTGGGATTGCCTGGGACTCGTAACAGCAGGTATTCCGGGGAAGTGGCGCGCACACAAACGGTGGGGGGAAAGTTTGTTTGTAGCTGTCTCTGTCATTACAGCGTTCCATAGACTCTTTGATGTTAAAAAGAGAGCTGCGATCATAAGTCCGGACAGCATAAGCACAGTTATGGATACGAGGACTAACAAAAAGGCATACGATGTGAAAATGTGAAATGTGAAATCAATGCCAAAAACTGACATAAAAGCAGCCGAGCAGTGGCGAGCCCACACACAGGCGCCATCTTGATAGTTTTTGACCATCTGAATTGCCAACAGCAGCCACAAACCCCAACATACTTCTAGACACGTCTGGGATACAGTTCTGAATGCTGTGAAAGTTGTAACCTGTTAACACAGCTGCCAAAAGTAAAATCAGCATGCTCCGCTACTGTCACGCACTGACAACACATTGAGTGTGAAACAGTGACTCCTAGTGGCATAAAATGGTACAACGCTTCAGTCACACACATGATAATACTAGTGAAGCGACGAGCTTGTGTGTGCGAGCTTGCTCATTGTACAGGGAGTCCCAAACAGGAAATTTTGAGTCTACATGAAAGGAAGTGTCAAATGTGAACACTTCTTAGCGCTGGATTCTCATGTCAATTTGGGCAAGTTAACACTGAAACAGGAAGTGCCAATTTTGAGTCCACAGTAAAACAGGAAAGTTGAAGACTTCCTGGCTACAGCAGAGGATATTAACCTGTTGTTTTGTGCTAGTATGTTTATCCACTATAAGGTTTGTGTCACTTTTTGTTGTCTCAATTTTAAAAATAAAATAAAAAAAAATCTGGTGCAATAGAGGAGATTTTGCGGGAATTCAGTGCACAGTCGACACTGAAACAGGAAGTTCTAAATGTTGAGTCGACATTGAACTCAGGAACTAAAGTGAGAGACAGCATGCACCTTGACAACACACGAGGTCAGCCAGTGACTATTTAGTGTGTCAATTGCATGAAGGTTTCTAGCCATGCTAATGCTCCCCAGATGCATTTACTCACAATAAAGTCTGAAGGACCTAAATAAGATGGTGAGGACTTTCCAGGCATGTGAGAGGCAAATAAAGAGAAATTCTTAAAATAGCAGAGGTTAAGATGCTGTCGTCGGGGTTGTCTGGGGGGTTCACACCCCCCTCCCAGAAGCTGAAAGATTTTAGCCATGCTAATTCTCCTCAGAAGCATTTATATGGAAAAAAAAAGGCTGAAGGACCTAAATGACATGGTGAGATGCTGAAGAGCTTTGCTCGTTCATGGCCGCAACATTGTCATGTCTCAGTGGATCAGGATCAATGAAAAGAGAAGAATATAGACTTTCAACATGGCAGCAGATGTGCTTGAATGAAGACAAATTGCATTGAAAAACAAGTATGTGAAATTATTTTAAGGGAATTATATGTAATTTGTGGGCTTTACAGAGAACACACATTTCAAAAAAGCATTTTAACCCCACTTCTCTGTGCCACGTGACCGCTGCCTCTTATTGCTCTGCCCTTTTCCACAGCCCTCTCTACATGCTGCAGTGCCACATGAATGATCTGTGTTTGCACGTGACACCTCTTACAACACAAAGGCTCAGGCTGCTTTATTAGGGCCACAGCCGATTTGTATGATCCAAACAATGGCCTCAGTTTTTCTGTTGCCTCGCGTCACCCTCTTGGTTTGGACAAGTGCATGTGATCTCACGTAATACATCGCGGCTTAGAGATTCCACTTGTGCATATGTTTGAAATCCATCCAGGAAACATTCTTGTTTGGGTAGATGCTAAGAGATTCTGTTTTGCTCCAGTAGGGACTTGAAAGCTTGAAAGGGGGGAAGGGAAGAATCTATCAGGTGTTAATCCTGCTTCTTTAAAATAACAGTCTGTCAGATATAGGGGTGATTATTAGTAGAATTGAAACATAATATTCATAAGCAGCTGTTCATTAGTGTATAAATGCCTGCAACAACAAATCAGCATGTTTTCATTAGCTTCCAATGACCCCTCATATTACCATGGGAGTGAGCCCCCCTCATGGAGACCACCATGTTGCACTGCCATGTTGATACAGCAGCCTAAAACGGACATGCGAGGTCTGTTAGAAAAATATCCGACCTTTTATTTTTTTCAAAAACCTGATGGATTTGAATCACGTGTGCTTGCATGAGCCAACCTTGAACCTTCCTGCGCATGCGTGAATTTTTTCCACGCCTGTCGATTGCGTCATTTGCTTGTAAGCAGCCTTTGTGTGAGGATGGGTGTAGTCTCTAGTCGTTTTTTCTTTGCAAGGAAATGGAATGACTTGAGAGTTGCAGCGAAATTCATCAGCACATCAGCTTCATGCCGATGAATTTGGCTGCAACTGTTTTCATGGCAAAATCTTCTGTCACAGTGGAATGTGCCGAAAAAGTGCTGATGTCCACCTCTTCCGCAGTTTCTCGGATAGTCAGACGACGGTCCCACATCACCGTTCACTTTGGAAATGATCTGGTCATTTCAGCATGTTGATGGCCGCCAGAGCGTGGCTCGCTCTCCACCGTTGTGCGGCCATCTTTAAACCGGTTGTACCGTCCTTAATCTGTGTGATGCTCATAGCATCGTCACTGAAAGCCGTCTGAATAATCCGAATGGTTTCCACCTGGCTGTCGCCCAGTTTCTGGCAAAATTTGATGCAGTCGCGCTGCTGCAGATGAGACTCCACCCATCCTCACACAAAGGCTGCTTACAAGCAAATGACGCAATCGACAGGCGTGAAAAAATTTATGCATGCGCACGAAGGTTCAAGGTTTGCTCATGCAAGCACACGTGATTCAAATCCATCAGGTTTTTGCAAAAATAAAAAGGTCGGATACTTTTCTAACAGACCTCGTACTTCGCCTTTCGCATTTTGCAGCACAGCCGGAAGACTAAAGAAAAAAGTAGACTAAAGAGTTGGTAGTTGCTCCACTGTCAATCTCAAGAAGACACCAACCCTGAAGCAGTTATGAGATTCATATTCTGCAAATGGGACAGCACTGTGGATTAGTGGTTAGCTCTGTTGCCTCAGTGATTGTACGTATGTTTGCTTCCTGCATGGTCCTTTCTGTGTAGAGTTTGCGTGTTCTCCCTGTTTTTTGCTTGGGGTCCCTCTGGACTGTCCAGCTTCTACGAGTTACTATTGCAGGCTAAACAGTTTGAGAAGCCTCATTTCTGTGAAACGGAGGCTCATACCTGTTGATTATCACAAGAGAAGGCAAGGAAACATGAATCCCTGTCACCAAAGAAGTGAAAATGAAAAGGGAAACAAAAACATGACCTGCAACAGCATAATGCATTCCACAACCTCTCCACAAGATGACACTAAATCCTACCTACTGTAGCTTTAATAATTCCCTCTACCAGTGTTATCAGATTGCAATTATTTATTATATATTTATTTTTGGTTGAGCAGATGTTTCATGCTGTCTTTGTTTGTACATCCTGTACACTGTAAAACTCAATGAGATAGTTGATCTCAAACCATTTGAGGAAACTGATTGCCTTAAACCATTTGAGTTTGCCAACTTAAATAAAATAATTTTCACAAATTTAATTGTTAAAGTTTTAGTAACTTAACAATTATAGTTAATTAAACTTATGTAAATCTAGTTTATGTTTTTCAATAAAAAGGGACACTTTCTGCCTAAAAAATTTGCATTATGTTTTGGATTAGATTTTTTGATGCATTCTTTGGTTTACTTGTTGACTCTGCGTTGTGTTATGCTGCCCATTTGCTCCCCTCGGGACACGAACTCACGATCTTCGGCATGGAAGTCCGACTCTCTAACCAGAAGGCTAAAATTCAGGGCTCTGGCCTTGTGACCAGAGAATTCTTTTGAGCTGTTGGGAGTTAGGTTTATGAACTACATATGCACAGCGACACCTGCTGGCCTCCATTGCATAAGCTCAATTAAAATGAGTGAATGGAATGCACTGGAAATACATCACCAACACTTAAATGCCCCAAAACGTAAAATGCATTTAAGGGAACTGAGTTGTTATGACAAGAATTCATATTTGAGTTAGTTTAATTAATGGAAATGAGTGACTATAACTTTTTTCAAAGTTTGAGTTACATTAACTTAATTATTGTATTAAAATGGAGTGTTCGGTTTAACAGTGTATAAATTATACATCCTGTATCAACACACCTATGGATGAAATTAGTTCTTTTGGTGTCGCTGTGACATCTGGCTTTGAAAAAAAACTTTGGAATAATCTGTGTTGCTGCAGTAAAAGAACAGACAAAATCACCAGCCTCACACTTGCATCCACTACTGCCATCGGAAAGACAGACTGTAGAGTCGCCACGATCTTTACCCAGCAAACCTGTCGATTTTCTCTGTAAGAATTAGCAAGACAGTTGTTAACTATGGAGAGAAAGAGAGGAAGTGGAAAATAAGGAAAAAGATTCTGGGCTTCTAACGTGGCCCAGTCACACTAGAGGAATGTGGAATAAAAGACCCTGTTTAATTAAAATTAGCAACGCCTTTTCCACCGCAGCCTGCAACCTCTTGCCAGCTTCAGCAAGAATGCAGCCTTATGGGGCTTTGTCCGCTTTCTGTGGATGAGGTGCTGTTATTTTTCTTTTCATTTCTTTTTCTCACTCACTCTTTTGTCTCTGATGCTTTATTATATATTTCTGTGTTGTTCATTTACTGTCCTTTTTTGCTACCTCTTATGCAATTAATGGGTCAGCAGATGTTGGAGAAAGACAGATCTGAGGACATAAACTAGGGCTGCAGCCTGTGTGGAGAATGAAGGACGGGTCTTTAAGAGGAGAGATCAGTTGACAACTTTATGTATCATGAATTTTATTTTTTCTATTTACTTTTCTGTTAATGGACTGCAGACTGCAGACAGATTTTTCATTCGTCAGTGCCACTGATACGTAAATGAAAACTCAGCATCTGTCTGTGTGATGAGAAATTCCCTTATTCCCCTAGAATAGTGCAGGCCCCTACCAGGCCAGAAATATTTTTCAAGGATGTCTATACAAATAATGCCAATGAAATGTTAATAAATAATAATATTAATTAGTGTGTTGCCTATGGGATCCATGGGTTCTAGATTGGTTAGTGTTTATGAACTACATAGCTGACATTTTTCAAGGGTGTAACAAATTGTGGACAGTTTCTATAATGAGTTGGAATGGTGTGTGAGTCCAGAATGATTTTAGAACCTTAGACCATAGACCTCAGTAGTTTTTTGAAGAACTATTTACTGTTAAGTAATTTTTAATGTTATTTTTGCTGTCTTATATATTTAGAAATTGTTTAGGTTGTTGTTATCATATATACACTATTATTTTTATCATTATTAACATTATATGTTTTATTTTTATTATTACTTTTATTTTGTCATTTGATTTTTAAATGGACCACAGTGGAAATAAGTGTTTTCACTTTCTTGTGTCATCCATGTATTTTTAATGTATTTACAGTTATATTAGTACTTACATCGAACTTACTAAATAAAATTACGCACACACACTCAATCACGCTTTTAATGTATAGATGGTTTACTGCCCCCTGCTGGAATGGGTGTGAGTCCAGAATGTAAATATTAATGTCCATTGTTCAGTGTTGTTAGCTAATATACTGTGTAGCTTCTCCAAAATATTAATCGTATCAACGTTCAGTTTTGCCGCCGTTATACTATGTAGCTTCTCCAAAATATTAATCGTATCAACGTTCAATTTTGCCGCCGTTCATCCTTGACCCAAAATTCATAAACATACCAAACGACAAATGTCAGCGCTCCACAGTTTGTGTGTGATCAAAATCACACACACACACACACACACACCCACACACACACACACCCACACAACACACACCACACCACACACACACACACACACCACACACACACACACACACACACACACAGCTGTTTGTTATTCTGCATTTTGCTGTAAGAAGGTGTTTAACAAACAGAGACTGTGGCAGAATGACATTAAAAGCGCTACACTTTTGACATATGGCGCCCAACATGAGATTTAACTCACTCATGGCAACAGCAACATAAGGTTGACGAAAGTGACTAAACCAGTTGATCTACAAAATAAATTGATAAATAAATAAATAGCACTAACACCACTGTTAAACTAACATAAACCACAATAACAGCATTTGAAACCTCAAAACCTTGAACTCCCATGGTGCATTGCAGCACAGTTATCCATTGTTTATTGGTGAACTAAACTGTGAATTTCTCCAAAATATTAGTCTGATCAACTTTCCATTTTTGCAGCATTCCTCCTTGACCCAAAATAAATAAGCATGCCAAATGACAAATGTCAGCTCTCCACAGTTTTGCGTGATCAAGCCAAATACACGCACGCATACATGCACACAGAGGCCACTTGGCTATTATAATGTAGATAAATCCATTAATTTGGAAATCAGTAATCATTTTGGCACAGCTCTGATCAACACTCCGGTACTGCTGTGATGAGAAATCAGTTTTTTCCCCTAGAATAGTACGAACCCCTACCAGGCCAGAAATATTTTTCAGGGATGTCTATACAAATAATGCCAATGAAATGTTAATAATAAATAATATTAATTAGTGTGTTGGCCTATGGGGATCCAGGGTTCTAGATTGGGTAGTGTTTATGAAATACATAGCTGACATTTTTCAAGGGTGGTAAACAAATGTGGAAAGTTTTCTATAATGAGTTGGAATGGTGTGTGAGTCCAGAATGATTTTAGAACCTTAGACCTTAGATCTCAGTAGTTTTTTGAAGAACTCAACCTTTTTATTTACTGTTAAGTAATTTTTAATGTTATTTTGCTGTCTTAATATATTTAGAATTGTTTAGGTTGTTGTTATCATATATACACTATTATTTTTATTCATAATTATTAACATTATTATGTTTTATTTTATTATTACTTTTATTTTGTCATTTGATTTTAATGGGACCACAGTGGAAATAAGTGTTTTCACTTTCTTGTGTCATCCATGTATTTTTAACGTATTTACAGTTATATTATGTACTTACATCGAACTTACTAAATAAAATTACGCACATACTCAATCACGCTTTTAATATATAGCTGGTTACTGCCCCCTGCTGGAATGGCGTGTGAGTCCAGAATGTAAATATTAATGTCCATTGTTCAGTGTTGTTAGCTAATATACTGTGTAGCTTCTCCAAAAATATTAATCGTATCAACGTTCAGTTTTGCCGTCGTTATACTATGTAGCTTCTCAAAAATATTAATCGTTTCAACGTTCAGTTTTGCCGCCGTTCATCCTTGACCCAAAATTCATAAGCATACCAAACGACAAATGTCAGTGCTCCACAGTTTGTGTGTGATCAAAATCACACACACACACACACAACACACACCACACACACACACACACACACACACACACCACACACACATACACACACACACATATAAACCCACACACACACACACACACACACATAGCTGTTTGTTATTCTGCATTTTGCTGTAAGAAGGTGCTTTAACAACAGAGACTGTGGCAGAAGACATTAAAAGCGCTACACTTTTGACATATGGCGCCAACATGAGATTTAACTCACTCATGGCAACAGCAACATAAGGTTTGACGAAAGTGACTAAACCAGTTGATCTACAAAATAAATAGATAAATAAATAAATAGCACTAACAACACTGTTAAACTAACATAAACCACAATAACAGCATTTGAAACCTCAAAACCCTGAACTCCCACGGTGCATTGCAGCACAGTTATCCATTGTTTATTGGTGAACTAAAACTGTGAATTTCTCCAAAAATATTAGTCTGATCAACTTTCCGTTTTTGCAGCATTCCTCCTTGACCCAAAATACATAAGCATGCCAAATGACAAATGTCAGCTCTCCACAGTTTTTGCATGATCAAAGCCAAATACACGCACGCATACATGCACACAGAGGCCACTTGGCTATTATAATGTAGATAAATCCATTCATTTGGAAATCAGTAATCAGTTTGGCACAGCTCTGATCAACACTCCGGTACTGCTGTGATGAGAAATCAGTTTTTTTCCCCTAGAATAGTACGGAACCCCTACCAGGCCAGAAATATTTTCAATGATGTCTACAAAAATAGTGCCAATGAAATACAAATAAATAATAATAAAATAAACTAATAAAAAAATCCATTAATTTGGAAATCAGTAATCATTTTGACACAACTCTGATCCGCACTGCAGCACTGAGGCTGTTATGATCAGGAGCTGGACACGGGCAGTGGTCTGTTCTGTTGAGCTGCTGGTTAAACTGTGATTCTACTGCGTGAACCAGTGGATTTTTATGCTGGGTGTAAGCGTGACTAAACCTTAACTAGCCTGTTGCCCATGGGGATCCACAGGCTCTAGATTAGGTAGGATAGAATAGGTAGGGTAGAATAGGTAGTTGCCTGGGATTGTAATAAATTAAGCAAAGTTTATATAATAAATTATACACGCTATTATTATTATTATTATTATTATCATTATTATTATTATTATTATCATTAGTATTGTTATTATTTTATTTTACTCTTGTCATTGTTTTAAGTGGACCACAATGGAAATAAGCCTTTCCACTTTCTGGTATCATCTATTTTAACATATTTTCAATTATATTATGTACTTACATTGGACTTACTAAATAAAATCACGCATGGCAGGCACTCACACTTATAAAGATGATTTACTGCCCAGTTCTGGAAAGTTGTGTTAGTCCAGAATATAATTAGGCAATGTTAGCTAATATCCACACTTTCTCCAAAAATATTAGTCCTATCAACATTTTGGCTCCATTCATCCTTGACTCAAATAGATACGCATACCAAAGGTCAAATGTCATGCTGTCCCTAGTCACATGCACTCTTAGCAGCGCTTTTTGTTTTCTGTATTCTGCTGTAAGTAGGTGCTTCTAATTTTACAGAGATGGTGGCGGGAGGCATCAAAACAATGGTCTTTTCACTAATGGTAATGACCAGGGTTCGAGCTAGGAACATTTTAGTGCCAGGTAAGTTATGTGATTGCGGCTCATAGCTTCAGGGTGCCGTGGCCCCTGGATCCACGGCCGCCTGAAGCTATATGGTTTTATACCACTAAAACATTCTTGGTAAGCCTTATTGTAACTATATTTTTGATGGTTTGAGATGCATTGAACAGGGAGGTGATGGTCTAGTGGTTAAGGTGTTGGGCTTGAGTCCAGAAGATCATGGGTTCCAAATCCCCGCCTGACTGGAAAATCACTTAGGGCCCTTGGGCAAGGCCTTATTAATCCCCTATTGCTCCCGGTGTGTAGTGAGCGCCTTGTATGGCAGCACCCTGACATCGGGGTGAATGTGAGGCATAATGTAAAGCGCTTTGAGCGTCTGATTCAGATGGAAAAGTGCTATATAAATGCAGTCCATTTACCATTTCCCATTGAACGCAAGAATAATAAACAAAAAAAATGATATTTATGTTGTAATATTTGTAAGATCAAGTTATTTTTTACATTTCTGTCAAAGTCAAAGTTAATAAATTAAATAACATTGAAAATGTTAAAAACACATTAATATTTAATGGATATAGCATTTAGTCTCTTCAAAAATATTCCAGGGAAGCAGGCAGTTTTTCTGTCATCCTAACAGTTTTTTTTCAACAATTCATTTAAACATTATAACACCTAATTGCCTTGTTTGAACAAGAGTTGAGTCTGGACTGATTTGTCAAACCTGCTGTTTTAAATGAAAAACTTTGTGAACATGTTTCACTTTTGTGAACAAGAGTTGTTTGTTTTGACAAACAAACAACTGACAGGGAACTTGTTTTGTGAACAAGTTCCCTGTCAAGTCCCCCCCCCCCCACACACACACACGTCTGTTGTTTTTCAAACTCTGAGCTTTTTGGAAACACGAAGCCTTTCAGCTGTAAAATAAACCAAATTTCTGAATGTATCTTCGGATACAGATACAAAAGGACCTGGAGTAATGTCAGTTTTTCATGGTGGCTTTTTTTTTATTCAGTTCAGAGCAGAGACCCTGTTCCAGCGGTTCCTGTTCATAGCTCTGTGGCACAGAGCGCTCTGACTCTGATCTCTGCTGTTTGTGATTTGATATGAAGAAAATTACAAATATATTCTTATTACTTTAATATTGGTTTAAAATGCATAGCTATGACGCTATAAGCTTGAAATACGATCAAATTGGTACATTTTCAGTAACATTTCAGTTCATTTTTCAGAAATTCTGTGCTGGGCTTCACAGCCAATTTGACCCCAAGAGCCGGGCGAAAATTTGCAGTACCGGGCATGGCCGCCCAGCTCCGCCCACCGTGGCTAGAACCCTGGTAATGACAACATGATACTTAACTAAACTGACTAAAACAATTGTACTACTACCAATTGAACGGCCTAAGCAGTAGGTCACCCCTCTGAGTCTGGTCTGTTTGAGGTTTCGTCCTCAATATCATCAGGGGGAGTTTTTCCTTACCACTGCCGCCTGTGTGCTTGATCTAGGGTTGGTAAGGTTAGACTAGGGTGGAGCTTAAAATTAACATTTTTTTTTATTTAGATTTTCTAAGGTCTCACCCCTCAAAAGTTTCTTTATTAGTTAAAAATATATAGGTAAAATTTGAGAGTCCTTTGATAATATTTAGAGGTAGCCTCAAAGAACTCAAAGTTTGATCATAACAGTTATATTGAAACTGAATGTGAAATATAAACCTGTTGTAGAAATCAGTGAAAGTTTTGAAAAATTACCAAGCATAACATAGTTTAATACAAGCTTTAATAATATAAACATTAAACAACAGTAAGTACTGCAATGAAATTGCAATCAGAATTATGGATTTTATATATACGATGAATTTCAGCTTCCTTTTTATTTTATGTTTATGACTGCCGTTCTTTGTTTTTCTTCAGAAGTCGCCACTGTTCAAATATTTTTTCCAGTTTCTTCTGACAGTGCTGTTTGTCTCTTATGGGAATTCTAGCTTTATTCCCAAATAGGGAAATCTCCTGCACTGCAACGTCTGATGCTTGTTGAACCGTTTTATTCAGCTCTAGATGCTGGTGCTGAAAGAAGCCAAGTGCCATGCGAACTGATGAGAGTTTGAACCTGTTAACTCTGTACAGTAGATCCCAGCAGATACTAACATTTTGTAATTTTGCTCTTGTTACCTGTTGTATGGCCTGGGGGGCTGGCTGCCTTTTTGTTTCTGTCTTTGTTTTTCCTTCCAGGTGGCTTGCATTTGGGACTGAGTGGCTGTGTAGCTGAGTTTATCAGGACCTCACCCTGATCACCTGCGGCTGTCAGGACTCACAGCTGTGGTGCATCTACAATGGATTGGAACATGGTGGCATTTAAGACTGGAGTACACAGTGTGTATTTGCCAGAGACTCGACCTTGTGACCAGACGGGTGAGATCGTCGTCTCGGGAGCCATCTCTCATCAGTGGATGCAGAGAACGTCCAGGTTTGATGCATGGTCTGTGAAAGAGGAGAGGGTGAGGTCTCACGCTCGTCAGCACACTTCCTGAGGTACGTTAGATTTTGTGACTAACATTTATACAGTCAGTAAATGTGGTGTCCCTCACACCTTATTATATTGAGCTGTATGTTGGTCGTTTAAATCAGCTTCCACTGCAGTGGAGTTTTGTGAACTGGATGTTCCATGCCTGCAGGGTGGGAAGCTGATTAGTAATTAAGCCAGGAAGTGTTTGCTGTTTGTGCACCTTTGAGCGTTCTCTCTGTGTGTTGAGTGTGGACCCACATAATGATTCCTTCTTTCACAGACTCGGTTTGTCGCGGCCACCTGGGGGTGTCGGCGGGGTCCTTGGGTCTGAACCAGTTCTGGCTCCGGACCGTTAGCGCTGCTGGGAGCGCACCGCAATCCACCACGCCAGACCGCGCACTTTTATATTTTTCACAGCACTGTAATGTTCATTAAACTCTGTTATCCTTTGTACCGTGCTCTGCTTATTTTATACTGGGTCCTTCAAACGCTGGTCGGTTCTCCGGGCTGCGTCCGACACATAACAGTTACCATTGTGTTTACTTCACAGCTTGCCTGTAAATACACAGTTACGATGAAATTGCCAACTTTTGGAAAGTCAGTGAAAACATCAGACAATTTAATTCATTATTAAACTAGTTTGTCATTGACTAAGTTATTAAGAATCAACAAATAGTGTCCAAAAAGTATAATTACCATGTCTGAGATTGGAATATGTTACTGGAAGAGAGACAGGAGGTTTCCAACTTTCAGTTATACCATGCCATTTGATGTAGAATTTAACTAAAATTATGAAACTTTAGTCCAGTTGAGCTACCAGTAAATATTAACCAAAAGCCCTATATTTTCAGAATATGGTTTTATGTAATAGAGGAATAATTTAAGAGGGTGAGACCAATTTTCCTTAACAAGTTAAAAATAAGCTCCACCCTTCCTTGTGTGAAGCACCTTGAGGCAGCTTTGCTGTAATTTGGAACTATATAATCAAAATAAATTGAATTGAATTGAACTGCAAAAACACAATAAAGCAATAACACTAACAACACTGTTAAACTAACATGAACCATAATAACAACATTTAAAACCCCAAAACCCCCATGGTAAATTGCAGCACAATGTCCATTGTTTACTGGTTAGCTAAAATTGCTAATTTCTCCAAAATATTTGTCCTATCAACTTTTCGTTTTTGCAGCGTTCATCCTTGACCCAAAATACATAAGCATCCCAAACGACAAATGTCAGCTCTCCCTGATTTCTGCGTGATCAAAGCCATACACACATACGCAGGCACGCATGCATGCAGAAGCCACTTTGCAATTATAACATAGATAAGTATTAATTAAACACATCCACAGATTTTTTTTTTAAACATGCTACAGTAAACATTTTCATGCCCTGCTTTCATGAACCTTGGTACAAGTCTTTGTTATAGGTTGGTAATACACATATTATCATATCATTCGAGTTGGGCCCATTTGGCCAGCGTTACGGCCCTTGATTAACAAATCTAGACTCTGTCAGTTTCATGTTATCAGAATGTAGCAAGCATTGTACCAAAGCAGCATTTGCCAGTGGGGATACTGTGCTCTCAGAGCACTCTTGTTGATTCATGAGGTTTTTCATCTAGTTTTAACTTTGAATGAGCAGATGTTAAAATGAAATAGTCTGTGTTAAACTCTTGCTCAAATAAGATAATTATTAATGGGGTCATTACTGGTCATGAAACCAGTAATACTATGATATTAATACGGTGACTATCCAAAAAGTAAAAAATGCCTTGACATTAATTTTAGGTCATATCGCCTGCCCTTGCTGTTTAATCAGCATCTTGATATGCCACATCAGCGAGGTGCATGGATTAGCTTGATCTGTTCTGAAAAATGACAAGGAACCGTTTATGCATTGCCAATCATTACTCAGGTCTGCTTTTGAGATTTCAACAGACATTTGCATAACATCAGGAGGGAGAAGAATGCCAAAGTAGCACCTTTTAAAAAAAAAAAAAATTCTAACAACTACACAATGAGTAATTAGCTTTTAAATAACAAGGACTGATGCATAATTGGTAGCAAAGAGCCCTTGCATATATCAAACCTGTGCATTGAACTGTTTGATACAGAGAGAAAAAAAAGTTGTGGAAGTAAAAATAGACAGAATTTTTCTGTCAAGCCCATAAAGAAATACAGTATCAGTCAAATGTTTGGGCACACATTTCCATTTAGTTGAATGGAACGGGAATGTGTGTCCAAACATTTGACTAGTAGTGTATGTGCAACATGAGCTATCATGAAGCTGCATTATACTACTTTGTCACTAGCCATTGTAGTTGTTGAGACTTGCGTTTAATGCTGAAAACCTTTCTGTCATTTGTAGTTGAGGGGACTTAACAATGCATCAAAAATTCTCTGGACATTATTGATTGATTATTGAGTTTTGAAAGCAGAAGATAATGAGCTACATCTACGCACAGAGCTGATTGACAGATAACCTTCAAACAAGCCTCTGCTTCTCGCACCACAAACAAGAACAATCAGAGATTTCTGCCGTCTGCCAATCCGGATTCAGGTCACCTCCAAAATTCAGTGGAGTCTTCCATGCCCTAATATCTATCTGTTGTGCAAATTTGGTGAGAATTTGTGAAGAACTCATCTTCAACTGCTTATCCAGGATCGGGTCGCGGGGACAACAGCTCTAGCAGGGGACCCCAGACTTCCCTCTCCCGTGCCACATTGACCACCTCTAACTGGGGATCCCGAGGTGTTCCCAGGCCAGTGTGGAGATAAAATCTCTCCACCTAGTCCTGGGTCTTCCCCGGGGTCTCCTCCCAGGTGGACGTGCCTGGAATACCTCCCTAGGAAGTTGCCCACGAGGCATCCTTACCAGATGCCCGAACCACCTCAGCTGGCTCCTTTCAATGCGAAGGAGCAGCGGCCCCTTTCCGAGCTCCCCACGGATGACTGAACTTCTCACCCTATCTCTAAGGAAGACACCAGCCACCCTCCTCAGGAAGCCCATTTTGGCCGCTTGTACCCGCGATCTAGTTCTTTCGGTCATGACCCAACCCTCATGACCATAGGTGAGAGTAGGAACGAAGACTGACCAGTAGATCGAGAGTTTTGCCTTTTGGCTCAGCTCCCTTTTCGTCACAACAGTATGGTAGAGTGAATGCAACACCACCCCTGCTGCGACGATTCTCCGGCCAATCTCATGTTCCATTATCTCCTCACTCATGAACAAGACCCAGAGGTACTTGGGGTCCTTCACTTGGGGCAAGACTGTATTTCCTACAGTAGGCAATCCATCGGTTTCCTACTGAGAACCATGGCCTCAGATGTAGAGGTGCTGATCCTCATCCCAGCCACTTCATACTCAGCTGTGAACCAATCCAGTGAGTGTTGGAGGTCACCGGCCGATGAACCAATCTCCTTAATCTGTAAAGTACTTTTGGCATAATCCTTTGAAGTCTATATAAAGTGAAATCTTGATCCAGAATCCCGATCTGGGTCCAGATCACCTCCAAAATTCAGTGGAGTCTTCCATGCCATAATATTTATGTGGTGCAAATTTGGTGAGAATCTGTGAAGTAGTTCAGGGCTCGACATAGCCATTTGCCCGCTGGCCCGGCACCGATTTGGCCCACTTTCGGGCCACTACGGGCCAGTACAATTTATCAAATGATGGCCCGCTCAGGCCACTACAAAAATGCGCAAAATTCTATTTATTTTGCCATATTTTGCGGCGGCAAAGTCGAATTTCTTCACATCTCCGTGTCATCAAACTTCACCGAGTCCACCATGTTTGTTTTGGTCTTCTTCTTTTTCTTCTTTGATTGTTTTGGTCTTGCACCACGGACCGCATCTTGGGTTGGGTATCGTTAACAAATGATTCGATCCACCAATATCAATAGTCTTTTTGCTTAACGATTCCCTTATCGGTCCTTCAGAGCGGCCGTTGTTTTTGAGGGTCTTTCTCGGGAAAATGATCATTTCTCTGATCATTTTGTTGATTGCAGACCCTGCAGTGGGTCTGTAATTAACCGCTTCTGCAGACCAACTGCACTTTGAAGCGTGAACCAATGAAGCAATGGTTTGATCCGCCGGGTCGTTGGACTGTATCTTAATTTTTCCCCGCTAAGGGCCCTGTCCCACTGGGGAGAGGATTAATTGCGCATGAATTGAGTATACAGATTACGGGCGTTTGTTGTCGTCCTCAACAAAAATTGCCAAAAACGACAAATTTCCCAGTATGAATTACGGATATATTAATAATATATAGTGAATATATGATGAACAATCACGGTTATATAACATGTAGTGAGGAAACTGATCCGACACATTGGGATTATCACGGCAGTATTACGGATGTATTATGAATGCATTGCACACGTGTTGCACGTGCACAGCATCTGCATTGCGGTCATAAAAGAAGCGCACTCGGGCCATCTGCATCACTATTCACACCAACAATACAGGCTCTGGAGCATTTGCTGGACTTGGACAGGTTCATCACAAAGTGTTGTCATGCGAGGGTTAACTGTTCGTGAGTTTGGGGAGCGGGAGGGGGGGAAGCCGCTCAGGGTGTGAGACTGTGTTTTTTTTTCAGCGTGAGTTGTGGGTAAACAGCAGCTCTTCCTTTAGTTGGTGTTAAATAAAAGTCCTGGATTGCAGCAGCTATGTCTTTGTGGATTTACACAGCCGGACTGGCACTGACTGGCAGGTATGTCGCTTTCTGCCACACTTTGGGTTTACGTGACATGTTTATGCATTCACAGATTGTCCGCAAATCAGCTGCAAAGCAGATGTAATAAAAATGCTTTATTCATGGCCAATCTGTATGCAGTTGCTACAACATATTTTAGTTTGTGATGTGGACATGATGGGCACGATATATCTGCTTTACACACTCACACTCCCAGTCTGCTGCCAAGCCGCAAATCCCCGTCAGTTGCGGATATCAGTGGTTAACGGCAGATATACAGCGCATAGAGTGAGTATGTTTTGTGTATGAATTGAGTATATATGGAGCATGTAAGGCGGATGTCATCCGCATTCAGATTTTTGAACAGCTCAAAAATCTTGGCTGCGGACATGCGTGCCTCTGCGGATGATCACAGGCGTGTTCGGATGACGGCCGACTCATACAGGCATGTTACACGGATATTGTGGATGTTTGGCGAATATGGGCCAAATTTGTGCGCAATCCATACGCAAATCCTCCTAAACGCCAGTGGGACAGGGCCCTAAATGTTGGGGAAAGTGTAATGCACGGACCCACAACAGGGGGCGCAAATGAATGGTCAATAGATAATCCAATAAATACAATTTATTGCAGCAAAAGTGCACAACAGGTCAAATACGGCTTTTAGACAGTCAATCACAAGATGCAATAAGTGAGTCCTTTTTCCGGTTGGTGGACTGCCTTGCCCCTGGCCCAGGTGGTACAGGCCCGGACATACTCCCGGATGTTGGCTTCCAAAGACGCCCACCAGAACCGCTGCCGGACAACTGCCACGGTCCTTCGCACCCCTGGATGGCAGGTGAGCTTAGAACCATGACAGAAGTCCAAAACTGCAGTCCTAGCATCTGTTGGGACGTACAACGGTTAGGTGGTCCACCGCCGGGTCCGGGTGACGTGTCAGGGCCTCCCTGACGATGTTCTCCACGTCCCATGTCAGTGTGGCGACGATAGTGGACTCCGGGATGATGTTTTCTGGTGGATCCGACAGCTCCATCTTGACTTCTTCTTCATGCACCCGGGACATGCACCCATCTGACCGCTGGTTCTTGGTCCCGGGGCGATAGGTGATCCTGAAGTCAAAACGTCCAAAAAATAGAGACCAACGGGCTTGCCTGGGGTTCAGATGCTTAGCGGTCCGAATATACTTCAGGTTCTGATGGTCAGTGAAAACCGTGAATGGAACCACAGCTCCCTCCAACAAGTGTCTCCACTCCTCCAGGGCCTCTTTCACCGCCAGGAGCTCCCGATTGCCGACGTCATAATTCCGCTCTGCCGGGGACAACCGGCGGGAGAAATAGGCACAGGGGTGGAGGACCTTATCGGACTCCCCGCTCTGGGACAGCATGGCTCCTATCCCTGAGTCAGAGGCATCTACTTCCACAACAAACTTGTGGCTAGGATCTGGCTGCACCAAAACTGGCGCAGTAGAGAACCAGCGTTTCAACTCCCTAAACGCGGCTTCGCACCGATCCGACCAGGTGAAGGGAACTTTTGGGGAGGTCAGGGCTGTAAGGGGACCAACAACCTGACTATAGCCCTTGATAAACCTCCGATAGAAATTAGCGAAGCCAAGGAACTGTTGCAGCTTCCTACGGCTTGCCGGTTGGGGCCTCTCTCACCGCTGCTACCTTGGCCGGATCGGGGGCAACGGAGTTGGAGGAGATGATGAACCCCAGGAAGGACAAAGAAGTACGGTGGAACTCGCACTTCTCGCCCTTCACAAACAGCCAGTTCTCCAACAACCGCTGCAGGACCTGACGTACATGCTGCACATGAGTCTCAGGATCCGTGGAGAAGATGAGGATATCGTCTAGGTATACGAAGACGAACCGATGCAGGAAATCCCGCAAGACGTCGTTTACCAATGCTTGGAACATCGTGGGAGCGTTAGTGAGGCCGAACGGCATGACCAGGTACTCAAAGTGACCTAATGGGGTGTTAAATGCCGTCTTCCATTCGTCTCCCTTCCGGATCCGAACCAGGTGATACGCATTCCTAAGATCCAATTTCGTAAATATTTTGGCTCCATGCAGGGGCGTGAACACTGAATCCAATAGAGGCAACGGGTATCGGTTGTGAACCGTGATCTCATTCAGCCCTCTAAAATCAATGCATGGACGGAGTCCACCGTCCTTCTTGGCCACAAAAAAGAAACCGGCACCTAACGGGGAGATAGAGTTCCGGATCAACCCGGCAGCTAAAGAGTCCCGGATGTAGGTCTCCATCGATTCGCGCTCGGGGCGTGAGAGGTTGTACAGTTTGCTGGACGGAAACTCAGCACCCAGGATCAAATCAATGGCACAATCATACGGTCGATGCGGGGGAAGCGTGAGTGCCAGACCTTTGCTGAAAACGTCAGCAAGATCGTGGTACTCAGCTGGCACCGCCGTGAGATTGGGAGGGACTCGAACCTCCTCTTTAGCAGTCACACCGGTTGGGACTGAGGATCTTAAACACTCCCGGTGGCAGGTTTCGCTCCATTGAGCCACAACCCCAGAAGGCCAATCGATCCGGGGATTGTGCTTACTAATCCATGGATAGCCCAAAATAACTGTGGAGGTAGAAGGTGTTACGAAGAACACAATCTCCTCCCTGTGGTTTCCAGACACAACCAGTGTTAAGGGCTGTGTCTGGTGTGTTATGAGTGGAAGGAGGGTGCCATCTAGTGCCCGTACCCTCACTGGTGAAGGAAGGGCCACTAGAGGGACCCCTACTTCTTTAGCCCATCTGCTATCTAGCACATTCCCTTCTGACCCCGTGTCGATTAGTGCTGGGGCTTGAAGGGTTAAATCCCCACAGAGGATCACAACTGGGATTCGTGCGGATTTTCGTGCATTACCCACATGTGTGTTATGGCCCACCCTTAGCTCTAAGGGCGAGCATTGGTGTTTAACCGCTTGGGGCATTGTTTCTGCAAATGCTCATTAGAGCCACAGAAAAAGCACTCTCCGTGGGCCAGCCTCCTCTGTCTGTTTTCTAATTTTATTTTGGCCCTGCTCGTGTCCATAGCTTCGTCAGCAGGGGGAGCTGTCGTCACACGGAGCATTCTGGCTCTGGAGTGTGAGGAAGGCGGGGCTGCTTTGGACCGGGAAGGGAGAGGGGCGGCGCGTGCCCGGCCACGTCCTTCGTCTCGCTCCCGTCGACGTTCTTCCAGTCGGTTGTCTAAACGTATGACTAAATCAATAAGCCTGTCTAAATCCCGCGGCTCATCTCTACCCACCAGGTCCTCCTTCAGGACCAAAGACAGTCCATTTACGAAGGCGGCGCGGAGCGCTACCGTATTCCAGCCGGCCCTCGCGGCCACGACACAGAAGTCGACTGCATACTCTGCAGCGCTCCGACGCCCCTGTCGAATGGACAGCAGCAGAGGCGAAGCAGATTCGCCTCGATTAGGGTGATCAAACACTTGTCTGAATTCCCGTACGAACCCAGTGTATGTCGTTAGGAGCCGTGAATTCTGCTCCCAAAGCGCCGTAGCCCAGGAGTGTGCCTCACCTCGAAGCAAATTGACAACATAAGCCACCCTGCTGGGGTCTGACGCGTACATTACTGGACGCTGAGTGAAGACGAGCGAGCACTGCATTAAGAAGTCCGCGCACGTCTCTACAGAGCCTCCGTACGGCTCCGGGGGACTTATGTATGCTTCAGGGGATGGGGGGGGGGGGGGGTCCGTTGAACGACCACTGGAGGGTCCCTGTTCTGCAACAGGTCGGCAGGAGGAGGAGCAGCAGCCGCGCCCTGTGCACGCGCTTCCACCTTTGTGGTGAGAGCCTCCAACCTACGATTGAGTAGTACATTCTGCTCGGTTACCAAATCCAACCGAGCAGTGAAGGCAGCCAAGAATTGCTGCAACTCACCCATTATTCCTCCTGCAGAAGCCTGTGCACCTTGCATCTCCATTTACTGTTCAACGGGTGGGTTGTGCCCCTCGGGATCCATGACGTTGGCCGAGATATCCTGTTGGGAAAGTGTAATGCACGGACCCACAACAGGGGGCGCAAATGAACGGTCAATAGATAATCCAATAAATACAATTTATTGCGGCAAAAGTGCACAACAGGTCAAATACTGCTTTTAGACAGTCAATCACAAGATACAATAAGTGACGTGTGGGCAGGCCCGAGAGTAGGAGACGCCTATCCAGAGAAGAGCCGGGGCCCACAAGGTTCCGCCGCCAACGAAGACCTGCAGTATACTGAAGCCGCCAAGTCCCGAGTCCCCAGGTGGCCTCTGCTTCCAGCTGTCAGATCCGGTACTGCTGGCAGGAACAAAAACAGGTTAAGGGTGGGTGTGTGGACACCCAGTAAGCAGTCAGCAAAAATAAGTTCTCACTGTAGTAGGGTGGGAAAAACACCTCCACCACCTACACAGGAAACACAGTTCGTGTAGAGCCTGACAAGTACTACTTAGCCGGTTTGGAGTGAGGGGTGAAGACGTCACTCCTCCATTAACCACAAACCCAGCTCCCAGCTGGCAGTAGTAGACAGGAACTCCTGCACCACTCAGAAAAAGAGAACATGTGCGTACGGCACAGTCAAACGGCTGAGAGGTTACCTGAGAGGTAAGCTGATATCTCGGCAGAGATGTGGTGTCTCCTCCAGTCTTTTATGGGATGGGATGGTGATGATATGATTACTGACAGCTGTTAGTCCTGGCTCCTGGGTGGTAACTGCGCCCTCTGGTGCCTGAAACCTGACGACAGGCAGGGCGCCCTCTGGCGTTGGCCAGCAGTACCTCCTCTTCGGGTGGCCCACACAACACTAAAACCCTAAAGAGCATATACCTGTGAGTAATATATACCTTTATGTTAAACCAACCTGTTATGGTCGTCTGAAACAGTTGATAGATGTATTTTATAACTTAAAAACGGACCGATGCTAACGCATTAGCATGTCTATGGCGTTTTCAGTTTCAGTTTATTTTCATTTATATAGCGCGAAATCACAACAGAGTTGCCTCAAAGTGCTTCACACAGGTAAGGTCTAACCTTACCAACCCCCAGAGCAACAGTGGTAAGGAAAAACTCCCTCTGAGGAAGAAACCTCAAACAGACCAGACTCAAAGGGGTGACCCTCTGCTTGGGCCATGCTACAAACATAAATTACAGAACAATTCACAGAACAATTCACGAACGAATATACAAGAAATGCTACTGGCGCACAGGACAGGAGGATCGCCAACACGAATACAACTCCCATCTCTGGATGGAGCTGCACCTTAAACAGAGAGAAAAAACAGAATGAGGCATCAGAAAGACAAAAAATACTGTATAATTTGCCAGCATTAAACAGCAAGAGAAGTACTAAGGGGATCGCCGGTCACTAGCCCTAAACTTCACTAAAAGACCCAGAATTTAGGTAAAGTTGAGGCTACAGCCCGCTCCAGTTACTAAGAAATGAATTAAAAGAGTTTTCTTTTTTTTGTTATATGTATTCATTAAAGTCTTGCAGATTTATATACAAAATGAACAAACAGTAACAACATCTGAACAGTAAAGTACCCCCAAACATTCCTGTCAAGTATACAAAAGACAAACAAACAAACAAAGAAACAAAAAGACAGAAATGAAATAACAGGAAACACACAAAAGAAAGGAATGTCACATTGTTACACTGCTACACATTTTTTCTTTGAAAACAGGGAAATATAAACATATACAAGGGCTGTCCATAAAGTATAGGTCCTTTTTATTTTTTTCAAAAACTATATGGATTTCATTCATATGTTTTTACATCAGACATGCTTGAACCCTCGTGCGCATGCGTGAGTTTTTCCACGGCTGTCGGTGACGTCATTCGCCTGTGAGCACTCCTTGTGGGAGGAGTCATCCAGCCCCTCGTCGGAATTCCTTTGTCTGAGAAGTTGCTGAGAGACTGGCGCTTTGTTTGATCAAACTTTTTTCTAAACCTGTGAGGCACATCGAAGTGGACACGATTCGAAAAATTAAGCTGGTTTTCAGTGAAATTTTTAACGGCTGATGAGAGATTTTGAGGTGATACTGTCGCTTTAAGGACTTCCCACGGTGCGAGACGTCGCGCAACGCTCTCAGGCGCCGTCGTCAGCCTGTTTCAAGCTGATAACCGCCACATTTCAGGCTCTATTGATCCAGGACGTCGTAAGAGAACAGAGAAGTTTCAGAAGAAGTCGGTTTCAGCATTTTATCCGGATATTCCACTGTTAAAGGAGATTTTTTTAATGAAAGACGTGCGGACGGGTCCATCCGCAGAGGCACGCATGTCCGCAGCCAGGATTTTTGAGCGGCTCAAAAATCCTGCTGCGGATGAGATCCGCATCACTGCCTGAACACATACTGAAGACATACACAGGACATACACAACCAACGCGCCGCATATCCCCTGTCATCCGCTGATATCCGCAACCAACGGGTTGGCGCAGCTTGGCGGCGGACCGGGACAGCGTGCAAAACAGATATGACGCGTGCCCAGCACAGCCACATCACGGTCGCAAATGGTATGTCGCGCATGCAGACAGAGTGGGCACAGATGAAGCGAGTGCATCACGGCCGCTGTGCCCTTCATGGGGGCCCCTCCGCGGTCGCCTTCGCTTCTGTTCCCTGTTATATCCGCTTTTCTTCCTCATGTATTCGCTGATCCACCCCGGGACATTTGTCATTTCCGCCCACCTTTGTTGCGGACGCTCAGCTTTTGTCTCCTCATTTCATGCGCAAATCCTCCTAAACGCCAGTGGGACAGGGCCTTTAGCTTTAGGATATCCTGCAGGACAGTTAAGCAGGGAGAGGCCTTATGTGCTTGTGCAAGCTATGTTAGCTTAGCTTCTATATCTAGCAGACGCTGTCGACGTCTCTTCTTTAGAGAAGCTTCAAACGATATAATATGCCCCCGTAGCACTACTTTAAAAGTTTCCCACAACACCAGGTCAAACACATCATTTTTATCATTGGTCTCTGTAAATTCTAAGATTTTATCAGGAATAAATTGTGAAAAAGATTTTATATGTCTGCTTTGAAAAGTGTCAATCTAAAACTATTGAAGTTGGGGAGTGATCTGAAATAAGAATTTTGTGATATTTAGTGGAGATTACATAGGGTAACAATTTGGAATCTAGCAAGAAATAGTCTATTCTTGAATAAGACTTGTGTACTTGTGAAAAATATTAATAGACCCTTTCTGTGGGATAACATAATCTCCATATATCAACCAAGTTGTTAGCACTCATTAAGGTTTTCAACTGAATTGAGGAGGCCATCATATGAGAAATTTGAGAGGATTTATTTAAATGTGCATCTAACACACATTTAAAGTCTCCACCAAATATCACATGGGTCTCAGACAGATTGGGAATCATTTTGAATATTTTATGGAAAAAAAAAGAAGGATTGTCAAAGTTGGGCCCATAAACATTTAAAAGTATGACATGGAATGAGTGAATATAGCCGGTTACCAAAAGGAAACGGATCTTTGACAGTCGAGATATGCCTGAAAGGTACAGTCCTTTTAATCAGAATTGCCACCCCTCTTGCATTGCTTGAAAACGTGGTTTGGAAAATCTGGTTAGCCCAGCTGCATTTAAGCAATTGCTCTTTAGCTGGTCTAATGTGCGTTTCTTGGAGGTAAACTATGTCAGCAGATAATGATTTTAAATGCGAAAATACTTTAGCTCTCTTCAACACATGTCCCAGACCATGCACTTCCAACTGATAAATTTAAAACCACCTTGCTGTGTTAATGACTCAGGGATAAACCCATAAAAAGAAAATAGCAGTGTAGATATGCATTAAAGAAACACAAAAGTAAGAGAACACGTAAAAACACATATACCCCCTCCCTCCCTCCCACTTTCCCAAGCAAAGTGAGATTGCGTAACCCACATATTCACGTAGAGATAGCTGGAAAAACCGCGCTGGTGAGCCTCTCCTATCCATCTGGATGAAAACAAATGTCCAAAGAAAGTAACAAAAAAGTCACCTTTAATCCTGAGAACACACCTCCGAAACACCAAGCTTCACAGTTCAGCCTTCTTCCAAAGTGTCATGCAGTGAAGAGAATACTTTAACAGTGGATCCAAGAGACACGCGGAGACAGGCTGGATAGATGAATCCACACCATGCTCCGCGAGCCATTAGACGCTTACGCACATCCCTGAAGACCTGGCACTGCCTCACCACCTCGGCTGGGAGATCTGGAAAGATGAAGATTGGCTTGTCATTGTACTGGAGCGGGAATGCCTCAGGTGCAAGCCGCAGTATCTTCTCCTTGATGAAATAGTGATGGAGACGAGCAATGGTTACATGCGGACGTTCACCCTCACCACGTACAAGAGCACCCAGCCGGTGCACTCGGTCTACTTTTACTGGCTTTTCAAACTTGTCTGCACCAAGCAGCTCAGGGAGGAACTTAGATAAAATATTTCCATCTGACCTTTCTCCATCTTTTCAGGAATTCCCCTTGTCGTTTTTGGCTCGAAGCATGTCACGAGTGTTCTCAACCAGCTTTGTACGTTGCACGTAGTCATAGCCAGCCTTCTCAACATCTTGATCCCGGGCACCCAGACTAGCCACAGATGCCCGGGTGACTGATAGAGATGCCTTGAGCATGTTGAATCTCTCGTCCATCCTATTTTGTAAGTTGCGAATGGCAGAGAGGATGTCTGTCGGTTCATCATCGTCCAACTTGCTAGCTGAAGCGGAATTTAGCTCAGAGTCCTCGGCTAGCGCAGGTGGTTCGGTATCACTTTCATTGTTAGGTTTTTCAGGCTTCTTTCCTCTTTCACTTCTTGGTTTCGTCATTTTGATGATATTAGACGAAAGGTGTGTTCTTGTTCGGTCGAACAATGTGTCAGTTACATCAAATAGTGACTAAAATGCAGCGTGGGCTAGAGGAGCTCTGTCCAGGAATGTCTACTCCATTAGGTGCTCACTAGCGCCCCCGTCTATGGTGTTTTCAATATTAAAGTTAGCATTAGCTGTTGGCATTTTAGCACGTTTGTGTGCATTTGTTTTCTGTATAATAATTAATGGTTCAGCACTTGTTGTCGTTAAAGAGTCAAATGTATTAAAAACTGTAATTTTTTTTAATTTATGTATTAATAATAATAATAATAGCAACAACACCAGCAAAAATAGTAATAATAACTCAAAACGGCAAGTCCGCTTCTTAACTCTTCTCAAAGCCATTAAAATATGTCAATCGTGACTGTGAGTCACTTTTGTGCAGATTAAAGTCTCTAAGTGGGATCTTGTCTTGTGGCAGTCAAGTAACGAGAATCGTCCTCCGTTCTGTTGGCACAGCTCCAAACGCTGCGCCACTCTCTGCTGAGTCCGGTCGGAATTAATAACTTCAAAACGAATTGCCACTTTAAATAAAATGACACCTCTTTCCAAACGCTGTAATACAGAAAATAAACTTCAATCGACTAAACCGTTATTTTCTTCCCAAAATGAGACGTCCTGCAATCTTTATGAATTAAACTGATGCTGACGTGAAGCACAGCCATCTGCAAGAGTTCAGCTCAGAGGTATGGAAAGACATTCATGCCAATAATGTCTGAGAGGAAATGCTTTTGACAAAAACTACAGATTTTGTTTATTTCTATTTATATTCAGAGATCAGGGAGCCACCACGTAGAGTTTATTTAGGTCCAGAATTTAAGGATCCAGTGACCAATTTCATATTTATTTACTTTAAGACTCAATAAAATGTTGTTGACATAGAAAATCTTTAAAGCCTACTTTTAGTACACAGAAAATTCACAAGCGGTATCAATAAGGGAATTGATAAGGAATCGAATCGATAAGTGGAATCGATATCGATAAAATCTTATCAGTACCCATCCCTAACCATGCTCCATGCTCCCACAGAATCTCGTGCATATTGAAATGTATGTTGTCGATGCGTGAAGCGTGCGTTTGGCTGTTTCCATCACCGATCTTCGGCAATGAAGCTGCAAGAAACAAAGATGAACAAGACGCAAATCTAACAGAACGCTTTGAAATTCGAATTGAAATATGTTTAAACTACATCCACCCAAACCCGGACAACAACCAGGAAAGAGTTTTGCTAAAGGAATTGGCCAGAAGAGGAAGCTTAGTGATGATGAGTTTAGGGAGAGAGACAGGCTATATGAAAGAAACAAGAGGAAGAGACGTTTTGTCCTGACCTGGCCACAGAAATGGCCGTGGCTTGGTCGTATGCTGACAAGTGAGTAAAGTATATGCTTGGTCCTGGTAGACCCTGGCTGTTTTGATGCTAGTTTAAAAGTCTAACCAGCTTGCCTTTATGGAAACCCCATGGTGACAACATTAGTAAAGGAGCAAAGCATAATTTTGTTTTTTCCAATTTTTAGATCTATAACTCCAATCCAGACAAGGCATACGTTTTAGTTTTGATATGGACCTATATCTGTATTTTACATTTCTGACTGTGAGTTAACCACCTCTGAGGTTTGTTTAAAAAATGCCCTCTAAATGTTATGGGAGTCACTTTATTTTTGTACTCTTGAGAATGCCCTCTGATAAATTCTATTTTTTTTTTTTTTTTTTTTTTTTTTTTTTTTTTTTTAACTTCATGGTCCATAGACTATTTTATGTTTTTTTCTGGATTGGTTTATATTATATAGGCAGTTTTATTTGCAGGATTTCAAGGTGGAATATCATGAACTCTCACGCCCAAAACCATGGGCCAGTGCTCCTACACTGTGGGCCACTGGCTTCTAAATTCTACTGGCCCTGTGGGCCAGTCGGGCAAATTGGTTTATGTCAAGTCCTGTAGTTTTGAAGTAATCCTTTAAAGCCTATATAGAGTGAAACCTTGATCCAGAATCCAGATTTGGATTCGGATCACCTCCAGAACTTAATGGAGTCTTCCATGGCCTAATATCAAAGTTGAAAGTTTTTTATTAATCGTCTCCTTTCGGAGAAATTTTGTTTGGTGCATGAGGGGGCTCACCTGCACAGACAATAAAAACAGGACCAGCCTTTACACAATAAAAGCCACAAAAATAAATATCACCATCAATAAAATAACATAAAATAACAAAAAAAAAAAAAAAAAACGTAATCCTTCAAAGCCTATATAAAGTAATCTTGGTCCAGATCCGGATCGCCTCCAAAATTTAATGGGTTCTTCCATCTGTGTATCTGTGGTGAAAACATCATCAAAATCCGTGCAGTAGTTTTAATGTAATCCTGCTGACAGACAGACAGGCAGACAGACAGACAAATAAATAAACGCTGATGATTATATTACGTCCTTGGCAGACGTAACTATGGTTTTATGTGAGGATCATGACTTGAGCAAATATACCACAGACTTCTGGGAAACACACACTGCTTGCATTTAGGGATAGAAGCTGTGCTGCTGAGTCATTTGTCTTTATGTAGAGGAAAGTGGTCAATCCCAAGACAGGAAACCTCATCCAAAAAACAACTACTGTAATAAGATTGTTAAGGGGAAAAGATGCCTTCTTATTTATTTCAGATGAGTATATTCAAGCTTACAGCTGTGTGTTTTTAAGATAGCAGTTTTGTTGAAAATTATATTCAGTCCTGACTGACTAGAATTCATTCCCAAAGGTACCCAATGTCCACTTTATGCATATAAATACTGTACAAGGCTTGTATGCTGCTGCAATGGTGCACTTGTTGTTTTGTCTCTGAGAGGTCTTGATACGTATATGTTGTTGATGTAGTGAAGGTAGTTATTTGGCTATTCTCAACCGGGGTAATCGGGTGTTTGTGGTTGTGCTTGTTTTCTCCAGTGGCTGACTGTTGGTGCCATAAAGGTTCCTGTGACTTCTGGGTTGTTGGTTGGTGGTTGTGGCTGCTACAGTTGTACATAAAAGTTTGGGCACCCCTGATGATTTCCATGATTTTCCTTTATAAATCATTGGTTGTTTCGCTCAGCAATTTCAGTTAAATAGACAAACACAGTGATATTTGTGAAGTGAAATGAAGTTCATAGGATTTACAGAAGTGTGCAATAAGTCTTTAAACAAAATTAGGCAGGTGCATAAATTTGGGCACCCCAACAGAAAAAATACATCAATATTTAGTAGATCCTCCTTTTGCAGAAATAACAGCCTCTAAATGTTTCCTATAGCTTCCAGTGAGAGTCTGGATTCTAGTTGAAGGTATTTCGGACCATTCTTTTTTACAAAACATCTCAGGTTTGTTGGTTTCCGAGCATGGGCAGCCCGCTTAAAATCACGCCACAGATTTTCAATAATATTCAGGTCTGGGGACTGAGATGGCCATTCCAGAACATTGTACTTGTTCCTCTACATGAATGCCTTAGTAGATTTTGAGGGTCGTTGTCTTGTTGAAAGATTCAGCCCCGGCACAACTTCAACTTTGTCACTGACTCATGAACATTGTTCTCAAGAATCTGCTGATATTGGCTGGAATCCATGTGACCCTCAACTTTAACAAGATTCACAGTACCTGCACTGGCTACACAGCATGATGGAACCACCTCCAAATTTTACTGTAGGTAGCAAGCGTTTTTCTTGAAATGCCGTGTTCTTTTTCAGCCATGCATACCACCCCTTGTTATGAACAAATAACTCAATTTTAGTTTTATCAGTCCACGGCACCTTATTCCAAAATGAAGCTGGCTTGTCCAAATGTTCTTGAGCGACTCTGTTTGTGGTGCGTATGCAGAAAAGGCTTCCTCTGTGTTACAGCATCATACAGCATCTCTTTGTGCAAAGTACGCTGTATAGTTGAACAATGCACAGAGACACTATCTGCAACAAGATCATGTTGTAGGTCTTTGGAGCAGGTCTGTGGGTTGACTATGACTGTTCTCACCATCCTATGTTTCAGCTTATCTGAGATTTTTCTTGGCCTGCCACTTTGGGCCTTAACTAGTACTGTGCCTGCGGTCTTCCATTTCCTAACTATGTTCCTCACAGTTACAACTGACAGCTGAAATCTCTGAGATAGCTTTTTGTATCCTTCCCCTAAACCATGATGTTGAACAGTCTTTGTTTTCAGGTCATTTAAGAGTTGTTTCAAGGCTGCCATGTTGCCACTCATTAGAAGAGATAAAAAGAGGTGAAACATTTGCAAATAGCCACCTTAAATATCCTTTCTCATGACTGGATCCACCTTTGTAAGGAGGTCAAGGGTCAACGAGCTTACCAAACCAATTTTGCGTTCCAATAATTAATGCTGAATGTCAATAAAATGACAAGGGTGCCCAAATTTATGCACCTGCCTAATTTTGTTTAAATAATTATTGCACACTTTTTGTAAATACTAGAAACTTAATTTCACTTCTCAAATATCAGTGTGTTCATCTGCTATATGATATATTTAACTGACATTTCTGATCCAGACAACCAATGTTTTATAAAGGAAAATCATGAAAATTATCAGGGGTGCCCAAAATTTTGCATACAACTGTATTTAGAAGTTTCACACTGACAAGACGTACTTAACCACTGTGTTGTATTTGAGTAATGCATTAAAATGAGTGCACACTAATCATTTATTAATTTGAGCAATATTAGCAAGATTAGGCAGGTATTAATCTTTGATGGCAGAAACAGTTATTCATGCATTCATTATGCCTTACCTTAATTGAAGTCATGGTCTGTTTACTTGCTTGAACTGTAATGAAATGAACTAAATGTGTGCGTAATTCTGCAAAAAAAGGCTTTTAACGTTACATAAAAGGCAGGACCATAATTCACCAATTTTAGCTTCATTACAGTGACTGCCTAAATGTTGAATTATACATTCTAAGGTTTTGTTACTTGTTTTAATGCTATGCATGGTTTAGTAACATAGTATTCTGACAAATGTTTAATTTATTATGATCCTCAGCATAATCGGGGGTCCACAAGTATGAAACTACTTGTCATTTCAATGTCTAGAGAAAAATTAAAGGCTGCTTGAGCATTTTCTGTGATGGTACATAATATAGAATGATTTGCCTCAGGATCTCAAACTCGCAGACACAGTCATCTTTTAAATCACATTTACATAAATGCATACTTTTTAATGTCATGCCTATTATTTTTCTTTGATGTTGTTTCAGTTTGTGTTGATTTTGTTCTACCATTTAAATTTTGCAGCTGTTTTTTTTTAATTGTTGCTTGATTCATGTTGTTTCTCCTTTTGTAATAATAATTATTATTATTACTTTATTATAAATCATAATAATAATAACAATAGTACTAATAATTATTATTATCATTATTGCTGTTGTTACTGTTAATATTTGGTGGCAGTGGTGGCCAAGTGGTTACGTGTGCTTGTCTCCAGTGCAGAAGCTTCCCGCTTCAAGGCCACCCCTGCCCATTCTCCATACAATTTGGAGTTGTGTCAGGAAAGTCATCCAGTAAAAATATCTGCCAAATCAGCACGCAGATCCACTTTGAATCTGCTGTGGTAACCCAGAGTGAAACAAGGGAGAAGCCAATGGAACTTACTAATATTTCAGTTTGAAGAATTATTTGATTGTGTGACATTATAAGTAAAAATTAAACCAAAGAAACACTGCACCTTGAATGTCAGTAATTTGTTTGATATTACTAAATGCTGATTTTATTTTCTTTATTTGCCTTTCTGCTGTTATTGCCTTTTTCAGTTAAACATAGTTTGTGTGTGTGTGTGTGTGTGTGTGTGTGTGTGTGTGTGTGTGTGTGTTCGTTCCACAGGTCCACCCAGTACTGCATCACAATGCCCTTTCAATGAGTACCAGTGTGGAGGAACAGAGCTGTGCATCCACGTGAGCAAACTGTGTAACGGGGTTCCAGACTGTACTGACGGCTGGGATGAGGGACCGCACTGCAGAGGTATCAGTCTTGTAATACTTTAATTATACTTTGATTCACGCATTTTAATTTATATGATATTCTTTTATTTGAATGTATTTATTTAGTTAGAATGTGAGTTGTATGTTGGTGAGGTTAGACGTTACTCGTGAAGCTTCTAGATCAGGGGTATTCAACTCCAATCCTCGCGGGCCGGTGTCCTGCACCTTTTAGATGTGTCCCTGGTCCAACACACCTGAATCAAATGGCTGAATTGCCTCCTCAGTATGCAGTCATGTTCTCCAGAGTGCTGCTAATGACCTCATTAACTGACTCAGGTGGCTTGAAGCAGAGACAGGAATTAAAGGACTGGAATTAAATACCCCTGTTCTAGAGGCATCTTTGTTGTGATCTGGCACTATATAATTAAAATCAATTCACTTCAGTTGATCTGGCACTATATAAATAAACTGAATTGAATTGAATGTACAAGAACACACAGTTCAGTGACTGAAATTACTGTTAGGCAATCACACCCTGTTGGTGTGGAATTCCTCTGTTTTCCATTTTTGCTTTATCTTGCCACTCTTGAAATGTTCACACTGTTCCATGGTAGTGATGTAATACTAAACGATAATCAGCAGTGTAATGTTGCGCTGTGTCCAGTGTTACACACACTATACATGTTGCTTTTTCCATCATTGGTTTCTGAGGACTATTATCATTTTCATATCATTAGATGTTTGTTGCACAGCAAGGTGAAAATTAAGGTTGTGAAGCCTGATGTACAGGCGATAAATAGAAGCTGATCACAGAAAGACCAAAATTATTGATGAAGGGAACTGTTACAGGTTGATGGAAGCTAGGAAAAAATGGGTCAACTAATTGGATTCCATCCTGACAGACGTTTTGTAGGCGTAGCTTGTAAACTCTGGCCGTATCGTGGTCTTTGTCAATCACAAATGTCAATTGATAAGATTGTCTCTGAAACATACAGTAAACAAAAGTTAATATGACCCCAGTGTTTTTAAGATAGGCATTAATCTATTGGCTTTTATCATGATTTATCTTAAGGTTAAGAGGTTTTGATGAGCACAATGTGTGCTGAAATTTTACTGATTTGTAATGAAATAAACAACTTAGGCATATTTTGTTACACCAGAGTCGATCTGAGTCGACCTCATGGAGCTGGGCGGTTTTCCCCTTATATCTACCTTTTTTATCTTGCCCAGTGCACCCTTCTATGAAAAAAGTGAGCCAGGATGAAATATTTATTAAAGAAACGTGGAGAGGCAGGGGAA
The DNA here is from genome assembly GCF_902500255.1 of Thalassophryne amazonica. Lineage (NCBI taxonomy): Eukaryota > Metazoa > Chordata > Actinopteri > Batrachoidiformes > Batrachoididae > Thalassophryne > Thalassophryne amazonica. Next base: position 74,102,265 of record NC_047105.1, on the reverse strand, counting down.
GAGAAATCAAAATTTAATGTACTTTCAGCCTAACTGGACTTTGAAAGCGGATGGTGCTGCATATTTATCAAATGATGAGGATTAAAAAAGTCCATGACTTCTTTCTGGGGACATCAGTTCTCACCAAGCTTTTATTTTAGGAGGTGTTTTTTGTAGAATAAGGTCAAAGTGTTTGCACGTTTGTGTAAAAGTAACTATACTCAACAAAAATATAAACGCAACACTTTTGGTTTTGCTCCCATTTTGTATGAGATGAACTCAAAGATCTAAAACTTTTTCCACATACACAATATCACCATTTCCCTCAAATATTGTTCACAAACCAGTCTAAATCTGTGATAGTGAGCACTTCTCCTTTGCTGAGATAATCCATCCCACCTCACAGGTGTGCCATATCAAGATGCTGATTAGACACCATGATTGGTGCACAGGTGTGCCTTAGACTGTCCACAATAAAAGGCCACTCTGAAAGGTGCAGTTTTGTTTTATTGGGGGGGGATACCAGTCAGTATCTGGTGTGACCACCACTTGCCTCATGCAGTGTGCAACACATCTCCTTCACATCATCCATGAAGAGAACACCTCTCCAACGTTCCAAACGCCAGCAAATGTGAGCATTTGCCCACTCAAGTCGGTTACGACGATGAACTGGAGCCAGGTCGAGACCCCGATGAGGACGACGAGCATGCAGATGAGCTTCCCTGAGACGGTTTCTGACAGTTTGTGCAGAAATTCTTTGGTTATGCAAACCGATTGTTTCAGCAGCTGTCTGAGTGGCTGGTCTCAGACGATCTTGGAGATGAACATGCTGGATGTGGAGGTCCTGGGCTGGTGTGGTTACACGTGGTCTGCGGTTGTGAGGCTGGTTGGATGTACTGCCAAATTCTCTGAAATGCCTTTTGAGATGGCTTATGGTAGAGAAATGAACATTCAATACACGAGCAACAGCTCTGGTTGACATTCCTGCTGTCAGCATGCCAATTGCACGCTCCCTCAAATCTTGTGACATCTGTGGCATTGTGCTGTGTGATAAAACTGCACCATTCAGAGTGGCCTTTTATTGTGGGCAGTCTAAGGCACACCTGTGCACTAATCATGGTGTCTAATCAGCATCTTGATATGGCACACCTGTGAGGTGGGATGGATTATCTCAGCAAAGGAGAAGTGCTCACTATCACAGATTTAGACTGGTTTGTGAACAATATTTGAGGGAAATGGTGATATTGTGTATGTGGAAAAAGTTTTAGATCTTTGAGTTCATCTCATACAAAATGGGAGCAAAACCAAAAGTGTTGCGTTTATATTTTTGTTGAGTGTACATACTGTATGTTGGACCAAAATCTGAATTCACAGTTGAGACAGTTGTTCTTTTTTAAGGCTAAATCTAGCTTTTTGCTCAGGTTTGGAGTTAGGTTAAAGAACCATATCAGCTGTTTTGATATTTTATCACAAACTATATAATTAGTATGCAGTTTGTTACATATTTTCCTGACAGACATTTTCCAAAGCATATGTCTGAAAAGGAGAAAATAAAAAGGTATTTTTCCAACCTTTCCTGAATGCCTGGGTTCAGGTGATTCTAAACTATTGAAACCATCCAGCTAATAATCCACACAAGAAAAATACCTTTTTTGACTTGTGTAATTTTGCAGTTCTCATACAGAGATGGGTGTGTTGTCGACTTCTGCAACACTTCCATCCTGTGCACCGGTAAAATTTCCTGTATATTCATTTTGTAAATTGTTTTGTCAATTTTATCGCTAGCATGGCCCAGGCAGAGGGTCGCCCCTTTGAGTCTGGTCTGCTTGAGGTTTCTTCCTCAAATCATCAGAGGGAGTTTTTCCTTACCATTGTCACCTGTGTGCTTGCTCTGGGGGTTGGTAAGGTTAGACCTTACTTGTGTGAGGCGCCTTGAGGCAACATTGTTGTGATTTGGCACTATATAAATGAAAATGAAAATTGAAATTGGATCATCTGATCGCTGCACTATGCTGTCTGCTACAGAGCTGATTTCTGTCAGGACTGTTGAGACTGTCAGGACCTACCTTCTCTCCCCTCTGGATTACGAATATCATCTGATATTTGTACTGATATATGTACTGATATACTGTATGCACCACTCTGCATTTAATCGTTAGTGATCGATCTCTGCTCCCCTCCACAGCATGTCTTTTTCCTGGTTCTCTCCCTCAGCCCCAACCAGTCCCAGCAGAAGACTGCCCCTCCCTGAGCCTGGTTCTGCTGGAGGTTTCTTCCTGTTAAAAGGGAGTTTTTCCTTCCCACTGTAGCCAAGTGCTTGCTCACAGGGGGTCGTTTTGACCGTTGGGGTTTTACATAATTGTTGTGTGGCCTTGCCTTGCAATGTGAAGCGCCTTGGGGCAACTGTTTGTTGTGATTTGGCGCTATATAAAAAAATTGATTGATTGATTGATATATGCCATGCAGGGTCCCCTGATATGGGTTTACTGGGTTTACTGTGATACACCGTGGACTGGTGGCTATTTCTGGTGGCGGCAGTGGTAATAATGGTTGTGGGTGAGCACATCTGTGTTCTGATGGTCGTAATACTCTGAACACACTTGGTTATATGCACTGCAGTAATGCGACCGTCAAAGGACCCTGGTTTATATGTTTACAGTTCATAGGTTGGATATCATCCGACATTCAGCAGGAAGACATGGCAGGTTTTTAAAAGATAGCAGACCACAGCCCTCACTCTGCCAGACTTCATGTGGCGATCGGACCGCACCCACACAGCATTTGAGTGGATTCTTGTTCTTACTGCATTCGTACAGTGTTGTGGGTATTCGTACTGTGTTCCAACTACATGTGAACTGTATTCATAAGCATACGCCTGGGATGTGCACAAATCAGTCGAGGCGGGATCCACCCACATACTAAGTAGTCAAACAGGATTCGTACATGGCTGTCCGAATGTCTGTACCTCCTGACTGCACCTCAAAGTTTGACTTCTTTCCCATTCTGGCTTATTCGGCTTGATTCCTGGTCAATCTTGTTAAGTGTGACAGGGCCTTTACACACGGAATGTGCACAAATCATTTGAGGTGAGTGCCACCCACATTCTAAGAATTCATACGGCCTTCTTATACAGCTGTCAGAATATCTGTCCCTCCCGAATGTGTCTCGAATTTTGTTTTTTCCCCATTGCGCCTGATTCTGCTTGATTCCTGCTCATTTGTACTAAGTGTTATGGGGCCTTAAGGAAAAGCTCCCTCTGGTGCTTTTGAGGAAGAAACCTCAAGCAAACCAGAGTCAGAGGGGTGACTCACTGTTCAGGCCATTCTAAGTTACAAAGTTACAAACAATTCCAAATATATATATGTCAGGTGACAATGTCATGTTACAAATGAACAGAATGCAGGAAACACAATCAATACATAATAGTACAAAGCCCACCTAGGATCCTCTGAAGAGACATAGTACCAAAGACTTACAATTGTCACCTTAAGTCACTAGCGTCCAAGTCTCACAACTATACGGCAAGACAGTTAGTACCAGGACCCTAACGACTTGGACCTTGGTTCTCCTGCAAAGACATCTGCATTCCCAAACACCTCTGTCCAGCAACCTCATGACTCCATAAGCTCTTTCCGGGTGCCTCTAGATCGCAAAGGCTGAGGACCCAGAAACATGTATATCCCTGCCAAGATAAGTAAATATCTCTACAAGTTCAACATTTTCAGCACATACAGATACATTTCTGATGACTGAGTCCAGAAAGTCACTTAAAGCTTGGGTCTTGATCCAAGACAATCACAAACCCAGACAGTGCGATTCATCACTCAGCTCTGCAAGAGCTGCAATCAGAGTATTCATTGGTTCTGCAAAGATCATGGCATCATCAGCAATGTCAATGTTTGTAAATATTTCCTCATGAACAAAAGCACCATTCAGATTAGCAATTGTATCAGTGCTGGCAAGTCCTCCAGCCAGATTGCATGCAAATACCTGAGAAACAGTCTGATCTTGAAGTCTGGTCAGATTTAATCTTGGTCACTGAGCAGGCAGTAGCATGCAAGACTCAGGGAAGCCACAAGTCTGTGGTCAGAACTCACAAACTGAATCTGAATAATTTACATTGGACAATACATATCCAAAAATATGTAAACAGAAACTAAATGACATTAAGTATAGACGGTGCTCACAGCAATGACCAAAATCAAACAACAACAATAACAAATAAAACTACCTACCCTATTTTTATGTTACCAGAGACAGTTTTATCTAAAAGACCTATTGATAAAATTCAGCCATTGACCAGTTCATAATACATTTAGATTATCAAGGGTCAGTTTATCAATGTTGTCATATCTTTTACTTTAAATTATTTTTCAGATTTGTATTGGTTGGTTAACACCACTGATCATAATAAAAAAAATTCTTTAAAAAGATTTTTTTTTCATCCACAAGATATTTTTTAAATTCTTATTTCTGGCATTTGTCTAAAATTCTAAGTGGATTATAAAAACAGCACATCTTTTTTTTTTTTTCCAAAATAAATATTTTGCAGTGTGTGTCTCATGTAGGTTGTTTACATTGCTCAGACTTGTTGTGGAAAATTCTGGGCATGTCTGTAATTTGAACTGTGGTTGTCTCAGCAAGCGTCTGGAGTGAAGCAAGAAGATCTGTGTACTGGTCGCCTGTTTTTAGTATTCATTGTACTGACTATGCCATATGAATTGGCAGGAGCCCTGAAGGTACTAAAACCGAAATCTTCTGTATGCATTATTATTTTTTCTCGCCTGAAAGCTATAACTGGCAGGAATTTCAACTTTAACTTTAGTATCAGTGTGGTCATCATTCCTTAAATACACCCAGACAGGCAGTAGAAGAATAGCATGATGGTAAAAGGGGGGTGAATCTCTCATGAATACCATATGTCTCTTTTTATCTTTTAAATGGCACCACAACAAAAGAATTCTTAACAATGTGATGCTTCGCTCACTGGAAGTGTTGTGATAATGCAAATTGTCTGCCAGTAAAGTGAATCACTTGTGACTGATAAATCTCAGGTTGGTGTCACATGACTGTGTCCGTTTAAAGGTGCTATGACTCAGTGGCCCTTACACTGAGTAATAGTCCACAGGATACCGTTCTATTATGATCCCCCACGATCCAGAAAAAGTGAAAAAATGGGATGAAATGGCTCCAATCAGGCTGGCTTATAAAGTGCAGACCTGGCAACTTGCTCAAAAACGAAAGTAAAGCTGCACCCAGCTGTGTTCTCAGCCAGAACAGCAATAAATGCTGCTTTTGCTTCAAATTTTCAAGCTGTACTCACTAGGTTTAAAGATGTTAGAACACAATTAAAGTTGTTAAGCCTCTCCACGCGCTGGACCAGCCTCTTCTAGGTTTCTTGCACGCTCGTGCACGAAACCATCGCAGTGGGATCGTTCAGGCCTGCCCAACCATGTGTCCCTCCCGACGTCGGCGCAATGCTTTTGTGGTTCGCTCATACGAGCTGTTACGCCGTGATTTGTCATGATATGTACTTATTTGTACTATGTGTGAAGGGGCCCTAAAGGTGCGTTTATACATGACGACGACAAGTCATGAATGCCACGAAGTATACATTCTTGGCCACTGATCACGAATGTGATTATTCGGGGCAGAGGCGTCAGGTGTCCTCAGGAACTGCTGCAACCTGTTACCACGCGTTATGATTAATGGCATGTGTGCCTGGAGAATTATCAGGAACCATTACGCACAGTCAAGAATAAGTTTCCGCATTGTTGCGGAAACAGCGCGCTGTTAAGTTCTGTCACATTGTGAATGAGGCGAATTGTCTCCACATACACACACACCCATATTCATCCATCAGCTGCTGAAAAATTCAGATTGCTCCAGTTTGCTCCACAGAAAAAGAACTTTGAGACTGCATGTTTAGTTGGGCTCTGTGCCATTGAGTGGCACAGAGAGGAGGAGGACACAGTGAGCCAGATGTGTGGCTCCACGCGGTTCTCGTCTTGCTCGTTTTCAGCAGGTGGAACACCTGCAGGACCGCGCTGAGGAGCATTGGAAGAAACTTTTAGCCAACTTGGCGTCACTGTACTCCTTCAGCATTACTGCAGCAATGAAACTGAATGCAGTGCAGCAGGGTTTAATTTTGCGTACGTCAGAGAAGAATGCTGTCACGCTCTAGTAAGGATCATCACTAATCAAGACGGATCAACACGCTCAGTTGTGACCTCCACAACATGAGGCAAAATGAGGGTGGTGTGTGACATTCGTGGAAGATTTTTTGACAGCCAAGAACATGCTCCACGAAAATCACGAATGTCAAGCAGCAACACGCACTATTAAGAAACCTATTCAGATGCGTTAAGTCACGTTAAGAATGCCAGGAATGTGCCAAGAATGACGCAAATATGACATTCGTAACGCATCTTGCTTATGTGTAAACGCACCATAAGCAATTGCACAATGTCGTTGCACCATCACGCAGATTGTCAAATTTAGTGTATCCCTTTCTGTTTTCCTGGGTAATTATTTATTTTTTCACATCTTTACAAGTTTTGTGTCTTTCCCAGTGCCAAAAGTCCATGTGGCCATAGCTTAGTGAATCTATACTATTCACACTTTACAATCTGATTTTACAAGTTTTACAATTCCACAAAAATACAATGAAATACAACCCCAATTCCAATGAAGTTGGGACATTATGTGTTTTACATTATGAAATGTAAATAAAACAGAGTACAATGATTTGCAAATCCTCTTCAACCTATATTCAATTGAATACACCACAAAGACAAGATATTTAATGTTCAAACTGATAAACTTTATTGCTTTTGTGCAAATATTTGCTCATTTTGAAGTTTCAAAAAAGCTGGGACAGTGGTATGTTTACCACTGTGTTACATCACCTTTCCCTCTAACAACACTCAATAAGTGTTTAGGAATTGAGGACACTAATTGTGAGTGTCATAATTGGGTATAAAAGGAGCATCCCCAAAAGGCTCAGCCGTTCACAAGCAAAGATGGGGTGAGGATCACAACTGCATGAAAAAAGAGTCCAACAGTTTAAGAACAGTGTTTCTCAACATTCAATTGCAAGAAATTTAGGGATTCCATCATCTACAGTCATAATATAATCAGAAGGTTGAGAGAATCTGGAGAACTTTCTACACGTAATGGCAAGGCCGAAAACCAACATTGAATGACAGTGACCTTCGATCCCTCAGGTGGCACTGCATTAAAAACGGACATCATTGTGTAAAGGATCTTACCACGTAGGCTCAGGAACAGTTCAGAAAACCATTGTCAGTTAACACAGTTCGTCGCTACAGCTGCAAGTGCAAGTTAAATGCAAAGTGAAAGCCATACATCAACCACATCCAGAAACGCTGCCGCCTTCTCTGGGCCTGAGCTCATTTGAAATGGACAGACGCAAAGTGGAAATTGTGCTATGGTCTAATGAGTCCACATTTTAAATTGTTTTTGGAAATCATGGACGCTGTGTCCTCTGGACAAAAGAGGAAAGAGACCATCCAGATTGTTATCAGCGCAATGTTCAAAAGCCAGCATCTGTGATCGTTTGGGGGTGTGTTAGTGCCCATGGCATGGGCAACTTACACATCTGTGATGGCACCATCAATGCTGAAAGGTACATCCAGGTTTTGGAGCAACACATGCTGCCATCCAAGCAACGTCTTTTTCAGGGACGTCCCTGCTTTTTTCAGCAAGACAATGCCAAACCACATTCTACACGTGTTACAACAGCATGGCTTCGTAGTAAAAGAGTGCGGGTACTAGACTGGCCTGCAGTCCAGACCTGTCGCCCATTGAAAGTGTGGGGCGCATTATGAAGCGCAATATACGACAAGGGAGACCCTGGACTGTTGAACAACTGAAGTCGTACATCAAGCAAGAATGGGAAAGAATTCCACCTACAAACCTTCAACAATTAGTGTCCTCAGTTCCCAAACACTTATTGAGTGTTGTTAGAAGGAAAGGTGATGTAACACAGTGGTAAACATACCACTGTCCCAGCTTTTTTGAAACATCTTGCAGGCATCCATTTCAAAATGAGCAAATATTTGAACAAAAACAATAAAGATTATCAGTCTGAACATTAAATATCTTGTCTTTGTGGTGTATTCAATTTAATATAGGCTGAAGAGGATTTGCAAATCGTATTCTGTTTTTATTTACATTTTACACAACGTCCCAACTTCATTGGAATCGGGGTTGTATATACAAGGTCTGTTAGAAAAGTATCCGACCTTTTTATTTTTTGCAAAACCCTGATGGATTTGAATCACGTGTGCTTGCATGAGCCAACCTTGAACCTTCGTGCGCATGCGTGAATTTTTTCACGCCTGTCGATTGTGTCATTTGCTGGTAAGCAGCCTTTGTGTGAGGTCGTGTGCAGTGCTCTCGGCGGATTTTCATTGCAAGGAAAATGACAGAATGACTGGAGCAGCGCTACTGAATCATATTTTGCCAGAAACTGGGTGACAGCCAGGTGATAACCATTCGGAAGATTCAGACGGCTTTCGGTGGCTTTTCAGTCATGTGACTATCCGAGAAATTGTGGAAGATGTGGTCATCATTTTTCTGAGTCCAACATGTCCTGTGATGAAGGTGCTTTTGCTCTGCCACCTTTGGGACGAATTTCGCTGCCACTCTTTTCATGGCCTAATCTTCTGTCACAGTGGAATGTGCCGAAAAAGTGCTGATGTCCACCTCTTCCACAATTTCTCGGATAGTCACATGACAGTCTCGCATCACCACAGCATTCACTTTGGAAATGACCTGGTCATTTTAGCATGTTGATGGCCGACCGGAGCGTGGCTCGCTCTCCACCATTGTGCGGCCATCTTTAAACCGGTTGTACCATTCCTTAATCTGTGTGATGCCCATAGGATCGTCACTGAAAGCCGTCTGAATCTTCTGAATGGTTTCCACCTGGCTGTCGCCCAGTTTCTGGCAAAACTAGCTCTGCTCCAGTCGTTCCGCCATTTTCCTTGCAATGAAAATCCGCCGAGAGCACTGCACACGACCTCACACAAAGGCTGCTTACCAGCAAATGACGCAATGGACAGGCATGAAAAAATTCACACATGCGCACGAAGGTTCAATGTTGGCTCATGCAAGCACACGTGATTCAAAACCATCAGGTTTTTGCAAAAACTAAAAAGGTCAGATACTTTTCTAACAGACCTCGTACCTTGTATTTAAATCCCTTTTTTAATGTATTTACCCTGTTTATGCTTTTTAACCTTTTTAATTACATTGAATCAAATGAGTGTAAAGATGATTGAATATATCAGAGCAGTAAATTGATCAGTGCGTGTGAATGCGCATTGACTCACGTGCAGTTATTTCAACCAGCTGCAACGTGAATTCTGCCTTCAGAACAGCTCTTTATATAATCATCTGAATCATCTACCTGTTGCCACATGTACATAAGGGCTGGACTGTCATTCCTACACTCATATTGTTATATTTAATAAAAAATAATAAGCGCACACAGGAGCTGCTGCTCTCACTACCGTTGCGTTCAAGTACCATTGAAAATACACAACTTTTTTATTGTTTCAAATTCAGCAGTTGCTTGTGGCCAAATAATTAATTGTATCCACACAAAAGATTACTTCTTCCCTATATAACATGCCTGAGCCCATTGAACCTGACTCCCCACCCAGATAAAAAAATCCAAGCAAACAGGCTGAGTTTGCCCTGTAATTTCAGACAGTTGTGAAAACATTCAGCTGCTCGAATGAAGTCAGATTAAACAATAACGTTACAAAAACTAAAAAAACTATTAAAAAACATCAAGAAGGACAGGAAAACGAAACACGGACGAATTGAGTTTTTAGTTGCCCTTAGTTCAAATTTTTCAACAGTTTAAAAATCCTGACGAAGCGCCAGCTGCAGGAACGAAGCTGCGCGAAGGTTAAACGATGCCAGCGAAAGTCAATGAAAGCCCAGATTTCTTGTTTCGTCAGGGCTTCGTTCCCCTTCGTTAAGTGCCATGTGACTGGGCCATAACTTGCAGTACGCTACGTATGTTTTACGAGTGAGAGTATTTTACCGATTATATGTGAATAAGCCAGTTTTGAGTTTCTCAGTGCGCATGCGTTTTCAAAACGGGTGACAATATTACTTTGTGCATAGCAGAAAAACATTGTCAATCGCTTTAGGCCCTGATTTTGTATTTAATTGACTGTATGAGGTCTGTCCAAAAAGTATCGTACCTTTTTATTTTTTTCAAAAACTATATGGATTTGAATTACGTGTGATTACATCAGCCAAGCTTTTTTCCACGCCTGTCGGTTGCATCATTCGCCTGTGGACAGGCTTTGAGTGAGCACTGGTCCACCCCTCCCGTCGGATTTGTTTTGTCTGAGAACTTGCTGAGAGACTGCCGCTTTGCTCCATGAAATTTTTTTCAGAAACTGTTAGAGACAGGCAGTTGGAAACCATTCGATAGATTCAGTTGGATATCGGTGAAGATTCTGTCGGCGTCACGCGGATTATGGACTGTTAAAACCTTTTTAAAGACGGCCCACAGAAATGATTGACCAGATCATTTCTAAAGTGAATGCTGTGTTGATCCGGGACATCATGTGACTACCACAGAAATGGCAACAGAGCTGGACATAGCACTTTTGCTGCACATTCCACTGTTACAGGAGATTTTGTAATGAAAGACGTGCCGAGGATTTCGTGCGTCGGCACGAAGCAGCTCAGGACGCGCAGCAAAAAATCAAATCATTCAAATCAATTCAAATCAAATCATCAACACCCACGGACATTACGCCAGTTTTTTTAGTGCCTGCAGCTGAACTGGTTCACTTTTTGGCCAAAAAAGTGAGACGACGGCGGAGAGGAAAACGAGCTGGAGCTCTTGTGCGCCTCAGACGAAGGGGCACGTGCACGCCCCTACCTGGGATATTTCTCTCCAACGTCCGCTCACTCCACAACAAGATGGATGAGCTGGCACTGCTGATGAAGAAGAATAGAGATTTCTCCTCATCTTGTGTACTGTGCTTCACGGAGACGTGGTTAAATGACACCGGACTGCGCGCTCCAACTAGAGGGATTCCAACTCCTCCACGCAGACAGACACCGAGCACTCTCTGGTGGAAAAACTAGAGGGGGGGGACTCTGCTTCTATATCAACAATGCCTGGTGCTCCGATGTGACTGTGATCTCCCAACACTGCTGTCCCTCTCTGGAATATCTCCTCATAAACTGCAGACCGTTCTACTCTCTACGTGAGTTTAACTCTTTCATACTTTGCTCTGTGTATATTCCACCGAGCGCGGACGTGCACGAGGCCGAGCGCGCGCTCGCGGATCAGATTATGAGCGTGGAGAGAGACTTTCCGGACTCTCTTGTTATAATTCTCTGTGATTTTAACAAAGGGAATCTCAGTCAGGAATTACCAAAATACAGACAGTTTGTTAAATGCCCGACCAGAGAAGGGAGCACGTTAGATCATTGTTACACGACAGTGAGCGGCGCCTACTGCGCGGTGGCCATGCAGCTTTGGGACTCTCAGATCACGTGATGGTCCACTTGATCCCCACGTACATGTTATGTGTCGGACGCAGCTCGGAGAACCGACCAGCGTTTGAAGGACCCAGTATGAAATAAGCAGAGCACGGTACAAAGGCTAACTGAATTTAATACATAACAGTGATACAAAAAATAACAAAAGAAAGTGCGGTCTGGCGTGGTGCGCTCCCAGCAGCGCTAACGGTCCGGAGCCAGAAGCTGTTCGGACCCAAGGACCCCGCCGACACCCCCCAGGTGGCCGCAACAAACCAAGTCTGTGAAAGAAGGAACCATTATGTGAGTCCACACTCTACACACAGAGAGAACACTTAAAGGTGTACAAACAGCAAACACTTCCTGGCTTGATTACTAATCAGCTTCCCAACCTGCAGGCATGGAACATCCAGTTCACAAAACTCCACTGCAGTGGAAGCCGATACATGACTAACATACAGCTCAATATAAAAAGGTGTGAGGGACACCACATTTACTGACTGTATAAATGTTAGTCACAAAATCTAACGTACCTCAGGAAGTGTGCTGACGAGCGTGAGACCTCACCCCCTCCTCTTTCACAGACTGTGCATCAAACCCTGGACGTTCTCTGCATCCACTGATGATGAGATGGCTCCCGAGACGACGATCTCACCCTTCTGGTCACAAGGTCGAGTCTCTGGCAAATACACACTGTATACTCCAGTCTTAAATGCCACCATGTTCCAATCCATATAGATGCACCTCAGCTGTGAGTCCTGACGAGCCGCAGGTGATCAGGGTGAGGTCCTGATAACCTCAGCAACACAGCCACTCAGTCCCAAATGCAAGCCACCTGGAAGGAAAAACAAAAGACAGAAACAAAAAGGCAGCCAGGCCCCCCAGCCATACAACAGTACAGACAGAGCCTTAAACTCTCTAAACCTGTTGTGAGGACTTCTAAGGTGTGGAGCAATGAAGCTGTAGAGGAGCTACGCGTGTGCTTGCCCACCACGGATTGGGATATGTTTGAGGCTTCAACAGACAGTCTTGATGACTACACGGACACTGTGACGTCATGTATTCATTTCTGTGAAGACAGCATCATCCCACAGTGTACCAGGGTGAGATATAACAATGACAAGCCCTGGTTCACACCTAAACTCCAGCAGCTCCGTCAGCAGAAAGAGGTGGCTTTCAGAGAAGGAGACAGAGACAGCTATAGAGGTGCAAAGTACATATTTAGCAAGGAGGTGGCAAAGGCTAAATCCATGTACAGTTCACGTCTGCAGCAAAGGTTCTCTGCCAACGACTCGGCCTCTGTGTGGAGGGGGTTCAAAGAGATCACCAACTACAAGCCCAAAGCACCTCGTTCTATTGACGACCTGAAGCTGGCCAATGACCTGAACGTCTTCTATTCACGCTTTGAAGACAAGGACTCACACCTCCCCACCCCCCACACAACTGGATATTCAAACACTCTGGACCTCCCCCCTCTCACTGCTGCCCTCCCCACTCCCCCTGTTGCCCTCTCGGTCCAAGAGGAGGACGTGAGGAGACATTTCAAAAGGCTGAATCCACGTAAGGCCCCGGGCCCAGACTGTGTCTCTCCTGCCACCCTGAGACACTGTGCTGATGACCTGGCCCCAGTCTTCACGAGGATCTTCAACACCTCCCTGGAGTCATGCCATGTTCCAGTCTGTTTCAAGTCCTCAATCATAGTTCCAGTCCCCAAGAAACCACGCGTCACTGGACTTAATGACTACAGGCCTGTGGCTCTCACATCTGTAGTCATGAAGACCTTCGAACGCCTGGTTTTATCCCACCTGAAGTCCATCACCGACCTCCTCCTGGACCCCTGCAGTTTGCCTACAGAGCCAACAGGTCTGTAGATGACGCCATAAACCTGGCCCTGCACTCCATCCTGCAGGACCTGGACTCCCCAGGAACCTACGCTAGGATCCTGTTTGTGGACTTCAGCTCTGCATTCAACACCATCCTTCCAGCTTTGCTCCAGGACAAGCTTTCTCTGCTCCACGTGCCCAACTCCACCTGCAGGTGGATCACAGACTTCCTGACGGACCGGAGTCAGCGTGTGAGGCTGGGAAAAAATGTCTCGAACACTCGGGCTCTCAGCATAGGATCTCCACAGGGCTGTGTCCTTTCCCCTCTGCTCTTCTCCCTCTACACTAACTGCTGCACCTCCAGCCACGACTCTGTAAAGCTCATCAAGTTTGCGGATGACACCACCCTCATCGGACTCATTTCGGATGGGGTTGAGTCTGCCTACAGGAGGGAGGTGGACCGGCTGGTGACCTGGTGCAGCAGCAACAACTTGGAGCTCAACGCCCAGAAAACAGTGGAGATGATCATGGACTTCAGGAAAGCCACAGCCCCCCCGCCCTCCCTCGCCCTCACCAACAGCCCCATCACCACTGCGGTCTGTCACTGCTTCCTTGGCACCACCATCACCCAGGACCTCAAGTGGGAGTCAACCATCAGCTCCCTCATAAAGAAGGCCCAGCAGAGGATGTACTTCCTGTGGCAGCTGAAGAAGGCCAAGCTGCCTGTCCAGCTGATGGTGCAGTTCTACACGCCCATCATCGAGTCCATCTTCTGCTCCTCCATCACGGTGTGGTACGCCGGGGCCACAGCCAGGGACAGACACAGACTGCAGCGCATTGTGGCCTCTGCTGAGAAGGTGATCGGCTGTAGCCTTCCATCTCTCCACGACCTGCACGTCTCCAGGACTCTGGGCCGAGCAGGTCGGATCACAGCTGACCCTTCTCACCCTGCACACGGTCTGTTCAAACCACTCCCCTCCATCCAGACCAGAACCTCCCGCCATAAGAACAGTTTCTTCCCCTCTGCCGTTAGACTCATGAACACCTCATAACTCAGTCACCTAAGCTTAACTCTGTCACTTTATCATTTTATCACGGATCACTTTAGACAGTGTACTTTGGTTTTTAATTGCACTCCTCCCACTGCACTGTTTTTTTCTGTTTCTCTGTTTTTCTGTTGCACACAGCCTTTCATATTTCATATTTCTTTTTTTTTATCTTATATTTTATCTTATTTTGACACATATGTTATATTTTATCTTAGCATTTTATCTCTTCTTAATGTTGCACCATTGTACCGAAGCAAATTCCTAGTCTGTGAATCCTGTTCACTGGCAATGGCAATAAAATTCTTCTGATTCTGAAAAAAACACCTCCGTCTTGGAAGTCTCACAGGACATGTTGTGGCATGTCCAGCTGTTACACAATTTCTCAGATACTCACTCGACTGAAAGCCATCGAAAGCTGTCTGAATCTTCTGAATGGTTTCCAACACGGAGGTGTTTTTTTTTTTGCTGCGCATCCTGAGCTGCTTCGTGCCGACGCGCGAAATCCTCCGCACGTCTTTCATTACAAAATTTCCTGTAACAGTGGAATGTGCAGCAAAAGTGCTATGTCCAGCTCTGTTGCCATTTCTGTGGTAGTCACATGATGTCCCGGATCAACACAGCATTCAGTTTAGAAATGATCTGGTCGATCCAGCCTGTCGAATGGCCGCTCAGTGCGCCGCGCGCCCTCCGCCGCTGTGGGCCGTCTTTAAAAAGGTTTTAACAGTCCATAATCTGTGTGACGCCGACAGAATCTTCACCGATATCCAACTGAATCTATCGAATGGTTTCCAACTGCCTGTCTCTAACAGTTTCTGAAAAAAATTTCATGGAGCAAAGCGGCAGTCTCTCAGCAAGTTCTCAGACAAAAGAAATTCGACGGGAGGGGTGGAACAGTGCTCACTCAAAGCCTGCCACAGGCAAATGACGCAACCGACAGGCGTGGAAAAACTCACGCATGCGCACGAAGGTTCAAGCTTGGCTGATGCAATCACACGTGATTTAGATCCATATAGTTTTTGAAAAAAATAAAAAGGTCCGTTACTTTTTGGACAGACCTCGTACAGCCAGCGGCACATCACCTTTTGGCACATTTACCATTTACTGGATTATAACCGATTGAAATACTACAGAAGACAAAGAATTACTCTTCCTTTTCACTTACTTTAAAATGGCGATGACGGTGCGCAGCTGATCACGTGACCAATGCCGTGATGTCCGTCTTACTCAATAGAGAAAGCACCTGCATTTAGCTGCGTTTACTTCACAATGAGGATTGTTCTTCCTCTGTGGGGCCTCAGCTATTCTCTATCAGTGTACGACAGTGTGTCACCTACTGGACATCGAGTAGATTACACTTAATTCAAAAGACATTACAATGGAACCAATTGAGTTATTACCCAAAAAATAAACTCTTAAATAAATAAAATAAAAAGCTGTAGGGGGTGTCTGTTTTTGCTCAGTCCAGTTAATATATGCTTAACTATGCATGTGACAAAAAAATATTTACATTTCCCAAAGAATCACCCTTGTGGTCTGATCTGTCTGAATTTGTTCATGTGGAGGAAGTTGGTCCTACTACATGGGTGTAAGTGGAATAGTTTGCTCCTTCTTGGTTCAAAATGATTTTGAATCCAGTTTCTCAAAGCTCAGTAGGCCCCACTTATTTTTAATTTTTTTTTTTTTTTTTTTTTATAAAGCAGGGCATTCTTAACGAAAATCTAGGAAACATCTGTCCTTACTCAGAAATATGTCACCTGATAGAAAGTAGAGATATTTGAAGTACTGTTACAGTGTACTTCTAGAACTTACTATTTGTCTTTGGCTGCAGATTCAAAGTGCCTTGAAACTCTGCACCTTCTGGACAGCAATATTATTTCTTGGACAAGTTTCTGCATTTGGAGAAATATTTTCCATAATATGCTCCACTGTAACTGACACAGCTACGTATTAAAAAGGCCTGAGACAGGTAATGTGACTGGGTGAGAGGAAAACGATTATTCATGCAGCATCTGATTTATAGTGCAGCTCAGCTCTGCCCTTTGCACAAAGCACTGCTGCACCTACTGAAGCAAAATAGCAGATGTACTCGGAAACACACACACACATTCTGTGCACACAAGACTTTGCACATTGCACTGATGGTTGTGCTCACACTGTTAAAGTAACCCACTGTGTCATGATTTATGTCCTGCAGGATCTGCTCTGTTGGTAACTCATGATGCTTTGAGATTCTGTAATAAGTTTGAGTCGGAGGTGTGATTGTCACAAGTGTATGTTCATTTCTATATTTGATTTCCATGTGAGTGTCGCCTTGGTGATGGCTGGAGTTTGCAGTGCTGTATTGATTAACTCCAACGCCCGAATGGAGTAGACAGTTCTCAAAAACCGAGTGACTGTGCAAGAAGGAGAAGAGTGAGGAAAGCCACCAAGACACCCAGACAATCCAGAAGAAGTTATAGGCTTATGTGGCTGTGATTGGAGAAATTGTGCACAGTGTAAACTTTGCATTTTGCATCACCATTCTTAGCTTCATAGTGGATTAGAGCGGAGAAGGATATTCTTTCACCAAAACAGATCATCTCTAGACTTGCATCTCAGATGTACCTGATGTACCTAATGTGGAGTTGTGTCAGGAAGGGCATCTGGTGTAAAATTGATGTCAAATCAGCATGCAGATCCATTACAAAATGTGCTATGGAAACCTCAAGTGGAGAGAAGGTGGAGGAACTTACTCCTATTTCATCAAGCTGGTGAATATTCATGCTGAGCTTCACCAGCAGAATGCACACAGGCAACTGTGCACTGTGTGTTCCATCGCTGCGCACAGACGGTTGTGTGGCATCTCACACAGTGTGTGTTTATTTGTGTGACACAACGTGACACAGTAGACATGACAGTAGTGATCATTACTCACACTAAAATGTACTTTGTGTTTAGCGCAGAGTAGTTCAGGCAGTGCAAGCAAATTAACTCTTTAAATATGCCCAATATTTACAGTAATAAATAAATAAATAAATAAATAGTGTGTGCATATATATATATTTGTTTTTTTTTATTCTGTGTACGAAGAGATGGCAGCATGTCTGATGCTGGACCAACAGTCTGCATCACATTCAATAAGTTAAATGCACAAAACACAGACACTATCAGTACTTGCGAAATTTCCATTTGACCTTGATGAATTGTGTAGCATGTGCAAACCTCAACAATTTGTATGTTTCCTCTCACAATTTTGTGCACTCACATGGAAAAACCCCAAAATTTTCTATTCATGAAAGCAAACATGCTAAATGTATAGTACACACTATTTTGTGAATTTGTAAGATGCAATCCTCAGGGCAGTGGTGGGCACAGCTAACCAAAAAGTTAGCTTTGATAGCTGTTAATCCGCTAACTGAAAAGTTAACTTTCAGGAAGCTAAACAGTTTAGCAGAAGTTACAGATAAAAGCTAAATTGATCACTTTCAGTATTGACTTCAGTACACGGTAGCAACTGTCACAACAACGAGCCAGCACTTCTGTCTCAGATCGGCCTTCTCTCAGCAAAAGAGACTTGGTGATCATAGAGAGGAGAGAGAGAAAAAAGATCATTTCTCTTCACACCATACAGACCTGCTGGTCATTTCACTGGAGTCTTGCATAAGCAGACAGTTTTGACTTATGGCTATAATTTTAAACAAACTAATTGTGGACAAGTTATTGAAATGAACATCACGTTTGTTGTTTTATATATTCAAAATATCAGCTATATGATTTAGTTTTAAAGTAATGCACTAATTTTGAAGGTTTTAGTGTTTAGACACACATGCTGCATTGCATTATGGGTACATTAGTTTCCTGATGTCAGTGATTGGCAGGTTGGTATAACACACATTTACTGAAACGTGTGGTTTTACAAATAAATCTGTATTTGTAAATATGTCTTTTTTTTTCATTTGTAAAAAAAAAGGCAATTTGAAAACTGAAAATTCTGTTTAAGTCCATCACTTAACGAATGTGTGGCTGCTCACACTGTCATGAACACTGCCATCTACTGGTAGTAGATGCCATCATAGTTGTGGCCATCATAGTCCTTCAGGCCATTCCAGCTTTTTCCATGATGACCTGTTGACATCCCTGTACTTCACACATTCAGTGATTCGTCACACTTTGAATAACAAGCTTGTTTGCTCTATTGATCGTATTTTTCTTCCTTTAGAGTTTATATCCAATTGCTCACTCATGGGTTGTCAAGAAAATTGTGCGGTGACTCCAAATGGACCTGCTTGTTACTGTAAGAGCGGCTATGAGATCAGCCAGGATGGAAAGACATGTAAAGGTGAGTTCAGACACTGTTGGCCATCAGTGATAGTTCACAGCAAAATCCTCTTTGTTAATTCAATTTGTATCATGTTAAAATTAACACTGTTTGTGAGAATATTAGTGCAGCAGATAGGCAAAATTATTGTGCACTTTTCTGGACTAAAGCACAAAATTTGGCACACATATTCGAAATTAACTGATGCTTATTTTCAGATGTGGAGGCATCCTGGAGCTGACCTCTAATGACCTACAGCAGTAAATGGAGAATTACACAGGGGTCAAATTTAAGTGTTGTAATCATTCCCAAGAGGTATAGTTTAGACTATCCTTGAATTAATGTTATGAAATTACAGAGGTGAAACAGCAAAAACGATGACAAAGTCAATTTCAGTTTGTACAGGGCTCAAAAGTTTAAAATTGCCTCAATTTTGGTAATGAAGTGATGCAAATTATTGTTGAACTAATAGGATTAATAATGAAATAGTTTTGTCTGTGTTGAATACTTGGTCTCCAAAGTAAAGGTCATACAAGGTTGACGTCCATTGGATTCTATGACATGTCATAGAATAGACCCCGTAATATGATAACTAACTAAGCTTGAACAGCTGGTGCAAAGCGTTCCTTTTTAAAAACCCTATTAACTCAACCAATAATTTGCATCACTTTTTACCAAATTGAAGCACCTTTAACTTTTTACCCTTGTACAAACTGAAACCCACTTTTGATCTGCTGTGGCAACCCCAAGAGAAAACAGGGGAGCAAACCGAAGGGACTTACTTTTAGAAACTGAAATTGACCTTTGCCATCCTTGTTGCTGTTTTTAACACTATAATCCCCAACATTCAGTCCTAGGTGGAAGCGTTATGATCAGACAAATAAATAGTATACCTTTCAATATGATTGGAAGATTTTTAAAATTTTGACCCCTGTAGGTCATTTGAGATCAGCCCAGGATGCCTCCACATCTGAAAATAAACATTACTTAATTTAGAATATGTGTGCCAAATTTGGTGCTTTAATCACAAAATGAACAATTGTTATAGAAATTTTAGCTAAGCTGCACCACTATATATATAAAATTCCTGACTTTAACGACAGTGAGCTGAAGAGTTCTGCCTCCTATGCAATTATTTCAATAACAAGCTTGGAACATTCTTCATCAGGCAGTGTCTTTAGGTTTCACCCGTCCTCACCTTCCATTTTCACACAGTTACGCCAATGTCGGACAGATTTTTGCATCCTGTCAGTGAAGAAATCTAGTGTCTTCTGTCTTACCATGTCACACTTGAGCCGAATGAGCCCCGAATGCTGCACAAATGAATACTTGAATAATAGTCGGCACGAAATCGAACTGCATTCCAAAACCTCGGACAGGATTTTTGGGTGCATTCCACACAGTCGGCCACAATTGTGGGCCCAGCACGAATGTGGTCACACGCACACCACTGTCGAGCTGCAGTCGAACTAGGGAAATGTCAGATGGTGGTCAATGTGTAGCTGTACCGCTGTCTAATGTAATCGAAGCATTCTGATTGCGTTCAAAGGAACCTCCAAATGGATCAGGCATGGCAAATCCTGCCATCATGTCCTGACTGTACCCCTGATGAGCTGGATCCCCGTGCATCCTGTTTGGGCGTGCAAAGGGAATATTATAATGTGCAAAGTCTGTGTCACGCAATCATTCTGTGCACTAGATGTGAACATTGCGGCAGTCACACCAAATACAACATGTGTCACAGCCTGTCAGCGTATCTCTGTGAGCACTGAGTATGGCTGTGTGGGCGGGGTTGAATATAGATAAATCCTCTGATACATGAGGCGGACTGACAATGGGTGTGTGATATCATGCTCAATCTGGACGTGACCACCGTGATCACAGGTGCGGTGCGTCACGGAGACATGCTGACGCGCAATGCGGCCATGTGGACGGGGTCATGTATCTGTGACAGCCCGGTCGGGTGAGCTGCGCAGCGTGTCAGTGTGTCTCAGAGCGGCGCTACACTGTGCATGGCTGTTCGGGCTCTCACAGCTGTAATACACATCATTTCCAACCCAGTGATCATTTCACAGTAACACATATGAAGGACTGACGTCACAACTGTATTACCAAGCCATCACAGTATGAATAGAAGAAATAGTCACCCTTGGAACGGCTCCAGATGGACCCTCTCTGCCCAGCAACCTGCAGCTGAGCTGGCCTGAAAGGCACAGGAGAGTCGCAGTTGGGCAAACACTCAATCATCTTTTTACTTTTATTCATTCCCTCTTTGGACAGACGTGTCAGTAATCATTACATAGGTATCAGTAACATAATACAGTGACGTAGTTGGCACCATGGCCGCATCCATGTGACACTGGAGGCGTCCAGAACTTTTTACAGACCTCCGGTGAGCTCATGGCCTCTTGGCACCCCTCCTGTGCCTTTCAGTCCAGCTGAGATAACAGCGGATTGAAGCACTGCATATGCGTGTGGCTGGTTCAGCTATACACCACTGTGTGCGTGTGTGTGTGTGTGTGTGTGTGTTTGTGTGTGTGTGTGTGTGTGTGTGTGTGTGTGTGTGTGTGTTGTGTGGTGTGTGTGTGTGTGTTGTGTGTGTGTGTGTGTGTGTGTGTGTGTGTGGGGTCAGGACAGATGATCAAACAGCCGCGTGAGCGAGGCTGAAACACTGTGTGCTCAGCTACATGTGTGCACTCATAAACAGTTGATCGTTTTCCTGCACGTGCACCCACGCCAAACAGCTGATTCTCCGGTGGGTACAGGAGAGCGAGCTTGAGGGCGTCCACAGTGGACCTGTACTCTGGGTAGTCGACCTGGATTCGGGAGCTGCTGCGCTCCAAATGTGCGCAAATCATTCGATGCGGCTTTGAAACACATTCTGGGTATCCATACGGCATTCGTACATGGCTGTACGTCCTGTACGAATGCGGCTCGAATTCTGGCTGTTTTTCCCATTTGGATGATTCATACGGCCAATTCGTACGACATTCACGCTCGTTCGTGCTCTAGTGTGTTGAGGCCCTAAAGCCAGGCAATGTGTGCAACAGGGTTTGTTTGAAATGTTCATTATTCACGGGTGGTTTGTAGTCTGAATATCACATCAACTAGTCAGAGTGGCACTTGTTCCTCTCTTGAAGGCCCCTTCACACTAACACAAATGAGGCCGAATGGCGCATGAACGAGGATTTGAATGGCAGTCGTGAAACATCGGAGCCACCTCCAACGCCTCGCACAGCAGTCAGCACAACACTCGGCCACAGCACATGCACTCCACAATCGTGTCACGTTCGTGCTGGGAAACCCAATCGAACTGCATCAAGATGAGGTTGTACTGCCATCTGACCATGGTCACAACATTTGTACAGCATGTTATACGCATGTCGGACCATTCGGACTGCTGTACGAAATGATTGGCCACATCAAATCCTGGCCGAATGTAGTAAATGAGCTAACCTTCACACCAGCAGCCAAATGAGAGTGAATGGCGCCGAATGGCCATTCAACCCAAGCTTGGCCAGAATCGAGGTGCCCCCACAAACTTCCAACAGCAGTCACTGGGCACTTACAATATGGGGGCACATTTGCACAGCCAGCATGAATGCAGAACCAGTGTGGGCAGCTCATTTTCCCCACATCGTGGAAGCATGAGCCCATTCGGACAGGGGGGGTGTCGCTGATGAGGCGGTCATCATTTCACACCAGACTGCTGTGTCATCGCTACTCACAGCTGAAGAACACATATCGTGCCATGAAGAAGATCACCTCTCAACACACCACCGCGTTGCACATGTGTCAGCAGGCTTTCATGACATGGTGAAAAATAAAAACACATATCACCTTTGAAACACGTTCAACTTCGCCACAGTGCGCACTGCAGACCACCATCAGCCTGGCTGCCCCATGTGAAAATATCCATCTGATCGTGTGAACATCCAGCTGGCGAGGCAAATGTCACGTCCACCACTTGAGTTATAGTCCACATGATGCAGTGGCTTTCGGGGGGACTGTGCGCCCATTGGGCAGAGACAGCTGTATGCATGGCCCCTCTGTGTGGCTGCATGATGTGAGCACATCAATTAATTCATGTCAGTTCATTCATTCCTTGTTTATGTCCATGGCCGTGGTTCATGAATATAATGGAACAGAAGGATGATAATTCTTGTATTACACAGACCAACACAGACTGTCATGTCATCAAGCATCAGTTAAACAATCATTACCAATAACATGACTGTCTGAACATTTAAACAGTACATTAATTGTTCTTACAATGTTCTGTGCACTCATTATTTGGTCCTTACACATTTTTCTTCCATTTATGTGCATTTGTACAACAGTTAATTGCTTCTGCTGCTGTGTGAGCTGTGTGGTATCACACCTCTCACGTGTTTGCACTGTGTTCATGCGCGTGCACATGAGCATGCGCGAAACGTTCACCGCGGGATTGTACAACATTCGTACCTGACTGTCCAACTGTCTGTCCCTCCCGACAGTGGCTGGAATTTTTCGGGATTCGCCAGTTCAGCCTTTTTCGGCCTGTTTCGTCCTCATTCGCCCAACTTTGTGTTATGTGTGAAGGGGCCTTTAGAGTGGGGCGCACCAGGCACACAGTGTTGTGTTACTGAGGAAGCAGAAATAAATAAAAAATGGATGTCTGTGATGATAAAAGGATTAATTAACTTCATCCTGTCAGAGGGTGAATCATGTAGCGGGGCTTTTATTATTTTTATTTTTTTCATATGGTGTTAACAAAAACAACTAAACACTGTAGCTGGTGGAGAAGCTGTACGCTTTCAGGAATGAAGTACAGTAGCTTTAAATTCAGTGATTATTTAAATCTCCCAACGTGACACCACTATCCATCAGGACCTTAAGTTAATTCATGTTCTATGTTGTTTAGAGCTGCTACGATTAGTCAATTATTAATCAGTTGTTTATTGACTATTAAATTAGTTGACAAATATTTTGTTTTATTAATTAACTTTTATGAGGGAACACGTACCGTGCCATCTATTTCAGAATGTTATGTGATGCTTTCTATACATTGTGTCAGCTATAATAGTGCCATTTTGAATTTGGCCAAAAACCACCTTGTGCAACAATAAAACCTCTTTGCAATATTTCAGTCTTTACCAAAATACACACTTCCTTTAAGCCTATTTTAAATTTGCAACTTCAAATTGCGCAATTTGGAGGGTAACAAAAACCTGCCTAATGCACTAGTTCTGCACCTGATCACACCTGAACACGTCCACAGGAGTACAAGTGATATTGTTATTTCGGGCACGTGGTCGCTGAGTGTGAAAATGTAAGAACTGGAAATTAATAATGACACTTGTGCTGGGCTTTGCGCTGGGCGTATGATAGGTCACGAAGAATTCAAATAAACTCATTTGACTCAGAGGTTTTAAGACTTCAGTGTCTGCTGTGTACAGTGCAGGGCATGTTACAAGTCATTAAAGAAAAATACCAGTTAATTTGTCAGAGTAATGATTCATCTTTTTTCTCTATAAAATGTCATTGTTGCATTAATGACTAAAATAGGCTGAAGGAGCTAAAAATCACCTGTAATATCATCTTGACATCAGTACTAACCTTCTCTCAGAGTCTGATGTTTCCTTTGAAATATTCACTTTGGTTTTTGTAGAAACAAAACTAAAAGCAGAGGCCACACTTGCCCGTTCAGGGGGGTCAGAGATTGTGAAGCAATCCCCGTGTAAGAATCAGAAACATAATCAGAATACTTTATTAATCCCATGGGGAAATTGCATTTTTTCCATGTGCTCAGTGCAAAATAGTAAGTAACAGGAAAGACGTTAAACTAAGTTAAGTTAAATAGAATTTTAAATACACAAGAGTACAAATATACAATATAAACAACAGTTGTACAATATAAACAACAAATATACAATGTAAACAGGATGTGGAAATGAAAAATGAGTCCAGTCTGTAGAATCAGGGTTTCTGACATTCAGATTGAACAAAACATAAACATCTTTTCAGTCTTCCCTGTAGACATGAGGATATTAAAAATAAAGAGATGCTTTTCTGTGATCCGACCAATAAATGAAAAGTATTGAAGCTGAGCTTCAAGCGCTAACTGAGCCTGGAGGTGATGATAGCAACACGATGAATATTTTACAGGGTTGTTGATTGTGACAGAATTCATGCCTCTGTAGTTTTAATGGAGTAATGTCTTCAGACGTCCGCCCTGCAGACAGTTGTAGGTAGTTGTAGAAGCTGAAACTGCTCAGTGGTCTGAATGTGGTTCAGCAACCTCAGCTTTAACAGAATGGACTACCATTTGCAGCACTGTTTGTACTGTAACTCCCACTGACATATTGAAAATATTTTTGCAGAGCGCTTGTTACATATTAAACCTTTAATGCGTATGTGAAGTATTTATTACCAGAAATCTTCAGTAGTTTACTGCATCAGTGCACCACCTCATTATTATGAAGGTGTTTCTCAGAAAGGGGTCTTCGATATGTCAGATGTATTAGTTTGGATTTACTTGTATTAAAGTCAGTTTGTCCTCAGAAGGCCTTAAAGCAAAGAAGCCAAATGGATTAAAGACATGCAGGTAGGGATGGGTATCGATAAGACTTTATTGATATCGATACCATTATCGATTCCGCTTATCAGTCCGATTCCTTATCGATTCCCTTATCTATACCTCTTGTGAATTTTTTGTGTAGTGAAAGTAGCCTTTACATGTTTTCAATGTCAAAGGGTCAAAGAGCTTTTTCTTATTGTGCACCCACTCTGTGGAACGGTCTTCCTGCGACCATGAGGCAGTTAGAGTCCATGAACATTTTTAAGCCAAGACTTCAAGCCTTTTTATTTTTATTCTCTTTCTTATGAATAGTTTTTATTTTTTATCTGTTTTATTCATTTACTTCTGTTTTCAATTATGTATTGATTTTTTTTTATTTATTTAAATTTTTATGTTGAACTGTTCTATGTGAGGCACCTTGAGATGGCTTTTGTTGTGATTTGGCACTTTATAAGCCGATTAAATTGAAATTGAATTGGAATTGAACAACATTTTATTGAGTCTTAAAGTAAATAAATATGAAATTGGTCACTGGATCCTTAAACTTTGGACATAATAAACTCTACATGGTGGATCCTTTATCTCTGGACATAAATAGAAATAAACAAAATCTTTAGTTATTGTCAAAAGCATTTCCTTTAAGACATTATTGGCATGAATGTTTTTCCATACCTCTGAGCTGAGCTCTTGCAGTTGGCTGTGCTGCATGTCAGGATGTAATTTATAAAGAACACAGCGCGTCTCATTTTGGGAGGAAAAAAAAAGTTTTAGGTCGATTGTAGTTTCTTGTCTGTATTACAATGTTTTTTAAGCGGTGTCATTTTATTCAAAGTTATTAATTCCGACCGGAACTCTGTCTCAGCAGAGAGCCGCGCAGCGTTTGGAGCTGTGCCAACGGAACGCAGGACGATTCTCATTTCTTGGCTGCAACAAGACATGAGTCCCAATTAGTGACTTTAATACGCACAAAAGTGACTCACGATATTTTAATGGCTTTGAGAGGGGTTAAGAAGCAGACTTGCCGTTTCTGAATAGCAGCGAATCAAAGAACCATGAGCCAGTGGATCGAAGCATTGTTTCATTGGTTCACACTTCAAAGTGAAGTCACGCTGCAGAAACGGGTGATTACAGAGCCGCTGCAGGGTCTGTAATCACGTAGAGGAATGATCATTTTCCCGACACACACCCTCAAAAACAACGGCTGCTCTGAAGGACCGATAAGGGAATCGTTAAGCAAAAAGGCCATTGATATTGGTGGATCAAATCATTTCTTAACGATACTCGAAAAGAACCGGTTCTCGATACCCAACCCTACATGCAGGTTAGGTAATTGGAAACATTACAATATAAAGCGCCTTGGGGCGACTGTTTGTTGTGATTTGGCGCTATATAAATAAAACTGATTTGATTTGATTTGATTTGAAACTTTATAATTGTCCAGGTCTCTCTTGCAAAAGAGATCTCGATCTCAATGGACTAACCTGGTTAAATAAAGGTCAAATTAAAATAAGTCACTAGCCAGCCTTGCCAAAGATAAACTGAGGATCAGCACTAAAGTGTTTTGAAGCATTTTTGCTATTTGAATAATGTTTTATCAGTTTGGACTTCAGAAAAGCAAGTGTTATGCTAAATAGCATTGTGTCTGTTTCACCCAAAACACCAAATTAAAACCTCATGACTAAATGCAACCCCATAATGTCCTTCACTTTACTTTGTGCTCAGATTATAAAACGTGTAAATAGCTAAGTGGACTTAGACATGCCCCAGTACGCTTGCGGTATGCACTTTGGAGAGCCCTTGTTCATCTTTAGTTTGTTTTCTATTCTTTCCCCTTTATGAGCCACAATTATGTATGAGTGTAAACTCACCTGTCTGCTCTAATACCTTTTATTAATTAACCCTTTCTGTGTTTTTGTCTTAGATTTTGATGAGTGCAGCATGTATGGAACCTGCAGTCAGTCCTGTACCAACACTGAAGGCTCCTACTCTTGCTCCTGTGTGGAGGGCTATTTGCCCCAGCCAGACAACCGCTCCTGCAAGGCCAAGAATGGTAAGATACACCAGGAGTTGCATCGATGTATGTTGGTTCAACTGAGGTGTTGCGGCATATTGGTTCATGGTTGATGCTGTTTTACGTGACAGTACTGTTCATTGTCACATTCCAGTGCCAGTGGATCGTCTGCCTGTCCTGCTGATTGCCAACTCCCAGAACATCCAGGCCACATCACTGAGTGGCACCACAGTACACAGTCTGCTGTCCACCAGTACCAAACAAACCACAGCCATGGACTTCCTCTACTCACAAGAAACTGTCTGTTGGATCCATGTCGGAGACTCTCCAACATCCACTCACCTCAAATGTGCTAAGATCCCCAATCTGAAGAGCTTCACAGAGGAGAGAGTCATCAACATTTCCCTCAGCCTGCACCGTGAGTACACAACTGCACTGTCAAGTATCAGCTTTGGAAATCTAGACTCTACACTGAGCCAACTGGGAGCTGTAGAGTACAGTGGAACATCCAGATGCACAGGCAGTGCATGTGTTTTGTATTTTCTGTAATGCAATGAGATAGCATTTAAAGTGAATGTTCAGTGGAAAGTATTGGTAATACGACCATTACAGCATTATCACAATCATCACAAAGAGACAGGACAGCAGGAGTGTACCATATAATGATCACATGGTTATGTCAGAGAGAAGCTTCCTCCTCAAAATCTCAGTATTTATGTTGTCTTTTTGGCTACAAAATAATATCTTGTTTAACACATCTGAAGTCTGGCTTATCTTGGCTTTGAGCCCAGTCACATCAGGAAAACAGTGGTTAGAGACCACAGTGCAACCCAAATTAGCACGACCGTGTGCAATCACTTTGGCATCACAACGCAACCATGAATCCCTGAAATGACTGTGTCGAAGACAGCGACCAGGTCTGCAGCCACCTGCAGTCAGGTGTGCAGTTACATGGCAGTTAAACGGCCATAAGGTGGAGTCTGACAGTAGATCACCTGCTATGTCTGCGCGTGTGAATAGGGCCAAGTTGACAATTGCATGTAATCTGTATGAAATAATATGGAGAAGGACCTTGACAAATAGGAGAACAGTGCATTTCTGTTGCCGGTTGCTGTTTCTGAGATGCTGAGCTGTTTCTGCGAGACCTCAGATTTCTTACCTTATTAATGAGCGCGAATTGTGGTCAGGGTGCAAGTTTTCCTTCTGCTTCCATAAAATTCTTATATGTATGCAGCATGATTGATTAATAAATTCCTTATTGCATAGATTATTCCTGCAGGACAAGTTTTATATTGATATGAAATCTCTTTCATTTCCCAACACTCCCAACGTTTCCCAAAATTTTATTGTGTAAATCATAATAAATTATCAATAGTAATAGTAATAGTAATGACAACTACACATTTTAAAACTATTTTCAGACCTTGCGACATATGACCTGTGCTTGTATAATTACATCCCAATTGCTCTAACATAAATTTGTCACTCATTATAAGCTAAACTGATTTTTTTTTTTATGTGACAAATGTCCAACGTCTAATATCAAACTAACCTCACGGCCATGCACACACTCACACGCACGCACATTTACATATGCACACAGCTCGAACGTGATTCATTCCATTATTTGTTTGTTTTTTGGCAAACACTAATGTTAACACATACGTTCCAGATCGTCTGCTTTGTGTGGGCCGGATCCCATCAGCTCTCATAAGCTAAGCAGAGTGGGACCTGCTTAGTATTTGGCTCAGAGACCTCTTTGGAAGATTAGGGGCTGTATGTGTTTCTCTAGGTAAGACTGGAATTGTGTAAAACTTGTGTTAAATCCCAATGCGGATCTGTGTGGGATCCGCTGTGGCGACCCTGAACAAATGGGGTAGCTGAATGGTAAACAACAACTAATGTGAACACACACTGATCAACCATAACATTGTGACCACCTACCTAATATTGTGTGGTCCCACTTTTTGCCACCACCCGTCGAGGTGTACTCGCCATTACACCTTTGAAGGTGTTCCGTCATTTGTGGCACCAAGACATTAACAACAGATCCTTTTGTTGGAGTGGACTGCACAAGCCACCCATTGCTCTCCAAGAATCCCATTGAGCTTTGACCACCCAAGACCCTCTTGCTGCTTTACCAGGTGTCCTTCCTTAGACCCCTTTTCGTCAATACTGGCCGCTATAGACTGGGAACATCTCACAAGAGCTGGAGTTTTGCTGCCATAGAACAACATGCTGCCTGTTTGGTTCATCTCTGTTCGAGAGCCACTTGCCAATATGTCTAGAAGTCTGATGGAACTACCCCACCCACTGACATTGTAACGTAACACCTCAGATATCACAGTCTTATGGCTAATCGCTGTATGTAACTGTAATTATACTTTTTGCCCCCTTTTCCCTTTGGTTCAACCAAATTAAAATAGTGATCATTTAATAACTGTTAATTATCTAGTACACAAGCTATTATGACTTTACTGAATGTGCAGCCCGCTAACCTGAAATTTAGAAGGCTGCAGCTGGGCTCATCTACATCTATGGTTACAGACCCTTCAATTCCAAACTCCTGTGTGAAGATGTAGTTCAGCTGTGCGTGCAGATTAAGCCAGTGTCCAAAAATAAATTCTACAGATTTTAAATATGCTTCTTGTTAAACTAAATATTAACTAGAAAAAATTTTAAATAAAAATTTTGACAAAATCTTTAAACTGAGCATTAATACCTGTGCTGTGAATGTTGCTTGAGATTTTCTCTGATCAGGCCGCAGTTTGTGAGTCACATGTTTTTGGCAATGGATTATAACACATTAAATCCATCTTTGTTTTTCGGAAAATAGAGGCTAGTTCTACTGATGTCAAATGAAACTGAAAGAATCCATGCAGCTCTAAGGAAGACCACATGTGAAGGCTGACGTGTGTGTGCCTGTGTCAAGGACTTGTAGGTCAAAACCTGCCACCCCCACCACTTTCTTTGCCCCCTCCCTTTTCTTTTCTTTTTTTCAACTCCTTTTTTTCAAGGCATATTTCAGACCAAATCATGTCCTGGAGTGGGTCAGAGAAGAAACAGCTGCAGTTACAATGCAGTAAGAAACACAGTTCCAGCAACAATGTCTCACTTGTCTTGTCTGTTTGACTTTTTTTTTTCCTTTTTTTTGGAAGGTGTTTGACATATGACATATAACTATATGTATATTTTTAATTATTTACAAATATTCACAGACCTGTCTCCAGTTAAATCAACCTGTCACTCTCTCTCTCTCTCTCTCTCTCTCTCTCTCTCTCTCTCTCTCTCTCCTCTCTCTCTCTCTCTCTCTCTCTCTCTCTCTCGTTCACTTATCTGCCATAATTAGGGTGCTGAATAGATGAGTGGATTAAACAGTTAGCCAGTTGAAAACTAATCAACGCAACTGGTAATTATTAATATTAAAAAAGACACATGCCCCATTCTCTATTTTAATTATCTACACTGTGAGAAACATTTGCTCAGACAAGAACATTAGCAGGAGGTTTGAATTGATAACAGCCATTTTTTTAGGTTTTACATAAGCTTTTTTTACGCTTATATTGTTGTATATTTAACAAGCAGCCAGTCTGCTCTGTGATCCTGTGAGATCTCAGAGGCGAAGCAGTGTGGGGCCTGGTAATACTTGGATGGGAGACGTCTTTGGAACACCAAGGGCTGTGTGTGTTTCTTCAGGTAAAACTGGAGTTGTATCAAGGAAGGTATCTGGTGTAAACGTGCCAAATACCAATGCAGATCGGCTCTATCCACTGTGGCTACCCCGAACAAAACAGGAGCAGCCGAAAGGACAACAACATGATGTACATTTAATATACATAGAGCAAAAAAAAAAAAATTGTTTGAACAGCCCATTTCCACATTCACATACTTAACTATTTATTTATTTATTTTTCTTTTCTTTTTTTTTTTTTTTACTCTTTTTTTGGAGAGTGGTCAAATTCATAGCATGACCACCTCAATCAAAGGTGAGACTGTGGGGCAGGTCACCACATACTAATACCTTGGAACTGTAATTGAATCTGGACTGACCTTTGTAGCCAACTGCGAGGAAGTCTTCAAGAAAGGACAGCAGCGCCTGTACTGTCTCAGGAAACTGGCTGTTTTTAATGTTGATCGAACTCTTATATCCTTGTTCTATCGTGCTTTTATTGAGTCCATTTTATCATTTTCTTTAGTGGCTTGGTTTGGGTCACTATCTATGATGAACAGGAACTCTTTAAACAAGATAGTTACATGGGCGAGTAAGCTGACTGGGCAACCACAGCTGAGCCTAGATTCACTGTACATCAGACAGTTACAGCGGTTCGGCTCTAGTATCAGCCAGGACCAATCCCACCCTCTGAACTCTCTGTTTGTGCTCCTGCCGTCTGCTCAGAGATTTTCTGTTCCAAAATGTAGAACAAAGAGATTTAAAAACAGTTTTGTTCCTGCAGCAATATCTGTGCTAAACAAAAATCAGCGCCACTAAGAACAATTGACTCTGAACACTTTAAGTCCTGGTTTGTTTTTACTGTTTATTTATTCATGTTGTATTGTATGTATGAGTGCATGGTTTGGGGATGCCCCTCTCTTCTTAACTGCAAACCTAATTTACCTACGGGTACGAATAAAGGAACCTGACCTGACCTTATTTGTATAACAGACTATACAGTTGCTTAACATATCCAAATGCTGTGCACATCCAGACTTCAGTGGGCATATTAGTGCAGATGGTGAGGAAGTTATGGGTTGATAATGTATCAAGGAGAGGAATTGGGAAGGATAGATGGTGGTAGAATTTGCAAAATGAATGGAATGACTGTCATAAATGCTTATTTTAAGAAGAAGGAAAAGCACAGGGTGACATATTAGGATGAGGAAGGTACACACAGGGGACTGTTGGATTGTCAGGGTTGTTGTTTGTAGGATGAATTTGGAGAAAAAGAAGGCAGTACATTGGCTTAGTGGTTAGCAAGAAGGTCTGTGTGGAGTTTGCATGTTTGCGTGGGTTCCCTCCAGGTGCTCCAGCTTCCTCCCACATCCAAAGACATGCAGGTTAGGTGAATTTGAAACTTTAAAGTGTGCATACTGCTGTGAATGTTTGTTTGTCTCAGTGGCGGCTCCAGAGATTTTTTTTCTACAGGTGCTATGAGGGAGCTTGGCGCTTTTGAGGGTGCTATGGGCTCATGTGTCGCGACGGCTCTCTGCTACACCTCATTCACGGCATGCATACACATAGCCACATTCTGATCTGCGACAATCATAAATGACCAAAATCACACACACAAACCTAAGCTACTGTTCATAATATATCATAGACCCCTACACATGTAACCTACGAGCCTCAGGTGAAAAAATGGCAACGGCAGGTAGAGAGAAAATCTTTCACTGCCCATTGATATCTTCATAACAGCACAATGCACCTGTGGTGGGGTTAAGAGCAAAAGGATCAATGATTTAATTTGGTCACTGTCCAGAGGCCTGTGTTCTCTGAGGGGTAATTGCCAGGAGTGACACATCACACCTACATTCCATAACCTTCACTGGCTCCCCATCACCAATAGAATCCTTTTAAGATTGCTCTCATCACCCACCACTGCATCCATGGCAATGCCCCCACATACCTCAAAGACCTCCTCACTTCACATCCTCCCATTCCCTCCGTTCATACAACACTAATCTCTCCGTCTCCCTCGCACCAAACTTCTCACCATGGGAGACAGGGCCTTCTGTTCAGCTGCTCCTCATATTTGGAACTCCCACCTGACCATCTGAGGGCTCCACAGACTGTGGAAGCTTTTTTAAAAAAGCTCCAAGACATACCTGTTTAGACAGGCCTATCACAGGGCTCAATAATTTGAATCTGTTACATCTTAGTCTGTATTCTATTTAA
The DNA here is from genome assembly GCF_902500255.1 of Thalassophryne amazonica. Taxonomy (NCBI): domain Eukaryota; kingdom Metazoa; phylum Chordata; class Actinopteri; order Batrachoidiformes; family Batrachoididae; genus Thalassophryne; species Thalassophryne amazonica. The sequence continues at coordinate 74,069,110 of NC_047105.1, read as the reverse complement.
TTATGTTATTTTGATTTATTCTATTCTGCTGACTGTTTTTAATCTTAAGATGTATTGTTTTTATCCTTGGTTTTATTTTTATTGTTTTTTTTCCTGTAGCACTTTGAGATTTTTATTAATGAATGATGTATTATAAATGAAATTTATTATTATTATTATTATTATCATGACATTGTTGAACATGATGTCATTGAATGTCACATTACACTCATTTTGTGTTAAACAATCAGTTCTGTTCATGAATGTTTTTTGTTTTATGAGTGAAATATTTATCTCATCACAGAAATCTGACAATGCCACAAGTGTCTTACTGTGGAAAACTGAAAGGATGATGACATTGCCCTGCCTCTGTAACATGTTGTTACCAGTGTAATTTTGCAGTCTTATTTAGCATATTTTGTTTTTTTCTTCTTCGTGGTGGGACAAAGCAGCGGCATCCTCCAGCTCAGGCTGAGAAACTCACCCAGAGCAGAAGGACACTGAGGGATTTCTTTAAAAAACCCTTTTAAAAAACCCTTAACAAGTAACTTCCATCATAAGGAATTAACGCATTTCCAGACATCCTCTTCCAAAACAAGGGTGTCATGTGGAGTTTTCAGCTGTGATGATGAATCCTGGCAGCGGGTCAGATTAAAAGACTTTTTAATCCGTGTGCCAGCTTCTAAAGTTTTAGCTTTTTTGTTAGCTCCATGTCTTCTACATTTTTTGTAGAAGCGTTACAGCGCTAGGCCTGGCATATGTACTACAGCATTTTTACATGGTTTCACGGGATCTGTGAGAATGGAGATATTTCTTGATTGGAACACTTTTTGAAAAAGACAAAGAAAAAAATAGCATAGCCGAAGTTCCGTTTCAGTGTAGATAAGGCCTTAAAACGTGGGATGAAATTAAATTAAAAATGAAGGAAATGTGTAAATGAGGAATTATTTCTTGGGGGTGCTATGACAAATCCAGAGGGAGCTCTAGCGCTCCCTGGTGCCACCATGGTTTGTCTATATGTGGCCCTGAGACAGACTGGTGTTCTGTCCAAGGTGTACCCCGCCCATGACTCCTGGGATAGGCTCCAGTCTCCCGAGACCTTTAACTGGAGTAAGTGGTTGAAGATGAGCGAGTGAGTGAGAAGAGGAAGAGAGGAGCAGTAAACAAGGAAACAGATGGTGGAAGTTGAAGGAGAAAGACTGTCATGTGAAATTCAGGAAGAAAGTGAGACAGGCAGTGGATGAAGGTAAAGTGATACTGAACAACTTCTGCAGATGTGAAGGACACACCTAGGCACGTAGTGGGTGGACCATACATAGAAGAAGGAATGTCAATTGATAAGATTGTCTCTGAAACATACAGTAAACAAAAGTTAATATGACCCCAGTGTTTTTAAGATAGGCATTAATCTATTGGCTTTTATCATGATTTATCTTAAGGTTAAGAGGTTTTGATGAGCACAATGTGTGCTGAAATTTTACTGATTTGTAATGAAAAAACAACTTAGGCATATTTTGTTACACCAGAGTCGATCTGAGTCGACCTCATGGAGCTGGGCGGTTTTCCCCTTATATCTACCTTTTTTATCTTGCCCAGTGCACCCTTCTATGAAAAAAGTGAGCCAGGATGAAATATTTATTAAAGAAACGTGGAGAGGCAGGGGAAGAGAAATCAAAATTTAATGTACTTTCAGCCTAACTGGACTTTGAAAGCGGATGGTGCTGCATATTTATCAAATGATGAGGATTAAAAAAGTCCATGACTTCTTTCTGGGGACATCAGTTCTCACCAAGCTTTTATTTTAGGAGGTGTTTTTTGTAGAATAAGGTCAAAGTGTTTGCACGTTTGTGTAAAAGTAACTATACTCAACAAAAATATAAACGCAACACTTTTGGTTTTGCTCCCATTTTGTATGAGATGAACTCAAAGATCTAAAACTTTTTCCACATACACAATATCACCATTTCCCTCAAATATTGTTCACAAACCAGTCTAAATCTGTGATAGTGAGCACTTCTCCTTTGCTGAGATAATCCATCCCACCTCACAGGTGTGCCATATCAAGATGCTGATTAGACACCATGATTGGTGCACAGGTGTGCCTTAGACTGTCCACAATAAAAGGCCACTCTGAAAGGTGCAGTTTTGTTTTATTGGGGGGGGATACCAGTCAGTATCTGGTGTGACCACCACTTGCCTCATGCAGTGTGCAACACATCTCCTTCACATCATCCATGAAGAGAACACCTCTCCAACGTTCCAAACGCCAGCAAATGTGAGCATTTGCCCACTCAAGTCGGTTACGACGATGAACTGGAGCCAGGTCGAGACCCCGATGAGGACGACGAGCATGCAGATGAGCTTCCCTGAGACGGTTTCTGACAGTTTGTGCAGAAATTCTTTGGTTATGCAAACCGATTGTTTCAGCAGCTGTCTGAGTGGCTGGTCTCAGACGATCTTGGAGATGAACATGCTGGATGTGGAGGTCCTGGGCTGGTGTGGTTACACGTGGTCTGCGGTTGTGAGGCTGGTTGGATGTACTGCCAAATTCTCTGAAATGCCTTTTGAGATGGCTTATGGTAGAGAAATGAACATTCAATACACGAGCAACAGCTCTGGTTGACATTCCTGCTGTCAGCATGCCAATTGCACGCTCCCTCAAATCTTGTGACATCTGTGGCATTGTGCTGTGTGATAAAACTGCACCATTCAGAGTGGCCTTTTATTGTGGGCAGTCTAAGGCACACCTGTGCACTAATCATGGTGTCTAATCAGCATCTTGATATGGCACACCTGTGAGGTGGGATGGATTATCTCAGCAAAGGAGAAGTGCTCACTATCACAGATTTAGACTGGTTTGTGAACAATATTTGAGGGAAATGGTGATATTGTGTATGTGGAAAAAGTTTTAGATCTTTGAGTTCATCTCATACAAAATGGGAGCAAAACCAAAAGTGTTGCGTTTATATTTTTGTTGAGTGTACATACTGTATGTTGGACCAAAATCTGAATTCACAGTTGAGACAGTTGTTCTTTTTTAAGGCTAAATCTAGCTTTTTGCTCAGGTTTGGAGTTAGGTTAAAGAACCATATCAGCTGTTTTGATATTTTATCACAAACTATATAATTAGTATGCAGTTTGTTACATATTTTCCTGACAGACATTTTCCAAAGCATATGTCTGAAAAGGAGAAAATAAAAAGGTATTTTTCCAACCTTTCCTGAATGCCTGGGTTCAGGTGATTCTAAACTATTGAAACCATCCAGCTAATAATCCACACAAGAAAAATACCTTTTTTGACTTGTGTAATTTTGCAGTTCTCATACAGAGATGGGTGTGTTGTCGACTTCTGCAACACTTCCATCCTGTGCACCGGTAAAATTTCCTGTATATTCATTTTGTAAATTGTTTTGTCAATTTTATCGCTAGCATGGCCCAGGCAGAGGGTCGCCCCTTTGAGTCTGGTCTGCTTGAGGTTTCTTCCTCAAATCATCAGAGGGAGTTTTTCCTTACCATTGTCACCTGTGTGCTTGCTCTGGGGGTTGGTAAGGTTAGACCTTACTTGTGTGAGGCGCCTTGAGGCAACATTGTTGTGATTTGGCACTATATAAATGAAAATGAAAATTGAAATTGGATCATCTGATCGCTGCACTATGCTGTCTGCTACAGAGCTGATTTCTGTCAGGACTGTTGAGACTGTCAGGACCTACCTTCTCTCCCCTCTGGATTACGAATATCATCTGATATTTGTACTGATATATGTACTGATATACTGTATGCACCACTCTGCATTTAATCGTTAGTGATCGATCTCTGCTCCCCTCCACAGCATGTCTTTTTCCTGGTTCTCTCCCTCAGCCCCAACCAGTCCCAGCAGAAGACTGCCCCTCCCTGAGCCTGGTTCTGCTGGAGGTTTCTTCCTGTTAAAAGGGAGTTTTTCCTTCCCACTGTAGCCAAGTGCTTGCTCACAGGGGGTCGTTTTGACCGTTGGGGTTTTACATAATGTTTGTGGCCTTGCCTTGCAATGTGAAGCGCCTTGGGGCAACTGTTTGTTGTGATTTGGCGCTATATAAAAAAATTGATTGATTGATTGATATATGCCATGCAGGGTCCCCTGATATGGGTTTACTGGGTTTACTGTGATACACCGTGGACTGGTGGCTATTTCTGGTGGCGGCAGTGGTAATAATGGTTGTGGGTGAGCACATCTGTGTTCTGATGGTCGTAATACTCTGAACACACTTGGTTATATGCACTGCAGTAATGCGACCGTCAAAGGACCCTGGTTTATATGTTTACAGTTCATAGGTTGGATATCATCCGACATTCAGCAGGAAGACATGGCAGGTTTTTAAAAGATAGCAGACCACAGCCCTCACTCTGCCAGACTTCATGTGGCGATCGGACCGCACCACACAGCATTTGAGTGGATTCTTGTTCTTACTGCATTCGTACAGTGTTGTGGGTATTCGTACTGTGTTCCAACTACATGTGAACTGTATTCATAAGCATACGCCTGGGATGTGCACAAATCAGTCGAGGCGGGATCCACCCACATACTAAGTAGTCAAACAGGATTCGTACATGGCTGTCCGAATGTCTGTACCTCCTGACTGCACCTCAAAGTTTGACTTCTTTCCCATTCTGGCTTATTCGGCTTGATTCCTGGTCAATCTTGTTAAGTGTGACAGGGCCTTTACACACGGAATGTGCACAAATCATTTGAGGTGAGTGCCACCCACATTCTAAGAATTCATACGGCCTTCTTATACAGCTGTCAGAATATCTGTCCCTCCCGAATGTGTCTCGAATTTTGTTTTTTCCCCATTGCGCCTGATTCTGCTTGATTCCTGCTCATTTGTACTAAGTGTTATGGGGCCTTAAGGAAAAGCTCCCTCTGGTGCTTTTGAGGAAGAAACCTCAAGCAAACCAGAGTCAGAGGGGTGACTCACTGTTCAGGCCATTCTAAGTTACAAAGTTACAAACAATTCCAAATATATATATGTCAGGTGACAATGTCATGTTACAAATGAACAGAATGCAGGAACACAATCAATACATAATAGTACAAAGCTCACCTAGGATCCTCTGAAGAGACATAGTACCAAAGACTTACAATTGTCACCTTAAGTCACTAGCGTCCAAGTCTCACAACTACGGCAAGACAGTTAGTACCAGGACCCTAACGACTTGGACCTTGGTTCTCCTGCAAAGACATCTGCATTCCCAAACACCTCTGTCCAGCAACCTCATGACTCCATAAGCTCTTTCCGGGTGCCTCTAGATCGCAAAGGCTGAGGACCCAGAAACATGTATATCCCTGCCAAGATAAGTAAATATCTCTACAAGTTCAACATTTTCAGCACATACAGATACATTTCTGATGACTGAGTCCAGAAAGTCACTTAAAGCTTGGGTCTTGATCCAAGACAATCACAAACCCAGACAGTGCGATTCATCACTCAGCTCTGCAAGAGCTGCAATCAGAGTATTCATTGGTTCTGCAAAGATCATGGCATCATCAGCAATGTCAATGTTTGTAAATATTTCCTCATGAACAAAAGCACCATTCAGATTAGCAATTGTATCAGTGCTGGCAAGTCCTCCAGCCAGATTGCATGCAAATACCTGAGAAACAGTCTGATCTTGAAGTCTGGTCAGATTTAATCTTGGTCACTGAGCAGGCAGTAGCATGCAAGACTCAGGGAAGCCACAAGTCTGTGGTCAGAACTCACAAACTGAATCTGAATAATTTACATTGGACAATACATATCCAAAAATATGTAAACAGAAACTAAATGACATTAAGTATAGACGGTGCTCACAGCAATGACCAAAATCAAACAACAACAATAACAAATAAAACTACCTACCCTATTTTTATGTTACCAGAGACAGTTTTATCTAAAAGACCTATTGATAAAATTCAGCCATTGACCAGTTCATAATACATTTAGATTATCAAGGGTCAGTTTATCAATGTTGTCATATTTACTTTAAATTATTTTTCAGATTTGTATTGGTTGGTTAACACCACTGATCATAATAAAAAAAATTCTTTAAAAAGATTTTTTTTCATCCACAAGATATTTTTTAAATTCTTATTTCTGGCATTTGTCTAAAATTCTAAGTGGATATAAAAACAGCACATCTTTTTTTTTTTTTCCAAAATAAATATTTTGCAGTGTGTGTCTCATGTAGGTTGTTTACATTGCTCAGACTTGTTGTGGAAAATTCTGGGCATGTCTGTAATTTGAACTGTGGTTGTCTCAGCAAGCGTCTGGAGTGAAGCAAGAAGATCTGTGTACTGGTCGCCTGTTTTTAGTATTCATTGTACTGACTATGCCATATGAATTGGCAGGAGCCCTGAAGGTACTAAAACCGAAATCTTCTGTATGCATTATTATTTTTTCTCGCCTGAAAGCTATAACTGGCAGGAATTTCAACTTTAACTTTAGTATCAGTGTGGTCATCATTCCTTAAATACACCCAGACAGGCAGTAGAAGAATAGCATGATGGTAAAAGGGGGGTGAATCTCTCATGAATACCATATGTCTCTTTTATCTTTTAAATGGCACCACAACAAAAGAATTCTTAACAATGTGATGCTTCGCTCACTGGAAGTGTTGTGATAATGCAAATTGTCTGCCAGTAAAGTGAATCACTTGTGACTGATAAATCTCAGGTTGGTGTCACATGACTGTGTCCGTTTAAAGGTGCTATGACTCAGTGGCCCTTACACTGAGTAATAGTCCACAGGATACCGTTCTATTATGATCCCCACGATCCAGAAAAAGTGAAAAAATGGGATGAAATGGCTCCAATCAGGCTGGCTTATAAAGTGCAGACCTGGCAACTTGCTCAAAAACGAAAGTAAAGCTGCACCCAGCTGTGTTCTCAGCCAGAACAGCAATAAATGCTGCTTTTGCTTCAAATTTTCAAGCTGTACTCACTAGGTTTAAAGATGTTAGAACACAATTAAAGTTGTTAAGCCTCTCCACGCGCTGGACCAGCCTCTTCTAGGTTTCTTGCACGCTCGTGCACGAAACCATCGCAGTGGGATCGTTCAGGCCTGCCCAACCATGTGTCCCTCCCGACGTCGGCGCAATGCTTTGTGGTTCGCTCATACGAGCTGTTACGCCGTGATTTGTCATGATATGTACTTATTTGTACTATGTGTGAAGGGGCCCTAAAGGTGCGTTTACATGACGACGACAAGTCATGAATGCCACGAAGTATACATTCTTGGCCACTGATCACGAATGTGATTATTCGGGGCAGAGGCGTCAGGTGTCCTCAGGAACTGCTGCAACCTGTTACCACGCGTTATGATTAATGGCATGTGTGCCTGGAGAATTATCAGGAACCATTACGCACAGTCAAGAATAAGTTTCCGCATTGTTGCGGAAACAGCGCGCTGTTAAGTTCTGTCACATTGTGAATGAGGCGAATTGTCTCCACATACACACACACCCATATTCATCCATCAGCTGCTGAAAAATTCAGATTGCTCCAGTTTGCTCCACAGAAAAAGAACTTTGAGACTGCATGTTTAGTTGGGCTCTGTGCCATTGAGTGGCACAGAGAGGAGGAGGACACAGTGAGCCAGATGTGTGGCTCCACGCGGTTCTCGTCTTGCTCGTTTTCAGCAGGTGGAACACCTGCAGGACCGCGCTGAGGAGCATTGGAAGAAACTTTTAGCCAACTTGGCGTCACTGTACTCCTTCAGCATTACTGCAGCAATGAAACTGAATGCAGTGCAGCAGGGTTTAATTTTGCGTACGTCAGAGAAGAATGCTGTCACGCTCTAGTAAGGATCATCACTAATCAAGACGGATCAACACGCTCAGTTGTGACCTCCAACATGAGGCAAAATGAGGGTGGTGTGTGACATTCGTGGAAGATTTTTTGACAGCCAAGAACATGCTCCACGAAAATCACGAATGTCAAGCAGCAACACGCACTATTAAGAAACCTATTCAGATGCGTTAAGTCACGTTAAGAATGCCAGGAATGTGCCAAGAATGACGCAAATATGACATTCGTAACGCATCTTGCTTATGTGTAAACGCACCATAAGCAATTGCACAATGTCGTTGCACCATCACGCAGATTGTCAAATTTAGTGTATCCCTTTCTGTTTTCCTGGGTAATTATTTATTTTTTCACATCTTTACAAGTTTTGTGTCTTTCCCAGTGCCAAAAGTCCATGTGGCCATAGCTTAGTGAATCTATACTATTCACACTTTACAATCTGATTTTACAAGTTTTACAATTCCACAAAAATACAATGAAATACAACCCCAATTCCAATGAAGTTGGGACATTATGTGTTTACATTATGAAATGTAAATAAAACAGATACAATGATTTGCAAATCCTCTTCAACCTATATTCAATTGAATACACCACAAAGACAAGATATTTAATGTTCAAACTGATAAACTTTATTGCTTTTGTGCAAATATTTGCTCATTTTGAAGTTTCAAAAAAGCTGGGACAGTGGTATGTTTACCACTGTGTTACATCACCTTTCCCTCTAACAACACTCAATAAGTGTTTAGGAATTGAGGACACTAATTGTGAGTGTCATAATTGGGTATAAAAGGAGCATCCCCAAAAGGCTCAGCCGTTCACAAGCAAAGATGGGGTGAGGATCACAACTGCATGAAAAAAGAGTCCAACAGTTTAAGAACAGTGTTTCTCAACATTCAATTGCAAGAAATTTAGGGATTCCATCATCTACAGTCATAATATAATCAGAAGGTTGAGAGAATCTGGAGAACTTTCTACACGTAATGGCAAGGCCGAAAACCAACATTGAATGACAGTGACCTTCGATCCCTCAGGTGGCACTGCATTAAAAACGGACATCATTGTGTAAAGGATCTTACCACGTAGGCTCAGGAACAGTTCAGAAAACCATTGTCAGTTAACACAGTTCGTCGCTACAGCTGCAAGTGCAAGTTAAATGCAAAGTGAAAGCCATACATCAACCACATCCAGAAACGCTGCCGCCTTCTCTGGGCCTGAGCTCATTTGAAATGGACAGACGCAAAGTGGAAATTGTGCTATGGTCTAATGAGTCCACATTTCAAATTGTTTTTGGAAATCATGGACGCTGTGTCCTCTGGACAAAAGAGGAAAGAGACCATCCAGATTGTTATCAGCGCAATGTTCAAAAGCCAGCATCTGTGATCGTTTGGGGGTGTGTTAGTGCCCATGGCATGGGCAACTTACACATCTGTGATGGCACCATCAATGCTGAAAGGTACATCCAGGTTTTGGAGCAACACATGCTGCCATCCAAGCAACGTCTTTTTCAGGGACGTCCCTGCTTTTTTCAGCAAGACAATGCCAAACCACATTCTGCACGTGTTACAACAGCATGGCTTCGTAGTAAAAGAGTGCGGGTACTAGACTGGCCTGCAGTCCAGACCTGTCGCCCATTGAAAGTGTGGGGCGCATTATGAAGCGCAATATACGACAAGGGAGACCCTGGACTGTTGAACAACTGAAGTCGTACATCAAGCAAGAATGGGAAAGAATTCCACCTACAAACCTTCAACAATTAGTGTCCTCAGTTCCCAAACACTTATTGAGTGTTGTTAGAAGGAAAGGTGATGTAACACAGTGGTAAACATACCACTGTCCCAGCTTTTTTGAAACATCTTGCAGGCATCCATTTCAAAATGAGCAAATATTTGAACAAAAACAATAAAGATTATCAGTCTGAACATTAAATATCTTGTCTTTGTGGTGTATTCAATTTAATATAGGCTGAAGAGGATTTGCAAATCGTATTCTGTTTTTATTTACATTTTACACAACGTCCCAACTTCATTGGAATCGGGGTTGTATATACAAGGTCTGTTAGAAAAGTATCCGACCTTTTTATTTTTTGCAAAACCCTGATGGATTTGAATCACGTGTGCTTGCATGAGCCAACCTTGAACCTTCGTGCGCATGCGTGAATTTTTTCACGCCTGTCGATTGTGTCATTTGCTGGTAAGCAGCCTTTGTGTGAGGTCGTGTGCAGTGCTCTCGGCGGATTTCATTGCAAGGAAAATGACAGAATGACTGGAGCAGCGCTACTGAATCATATTTTGCCAGAAACTGGGTGACAGCCAGGTGATAACCATTCGGAAGATTCAGACGGCTTTCGGTGGCTTTTCAGTCATGTGACTATCCGAGAAATTGTGGAAGATGTGGTCATCATTTTTCTGAGTCCAACATGTCCTGTGATGAAGGTGCTTTTGCTCTGCCACCTTTGGGACGAATTTCGCTGCCACTCTTTTCATGGCCTAATCTTCTGTCACAGTGGAATGTGCCGAAAAAGTGCTGATGTCCACCTCTTCCACAATTTCTCGGATAGTCACATGACAGTCTCGCATCACCACAGCATTCACTTTGGAAATGACCTGGTCATTTTAGCATGTTGATGGCCGACCGGAGCGTGGCTCGCTCTCCACCATTGTGCGGCCATCTTTAAACCGGTTGTACCATTCCTTAATCTGTGTGATGCCCATAGGATCGTCACTGAAAGCCGTCTGAATCTTCTGAATGGTTTCCACCTGGCTGTCGCCCAGTTTCTGGCAAAACTAGCTCTGCTCCAGTCGTTCCGCCATTTTCCTTGCAATGAAAATCCGCCGAGAGCACTGCACACGACCTCACACAAAGGCTGCTTACCAGCAAATGACGCAATGGACAGGCATGAAAAAATTCACACATGCGCACGAAGGTTCAATGTTGGCTCATGCAAGCACACGTGATTCAAAACCATCAGGTTTTTGCAAAAACTAAAAAGGTCAGATACTTTTCTAACAGACCTCGTACCTTGTATTTAAATCCCTTTTTTAATGTATTTACCCTGTTAGCTTTTTAACCTTTTTAATTACATTGAATCAAATGAGTGTAAAGATGATTGAATATATCAGAGCAGTAAATTGATCAGTGCGTGTGAATGCGCATTGACTCACGTGCAGTTATTTCAACCAGCTGCAACGTGAATTCTGCCTTCAGAACAGCTCTTTATATAATCATCTGAATCATCTACCTGTTGCCACATGTACATAAGGGCTGGACTGTCATTCCTACACTCATATTGTTATATTTAATAAAAAATAATAAGCGCACACAGGAGCTGCTGCTCTCACTACCGTTGCGTTCAAGTACCATTGAAAATACACAACTTTTTTATTGTTTCAAATTCAGCAGTTGCTTGTGGCCAAATAATTAATTGTATCCACACAAAAGATTACTTCTTCCCTATATAACATGCCTGAGCCCATTGAACCTGACTCCCCACCCAGATAAAAAAATCCAAGCAAACAGGCTGAGTTTGCCCTGTAATTTCAGACAGTTGTGAAAACATTCAGCTGCTCGAATGAAGTCAGATTAAACAATAACGTTACAAAAACTAAAAAAACTATTAAAAAACATCAAGAAGGACAGGAAAACGAAACACGGACGAATTGAGTTTTTAGTTGCCCTTAGTTCAAATTTTTCAACAGTTTAAAAATCCTGACGAAGCGCCAGCTGCAGGAACGAAGCTGCGCGAAGGTTAAACGATGCCAGCGAAAGTCAATGAAAGCCCAGATTTCTTGTTTCGTCAGGGCTTCGTTCCCCTTCGTTAAGTGCCATGTGACTGGGCCATAACTTGCAGTACGCTACGTATGTTTTACGAGTGAGAGTATTTTACCGATTATATGTGAATAAGCCAGTTTTGAGTTTCTCAGTGCGCATGCGTTTTCAAAACGGGTGACAATATTACTTTGTGCATAGCAGAAAAACATTGTCAATCGCTTTAGGCCCTGATTTTGTATTTAATTGACTGTATGAGGTCTGTCCAAAAAGTATCGTACCTTTTTATTTTTTTCAAACACTATATGGATTTGAATTACGTGTGATTACATCAGCCAAGCTTTTTTCCACGCCTGTCGGTTGCATCATTCGCCTGTGGACAGGCTTTGAGTGAGCACTGGTCCACCCCTCCCGTCGGATTTGTTTTGTCTGAGAACTTGCTGAGAGACTGCCGCTTTGCTCCATGAAATTTTTTTCAGAAACTGTTAGAGACAGGCAGTTGGAAACCATTCGATAGATTCAGTTGGATATCGGTGAAGATTCTGTCGGCGTCACGCGGATTATGGACTGTTAAAACCTTTTTAAAGACGGCCCACAGAAATGATTGACCAGATCATTTCTAAAGTGAATGCTGTGTTGATCCGGGACATCATGTGACTACCACAGAAATGGCAACAGAGCTGGACATAGCACTTTTGCTGCACATTCCACTGTTACAGGAGATTTTGTAATGAAAGACGTGCCGAGGATTTCGTGCGTCGGCACGAAGCAGCTCAGGACGCGCAGCAAAAAATCAAATCATTCAAATCAATTCAAATCAAATCATCAACACCCACGGACATTACGCCAGTTTTTTTAGTGCCTGCAGCTGAACTGGTTCACTTTTTGGCCAAAAAAGTGAGACGACGGCGGAGAGGAAAACGAGCTGGAGCTCTTGTGCGCCTCAGACGAAGGGGCACGTGCACGCCCCTACCTGGGATATTTCTCTCCAACGTCCGCTCACTCCACAACAAGATGGATGAGCTGGCACTGCTGATGAAGAAGAATAGAGATTTCTCCTCATCTTGTGTACTGTGCTTCACGGAGACGTGGTTAAATGACACCGGACTGCGCGCTCCAACTAGAGGGATTCCAACTCCTCCACGCAGACAGACACCGAGCACTCTCTGGTGGAAAAACTAGAGGGGGGGGACTCTGCTTCTATATCAACAATGCCTGGTGCTCCGATGTGACTGTGATCTCCCAACACTGCTGTCCCTCTCTGGAATATCTCCTCATAAACTGCAGACCGTTCTACTCTCTACGTGAGTTTAACTCTTCATACTTTGCTCTGTGTATATTCCACCGAGCGCGGACGTGCACGAGGCCGAGCGCGCGCTCGCGGATCAGATTATGAGCGTGGAGAGAGACTTTCCGGACTCTCTTGTTATAATTCTCTGTGATTTTAACAAAGGGAATCTCAGTCAGGAATTACCAAAATACAGACAGTTTGTTAAATGCCCGACCAGAGAAGGGAGCACGTTAGATCATTGTTACACGACAGTGAGCGGCGCCTACTGCGCGGTGGCCATGCAGCTTTGGGACTCTCACGTGATGGTCCACTTGATCCCCACGTACATGTTATGTGTCGGACGCAGCTCGGAGAACCGACCAGCGTTTGAAGGACCCAGTATGAAATAAGCAGAGCACGGTACAAAGGCTAACTGAATTTAATACATAACAGTGATAAAAAATAACAAAAGAAAGTGCGGTCTGGCGTGGTGCGCTCCCAGCAGCGCTAACGGTCCGGAGCCAGAAGCTGTTCGGACCCAAGGACCCCGCCGACACCCCCCAGGTGGCCGCAACAAACCAAGTCTGTGAAAGAAGGAACCATTATGTGAGTCCACACTCTACACACAGAGAGAACACTTAAAGGTGTACAAACAGCAAACACTTCCTGGCTTGATTACTAATCAGCTTCCCAACCTGCAGGCATGGAACATCCAGTTCACAAAACTCCACTGCAGTGGAAGCCGATACATGACTAACATACAGCTCAATATAAAAAGGTGTGAGGGACACCACATTTACTGACTGTATAAATGTTAGTCACAAAATCTAACGTACCTCAGGAAGTGTGCTGACGAGCGTGAGACCTCACCCCCTCCTCTTTCACAGACTGTGCATCAAACCCTGGACGTTCTCTGCATCCACTGATGATGAGATGGCTCCCGAGACGACGATCTCACCCTTCTGGTCACAAGGTCGAGTCTCTGGCAAATACACACTGTATACTCCAGTCTTAAATGCCACCATGTTCCAATCCATATAGATGCACCTCAGCTGTGAGTCCTGACGAGCCGCAGGTGATCAGGGTGAGGTCCTGATAACCTCAGCAACACAGCCACTCAGTCCCAAATGCAAGCCACCTGGAAGGAAAAACAAAAGACAGAAACAAAAAGGCAGCCAGGCCCCCCAGCCATACAACAGTACAGACAGAGCCTTAAACTCTCTAAACCTGTTGTGAGGACTTCTAAGGTGTGGAGCAATGAAGCTGTAGAGGAGCTACGCGTGTGCTTGCCCACCACGGATTGGGATATGTTTGAGGCTTCAACAGACAGTCTTGATGACTACACGGACACTGTGACGTCATGTATTCATTTCTGTGAAGACAGCATCATCCCACAGTGTACCAGGGTGAGATATAACAATGACAAGCCCTGGTTCACACCTAAACTCCAGCAGCTCCGTCAGCAGAAAGAGGTGGCTTTCAGAGAAGGAGACAGAGACAGCTATAGAGGTGCAAAGTACATATTTAGCAAGGAGGTGGCAAAGGCTAAATCCATGTACAGTTCACGTCTGCAGCAAAGGTTCTCTGCCAACGACTCGGCCTCTGTGTGGAGGGGGTTCAAAGAGATCACCAACTACAAGCCCAAAGCACCTCGTTCTATTGACGACCTGAAGCTGGCCAATGACCTGAACGTCTTCTATTCACGCTTTGAAGACAAGGACTCACACCTCCCCACCCCCCACACAACTGGATATTCAAACACTCTGGACCTCCCCCTCTCACTGCTGCCCTCCCCACTCCCCCTGTTGCCCTCTCGGTCCAAGAGGAGGACGTGAGGAGACATTTCAAAAGGCTGAATCCACGTAAGGCCCCGGGCCCAGACTGTGTCTCTGCCACCCTGAGACACTGTGCTGATGACCTGGCCCCAGTCTTCACGAGGATCTTCAACACCTCCCTGGAGTCATGCCATGTTCCAGTCTGTTTCAAGTCCTCAATCATAGTTCCAGTCCCCAAGAAACCACGCGTCACTGGACTTAATGACTACAGGCCTGTGGCTCTCACATCTGTAGTCATGAAGACCTTCGAACGCCTGGTTTTATCCCACCTGAAGTCCATCACCGACCTCCTCCGGACCCCTGCAGTTTGCCTACAGAGCCAACAGGTCTGTAGATGACGCCATAAACCTGGCCCTGCACTCCATCCTGCAGGACCTGGACTCCCCAGGAACCTACGCTAGGATCCTGTTTGTGGACTTCAGCTCTGCATTCAACACCATCCTTCCAGCTTTGCTCCAGGACAAGCTTTCTCTGCTCCACGTGCCCAACTCCACCTGCAGGTGGATCACAGACTTCCTGACGGACCGGAGTCAGCGTGTGAGGCTGGGAAAAAATGTCTCGAACACTCGGGCTCTCAGCATAGGATCTCCACAGGGCTGTGTCCTTTCCCCTCTGCTCTTCTCCCTCTACACTAACTGCTGCACCTCCAGCCACGACTCTGTAAAGCTCATCAAGTTTGCGGATGACACCACCCTCATCGGACTCATTTCGGATGGGGTTGAGTCTGCCTACAGGAGGGAGGTGGACCGGCTGGTGACCTGGTGCAGCAGCAACAACTTGGAGCTCAACGCCCAGAAAACAGTGGAGATGATCATGGACTTCAGGAAAGCCACAGCCCCCCCGCCCTCCCTCGCCCTCACCAACAGCCCCATCACCACTGCGGTCTGTCACTGCTTCCTTGGCACCACCATCACCCAGGACCTCAAGTGGGAGTCAACCATCAGCTCCCTCATAAAGAAGGCCCAGCAGAGGATGTACTTCCTGTGGCAGCTGAAGAAGGCCAAGCTGCCTGTCCAGCTGATGGTGCAGTTCTACACGCCCATCATCGAGTCCATCTTCTGCTCCTCCATCACGGTGTGGTACGCCGGGGCCACAGCCAGGGACAGACACAGACTGCAGCGCATTGTGGCCTCTGCTGAGAAGGTGATCGGCTGTAGCCTTCCATCTCTCCACGACCTGCACGTCTCCAGGACTCTGGGCCGAGCAGGTCGGATCACAGCTGACCCTTCTCACCCTGCACACGGTCTGTTCAAACCACTCCCCTCCATCCAGACCAGAACCTCCCGCCATAAGAACAGTTTCTTCCCCTCTGCCGTTAGACTCATGAACACCTCATAACTCAGTCACCTAAGCTTAACTCTGTCACTTTATCATTTTATCACGGATCACTTTAGACAGTGTACTTTGGTTTTTAATTGCACTCCTCCCACTGCACTTTTTTTTCTGTTTCTCTGTTTTTCTGTTGCACACAGCCTTTCATATTTCATATTCTTTTTTTTATCTTATTTTATCTTATTTTGACACATATGTTATTTTATCTTAGCATTTTATCTCTTCTTAATGTTGCACCATTGTACCGAAGCAAATTCCTAGTCTGTGAATCCTGTTCACTGGCAATGGCAATAAAATTCTTCTGATTCTGAAAAAAACACCTCCGTCTTGGAAGTCTCACAGGACATGTTGTGGCATGTCCAGCTGTTACACAATTTCTCAGATACTCACTCGACTGAAAGCCATCGAAAGCTGTCTGAATCTTCTGAATGGTTTCCAACACGGAGGTGTTTTTTTTTTGCTGCGCATCCTGAGCTTCGTGCCGACGCGCGAAATCCTCCGCACGTCTTTCATTACAAAATTTCCTGTAACAGTGGAATGTGCAGCAAAAGTGCTATGTCCAGCTCTGTTGCCATTTCTGTGGTAGTCACATGATGTCCCGGATCAACACAGCATTCAGTTTAGAAATGATCTGGTCGATCCAGCCTGTCGAATGGGCTCAGTGCGCCGCGCGCCCTCCGCCGCTGTGGGCCGTCTTTAAAAAGGTTTTAACAGTCCATAATCTGTGTGACGCCGACAGAATCTTCACCGATATCCAACTGAATCTATCGAATGGTTTCCAACTGCCTGTCTCTAACAGTTTCTGAAAAAAATTTCATGGAGCAAAGCGGCAGTCTCTCAGCAAGTTCTCAGACAAAAGAAATTCGACGGGAGGGGTGGAACAGTGCTCACTCAAAGCCAGCCACAGGCAAATGACGCAACCGACAGGCGTGGAAAAACTCACGCATGCGCACGAAGGTTCAAGCTTGGCTGATGCAATCACACGTGATTTAGATCCATATAGTTTTTGAAAAAAATAAAAAGGTCCGTTACTTTTTGGACAGACCTCGTACAGCCAGCGGCACATCACCTTTTGGCACATTTACCATTTACTGGATTATAACCGATTGAAATACTACAGAAGACAAAGAATTACTCTTCCTTTTCACTTACTTTAAAATGGCGATGACGGTGCGCAGCTGATCACGTGACCAATGCCGTGATGTCCGTCTTACTCAATAGAGAAAGCACCTGCATTTAGCTGCGTTTACTTCACAATGAGGATTGTTCTTCCTCTGTGGGGCCTCAGCTATTCTCTATCAGTGTACGACAGTGTGTCACCTACTGGACATCGAGTAGATTACACTTAATTCAAAAGACATTACAATGGAACCAATTGAGTTATTACCCAAAAAATAAACTCTTAAATAAATAAAATAAAAAGCTGTAGGGGGTGTCTGTTTTTTGCTCAGTCCAGTTAATATATGCTTAACTATGCATGTGACAAAAAAATATTTACATTCCCAAAGAATCACCCTTGTGGTCTGATCTGTCTGAATTTGTTCATGTGGAGGAAGTTGGTCCTACTACATGGGTGTAAGTGGAATAGTTTGCTCCTTCTTGGTTCAAAATGATTTTGAATCCAGTTTCTCAAAGCTCAGTAGGCCCCACTTATTTTTAATTTTTTTTTTTTTTTTTTTATAAAGCAGGGCATTCTTAACGAAAATCTAGGAAACATCTGTCCTTACTCAGAAATATGTCACCTGATAGAAAGTAGAGATATTTGAAGTACTGTTACAGTGTACTTCTAGAACTTACTATTTGTCTTTGGCTGCAGATTCAAAGTGCCTTGAAACTCTGCACCTTCTGGACAGCAATATTATTTCTTGGACAAGTTTCTGCATTTGGAGAATATTTTCCATAATATGCTCCACTGTAACTGACACAGCTACGTATTAAAAAGGCCTGAGACAGGTAATGTGACTGGGTGAGAGGAAAACGATTATTCATGCAGCATCTGATTTATAGTGCAGCTCAGCTCTGCCCTTTGCACAAAGCACTGCTGCACCTACTGAAGCAAAATAGCAGATGTACTCGGAAACACACACACACATTCTGTGCACACAAGACTTTGCACATTGCACTGATGGTTGTGCTCACACTGTTAAAGTAACCCACTGTGTCATGATTTATGTCCTGCAGGATCTGCTCTGTTGGTAACTCATGATGCTTTGAGATTCTGTAATAAGTTTGAGTCGGAGGTGTGATTGTCACAAGTGTATGTTCATTTCTATATTTGATTTCCATGTGAGTGTCGCCTTGGTGATGGCTGGAGTTTGCAGTGCTGTATTGATTAACTCCAACGCCCGAATGGAGTAGACAGTTCTCAAAAACCGAGTGACTGTGCAAGAAGGAGAAGAGTGAGGAAAGCCACCAAGACACCCAGACAATCCAGAAGAAGTTATAGGCTTATGTGGCTGTGATTGGAGAAATTGTGCACAGTGTAAACTTTGCATTTTGCATCACCATTCTTAGCTTCATAGTGGATTAGAGCGGAGAATGATATTCTTTCACCAAAAACAGATCATCTCTAGACTTGCATCTCAGATGTACCTGATGTACCTAATGTGGAGTTGTGTCAGGAAGGGCATCTGGTGTAAAATTGATGTCAAATCAGCATGCAGATCCATTACAAAATGTGCTATGGAAACCTCAAGTGGAGAGAAGGTGGAGGAACTTACTCCTATTTCATCAAGCTGGTGAATATTCATGCTGAGCTTCACCAGCAGAATGCCACAGGCAACTGTGCACTGTGTGTTCCATCGCTGCGCACAGACGGTTGTGTGGCATCTCACACAGTGTGTGTTTATGTGTGTGACACAACGTGACACAGTAGACATGACAGTAGTGATCATTACTCACACTAAAATGTACTTGTGTTTAGCGCAGAGTAGTTCAGGCAGTGCAAGCAAATTAACTCTTTAAATATGCCCAATATTTACAGTAATAAATAAATAAATAAATAAATAGTGTGTGCATATATATATATTTGTTTTTTTTATTCTGTGTACGAAGAGATGGCAGCATGTCTGATGCTGGACCAACAGTCTGCATCACATTCAATAAGTTAAATGCACAAACACAGACACTATCAGTACTTGCGAAAATTTCCATTTGACCTTGATGAATTGTGTAGCATGTGCAAACCTCAACAATTTGTATGTTTCCTCTCACAATTTTGTGCACTCACATGGAAAAACCCCAAAATTTTCTATTCATGAAAGCAAACATGCTAAATGTATAGTACACACTATTTGTGAATTTGTAAGATGCAATCCTCAGGGCAGTGGTGGGCACAGCTAACCAAAAAGTTAGCTTTGATAGCTGTTAATCCGCTAACTGAAAAGTTAACTTTCAGGAAGCTAAACAGTTTAGCAGAAGTTACAGATAAAAGCTAAATTGATCACTTTCAGTATTGACTTCAGTACACGGTAGCAACTGTCACAACAACGAGCCAGCACTTCTGTCTCAGATCGGCCTTCTCTCAGCAAAAGAGACTTGGTGATCATAGAGAGGAGAGAGAGAAAAAAGATCATTTCTCTTCACACCATACAGACCTGCTGGTCATTTCACTGGAGTCTTGCATAAGCAGACAGTTTTGACTTATGGCTATAATTTTAAACAACTAATTGTGGACAAGTTATTGAAATGAACATCACGTTTGTTGTTTTATATATTCAAATATCAGCTATATGATTTAGTTTTAAAGTAATGCACTAATTTTGAAGGTTTTAGTGTTTAGACACACATGCTGCATTGCATTATGGGTACATTAGTTTCCTGATGTCAGTGATTGGCAGGTTGGTATAACACACATTTACTGAAACGTGTGGTTTTACAAATAAATCTGTATTTGTAAATATGTCTTTTTTTTTCATTTGTAAAAAAAAAGGCAATTTGAAAACTGAAAATTCTGTTTAAGTCCATCACTTAACGAATGTGTGGCTGCTCACACTGTCATGAACACTGCCATCTACTGGTAGTAGATGCCATCATAGTTGTGGCCATCATAGTCCTTCAGGCCATTCCAGCTTTTTCCATGATGACCTGTTGACATCCCTGTACTTCACACATTCAGTGATTCGTCACACTTTGAATAACAAGCTTGTTTGCTCTATTGATCGTATTTTTCTTCCTTTAGAGTTTATATCCAATTGCTCACTCATGGGTTGTCAAGAAAATTGTGCGGTGACTCCAAATGGACCTGCTTGTTACTGTAAGAGCGGCTATGAGATCAGCCAGGATGGAAAGACATGTAAAGGTGAGTTCAGACACTGTTGGCCATCAGTGATAGTTCACAGCAAAATCCTCTTTGTTAATTCAATTTGTATCATGTTAAAATTAACACTGTTTGTGAGAATATTAGTGCAGCAGATAGGCAAAATTATTGTGCACTTTTCTGACTAAAGCACAAAATTTGGCACACATATTCGAAATTAACTGATGCTTATTTTCAGATGTGGAGGCATCCTGGAGCTGACCTCTAATGACCTACAGCAGTAAATGGAGAATTACACAGGGGTCAAAATTTAAGTGTTGTAATCATTCCCAAGAGGTATAGTTTAGACTATCCTTGAATTAATGTTATGAAATTACAGAGTGAAAACAGCAAAAACGATGACAAAGGTCAATTTCAGTTTGTACAGGGCTCAAAAGTTAAAATTGCCTCAATTTTGGTAATGAAGTGATGCAAATTATTGGTTGAACTAATAGGATTAATAATGAAATAGTTTTGTCTGTGTTGAATACTTGGTCTCCAAAGTAAAGGTCATACAAGGTTGACGTCCATTGGATTCTATGACATGTCATAGAATAGACCCCGTAATATGATAACTAACTAAGCTTGACAGATGGTGCAAAGCGTTCCTTTTTAAAAACCCTATTAACTCAACCAATAATTTGCATCACTTTTTACCAAAATTGAAGCACCTTTAACTTTTTACCCTTGTACAAACTGAAACCCACTTTTGATCTGCTGTGGCAACCCCAAGAGAAAACAGGGGAGCAACCGAAGGGACTTACTTTTAGAAACTGAAATTGACCTTTGCCATCCTTGTTGCTGTTTTTAACACTATAAATCCCCAACATTCAGTCCTAGGTTGGAAGCGTTATGATCAGACAAATAATATAGTATACCTTTCAATATGATTGGAAGATTTTTAAAATTTTGACCCCTGTAGGTCATTTGAGATCAGCTCCAGGATGCCTCCACATCTGAAAATAAACATTACTTAATTTAGAATATGTGTGCCAAATTTGGTGCTTTAATCACAAAATGAACAATTGTTATAGAAATTTTAGCTAAGCTGCACCACTATATATATAAAATTCCTGACTTTAAACGACAGTGAGCTGAAGAGTTCTGCCTCCTATGCAATTATTTCAATAACAAGCTTGGAACATTCTTCATCAGGCAGTGTCTTTAGGTTTCCACGTCCTCACCTTCCATTTTCACACAGTTACGCCAATGTCGGACAGATTTTTGCATCCTGTCAGTGAAGAAATCTAGTGTCTTCTGTCTTACCATGTCACACTTGAGCACGAATGAGCCCGAATGCTGCACAAATGAATACTTGAATAATAGTCGGACGAAATCGAACTGCATTCCAAAACCTCGGACAGGATTTTTGGGTGCATTCCACACAGTCGGCCACAATTGTGGGCCCAGCACGAATGTGGTCACACGCACACCACTGTCGAGCTGCAGTCGAACTAGGGAAATGTCAGATGGTGGTCAATGTGTAGCTGTACCGCTGTCTAAATGTAATCGAAGCATTCTGATTGCGTTCAAAGGAACCTCCAAATGGATCAGGCATGGCAAATCCTGCCATCATGTCCTGACTGTACCCCTGATGAGCTGGATCCCCCGTGCATCCTGTTTGGGCGTGCAAAGGGAATATTATAATGTGCAAAGTCTGTGTCACGCAATCATTCTGTGCACTAGATGTGAACATTGCGCAGTCACACCAAATACAACATGTGTCACAGCCTGTCAGCGTATCTCTGTGAGCACTGAGTATGGCTGTGTGGGCGGGGTTGAATATAGATAAATCCTCTGATACATGAGGCGGACTGACAATGGGTGTGTGATATCATGCTCAATCTGGACGTGACACCGTGATCACAGGTGCTGTGCGTCACGGAGACATGCTGACGCGCAATGCGGCCATGTGGACGGGGTCATGTATCTGTGACAGCCCGGTCGGGTGAGCTGCGCAGCGTGTCAGTGTGTCTCAGAGCGGCGCTACACTGTGCATGGCTGTTCGGGCTCTCACAGCTGTAATACACATCATTTCCAACCCAGTGATCATTTCACAGTAACACATATGAAGGACTGACGTCACAACTGTATTACCAAGCCATCACAGTATGAATAGAAGAAATAGTCACCCTTGGAACGGCTCCAGATGGACCCTCTCTGCCCAGCAACCTGCAGCTGAGCTGGCCTGAAAGGCACAGGAGAGTCGCAGTTGGGCAAACACTCAATCATCTTTTACTTTTATTCATTCCCTCTTTGGACAGACGTGTCAGTAATCATTACATAGGTATCAGTAACATAATACAGTGACGTAGTTGGCACCATGGCCGCATCCATGTGACACTGGAGGCGTCCAGAACTTTTTACAGACCTCCGGTGAGCTCATGGCCTCTTGGCACCCCTCCTGTGCCTTTCAGTCCAGCTGAGATAACAGCGGATTGAAGCACTGCATATGCGTGTGGCTGGTTCAGCTATACACCACTGTGTGCGTGTGTGTGTGTGTGTGTGTGGTGTTTGTGTGTGTGTGTGTGTGTGTGTGTGTGTGTGTGTGTGTGTGTGTGTGTGTGTGTGTGTGTGTGTGTGTGTGTGTGTGTGTGTGTGTTGTGTGTGGGGTCAGGACAGATGATCAAACAGCCGCGTGAGCGAGGCTGAAACACTGTGTGCTCAGCTACATGTGTGCACTCATAAACAGTTGATCGTTTTCCTGCACGTGCACCCACGCCAAACAGCTGATTCTCCGGTGGGTACAGGAGAGCGAGCTTGAGGGCGTCCACAGTGGACCTGTACTCTGGGTAGTCGACCTGGATTCGGGAGCTGCTGCGCTCCAAATGTGCGCAAATCATTCGATGCGGCTTTGAAACACATTCTGGGTATCCATACGGCATTCGTACATGGCTGTACGTCCTGTACGAATGCGGCTCGAATTCTGGCTGTTTTTCCCATTTGGATGATTCATACGGCCAATTCGTACGACATTCACGCTCGTTCGTGCTCTAGTGTGTTGAGGCCCTAAAGCCAGGCAATGTGTGCAACAGGGTTTTGTTTGAAATGTTCATTATTCACGGGTGGTTTGTAGTCTGAATATCACATCAACTAGTCAGAGTGGCACTTGTTCCTCTCTTGAAGGCCCCTTCACACATAACACAAATGAGGCCGAATGGCGCATGAACGAGGATTTGAATGGCAGTCGTGAAACATCGGAGCCACCTCCAACGCCTCGCACAGCAGTCAGCACAACCACTCGGCCACAGCACATGCACTCCACAATCGTGTCACGTTCGTGCTGGAAACCCAATCGAACTGCATCAAGATGAGGTTGTACTGCCATCTGACCATGGTCACAACATTTGTACAGCATGTTATACGCATGTCGGACCATTCGGACTGCTGTACGAAATGATTGGCCACATCAAATCCTGGCCGAATGTAGTAAATGAGCTAACCTTCACACCAGCAGCCAAATGAGAGTGAATGGCGCCGAATGGCCATTCAACCCAAGCTTGGCCAGAATCGAGGTGCCACCCACAAACTTCCAACAGCAGTCACTGGGCACTTACAATATGGGGGCACATTTGCACAGCCAGCATGAATGCAGAACCAGTGTGGGCAGCTCATTTTCCCCACATCGTGGAAGCATGAGCCCATTCGGACAGGGGGGGTGTCGCTGATGAGGCGGTCATCATTTCACACCAGACTGCTGTGTCATCGCTACTCACAGCTGAAGAACACATATCGTGCCATGAAGAAGATCACCTCTCAACACACCACCGCGTTGCACATGTGTCAGCAGGCTTTCATGACATGGTGAAAAATAAAAACACATATCACCTTTGAAACACGTTCAACTTCGCCACAGTGCGCACTGCAGACACCATCAGCCTGGCTGCCCCATGTGAAAATATCCATCTGATCGTGTGAACATCCAGCTGGCGAGGCAAATGTCACGTCCACCACTTGAGTTATAGTCCACATGATGCAGTGGCTTTCGGGGGGACTGTGCGCCCATTGGGCAGAGACAGCTGTATGCATGGCCCCTCTGTGTGGCTGCATGATGTGAGCACATCAATTAATTCATGTCAGTTCATTCATTCCTTGTTTATGTCCATGGCCGTGGTTCATGAATATAATGGAACAGAAGGATGATAATTCTTGTATTACACAGACCAACACAGACTGTCATGTCATCAAGCATCAGTTAAACAATCATTACCAATAACATGACTGTCTGACATTTAAACAGTACATTAATTGTTCTTACAATGTTCTGTGCACTCATTATTTGGTCCTTACACATTTTCTTCCATTTATGTGCATTTGTACAACAGTTAATTGCTTCTGCTGCTGTGTGAGCTGTGTGGTATCACACCTCTCACGTGTTTGCACTGTGTTCATGCGCGTGCACATGAGCATGCGCGAAACGTTCACCGCGGGATTGTACAACATTCGTACCTGACTGTCCAACTGTCTGTCCCTCCCGACAGTGGCTGGAATTTTTCGGGATTCGCCAGTTCAGCCTTTTTCGGCCTGTTTCGTCCTCATTCGCCCAACTTTGTGTTATGTGTGAAGGGGCCTTTAGAGTGGGGCGCACCAGGCACACAGTGTTGTGTTACTGAGGAAGCAGAAATAAATAAAAAATGGATGTCTGTGATGATAAAAGGATTAATTAACTTCATCCTGTCAGAGGGTGAATCATGTAGCGGGGCTTTTATTATTTTTATTTTTTTCATATGGTGTTAACAAAAACAACTAAACACTGTAGCTGGTGGAGAAGCTGTACGCTTTCAGGAATGAAGTACAGTAGCTTTAAATTCAGTGATTATTTAAATCTCCAACGTGACACCACTATCCATCAGGACCTTAAGTAATCATGTTCTATGTTGTTTAGAGCTGCTAACGATTAGTCAATTATTAATCAAGTTGTTATTGACTATTAAATTAGTTTGACAAATATTTTGTTGGTTATTAATTAACTTTATGAGGGAACACGTACCGGTGCCATCTATGTTCAGAATGTTATGTGATGCTTTCTATACATTGTGTCAGCTATAATAGTGCCATTTTGAATTTGGCCAAAAACCACCTTGTGCAACAATAAAACCTCTTTGCCATATTTCAGTCTTTACCAAATACACACTTCCTTTAAGCCTATTTTAAATTTGCAACTTCAAATTGCGCAATTTGGAGGTAACAAAAACCTGCCTAATGCACTAGTTTCTGCACCTGATCACCCTGAACACGTCCACAAGGAGTACCGTGATATTGTTATTTCGGCACGTGGTCGCTGAGTGTGAAAATGTAAGAACTGTAAATTAATAATATGACACTTGTGCTGGGCTTTGCGCTGGGCGTATGATAGGTCACGAAGAATTCAAATAAACTCATTTGACTCAGAGGTTTTAAGACTTCAGTGTCCTGCTGTGTACAGTGCAGGGCATGTTACAAGTCATTAAAGAAAATACCAGTTAATTTGTCAGAGTAAGATTCATCTTTTTTCTCTATAAAATGTCCATTGTTGCATTAATGACTAAAATAGGCTGAAGGAGCTAAAAATCACCTGTAATATCATCTTGACATCAGTACTAACCTTCTCTCAGAGTCTGATGTTCCTTTGAAATATTCACTTTGGTTTTGTAGAAACAAAACTAAAAGCAGAGGCCACACTTGCCCGTTCAGGGGGGTCAGAGATTGTGAAGCAATCCCGTGTAAGAATCAGAAAACATAATCAGAATACTTTATTAATCCCATGGGGAAATTGCATTTTTTCCATGTGCTCAGTGCAAATAGTAAGTAACAGGAAAGACGTTAAACTAAGTTAAGTTAAATAGATTTTAAATACACAAGAGTACACATATACAATATAAACAACAGTTGTACAATATAAACAACAAATATACAATGTAAACAGGATGTGGAAATGAAAAATGAGTCCAGTCTGTAGAATCAGGGTTTCTGACATTCAGATTGAACAAAACATAAACATCTTTCAGTCTTCCCTGTAGACATGAGGATATTAAAAATAAAGAGATGCTTTTCTGTGATCGACCAATAAATGAAAAGTATTGAAGCTGAGCTTCAAGCGCTAACTGAGCCTGGAGGTGATGATAGCAACACGATGAATATTTTACAGGGTTGTTGATTGTGACAGAATTCATGCCTCTGTAGTTTTAATGGAGTAATGTCTTCAGACGTCCGCCCTGCAGACAGTTGTAGGTAGTTGTAGAAGCTGAAACTGCTCAGTGGTCTGAATGTGGTTCAGCAACCTCAGCTTTAACAGAATGGACTACCATTTGCAGCACTGTTTGTACTGTAACTCCCACTGACATATTGAAAATATTTTTGCAGAGCGCTTGTTACATATTAAACCTTTAATGCGTATGTGAAGTATTTATTACCAGAAATCTTCAGTAGTTTACTGCATCAGTGCACCACCTCATTATTATGAAGGTGTTTCTCAGAAAGGGGTCTTTCGATATGTCAGATGTATTAGTTTGGATTTACTTGTATTAAAGTCAGTTTGTCCTCAGAAGGCCTTAAAGCAAAGAAGCCAATGGATTAAAGACATGCAGGTAGGGATGGGTATCGATAAGACTTATTGATATCGATACCATTATCGATTCCGCTTATCAGTCCGATTCCTTATCGATTCCCTTATCTATACCTCTTGTGAATTTTTTGTGTAGTGAAAGTAGCCTTTACATGTTTTCAATGTCAAAGGGTCAAAGAGCTTTTTCTTATTGTGCACCCACTCTGTGGAACGGTCTTCCTGCGACCATGAGGCAGTTAGAGTCCATGAACATTTTTAAGCCAAGACTTCAAGCCTTTTTTATTTTTATTCTCTTTCTTATGAATAGTTTTTATTTTTTATCTGTTTTATTCATTTACTTCTGTTTTCAATTATGTATTTGATTTTTTTTATTTATTTAAATTTTTTATGTTGAACTGTTCTATGTGAGGCACCTTGAGATGGCTTTTGTTGTGATTTGGCACTTTATAAGCCGATTAAATTGAAATTGAATTGGAATTGAACAACATTTTATTGAGTCTTAAAGTAAATAAATATGAAATTGGTCACTGGATCCTTAAACTTTGGACATAATAAACTCTACATGGTGGATCCTTTATCTCTGGACATAAATAGAAATAAACAAAATCTTTAGTTATTGTCAAAAGCATTTCCTTTAAGACATTATTGGCATGAATGTTTTTCCATACCTCTGAGCTGAGCTCTTGCAGTTGGCTGTGCTGCATGTCAGGATGTAATTTATAAAGAACACAGCGCGTCTCATTTTGGGAGGAAAAAAAAAGTTTTAGTCGATTGTAGTTTCTTGTCTGTATTACAATGTTTTTAAGCGGTGTCATTTTATTCAAAGTTATTAATTCCGACCGGACTCTGTCTCAGCAGAGAGCCGCGCAGCGTTTGGAGCTGTGCCAACGGAACGCAGGACGATTCTCATTTCTTGGCTGCAACAAGACATGAGTCCCAATTAGTGACTTTAATACGCACAAAAGTGACTCACGATATTTTAATGGCTTTGAGAGGGGTTAAGAAGCAGACTTGCCGTTTCTGAATAGCAGCGAATCAAAGAACCATGAGCCAGTGGATCGAAGCATTGTTTCATTGGTTCACACTTCAAAGTGAAGTCACGCTGCAGAAACGGGTGATTACAGAGCCGCTGCAGGGTCTGTAATCAACGTAGAGGAATGATCATTTTCCCGACACACACCCTCAAAAACAACGGCTGCTCTGAAGGACCGATAAGGGAATCGTTAAGCAAAAAGGCCATTGATATTGGTGGATCAAATCATTTCTTAACGATACTCGAAAAGAACCGGTTCTCGATACCCAACCCTACATGCAGGTTAGGTAAATTGGAAACATTACAATATAAAGCGCCTTGGGGCGACTGTTTGTTGTGATTTGGCGCTATATAAATAAAACTGATTTGATTTGATTTGATTTGAAACTTTATAATTGTCCAGGTCTCTCTTGCAAAAGAGATCTCGATCTCAATGGGACTAACCTGGTTAAATAAAGGTCAAATTAAAATAAGTCACTAGCCAGCCTTGCCAAAGATAAACTGAGGATCAGCACTAAAGTGTTTTGAAGCATTTTTGCTATTTGAATAATGTTTTATCAGTTTGGACTTCAGAAAAGCAAGTGTTATGCTAAATAGCATTGTGTCTGTTTCACCCAAAACACCAAATTAAAACCTCATGACTAAATGCAACCCCATAATGTCCTTCACTTTACTTTGTGCTCAGATTATAAAACGTGTAAATAGCTAAGTGGACTTAGACATGCCCCAGTACGCTTGCGGTATGCACTTTGGAGAGCCCTTGTTCATCTTTAGTTTGTTTTCTATTCTTTCCCCTTTATGAGCCACAATTATGTATGAGTGTAAACTCACCTGTCTGCTCTAATACCTTTTATTAATTAACCCTTTCTGTGTTTTTGTCTTAGATTTTGATGAGTGCAGCATGTATGGAACCTGCAGTCAGTCCTGTACCAACACTGAAGGCTCCTACTCTTGCTCCTGTGTGGAGGGCTATTTGCCCCAGCCAGACAACCGCTCCTGCAAGGCCAAGAATGGTAAGATACACCAGGAGTTGCATCGATGTATGTTGGTTCAACTGAGGTGTTGCGGCATATTGGTTCATGGTTGATGCTGTTTTACGTGACAGTACTGTTCATTGTCACATTCCAGTGCCAGTGGATCGTCTGCCTGTCCTGCTGATTGCCAACTCCCAGAACATCCAGGCCACATCACTGAGTGGCACCACAGTACACAGTCTGCTGTCCACCAGTACCAAACAACCACAGCCATGGACTTCCTCTACTCACAAGAAACTGTCTGTTGGATCCATGTCGGAGACTCTCCAACATCCACTCACCTCAAATGTGCTAAGATCCCCAATCTGAAGAGCTTCACAGAGGAGAGGAGTCATCAACATTTCCCTCAGCCTGCACCGTGAGTACACAACTGCACTGTCAAGTATCAGCTTTGGAAATCTAGACTCTACACTGAGCCAACTGGGAGCTGTAGAGTACAGTGGAACATCCAGATGCACAGGCAGTGCATGTGTTTTGTATTTTCTGTAATGCAATGAGATAGCATTTAAAGTGAATGTTCAGTGGAAAGTATTGGTAATACGACCCTTACAGCATTATCACAATCATCACAAAGAGACAGGACAGCAGGAGTGTACCATATAATGATCACATGGTTATGTCAGAGAGAAGCTTCCTCCTCAAAATCTCAGTATTTATGTTGTCTTTTTGGCTACAAAATAATATCTTGTTTAACCATCTGAAGTCTGGCTTATCTTGGCTTTGAGCCCAGTCACATCAGGAAAACAGTGGTTAGAGACCACAGTGCAACCCAATTAGCACGACCGTGTGCAATCACTTTGGCATCACAACGCAACCATGAATCCCTGAAATGACCGTGTCGAAGACAGCGACCAGGTCTGCAGCCACCTGCAGTCAGGTGTGCAGTTACATGGCAGTTAAACGGCCATAAGGTGGAGTCTGACAGTAGATCACCTGCTATGTCTGCGCGTGTGAATAGGGCCAAGTTGACAATTGCATGTAATCTGTATGAAATAATATGGAGAAGGACCTTGACAAATAGGAGAACAGTGCATTTCTGTTGCCGGTTGCTGTTTCTGAGATGCTGAGCTGTTTCTGCGAGACCTCAGATTTCTTACCTTATTAATGAGCGCGAATTGTGGTCAGGGTGCAAGTTTTCCTTCTGCTTCCATAAAATTCTTATATGTATGCAGCATGATTGATTAATAAATTCCTTATTGCATAGATTATTCCTGCAGGACAAGTTTTATATTGATATGAAATCTCTTTCATTTCCCAACACTCCCAACGTTTCCCAAAATTTTATTGTGTAAATCATAATAAATTATCAATAGTAATAGTAATAGTAATGACAACTACACATTTTAAAACTATTTTCAGACCTTGCGACATATGACCTGTGCTTGTATAATTACATCCCAATTGCTCTAACATAAATTTGTCACTCATTATAAGCTAAACTGATTTTTTTTTTATGTGACAAATGTCCAACGTCTAATATCAAACTAACCTCACGGCCATGCACACACTCACATGCACGCACATTTACATATGCACACAGCTCGAACGTGATTCATTCCATTATTTGTTTGTTTTTTGGCAAACACTAATGTTAACACATACGTTCCAGATCGTCTGCTTTGTGTGGGCCGGATCCCATCAGCTCTCATAAGCTAAGCAGAGTGGGACCTGCTTAGTATTTGGCTCAGAGACCTCTTTGGAAGATTAGGGGCTGTATGTGTTTCTCTAGGTAAGACTGGAATTGTGTAAAACTTGTGTTAAATCCCAATGCGGATCTGTGTGGGATCCGCTGTGGCGACCCTGAACAAATGGGGTAGCTGAATGGTAAACAACAACTAATGTGAACACACACTGATCAACCATAACATTGTGACCACCTACCTAATATTGTGTGGTCCCACTTTTTGCCACCACCCGTCGAGGTGTACTCGCCATTACACCTTTGAAGGTGTTCCGTCATTTGTGGCACCAAGACATTAACAACAGATCCTTTTGTTGGAGTGGACTGCACAAGCCACCCATTGCTCTCCAAGAATCCCATTGAGCTTTGACCACCCAAGACCCTCTTGCTGCTTTACCAGGTGTCCTTCCTTAGACCCCTTTTCGTCAATACTGGCCGCTATAGACTGGGAACATCTCACAAGAGCTGGAGTTTTGCTGCCATAGAACAACATGCTGCCTGTTTGGTTCATCTCTGTTCGAGAGCCACTTGCCAATATGTCTAGAAGTCTGATGGAACTACCCCACCCACTGACATTGTAACGTAACACCTCAGATATCACAGTCTTATGGCTAATCGCTGTATGTAACTGTAATTATACTTTTTGCCCCTTTTCCCTTTGGTTCAACCAAATTAAAATAGTGATCATTTAATAACTGTTAATTATCTAGTACACAAGCTATTATGACTTTACTGAATGTGCAGCCCGCTAACCTGAAATTTAGAAGGCTGCAGCTGGGCTCATCTACATCTATGGTTACAGACCCTTCAATTCCAAACTCCTGTGTGAAGATGTAGTTCAGCTGTGCGTGCAGATTAAGCCAGTGTCCAAAAATAAATTCTACAGATTTTAAATATGCTTCTTGTTAAACTAAATATTAACTAGAAAAAATTTTAAATAAAAATTTTGACAAAATCTTTAAACTGAGCATTAATACCTGTGCTGTGAATGTTGCTTGAGATTTTCTCTGATCAGGCGCAGTTTGTGAGTCACATGTTTTTGGCAATGGATTATAACACATTAAATCCATCTTTGTTTTTCGGAAAATAGAGGCTAGTTCTACTGATGTCAAATGAAACTGAAAGAATCCATGCAGCTCTAAGGAAGACCACATGTGAAGGCTGACGTGTGTGTGCCTGTGTCAAGGACTTGTAGGTCAAAACCTGCCACCCCCACCACTTTCTTTGCCCCCTCCCTTTTCTTTTCTTTTTTTCAACTCCTTTTTTTCAAGGCCATATTTCAGACCAAATCATGTCCTGGAGTGGGTCAGAGAAGAAACAGCTGCAGTTACAATGCAGTAAGAAACACAGTTCCAGCAACAATGTCTCACTTGTCTTGTCTGTTTGACTTTTTTTTTTCCTTTTTTTTGGAAGGTGTTTGACATATGACATATAACTATATGTATATTTTTAATTATTTACAAATATTCACAGACTGTCTCCAGTTAAATCAACTTGTCATCTCTCTCTCTCTCTCTCTCTCTCTCTCTCTCTCTCTCTCTCTCTCTCTCTCTCTCTCTCTCTCTCTCTCTCTCTCTCTCTCTCTCTCTCGTTCACTTATCTGCCATAATTAGGGTGCTGAATAGATGAGTGGATTAAACAGTTAGCCAGTTGAAAACTAATCAACAGCAACTGGTAATTATTAAATATTAAAAAAGACACATGCCCCATTCTCTATTTTAATTATCTACACTGTGAGAAACATTTGCTCAGACAAGAACATTAGCAGGAGGTTTGAATTGATAACAGCCATTTTTTAGGTTTTACATAAGCTTTTTTTACGCTTATATTGTTGTATATTTAACAAGCAGCCAGTCTGCTCTGTGATCCTGTGAGATCTCAGAGGCGAAGCAGTGTGGGGCCTGGTAATACTTGGATGGGAGACGTCTTTGGAACACCAAGGGCTGTGTGTGTTTCTTCAGGTAAAACTGGAGTTGTATCAAGGAAGGTATCTGGTGTAAAACGTGCCAAATACCAATGCAGATCTGGCTCTATCCACTGTGGCTACCCCGAACAAAACAGGAGCAGCCGAAAGGACAACAACATGATGTACATTTAATATATACATAGAGCAAAAAAAAAAAAATTGTTGAACAGCCCATTTCCACATTCACATACTTAACTTATTTATTTATTTATTTTTCTTTTCTTTTTTTTTTTTTTTACTCTTTTTTTGGAGAGTGGTCAAATTCATAGCATGACCACCTCAATCAAAGGTGAGACTGTGGGGCAGGTCACCACATACTAATACCTTGGAACTGTAATTGAATCTGGACTGACCTTTGTAGCCAACTGCGAGGAAGTCTTCAAGAAAGGACAGCAGCGCCTGTACTGTCTCAGGAAACTGGCTGTTTTTAATGTTGATCGAACTCTTATATCCTTGTTCTATCGTGCTTTTATTGAGTCCATTTTATCATTTTCTTTAGTGGCTTGGTTTGGGTCACTATCTATGATGAACAGGAACTCTTTAAACAAGATAGTTACATGGGCGAGTAAGCTGACTGGGCAACCACAGCTGAGCCTAGATTCACTGTACATCAGACAGTTACAGCGGTTCGGCTCTAGTATCAGCCAGGACCAATCCCACCCTCTGAACTCTCTGTTTGTGCTCCTGCCGTCTGCTCAGAGATTTTCTGTTCCAAAATGTAGAACAAAGAGATTTAAAAACAGTTTTGTTCCTGCAGCAATATCTGTGCTAAACAAAAATCAGCGCCACTAAGAACAATTGACTCTGAACACTTTAAGTCCTGGTTTGTTTTTACTGTTTATTTATTCATGTTGTATTGTATGTATGAGTGCATGGTTTGGGGATGCCCCTCTCTTCTTAACTGCAAACCTAATTTACCTACGGGTACGAATAAAGGAAACCTGACCTGACCTTATTGTATAACAGACTATACAGTTGCTTAACATATCCAAATGCTGTGCACATCCAGACTTCAGTGGGCATATTAGTGCAGATGGTGAGGAAGTTATGGGTTGATAATGTATCAAGGAGAGGAATTGGGAAGGATAGATGGTGGTAGAATTTGCAAAATGAATGGAAATGACTGTCATAAATGCTTATTTTAAGAAGAAGGAAAAGCACAGGGTGACATATTAGGATGAGGAAGGTACACACAGGTGGACTGTTGGATTGTCAGGGTTGTTGTTTGTAGGATGAATTTGGAGAAAAAGAAGGCAGTACATTGGCTTAGTGGTTAGCAAGAAGGTCTGTGTGGAGTTTGCATGTTTGCGTGGGTTCCCTCCAGGTGCTCCAGCTTCCTCCCACATCCAAAGACATGCAGGTTAGGTGAATTTGAAACTTTAAAGTGTGCATACTGCTGTGAATGTTTGTTTGTCTCAGTGGCGGCTCCAGAGATTTTTTTTTCTACAGGTGCTATGAGGGAGCTTGGCGCTTTTGAGGGTGCTATGGGCTCATGTGTCGCGACGGCTCTCTGCTACACCTCATTCACGGCATGCATACACATAGCCACATTCTGATCTGCGACAATCACTAATAACATACAGAATGACCAAAATCACACACACAAACCTAAGCTACTGTTCAATACATATATTCATAGACCCCTACACATGTAACCTACGAGCCTCAGGTGAAAAAATGGCAACGGCAGGTAGAGAGAAAATCTTTCACTGCCCATTGATATCTTCATAACAGCACAATGCACCTGTGGTGGGGTTAAGAGCAAAAGGATCAATGATTTAATTTGGTCACTGTCCAGAGGCCTGTGTTCTCTGAGGGGTAATTGCCAGGAGTGACACATCACACCTACATTCCATAACCTTCACTGGCTCCCCATCACCAATAGAATCCATTTTAAGATTGCTCTCATCACCCACCACTGCATCCATGGCAATGCCCCCACATACCTCAAAGACCTCCTCACTTCACACATCCTCCCATTCCCTCCGTTCATACAACACTAATCTCCTCCGTCTCCCTCGCACCAAACTTCTCACCATGGGAGACAGGGCCTTCTGTTCAGCTGCTCCTCATATTTGGAACTCCCACCCTGACCATCTGAGGGCTCCACAGACTGTGGAAGCTTTTTTAAAAAAGCTCCAAGACATACCTGTTTAGACAGGCCTATCACAGGGCTCAATAATTTGAATCTGTTACATCTTAGTCTATGTATTCTATTTAATTATGTTATTTTGATTTTATTCTATTCTGCTGACTGTTTTTAATCTTAAGATGTATTGTTTTTATCCTTGGTTTTATTTTTTATTGTTTTTTTTTCCTGTAGCACTTTGAGATTTTTATTAATGAATGATGTATTATAAATGAAATTTATTATTATTATTATTATTATCATGACATTGTTGAACATGATGTCATTGAATGTCACATTACACTCATTTTGTGTTAAACAATCAGTTCTGTTCATGAATGTTTATTTTGTTTTATGAGTGAAATATTTATCTCATCACAGAAATCTGACAATGCCACAAGTGTCTTACTGTGGAAAACTGAAAGGATGATGACATTGCCCTGCCTCTGTAACATGTTGTTACAGTGTAATTTTGCAGTCTTATTTAGCATATTTTGTTTTTTTCTTCTTCGTGGTGGGACAAAGCAGCGGCATCCTCCAGCTCAGGCTGAGAAACTCACCCAGAGCAGAAGGACACTGAGGGATTTCTTTAAAAAACCCTTTTAAAAACCCTTAACAAGTAACTTCCATCATAAGGAATTAACGCATTTCCAGACATCCTCTTCCAAAACAAGGGTGTCATGTGGAGTTTTCAGCTGTGATGATGAATCCTGGCAGCGGGTCAGATTAAAAGACTTTTTAATCCGTGTGCCAGCTTCTAAAGTTTTAGCTTTTATTGTTAGCTCCATGTCTTCTACATTTTTTTGTAGAAGCGTTACAGCGCTACATACAGGCCTGGCATATGTACTACAGCATTTTTACATGGTTTCACGGGATCTGTGAGAATGGAGATATTTCTTGATTGGAACACTTTTTGAAAAAGACAAAGAAAAAAATAGCATAGCCGAAGTTCCGTTTCAGTGTAGATAAGGCCTTAAAACGTGGGATGAAATTAAATTAAAAATGAAGGAAATGTGTAAATGAGGAATTATTTTCTTGGGGGTGCTATGACAAATCCAGAGGGAGCTCTAGCGCTCCCCTGGTGCCACCCATGGTTTGTCTATATGTGGCCCTGAGACAGACTGGTGTTCTGTCCAAGGTGTACCCCGCCCATGACTCCTGGGATAGGCTCCAGTCTCCCGAGACCTTTAACTGGAGTAAGTGGTTGAAGATGAGCGAGTGAGTGAGAAGAGGAAGAGAGTGAGCAGTAAACCAAGGAACAGATGGTGGAAGTTGAAGGAGAAAGACTGTCATGTGAAATTCAGGAAGAAAGTGAGACAGGCAGTGGATGAAGGTAAAGTGATACTGAACAACTTCTGCAGATGTGAAGGACACACCTAGGCACGTAGTGGGTGTGACATACATAGAAGAAGGAAGACAATGAAACTTGGTGGTGGAATTCAGATGTCAGGAAAGTATATGGAGAAAGAGGTTGGTAAAAAAGAATTGGGAATGTCAGAGAGATGGAGAAAGTAGACAGGGATCCAAGGAGATGAGGTGTTAGGTGAAAAGATATGTGACAAAGGCTATGGAAAAGACATAGTTAGCTATACATGAAGTTGAACAATAAAGGTGTAGTCACACTGACGGTTGAGTAAACTAATTAGTAACAGATTTAAATAACTTGTCCTTTGGCAAAAATCACCTAATTTTGGGGTCTCCAGTGCATTTGGGGCTCTGATGGAATAAAGCTTTCCATCTGATGTCCACTCAAAGTTTTGAGGATATGCAAAACTTTCTGACAGACTCAATGGACATCAGCTGACAAGGAACATATTTACCAAATGAGAAAAGGATTTGTACAGGACAAAAACGGACATGAGAGGATATCAGAATTTCATATCCGTTACTCATACGTTTCCTCGATCCCTCAGTGTGACTTAGACTTTAAAAAGGAGAAAACATAGATCGGGAAGGGCATGCACATTGTACCTTTGTCACATTAAATGGAAAAAAAAATGCCCCATTAAAATCTTGGAAAGCGAGATGATGTCTGATGAGTGGGAAAGAAGTACAGCTGGTTTTGAGATTCTGGGATTACAGCATTTATCTGTGCCCTGTCTTGTTTGCAGTGGTGATTGACAGGTTGACAGATGAGATTAGACAGGAGTCTTGATGGAGTATGATGTTTGCAGATGACATTGTGATCTATAATGAAAGTAGAGAGCAGTTTTGACAAGCCTGGAGATGTGGAGATATGATCTGGAGAGAAGGGGATTGAAAGTCAGTAGGAGCAAGACTGAGTATGTGTGTGAATGAAAGAGAGCTTGATGGAATAGTGCAGTTACAAGGAGGAGAGAGGGTGATGGTCGACGAGTTTGAGCACTAGGGGTCAACTGTCCAAGGTAATGGAAAATGTGGTGGCAGGAGTTATTTGTGACAGAAGGATATCTGCGAGAGTGAAGGGGAAGGTTTACAAGACAGTAGATGTTGTACAGCTTAGAGATGGTGGCACTAGTTGTCAAAATTGTCTGGTTGTATTGCTTTTTAATGAGATTTTTATCCTTTTTATTATCTTATATGTGCATTTTTTATTGCAGTTTTATTTAGTGGGCTTATCTTGTTCAGTGCTTTGATTTATAGATGGCACTATATAAATATATTTATTTTCATTATTATTATTATTATTATTATGATCATCATCAAAATAACAAGAAGTATAGCTGAAAATGCTGCTCTTTGGGAGTGATGAGGACAGACAGGATTAGGCGTGAACATATTACATGGACAACACAGAAAGGACAATTTGGAGGAAAGTCAGAGAGATGAGATTGAATTGGTTTGGCCATGTGAAGTGGAGGGACCCAGGGTATATTGGTAGAAGAATGATGATGATAGAGCCACCAGGCAGGAGGACAGGAAGGAAGCCAAGGAGGAGGTTTATGGATGTGCTGACCGAGGACGTGCACATGGTTGCCGTGACAGAGGAAGATGCAGAGGACAGGGTGGGTTGAAGATGGATGATCTACTGTGGCAAAAGAGCACACCTGAAAGAAGAGGACTGTACAGTTAGTTGAAGAACAATAAATATTTTAGAGATGTCTCTAAAGGAGAAACTGGACTTGCCAAGATGTAAAGAGTTTCTTAGAATAACGACTAAGTTCTTTAGATTTTTTCCTGCTCCTAAACACAAGGCACTGGTTCTTCAGGTATGCCCTTAAATACAACCAAAGATACTCCAGTTGATCCCGAATTATGCATGTCAGTCATTCAAAACATTTTACATATACTGTAATATCATTTTATATGTGGCCCTGGGACAGACTGGCGTCCTGTCCAGGGCGTATCCTGCCTCATGCCCTGTGACTGCTGGGATACACCAATTGGCACCATTGTGGGGCCAATTGTGTTGAACTAGTGAATGAACCTTTTATGTTTTCAACATTTTTTTTATCAGTTAACCACATACAGCAACACATCCAGGTACAAGTACTATCAAAATAAATATAAAAATACTTAAGCTATCAAATTTACATAAATTTACAACTCATAATGATTTATTTAATTTAAAGCCTGATTTACACTTCTGCAGCTCTGTGTCTCCGTGTCATGCAATGACGTGAGTGACAGTTTTAAAGTTCTCTGTCACTGCATTACGCTTTATTCTGGATTAATTTGTCCTTCAACAAGCTTACCTTTCTACAATAATCACCTCCAATTCAATGGTAAGCTGTACAATTTCCTCTTTTTCTGACTTTGTGCTGTAAATTTGCAGACTTTTCTGCCAGATGTATGTGATCCTGAAAAGTAATCAGCATGCGCACTGCAAAACCTATTAAAATATGAGAGGGAATAGTAAAACCAGAAAAGTGTCAAATCACAGCCTTTTGCTGTGTCTGATTTAACAGGTGCACGTCAGGATGCGGGTCCGAATCTGAACACGGTGTGAAAAAAATGAACGGTTGAGCTTTTAATCACAGAAATGACTTTGGTCCCATATGCAAGGGGGTTTTAATGGAAATACATTGTGATCGGACAGAACATTTTATCCGATGTGAGCGAAAAATCTGTTATACAAAATTTGTTATTTACGGTGTTTATTACATGGAAAACGATACAAAAAGATTGGGACTTTTTTGTCCGGTGACTGCGAATATCTGGTTTATACGATGACGGTTTAGGGGAGTTTTACTGTATATGGGACTGAACAATAAATTTACCTCTC
Organism: Thalassophryne amazonica; assembly: GCF_902500255.1. Taxonomy (NCBI): domain Eukaryota; kingdom Metazoa; phylum Chordata; class Actinopteri; order Batrachoidiformes; family Batrachoididae; genus Thalassophryne; species Thalassophryne amazonica. Next base: position 74,030,223 of record NC_047105.1, on the reverse strand, counting down.
AAAGTTTTGACGATGAAGTCGCTTCCATCCCACACAGCTGACTTTTATTTTATTTTGTTTGGATCTGAAGGGAATCTGTACATCTTGAAGCATTTTTTATGTTTATTTGTGCATCCAAATGTACAACAACCCGGTGTAACAGTATAACACCCCCCCCAGAAACTGTGAGAGATAGCCAGGTGGAAACCATTCGTAAGATTCAGACGGCTTTCAGGGACGATTCTATGGGGATCACACAGATTAAGGAGTGTTACAACCGGTTTAAAGACGGCGCACAATGGTGGAGGGCGATCGACAGGCTGAAACGACCAGATCATTTCCAAACTGAACGCTGTGTTGATCCGGGACGTCATCTCACTACCAGATAAATGGCAGAAGATGTGCACATAGCACTTTTTCGGCACATTCCACTGTTACAGGAGTTTTTGTCATGAAAAGACGTGCAGAGGAATTCGCGTGTCAGGATGGAGCCGCTAATGGCGCGGGACAAAAAGCAAAGTCGTGATGAAGCCTCACAGGACATGTTGTGGCATGTCCAACTCGTCCACAATTTCTCGGATAGTCACACGACTGAAAAGCCACCGAAAGCCATCTGAATCTTCCGAATGGTGCAAGAGCTGGGCAAGTTACAACATGTCCTGTGAGACCAACATGGAGGTGCTTTAGTCCCGCGCCATTAGCGGCTCCGTGGCGAATTCCTCCGCTCCTCTTTCCATGACAAAAACTCCTGTAACAGTGGAATGTGCCGAAAAAGTGTTATGTCCACCTCTTCTGCCATTTCTGTAGTAGTCAGACGACGTCCCAGATCAACACAGCGTTCAGTTTGGAAATGATCTGGTTGTTTCAGCCTGTCGATCACCGCTCGGAGCGCGGTGCACCCTCCGCCATTGTGCGCCGTCTTTAAACCGGTTGTAACACTCCTTAATCTGTGTGATCCCCATAGAATCGTCCCTGAAAGCCATCTGAATCTTCCGAATGGTTTCCACCTGGCTGTCTCTCACAGTTTCTGGAAAAATATGATGCAGCAAAGCTCCAAATCGTTCAGACATTTTCCTCGCAATGAAAATCCGACGAGAGGGGTGGACCACTGCTCACTCAAAGTGTGCTCACAGGCGAATGACGCAACCGACAGGCGTGAAAAAAACTCACGCATGCGCACGAAGGTTCAAGCTTGGCTGATGCAAGCGCACATGATTCAAATCCATATAGTTTTTGCAAAAAATAAAAAGGTCGGATAGTTTTCTAACAGACCTCGTAAATGTAACTGTGTATGTAACTGTCCTGCCTCTTGGCCAGGACACTCTTGAAAAAGAGCTTCTTAATCTCAGTGAGTTTTATCCTGGTTAAATAAAAGTTTTAAAAAAATCCTGCAGGGCAGCACTGATTAACCCAAACCTTGATAAGGCCCAGTCAGGATAGACCTTTAAACTCTATATTTCATGGATGTTTTATGGTCACAGATGAAAGCATTTGGTTGATGGTGAACAGTATTGGTATTCTTTCTATATGTATCTATAGCTATCTACAATAGTAATATATCCTATTCTGAAGTATCTTTAAATCCCCCTTCTAAATATACTCTACAAATATATGGACCTGATTGACAACCTGAAATATGTGATGTGATGGAAAATACTCTCGATTAGTTTTGCATAAAATATCTACAGTATATGTATAGAACACATATGTAGTAGTGTGTGCGCACACACACACACAAACACATACACACAGGCATGATAGTATGCAAAGAAACGGTGTTTGACCTTCCTGTGACCTTGACCTTTGACCTTGAGCTTGATCCTTTTGTGTACTGAATGGTACCTTACTAGGACTGCTTATATATGAACTTGCAAGAGTCTGCAAAGTAAACTGTGTGCTGCACAGCGAGTTAAAGGTGAAAAATGCAATGATTACAAAAAAAAAAAAACCATAAATACTGACAAACATATCTTGCAAAACTTTGTTTTGGCAAGATATCGGGGTGGGGGTAAGATATCCGGGGGGGGGAGATAAACTGTTGCACCATCATTTTCAGCGAATAAATAAACAAATTAGCTGGATTTGCATGCAGATAGATTAACAGCGATTGCTATTTTGAACCCAACATGGCACCAGGAGTCGCGTTTTTTCCGACTCGTCATGTCGCAACTCTCTGAATAAAGGGACTCTAGCTCCACCCCCTCCTCCGCCCTTGTGACCTGATCTTGGATAAGCGGTTGAAGATGAGTGAGTGAGTGAGTGTAATACCATTAATTTCTGAAATTGTTTAATGCTCTGTGGTGTTTAAGAAGTAGTCATCTTAGTCATCTTGGTGAATTAAAACAGAAATAAATCAATCCAGCAACTCACACATAGACGCTCATCTTCAACTGCTTATCCAAGATCAGGTCACGGGGGCTGGAGCCTGTCTCAGCAGTCATAGGGCGTGAGGCGCTGCACACCCTGGACAGGACGCCAGTCTGTTGCAGGGCCACATGTGGACAAACAAACACATTCACATCCGCACGCACGCCTACGGACAATGTAAAGTTTCCAGTTCACTTATCCTACAAGTCTTTGGATGGGGGAGGAAGCCGCAGCACCTGGAGGGAACCCACACAAGCACGGGGAGAACATGCAAACTCCACACAGAAAGGCCACAGGTGGGAATCGATCCCATGACGTTCTCGGTGTGAGGCAACAATGCTAACCACTAAGCCACCATGCTACCAAATCCTGCAACTATTATTTTTAAATAGTTTAATGTAGAAATAAAGTAGACATTTTAAAATAATTTTATATAAAAATAAAGTAGACATTTTAGTGTACTTATGAATGAATGAAAACTGTTTATTTCGAACATTTGATACAACAACAATTACAAGATAGATCAGTAAAGACAACAACAAAAAAATTCCTACTGTGTACCCAACATGTCCGAAAAGGGGTAGGGTGAAGCATCAGCTTATTTATCCCTACCCCTTCTTCCCCACAACCAGTAATACCCTTTGCCACATATACACATAAATTCCTACACACCTAAACCGATATCAATATATATATATATATACATATATATACACACACATACATATACTCATCAACATACACATATATACACATATACATATATACACATATATATACACAAACATAAATATACACCTACACATACCTACTTACATACAAAATACTATATATTTACAAGCCGAAGCAAACAACAAAAACACCCTAACCCTCATTACCTTTCCTCCTCCCTATACCCAGAAAAAACCATATTTTTGTACCGCTGTTTGAACTGGTTCATGCTTGGACATTGCTTGAGCCCCACTCCCAATCTGTTCCACATCCTCACCCCACAGACAGAAATACAGAAACCTTTTAATGTTGTTCGTGCCCACTGATGCTTTAAATTAAATTTCCCCCCTCAGACTGTAATCCCCTGATCTGTTAAAAAACATATTTTTAATATTTGCTGGAAGTAAATTGTTTATTGCTTTATACACAATTTGTACTGTTTGAAAATGAACCAAGTCTGTGAATTTTAAGAATTTGGATTGTAAAAATAGTGGATTTGTATGATCTCTATAGCCAGTATTATGAATAATTCTTATAGCTCTTTTCTGCATTACTGACAGTGATTGTGTTGTACCTTTATAAGTATTACCCCATACCTCTGCACAGTACTGTAAATATGGTAAAACCAGTGAGCAGTAAAGAATGCGGAGTGAGTTGTGGTCCAGAATATGTTTCGCTTTGTTTAGAACTGAAATGCTTCTTGACAGTTTACTTTGTATATGTTTTATATGAGTCTTCCAGTTTATCTTATCATCTATTATCACCCCCAGAAACTTATTTTCATGTACCCTTTCAATATCTACCCCCTCGACTTGTAACTGAACCTGTATATCTGTATTACAATAGCCAAATAACATGTATTTTGTTTTACTTAAGTTTAATGATAATTTATTTCTGTCAAACCATATTTTCAATTTTCCCATTTCCATACTGATCCTCCTCAGTAACTCCTGCAAATCCCCCCCTGAACAAAAAATGCTTGTGTCATCTGCAAATAATACTAATTTTAATATTTTGGAAACATTGACAATATCATTTATATAAATTAGAAACAGTTTTGGACCCAATACTGACCCCTGTGGGACGCCACAAGCATTGTCCAAGCATCATGATGTATATTCCCCCAACTTCACAAACTGTTTTCTGTTACTTAAGTAGCTTCTCACCCAGTGCAACACCAACCCCCTAATCCCATACTGTTCAAGTTTATTGATTAATATGTCATGATTAATTGTATCAAAAGCCTTTTTAAGATCTATAAATATTCCAACTGAATGTAATTTGTGGTCTATGGCGTTTGTAATCTCCTCAACTGATTCTATTAATGCAAGTGATGTTGAACTATGTGCTCTGAATCCATATTGACTATCAGTAAGTAATTTATGTTTATTTATGAATTTGTCTAATCTATTATTGAATAACTTTTCTAATAATTTGGAAAATTGTGGAAGCAAAGAAACAGGTCTATAATTTGTGAAGTGGTGTCTATCCCCAGTCTTATACAGCGGCACAACCTTAGCTATTTTCATTTGATTGGGAAATTTACCGGTTTGAAATGATAAGTTACAGATGTATGTTAATGGTTCTACAATCCATTCAATGACCTGTTTTACCACCACCATATCAATTTCATTTAAATCGGTAGATGTTTTATATTTACAATTATTCACAATGTCTATAATTTCATTTCCATCCACTGCTGTGAGGAACATTGAACAGGGATTTCTTTCTATGAGATTATTATCCCAATCCTCAGGTTGGGAATCGGGAATTTTTTCTGCCAAGCTTGGTCCAATATTTACAAAAAAATTATTAAAACCGTTGACTACCTCATCCTTATTTTCCTTCTTGACATTATTATCAATGAAATACTGAGGGTAACTCTGTTTTTTATTACCATTTTTGATAATGCTATTTAATATATCCCATATTCCTTTAATATTGTTTTTGTTATTATATAATATGTTACTATAATATTCCTTCCTACATACCCGTATAATATTAGTTAATCTATTTTTGTATTTCTTATATCTATTTTCTGCCTCTTTAGTCTTTAGTTTTATGAATTCTCTATACAGTGTATTTTTCTTATTACATGCATTTCGTAACCCTTTCGTCATCCATGGTCGAGCTTGGATTTTTGTTTTCTGTAGTCTTGTTTAATTGGACAATTTTTATCATATAATGATGTAAATATTTGTAAAAAAGTTTCATATGCACTATCAACATCACTTTCACTGTATACCTTTTCCCAGTTTTGCTCCTGTAAATCCTTCTTTAGTGTGTTCATGTTTTCCTCTGTCCGCACTCGCCTGTATTTTATTTTCTCCTCTGGCTGATTCCGCCGATGGTTTCTATTATAAACGATGAAAACTGGTAGATGATCACTAATGTCATTGATTAATAATCCACTCACAGTGTTATTCTCAATATCATTGCTGAATATATTATCAATTAAGGTGGCACTATGGGATGTAATTCTGCTTGGCCTGGTGATTTTGGATATAAACTCATACTGTACATTATACTGATAAATTCATCTGTTATTTTATGCTTATTTGGATTGAGCAGATCAATATTTAAGTCACCACAAATGAACACAGTTTTTTGATTAGTTTTTGAGAACATTTTTCCCATACAGTCAGTGAATGTTTCAATACTAGATCCTGGTGCTCTATATATACAGCTGACTAATACATTTTTGCTTTTTTCTTCACATATTTCAATAGTTATACATTCTAATAAGTTATCAATCACAGTTGTCATATTGTCTACTATTTTATAATCCATGTTCTTATCCACATACACAGCCACTCCTCCTCCACTCTTATTCTTTCTGTTTACACAATTAAATTCATATCCATCCAGTTCAAAATCCATTCCTTTATCTTCATTGATCCATGTTTCTGATATAGCAATTATGTTAAATATTTTTTTAAACTGACTTAAATATTCTTTAATGTTGTTAAAGTTTGCATATAGACTTCTGCTGTTGAAATGGATTATTGATAATTTGTTATCCGTTTAATGATCCGATTAAACTGTTCATCTGTATATAGCAACAACTGTCATTGATATTTGAGAAGAAATTATTGTCTGGGTCTATATCGTGCTCCAAGTCCAGTACATTGTGGTCTGTGTATTTAAATGTTCTCAGTTCTACTTTTCCATGATCAGCAATCCTTTGAGTTATATCCTTCTTGTCTCCAGATGTAGATGAATAGGTAGTAGATGAATAGGTTCCTCTGGTCTGTGTCATGGTGTTGTGATGTGTTTGTGTCCTCATACCTTATTGGTCATATCTGTCCAGATCCTCGCTTTAAGAAACACTATTGTTCATATTTGTCCAGCTCCTCGATGTTCCTTATTGCCATGACTTTTGCTTGTTCTGGTGATCCGTTCAGTTTGATGAATATTTTACAGTTTGAAGTCCATGTGTGCTGATTTTTCCCTGTTTCTTCAAGAAGCGTGCTTTCCTGGCGATGTCGGCATTCCGTTTGGTGAGATGTTCATTGATGAATACGTTTGTCCCTTTCAGTTTTCTTCCTTGTTTTAACAGTGCTGTTTGTGTTTTCTGTTGATGAATCTCATGATGACGTCATTATCACCGTCATTTCTCCGGGGCAGAGGGTGGCACGCTTCAATGTTATTTAAATCCATTTCTATACCTTTAGATAGGAGGAAATCAGCAACCTGTTTTTCCACAGAGCTGACCTCCTGTTCACTGGGCTCCCCTCCGCTCTCATCTGTTACTGCCCGTGCGTAGGACCATGGTTTGATGTGAAGACCTGTGATGATGACGTCGTTGATTCTGGTGTACTGCTCCAATTCAGCCACTCTATTTTCCAGCTGCACCAGATGCCGGTCTTTCTCGGCATTCTGGAGCCGTAATGCCTTCACCTCCTCCACCAGATCCATGATTGATTTCTGTTGCTGCTTCACAACAGAAATCTCCTCTGATAAAAAGTCCAGAGATTTTTTAATATCGTCACCTTCCTCCGCTGTCAGAACCTTCTTAGGCCCCATGGTCGGTTTATGAGCAGCTTGTCGATCGCCGATGTTAACAGCCTGTGTTGTTTATCACCGGGATGGATCTGCACTGCGCTGGTGCCGCGCGGCCTCGGTGTTTCCGCGCTGATGGATCCGCGGTGGCTGCACGAGGCCTCGGGGAAGCGGCACTCGTGACGCGCGGCTCTAATGACGCAGCGCGCGGCCTCAGTGAATTCACCACGTTGAGCCTCGGACGTTGTTGCTGTCCAGTCGCGGGGCTAAGTTGCCGGTTGAGGTGGTATTCCCACTGTCCGGGTTGGCAAACACCGGCGTGGCAGATGGCAACTACAAACACCACCTCTGAAAACTCGGGTACAAACTTTTTGCAGCTCACTCTGACGACACGCAGCTCTGACTGACTGTGACTGACGCAGCTCCGCACTTAAAATCAGAGATGGGCTTATCTCACTCAGTCAGTCTTTTTCTTTTTCTTTCCTTCTTTTCAATCATGTCACGGATCCAGCTCTTGCTATCCCTGTATAGAGAGGCCAACATGCGATTTAGAGATCAGCTGACTGGAAAGAATGGAAGGCCGGCTGGCGAAAAGAGAAGCAATCCTTAATACTTAATGCTTACTCTTTGATAAAATGGAATATGTGCAGTTGCAAAAGTTTGAAAGTTGTGCCAAGTATGTATGTATGTCCGCAACTCTCAGCTGGCTGGAGTCCAGCAACTCCAGGATGTCCCACAAAACAGCTTGATCAGCTGAATCAAATACTTTACAAAAACCATCACAGGTTGAAAAGAATCATTGTCGATATTCAAGCTTGCATTCATTGAGGACTCTCAGTTTTAGAATGTGGTGAATGGTTGACTTCTTGGGGATAAAGCCAGAATCTAGCAGAAGAAAACAGGTTTGTTTTGCTTATTTAAGATATGATATACCTGTCTGCAACCTGTACATGGCTGGACTTGTAGGGAATAATCTTATCTTCACATGCAATTACAAATGAAAATAATTATGAGCAGCAGCACTGTTCATAATCATTTTCCCTTCTATCCTGTTTTTCCTGATACTTCTCCATCATGTCTTACTTCTTCCATCCTTCCTACATAAAAGGCTTAAACTCATTCAAGATTCAGTGTATATATTCATACAGCTCAATGTCAAATCTCTCATTTCAGTTTCTTAGCATTGTTACGATCATATCCACCGAGTGCACAGTACATTGTCTGTTCACATCCTCTTGTTTGCAGACTAAAGAATGGAGAAACACATCAGAAATGACTTTTCCATTGCAATGAAAGCAATGAAAGATGATGCTTGCACATGCATGCACAATTTTGTGCAGCTGTAATCTCTGTATGTCAAATCTGGTGATGTGAAAAGAAAACCGCGTCTGGCATTGACGTCTGTCCCCTTCCTCATCCAGTATGTCGCCTAAAATCTCAGAGACAATGATTCTATCAGATAAATGTTGCAACACTTGAAATAGAAACTTCTAGCTTACAAAAAATGACGTATTTGTGGCTGCAGTGAGCATTTTAAAATAGCTGGGATTATCATGATTGCTGTGCAGCTGTTGCTTTGACCCTCAGCTTACATTTTGCTCCACAATTTAAAGACCAAAAGAATGTGCAGGAAATTCCAACACATTCAGTCGGGTTCTCCAAGCCCTTCCCACACACATGCACACCCCCACACACTGCAGTGCTTCTGAGTCGACACGCGCCAACAGACGCACATGTACTCACACAATCACACAAAGGAGAGATAAGAGCAGTGAGGAACGTGGGCAGGATGTTTACATCTGGTGATGAAGGGTTAGTGCTGTGCTGCTGTGAGGAAGCAATTAAAAGGCAATACGCTTCCTTAATCCAAGTGCCAGTGGGGTTTTTTTCTTCTTATAAAACTCCAAATTCAGTGTATGAGAGATGATGTAAAGAAGTTAATGGTATGTTTTGATTTTTACAACACATATCCAGAAAACTGAAAATAGAGTTCTTGTTGGTTAACGTGTGTGCTTTGCAGGGTGCAGACATGCATTTTTCAAACATGAACAGGGGCTAGATGGCATACAGAACATGGATAGGAATGTAAGAGGGTGAATTTATGAAAGTATACATACACATATACAAATATTACAGAGTAAAATATACTCTTCCAGGATAACATTTGGTCCCAGTCGAAATAGAGTTAAATACACTCTATTGTAGCATGAAATCAGCTTTACCGTCTTGTCAGATCATATTTTTCAACTCCAATAAGTCATTCACAGCATGTTGATTTTACCCTGTGATAGAATTGATTTAGCACTGTGATAGAGTATATTTATATTTATTCATTCATTCATTCATTCAGAGTATATTTTACTAAAATTTATTGTGTAGACAGCAGAGACATTTTTCACATTTGAATCCCTGCATAATTTAACCACCCACATGAGGCCAAACAACACAAAATACACTGCACCTGGATTGTGGTATTCAAGATTGAAAGGCACATATTGTCGTCTGACCAGTGCATAAAATGAGCGACTGCCCAGACAGTTTTTTTTTTTTTTTTTGTGGGGGCAGAGGTTGATATTATGTAAATCAACATTGGTGCCATAATGCATTAAGTTATAACTCTGTGGGCCTCCGCTGATTGCTCCAAACAGCTCTCACCTTCCCACGTTAGGCACAGAGTCCTCCAGAATAGGCAAATCCCATGACAGATGTTGGCACAGGTCATGGTGAATGAGAAACTCCCAACCACCTCAGCTCTGTCCTTACCAAGCCACTCAGACATGAGTACGAGTCAAGCTGAGGCAGCTAGGAGTCTGGCTGAGCTCCTGAAAATCTTAACATGGCCAAAACTACTGCAGGTTCCTGACTTTTGCACACTGTTTTGTTTTTTGTCTGAAGGGCTTTTTGCTGTTGCATTTCATATTGTTCTGTGGTCAGTGTTGAGAGAAGTTTCAGTCTGACAAGTCAACGCAGGCTCAGTCTTACAAGTCTCGCCACCAGAGAATATAGTTAGGCACAAAAGTAATTGGACAGTGACATTTTTTTTTCAATTTTGCTGCTGTGCACCACCGCAGTGGAGTGGTCTTGAAGCAATCAAGATGTGTTTGAATGTGATGTGATCCATGAAAGTCTGGTAAGGGTGATGAAAGTTCTTCTTAATGCCCCGGTCACACGGCACTAACAAAGGACACTAAAGCCAAAACGAAACAAGAAATCTGGACTTACGTTGACTTTCGGAGACATCGTTTAACCGTTGTCCAGCTTAATTTCTGTAGCTGGCGCTTCGTCAGAATTTTTAAACCGTTGAAAAATCTGAATGAATCCTGACAACAACCTCAATTCATCCGTATTCCGTGTTGCTTTCTGTCTTGACGGTTCCTCATTGTTTGCGTAGCTCCCGTGCTGTCAGTGTTCCGTTTGATTGTCGTCCAACGTCGTCCAACGTCGTCCACCCTCCCAAGTCCACGAACATTGACAATATCTGAATGGATCAATAATTAAAGACCCGATGAGCTGAACATGACTCGTCCATGTGTGGGACGAAAAGCAACGTTTTCATACAGAAACAATAACGGCAAGAACGTTTTATCAACTACTTTAACTATTTACGCATGTTTGCATGCCGTCTGTGGCTCTAACGTGCATGTGCGCGCACACATTTAAACCTGTTTTCAAGACATCGCAGCTGCAGGTGGCTGTGGAGAGCACAGACGCGCTGCAGAAATGATAACAGTGTAAAGGTCGGCGTTTTGTTTTTGTTTTGACCTTTTATGCGCTCTGCGCTTGCAGGCTTTTCGGTGATGGGAGAAGTGCCAGCTCATTCATTCACTTTTTCTAGACAGTTTGTGGCTTTGTGACTTTTTTCCTTCGTTCCGCCATATGCCGTGTGACCAGGGCTTAAGAGAAACTTAGAAAGGACGTTGAGAAAGATTTAAGTTCAGTACCATGTACGTAGGCATTGACAGGAAGGAAGGCTGATCCCAGAGCTGTCAGTAAGTCTGGTTCCTTGTTCACTTTGTTCAAGTTGCTTGACCCCTGCAAATGAGTACTGCTTAGTACTGACACTCTCCTCAAATCTCCTTAGGAGGTCACGTGCTGGTAAGAGCAGTCTGCACATTTTCAAATATTCTCTGCATTCAACACTTTGCTCAGCATTAACCCTCTCCAGCTCCTCTGTCATTCTCCAGGTCACTGTCCCTGAACTACACTTTACTTGCACTGGAGTCCTCCATTCATTGTTTCTTTTTTTTTTACCAACTTTTAGGGAGAGTTACTTTTAAAAAATGTACGTGTTATGACATGTAGTCAGTCATTTAATCTGTTAAAGTAAATTTAATTTTCTACCTCGAAGCTGTAACCGGTGAAGCAACAGACAAAAGTTGTCCCGTGCTGTTTCTCCAGTCACATCTTCTGTGGATGTCAGTGTCATATGTCACAATGTGGGGGGCCCTTCACTCAAGCATGGGGGCTTTGACCAATGGCTGCACTCACTAAACCAATTAAAAACATCTGCAGTTACATCTGATGACTGGGCTTCTCTAGTTTGGTAATAAACACCCCTAAATCCTGCACACTGCAGTTTTAGCTGTTTTTTGGTAAACTGGAAAAGCAAAGGACCAGAGGAGAGCAGAGATGAACAAGAAAACGTGGAGAAAACATGTTTAGAGGAGAGGAAAAAAGAAGGCAGATCGCTCTGTTTTTTCAATTACACTTTGTTGTTTTTACAACATAGTTTCAGACAGACTCAGAACTGCACTTAATGAATCCAGACTGTTTTCCCACCTCTGGGGAGCAGACAGAAAGAGAGGAAGATGTACGGAGGAGGAGGAGGAGAGAGAGAGAATGGGAGGAGACTGTAAAAAAAGGAGGGTGGAGGGGGAGGTGAAAAGTCTTTGACTTTGCTGGAGCCATTTCGGTTTTCCAGAGGTGGAGGAAAATGGAGAACAGAGGATGTCCAAGAGCAGGCAATGGAGTATTTTTTTTCTCCAAAGCGTTTAGATTGGCCCACTCACTGTGTGAGCATTGCACAATTTCTCCCCCTTTGTTTATCCATTGCTTAATCAGTGAATCTGTGCATTGTGGGGAGAGCAAACCATTGGGCAGCTGGAAGTGTTTAAACAGAGAACTCTGTGTTGAAAATTAAGAGCACCTTTGGGAATATGGCTGATGATTCCCATATACCTCAGAAATGCTGCCACACAATGGCCAAGTTTAACTTGTGGAAATCAATCTCTTTCTTTCTGTCCTTCTTTCCCCTCTTCATTCTTTCTTTCTCACTTTTTCTTCCTGTCTCCTGTACTTTTGCCACTTCTATGTTTAACACAGAGTTTTTGACTGCGTTACCACCCCTCGGAACCCCCCCACCCCCAACCCGTTTGCTCTCCAGGCTATTTCTTGGAAAAATGTGTCCATTTCTCTAAACACAGAAGACTCTTCTGGAATTGCATTCAGATTTATTGCCACATGGCTGTTACACTTTCACTACGCACACTTTTATTGTGTTCCAAGGCTGTGGAATCTGCGTCGTCATTTCCCCCAGTCAAGCCAAAGCTTTCCTTTGCTGCATGGAGAAATTGATCCTCTGGATTCACCTACATGAGTGATCAGATCACCCCAGTAAACACACTTAGACCTTTCACCCTTAGCACTGAGGGCCACATGAACAAGGACCCCTGCGGCAAGCCTTTATGAAGATAATTCTGTGCAGAGCTTGTGACAGCTGCGAAAATACAAGCGTTGTGGTTTTCAGCCCCACTCTAGTTTTAATATTTGCAAGTTCTGCATCTAAATCAAACATTCAGGATTCATGATGCCCTCTCCTGTTCCTTTAACAGTTACTTTTTTCTCTGAATCTTGATTGAAGCTGTTCAAAGAAATGAAGTAAGAATCACAGAAAAGAGGATGTTAAAGTTTCATTCTTATTGTTTTTCACCCACTTTAGAATCCCCCTATGTGGTCTTGCACCACATTTAAACAGTTTGGATAGAGTTGGGGGGGGGGGGCGTGTTATTTCAGTTTTTACCAGTGCTGTCTTTGTTGAACTGCTGTAGGCTGTAAATGTTCCATAAAGTGGATATATGCTGACAAGTGCATGTCTTCATGTTTGATTTTGAACTATGGGTGGGCATTGGTCTTGAGATGAGCCACATGAAAATAAATGTATTAGGAACCACAGCATTGGTGCTTGGCTACATCTACGTCAGCATTACACACCTCAAAGTAAACCTGTTGTCATGCTGTGATGGATAGAGCAAATGATTATTATCAGGACCTGCTTTAAAAAGTCTGCTGTTTGCATATTTAAATTTTTGAATTATACCTGGTTACGTATGTGCATATGTATCACCTGTAAACATCCCGTTCAAAGGACAGGGAAAATGGCAGTGATGTGGTATGTATGAATTGTGTCCCTTATGACTTGCTTAAGGCACATTAGCAATTGCACAAATTTGATCCCCGCACTGGTACGCAATCTTGCGTGCCAGTGAGTAAACTCCTTGTAAACTGTGTGGGAGCTGTGTGCAGTACACATGACAGTACACAAATTTTTTTTGAAATGCTCAAAACATCTGGCACACATTAATTTTGTGAACTAGTTGTGAACATTGTGCAACCTATTTGAAAACACTGCGTGTTACTGCGTGTCATTACACACAGAGCATCTGAACAATTATTGCGAGATGTTACATCTATAACAAACATAACTTTACAGATACATTATCTAACTCATGAGAAGGAATGAAAATGCAGTTTTGCCAATCCATTACTATATATAGTTATTATAAATAATAACCTTTGAGACAAGATTTCAAATGCATTCTCCACCGCATGACGTGCATGAGACAACCTGCAGCTGTAGGTAATTTCTCTGTGGTTCTGGGAGCGATGAGAGAATGGTTTCATCAGCCAAGTTGGGCAAAGTGTGGGGTCAAGCGGGACAAAGCAGGACACATTGGCATGACGAATTGCGTGGCAGTGCAGGGATCAAATTAGTGCAAGTGTCAAGTTGCTTTTACTTCTAGTAAGTATTACAGTAACGGTTGGGTAGTGGGTTCCTAACCAAGGTTAGTACATACTAAGTATTCAGTTTTGCTTTATTATTTAACTCAGTAATGCTGTTACTGCAAGTCTGCAAAAGAAAATAATAATACAGTCACATCCATACGCATATGGACACTGAGTGACAAATGATTTGTAATTTTGCCTCGATACTCCAACATAATGGAGTTAAAATGAAACAATCAAAAATGTGCTTATAGAATAGACTTTTATGGAGTACAGCTGTTTTATACACATTCCCTCCATTTTCAAAAGCCATAAGTAATCAGAAAAACTAAATACAAGTGGGGTTTTTTTCATGCAAATCTTCATTTTTACTACCAGTTTTCATTACACAAGTCAGAGGATGAATATATGAGAAGGTGGTTTTACTGAGTTCCTCCTCCCCTCAACTCAAAGTCTCAATCATCTTTGAAATCACCTACTGATGTGACTGGCAGCCAGGGAAACTTGCACCATCTTTGCTCTTCATGGACTGTTGCTGACCAGTGTCACCAGTGTAAAAATTGACACTGGTGATTTTACTGTGTACAAACATATTTTTATTGTTTCATTTCGCCTTCATTGTGGTCATGTACAGAGTCAAAATCACACAAATTCTGTCACTGTCCAGTTACCTATGAACATGACTATATTTTCTAAACCAACACAAGTACTGAAAACACAATTTTTTCACTTTGTCATTTTTTACTTTGCTCTCCCTCTGTGTCCAGATGTGGAGCAGATGGCCATCGACTGGCTCACCGGAAACTTCTACTTTGTGGATGACGTGGACGACAGGATCTTCGTTTGTGACAAGGATGGGCAGACATGTGTCACGCTCCTGGACCAGGAGCTGTACAACCCAAAAGGCATCGCCCTGGACCCCACCATGGGGTCAGTTTGCTCTATCCCTCTCTCTACTTTACACACATGAATGCAGAGAGTGTATGTGCTCATCTCCTTATGCTTTACACACACAAGGGTCAGACTTCTGTCATCTGTCGCTGTTACTCATCCTTAAAACATGATGGTTGAAAAATGTGTGAAAAGGCAGAAGGTTGGCTAATAGAGTTCAAATGTTTTGTGGTGTGCTGATTGAATAGGTTCCACATGTAAAGACTTGTTTTTGTTTCAGCTCTCTTGTTTATGACAGGATTTTTCAAAGGAGTTCCCAGAAGTGTGTGCACAACTGTGTAGAACACTTTGCATGAATGGGAATATTTGTGGCTGTGCGTAGCATTCGTTTGTACCTGCATCAATCACACCAAATTATTTCTGCCACTTTATCAGTTTGAATTATTTTTTGGAGAAAAACAAGTTAAAGCTTTGCATCCATTTTTTTCCCAAAATGTTATTAGAAAGTAAGGAAACTATGTTTTGTAACAACAGGGACCTAACCACAATTTTCAGGCAAGAGGTGCCACAAGCAGCTTGCTCAGCTTTTGTACTTTTATGTGATTCATTAATATTGTTTTTAATAGGAGTTCCAAGTCTCCTTTTGATCTTTTAGCTCCTCAGTTATCTTCTTAATGTTGTGAAGATTCAAGACCATTGTGCAGTAGAGACAGGACATTTGTGTGTCAGCTGAAAGTGACACAGATATACATCACCATGGGAGTAAAAAACAGCATTTAACAAGCACTTAAACATACTTTTAAATGTTGAACTTGCAAGAGTCTTGTACCGACCTTTGAATATTAACAAGAAAGTGTAAGTAGCAATATGAGAGCTTCACTCAACTGATTCTTAACGTATCATCGACCTGTTCATATTCCATTCAGATCATTTACTGTAAAACTGATTTCAGATTCATATCAGTGAATTGTTATACCTCTGGTTTTTAATTAGCGAATTTCCATGTGCCTCATATAAAAACAAAGGTACCCATATGAAACATTAGTACTATACTTTATTCCATGCAAATCACATATCTAGAAAAGCTCAAGCAATTTCAGATTGAGGTCTTCACAGTCACTCAGTTCTGATAAACCAGTGTCCACAACGGAAAATCAAGCCTAAATATTAATCAGTTTTCCAGGAAGTGGTTGGGGCAATATTTTCTCAGGTCTCAGATCTGTGTCTGTGCGTGTGCGTGTGATTAAGTGATTGGAGCACAGTCGACATAGATCCTGTGGACGCCACATGAGAACTGAATGAACAGCTGTACATGAAAATCAAGGTGGTATTTGTATTAAATGTCCTACAGGAGAATTGTTGCAGAGAAAGGGCGCTACATTGGAATAATCAATGATTTGAATGACAGCACAAGTCTGGGATAACACCTAGAATGAGTGTTTCATTTATGCAGTGTCACAGAGCAGCTGTGTGAGTTGAGGGGCTCCAGATGAGAAAAATGTACCAAAGTGTGCAGAGCTACAGTGTTTGCTGCACCAAGCTTTCCATGAAGGTTCATTTGCAGATATTTTAAAATATTAATTCCAAGGATTGTGATGAAATGTTAAACACTGCCGTGAATCATTTGTGTGGAGAAAAGACAGCAAGAATCCATCAGGAAAAAAAAAAAATCCATCCATCACAGCCTTTCACAGTCTCGATAGATAAACAGCTTATCCACTGTCAAATATAAAGAAATAGCAAATGATCTCAAATGAAGAAAATGTTTATCTAAATGTGACTTTAACACCATACTTTTTCCCTCCTTTGCTTTATGCTGTCCACAGGCTGTGGCATGTACCTTACTTTATGGAATATAAGTCACACCAGAGTATGAGTTGCATTTATTTTTTAAATGTGGTGTGATCACTTCATGCAACGGCGTATTATTTATTCATAACATAATTTAATTTAATTCAATTTATTTATTTATATTGCACCAAATCACAACAAAGCTGCCTCAAGGAGCTTCACACGAGTAAGGGCTGACCTTACCAGCCCCTAGAGCAAGCACACAGGTGACAGCGGTAAGAGAAAAACTCCCTCTGATGATGTTAAGGAAGAAACCTCAAGCAGACAAGACTTAGGCTGAATCTCAATTCTACCCCTCAGCCCTTCCCCTTACCCCTTCCCCTCCGTTTTGCGTGGGCACGAGAGACAGATGGGTGTCTCAGTTCTCTTTTTGGAGCGAGGTGGAGGGGGAGGCGGAGGGCTACAAACCCCTCCAAACGGAGTGAATCTGGATGCACACTCCGTTTGGAGGGGTAGGAGGAGCTTACCGCTGTCGCCACAGAAATAAACATGGCGCTGAAAGAGCCGCACAAATGAAATGGCTTTCATTACAAATTACTCTGTTTAGAAAGTTATAACTTGCCAAAAAACTTTACAGGCAGTTGTTTATGACAGCAACGTGTATGCTGCTGGATGCATGTTGTGTATATTGTCGTTCTGACGAATATCGTAATGTTGCTGGTGCGCTGAGGCGTTATAATGCATATACACAGGAACGCTACGATAAGACATTTTTATATTTCACAATGGAGAAAATCATGATAAAGGATAAGCACGTTAATTTGTATGGTCATAAATCTTTGGATAATAGCGACCCCTGCTGTTGGATTTCAAGGTCTGTAACACCTGTGTATTTTGTAAACAAACAGGGAGCCCTGAGCACACTCGTCTCCTAATAAGCTTTCAGGCAGAAAATGAGAAGTTTCACCAATGGGAATAAGTTGGAAAATATATACACACATGTATGTGTAACACATAACCTGATGTCCTAATAGACTGATATTATTTGTCAAGAAAATTTCAAAAGGAACTAGGGCTGGATGCAAAAAATGGGAGAATTTGAAAAAGAAATATAAGGTTAAAAGAACTAGATGCAGCCCATAACATATACATACAGGTGCTGATCATTAGAATATCATGAAAAAGTTGATTTATTTCAGTAATTCCATTCAAAAAGTGAAACTTGTACACATTCATTGCACACAGACTGATATATTTCAAGTGTTTATTTATTTTAATTACTAATTTATCAATCAATCAATCAATCAGTTTTTTTTATATAGCGCCAAATCACAACAGACAGTTGCCCCAAGGCGCTTTATATTGTAAGGCAAGGCCATACAATAATTATGTAAAACCCCAACGGTCAAAACGACCCCCTGTGAGCAAGCACTTGGCTACAGTGGGAAGGAAAAACTCCCTTTTAACAGGAAGAAACCTCCAGCAGAACCAGGCTCAGGGAGGGGCAGTCTTCTGCTGGGACTGGTTGGGGCTGAGGGAGAGAACCAGGAAAAAGACATGCTGTGGAGGGGAGCAGAGATCGATCACTAATGATTAAATGCAGAGTGGTGCATACAGAGCAAAAAGAGAAAGAAACAGTGCATCATGGGAACCCCCCAGCAGTCTACGTCTATAGCAGCATAACTAAGGGATGGTTCAGGGTCACCTGATCCAGCCCTAACTATAAGCTTTAGCAAAAAGGAAAGTTTTAAGCCTAATCTTAAAAGTAGAGAGGGTGTCTGTCTCCCTGATCTGAATTGGGAGCTGGTTCCACAGGAGAGAAGCCTGAAAGCTGAAGGCTCTGCCTCCCATTCTACTCTTACAAACCCTAGGAACTACAAGTAAGCCTGCAGTCTGAGAGCGAAGCGCTCTATTGGGGTGATATGGTACTACGAGGTCCCTAAGATAAGATGGGACCTGATTATTCAAAACATTATAAGTAAGAAGAAGAATTTTAAATTCTATTCTAGAATTAACAGGAAGCCAATGAAGAGAGGCCAATATGGGTGAGATATGCTCTCTCCTTCTAGTCCCCGTCACTACTCTAGCTGCAGCATTTTGAATTAACTGAAGGCTTTTTAGGGAACTTTTAGGACAACCTGATAATAATGATTACAATAGTCCAGCCTAGAGGAAATAAATGCATGAATTAGTTTTTCAGCATCACTCTGAGACAAGACCTTTCTGATTTTAGAGATATTGCGTAAATGCAAAAAAGCAGTCCTACATATTTGTTTAATATGCGCTTTGAATGACATATCCTGATCAAAAATGACTCCAAGATTTCTCACAGTATTACTAGAGGTCAGGGTAATGCCATCCAGAGTAAGGATCTGGTTAGACACCATGTTTCTAAGATTTGTGGGGCCAAGTACAATAACTTCAGTTTTATCCGAGTTTAAAAGCAGGAAATTAGAGGTCATCCATGTCTTTATGTCTGTAAGACAATCCTGCAGTTTAGCTAATTGGTGTGTGTCCTCTGGCTTCATGGATAGATAAAGCTGGGTATCATCTGTGTAACAATGAAAATTTAAGCAATACCGTCTAATAATACTGCCTAAGGGAAGCATGTATAAAGTGAATAAAATTGGTCCTAGCACAGAACCTTGTGGAACTCCATAATTAACTTTAGTCTGTGAAGAAGATTCCCCATTTACATGAACAAATTGTAATCTATTAGACAAATATGATTCAAACCACCGCAGCGCAGTGCCTTTAATACCTATGGCATGCTCTAATCTCTGTAATAAAATTTTATGGGTCAACAGTATCAAAAGCAGCACTGAGGTCTAACAGAACAAGCACAGAGATGAGTCCACTGTCCGAGGCCATAAGAAGATCATTTGTAACCTTCACTAATGCTGTTCTGTACTATGATGAATTCTAAAACCTGACTGAAACTCTTCAAATAGACCATTCCTCTGCAGATGATCAGTTAGCTGTTTTACAACTACCCTTTCAAGAATTTTGGAGAGAAAAGGAAGGTTGGAGATTGGCCTATAATTAGCTAAGATAGCTGGGTCAAGTGATGGCTTTTTAAGTAATGGTTTAATTACTGCCACCTTAAAAGCCTGTAGTACATAGCCAACTAACAAAGATAGATTGATCATATTTAAGATCGAAGCATTAAATAATGGTAGGGCTCCTTGAGCAGCCTGGTAGGAATGGGGTCTAATAAACATGTTGATGGTTTGGATGAAGTAACTAATGAAAATAACTCAGACAGAACAATCGGAGAGAAAGAGTCTAACCAAATACCGGCATCACTGAAAGCAGCCAAAGATAACGATACGTCTTTGGGATGGTTATGAGTAATTTTTTCTCTAATAGTTAAAATTTTGTTAGCAAAGAAAGTCATGAAGTCATTACTAGTTAAAGTTATGGAATACTCAGCTCAATAGAGCTCTGACTCTTTGTCAGCCTGGCTACAGTGCTGAAAAGAAACCTGGGGTTGTTCTTATTTTCTTCAATTAGTGATGAGTAGAAAGATGTCCTAGCTTTACGGAGGGCTTTTTTATAGAGCAACAGACTCTTTTTCCAGGCTAAGTGAAGATCTTCTAAATTAGTGAGACGCCATTTCCTCTCCAACTTACGGGTTATCTGCTTTAAGCTACGAGTTTGTGAGTTATACCACGGAGTCAGACACTTCTGATTTAAAGCTCTCTTTTTCAGAGGAGCTACAGCATCCAAAGTTGTCTTCAATGAGGATGTAAAACTATTGACGAGATACTCTATCTCCCTTACAGAGTTTAGGTAGCTACTCTGCACTGTGTTGTTATATGGCATTAGAGAACATAAAGAAGGAATCATATCCTTAAACCTAGTTACAGCGCTTTCTGAAAGACTTCTAGTGTAATGAAACTTACACTACAGACAGAAGGAGTTTTCAGGGAATACTGTTAAGTCTTCTATTTCCATACCATAAGTCAGAACAAGATCTAAGATATGATTAAAGTGGTGGGTGGACTCATTTACTTTTTGAGCAAAGCCAATAGAGTCTAATAATAGATTAAATGCAGTGTTGAGGCTGTCATTCTCAGCATCTGTGTGGATGTTAAAATCGCCCACTATAATTATCTTATCTGAGCTAAGCACTAAGTCAGACAAAAGGTCTGAAAATTCACAGAGAAACTCACAGTAACGACCAGGTGGACGATAGATAATAACAAATAAAACTGGTTTTTGGGACTTCCAATTTGGATGGACAAGACTAAGAGACAAGCTTTCAAATGAATTAAAGCTCTGTTTGGGTTTTTGATTAATTAATAAGCTGGAATGGAAGATTGCTGCTAATCCTCCGCCCCGGCCCGTGCTACGAGCATTCTGACAGTTAGTGTGACCTCGGGGTGTTGACTCATTTAAACTAACATATTCATCCTGCTGTAACCAGGTTTCTGTTAGGCAGAATAAATCAATATGTTGATCAATTATTATATCATTTACCAACAGGGACTTAGAAGAGAGAGACCTAATGTTTAATAGACCACATTTAACTGTTTTAGTCTGTGGTGCAGTTGAAGGTGCTATATTATTTTTTCTTTTGAATTTTTATGCTTAAATAGATTTTTGCTGGTTATGGTAGTCTGGGAGCAGGCATCGTCTCTACGGGGATGGGGTAATGAGGGGATGGCAGGGGAGAGAAGCTGCAGAGAGGTGTGTAAGACTACAACTCTGCTTCTGGTCCCAACCCTGGATAGTCACGGTTTGGAGGATTTAAGAAAATTGGCCAGATTCTAGAAATGAGAGCTGCTCCATCCAAAGTGGGATGGATGCCGTCTCTCCTAACAAGACCAGGTTTTCCCCAGAAGCTTTGCCAATTATCTATGAAGCCCACCTCATTTTTTGGACACCACTCAGACAGCCAGCAATCAAGGAGAACATGCGGCTAAACATGTCACTCCCGGTCCGATTGGGGAGGGGCCCAGAGAAAACTACAGAGTCCGACATTGTTTTTGCAAAGTTACACACCGATTTAATGTTAATTTTAGTGACCTCCGATTGGCGTAACCGGGTGTCATTACTGCCGACGTGAATTACAATCTTACCAAATTTACGCTTAGCCTTAGCCAGCAGTTTCAAATTTCCTTCAATGTCGCCTGCTCTGGCCCCCGGAAGACAATTGACTATGGTTGCTGGTGTCGCTAACTTCACATTTCTCAAAACAGAGTCGCCAATAACCAGAGTTTGATCCTCGGCGGGTGTGTCGTCGAGTGGGGAAAAACGGTTAGAAATGTGAACGGGTTGGCGGTGTACACGGGGCTTCTGTTTAGGGCTACGCTTCCTCCTCACAGTCACCCAGTCAGCCTGCTTTCCCGGCTGCTCGGGATCTGCCAGGGAACTAACGGCGGCTAAGCTACCTTGGTCCGCACCGACTACAGGGGCCTGGCTAACTGTAGAATTTTCCACGGTGCGGAGCCGAGTCTCCAATTCGCCCAGCCTGGCCTCCAAAGCTACGAATAAGCTACACTTATTACAAGTACCGTTACTGCTAAAAGAGGCCGAGGAATACTAAACATTTCACACCCAGAGCAGAAAAGTGCGGGAGAGATAGGGAGAAGCCGCCATGCTAAATCGGCTAAGAGCTAGTAGCTACGCTAAGCTAGCGGATTCCTAAAAACACGCAAAGTGAATAATGTGTAAATAATTTAGAGGTGATTCAGCAGAAGGAGTGCTTTAGTTAAGGCACGTAAAGATTACACTGGGAAACAAATCGTAATCTAGATAACTAGATCAATCTAACTGCGCAGATTAAACAGCTAACAGATACAGAAAAACACCGCTGTGCTCCGGAACAGGAAGAGATACAATACCGCAGTGAGAGCCAACCACCAGTAGAGGCAAGCAAGAGGAACCAATTATCCATTCATGCAATTTATCCATTCATTAATTACTAATCAATCAATTAATAATTAATCAAACAATATTACTTATTACTATTATTGATTAATTATTATTAGTATTATTAACATTAATGAATTACCAATTAATGAATTATTAATACTATTATTTATATTATAAATTAATTACATTAATTAACATGACATGATTGCGATGCGTCGAAGAAATCTGCGACTTCTTCTATTTCTTTGCATTTACACAGAAAGGTGAGAAAATAAAAAGAGCAAACAGGCTACTGCAACAAGTTGCATTTCGGTTGCCATGTTAACAAACAGTGAAGATGGCAGTTTGACACGGGCAGTTTTTTTTTTTCTCCTAAGGCGGAGAGGTGTCTCAATTCATTGGGCTAGAGGCATACCCCTTCGCCTTACCCATTGTTTTACAGGGGTAGGCGTAGGCCCAAGGGGAAGGGGACGGGGTACAAAAGAGAATTGAGATTGGGGGTTAGAGGGGTGACCCTCTACTTAGGCCTTTGTAACAGTTACAAGGTATTTACAAAGTTTTACAAAGCTGAAGAAAATGGGAACATCAAACAAAGTAACATCAAAAACAAAGTCCATTATTAAGATGACCACACAAGCAATTGTGGCCCGTCCTCCTGGTAGAATATATTGCAAAAGCAGACTGCAGTGTACTGCATCAGCTTCAGCCAGGGCATCCCATAGATAGATAGATAAATACTTAATTAGTCCAGAGGGAAATTGTGTGGTGTCTGTCGCTCTCATTCATACATATAAAAGTTACACAACAAGTTAAAAAATAAGTTAATGAATAAAAACAGCACCGAGACAAGTTAAATTTCAATTTATTTCATTTATATAGCGCCAAATCACAACAGAGTTGCTTCAAAGCGCTTCACACAGGTAAGGTCTAACCTTACCAACCCCAGAGCAACAGTGGTAAGGAAAAACTCCCTCTGAGGAAGAAACCTCAAGCAGACCAGACTCAAAGGGGTGACAGACATAAATGCTACATTAATGCTAATGCTACAGACATAAATTACAGAACAATTCACAGAACAATTCACGGACAAATATACAAGAAATGCTGTTGGCGCACAGGACAGGAGGATCGCCAACACGAACACAACTCCCATTCCTGGATGGAGCTGCACCTTAAACAGAGAGAAAAAACAGAATCAGGCATCAGAAAGACAAAAAAATACTGTATAATTTGCCAGCATTAAACAACAAGAAAAACAGAGAAATACTAAGGTGATCGCCGGCCACTAGCCCTAAACTTCACTAAAAAACCCAGAATTTAGGTAAAGTTGAGGCCGCAGCCCGCTCCAATGACTAATAAATGAATTAAAAGAGTAAAAAGCGTAAAACAAAACTGTACCAGTATGCTAGCCATATGAAAGGGAAAATAAGGTTGTCTTAAGTCTGGACTTGAAAATCTCCACAGAATCTGACTGTTTTATTGATGCAGGGAGATCATTCCACAGAACAGGGGCACCATAAGAGAAAGCTCTGTGACCTGCAGACTTCTTATTCACCGTAGGGACACAAAGTAGTCCTGCACCCTGAGAACGTAAAGCCCGGGCCGGTACGTAAGGTTTAATTAGGTCAGCTAGGTAGGGAGGTGCCAGTCCATGAATAATTTTATAGGTTAGTAGCAGAACCTTAAAATCTGATCTCACTGGGGCAGGAAGCCAGTGAAGGGATGCCAAAATGGGTGTAATGTGGTCGAACTTTCTGCTTTGTGTCAAAAGTCTGGCTGCAGCATTTTGAACCAATTGGAGACCCCTAATGCTAGACTGCGGTAAACCAGAAAATAGAACACTGCAGTAGTCCAATCTAGAAGAGATAAATGCATGGATCAGGGTCTCAGCATCAGCCATAGACAGGATGGGACGAATATTCGCTATATTTTGCAGGTGGAAGAAAGCAGTCCTAGTAATATTTCTAATGTGGAGGCCAAAGGACAACGAAGGATCAAAAATTACCCCAAGGTTCCTCACTTTGTCAGTGTGATGTATGACACACGAGCCGAGGCTGAGCGTTAACTGGTCAAATTGATGCCGATGTCTCACTGGACCAAGAACCATCATTTCAGTCTTATCAGTGTTTAAAAGTAGGAAGTTTCTAGACATCCACCTTCTCACTGCTGCAAGGCAGTTTTCTAAGGATTTTATGTGAACGAGATTACCAGCAGTTATCGGCATGTATAACTGAGTACCATCTGCATAGCAGTGAAAGGTAATCCCAAAATGCCGCAATATGTGCCCAAGGGGTGCTATATAAAGAGAGAAAAGCAGGGGTCCTAAGACAGACCCCTGTGGAACCCCAAATTTCATGTCACTAAGGTTAGAGGTAGTGTTGCTGTACAAAACACAGTGAGAACGACTGGTCAAGTATGACGTCAGCCATGCAAGGGCACTCCCAGTAATCCCAAAATTATTTTCCAGCCTATCAAGTACACTCAACAAAAATATAAACGCAACACTTTTGGTTTTGCTCCCATTTTGTATGAGATGAACTCAAAGATCTAAAACTTTTTCCACATACACAATATCACCATTTCCCTCAAATATTGTTCACAAACCAGTCTAAATCTGTGATAGTGAGCACTTCTCCTTTGCTGAGATAATCCATCCCACCTCACAGGTGTGCCATATCAAGATGCTGATTAGACACCATGATTAGTGCACAGGTGTGCCTTAGACTGCCCACAATAAAAGGCCACTCTGAAAGGTGCAGTTTTATCACACAACACAATGCCACAGATGTCGCAAGATTTGAGGGAGCGTGCAATTGGCATGCTGACAGCAGGAATGTCAACCAGAGCTGTTGCTCGTGTATTGAATGTTCATTTCTCTACCATAAGCCGTCTCCAAAGGCGTTTCAGAGAATTTGGCAGTACATCCAACCAGCCTCACAACCGCAGACCACGTGTAACCACACCAGCCCAGGACCTCCACATCCAGCATGTTCACCTCCAAGATCATCTGAGACCAGCCACTCGGACAGCTGCTGAAACAATCGGTTTGCATAACCAAAGAATTTCTGCACAAACCATCAGAAACCGTCTCAGGGAAGCTCATCTGCATGCTCGTCGTCCTCATTGGGGTCTCGACCTGACTCCAGTTCGTCATCGTAACCGACGTGAGTGGGCAAATGCTCACATTCGCTGGCGTTTGGCACGTTGGAGAGGTGTTCTCTTCACGGATGAATCCCGGTTCACAGTGTCCAGGGCAGATGGCAGACAGCGTGTGTGGTGTTGTGTGGGTGAGCGGTTTTCTGATGTCAATGTTGTGGATTGAGTGGCCCATGGTAGCGGTGGGGTTATGGTATGGGCAGGCGTCTGTTATGGATGAAGAACACAGGTGCATTTTATTGATGGCATTTTGAATGCACAGAGATACCGTGATGAGATCCTGAGGCCCATTGTTGTGCCATACATCCAAGAACATCATCTCATGTTGCAGCAGGATAATGCACGGCCCCATGTTGCAAGGATCTGTACACAATTCTTGGAAGCTGAAAATGTCCCAGTTCTTGCATGGCCGGCATACTCACCGGACATGTCACCCATTGAGCATGTTTGGGATGCTCTGGACCTGGGTATATGACAGCATGTACCAGTTCCTGCCAATATCCAGCAACTTCGCACAGCCATTGAAGAGGAGTGGACCAACATTCCACAGGCCACAATTGACAACCTGATCAACTCTATGCGAAGGAGATGTGTTGCACTGCATGAGGCAAATGGTGGTCACACCAGATACTGACTGGTATCCCCCCCAATAAAACAAAACTGCATCTTTCAGAGTGGCCTTTTATTGTGGACAGTCTAAGGCACACCTGTGCGCTAATCATGGTGTCTAATCAGCATCTTGGTATGGCACACCTGTGAGGTGGGATGGATTATCTCAGCAAAGGAGAAGTGCTCACTATCACAGATTTAGACTGGTTTGTGAACAATATTTGAGGGAAATGGTGATATTGTGTATGTGGAAAAAGTTTTAGATCTTTGAGTTCATCTCGTACAAATGGGAGCAAAACCAAAAGTGTTGCGTTTATATTTTTGTTGAGTATAGAATATGATGATCCACTGTATCAAATGAAGCACTGAGATCTAACAGCAACAGAACCGCAGTGGTGTCTGAATCCATTGTAAGCAGAAGATCATTCACCACTTTAGAGAGAGCCGTCTCTGTGGAATGATATTTTCTAAAAGCAGACTGCAGTGGCTCAAAGAGATTATTCTCACTAAGATAGTCTACGAGCTGCTGTGACACCACTTTTTCCAGAATTTTAGAGAAAAATGATAGATTTGATATTGGCCGATAGTTTGTCAATACACTACGGTCAAGATTAGTTTTTTTAAGTAATGGTTTAATCACTACAGATTTGAAACATTTAGGAACAGATCCAGAAGTTAAAGAAAAATTAATAATTTCCAGCACAGTTGGTCCAAGAGTGGGCCACAAGTCGTTAAACAGTTTTGTTGGTATATTATCAAATAAACAGGTTGTGCTTTTTGTTGACATTACGAGTTTTGTCAGCATGCCTATTGAGATACTATCAAATTCTGTAAATCTAGGTAATACCTCAGTAGTGGCGCCCACCTCAATAGCAGGGTGTAGTGGCTGGGTTAAGGCATGCCGGGATATGTTTAACCTGATGTCTTCTATTTTCTTCCCAAAGTAATCCAGGAAATCTTGTGCTGTAAAAGGAGAGCGAACTACAGGTGGTTACCATGCATAAGTGTTGCCACAGTGTCGAACAAGAACTTTGAGTTATGCTTGTTTTTGTTGATCAAATCAGAGTAGTAAGTCCGCTTTGTAGCCAGTAATGCATGCTTATAGTCTAAGATAGCATCACGCCACGCAAGGTGAAATACTTCTAATTTTGAATGACGCCATTTCCTTTCTAGACCTCTTGCTTTATGCTTGAGGTTACGCAGATAATCATTGAACCAAGGTGACTGTGATTTGGGGGAGCGCGGTTTTAACACAGGTGGTGCAGTCATGTCAAGTGTAGTTTTGAGCACTGAGTTTAAACTATCCACAAGTCTGTCTGCTGACTGGGTATTTGTCACATGTGAAGCTAAGACATCAGGCAGTTTAGCTTCGAGTTCAGTCTTAGTTGAGGAGTTGATGCATCACCGTAAGGTGATATATAAGGTTGTTGTTCCACTAAACACGGCAGCGAAACTGTAAACTTACTAAGTATGTGATCAGACACCACTGATGTAAGAGGCATGATGTCAATATTCGTGACAGCAATACTACGTGCGAGAACCAGATCCAGGGTATTTCCACTAATGTGCGTCGAATCCCGAATGCATTGCCGAAATCCTAATGCATCCACAATTTCCATAAATGATTTGCAGAGGAGATCAGAAGGCTTATTTATATGAATGTTAAAGTCACCAATGATCAGAATGTTATCTACACTAGTTGACAAGTTGGAGATGAACGCACCAAATTCATCTAAGAATTCAGAATATGGGCCAGGAGGCCTGTATACAGTGACAACGTAATACAACTGATTTTTATTCTTCTGACCATGGCAATGTGTAATATCCTGAGCAGAGCGGAGAATCAGATGCTCACACGAGTGATATTTGTAACCCCCAACAGCTAATAAGCTAAACCTAGATTAATAAATAAGAGCAACACCCCCGCCTTGCTTCGCATCACGAGGGACGTGACTAAATATATAAGCTGGTGGGCAGGCCTCATTTAAGGGGAAGACAGCTGTAGTTTTAAGCCAGGTTTCACATAGCCCAATCATATCTAAGTGATGATCAATAATCGAATTATTCGAGTTATTCGAGTAATCGTTTCAGCCCTAGTTGTGTTCCTGTAGCCACATAAGAAAGAGTACAGGAAAAGAATAGTGACCCATCTTACGGTCACATTGAAATAGATTATCTTCTTCTTGTGCCAGCTTTTGATCATTATCAAAAGTTTTTTTTAAGTATTTGTTAAAATTAATGAGTTCATTAGGCACAGTAATCAGCCCTGGTCTTTTGAAACCAAACTGCTTGTTGCTGATTAGTGAATATTGGTACAGCATACAGCTGCTAGTGTGTTCTCCATCTTTGTGCGTCTCTTATGGTCCACTGGATTTTAAATTGTGCTGAATTGTGCTCATGCCATTTTGCAGCATATCCTATTAACCTTGGGATACTTTCAGACATTTTCCTTAGTTTTAGCAAATTATTTAAACACACATACTTGTGAAGAGATTTTTTATGGGTCCATTTCTTGGACTCAAACGTTTGGATGTGTGACGATTTCTATAGTGAATCAAACTAAAGACTAAATCATTTACTGCTGAGCTTTGTCTTAACTGGTTATATGTAACTGGTTGTTCTTGTTTTGACATTACTGCCCTATCCCACAGTTAAAAACTTGATACCCATTTTCTATTAATAACCTCTTTAATGCATTATAAAATTATTAATGGCTCCCATTGAGGGTAGCGTCAGCAAGATCAATGAATTATTACAAAGCCACATTGACTGAAAATTAAATCATTTACCAGTTTAATTGAACTGCAGCAATCACTCAAATATCAGTCTATCAGGTGTCATTCTGTGTGTTCACAGGAAGGTGTTCTTTACAGACTACGGTCAGATTCCTAAGGTAGAGCGCTGTGACATGGACGGGCAGAACCGCACCAAGCTTGTGGACACTAAGATTGTATTCCCTCATGGCGTCACACTGGACCTTGTCAGCAGATTGGTGTATTGGGCTGATGCATATTTGGACTACATTGAGGTGGTGGACTATGAAGGCAAGAACCGCCACACTATCATCCATGGCCTGCTGGTATGTTCAACATCAGAAAGACATCTTTTTTAAATTAATGCTATGTGTATTCTCTTCGTGTTGTTTTAAAAGTTCTTGTGTGGTTGAAATGTTTAAAAGCTCCCTGTGCAGCTGTAATGCACCGTATGATTCTCTTGTGCAATTCTTCATTGCAGACTTTGCCAATAAGTAATGGACAGAGAGGCACCAGTGGACATTTGCCTTTTCATTAGAGCACTTGATGAATAGTGTCTAATAACAAGGCCGTTAGTGTTGCGGTCCCGGTGAAGTATGGTGCTTTTATACCTGTTACCATGGATTTGACTGTGATCTATGGAAAACCATTTGCTTTCATTTACTCAATGATCCTTAGGGCACACACAAAATCCACACTGTTTTGTTTTGTTTTGTGTGCGTGTGTGTGTGTGTGTGTGTGTGTGTCAGATGAAAACTAAAAGAAACCGTATTTCCTGGTTTCCAGTGTAGTTTTAATAAGACTTGACATCCTCACTTTAAACCTACATATTTTTTGTTGTTATAGTATCCTGCATGATGCTGTTATATTGCGGTACACTGTTGCTGTACTTTAGTGCATGTACTCATTAGTGGGCACCTTGCTGCCATGCAAGGTGCCCACTTCACATCGGGAGCAACTAGGGGATTAAGGACCTTGCCCAAGGGCTTAGTGATTTTCTGGTCAGGCTGGGATTTGAACCGAGGAGCCTGTTGTCTCAAGCCCAACGCTTAACCACTAGACCATCAGCTCTCCAAAAATCTGTCTGAAGGAGAAAGTTCTCAAAAACTGAGTGACTGTGCAAGAAGGAAATGAGTGAAAAAAGCCACTAAGACACCCAGACAACTCTGAAGAAATTATAGGCTTCTGTGGCTGTGACTGGAGAAATTGTGCATAGTGCATCTTTTGTCTGTTGCACCACCACTCGCAGCCTCATAGTGAAGTGGAGCAGAGAAGGATTTTCACACAACAGATCAAATCTAGGCTTGCATGTCTCCAGGGGCGTAGGTTTGCATATGGACCATAGGGACAAGTCACAACCAATATTTTGGGATGGCAAAATAGTCCCTACCAATATTTAGAATTTTTTTATATAACAAAATCATTCACTATTTTTTTGCGAACTCGATACTATAATTTTAGTCGTCACGTTTTGTGTTTTCGACGTGCCAGAGTGACAGTGTTACCCATGTTGCAATTTCATTAGCTCACGTTCTTCTCACATGGACGTAAACAAAGCGCATCTCGTGGCAGGCAGTGCTTAATTTGTAAATATGGGCCAGGAGGTCCCAGAGCGCAGAGGATGGGTGGCTCCGGTGCAGTGTTGCCAGATGTACGATAATTATCGTATTTGTACGATAGTTTTGCCCTCTGTACTCTGTACGATCAATAATGGGGAAAAATCCAATATGTACGATAATTTCAGTTGGTTGCCCAAACACGCATCTCTCTCTGACACCCAAGAATCATTTTGCAGGTGTTGCACTCAGGCGGCATCAAATGCTGGCTTTTGAAAGCCTGCCCCCTCTCCATACAAAGTAATGAGTTCCCATCCAATCTCTGCCGTGACAGGAAGATTCCCCAACCATCTTTTTTTTTTTCGAAACTTTATTTCAACAAATGCAATAACAAACGAACAAAACACAAGAGCAAAGAGATATACAAGAAGAATTAAAAAAAAGTTAAAGTTCCTTATGGAGGTATCAACATTTTTTTCTGTGTTCAACAAAATCTGCACAAGTGGCCATGGCATCAGATGACGACAGCGACCTCGAGGTTGAATTCGACTCTTTCTAGTCTGGTAATTAACACGTTTGTGTCCCTTCACAGAAAAAAAAAAAATCTTTCTAGTCTGGTAGTGCATTTGCTTGTGCATTTGCGTTCTTGTTGTGCCATAGTTTCCCCATTACTATAATTACTGTTTAAAAATGTGACATAAAATTCTTTGTAAATTAAAAAAAAAACGCTAAAATAGCTACGTTGTATGCGTTTTGTTTGTGTACGATAATTTCTCCCAAAATACGATAATTTTGAGGTTTTGGTACGATAGTTTCATATTTCATATCTGGCAACACTGCTCCGGTGCAGAAAAACAAGAAGGGCGGGGGCTTGCGACCAATGCTGTGCGCCACACTTACAATAAACTGCACACCCACACAAACACGCACACACACCTTCACAAATGACACTAACACCCTGCCTTTTCCTCAAAAATTACTACATTTATGTTTGCTGTCTGTCTCTGTACTTTTCTGTCACTTTTGCGCTCTTTTTCATACTTTTCCCTCGTTTCAAAAGTCACCGAACGCACTTTACCGTAATATATGCAACATATAGCATACTGTTGGAAACCACGGGTTCTTGGCTTGCTGTCAGTGTTGAAATTTTTCAGCGTGAGGGCTTACATGAGAACTTACGGTAATGAGAATCAGCGGCGCACTAGTGTGAAACGTCCGTGTTTTTCCTCTGCGTTATGACATCACAGGCTTACGTTTACCGTAATACACCATATATATCATTGTAAAGCCCTTTTTTTGTTGGCAAATTAGGTTGCCAGATACCTACAACTGCATTATTGATGAAGAGAATAGATTATACATCTTGGTTGCAAAAACGTTTTTTTTTTTGTTAGCTCCACAAGTATTTTTTTTGTTGTCTTGTTCTCTCAGGTGTAGGCCTATAGAATAGATTCGTGATTTTGGATGCAATTTTGTTATTTAAGCTATTTGTTTGTCTGCCTACACACTTAATAATGTAAATAAAGTGTTAAATTATTCAGCATTATGTCGTCATATGTTATGTATTATGCTGTACTTGTGCGTCTAATGGTATAAGTGGGTTAGGGGGTGGTGGTGGTGGGCAGGGGGGCGGGGGGGGGTGGTATTGTCCCTACCAAAGCTGAGACCAAACCTACGCCCTTGCATGTCTCACATACCTTCTGGGAAAATGTAGCTGAAATTTCACATCTTTTTAAGAAAATCCTTCTCCCTCACTAGTCTTCATACAGTACCACACTGTTTGCACACCCAGAGCAGCACTTTTTTGAGCTTCAAAATAGCTGTTCCATGTCTCTTCAGTAATCCTATGGGTAACACCATGCAGGGTTTGTCCAGTATATCTGCAAACTCTGATCTAGATGTCTTGGTGACCTTCACCAATCCAGATTTAAGTCTCCCAAATTAATGTCACTTCTCAATCAATTTGGGCACTATTCTAGGAACCAATTCAATTTACACAAATAAATATCCAAATAAATCACCAGATATCGAAACACAGACCAGGCAAGTGACCACATGGCAAGTTGCTCAAAGCATTTTCAAAGAGTTTTTCTTCATTTTCATTCCTGCTACCCTGACTTGACTAGAATTCTTGGGCTGAATATTTCATGACATAAGAGAATTTCTTTCCAGTCTGGTACCAGAGGTTTCTACAGTGTCTCTTTAGAGGGTCATTTTTCTCCCATCATTGACTTTCTGTGGCCCTCTAAGGTGTAGAGTCTCTGTTGTGATAGACTGTTGCACCATTTTAGGTTTTATTTTGTCTTCTGAAACACTGAGTAACTCATCTTGGTATGTTCAAATGAGTGTTCTTGCTTTACTTCAATCTATGTTTTTCATCAGTTTTATTTGACTTTATACTATGTATAGCCAAAAATCACAACGTTGTCCTCTATGGCTTTACAGAACACACACACACACACACACACACACACACACACACACACACACACACACACACACACACACACACACACACACACACACACACACACACACACACACACACACACAATCTTCATTTATAAATGTCACAAAATATAAATAGAAGCAGTTTAGAAAATAGAGAGCCGGCCAAGCTTTTTTAGCTGCTCTCAGTCACTGTTCCTTGACAGGTTATACTTTGAAAGAATATTTTGTACCATCTCCACAGAAAGTACAGTTTGATCTGATATTTTATTTTTGATGTTACATGTGGCCATGCTGTGAGATCATAATACACTTTAAGGTGTCCTGACATAGCAGTGATAGACTCCAACTCAACTCCAATTTTGTTATCATTCTACACTATGATTTTTTGTTATACTGTATATTTTGAAACTACAACTACTAGACAATGTTCAAAAGCTTCATTTAGTTGTTTTCATGGTGCAGTCTGTTTGATGGACATATTATAGATTGGACATTGGCTCACCATTTTTGTGGGGTTTGGCACTGTGTGGGGCTGGGACGAGGCAGTCTGTCCTATGCCTTGTGCTCACAGGCCTGGTTTGCTCTTCCATGAGGGACAGTCTGGTGCAACTGACCCTTGAGCCACCTGTCCACTCACCATGTGTCCTCTCCTATGGGGAGTTTCAGATTTGGCATAGGGTTCCTGCTGTGACTTGAAACTCTCTATGCAGCCAAGAGATGCACCTGTGGTGTAGGGGCAATATGGCACTGTTGCAACTCCTAACATTTCCTGTCTTCATCATACATTCCATTATATAGACAGATTTATAGCTCCCACACATACATGATCCACACATGAGCCCAGCCTTTTCTTCTGTGCTCATCATTGAGCCTTGGTCTCTCATGACCCTGTTGCTGGTTCACTGATTTTTCTTCCTTGGACCACCTTTGGTAGATTGCAAACATCCCTCAAGATGTGCAAT
Source organism: Thalassophryne amazonica (assembly GCF_902500255.1). Classification (NCBI taxonomy): domain Eukaryota; kingdom Metazoa; phylum Chordata; class Actinopteri; order Batrachoidiformes; family Batrachoididae; genus Thalassophryne; species Thalassophryne amazonica. The sequence continues at coordinate 73,996,113 of NC_047105.1, read as the reverse complement.
TTTGAAGATGGTCTGCCCCAGTCCTCCAGCCATCAAAATCTGGCCCTTGTCTGTCTTTCAAATCTTTCACATCCCAATTTTTCCTGCTTCCAAAACATAAACACAGAGGACCAAATGTTAATTTCCTGCCTGATATATTCCACCCACTGACAGGTGCCACTGTAACAAGATAATCAATGTTATTAACTTCACCTGTCAGCGGTCATGGTGCTATGACTGATTAGTGTACATGTGTATTTGTATGTGGGTGTGTGTACTTTTTTAACTCATGAAAAGCAAGCACTGTCTGATATTTTCACCACTGCTCCTGTCATGGACATCTTTTGTTCTGTTATTGTTGTGGTTATATTCCGTCTTTATTGTTATCTTTGTGACTAATTAAAATGGGAAGAAAACAAAGGCACCTACATTTTTTTGCAATATAAAAAGTGTATATGTTCTTAATGGTATGAGCTAACTGTAACTCATATTAGAGCAATATATATACTTGGTGGGGGGGGGGGGGGGGTTGCACTGATATATGGTTGTTGTTTTGAGATATCATCAACACTTACTGAGAAGAGCTTTCAGATTAAACAGTTTATTAAGATGATTTGTACTGCCATTGATTCAGTACCATCTCTCTTTTTCTCTTTCCATCAACCCTACTCACTCCATCATCTCTGACATCTCCCTTTTCTTGTCCTTGTCTTCCTTCATCTCTTATTTCCTTTCTCTCTTTGAGATCGAGCACCTCTACGGGCTGACTGTATTTGAGAACTACCTTTATGCCACCAACTCGGACAATGCTAACATGCAGCCTAAGACCAGTGTAATCAGGGTCAACCGCTTCAACAGCACAGACTACCAAGTTGTGACGCGGGTGGACAAGGGAGGAGCGTTACATGTCTACCATCAGAGACGCCAGCCTCCAGGTAGAATAGGAAAATGTTTGCACTGGAGAACACTTTATTCAAGTCTGTGGCTTGACAACTTTATTTTCCTCATCTTTGATGTCAAGTGCGTAGCCATGCATGTGAGGTGGACCAATTTGGGAAGGCTGGCGGTTGCTCAGACATCTGTCTGCTGGGAAATGGCCACAAAACGCGTACCTGCCGCTGTCGCTCTGGATTCAGCCTGGGCAGTGATGGCAAGTCATGCAAAAGTGAGTCTTACACACAGCAATGTTTAAGTCATGCCAACTACAGATTTATATCATTTTCAAAACATTGACATTATTATTAGAAATGACAACACTTGCCTGTAGCCACGGGGATCAGTTCAGCACTTACAGGATGGAGGTGACCCAAGTGTCAGTTTAATTGTAATCTCGAGGCTGGTAACTGTAATAATCCTCAAAACCAAGGCCAACAAAGGCTGGATCATGGATGGTGTCCTCCCCTGGGTTGGGGATTGTAGGGTACAAACAAAGTGTCTGAAGTAATCCTAACATTCTGGCTATATGATTGAGAACTGCCCTCAAGTCAACCTGATTCAGCATTTATGTAGAAGTATTTTAAAATTCCATTAGCAAATAATAGCATTATATTAATCTGTCCCCTGAGAATCGTCTGACCTTCAAAGTGACACCAGAGAATAGATTTAATTAAAGACTCTCTTGCTCATACTAAAATAATCCCTTCTCCCCGACCCTGCTGTGCAGGACATCCTTTAAAATCACTTAATTTTCTGTAAAGGTATTTGCTGGTTGTTTCGTATGTTTGTTTTATTAAATCAGCACAATTTATTTGGGAAAAGAAATTAGAAATTAACATTGATTTTAATTCTTTGCAGAATAAAATCATTGTAGGACTTTACATTTATGTGCATGTGATTATTTATTGCTGTTATTAATTCTGTAAATTTACATGCAGGATCATATTGGAAAGTAATGAATTTGCTCTTTTTTTACTGCAGAACCTGAGCATGAGCTCTTCCTTGTCTATGGTAAAGGTCGGCCAGGGGTCATCAGGGGCATGGACATGAATCCCAAAGTACCAGATGAGTACATGATCCCCATAGAGAATCTGATGAACCCCAGAGCTCTGGACTTTCATGCTGAAAGTGAGTTTATCTACTTTGCCGATGCCACCAGCTACATCATTGGGCGACAGAAAATTGATGGAACAGAGAGGGATACCATTCTGAAGGAAGGTAAGCTAATAGCAACTACTGTAAGTTAAAAGACTTGAGGTCTGATTGACTAAAGGTTGGTGTATGTTAAAATTTGCACATAGTAGCAATATGTGCAAAATACCACATATTTTCCGTTTTATGTGTTTGCCTTTATGAATATGCAATTTGGGGTGTGTCTATGTGACTGCACAAAATTGTGAACGGGAATATTCAAATAGGTGATGTTTGCACTGTATTTTGCAGGCATGTTTGACATCACTTCTTGCTTGTTTCTTTGAGAATAAACATCTCCATGCATAACAGGTAGATGCAAATATTGGAGTCTGTGTGGCACATCATATACAGGACACACGGCGTTTGGTATTACAGCAAACAAACATTCGGCTGGGCACACAGTTCTTTGTGTTCCGCCACAGAACACAGCATCATTATTCAACACTTTGTTAAAATACCCTGGATGGAACAACAATTAAATGTCTGAAACAGGAGATTTATTTTTTATGTACCAGTGCATGAACATGCTCAGTTATGTGGCAGGATTTGTGTTGTGTGTGGGCCGCCAGAAGAGGAGGTACTGCTGGCCCACCACCAGTGGGCGCCCTGCCTGAAGTGCGGGCTTCAGGCACGAGAGGGCGCTGCCGCCACGGACACAGCCGGGGGTGACAGCTGTCACTCATTATCTCTTGACAGCTGTCACCCATCTACTCAACATCATCTCACTCCATAAAGACCAGACGTCATCTCCACCTCGTTGCCGAGATATCGTACTTCATTGGAGGTAATATCCTCAGCCTTTGTGGTAATCTACTAATCTTTCTATTGTGAGTGTTTGCAGGAGTACCGGCCCTTAGTTTTGTGGAGGCTGAGTGAGTGCAGGACGGCACTCTTTTCCTCTGAGGGATCACTGCATTCACATATTGAGTGAGAGGTGGAGGTGGCATTCCCACCGTTGTTGTTATGGGGTGTACACACACCCACACTTGACTGTCTTTGTTCTCGCCAGCAGTACCAGATCCGACAGTCGGGGACGGTGATCACCTGGGAATTCGGGACTTGGCGGCTCCAGTATTCACCAGGTTCGGTGGCGGCGGAAATCGTGTGGTTCCGGCTCTTCTCAGGACAGACGTCTTCTATCCTCGAGCCTGCCCACACGTCACCTTTGTGGATTGACTGTAATCATATTCTGTGATTGTCTGTATGTTCGTTGTGCTCCTTCACAACATTAAATTGTTAATTTTTGGCTCATCTATTGACCGTTCATTTGCGCCCCCTGTTGTGGGTCCGTGTCACTACACTTTCACAACAATTTGTTTGTAATGAACCACAAGACGCACAGCTGCAAGTGGCTGTTTTAATTTCATTTTGCAATCAGATTTCTGACGTCAGCCAATCTGTGGTGCAAATTTGGTGAGAATCCGTGTGTTATGTGTCGACGCGGGTTGAGGAGCGGACCTGCGTCTGACAGAACCCAGCGGTAAAAATAACCAGAAGGCGGTTCCCAACAGAAACAATTTATTTTTCACCTGTGCTTACAAATGTAAAACATAAAAAGCGTCCCTCTGGTGGAGTGATAAGTGGCACGTTCTCCAGCGCCCGCAAGGATTAAACTCCGGCGCTCCTGGACTCACTACCACCGCCAAACACCCCCCAGGTGGACACGACGAACCGATTCTCTGTGGAGCAAAGAGAAGGTGAGGTGAGTCAGCAGATATAACTCTATCTTTCGCATAACACACGCTGTCAGCAACACACTCAGGTCAATGTTTCTCTTTAACTTTATACAAATGAGCAGCCTCTCACAACAAGTGGAGGATCACTTATCCAACAAGCCACCGCAGTGAGAAGCAAGCTACACAATTCTCTTCACAATCTCAGTTTACTGTGTAACAAAACACCAAGATACTATCAACAATTACTTAATCACTTAATTACCTTTAGCGTGTGCTGACAGCATGTGTCCTCACCCTTCCCTGCTTCACGGGCTCGATATGTCAAACCCAGGCGCGGTCCTCAGCGTCTCACAAACGAACGTCACAAGGTCAAGTTCCCGGCAGTTCTGCTCAAATCACACATGACTTATATGCAGAACGCCATCCAATTATCTGCTTCAGCTGCAAGTCTTCAAGGCCGCACGTGAGCCCCTGCCACAGGTGTTCCACATGACGCTAATAAGGGTGAGGACTCTTCAGCCAGCACTTTCTCCACAGACAAATCAGCCCTCATGCCACCTGGAGAGCAAAGAAAAGAAAAGAACACCAAAACAGCCAGCCACGCCCCCCCCAACACACAACACCGAGAAGTAGTTTTGAAGTAATCCTTCAAAGCCTATATAAAGTGAAATCTTGATCCAGAATCTGGATTCAGATGCAGATCACCTCCAAAATTTAATGGAGTCTTCCATGGCTTAATATTTATCTGTGGTGAAAATTTGGTGAGAATCTGTGAAATAGTTTTGAAGTAATGCTTCAAAGCGTATATAAATAGAAATCTTGATCCAGAATCTGGATTCGGATCCAGATCACCTCCAAAATTTAATGCAGTCTTCCATGGCCTAATACAGGGTTGGGCAATTATGTGCCATGAAGGACCAAGACACTGCAGGTTTACCTTTCTACCAATCACCTCAGCAGGTGATTTTATCAGGGCTGTGAAAACTCCACGGATCCGCGGGATTCCATCATGGGGATTTCATCATGGGGAGGCGGGTGGGGTGTTACTGATGTACTCTTTAATCGTGAACATCACTGAGTTTTTAAAATGCTTATCGCATAGCGTTCTCTTTTTTTTACGACATAGTGTAAGTTTTATAAGTCCGCGGACACTGATCTGTGTGTTACAGATACAAATCAGTTTCCTCAGATCCGCAGAGTTTCGCGGAGGAAAAATGCCACTCAAAGCGTAGCTGTTACGACAGTTGTCGTAAAGCAGGAGTGGTTGGTTGCTGCGGCGACGCTGTGTGGCTCCTGTGTGACGCTTAAGCTAAACGTAGCTTGTGGACATCCCAAACTTTTAGAGCTTTCAAGTTTTTAAAAGAAGATTTGTGCAGCATGTCTGTGTCACGGACCGACGTCGCACAGAGAGAAGATGGTGAGAAAGACTGTTTGAAAAAGTATTATAAGGACAAGAATCCGTGGAATTGTCGCTGGTTTCATCAACACACCTGGAAGATAAAAGAAACGGGAAAAGTGAACTGTGCCCTCTCAGGAAAACACGGTAAGAATTTTTCTCTCCCTGGAAAATAAACATTCTGCTGTTCAAACAGGATTTTAGACAAGATTATGTGACTTTTTACAAATCTAGACTTTCTTTCATTGTAAAAAAGACATTGTGGCTTTGAATGGATTTAGGCTGCATGAATTTACACAAGAATATAAGTGACTTTTTACTATAAGGTTTGTTATTGATATTTTACCATGATTTTCCAAATATTCTACAAGCTTTAGCTGTGGTTTTTGAAATGCTGTAACAGTCGTTTCAGTCTTCATAAATTTCATGTAGTTTAATTGTTCTGAGTTAATGCATAATTTGGTTTACAATTAAAAGGAAAATCATTCCAGGTCCTACTTCCATGTCATATTCTGTTATTTCAACATCATCATTGACAGGTCAAATAAAAGGTTGAATATAGGATCATTTAAATATCCACTAATTTTGAGATTTGTTCTTCAAGTCGATGCTGAAAAAGTATCATTAGATAAAAATTTAATTCTGGGGCCCTGCAGGGCCCTAGACCCTGACTCCTGGGGAGCTGTACCCCCCACCCCCCGAGACCCCCTTCAAATTTTCCTCGGATTTCACAATTTCCATTTCACAGTCCCGTTTCATTGATGTTCAGGTGTTTATGTTTAGGGGAGAAGCTCATCAGCAAACCCACCTGCTGAGGTGATTGGTTGCAAGGAAAACCTGCCTAGTCTTGGCCCTCGTGGCCCATCCCTGGCCTAATATGCATCCATGGTAAAAATTTGGTGAGAATCCGTGAAGTAGTTTTGACGTAATCCTTCAAAGCCTATAAAGTGAAACTTGATCCAGAATCCGGATCCAAATCGCCTCTTAAATTTAATGGGTTCTTCCATGGCCAAATATATATGATTTTATTATGTCCTTGTCAGATGTAATTAAGGCCATTAACGTGCAGAATCCTCATTTACACAGTGCTGTCTATGTCACATTGCTGTCTGCTATGGTTTTGCATATATAGTAGTGATTGCAAAACTGTCCTCACTCCTTCACACAAATCTTGGATTGCTCAAGCAATTTAGCTATCATTATCTAGGATCTTAGTAAATAAGGTCCTATGACTGTATGTTCCACACAACGTCCACAGCCTATAAATCACAACACCACATGTGCTGATGTGAGCATGTTTTTCTAAAAATAAGATGTGGTCGGGGAGGTCAGTCACAACAAAGCATTTATGTCTTAGACCACCAAAATCCAGGTCTAACCCAGACTATGTGGGTTTTGTGTACACATTTATTTTATTTTTTTATTTTTTCAATGCTGCAAACTGGATTGCTCCGACGAAGTGTCATTGTATAACCTGCAATGCCAATAAATTATCTATCTATGCAATGCCAATAAATTATCTATCTATCTATCTATCTATCTATCTATCTATCTATCTATCTATCTATCTATCTATCTATCTATCTATCTATCTATCTATCTATCTATCTATCTATCTATCTATCTATCTATCTATCTATGTGTGTGTCTGTCTGTCTGTCTGTCTGAACTCGAACACTGTCTAGTGTTGTATTTAAAGAGTGAGACACTCAGACATGCCTTAGGGCACCTTTACACATAGTACGAATGTGATCAAATTGCGCATGAAGTGCGCATGAAGCAGAAATCGTATGCAGTACGTGTAAAATAGTAGCTGCCTCTAACGCCTCGTACACCTGTTGCTACAACTATTTGTGCACACCAGCAGCTGAAAGACAGATGTGGTAGGTGTTGGCCAAATTCCAGGTAACACACGCGAACATCCAACACCGCTCGCTTGGCACTGAGAAAATGTGTGGCCATTCATGCTGTTAGCACAAAAACAGTCAACAGTCGATCACTTTTGAGCTGGATGTGAAATTTGTCTAAGTGCCCCCACAAGTGTGGCTTTGCAAACACACACAGTGACACATTGGTGTGTGCGCTGAACTGACAGGGGGTGTGTTCACTGACAGGAGCGGCTGTGGAGATCTCTGGTTCTGGATGTCCCAGCTGGAGAACATGTGCAATGTCTGGGCGGACATGAACTAACAACTGTCCACTGTGACACGCGTGTGTCTGCTTGCTGTCCTCACGTGGACATACATAAACACATATATCGCTGTTGCAATGGGCTGCAGCGAGTGATCGCACACTGCGCACATTGACAAACTACCCCAGGTGAAATGGGCTGTCAGATCATAACATGCAGCGGGCGATCTGAATGTCACATCATCCACGTGAGCTCTGTTCCACATGACGCGGTGTCTGTCCTGCGGCACACTGTCCACAAGACACGCATGTCGTGCCAGACACAAGTGTAGGGCTGCAGATGTGGACATGATAAGAGCACCCTGCTTCTCATTTATGTCATTTCATGACTGTATATCTGTGACCGTGGGTCATCTACAGAGGAACAGACAGATCATATTTGTACTGTCCACTTGATAAGAGGAATTCCATAAAATGCTGTGTTTTTATATTGTGTGTGGTTGTATTTTTTTTAACACGTTCATGTCCTTCTTGATATCAGCCATTTTTCCGCACCTTTTTCAGGACAGGGATGGTAGCTCAGTGGTAAAGTTTCTGGCTGGCAGTCTGAGCTTTTGGAAACTGCAGGTTCGAATCCCGTGGGTGGCATGTATTTTTTATTCATTTATTTTTTCACAGCAAGTGCACGATGTGGTTACACATAATGCAGGTGCTCACACTGTGTTCCCGTGTGCACGAAACCGTAGCAGTGGCATCATTCACGCTTGCCTGTCAGCTCGATGTTTTCATGGGGTTCGCCCTGATTTGTACTTATTCGTACTATCTGTGAAGGGGCCCTTACACAGGTGGGTTGACATTACACATACTCTCTGCTCTCAGCAACATATAATGTAGGACCATGAAACTGAGCACAAACATTAACAATGAAATGGAAGTAATAACATAATGGGAAAAAACCTTAATAACTTTGGTTTTCACCATATTTTAATAGCTGCTCTCCTCCCCCATAACTGGAGCTGTGTGGAGATGGACGAACAGAGGTGGATAAAATATTCACCACAGGGACTGTAATTTAAACATCATTAAGCCACATAACAACCTGTACTTTGATACAAAAACACATTACAGAAGAAATTACACACAGAGGGAACTGAGAAAATTTGTGTTTGTGCTAAAATGCACAGTGCATGACGGCAAATGTGCAGTTAAGGACAGACTGGAGAGTTTTTCCGCTTACCTTAAAAAGTACTGCAGGTGATAAGTAATGTTGGTTTTATTCATTCAGGAATTTGCCTTTGAGGTCCAACTCAAAGGCTGAAACAGCCTAAACTTGGTCAGTGAACAAAATTTTGAGAAATATCAGTTTATGTCACCACTGTTTTTCATACCAGACACGATAACTTCAGTGCTTCTCCTACAGTACCCCCACAAGGTTTTTTTAAATAATGCCAAATATTAATTGATTTGGATGTCAATCATTTTGGCACATGCAATTATGGCTTTCACTAATACTATCTGAAGTAACTATTTTTGAAAGTGATTTGATTTGAAAAGTGATTTGAGTTAATCGTACATATTACATACTACATACATACTACTACAGTTACATACAGTATGCAAACACCCAGACTGGCACACACATATATGAAACCGCCCAAAAAACTGTAAGTATGAACTAGAGATTTGGAAAATTAAACTTGTGTCTTTATCCATTACACACTTTCCAAAGAATATACGCAGTCTGTACACACACCCTAATGCTTATTCCGAGATGGTCCTATGGAGCAAGTAACCACAAAACACTCCTGCTTATTTCCAAAATAATATATGAAGAAAATCAGAACAATGCATACATGTACATACATATATAACAACTAATGGATGGGGTGGGACAGAAAAAGGGGAGAAAAAAGACCCTAAACTATTTGAGTGCTGTGGAACATAGGGGATGCTAATGTCCTACAGTTCCAAGGTTCCTGTCAAAGGATTGTGGTATCTTTTTTCTAAGCTTTCCATCAGCTTTCAAACTTGTGGTGAAGTGTAAATGTAATGAAATTTGGCTTTGTCAGGTAAGATTTTGCAGTGAGAATTAAAGTAGAACCAAGGGAATGTGGTGAAGGCATCACCCATTTTATGCAGGTCCTTCAAACTCAGCATGATGGGAAGCAAGGCAGTGGAATCCCACAGGCAAAGTGTGAAATGCAACATTACAAAATCAGCATGCCAACAGACACCGGGTATGTCTCAGTTCTAGTGTGATCCTGCATTAGTCCCAACCTCTTCCTGAGATACCGGCACACTGCTAGAAGATCTCTGAACAGCACCTCGCTGTACACCAACCTTAGTGTAGTGTTGGTCTTTCATTCTGACTGGCATTAAAAAGTCTTAAATCTATTGACGCTGTAGGAACCCTGTCAGCCACTGTGCAGCACCTGAATCAGGGTCACTTTGGTCCGGCCTCTATTTGTTTTGACATTCTTCATAGGGGGATCTGGAGTCAAATTTCAAGAGCGAACATGCACCATGCGCTCTACCAGTGATGACCGAGGGGATTCTGGCAGTCAGTATGCACATTAATTTTTTTTGCAGCTATCATGTGATTTTTCTGTGTGGTATCACTTTCATAAAAGTGTTTTCTGTGTGGTATCACTTTCATAAAAGTGTTTTCTATGTGATATCACTTTCATAAAAGCAATAATGTAGCTTAATAATTTGAAAAAACTATGATAGAAAATACAAATATATTTTTCTGTCAAACGCAGAGGTTTTTTTTTTTAAAAAACAATCATCGTGCTTTGCAAAACGATGGTAGGATTTCATAATCAATGAACACATCACTGAAAGGTGTACGGCCTCTGGCTTTTTAAGATTTCACTCAATCACTCATCTTCAACCAGGATCCAGGATCTGGTCGCGGGGGCAACAGCTACAGCAGTAGACCCCATACTTCCCTTTCACGGGTCATATTGACCACCTCTGACCAGGGGATCCCGAGGTGTTCCCAGGCCAGTGTGGAGATATAATCTCTCCACCTAATCCTGGGTCTTCCCTGGGGTCTCCTCCCAGATGGACGTGCCTGGAACACCTCCCTAGGGAGGCACCGAGGAGTTATCCTTACCAGATGCCCGAACTACCTCAGCTGGCTCCTTTCAATGCAAAGGAGCAGCGGCTCTACTCCAAGCTCCCCATGGATGACCGAACTTCTCACCCTATCTCTAAGGGAGACACCAGCCACCCTCCTAAGGAAGTCCATTTTGGCCGCTTGTACCCGTGATCTAGTTCTTTCGGTTATGACCTAGCCCTCATGACCATAGGTGAGAGTAGGAACAAATATTGACCAGTAGATCGAGAGCTTCACCTTTTGGCTCAGCTCCCTTTTCATGACAACAGTATGGTAGAGTGAATGCAGTACTGCCTCTGCTGTGCCAATACTCCGGCCAGTCTCATGCTCCATTGTCCCCTCACTCATAAACAAGACCTCGAGGTACTTGAACTCCTTCACTTGGGGCAAGACCTCATTGCCTACCCGAAGTAGGCAATCCATCGGTTTTTTTGCTGAGAACCATGGCCTCAGATTTAGAGGTGCTGATCCTCCTCCCGGCCGCTTCACACTCGACTGCGAACCAATCTAGTGCGTGTCGGAGCTCACAGGCTGATGAAGCCAACAGGACCACATCATCTGCAAAAAGCAATGATGAGACCGTGAGTCCATCAACATGGAAACCCTCCTCCCTCTGACTACGCCTCAATATCCTGTCCATGAATATCACAAACAGGATCAGTGACAAGGTGCGGCCCTGGCGGAGGCCAACCCCCAATGTAAACGAGTCCCACTGCCGAGCACCTGAACACAGCTCTCGCTTTGTGAGTACAGAGATTGGATTGCCCCGAGAAGGGACCCCCTCACTCCATACTCCTGCATATAATTGCTGCAGTTCACCTGCAGTAATTGGATACCGATACTCGCCCTCGTCTAACTCAGGCGAATATCGGTCATTTTGGGCGAATGGGCATGGACCTCGGGCCTCTGAAAATGCATACCGCCATCCAAAAGCATGTTATTGTATTAATATTGCGATGTCAACAATCCTATGTAGTTCTTCCTTGGGTGTAAAGAAGTAAGCAATCCTTGAATAGGAAGTATGTTTACTTGAAGTGAAGTCCCTGCTTCTTGGAAATTTACTCCTCCATACATCCACGAGGCCTGCTTCTGTGGATTCATATTTGAGTACTTTGCTCATTCTAGATAGGGGAGCTTTCAGGTAGGTTGTTGGTCCATTAGTTGCGGCAACACATAATCAAATCTCTTCCCATTAAAAGCATCCCAGAGCTGTATTGTAATATTGTAATATAAATATCATAGTAACCATTGCTGTGATGAAACTGTGGTCATCCTCTTTGGGTCATATACATTTATGAGGGACACTGATATGACATCAGTTAATCCAGTAATCGTTGTCTCTATGTAGCAATGTTGGTGTGAAATTTGTTTGTCTGTGTATGTATAAGAATGGATACTCCCCTCTTCCTGCCTGATTGGTGTGAAGAATAGTGTATTTTGCCTGCCCAAGATTTTCTTAGCTTCTCATGTTCCACCTTGTTTATTATTGCTGTTAACAGCTCTCCCTGCATCCCACAATCAAGTTTTATGTCTCTTTTTCTTTTCAGGACAACCTGTGCTTTCAAAATATATATGTTTTTGTTGTGTTTTATAAGTGTAATAAAGGTTTACAATCAAAAATAGGCAAGGAAAAAAATAAAGTGAAAAATAATTTTACACACACATTTATTCAAAACACACAGCAAACTATAATAAACAACTGTTTTGACACTTTATAAAGGTAATTTGAGGTCTTGTGTGAAAGTCTGTACAACAAAAAGGTTCAAACAATAAACACAAATGCACATTTTGAACAATATATACAAAATGGTCTATGCATTTTGTTGTCCATTGATATGGTAAGTAGTGCTTTATGCAGAGAAAGCAACAGAGTTATCCAGTAACATTTACATGCATACTAGTGGAGCAATCCTGATAGTTACACACTCTTTGTTTGAGCACGTGAGATTGTCATCAGAGGCTCTCCGTCTGCTCCTGCTTTCACTGATCGCTGTGCGTAATGTCGCAGGGCACACTGAGTATGTACTAATAGTATGTACTCATTGGAACACCCAGGGGGCTATTCAAACGGGCCAACTAGTAACACATCACTCCTGAAAACGATCTTTGGCTTTTCACGTGAGGTAAATCTACCCTACAATTGGATTTTGGAAAACCATGTGACGGTGAACCAATTCCAATTGGACGCTCACATTGTGCACGTCATCACCAGTGTTGCCACAGTTACTTTGAAAAAGTAATCCAATTACTCTTGAAATTGGTTAAGTTACTCCTTGAAAAAGTAACTTAGTTACATTACTGATTACTCAGTTGGAAAAGTAACTAAGTTAGATTACTAGTTACTTTTTTAGTTACTTTCCCCAGCTGCCGACAACAACCCTCTGCCACCTCAACATGACAATGATACCTGTTTTGCCAAAACTCACTTTATAGTCACCCTTTCTTGACTTCAATGAAAATAAATACTTGTTTTATAAAAAGTAAAATAAAGACCTCTTTCTTGACCTCATATTTAACTGTTGACAGCACTGTAACAGTAAAACTTGCAATTTCTAGCCTACATTGTTTATAAATGTAACTATTAAATTCATTCTAACATTTAAATTCTCTCTAAACATTTTACTTGTCGAAATTATTATTATTTTAAGTAGTATTAGTAGTTGTAGTAAAAAAACGACTTCAAAACTGGACCTTTAATCTAGGGGTGTTGTGGGGGGGCACATCTCTGCCCCACGCCCCCATTCTATCTGGATTCGCCTCTGCTTTGGCGTTTGAGCACAAAGAATGGATAACATTTATTTATGCAGAAAACATGACCAGATTTACAGGTAAGAAAGTTTTATTGCGTTTTCACATCATGTGGTCCTCAGAAAGAGAGTTTAGGTGCATTTGAGTGGAAAATAGTGTTAGTTGTTGACGCGTCGCAGAGGATCACCTGTTTTTAGCAGCAGATACGGAGCAGCTCAGCTCAGAATTCTAAATAAAGGAGAAAAAAAAGCATAAAAATGTCTTTGTAAAGCTCAGTGTAGGTGTGCTGTTGTCACCGTGCTTTAAGAGGTGAGGACAAGTCGTAGCTGCTGCAAAAAAACGCGGATGAAAAGCTCACAGCTCGCTTAAAGTGGGCAGTTCAGTCGAACCCCGACCCCCTGCCCACGGACCAAGTTTAATGCTGCTATCGACCCACAATGTAAAAATAATAGTAACGCACAGTGACTTGGAGAAGTAACTTTAATCTGATTACTGATTTGGAAAGATTAACGCGTTAGATTACTCGTTACTAAAAAAGTGGTTAGATTAGAGTAACGCGTTACCGGCATCACTGGTCATCACACAGCTTTTATGAGGAGTACGAAGATGGCCGATGGCTGGCTTGAAAGTCTGCGGCGTTAACTTTTCAGCAAAAAAAAGTAAGTTTCTATCTCATATCATTCAAACGTTATTTATAATTTAGTAAATCTTGGTCTTAGCTGTCGTATACGACGGCGTCTGCCCCAGAGGGTTAAGGACATGTAGCAGCAAAATCATAACAACTTAGATTTAGTCTCTTAGTAACCATCCAATGATCCACCAGGATTACTTTGTGCACTTCATGACCGGTTTCAAAGTATATACAGTAGCATTCACAACAAACAGCTACGGAGACGTCCGAAAACAAAGTACTGGTAACTATTCGGGTTTGTCCGACAAGTGACGTATAGCAACTAGAAGCATCCCAGCGTACGCTTCGATGGAATGTAGCTGATAACGTTAAGAATGGAGGCACAGATTAATTACAAAGTTTGCATAAGTGTGATGTCTTGTTATGATGACTCACTTTTAAGTGAAAACTGTTAATCGTGATGCAGAAAAACAGAAAAGCTAACAAATCCATCTCTGTGTCCAGGCAATCTGTTAAAAACAGAGTCAGATGTCCCCATGTCCATGTCCACATCAGCTTCATTAAACCAGCATCCACACAAACAGCCAGTCACCACAATTTTGGATCCAAAATCCGACACTCAGAAAAAGTTAAGAGTTTCGGGGTGAAGTATGTCGTCACCTGTCTGTAAATCCGAGCCATCACTTTCAAACGGCAGCGCAGAAGCTTTATTTTCAGATGGAGTAAGTTCATTTCCCTCTGTCTGTCAGTCATTGGGATATTTCTGTTTTGCTAATTAGGACGTCACACACTGAAAAATTCAGAGAATTGCAGAATGAAACGTTTTCCAGGAATGCACCTGCTAATGCTCAGAGTGAGAGGAATAAAATACAACAGAGATCACTAACTACAATCATGAGTACTTTTATGCTGTCTTACTAACTGGGACCTTAAAAAAACATGAGACGTGTCCGTTAACAGGACCATGAAAGCCCCTAACATTATAGCTCCCAATTTTTAGCGTGCCTATTACTTCGAATTCACAGCTTATATCATAATTCCCTGATGTTGTACGCTAACACAAAAATGTGGGGAGTGCAGAAGAACAGTACACACATGGATCAGTGGAGCCATAGATGGAGTGGAATAAGCAAAAATGCCAGCTACAGCTGTACCGAGAATTTTTTTAACTTCAATGAGCGTAAAGAGAATCTGAATAAGAACATGGAATGATAACACTGTTGTTTCTGTATTTAGCACAGTGTCCTCTGGGAAGAAGAGGATCAAAACAAAACAAACAAAAAAATCCACAACATCTAATAACACTACAACTAACAAACACACAATAACACGGTGGGACCTGGTCCCTAGCTACTAAACCAAGCAGAAAAAGTCCACAGTCAAGCTTGAAGTTGACTGTGCTTTAATTGTGCTAAGATAAGGAGAAAGAAAATAGTTTTTTTTTAAATCGAGAGTTATGAATGTAACTACGGTTCTATGAATTCCGGATGACCGCCAGAGGGCGGTGCTTTAGCACCTGGATAACTACATGTACGCAGCACAGACGTCGAGAATATGTACCAACAAAGTCAGGCCATTGAATGTGACCTGGGTGACGTCACTGGTTGTCTTTATATACCAGACGCACCCAGCGCTCGCTTCTTTTCAGAATGAACTCGCAAGACTCTGAGTGACAAGCAACTCTGGCGGTCATCCGGAATTCATAGAACTGTAGTTACATTAGTATCTCTCGTTCTATTTTATTCCTCCTGACCGCCAGAGGGCGGTGCTTTAGCACCTGGATGACTTAATACCAACAAGGTCACAAAGACTCACACTCACCTCGCATCACCAGTGGGGAGTGGAGGCAGACAATACCGCCGAAGTCACTGCAGGAGGAGCAGCCACATTCAGTCTGTAATAGCGGGCGAAGGTACAGGACGAAGCCCACGTAGCAGCAGCACAAATATCACTCAAAGGGACACCTCAGTGCAGTCCAGGAGGTGGACACCCCTCTGGTGGAATGGCACGTAACCTTAGGAGGCTGAAGACCTCTGGACCTGTATACTTGTAAAATGGCATCCATGACCCAATGCGAGAGTCGCTGCTTTGAGACAGCACAGCCTCTTTTGTGATCTCCGTAACACACAAAAAGGGCATCCGTTTTCCGGATCCCGGCAGTCGCACTAATGTACTGCTTCAACATTCGGACAGGACACGGGGAACCTGAAACAGATAATCCTGGATCAGAATGCGGGACATACACAGCCAAGGAAACTGGCTGGTTAACATGAAAAGTTGAAATTCTCTTGGGTAAAAAGGATTCAAAGGATTCAAGGATTCAAAAGGATTCAAAAGAATTTTATTTTCATATGCACAAAAGAACATGTTCCCTGCACAATGAAATGTGTCTACTGCATTTAACCCATCCTAATTGCCAGTAGGAGCAGAAGTCGCCATTAGGCGCCCGGGGACCAGCTCCACATGTACATCCCTGCCTTGGTCAACAGCAGGGCTGAGCAAACGAAGACCGACCCATAACAAACGACACACAACACACATAGGCCGGCCCGGTACATAAACACATATTAAAAAAGCACACACGAAGGAAAAAGGAGAAAAAAAACCAGAGCTGGAGAAGCTGAGGGGCAGGGGATGACCAGGGAGCGAGGCTTAAGTGTTGATCTTCTTGAAGAGGTTTTTTATCACAGTGGTCTTGGAGTGCAGCTGTGTTTTGGGGAGGCCAAATGAATATCCAGATTAGCAGACGCCTGAAAGATTCCACAGTTCTGAGAACAGAGTGGCTCTCAATGCATCTGAATGTAGAATGTGGTCGGATTAGGCCACAGCATAACCCCAGATCCGTCAGAATTCCATCGCAAACAGTCCCCAGCGACTGATAGGGCATGGAGCTCTCCCACCCGCTTAGCCGGAGACAGTGCAAGTAGAAAGGCAGTCTTCACTGACACCCATTTAAGATCAGCACTTTCAACTGGTTCGAAAGGGGATAAGCTTAAACCCTCCAGTACTAGAGGAAGTTCCCATGAATGTATGCGTGCAAGCCTTGGAGGCCGCAAACGTAGAGCACCTTTCAAAAAATGACACACTAAGAGGTGTGAACCCACTGACCGGCCATCAACGTAGACGTGCCGGGCAGAGATTGCAGCAACATAAACCTTCAAGGTAGCGACAGAAATTCCTTTCTCCAGCAGTTCTCGTAAATATTTGAGGAGAATAGGCACAGGGCAATGCTCCGGGTCTAACTTTTGTTTCTCACACCACCACGCAAACAGCCTCCATCTGTTGTCATACAAAGCCCTGGTAGAAGCAGCACGTGAATTAAGGATAGTCTGAACAACAGCCTGGTCACAAGAACTTAACAAGGAGTCTGGCCCCTCAACGGCCACACATACAGTTGAAGGCGTTCTGGGTGAGGGTGCCAAATCCTCCCCTGTAGCTGTGACAACAAATCCTTCCTCTCTGGGAGAGCCCAAGGTTCTCCCTCGAGGAGTTTGTAAATCATGGGAAACCAAATCCTCCCAGGCCAGAATGGAGTAACCAGCAGCACCCTGTGGCTGCTCTGAGCTATCCTGTGCAGTGTCAACATCAGCAGCGGGAGAGGAGGGAAGGCATAAAGGAGGCAATCCGGCCACGGGTGAGCCAATGCATCCTGCCCCAGCGGGCTGTCTGGTTCCAAGAGGGAGTACCATCGTGGGCAATGTGTCGAGGTGCTTGAAGCAAAAAGGTCCACTTCCGCTGCACCATATTTCTGCCAGATCATTTGGACCACAATCGGGTTCAGTCTCCACTCTCCCGATGGTGGTTTCTGTCTGGAGAGTAAATCCGCTATGCTGTTCTGTACACCGGGCAGATGAACTGCTCTGACACTCTGAAGGCGAGGCAGTGCCCATAAATCAAATCAAATCAAATCAATTTCATTTATATAGCGCCAAATCACAACAAACAGTTGCCCCAAGGCGCTTCATATTGCAAGGCAAAGCCATAAAATAATTACAGAAAAACCCCAACTGTCAAAACGACCCCCTGTGAGCAAGCACTTGGCGACAGTGGGAAGGAAAAACTCCCTTTTAACAGGAAGAAACCTCCAGCAGAACCAGGCTCAGGGAGGGGCAGTCTTCTGCTGGGACTGATTGGGGCTGAGGGAGAGAACCAGGAAAAAGACATGCTGTGGAGGGGAGCAGAGATCAATCACTAATGATTAAATGCAGAGTGGTGCATACAGAGCAAAAAGAGAAAGAAACACTCAGTGCATCATGGGAACCCCCCAGCAGTCTAAGTCTATAGCAGCATAACTAAGGGATGGTTCAGGGTCACCTGATCCAGCCCTAACTATAAGCTTTAGCAAAAAGGAAAGTTTTAAGCCTAATCTTAAAAGTAGAGAGGGTGTCTGTCTCCCTGATCCGAATTGGGAGCTGGTTCCAGAGGAGAGGAGCCTGAAAGCTGAAGGCTCTGCCTCCCATTCTACTCTTACAAACCCTAGGAACTACAAGTAAACCTGCAGTCTGAGAGCGAAGCGCTCTATTGGGGTGTTATGGTACTATGAGGTCCCTAAGATAAGATGGGACCTGATTATTCAAAACCTTATAAGTAAGAAGAAGAATTTTAAATTCTATTCTAGAATTAACAGGAAGCCAATGAAGAGAGGCCAATATGGGTGAGATATGCTCTCTCCTTCTAGTCCCTGTCAGTACTCTAGCTGCAGCATTTTGAATTAACTGAAGGCTTTTCAGGGAACTTTTAGGACAACCTGATAATAATGAATTACAATAGTCCAGCCTAGAGGAAATAAATGCATGAATTAGTTTTTCAGCATCACTCTGAGACAAGACCTTTCTAATTTTAGAGATATTACGCAAATGCAAAGAAGCAGTCCTACATATTTGTTTAATATGCGCATTGAATGACATATCCTGATCAAAGATGACTCCAAGATTTCTCACAGTATTACTAGAGGTCAGGGTAATGCCATCCAGAGTAAGGATCTGGTTAGACACCATGTTTCTAAGATTTGTGGGGCCAAGTACAATAACTTCAGTTTTATCTGAGTTTAAAAGCAGGAAATTAGAGGTCATCCATGTCTTTATGTCTGTAAGACAATCCTGCAGTTTAGCTAATTGGTGTGTGTCCTCTGGCTTCATGGATAGATAAAGCTGAGTATCATCTGCGTAACAATGAAAATTTAAGCAATGCTGTCTAATAATACTGCCTAAGGGAAGCATGTATAAAGTGAATAAAATTGGTCCTAGCACAGAACCTTGTGGAACTCCATAATTAACCTTAGTCTGTGAAGAAGATTCCCCATTTACATGAACAAACTGTAATCTATTAGATAAATATGATTCAAACCACCGCAGCGCAGTGCCTTTAATACCTATGGCATGCTCTAATCTCTGTAATAAAATTTTATACTCAACAGTATCAAAAGCAGCACTGAGGTCTAACAGAACAAGCACAGAGATGAGTCCACTGTCTGAGGCCATAAGAAGATCATTTGTAACCTTCACTAATGCTGTTTCTGTACTATGATGAATTCTAAACCCTGACGGAAACTCTTCAAATAGACCATTCCTCTGCAGATGATCAGTTAGCTGTTTTACAACTACCCTTTCAAGAATTTTTGAGAGAAAAGGAAGGTTGGAGATTGGCCTATAATTAGCTAAGATAGCTGGGTCAAGTGATGGCTTTTTAAGTAATGGTTTAATTACTGCCACCTTAAAAGCCTGTGGTACATTGCCAACTAATAAAGACAGATTGATCATATTTAAGATCGAAGCATTAATTAATGGTAGGGCTTCCTTGAGCAGCCTGGTAGGAATGGGGTCTAATAGACATGTTGATGGTTTGGAAGAAGTAACTAATGAAAATAACTCAGACAGAACAATCGGAGAGAAAGAGTCTAACCAAATACCGGCATCACTGAAAGCAGCCAAAGAGAACGATATGTCTTTGGGATGGTTATGAGTAATTTTTTCTCTAATAGTTAAAATTTTATTAGCAAAGAAAGTCATGAAGTCATTACTAGTTAAAGTTAAAGGAATACTCGGCTCAATAGAGCTCTGACTCTTTGTCAGCCTGGCTACAGTGCTGAAAAGAAACCTGGGGTTGTTCTTATTTTCTTCAATTAGTGATGAGTAGTAAGATGTCCTAGCTTTACGGAGGGCTTTTTTATAGAGCAACAGACTCTTTTTCCAGGCTAAGTGAAGATCTTCTAAATTAGTGAGACGCCATTTCCTCTCCAACTTACGGGTTATCTGCTTTAAGCTGCGAGTTTGTGAGTTATACCAGGGAGTCAGGCACTTCTGATTTAAGGCTCTCTTTTTCAGAGGAGCTACAGCATCCAAAGTTGTCTTCAATGAGGATATAAAACTATTGACGAGATAATCTATCTCACTCACAGAGTTTAGGTAGCTACTCTGCACTGTGTTGGTATATGGCATTGGAGAACATAAAGAAGGAACCATATCCTTAAACCTAGTTACAGCACTTTCTGAAAGACTTCTACTGTAATTAAACTTATTCCTCACTACTGGGTAGTCCATCAGAGTAAATGTAAATGTTATTAAGAAATGATCAGACAGAAGGGGGTTTTCAGGGAATACTGTTAAGTCTTCAATTTCCATACCATAAGTCAGAACAAGATCTAAGGTATGATTAAAGTGGTGGGTGGACTCATTTACATTTTGAGCAAAGCCAATCGAGTCTAACAATAGATTAAATGCAGTGTTGAGGCTGTCATTCTCAGCATCTGTGTGGATGTTAAAATCGCCCACTATAATTATCTTATCTGAGCTAAGCACTAAGTCAGACAAAAGGTACGAAAATTCCCAGAGAAACTCACAGTAACGACCAGGAGGACGATAGATAACAACAAATAAAACTGGTTTAATAAGAGAAGCTTCCGAGTTTCTGCCAATGAGTGATTAGACCTGGTGCCCCCCTGATGGTTTATGTGATAGACTGTTGACGTGTTGTCCGACCGGACAAGAACATGTCTTCCTCTCAGGGCCGGGAGGAAATGCTTGAGAGCCAGTCGCACAGCGCGAAGCTCCAGCACGTTTATGTGTTGGAGTCTCTCCTGAGGACTCCAGACACCCCTCACCATCCTGTGATTCTACACTGCCCCCCAACCTTTGAGTGATGCATCTGTAACAACCACCTCTCGGCGAGAAGGAACAGAGCCTAGAGGGACACCCTTGCAGATGAAGTCCACGGTCCCCTAGGGTTTGAGGTGCAGAAGGCACTGGTTGGAGAGTCGTACAAGCCTGTGCTGATGCAACTTTGAGTTGAGGCCTAGGTTGTTGATCCATATCTGTAGGGGATGTAAGAACAGAAGTCCCAAAGGTACCACTAGCGACATTGCAGTCAATTTGCCCATCAACTGGAGCAGCAAACCAAAAGGCAGCGTCACAGCCCGTTGAATGTGTGAGACAAGACGAATTACATCGTCCACTCTCTGCGGGGATGGCGATGCAGTCATAGTCAGGGAGTTGATGGCAATGCCGATGAAGGTCGTTTGTTGACTGGGAACAAGAGAACTCTTTGCAAAGTTCACTGTGAGTCCTAAATGAGAGACATGGTTCAGTAGAAGAGCTGTGTCGTTGTGCGCCTGCTCCTGAGTCGGAGCACAGACAAGCCAATCATCTAAGTAGGGTAGGATTCTTAATCCAAGAGCTTGCAGTGGGGCTAGTGCTGCAGCCATACATCTGGTAAATGTACGAGGGGCGAGAGAGAGGCCGAAAGGAAGCACCCTGAACTGGTATGCCTGACCTTCGAAAGCAAAGTGGAGAAACTACCTGTGATGAGGCGCCACTGGCACATGGAAATAGGCGTCTTTTAAGTCGACACTTGTGAACCAGTCTCCTGGTGTGATAGTTTGAAGGACGTCTACTGTGCGGAGCATGTGAAACTGCAGCACTTTGATATAACGATTCGGACGTCGGAGATCGAGGATAGGACGAAAGCCGCCATCCTTCTTTGGAACAAGGAAGTAAATTGAGTAGAACCCCCTGAGCTGGTCTGAACTGTGAACTGGCTCTATGGCCCCCTTCTCCAGGAGTTCCAAAATCTCCCGTTGTAGGGCAGCAGACTGCACCGAGTCGGAAACAACAGTCATACTCACCCCATTGAACTTTGGAGGACGACATCTGAAGTGAATTCTGTAACCTTCGAACAAGGTTGAAATGACCCATGGGTCTTGAACTTGAGCCTCCCAGTGGCTGAGTTGATTTCGTGAAAAACAGCTGGGGGCCAAACATTGGCAGTCAGACCCGACCACCTCTGCCTCGCATCCCTGAGGACCTCTGGGCACGATTACTGGAAGCTCTGTGAAACTGTTCAGTTCTCGGGGGTCTGCCCGTAGGCTCAGGAAAGGCAGGCTGCTGGGAGAGCTGGCCCTCAACTGCAAAAGCACGTGCAGCTCTGGGAGTCGGCGGAAGCCTGGATGTAGAGTGAAAAGCTGTAGCACGTCTGACTGGCTGAGGTCTGGAAGACCGGTGTAGGTCAACAAACTGTTGCCGAGATTTACTAGCCTCAACAGCACGCTCCAAAGTTTGTTGGGTTGCAGGTCCAAATACTTGGCCTGGAAGAACCGGCAGCGAATGGAGTGTGCCTCTGCAGGATTCGGACAGGGGGGACTGCGCAAGCCACACCTGACGTCTAGTGATGGTAAGGGTCTGTCTGCCAAGCTCTCTGGACATATAAGCAAAGGTTTGGAGTGAGGCATCACTAAGACTTTGCGTAGCATCATCACCCTCTGCCTCCCTCAAAGACTTTGAGAGGGCAAGGGCTAAATGGGACAGTGAGTTGCCTAGGCCAGTGTTTTTCAACCTTTTTTGAGTCGCAGCACCCTTTTTATATTTACAAAATCCTGCGGCATACCACCAACTAAAATAATATTATAATGCTATTACCTCTGGTTTTGCGCAAAACCCAATTATCGCAATAGAAAATCGATACAGAAAACATCGCATTTCGAAAATCCTCAAGCATTTTGCGCTCTGATCTCAAGTAGAGCTGTCACGATTAGAAATTTCTGGAGACGATTAATTGTCAGACAAATAATTGCGATTGATGAATATATTGTCTATTTTTTTTTCTTTTTTTTCCCCTTCTTTATATTCTACTATTGTAGTATAATTACACAACTCTGGAAGAACGTTTGGCTTCTGTGAGTGGAGAAACTGGGAATGGTGCAACATTTTTATTTTTATCTTCATTTTACATACAGTCCCAACTTTTTATGATTTGTGGTTGTTTCTGTTGCATTTCTGAAATTGTTTCTCATCAGTCACATTTTGTGCTTAAACACTACATTAAGCTCAAGACTGAACAAATAAATACCTTTGGAAAATAACAGCTGTTAAAGTTCAGAGTTCTCACCTGCTTTTTGTGATCTGTGCGTCTGAACATTTTTTTTTGTGTGTATCTCAGTTCATTCATATATTCTCATTTTTTAAATATGTTTTTAAAGATATTTGACCGTTTATTTCATCTCATGATCTCATAAATTCAGCATACGACGCGCACATGGTGTGAACAGGACGGTAACGGCAGAATCACACCTTTAGAGAAAGTTCAGAGAGAAGTAAAAGCTTCACGTTGTCGTTTTGTTAACATGTTCACTCCATTTAAAATCCTCTCTCTGCTCCGCGCTCGCTGCGCACTGAACGTGTCGCGCCTGCATTCAGGAATCTCCCTCACCCACCCCCTCCCTCGCAGTCTGCAGCCTGTTAACTCCGCGCGCGTGCACACACAGGCACAGACACACACACCGACAGCTCCGCATTTTAGACGGCTTTTGAAGGAGACGGCACTGTTTTAATCGGCCGTCAGCCTCCTTGTTATTGTCCCGCCTTAAGACGAGAGCGAGGCTGCAGCACAATGGCGTCAGATTCTGAGTCGTTTTATGCTTTGTGGATAAAATAAATAATTCACGGTAATCGCGAATATGAAAAATAATCGCAAATATGAAAAATACCCACGGCACCCCTGACGATCGATCACGGCACCCTAGGGTGCCGCGGCACCCCGGTTGAGAATCACTAGCCTAGGCGACCGATGCGAGCAGCTATGTCATAGCTTTTGGTGAGGAGGCCATCAGTGACCCTACACTGAGGACGTGGGCAGCGGGCATCCGGCTGAGCAGCATCAGCTGGAGCCACAACCAGGTTCGCAATAATGCTGTCAACGTTGGGCATACGGTTCAGACCATACTGCGCCGAATCACACATAGAGCTAAGGGCTCTGCAGTCCTGTGATAGATGGGTCAATGATTTGGGGTCCGCCCAACATCGGTGGAGCTCCTCGATATATGGTTGTGAAACTGGAACGTTGAACTCAGGCTTCTGAGTGACTTTGAAAAAGGCACTTGAAGCGGTGGTTTCCGCAGGGGGATTGTCGACCCCAAGCCTGGATAAAGCCAACTGAACAGCTTGCTTGACAAAGGATAGTCCAGGTCCGGTTTGCGCATGGACTCAGTGGTATGAGAGCCCACTACTGAATGGCTTGGAGAAAGACCCCTCTCATCCTCTTCCTCCACACAGTTTATATCACTTCTCATGTACAAGGAATCAGTTGCAGCAATAGACACGACATCTTCCTCCTGCTGAGTAACTACATTGGTCTGATCAGCCTCATTAGGGACAACAGGAACTGTCACTGCATCCCTAGGCTGTAGATTCAGAAGCAAGGACTTAATCTGAGCAAACTCAGAAGTCAACGTTTCGACTTTTTCAGCCAAAGCATGGTCATGAGTAACCTTCTTAGCAGAAGGGGCTCCTGCATGTGGGCGTTTATGGTGCTTTGGTTCCTTCCTGGGGCTGGAGGCCAAAGTCGCACTAGATATTCCACTTTCCAATGCCGCAAGTCTAGCAGATCTCTCTGCCAGTGACATGCTGGCACAGTTAAGGCAGGCATCGCCAGTCAGGGCTTCCCTCAGGTGTCCGATCCCAAGACACGAGGGGCAAAACATATGTCCATCATCTGGGCTCAAGGGAGCCAAACAGGTACTACAGCCATGCAACAAAGGCCCTGTCAACATTGTGGACTGCGTGCAGATGGCTAACGCAAGCCCTGATGGTTACAAATGGAAAGACAAAACGTGAATCACACGCAGTGTAAATAGTAACATGAGGCACGGAGCGTGAAGCATTCACAACCGTCGACTCGACACGAGGCACAGAGCGTGAAGCACTCACAGCCGCAGACTCGACACGAGGCACGGAGCGTGAAGCACTCCAGCCGCAGACTTGGCACGAGGCACGGAGCGTGAAACACTCACAGTGTAAAAGCTAATACAAGGCCCGGAGCGTGAAACACTCACAGCCACAGTAATAACACAATGCACACAGCTGAAAAACTCACAGCCCAAATGTTAAGTCACTTAGAGCAACGACGACAACACTAGCTGCTAGCGGAGCTGTTAAACTTAGCAAATGGCGGCAGTGCAGACGAAGTACTTCAAGGAGTGGAAAACACTCACGGCAAGCCCAACACAGTACACTCTACTGGTTCTGATACACACACTACCATGTAGTTAATGGGGTTAGTGACACAACTAAACAAATAGCCAGCTTTCATCGAAACAACACAGCTAATGTGCACAGAGGAAAATACCCAGCAGGGCAATGACAAAGGCGTGCACCCGGCGTTTAGGAAGGTGTACTCACGACAGGCGTCAAAGAATACAAAAACGGTGAAGCCATGTCTCACAGCCTCTGGAGGACGTGTGCATTGCACGTAGCTCCAACCGAAGGTGGGTTGCGAGGCTACAAGCGAGAGCGGCAATCGCAGCTAAATGCGTTCTCAACCTCTAAGAATGCGAGAATGTAGAAAAGAAGCGAGCGCTGGGTGCGTCTGGTATATAAAGACAACCAGTGACGTCACCCAGGTCACATTTAATGGCGTGACTTTGTTGGTATATATTCTCGACCTCTGTGCTGCGCACATGTAGTTATCCAGGTGCTAAAGCACCGCCCTCTGGCGGTCAGGAGGAATGAAATAGAACAGATATTAGCTATTCAGGCTCCTGCAGACTTGGCAAATAAAAAAATCAAGCAGCACCTCCTGGTAGAATGTTATCAGTCTTCTTTTATTGATTATTAAGGCAGACAGTAATAAGAGAGCAATATTTAGAGCTGGTGATCGCATATAAGAAAAAATGAAAGTGTTCAAGGTGTTTTGGGCTCAACTCACCTTGTTTAAGAGAGATTCTACCAGAAAAGGCAAATAAATAAATAAAAATCAACAATATGTGGAAATATAGGTTACTTTTCTTGATTCTTACTGTTGTTCTCCACACAGGTGAGAACATACTCAACCTTCACTCTCTGTTGTTGGAACAACTGTCTTTTGAACAAACACCACTGCCTTTTTGGGGTCCAGAAAGTCCTTGTCCTCACCCTTGTATCAAATCCGGAATCTGGCCAGATAAAGAAGTCCCTATTGGACTCCTTGTCATCCTTGTAACGTCCTTCGCACATCTGTGAATGTGGCTCTGGCTTTGGCAACGCTGGCCGTGTGGTTGGGGAATATGGTGATGCGGCTCCCGTTATAGGTGAGATGGGCTCTGTCTTGGGCTTTCTTCAGGATCTCCATTGTAATGCAGTTTTGCAATGACCACCTGCGGCTTCTCCCTGTCTCCTGATTTCCTGGGTGCGAAGGCACGGTGTGAGTGGTGTATTTTTTTGTCCTGTCAATCTGCAGGGCTTCTTTCAGAACTTTGGCGACTGCTGTGGGCGAGCTTGAGTTCGGCTGCTCTTCGATGCCAATAATGCGGATATTACTACGTCTCCATTGGCCTTTTAAAGTTGTCACTAGGCTTTGAAGACTGGTTACTGTGTTTTGTAACTTAAGGACTTCATCAAACCATGTTGAAAATCTACCTTTCACATTCTGTCTGCCTAATTGTGTTCAACTTAGGATATAATTGCAGCCATGTTGTTTTTAATTTCAGACCTCACCGCTTGCGATTCAGATTTCAGGGCATCAGAATCTCCTGCCAGTGCACTTTTGAGTTCCTCTCTTATGACTGTAAAGATTTCTCCCCTCAAGGAGGATACAATTTCCACTTTAATTTCTTCGGAGGCCATACCTGCACTTTCACCCCAGGTAGGTGAGGGCTGAGCGTGGCTGTCGGGCGTGCGCTGCCTCGTGCTTCTTGTAGGCCGCGGAGCACTAGCACTGTTGCCATATTTATATTTTTGGAGCTTTTCTGCCATTCAAACTCGATGTTGAGCACTTACATCAACCTGTGGTGTTCTCTTTGAGCTTTAAAACTGGTCTTGATGCTGAAATGGCTCTTTTGATATGAAAATGTGGTAAATTCTGCTGGAGTTCTGAAAAAGACATACCTTGCTCACCAGCATCCCCAGGGCTGTCTGTTCTTTTGAAAATTTGCGCTTCAGGGGAATTTCTTTTTATTTTTGTTTTTAGTTTTTTTTAGACAACGCAAATTTTGATCATATTCGTAAAGTCATTATGATTTCCCTATTTAAAGGCTAATAAATAAAATTGTAGTGGTGCCAGTGAACATTCTTTTTATTCCTTAAATCTTAAATAGCTCAGTGGCCGTATACCTTTAACCTCCAAAGTTTGTTCATATTATTTAGTGGTAATCTTCTATCAAACCATAAAAGTTACATTTATTTTAACTCTGCCTTGTCAGTTAAAGTTGTTTCGTCAGTGTAGCCTATAGACACATGGAGTGAGTGACACTGGTTGTGCTGTAGGTGTCTCATGGACAGTTTGTTTGTGTCCCAGGAATTCATACAGTGGAGGGCATCGCGGTGGACTGGATGGCTGACAACCTGTACTGGACTGACGACGGGCCGAAGAAAACAATCAACGTGGCTCGGCTGGAAAAGGCTTCACAAACTCGCAAAACCCTCATTGAGGGAAAAATGACTCATCCTCGTGCCATTGTAGTGGATCCTTTACATGGGTGAGTGGAGGAGGAGGAACGTGGGAGGGATGGTGCTTTTGTTCCAGAATAATGTTTAGAAGGCGGTTGGTAAAATACTTAAAGAAAGAGGCAGCAGGTGAAATGACGTGATTTTTACAAGGTGTCATCCATACTACAAATGAGTTTGTGTGGTTACAGCTGGTCCATATAAGGTGTGATAGCGAGTAATTGTTTAATCTGGTCAACTATCTGAGTCATCTGATGACTCAGAGTAATAATTCTACTGTTCTCAATTTACCACACTGTTTGTGTGTCTCGCTTTCACTCATAACTGCTGCTAGGGATTTTTGCTTGTTTTAAGTTCTACCAAGGATGTTGTGTTTTTGTGTGATTAGCTTGTTAGCAGGATTACTCAAAAAATTATTTGTGGCAATGTTTTATTTTAATATAAATAATAATAATCATAATGATAATAATAATAATAGTATAATAACATAATATAATGGAGTAGGTCTGCTAAAATTGGCACAGCCAGAAACATAATCCTGTTTCTAAAAATTGGGTATCAGAATACATTAATACACTCTCAATTTAGTGCATCACAATTCTGAACCAGCAACCACATCCCATTATGGAAATTAACATGAGGCGCTCCATCTTGAGGGCAGGTGGTAAATGCTCAGAGTGGCGCAATTCAATTCAGTTTATTCATACAGCACTAAATCACAATATAAGTTGCTCCAGTGCATTACATACGAGTAAGGTTTAAATCTTAGTGCAAATGTATTTGGTGTGTGTCTGCGTTGTAACTGCTTTCAAGATGGCATGTAACCTGAGTATAAGGCTGGGTGCAAAGGGGTTGGATTTACTCTGTTTATCAGTCATGGGTGTGTTGTACTCTGAATATATACAACAACTAATCAGAGTGGCACCTCAGGGAGGCGAAATATAGATGCATCTGGCATTACAAAACAGGCTGCTTGGTCCTTGGTCAAAATAATGTGCTTTAAATGGCACCAAATACAGTAGATCCTTGTTGTTTGATTGCTGGATTGTATCTCATATGACCTTGACTATTTCTTTAGAGAAATATTCCACTTTATGACTGTTGCCATTTTTCATGCAGTTTGTTCTTTGTACCTGAATTTTGGTCCCATATGTTTTGTTCCATTGAACGACTCTATTATCTTTTAGTAAAAATGCATCCATGATACGAGGAAGCTAAATCCAGTATGGCATAAGCCTAAAGGCATACATAATGGCACCTCACAAGCCTAATAAGCTTGTGAGGTGTTCTCTGGGACATTTCTGGCTGCTGTGCAAACACTATCTGATGAAAAATTGGAGAAGTTCCTATCATGATTTCTTTGCTGGATTTAGGAAAGCAGATGTGTGCTTCCAGACACGCTACATCAAGCCGCAGCAGCTCTCACTGACCTCAGCTGTGTGTTAGCGGCTTGCTAGCGGAGCAAATTGCTGTGCAGACACAGAGCCGTCTCTGCTCCTCCGCTTTCAGCTTCTTGTTCGAAGAAGAAGCGCCTGCCTTTTTTTAAGTAAAAGGGTTAGGGTTAGGGTCTCAAATGACAAGGATCTGATTAGGTGTCATGTAAAACAAATAATGAATGTTTTACATTTGGGCAATAGAAAGATTATTTGCAGTTGTTGAAAGTGAATGGAACATTCCACCTTTCAACGAATGCATATTTTCCCATATGGAAAAGAAATAGAAAAAACTTACAAGACTGTAGTAATATATCCTTGTGTTTGATATGTGTTGTGCTTATAAGTCTCAGTTTGATATTACACATCTACTAAGGATTCTGTATGTGAAATTACTGTCATATAATATTCTTGTAAGTTCCCAATTTATATAAGTTACATATTGTACAAATTTACTAAGGATCTTATATCTGGTTTGACTGTCACATTGCATCACTTACAAGTTCCAGATAAAACAGATACAAACATTATAAAACTTCTATATATCTTTTCCAAATGGGTTCTTTCTGTTGCACTCATAAACATTTATTATTTGTGTACCAATTAGTTCTCTTTTCATATCTACTGCCTCTTGTTTACCTTTTGACATATTCAACAAATTATCTAGCTTTTTCTGTCTTCAATAGTTTGTCCATTTTTGTTCATTTTCTTATATCATGAAATGTTATATTTCATGGGGCTGGTTCTGTTACACTTATAGGGAAACAGTCTGAGAATATTTTAGATGACACATTCTTTTTAAAGTTCATTAAAATACAAGCACATCTTCATTGCGCTCTTACAGTGTTTTATTGATATGACTTTGCAGGTCCCTTCCTGAAGCACACATACTCATAAACTCACACACACCCACACACATTTCAGATTGCTATTGACAGGGTGATGTGTGTCCACACACTTCCCAAAGGAAAGGCACTCGCCTCTACTAATGCCTGTAATCCATCAGGCTCAGTCACCGAGTCAGACAGAAGAGAGGAAGAGGAAAGCAAGAGAAGCAAAAGAGAAATATGAAATGTTAATGTGAATGTCAGTCAAGTCACAGTAGAGAAGAAATGTATCGAGCGTTGGGTTGTATGCCACACTGTAGTCAGCTAGTAGCCCCATTTCACAGGGGCTGTGTCAAGATCAGTGGTGTTAAAGTACCTGGTCAAAATACAGATGAGTTTAGCTTGTGGACAGATGAGCATCACAGTGGCGCTTTCTCATTGCATGTGTGTTGTGTTGTTTTTGTGGCTTTATCATCAGGGTTAAAAATAATATTTTCTCTGTGGTACTGCATTGAGCACCAATAGATTTTCATTGGTTCTCACTGTATGATGCATACAATTCTTTTGACTTGCACTTTACATTGATTCCTCTCATATTCATGGACACACACACACACACACACATACTGATATCAGTGTGCTTCCACGCAAGGTGCTTAACTGCACACCAGGAGTAACTGGAGGATTACAGACCATAGTGATTTTCTCATCTGTTGGGGTTTGAACCAAGGATGCTTAACCACTCAACCATCACATCTCCCTTAAACATTGCAACTAGTACAGTGGAATTACTACAGGTAAAGTACTTTCTGCAGTCATGCTCAACAGGATTCAGTCCCAATAACTTGCAGCTCTGCAGCAGGACTAGTCTGGCTTCATTCTCAAGAAATCAACCATTGACTGCATCTTAGCTCTGTGAGGACTCGGTGAACGCAAGCTTGATTATCAGCAGTGCTTCCTTATAGCAGATGTTGATTTTCAGAAGATGTTTGATGTGGATGTTTTGGCTGCCCTTTGGAACATCCTGAGAATTTGCAGGGTTCCCAGTAAGTTGCTGCAAATCAGAGCTGGGCTATTCACAAGTACTGTGAGTGCTGTGCAGATTTGCGACATAGTCTTTGAATTCTTGATGGTAAATTTTAGCCTTTATTAGCGATGTGTTCTGGCTCCTAATCTGTCTAACGCATGCATGGGCTGGGTTGTGATGTCCAGCAACTTAGGTGCCTTTTTTAGTGATGAAGGATTTACTGACCTTGTCTTTGCAGATGATGCTTTCATCTTTGGAATCTGTGGAATCAGTGGATGCCTACATTGTGTCACTTGAGCAGTTTAGTGAAGTGTCTGCAGTGGGTGGTGCTTAGTTCAAGACGAAGATCCAGACTGCTTAATAAGCCTGCCGGTTCCTCAGTGTTGAGGACTCCAGCCAATGATGCCAAATTGATTTCCACATATCACCTGGTTGTGGCAGATAGCTGTTTTAGGCAGGTGGGCACCAGTGCATGCTGTATGGCCTCAGCTTTAGGTAGATGTCTGTTAGGAACACACTGTATGTGTTTAAATTTAGATTTTCATTCAAAGTTTAGGTCACAGTGTAAGTCCTAACATTTTGAATTTGTTTGAAAAGGGTTTGAAAATTGATTGCCTTCACTCCAAGTAGACTTATTTGTGGAGCGCTTTGGGTGTCTGATGCAAAGGGAAAAGCGCTATATACAGTAAATGCAGTCCATTTACCATTTACAATTTATTTGACATGCCACAATCGTCAGAAAACATTAGGAGGTGAAGGCGAAGCTGCAGCCGGCAATCAGACGTGCGATCTGTCTGTGAGGAGTTAGTGCACGTGGATATGTCCTCTCGCTGGTGTTTCATCCATGAGGAGTTATAGTGGACGTGGAAGCTTAGCCCGCCTATTATTCTTCTGTGGTTTTAAAGCTTCACTGCAAGCAAAATTCAGTGGAGGAGGATTTTTTGCCGGACTGGCAAAAATGTACAGTACAGTACATTACTGTAAAATGTACTGTCCAGTAGTGCAGTGTTGCATAGACTTATATACAGTTACACAGTGTTGTGTAGACTTGCGTAGAGCACTGCATCCAATGTTCTGTGCAGAGTGTCTGCAAAAAAAAATTAAACATGTTTAATTTTTTTGCATCCATTTTGTGGACCCTTTTGCATCCCTTTTCGTCCCTCAGCATATTGCCACATAGGGCTCGGTGTAGGGCTGCATAAACTCAGCGTAGGGCTGCATAAGCTCAGTATAATCAGTACGTCGCATTATACAACTAAGTTGGCCCAGTGGGAGGGAGGCTCAGCATTAGTGTTAACCAGCAACATTAGTATTACTTAACTCCTCTTAACTGTTCCTGTTTGTAATGCCGATGAAACAGTGGAGCTCCCATCATGAAATTATACTGATTTGATAGAAAATCAGGTCAGGACTATACTGTTAAGTATGTGTCAATAGAATATAACTCTCCCCGACTTGATAGAGTTTGTGTTATGTCAGGGAGTTTTAGGCATGTGTACAGCCCCAGATTCCTCATGTTACATCAGGTGGGCTCCACTGAAACAGAATATGTCTGGTACACTTTTCTTATGAAGTTCTAGTAGCTTGGAACACAGTTTTCCAGTTCAGTGACAGACATTCATAATGTCCATAATCTGAAGGACTGAAAAAACACAGTCAAATTTTGTTTTGTCTTTTGTTTTGTTTCTTTAACATTACAGCAATGAATGACCAAAGCATGTTGTTCACTATCAGACACTTCCTGCTCATTATGTTACATATTCCTGTTTGTGACATGTGATGCTGCCTTTACTTGACCATTTACCTTTATCTTACTTTATTTAAGTAATAATGTTCTCATCATCTTTAACATGTTTTAAGTTATCATTCCATATTTTACTCAGGTATATGTACTGGACAGACTGGGAGGAGGATCCTAAGGAGAGTAAGCGAGGAAAAATTGAGCGTGCTTGGATGGACGGTTCCAACAGAAACGTGTTCTTGACCAGCAAAACGGTGTTGTGGCCGAACGGCCTTAGTCTGGACATCCCGCAGGGCATCCTGTACTGGGTGGATGCCTACTACGACCGCATCGAGATGGTCTACCTTAACAATTCTGAACGCAAGGTCAGTACTCTGTATCAGTTGGAGTATTTCACTACAGGACATTTGTGAGTATGTTTTAGAGAGTTGGAGTGTCCTAATACGGAATGAGCTAATTCAGCATTATAGTGACCACTTCAGTTCAACACTGGCTACAATATGTACAAATCAGAATACATTATTTATATATTGTAATATTATTTTTATGGTCCATACAAATTCACTGAGCTTTAATTATTTATACAGGAATTATTGTAAATGGTAAATGGATTGCATTTCTGTCCCACTTTTGCTCAAAGCACTCAATGACACATCACAGTCATCCATTCACACACACACTCACACTGATGTCAGAATGCTGCCATGAAAGGCACTCAACTGCACTCTGGAACAATTTGAGCATTGAGGACTTTAGCTCAAGAACATCTTAGTGATGTTAATGAGGATGAAACAAGTGCAGTTCCACACCCATTTCCTTTTTGATCAGATTGAACCTGTGACTCTTTGATCACATCCTCTTTTCAAGGATTTAGGCCACCACTGCTCTAATGCCTACTACAGTATAATCATATTTCAAGCTGTACTTATGGAAATATAGAGCTGGTTTTAAAATAGACTATTTGATAAATAAATGTCTTTTTTAAATATTTCACAAAAATGATTATGTTATTTTCAAATATAAACAAATGAGCAAATGTTGCAGATCACAGTCGTATATTAAAGAAAGTTACAGACCTTTTCAGATAAATAAATTACTACTTTGTAGGTTTTTTTATTAGGGCAATGCATAATTTCACAAAGACAAGAAATGGTGTATAACCAGAAATCAGTAATAAATTGTTCAACATGATGTTCCTGTAAAACCATAGGATAGGCCAGCCTAAAGAATTCACTTATAATGGTAAATAGTCACATGAGATACTTATCTTGATTAGTTTTTAATGCTTAGTAGTCATAAATTATTTGATATTGGACGCTTTTCATCAGTTTTGCAGCATCTTTGCTCTTTAAACATGCCTAAAAAAAATTTTGCGCAGTACTGTACCATTATTTGTGCTTTTTTTTTCCACATCTTCAGACGGTGTATGAAGGACAGGAACTGAACCATGCCTTTGGTCTGTGCCACTATAAGCACTTCTTGTTCTGGAACGAGTACCGCAGTGGCAAGATTTACAAGTTGGACACCACCACAGTCAATGCCACTCTCTTGCGAAATGAGCGTCCACCCATCTTCGAAATCCGCATGTATGATGCTCAGCAACAACAAGGTACTGCACAGCACATTGCAACAGATGAATTTTCATCCATATTCATTCAAAAGATGTGACTACACACAGACATACGGTACGTTGGGATTTTATGTGGTGCTGATTTGTATTTCATGAATTAAATTATACATTTATGCATTGATGCGTTATGGCAGGCTCTAACGTGTGCCGTGTGAACAATGGAGGCTGCAGCAGCCTCTGTCTGGCCATACCAGGAGGCAGACAGTGTGCCTGTGCAGAAGACCAAATACTAGACCCGTTGGACAACACCAGCTGCAAAGGTAGATTTTTATTTTTTTGACAGAGAAAGAGAGAGAGAGAGAGAGAGAATTTATGTTATTTTTTATTTGCTCCATTACATAAATTGATTTATGTAATGATTTGTAATTTTGTGTTAGATTAGTCAAGTGTATGACTGACTTTTTGCAGAAGCGCTTGCCTGAAGTATTCACTAGTATTTCTGTTGACTACAAATGCTGCCATTTGAAAGCGCATAAATGTAACACGAGTGTCAGTCCGTGTGGGCATTTGCCCCTGTCCACTGCCAGAAAAGCAGCGCACCAGACCCTCTGCAGACTCCCTGCAAGTGGTGAGCCAACATGGAAATGACACCATGCTGTGTCTTAAGGCTGAGCCCGCCCGAGCCAGTTGAGGTGGTTTGAGCACCTGGTGAGGATGCCCCCAGGTCACCTCCCTGCCCAACCAAGTGGAGGCTCCGGGAAAGACCTAGGACACACTGGAGAGATTATATTTCCCAGATGGCTTGGGAACACCTTGTGATATCCCGGGAAGAATTACAGGACTTGGTTGAGAATTGGGAAGTGTGGGAGGAGCTGCTTGGTTTGCAGCCACCGCGACCTGGACCCAGATAAGCAGGTGAAAATAAATGAATATGTAACGTGCTGCTGATCAGCAATGACAAGAGCAGATGGTTGTCAAAGTCTGTTATTTTAACTTTATTTAAAATGTGTACTCTTAATTCCGACCATAGACAAATCCTCTTGCACCCTCTGTGGTCTTTGGTGCCCTCCTTCAGGGGAGCTTGGACCCCAAGTCAGGAGCCAGGGTCTTAGAAAGTTCAGTGCAAATATAAAGTTGTTCTGAGTGATCACCTTTATCCTGTGATGGCAGATTTCTTTTGTGATGGGAGTGGTGACCGATCTACACTGAAAAAAAAAGTCTGTTGGATTTAGGAACATGATTTAAATATGTACCTCAGTTGCACGTGATCAGAATGTGTCCAAATATTATCGTTCTCTTACATTTCTCAATTGGAAACATGATGATCATAGTATTTGGACACATTCTGATCATGTGCAACCTATTAAGATATTGAAGTCATGTTTCCTTTTCTTTTTTAACCCCTTGTTTGCATTTATTATCGCATTAGTTTCAGTCACAGCCTTCACATACCGTTAAGAATACATACAATTTTTGCTTCTACAGCAGCATTTCACTGACCCCTTTGTTTTATATAAATTAAACTGGTGACATAGAGAACCACCACTAAACAGTGACAACAACAGTTGTGGAAAAATGCTAACAAGACTGTGCTTGAGACAGCAACAAAGACACTAAGGACAGCACAGAGAGAAAAGACAGATTATGCTTGATAGAAAAATTGGTCAATCTCCCCACAGGGTAAATGGGCCGATACCCCACCTGGGACCACCCAACGATGCAAAGGTTCCACCACCCCCAGAGGCAAGGTCCCCCGACCAATACTGAATGGAGAGCCCAAACCAGCCACTGTAGTCGAGCACCTCATGGATAGATGGAGGCTGTGCCCTGGAGAGGGGCCAAGACAGCCCCACAACACACCAGACTTCCTGGCCAGATCAAGACCTGTTCCACCACTTTACGGGCCCTGCTACATTCACACTCCTATTGCATGATCCATTGCCCGGGGAAATGCCTTGCTGTACACCAGGGTCCTCAGCTGGCTCTCCCCAAACAGACCAACCATCCCGCAAGCCCTTTGTGTACAATTTTGTCATGATTGTGTGAAGAAGGGAGAAGGTTCCCAGGGGAGACCAGCAGAAGGCCCAGCCAGGAGCTTAGGAGAAACCCCAACCCCCACCCAGAAGCCTCAGCAGCAGTCAAGCCACTAGAGCCCTTGGCGGACACACAGTGGTTAAATCCTAAGCAACAGAGGGCCCACAAACAGTGACCTGGCACCACAGAGACGGACACAGGAGAGGCACCAAATGATGGAGCCACAATCACCCTTCACCCCCACCTCCTGGGGAGACAAGAGATAGGGAGACCAGGCCCAGGGCTAGACAGTGGAAACATAAAGACATGTTTCTTTTTTTTCAGTGGGAGGTAATGGTCTAATGGTTAAGGTGTTGGGCTTGAGGCCAGAAGATCCACGGTTGAAATCCCAGCCTGACTGGAAAATTACTAAGGGCCCTTGGGCAAGGTCTTTAATCCCCTATTGCTGCCAGTGTGTAGTGAGCACCTTGTATAGCAGCACCCTCACATCGGGGTGAATGTGAGGCACTTAAATGAACCGCTGATATAACACAGAAACAGATATATAACACGTGGGTGTGTGCGCTGGTCGAACAGGGGTGTGTCAGCCGACAGCAGCAGCTGTTGAGATCTCTGGTTCTGGACGTCCCAGCTGGGGAACATGTACCGTGTTTTCAAGGACATGAACTTACAACTGTCCACTCTGACGCGCATGTGTCGGCTTGCTGTCCTCACGTGGACATACATAAAAACATATATCACTGTTGCAACGGGCCGCATCAAGTGCACGGCGCGCACATTGACAGCCTGTCCCAGTTGAAACGGACCATCAGATCATAACACGCAGTGGGTGATCTGAATGTCACATCATGCATGTGAGCTCTGTTCCACATGATGCGCGTGCACGAAACCGTCGGCTCATTGTTTTCGTGGTTCGCTCATTTGGGCTGTTCCGCCCTGATTCCTACTTATTCGTACTATGTGTACCCTAAAATACAATACAAACCAGACCATCAGCACATGTAACATTGGTGCGTGTTGCCTTCTATACCGTGTCTTCAATGCAGTTTCATTCGAGAGGCAGCCGGCCTTTATCAGGAACAAAGGTTAGGATATTTAGGGTAATTTAAAACAAATGACCTTGTCCGTGACCTCTGTTTCAACTTCACAGCAAATCCTTCATACGCACCTCCTCCTCAGTGTCAGCCTGTGGAGTTTGCATGTAAGAATAACCGCTGCATCCAGGAGCGCTGGAAATGTGATGGAGACAACGACTGCCTGGACAACAGTGACGAAGCACCTGAACTCTGTCGTGAGTAACAACACACATGCGCGCGCGCACACACACACACACACACACACACACACACACACAAAGAATGTGCAGCTGCCCTTCCTCAGCTGACCCACAGGAGTGTGAATTTATTTGACAGAATGAAATAAGAGACTGATTGTAGTCTGTGTTTACATGCTGTAGTTGTGTGTATGTTTGAGTGGGAGTGTCTGTGTGCCAGTAGGAATGTAATGATGTCCGTGGATCTGGAAAAGCTCTGTGTCTGCTGGTCCTGCTGTTTGTCTGTGGTCACAGTGTAGACATGTTTCTGTTCCAGAAAAAAAAAAACCCAGCTACAATAAATATGCCATCCTCCTTCTTACATTTCTTTCTTTACTTTGAACTCTTCCTTTGTTCCACCAATGCCGTTTCACAATATGATTCCTCTTCCTCTTAGACCAGCACACTTGCCCCACTGACAGATTTAAGTGCCAGAACAACCGCTGTATCCCTCTGCGCTGGCTATGTGACGGGGACAACGACTGTGGGAATGATGAGGATGAATCCAACACCACCTGTTCTGGTAATGCACCGTCCTCCACCACACTATGTTTTGAAATATTGCTGCAGCGCCAAGCTGGACATTTTTCTGACTGCATTTTCATTCAGCTCGCACCTGCCCACCTAATCAGTACTCGTGTGCCAGCGGGCGCTGCATCCCTAATTCATGGACATGTGACCTGGACGATGATTGTGGTGATCGGTCAGATGAACCCGCTTCCTGTGGTGAGTGAACTTATTCTCATTAATGCTCAGTCCTGTTGTCCATTTCATTGATACTTTGAAGAGGTGTAGTCAGTGTTTCTGAACTTGTGGTGTGTCCCCAGCGTATCCCACCTGTTTCCCCCTCACCCAGTTTACCTGCAACAACGGGCGGTGCATCAACATTAACTGGCGCTGTGACAACGGTTAGTGTCTGCTCTTCATCCACTCTTTTTTTTTTTCTTTTCAGTGTGAAAAGTTCCTTTTTTCTTTTTTCTTCCCTTTGTCATGGTGGTTTGTTGCTGTGCATGTTTATAGTGATGGCTCCAGAACATTTTTCATGATGGGACTAGGTAGGAGTCTAATTGTTGAATGGTGGCTTGTACCAGTATTTTTAGTAGATGTGCAGATTTCAGATACCTATTATACATACATGTTATTTGAAATAACAACTTACAAGAGATAGAACTAGTATTAGCAATGATATAAAAGTCATCACAATTACCTTCATGATAGGACAAAAAGTTTTGGGAAAATGAAGAAGCAGAACAACAGAAAAACTACACAGGCTACAAGTTGCACACTCAAGACACAATTGGCTGTCCTTTAGGCGGCGCTATTCTTCTCCGGTATTTCTAAATATTGGACTTTTGTCCTCCTGTTTTCATTTTCACCAGCTTCTGGTTCCTAGACAGAGTTCTTTGACAAGGAAACAATCTATTAGTTATCCATTTTGTTATGCAAACAAACACAAACAGAAAAATGAAAACACATGAATTCATATTGTGTTATGTGAGTGAGTGAGTGAGTGAGTGAGTGAGTGAGTGAGTGAGTGAGTGAGTGAGTGAGTGAGTGAGTGAGTGAGTGAGTTGCTTAGTTGATTCCAGTGTAGTGTGTAACTAGCTCATAGTTGCTATGGAAACTGAGACAGTATAGGATCAGATCATTGACAGAATGGTGGTGGTGGTGGTGGAAAACTGAGGCTGAAAATTTAAGCTTTTATTGACTAAATTAAATTATCTAGTTGGGTTACTTTGGGCTTTGAAATATGTTGGGGCAGGGGGATCCATCCCATCCTAGAGCTGCCTATGCATGTTTGGCCACCAGCTTTTTCTCTTGGCTTAAGATCATTTTTGTTTAGATATTTGTGTGTTACTTGTCCTGTCTCTTCTGTTGTTTTGTGTTGTTGGTTTTGTTGTTCCATGTTGTGCTGTTCGCCCACTGTGCTGTCTTCCATTGATTCTGTCTTTCAGAAAAGGATTGTGGGGACGGCTCTGATGAGTTGAATTGTCCAAACCTGACCGGTTAGTGCATAGATCAACATGCACCGCAACAGCCATGATGCCAGCTTAGCTGTAGAACTGTCCAGAGCGCCTCAGAAAGTGACAGGGCTGCTTTCCTGCTAATTGAACATGGCTAATACAGCTGCCACTCACAAAACTAGAATAGCTGTGGCTAGAGAAATCTGAGATATTTTCTCCTTTTAGTGGTCAACCACCTAAAAAAGGGTACTTTTAAAATTTTCAAAGTGGTCAGACATTGACATTTCCACATAGTACTTTTTCTTTGTAGATATTAGAGATAAACATTTCAATCTCCGTAAAGGTTTTTTGGACTTCACTTGTGCTTAAAACTGTTGCACAGTACCGTAAATGCTGCTAATGCAAAAGTTATACATAGGTTGTACTTTTACATTATTATAGCTATAAAACTGCTTTTAATGCTCTGCTGTCAAGCTCAATGTATCAGCTCTGGGTACATTCCTACATGGTGCATGGTCTGATCTATGCAGTTTCTGCCATCATTTATTCTCCCATCTCTCATATTCTGTTTCAACTGTATTCACTGTCAGTGTCTTAATTTTAAATAAATAATGAATAAGCATTATTTACTGTCTGCTGGCGCAGTGGGCGCCACATCTTTTGTGAGAGTGGTTGCTGTTTGACTGTGTTTGTTTTTCAGACAATGACTGTGGGGATAACAGCGATGAGGCCGGCTGTAGTCACTCCTGCTCGAGCGCTCAGTTTAAATGTAATAGTGGCCGCTGCATCCCAGATTACTGGACCTGTGACGGGGATAATGACTGTGGGGACTACAGCGACGAGACCCACGCAAATTGCACCAATCAAGGTCAGAGTCGTGTTTAACCTGCCAGTGAAGTTGGATAAGAAATTTCCTTTTGTGGGAAGAAATATTACTGTCAGAATTAATATTCTTCTGTTTCATGTTGCTGGGTAGGTATCTGCTTAACAACTGTGCTTGCAACTTTGCAACAACCATGCTTCAGCTGAGTACAAAAATCACAATGTTTGTGGACTTTTCATACTATTCCCCTTATATTAATGTAATGTGAAGGGTCATGTTATGAAGAAAAACAGTTATGTTTTCAGCCTACACTTGCTGGTATGACCTTGTTGTTCAGTGTTCCAGCCAGCTGGGGCAGGGTTGAAGCAAGAATTGAGGGATCTTTTGCACACCAAATTTGCCAAAGAAGGCAGGCACCAATAGCATGTGATGCTGGGATTTTTTTTTCCTCTTTTTAAATAAATCTATCTTGATTTTTAGAAATAAAATAAGAATAAATAAAAGCACAATTACTGGTATGCACCAGTGTTTATTTTCTCTTACTTTTATGCTGATATCTCTTTACTAAAGTCTTTACATACTGAAGACAGATAGATGAATTGCACAGACAGGTGTGTTTTTTTTCTGTTTGACTGAGGGCTGAGCTGAGCTACTTACATGCACACACACACATCTGCACACAGCACGGAGCCTGATTGCGCATTTCTTCAGGTTCCATCACAAATGAATACCATTCAGCCTAGACTGGGGGTGGGCAGCGAGGGCCAAGACACTGCAGGTTTTCTTTGCAACAGATCAGGTGGGTTGCTGATGAGCTTCTCCCCTGAGCATAAACACCTGATCATTAATGAAATCACCTGCTGAGGTGATTGATAGTAAGGAAAACCTGCTGTGTCTCGGCCCTTCATGACACGACTGCCCACCCCTGGCCTAGACAGAGAATGAACTGAACATCGATGTCTGCAGACTTACAAACCACATTCTACCAGCATCATTATCTGTCACAACATCAGTATAAACACAGTTCCTGGTACAGTGTTGTGTAATGAATTTATACTAATGAAAAGTTCCTTTCTGTCACTTGGGAAATTGAAGCCCATAGGCTAATGTCCAGTGCATCATCTGTGCCATTCTTTTTCAGTCATTAGAGCATTTATTAGCTGTAAGGGTCAACTGTATTACAGCATGCAATGACATTCATCCAGGTGTACAGGACTGTTATGCAGTTGGTGTTTGTCACTGAACCACCTTCCAACAGCACAGCCTCCAATGTACGAGGTCTGTATTATCCGACCTTTTTATTTTTTTCAAAAACCTGATGGATTTGAATCATATGTGCTTGCATGAGCCAACCTTGAACCTTCGTGCGCATGTGTGAGTTTTTTCACGCCTGTCGATTGCATCATTTGCTTGTAAGCAGCCTTTGTGTGAAGACGGGTGTAGTCTCTCTGCGTTTTTTCTTTGCAAGGAAATGGCGGAACGACTGGAGCAGCGCGACTGCATCAAATTTTGCCAGAAACTGGGCGACAGCCAGGTGGAAACCATTCGGATTATTCAGACAGTTTTCTATGACGATCCTATGGGCATCACACAGATTAAGGACGGTACAACCAGTTTAAAGATGGCCGCACAATGGTGGAGAGCGAGCCACAATTTCTCGGATAGTCACATGACTGAAAAACCACCGAAAGCCGTCTGAATCTTACGAATGGTGGAAGAGCTGGGCATGTCACAACATGTCCTGTGAGGCTTCAACACGGTGGCGCTTTTGCTCTGCCATCAGCTTCGTGCCGAAGCCAGCGGCATGAATTTCGCTGTAACTCTTTTCATGGCCAAATCTTCTGTCACAGTGGAATGTGCCGAAAAAGTGCTGATGTCCACCTCTTCTACAATTTCTCGGATAGTCACACGACGGTCCCGCATCACCACAGAGTTCACTTTGGAAATGATCCGGTCATTTCAGCATGTTGATGGCCGACCGGAGCGCGGCTCGCTCTCCACTGTTGTGTGGCCGTCTTTAAACCGGTTGTACCGCTCCTTAATCTCTGTGATGCCCATAGGATTGTCACCGAAAGCCGTCTGAATAATCCGAATGGTTTCCACCTGGCTGTCGCCCAGTTTCTGGCAAAATTTGATGCAGTTGCGCTGCTCCAGTTGTTCTGCCTTTTCCTTGCAAAGAAAAAACGACGAGAGACAGACCTTATAGTTCAGAAGAGTATTGTTCATAAGACCAATTCAGCTAATTTTTCGTACTGCTTTTGGGATCAGCTCACTCACCAGAATCCTTAATGATGCTCTCATCCTTTAAGACATCCATCAAAGAGTTGACTCATTTGCACCCAATATAACTTGTAGCGTTTGCTGGACCAGAATTAATTTAGCAAAGGAAAGGAAATACAAAGGAACTTAAACATTCTATAATTAGTGCTTAGCTCAGATAAGATAATTATAGTGGGCGATTTTAACATCCACACAGATGCTGAGAATGATAGCCTCAACACTGCATTTAATCTATTATTAGACTCTATTGGCTTTGCTCAAAATGTAAATGAGTCCACCCACCACTTTAATCATATCTTAGATCTTGTTCTGACTTATGGTATGGAAATAGAAGACTTAACAGTATTCCCTGAAAACTCCCTTCTGTCTGATCATTTCTTAATAACATTTACATTTACTCTGATGGACTACCCAGCAGTCTCACTAATTTAGAAGATCTTCACTTAGCCTGGAAAAAGAGTCTGTTGCTCTATAAAAAAGCCCTCCGTAAAGCTAGGACATCTTTCTACTCATCACTAATTGAAGAAAATAAGAACAACCCCAGGTTTCTTTTCAGCACTGTAGCCAGGCTGACAAAGAGTCAGAGCTCTATTCAATCAATCAATCAATCAATTTTTTTATATAGCGCCAAATCACAACAAACAGTTGCCCCAAGGCACTTTATATTGTAAGGCAAGGCCATACAATATTTATGTAAAACCCCAACGGTCAAAACGACCCCCTGTGAGCAAGCACTTGGCTACAGTGGGAAGGAAAAACTCCCTTTTAACAGGAAGAAACCTCCAGCAGAACCAGGCTCAGGGAGGGGCAGTCTTCTGCTGGGACTGGTTGGGGCTGAGGGAGAGAACCAGGAAAAAGACATGCTGTGGAGGGGAGCAGAGATCGATCACTAATGATTAAATGCAGAGTGGTGCATACAGAGCAAAAAGAGAAAGAAACAGTGCATCATGGGAACCCCCCAGCAGTCTAAGTCTATAGCAGCATAACTAAGGGATGGTTCAGGGTCACCTGATCCAGCCCTAACTATAAGCTTTAGCAAAAAGGAAAGTTTTAAGCCTAATCTTAAAAGTAGAGAGGGTGTCTGTCTCCCTGATCTGAATTGGGAGCTGGTTCCACAGGAGAGGAGCCTGAAAGCTGAAGGCTCTGCCTCCCATTCTACTCTTACAAACCCTAGGAACTACAAGTAAGCCTGCAGTCTGAGAGCGAAGCGCTCTATTGGGGTGATATGGTACTACGAGGTCCCTAAGATAAGATGGGACCTGATTATTCAAAACCTTATAAGTAAGAAGAAGAATTTTAAATTCTATTCTAGAATTAACAGGAAGCCAATGAAGAGAGGCCAATATGGGTGAGATATGCTCTCTCCTTCTAGTCCCCGTCAGTACTCTAGCTGCAGCATTTTGAATTAACTGAAGGCTTTTTAGGGAACTTTTAGGACAACCTGATAATAATGAATTACAATAGTCCAGCCTAGAGGAAATAAATGCATGAATTAGTTTTTCAGCATCACTCTGAGACAAGACCTTTCTGATTTTAGAGATATTGCGTAAATGCAAAAAAGCAGTCCTACATATTTGTTTAATATGCACTTTGAATGACATATCCTGATCAAAAATGACTCCAAGATTTCTCACAGTATTACTAGAGGTCAGGGTAATGCCATCCAGAGTAAGGATCTGGTTAGACACCATGTTTCTAAGATTTGTGGGGCCAAGTACAATAACTTCAGTTTTATCCGAGTTTAAAAGCAGGAAATTAGAGGTCATCCATGTCTTTATGTCTGTAAGACAATCCTGCAGTTTAGCTAATTGGTGTGTGTCCTCTGGCTTCATGGATAGATAAAGCTGGGTATCATCTGCGTAACAATGAAAATTTAAGCAATACCGTCTAATAATACTGCCTAAGGGAAGCATGTATAAAGTGAATAAAATTGGTCCTAGCACAGAACCTTGTGGAACTCCATAATTAACTTTAGTCTGTGAAGAAGATTCCCCATTTACATGAACAAATTGTAATCTATTAGACAAATATGATTCAAACCACCGCAGCGCAGTGCCTTTAATACCTATGGCATGCTCTAATCTCTGTAATAAAATTTTATGGTCAACAGTATCAAAAGCAGCACTGAGGTCTAACAGAACAAGCACAGAGATGAGTCCACTGTCTGAGGCCATAAGAAGATCATTTGTAACCTTCACTAATGCTGTTTCTGTACTATGATGAATTCTAAAACCTGACTGAAACTCTTC
Organism: Thalassophryne amazonica; assembly: GCF_902500255.1. NCBI lineage: Eukaryota > Metazoa > Chordata > Actinopteri > Batrachoidiformes > Batrachoididae > Thalassophryne > Thalassophryne amazonica. The sequence goes on along the minus strand of NC_047105.1, from coordinate 73,951,135 downwards.
AAATAGACCATTCCTCTGCAGATGATCAGTTAGCTGTTTTACAACTACCCTTTCAAGAATTTTTGAGAGAAAAGGAAGGTTGGAGATTGGCCTATAATTAGCTAAGATAGCTGGGTCAAGTGATGGCTTTTTAAGTAATGGTTTAATTACTGCCACCTATTGAGCTGAGTATTCCATTAACTTTAACTAGTAATGACTTCATGACTTTCTTTGCTAACAAAATTTTAACTATTAGAGAAAAAATTACTCACAACCATCCCAAAGATGTATCGTTATCTTTGGCTGCTTTCAGTGATGCCGGTATTTGGTTAGACTCTTTCTCTCCGATTGTTCTGTCTGAGTTATTTTCATTAGTTACTTCATCCAAACCATCAACTTGTCTATTAGACCCCATTCCTACCAGGCTGCTCAAGGAAGCCCTACCATTATTTAATGCTTCGATCTTAAATATGATCAATCTATCTTTGTTAGTTGGCTATGTAGCACAGGCTTTTAAGGTGGCAGTAATTAAACCATTACTTAAAAAGCCATCACTTGAGAAACGGTCCACTATCATGAATATGGTCGTCATGCCCTGGGACGGTGGGAGGCCCGTGACAAAGTCCAGGCCAATGTGAGACCAGGGGCGACGAGGCACCGGAAGAGGTTGCAGAAGTCCTTGTGTCTTGGAGCGGTCTACCTTGCCCCTGGCACAGGTGGTGCAGGCCTGGACATACTCCCGGACGTCGGCCTCCATAGACGCCCAACAGAAGCGCTGCCGGACAACTGCCACGGTCCTACGCACCCCTGGATGACAGGAGAGCTTGGACCCATGACAGAAGTCCAAGACTGCAGCTCTGGCCTCTGGTGGGACGTATAAACGGTTCTTTGGTCCAGTTCCGGGGTTTGGGCTCCGTGCCAGGGCCTCCCGGACGGTCTTCTCCACGTCCCAGGAGAGGGTGGCCACGATAGTGGACTCCGGAATGATGGGCTCTGGTGGATCCGACAGCTCAGTCTTGACCTCATCTTCATGCACCCGGGACAAGGCATCCGATCTCTGGTTCTTGGTCCCGGGGCGGTAGGTGATTCGGAAGTCAAAACGCCCGAAGAACAGTGACCAGTGGGCTTGCCTGGGGTTCAGCCGCCTGGCAGTCCTGATATACTCCAGGTTCCGATGGTCAGTTAAAACCGTGAACGGCACAGACGCTCCCTCCAACAGGTGTCTCCACTCCTCAAGAGCCTCTTTCACCACAAGGAATTCTCGATTGCCGACGTCATAGTTCCGTTCAGCCGGGGTCAACCTGCGAGAAAAGTAGGCACACGGGTGAAGAACCTTATCGGTCTCTCCGCTCTGGGATAGCACGGCTCCTATCCCTGAGTCAGAGGCATCCACGTCAACCACGAACTGGCGGCTAGGGTCGGGCTGCACCAGAACTGGTGCAGACGAGAACCGGCGTTTCAACTCCTTGAACGCGGCTTCGCACCGATCCGACCAGGTGAAGGGGACTTTTGGAGAGGTCAGGGCTGTCAGGGGGCTAACTACCTGACTGTAGCCCTTAATGAACCTCCTGTAGAAATTTGCAAAGCCGAGGAACTGTTGCAGCTTCCTACGGCTTGTTGGTTGGGGCCAATCTCTCACCGCCGCAACCTTGGCCGGATCAGGGGCGACGGAGTTGGAGGAGACGATGAACCCCAGGAAGGACAAAGAGGTGCGGTGAAACTCACACTTCTCACCCTTCACAAACAGCCGGTTCTCCAACAACCACTGCAGGACCTGACGTACATGCTGGACATGAGTCTTAGGGTCCGGGGAAAAGATGAGTATGTCATCCAGCTATACGAAGACAAATCGGTGCAGGAAGTCCCGCAAGACGTCGTTTACCAATGCTTGGAATGTCGCGGGGGCGTTAGTGAGGCGAACGGCATCACCAGGTACTCAAAATGACCTAATGGGGTGTTGAATGCCATCTTCCATTTGTCTCCCTTCCGGATCCGAACCAGGTGGTACGCATTCCTAAGGGCCAGTTTGGTGAAAATTTGGGCTCCATGCAGGGGCGTGAACACTGAATCCAACAGGGGTAAAGGGTATCGATTACGAACTGTTATGTCGTTCAGCCCTCTGTAATCAATGCATGGACGGAGTCCGCCGTCCTTCTTACCCACAAAAAAGAAACCTGCACCCATCGGGGAGGTGGAATTCCGGATCAACCCGGCAGCTAATGAGTCCCAGATGTAGGTCTCCATTGATTCGCGCTCGGGACGTGAGAGATTGTACAGCCTGCTGGATGGGAACTCAACGCCCGGGACCAATCAATGGCACAATTGTACGGACGGTGCGTGGGAAGGGTGAGCGCCAGATCCTTGCTGAAGACGTCAGCAAGATCGTGGTACTCAGCCGGCACCGCCGTCAGATTGGGAGGGACTTTAACCTCCTTATTAGCATTTACACCGGGAGGAACCGAGGTTCCTAAACAATTCCGGTGGCAGGTTTCGCTCCACTGAGCCACAACCCCAGACGGCCAATCAATCCGGGGATTGTGTTTAATCATCCATGGGAATCCCAAAATCACGCGGGAGGTAGAAGGAGTTACAAAAAACTCAATCTCCTCCCGGTGATTCCCAGACACTACCAGGGTTACAGGTAGTGTCTTGTGTGTGATAAAAGGGAGAAGAGTGCCATCTAGTGCTCGCACTTTCACTGGCGAAGAAAGCGCCACCAGAGTGAGCCCTACCTCCCTTGCCCATCTGCTATCCAGCAGATTCCCTTCTGACCCCGTGTCCACCAGTGCTGGGGCTTGAAGGGTTAAATCCCCGCTCAGGATTGTAAGTGGGAGTCGTGTTGAAAGCTGTGTATGACCCACGTGAATGTTTTGACCCCCCCTCAGCCCAGTCTCTAAGGGCGGGCGTTTGTGTTTTGACCGTTTGGGGCAGACTCTCTGCTGATGCTCACTTGAGCCGCAGACAAAGCACTCCCCGCGGACCAGCCTCCTCTGTCTGAATGTGGCCCTGCTCATGTCCCTAGCATCGTCAGCAGAGGGAGCTGTAGCCACACGGAGTGCTGTGGCTGTGGAGCGTGGGGAAGACGGCTCTCTTTCGGACCCGGGAGGAAGAGGGACGGCTTGTGCCTGACCACGCCCTTCGCCTCGCTCCCGTCGGCGTTCTTCTAACCGATTGTCCAATCGTATAACCAAATCGATAAGCTCAGCCAAATCCCGCGGTTCCTCCTTAGCCACCAGGTACTCCTTCAGGACCGACGACAGTCCGTTTATGAAGGCGGCGCGGAGCGCAGTCATATTCCAGCCGGATCTCGCAGCCGTGATGCGGAAGTCGACTGCATATTCGGCTGCGCTCCGGCGCCCCTGTCTCATTGACAGCAGCATGGTAGACGCGGTTTCGCCTCTGTTAGGGTGATCAAAAACAGTTCTGAGCTCCCTCACAAACCCAGTATAAGAGGCAAGGAGCCGTGAACTTTGTTCCCAAAGCGCTGTAGCCCAAGCGCGTGCCTCACCTCGAAGCGCTTAAGCCACCTTACTGGCGTCAGACGTGTACATCACGGGACGCTGTGCAAAGACGAGCGAACACTGCATAAGAAAGTCCACGCACGTCTCCACACAACCTCCGTACGGCTCTGGAGGGCTTATGTATGCTTCAGGGGATGGTGGGGGGGGTCGTTGAATGACCAGTGGAATGTCTATATTTGGCAGCGGGTCAGCAGGAGGAGGAGCTGCAGCAGCGCCCTGAGCGCGCTCTTCCACCTGCGCGGTGAGAGCCTCCATCCTGCGATTAAGGATGATGTTTTGCTCGGTCATCAGGTCCATCCGAGCGGTAAAGGTGGTGAGGATATGCTGCAACTCACCAATCACGCCTCCAGCCGACGCCTGTGCACCCTGCTCTTCCATTGGTTGTCCAACGGATGGTTGACGCCCCTCGGGATCCATGACAAGCCGCTCTCCACTGTGAGATGACTTAGTGTGCGTGCATGTCCATTGGTCCATTAGTCTCTGCTAGAGGCTCAGCTTTGTACACACTTGTAAGTGTTGTCATCTATATAATTGTGGAAAATCTAAGCAATACATTTGTGTGATCAGGCAGCCTGAAAAACAGTGGAGAGTTCTGCATGCACATTCACGGCAGTAACTATAACGGGTTAAAACAGTGTGCTGCTCCGGTACAGAGAACAGACTCCACACACATGGATATCCAAAATCCAGTAGACTCTCTCAAAGTGAAATAAAATTAACAAAGCCTACCAGCTCCACTGGGGAGAAGAAAATACAAAAGGAAAAAAACTGAACAGGGCACTCACCCACTTGTAGAATGATTTCAAAGATTAAAAATGTTAAGTCCACAATATCAAAAAAAGTCCTCATGCAAGGATCATGCACAATTGCCAACCGGAAATAATGTCCAGGTCCACACAATCAAAGTGGTCCCGACTGTCACCATCATGTTGGGTTCCAAAATCTGACAGTCTCTGAAAAAGTTGAGTTTTGGAGTGAAGTGTGTCATCTCCTGTCTGTACATTCTATGGAAATCCGAGCCATCACTTTCGAATTAAAGCAAATAAACCTTGTTATTGGACATAGCAGCGGCTGTTTCACTCTGTCTGTCGGCTATCGGGATGTTTTTGCATTTGCTAAAATGTACATCACACCCCGAGTAACAGAGTGAAATGCAGAATAAGACAGTTTCCAGAAATGCATCTGCTGACTTGCTGAGCAAGAAGGATAATTAGCAATAAAATGTGCTCAAATAGACTTACAATCATGATTACCTTGACGTTGGTTTGCTAACTGGGACGTTTAAAGGCCCATTCACAGATAGCACGAATGAGCACGAATGAAGCAGAATCAGGCTGGACAGACATTAGGACAGTCATGTACAACTGCAGTACAACCATTCAGAATGTGGGCGGATCCCACATTGACTGAGTCATTTACGATTGTGCGCACATGTACAAGAGCCAGATGAATGAGGTTCAATCGCCACCTGATGATTAATATTCTGGAAGGCAAACATGAGGGCCAGCACCGTGTCTGCACTCTTCACAAGACCTGCCGAGGATGTTAACCTACCCATGCATTCACTGGCTCCCTCCCTCCCTCCCTTGCACACGCTCTGAGTGCTCCGTGACTTTTTGGCGTCATTGCGCAATGTCCACGTGTAGTTTACACGATGTAACTTATTTGTTTTTTCCAGACTTTGTGGACCTTCTCTTTTTTCTTATTGTACTTTTGGAGCATGTGGACTGTCTCTCCATTTTTTTTTTTTTTTTTTTTTTTGCCGACTGTCTGGACCTTCTGTCCATTGTTTTTTTTTTTTTGTTTTTTTGTTTTTGGACTGTGTGGATTATTTCATTTCCCTCATTTTTCTTTGGACTGTGTGGACTTAGCTACATGCGGTGAAGCGCACCTTGAGCTATTCCAAAGGTGAGTTTTTTTTTTCATGTCATGGAGGCCTGGCACAACTGTTGCCACATCAATCAACCTTCAGAGGTAGTGGATGTCATGATAGAGGTTACAGCAGCTGTCACATCCCATTCAGCTGCCCTGCTGTACATTGCACAGAACCACTGAAAGACCGTGACTGGCCAGTGGTGCGGTGCTGCGCTGCTCCATGTGGTGGTCCAGCGTGATGATCTTTATAATCCACAATCATTGTCCAACCCATGGGAGGGCACGACACTGCATTTATAATCTAAGGTTTATTGTAGATACACCACCCAGTTCAGATGTGTGTGCTGTGCTCTGCAGCTGTGGGATGCATTGACCCACAGGGACACACCGTGCCTTTTCAGTTTGATTGATGCATTGTCCACATGTACTTCACGGGGTTAATGTGTGCCACAGACATTAGACCAGAGGATCCTTAGTTCAAATCCTAGCCTGGCCGGAAAATCACTAAAGGCCCTTGGGCAAGGTCCTTAATCCCCTAGTTGCTCCCGCTGTGTAATGAGCACCTTGTGTGGCAGCACCCTGACATTGGGGTGAATGTGAGGGCATTATTGTAAAACGCTTTGAGTGTCTGATGCAGATGGAAAAGCGCTATATGAATGCAGTCCATTTACATTACACATAAAAATATCTCCTTTGCGAACCCCAAACAGGATTCAGTGAGGGAGCACGTACGGCACAAACTGGGCATGGTGGCAGGATTTGCCATGCCTGACCATGGCGAATATCTCTCAAATGCAGTCTGGCCAGCCATCACACTGCACCTCGACCGCCCTGCATGCTTTTGCCACTTCAACCACATCCCGATTGTGGTGTCATGTACATTACATTTGAGCTGGCTGCGTGAATGGGCCTGGTTGTTGTAAGTACACCATGAGTGCTGTTGGAGGTCTTTGAATTGCACGTCGACTTTGGCCAAGTGTGGCTCGAATGGGCATTCGCCCTCCATTCGCCCTCATTCAGCCTGTAGCGTGAAGGCTGGCTCGATCAGAATGTTTGGCCAGAATTCGATGTGGCTGAACATTTTGTATGGCCCCTCAACCACAGTCCAAATGGTCCCACTTGCATACCAACTTGCAGTACAAATGTTGCGACTTAAGTGGAATGGCGGTATGACCAGATCTTGACTGGCGTGCATGTGCTGTGGCCAAACGGATGCGCTGACTGCTGTGAGACTGCTGTATGAGGTGTTCAAGTGTAGTTTGAATTTGCACGACTGTTCTCCTAATCCTCCTGCATGCGCCAATCTTCCTCATTTGTGCTATGTGTGAAGGGGCCTTAAATCATGTGCGACATGTCCTTTTACAAAAGAGCGACAACTACAGTTGCTTTAAAAAAATACTAAAACATGTGACTGTGTTAGGTGCTGGTGGACTGCCAACATCTAACACAGTCAACACACCATGTATATTTGGACTTGAATATACCAATAGCACCAACACAGGATGTACAGCATACTCTCCACCTTGATTTAAGAGAACAGTCACTAAAAGCAGGCTTATTTTAAGGATCAACTTATATCAAAAGCCAGAGAAACTTTAAAAGCAACTTTTCACAAATACTTGTAAATTGCCAGAGGCTTTTATTTATTATTGATGGAATCCAACTGTGACAGGTGGTTGCATCTGTGCACTTTTAATCTTGTATTCCCAAAGTGCACTGAGCTGCAGAGTCACAGCCAACAATATTTATTTTAGTCAGTGGACATAGTAGGTTTCTCCACACTGCCTGTTAGTCACTGTCAACAGTGTAACGAATCCCATCATTCACACCCGATAATTAGGTGGAACATATACAATAAATCTTTTTATTTATATAAATACCAACCTGTTAATTGACATTTCATTATCAGGGTTACATTCGTGACCAACATTAAAATAAAAACAGTCACGGTAAAATAATCATTCATTATGATCTGTAGTGTATTAGTGGAAAAGAAAAAAAACACTCAAAGAGTAGCTGTCTATGAGAACACAGCTGTCCAAATCAGTGTCCAGAGTCCAATTAGAACCTTTTTCCTCACACAGGACAGATCAGATGACATATATATATATATATATATATATATATATATATATATATATACATATATATATATATATATATATATATATATATATGTGTGTGTGTGGGGTGGGGGGGTGGGTGTCGGGGGTGTCTCAAAAAAATGTACCCAAAAGTAATTTTGACAGGACAGAAAAACCATTCAATGTTATCAGACATTTTCTGCATGACCATGTGGCCGAAACATGTACTTTTTCTTCCCAATGCGCAGTTTTTAGTTCAGTCTTTCCTTTTTCATGTTTTAACCCTTTATCGTTCACAATCAGATGTAACCTCCTCGTCTGAGGTTTCCTAAGAAACAAATCATCCATCTCCAGTTTTCTGGAAAACCACCTAGCAAATTCAAGTCTCCCTGCCATTTGCTGATGAGTTGGTTTGCACTGAGACTGAATTTTGTATGGAAAGAGATGCAAGTCAGCCCTTAGGATGCGTTGCACAGAACTCATCTGTTTTTGTTCTCTGAATTAGGGTCAACTGAGGCATTTTTCCTTGACTTTAATGTCTTGCAGAACAAACTTTAGGGTTACTGAAATGAGAAAAACACCATTATTTCCTAGTAAAACCATTTCCTGGTATTCATATTTCAGAGTACCTTTGGGTACATTTTTTTGAGACATCCTCTATATATATATATATATATATATATATATATATATATATATATATATATATATATGCTGACCGTATACTTTGTTCTGATCTAGGTTGTGGAGTGGGGGCTTAGTGTGCAGGTTATGTTGCTGAGCCCTGCAAGGGTCCTTCTGCTTGACCCATAGCCACTGGCTGCTTCTTTCAGCCACTTCAGTGACTGATCTGATTGTCTGTCCATGTATACCAAGGTGTTTCAGCAGCCTGTTGGTGGAAGAAGCCACAAGGCCTCTGCATCCCACTTCAACCGGATAGTCTTCGCATTCCATCCTCATTGTGGAGCGTCTGCTGCCAGTTCTGTGTAGCCCAGTTTCTTGCTCTCATATGCCTCTTTGGTTGAACTGGGACTGTAAGCTCTATGATGTAAACAGACTTCAGTGAGGAAAACAAAAGTACTAAGTCTGGGCGAAGGGTGGTGGCTATGATCTCAGGTGGAACGATTAGTTGCTGGCCGATATCAACTAGGATCTTCTAATCCTGGAACACAATTAGGGAATAACACTGTTGTGTCTGATAATTTGCGGATGTTAATGCTGGATTTTACAGTCACAAATTGACTTTTGTGGTAATCATTGTGATGATCATCAGACACAAGGGGTTATTCCCATATAATAATCCACACTTGAAGAGGAGTCAGAAAAGTTCTTGATCTCGTCACTGTCCATGCTGAGGTCTATCTGTTCCTGTTGTCAATCTAACAGACAAAGACGGGACTCTACACGTTGTGATGTCACGGCATCACGTGACCGCTGATGGAACGCTGCCAGCGCTTTCCAAGAAACACACTTTTGAGAAACTGTACAAACTTTATTTCTTAGTGATAACAATTAAAACCACTTTCAACTTACTATACTGTATGTATATTTTGATATTTATATCAGTTTTACCTAATTTTTTAGGTGTCATATCCACTTTAAATTGTTTAAATCCACGTCCTCGCTGCACTAGTTTCTGTCACTCTCAGGTGACAGCGCCATTATTTACATCTGTGTGCGGTCCACTGTTAGGGTTAAACCGGAGAGAACAGTGATTAGGACTCAAAATGCAGAAAGCAAGCAAAATACAAAACGGAATGATTTATTGATATGTGTTGAGAGTGTCACAAGCCAAGAAGCCAAGCACTGGAGGCGGGAGAGACTGCTAGAGCTAACGGGAGGCAGGAACGTCACACCCAAACACCGTTTGTCTGGAACCAGCACAGAACAGGACCAGGTGGCACAGTGAAGCAGAGGGAACCAGGAGCTCTAAGGACACACAGAGTTAGTATAAGCCACAGAATAAAGATACAAAAAGTAACCTGTAGGCAAACTGAGTTTCCGGCGTCTGAGAGCGTGGAGAGATGAGATATTTGTACACTTGGTTAATGGGTGTGAGCAGGTGAATCCAATCAGTTCCACAAGTGGCTCCAGCAGACACAGGAAGGGAGGGGGAGTGAGGCAGATACAGCAGCAAACCAAGGCAGCACAACATCCACAGGGTGCGGACTAATAATTAAATGTGAAACAGTTTTAATATTTTGCCACAGTTTACGCAATGTTTTATGGTCTGAAATCTCACACGATTAACCAATCAGATTTGCAGAAAAAATGTAATTGGATTAGAATAAATAATATTGACAAAAAGGTTGTATTTACACACAAGCAAAACAGAGTTTGCAGCTAGCTAGACCAACCTGTGATGTCACCACGCTAACGTCCGCGAAAATGTCTTGTAAATCACTTCAGAGGTGTTATCAAGTTCCCAAAACAGCGTTTTCAGGTTTATGCTGAACAAAAATATAAATGCTGCAGCACAGACAGACGAACGGATGAACGCAAAGTCTTTGCAATACTCGATGACCGTATTTGATGGCCTCAGGTCATAATGACAAAATTAATGTGAAATTTTTTAACTATAAATGCTTCAAAGCAAGGAAATATACAGTAAATTACTGAAAATAGGCAGACCAACTGCATGACTCAAGTTTGGACAAACTACAAGTTTGGAGCACTTGTAAATTTTGTCCGTGCCTACGGGTAAAAAAAAAAAAAAAAAAATCCAAACCTTTGAAAATAAAGTGGTTATTGTTTTTTTTCCCATTTATTTATTTATTTATTGATGTATTGATGGATACTTTGGGGAGGTAATAGTCTAGTTGTTAAACAGTGGGCTTCAGATCAGAGGATTCTTGGACATGTCCAGCTCTCCACAATTTCTCTGATACTTACTGGACTGGTAAGCATTGAAAGCCGAGATAGGCATGTCCAAACTTGTCCTCTGACACGCTGAAACGGAGGTGTTCCTTTGTCTCGCTTCCAAAGCGAATCGGTCTTTACGCGCGAAGCCTCAACGCGGCTTTCCATGACAAAATCTCTTGTTAAAAGTGAAATCTGCCAGAAAATGGCTGATGTCCAGCTCTTGTGATAACCAGAGAAAGAGCACACAACGGTCTCGTATCCACAGAGCCATCCGTTTAGAAATGGTCCGGTGGCTTGTGCCGCATCGTCGCAGCTCGGAGTGCGGCATGCTAAGCGTCCTTAAAGGGGTCCTTAAAACTGTAGTAACAGTCCTTATTCTCTGTGAAGCCCGTAAAATTTTCACAGAAAGCCAGATAAATTTTTCGAATGGTTTCCAGGTGCCAGCTTCTAACAGCTTCTGAAAAAATTCTGATGGAAAAAAAGTCCTTTTCATTCCGCCATTTCCAGACAATGAAAATGCGACGAGGGGGCGGGACCACTCCTTCCCAAGGCGTGCTCACAGGCGAATGACGTAACCGACAGGCGTGGAAAAACTCACGCATGTGCACGAGGGTTCAAGCATGTCTGACGTAAAAACAATGAATGAAATCCATATAGTTTTTGAAAAAAATAAAAAGGGCCGTTACTTTATTGACAGACCTTGTATAAATGCAGTCCATTTAACATTTACATTGATTCTAGCACTTGAAAAGCTGAGTGAGGAAATGGAGTGTCTGGTTTTGCAATTGTCCCGCAAGACTAACATCCAGGTTTTCAATGACTTCCTGAATAGGCCGTCGGAACTATAGGATATGTATGCATGAACTTCTAGAGACATTCATTGATTTCAGTAGTGACATTTGTGTCTCTGGGTAATCGACCTTTGAGATCAGGAGATGCCTATGAAGAGCTTATGGAGTCATGTGGTGGACATAGATACGTAGATTCAAGGCTTTAGGGTCCTGATGCCTGTATGGTTTTGAGACTTCAGAATCAGAATAATTATTAACTGAGTGGGAGATCTGTACGAGAAAATATCAGATGGAGATGTTGACATTACGGACCAAGCATTAGCAAGGTCTGTGTGAAAAACACAGAGGTCTGATCTTCCTGTACAAACCAAGCAAGCGAGGTTAATAATTCATTTATTATATACAGTAGCTGTTTTTGAAGTTGCATTGACATTTTGGATGTCCGCTTGGAGCTTGTTTGCGGTTAATTCTTCCAGCTCACATTCGTCATTGTAATAAAATTCCGGTCCTCTTCATCGCTCATAATTTGTTTGTTCGCTTTTTGTTTTATTTTGCTTTTAAATTTCTTGTTTAATGAAGTAAATGTGTATCGCCTTGGTTCCTGCTGGGTCCTGCCTCTTAGCTGATCGTCACAGCTGTCACTCATCATCAGCTGCAGTATGTCAACCCCGGTGTCGCTGATGGAACAGTCCCCCTAAAAATTGGTCCCCCTGATGACACGGATTAAAACCTTGTTTCTGCTTCAAACTGCACCAGTCATCATCTATCTCAGCGACAGATATCTGAAGCATTTGTACAACAATCATTTCCACATAAATTCAGCATTATTTCATCATAAAAGGCGGCGGAAGCGATCAGAGCACCGCTGCTAAACGAGCTGCTAGCTGATGCGCTCACTGTTCCTTGGACATTTCAAAGTGTCATGGAATTTCGCCTTGTTTCTGCTTGAAACTGACTTTAGAATGATTTAAGAGGTTTTACCTTTATCATCTAATGGTTAATAATCCTATTAATCCATTTGATCGCTCTGTCTCAGACGTGCTGCTGTGGTCCAAAATGACGCATGCGCAGATGGAAAAAGGCGGACCAATTTTTAGGGACGGACCGTTCGGTCTGCTACACCGGTTCTACACTTATGCCTTTGCAAGACACTTTATTTTTGTCTTTTGTTTTTTTCGTGAGAAACTCAGTCCTCACCTACAGAGATCCTGCACCTTGTCAGCTCCATGGGCTGCCACCTGACTTCGGATTTCTTCCTCACCTTCTCATCTTAAACAAGGTCACTAATGTAATATGCATTCCGGACCGATTGTCATGGTAACTGGTCTGATATTTTCCTATATCAGACCAGAAATCAGTCAATCAGAGCATGTGTAGCTTTGCAGCCATATAATAATAGCCTTTATTCACCAATTATCTACAACAATACAAGGAATTTGACTCTGGTTTGAGCTGCACTCTCTCTGTACGAGCATGTATAAATATACACTAAACATAATTCACATTAAAAATGTGCAAATATAATAAAATGTGCAATAAAAAATCTGTGCAAAGGAGAAACAAACAAACAACAGATAGTTGGATGTTAACGAGTGACCTAAGGCAATAACTGAATGTCTTTGGTACTAGGGCTCTTCAGAGGACCCTTGGGTATCGCTGGAATGACTGTGTCAAAAGAATAGTTGCTCGAGGATATGTGGCATGTTTTCTGTGCTTGATCCAGCATTCAGGTATTACATTGTTGTTGACTGCAGCAGCTGGAAAAGGCCAAAGGGACACCCTTGTTTCGCGTGGCTACAATCAGTAGTTATTTTCGAGAAGAATGAGCCAGCTATTGGCATGGGTGGTCATCATTCAGGAAAAAAAATAAATTGGTCAATCAACAAGTGAATTGTTTCAGCTATGCAAGCATAACTATTGTGTATAAGAATGGCCCGAGATCACCAAATAAATCATGTTTCTTTATCTCCAACTCTCAGATGAGTGTCTCAGTTTCAGTTTTTTCAGTTTAATTTATTTTCCTTTATATAGCTCCAAATCACAACAGAGTTGCCTCAAGGTGCTTCACACAGGTAAGGTCTAACCTTACCAACTTCCAGAGCAACAGTGGTAAGGAAAAACTCCCTCTGAGGAAGAAACCTCAAGCAGACCAGACTCAAAGGGGTGACCCTCTGCTTGGGCCATGCTACAAACATAAATTACAGAAATAATTCACAGAACAATTCACGGACGAATATACAAGATTGCTGTTGGTACACAGGACAGGAGGGTCGCCAACACAAACACAACTCCCATCTCTGGATGGAGCTGCACCTTAAACAGAGAAAAAACAGAATCAGGCATCAGAAAGACAAAAAAATACTGTATAATTTGCCAGCATTAATCAACAAGAAAAACAGAAGAAATACTAAGGTGATCGCCGGCCACTAGCCCTAAGCTTCACTAAAAGACCCAAAATTTAGGTGAAGTTGAGGCCGCGGCCCGCTTCAATTACTAAGGACACACACCAATTAGCTAAACAATTAGCTGGATCAGGTGACCCTGAACCATCCCTTAGTTATGCTGCTATAGACTTAGACTGCTGGGGGGTTCCCATGATGCACTGAGTGTTTCTTTCTCTTTTTGCTCTGTATGCACCACTCTGCATTTAATCATTAGTGATTGATCTCTGCTCCCCTCCACAGCATGTCTTTTTCCTGGTTCTCTCCCTCAGCCCCAACCAGTCCTAGCAGAAGACTGCCCCTCCCTGAGCCTGGTTCTGCTGGAGGTTTCTTCCTGTTAAAAGGGAGTTTTTCCTTCCCACTGTCGCCAAGTGCTTGCTCATAGGGGGTCGTTTTGACCGTTGGGGTTTTTACGTAATTATTGTATGGCCTTGCCTTACAATATAAAGCGCCTTGGGGCAACTGTTTATTGTGATTTGGCGCTATATAAATAAAATTGATTGATTAAAAAGCGTAAAACAAAACTGTACCAGTATTCTAGCCATATGAAAGGGAAAATAAGTGCGTCTTAAGTCTGGACTTGAAAGTCTCCACAGAATCTGATTGTTTTATTGATGCAGGGAGACCATTCCACAGAACAGGGGCATGATAAGAGAAAGCTCTATGATCTGCAGACTTCTTATTCACCCTAGGGACACAAAGTAGTCCTGCACCCCGAGAACATAAAGCCCGGGCCGGTACGTAAGGTTTAATTAGGTCAGCTAGGTAGGGAGGGGCCAGTCCAGCGAATGCTAGCTGCTAGCGAATGCTAACTGCTAGCTAATTACAACAGGCCTATAGTTAAATAACGTTCAGAGTAGATACAATTAATAACCAGAAGAGTGCTAAACAGAAATAAAAGAAATGTATACAACCGTGTGAAGTTCAAAATAGCGTCACAAAAACAAACAATCCGTCGGAAACAAGTTGCCAGATCTGTGAGCCAGCGTAAGTTTTAAGTTGATTCTTCAGTTTCATTTCAGTTTCAGGTGATATTCTGCTGCTTCTATGCTTTCTTGTCTAATAATGTGGTGCACACAGCATTTTTATGCAAATAATTACTTGAAGGTGTTTATGCATTTTTTTAAGTCTAAAGATGGGCATGGAAAGCAGGCTTATGCATGCGCTTACAGTTTGACGATAATTGAGATTTCAAGAACCATTAGTCCACATGGCTTTAGTGAATATGTATGCACAGTGCTTCCTTTTTTCATATATAGTTCTTGCCATGATTCCATGAAGTTTTTGTAAATGAGGACCTAAGGCAGTTCCATAGTGTGTTGGATGTAGCAGCATGTGGCACCAGACCTGAACTTGAACTGATTTGACATATGAAAAAACTCAAAATTTGAGAAAATTGATGAAGTAGCTTCTTTTAAATCAGTCATGCTATACCAGTTTTGAATGGATCTATTAATATGACTGATCCTTGCATGAGTCCCAGTGGTTAGAGTTCATATGAGAACATACCTTGAGTGTGTTAAGACTTTTCTGTTGCGATAAACTTTTCTTATAGACAACAGGTTGCTGTTTTGTGCAAACCTTTGAAGAGGCACACTGCATGTCGGCACAGTGCTTTCATGTGTTTGCTGCCCACAGCGATTAAACAGTGTTATTTTGCTTTCCACAGCCACTCGCCCTCCTGGAGGCTGTCATACAGATGAGTTTCAGTGTCGGATGGATGGCCTTTGCATCCCCATGCGGTGGCGCTGTGATGGTGACACAGACTGCATGGACTTGAGCGATGAGAAAAACTGTGAGGGTGTTACACACATGTGCGACCCAGCTGTCAAGTTTGGTTGCCGAGACTCTGGTGAGCAGAAGAGTCCACATGAAGAAGGTCATTTCTCTGAAGTAGATAAAGTCCATTTGTATATGTTGTTGTCCCTGTTATCTGTCCATAGCACGCTGCATCAGCAAAGCATGGGTATGTGATGGTGACAGTGACTGTGAGGACAATTCAGATGAAGACAACTGTGAGGCGCTGGTGTGTAAGCTCTCTCACCATGTGTGTGCCAACGACTCCACCATCTGCCTGCCAGCAGAGAAACTTTGTGATGACGTTAATGACTGTCTTGATGGTTCTGATGAGAAGCTCTGTGGTAAGAGGCAACAGTAGTTAGGCTGTGTTTTAGTACACAGAGGGCCAATGACAGCATGTAAATGTGTGTATCCCAAATCAACATTGTCATGGTTTAATTACAGTTTTCTTTAATGCCACTAAGCCTGATTGTACTTGGATTTTACAGACTTGTGTTCAAAGAACAATGGTGACTGCAGCCATAACTGCACAGTGGCACCTGGAGAGGGTGTCATGTGCTCCTGTCCACTGGGCATGGAGTTAGGCCCCAACAACAAGACCTGTCAAATTCAAAGCTTCTGTGCCAAACATCTTAAGTGCAGTCAGCGCTGTGAACAGGACAAGTTCAGTGTCAAATGTTCTTGCTACGAGGGCTGGGAACTGGAGCCTGACATGGAGAACTGCAAGAGCACAGGTAAGGAATGACCTTGATCCATATCAGTCAGTGTTTAAAAGTGTCCATTCCACTGATATGGCTCTGCTGTGTGTGACAGAAACCTTTAAAGCTGCAGGAGCAGCAGCTCAGTCTTCAGTACTTATTCTGCTTGACTTGCAAACTGCTTTTAACATGGTTAACCACTGTTTTGTACTATCTGTATACTCTGAAATATGGGTATCTCAGGCAAAGCGCATTCTTGGTTTGGATCCTGTCTCACAGGGTTTTCATTTAATGTGTCATGGCTAGGACAGATGTCCATGGCTAGGACAGATGTCCACACTGTCTCTCCACAGGAGTGCCCCAAGGCTTGGTGCTGGGGTCTCTTTTCTTTGCCATACACACCAGCTCCATGGTTCCAGTTTTACACTTGCATGAGTTCTTATATTACTGCTATGCAGATGATGCCCACCTTTGTCTATCATTCCTGTCAGATCACCACATGATCTTGGTGCAGATCTCAGATTATCTCTCAGACATATTCTCACAGATGAAGGTACACCACATTCAACTAAATATCTTTAAGGCTGAGCTGGTGGTCTACACAGTAAAACAATCGATACATCACAAAAATCAACATCAGTATCACCTCTGTATCTCACTCCTACCCAAGTAAAGAAGCCTTAGTGCCATGATTGATAACGACTATCTTTCTTGGCCCATGTTGCCTCTGTCTCCCAGTCATATCACATTGAACTATTTGCGAAGGACAATCACACCATACCCAACTCCTGATACAGGCCATGTTTATCTCTCATCTCGTCTACTGTAATGCCTTTCTACCAGGCCTGTCAGCTTGCACGGCAAAGCCTTTACAGGTGATCTGGAACCCAGCAGCGCATTCGGTTTTGATCACCTCAAAAGGGAACATATTACCCCACTCCTTATCGAACTCCAGTGGCTACCTGTTGCCGCCTGCATCCAATTCAAATCACAAATGCTTGCCTACAAAGGGACGACTGGGTTTGCACCCATGTACTTAAATGCTGTCATAAAGGCTTATGCTATCCCTCAGCTACAGCATTCCTAAAGGAGCTGTGTTTGGCACTGCCGTCCCTACGCAGAAGGCTTTCCAGACTGTTCTTGTTTGTGGTCCCCTTACAAATGATAGAACAAGCTACCAATGGCCATCAGAGCAGGGGCATCCCTCTCTACTTTAAAGAAGCTCTTGAAAACATGTCCCTTGGAAATACCTCTTCTCCTGACATCTCTAACACAGGCCTGGTATTTTTCCAGCCTGAGCTTGATTTCTGGCTTTTGGATCCAGATATATGCAGCGGAGGCGACAGGTTGCCATGTAATCCCTATGGAAGGACGCGTTGTGGATATGTAGTGACGTGGAGATGTCTGTCTGGAGTTTATACTTGACGTGGACATGTCCTGTCTCTGGGAATCAACCTGTGAGCAGGACTTATGTCCCTTTTGTCTTTTATTTAACACAATTATGACAAAATTTGAGGGGGAGAAAGCGAGGAAGTGCAGCAGCAGCCTGTGTTTTTTTTTTTTCCAAGTGCGTGCGCGCGAACGAATCGTCCGTGAAGATCATTTTATTAATTACACAGATGTATAATAAATGGTGACTGGTTTATAACACAATTATGACAGAGTTTGAGGGGAGAAAGCGAGGAAGTGCAGCAGCAGCCAGTGTTTTTTTTCTTGTTCACGTGCGTGCGCGAACGGCTCATCCGTGAAGATAATTTTATTAATTACACAGATGTATAATAAAACAAATGGTGACTGGTTTATAACACAATTATGACAGAGTTTGAGAGGATGGTCCGCGAATGATGTTTAGCGCCGGGAAATATACCGTTTTTTTGCTTAATAAGAGGTGCGAAATATACCCTGTTCTTTGTTTAATAACATGATTTTTCATTGGTCTAGCTCGATGTGATAACCAATCATTGAACGTATTTTAATGTGGCTCGATCTGTATCAGAACAAAAATCTTTTCGTAGCATTTTACAGGTGCCTGTTAGACAAAGTGATCAAATTGAAGAAAGAGATTATTTAGTGGATATGATTTTGACCAGTGCAGCCAATTGCAGTAAATAGTATTTTATGTTTTTTTTCTATGTAGTTTGAAGAGGTCTTAGTAAAAGGATTAAGCATCCATGACAAGTGTTTGATAAATTTCAAAATTCAAATTGCTTACGAATTTTGGCATTTCGAAAACAAAATGCTTAGCTCATGTTAGCGCCTTGGGGCAACTGTTTGTTGTGATTTGGCGCTATATAAGAAAAAAGTTGATTGATTGATTGATTGATGTTGTAAGTTAATAATCATTCATTTATTGAAATAATAATTATTTTTCACATATTTGAAACTCGGAGTGGATGCGAACCCAACCCTTTTCATTTTCTGCCTTGCTTTTCTTTCCACACTGATGTTCGCTTGGACTGGTCTGCTGAATAATTTATAAAATAATTACCCTGAAAATATGAGACCAGCAGCAACAGTGTTCAGTGATGGTAGTATGTAGACAAAACCTGCAGATGTTAGGGGAACCTATGCCCAATTTTTGTTATTGGTTATTTGGTTATTTTATTTTTGCTTTAGAAAATTGCATTGTAAAACACAAACCACTTGACCTCAAAGATGGTAATGATTGTTTAAATGAGAGCTTTCCAAACAGGTTTGAAAAGGCCTAAAATCGCAGCCCCCAGCCTGGGGCTTTGCCCCTGGACCCCATTGGGTTCCTAGGCAGTCCCCAAACCCCTCGAGAAATTAGTTTCAGGCTTAGCCATATTGCCTCAATGCCAGCCCTGCTAACAACGGGTGCCATTTGTAAAATCACAGGTGTACTTGGTTAGGGCCCTTTCATACATAGTGCGAAGTTTTGACCAAGTGCACACTTAGTACACATGACGCAGGAATCGTGTGAAAACCGTATAATGTCGTCCCTGCCTCCAAGGCCTCGTACACCTGTTGCTACAACTGTTTGCGCACACAAGCACCTGAAAGACAAAGTGTGTGCTGTGCGAACCCATCACACCCTCTCGCAGCAGGTGCCGGCCAAATTCCAGGTGACACTCTCGAACATCTAACACTGCTCACATGGCACTTAGAAAATGTGTGACCAGTCGCACACTTGGCATGACAAGAGACTGCAGATGACCATTGTCGGACTGCTGTGAAATTTGTCTAAGTTCCCTACGGGTGTGACTTTGCAAACACACTGACGCGTGTGCTCTCCACTCCCGGGCACCGTGGCTTCCGACAAGCAGCTGTGGTGATCTGTCATTCTGTACATTCCAGTGAGACAACACCCACTGTGTTTTGACAGTCATGGACTACCAACTGTCCACTGTGAGGAGTGTGTGTCTTATTGCTATATTTACGTGGACATAAATAAAAACATATATCACCGTGGTGGCAACAAGCGAGCGTGTGCACGGAGCGGACACTGACAGCCTTATAGGTTGAAACGGACCGTCAGATTAGAACACCCAGCGGGTCATCTGATCGTCACATCATCCACATGAGCTCTGTTCCACGTGATGTGGTGTCTGTGCTGTGGCGCACCGTCCACAAGACACGCGTGTTGGGCAGAACACGTGCATGACCAACTGGCTGCACCTGACCAGTAGATGTGCACATCAGAGCACACTGCTTCTCATTCATGTCATTTCATGATTGTATGTCTGTGACCATGGGTCATCACCAGAGGAACAGACAGATCATATTTGTATTGCTCGCTTGATAAATGCCGTTTTTATATGGTGTGGGATTTAATTTTTTTTTTTGTAATACTTCCATGTCCTTCCTGATATGAGGCAGCTTCCAACACCTTTCAAAGAACAGCTCTGTAGCTCAGTGGTAAAGTCTCTGACTAGGAATCAAAGGTGCAAGTTCGTGCCCCGGGTGGTGTGTTTTTTTTTTTTTTTTTTTTTTTTTTTAATTCCACATAAGCGGTGTCATGTGGTTCCACACGTACCAGCTGTTTTTTTATTTCTTCCACATAAGCGGCGCCGTGTGCCACACCTGGCACTGTTCCTGCTTGATGTGCATGCCTGCCCGTCGGCGCTAATTTCGAACTGTTTCTCGCTGTTTTGCCGTTTTCG
Source organism: Thalassophryne amazonica (assembly GCF_902500255.1). Classification (NCBI taxonomy): domain Eukaryota; kingdom Metazoa; phylum Chordata; class Actinopteri; order Batrachoidiformes; family Batrachoididae; genus Thalassophryne; species Thalassophryne amazonica. Next base: position 73,930,963 of record NC_047105.1, on the reverse strand, counting down.
TCCAAATGCCGTCCAAACTTCGCACTATGTGTGAAGGGGCCATGAGTGCACTTAGTTTCCACACTGAAACCAAGTGCACAAACCACTTGGTCACCACCCCTGCCTATTTAGCAAATATAAATATAAATGTTAAATATAAATGTTCAGAAAAATATATAAATTACCCGCATAAAAATACGTGGTGACCGCTGATTGGCATTGCTGTTGCTACTTCAATGTTTTTGTTTGTTTGTTTGTTTGGTTTTTACCAAACATACTCGTATATTACTCTACGGTCAGATTAGCAACAAATGATGGTGACAGCCAGTTGGTGTTTGTTGCTTGATGGTCGTTTCCATGGCGTGACTAGCTTGTGGTTACTGGGCGTTATTGTGCACAATGTTTAGTGATAGATTATAAAGGATGGACACTGTCACTTTGAGCTTTTCTGCTTGATGGAACCCAAGTTTGATTGACTTTTTTCTTTCTATCTTTTCAGTATGTGTCACAGTGATGCTCCTGTATTGATAGTTAACATGTTATCTTCTCCATAAGATGTCTTGTGCATCACCTCAGAAGTATTATCGATTACAAAAACAGCATTTTTAGATTTAAAAGTGTTTTACAAAACATAAGAGAAAAAAATGCCAAACAGGTTTATACTGAAATACAGTTGTCTAGGAGAGCATTCTGCCATCTTGGATTATTTTGTTTGAGCAAACAGCCAATGTTCGTCACACTGCCTTCACTCAGATTGGCAGTTGTGATGTTGCGGCACTCAGCATTTGTATAACATGAACATCTCATCTGCTTTGGCCCTGCCTAGCTGGCTGCATAGTGACCAGTTGTCTGTCACTGTAAAACGCCCGACCTGAAGGCCTCAGCACTTAAACCCTGTCACCACCTCTTTTTATGCAAAAGTCATGTGGCATGGGTAATTTTCATATATATGTGAACATTTCTATTCAGCATTTATATATAATAATAAATAGATTTAAATTTTCTTCTTTTCTCTATCTTTTATTGCCTTCACAAATGTTACTCTCTGGTATCTACTGTACTTACATTTTTGCATGCGTGGGTTTGTATATGTGTATGTAAAGATGGTATTCATCATTATGCTGAAGTGTCTTTTAAGTTGTCCCCCTGACGGTGGACTGGACACCTGCATGGATTCTCGTCAGTTATTGTTGTGTTGTGTTGTGTTGTGTTGTGTTGTAAACCTTTTTGGTAGAATGGCCTAAGCAGTGGGTCACCCCTTTGAGTCTAGTCTGCTTGAGGTTTCTTCCTCATTATCATCAGAGAGAGTCTTTCTTACCACTGTCGCCTGTGCGCTTCCTCTAGGGGTTGGTAAGGTTAGACTTTACTTGTGTGAAGCACCTTGAGGCAGCTTTGTTGTGATTTGGTGCAATATAAACTAAATGAATTGAAATTAAATTGAAATTGTATTGTCAAGACAGTAGTATATTTTTTGTATTTTTTTAGCTACTAGTTTGGGATGTCCGCCAAGTTCCACAATGGTGTGATTTATATTCCAAAAAAAATCACTCATTCTTTAATAATATTAATAATGATACTACTCAGTATTTACATAGGGCTTTCTCAGGAATCAAAGTACTAAACAAAATCAACTCCACAATGAAAGAATAAATGCAAGTAATAAAACAATGCCCAATGCTAGAACAATGCCAAAAATAAAGAGCTGATAATACAGAAAAAGGGTGTGACTTATATGTGTTTGTTGTTTATTGTTTGTTGTTTATTTTGTTTAATTTTTCCGCCTCTTCAAGCGGTATTTGTTGACAGGTGCATCTTATACTCTGGTGCGACTTACAGTCCAGAAAGTACAGTATTTAATGTTATGATGAAATCCCCCCATTGATTGTGATTCCTCACTTTTACGTCACTTTGGATAAAAGCATCAGCTAAATGAACATGAAAGCAGAGACAAAACACTGAAGAGTGGACACTGGTAGGAATTGATGGTTTTGGTAGCTATTGTATAAGGATCCAAAATTAGTTGGGAACAGTGGTGGTGAAAACTGCCGGTAGTAAAGATGAAGTTCAGGATTTGTTTTAGTTATGAGGTAAATCTTTGCAGGAGAGGCAGTCGGGTTCTGGTTTTTGTCAAAGACTGCACAATCAGTACAATCTCTGTTTTTGTAAAAATGTAGTGTGGGTTTTGGATCAAACAGATGAGAGGCTGTTCACACAGGAAGCAGTGCATTTGGAGAATACGCACTACTCCAAAGTGTACTACTCCTCTGGACAGCAGACAAGTCACTGCAGAGAGATTAAGAGAAACTGGAGGAACGAAAAAGCTTCAACACCGGTCACAAAGACATGACAAGAGTAAAAATACTCAGTAAGAAAACATAAAAGGCCTGCACATTTATTTCTTGCTGTACGGTAGATATTATTTTATGAAAGGACAGAATCTGCCACTCCAAATTGAAGACTAGGTATGCCTGTTCTTGAAGTTAGACAGAGGTAAAGGTATATAAAATGGAGACAACTCAGTCACCATTAATCAACTTTAAATTTTGTCATGTCTAGTATAAAGCACATACTCCTCTCCTACTACCCACTAACCAATCAGGAAACTTGAATTTGTGATTCTGCCCCTCACTGCCTGGTCTTAGAGACTAGCCTCCAGAACCCCTTCATTCATCACGCCGCCTGTCCAGCTGTCTGGTAGCTACAGATAATTCCTGCTGCCTTATTTACTGTCTTTTAATCACCCAGGATTAGAGCCACTTTCAACATGGCCCCTCAGTCATTGGATGAGTCACACTGTAGAGGATGTGGTGTTCCCTAGCTCTGTTCTGTTGGTTTTTTTTTCCCTATAATAATCAAAGTGGTCTTGTCACTTCTCTTTCTAACAATCTTTTTCCCCCATTCCACAGATCCTTTCAAACCCTTTATCATTTTCTCAAACCGCCATGAGATTCGTCGCATTGATCTGAATAAAGGAGAATTCAGCGTGTTGGTACCAGGCCTCAGGAACACTATTGCTCTGGACTTCCACCTCAGCCAGAGCGCCCTCTATTGGACTGATGTGGTAGAGGACAAGATCTATCGTGGAAAGCTGTCTGAGAATGGGGGTGAGGACTTGAAAGGCAGTCTGATTGGGCTAAAACACATTTCTCTGCTGTTTGTCCAAATGTTTTAACCCTGCAGGGGTAACAGCATAGAACTTGTATAACAAAAATTATGAAGAATGGGTGGATGAGTGAGCAAGTGAGTTAGTCTGTCTCAGCCAGATTGTGTAAGCAGTAACTCAAAAGCAATAAATATCATCATCTTGTAACTCACCAAACTGAATGAGCATAAACTGATAAACGCTTTAGTTTGTGGTTAAATTATGAATATCTGTGGTTCAGCTTACTTGTAGTTTGTCTGCCACGTACTGAACACTGAGCACATTGTGTGCTCACTCAGCATCAGTGAACAAGTTAATCTAGTAACTAGACTGGCAGCACAGTGGAATAGTGGTTAGAAGGTCATGGGATTGATTCCCACCTGTGGCCTTTCTGTGTGGAGTTTGCATGTTCTCCCCGTGCTTGCGTGGGTTTTCTCTGGGTGTTCCAGTTTCCTCCCACATCTAAAGACATGCAGGTTAGGTGAATTGGAAACTTTAGAATTGCCCAGGTCTCCTTTGCAAAAGAGATCTCAGTCTCAATGGGACAAACCTGGTTTACTAAAAACATGTTAGTGGTGTATTAGATCATAGTTGATCTATGATCACCACCCCCCATAGATCGGCCTGCGGATTTATTACAAAATTTGCATAATAGTGTGAAAACAGATTTATTGGCATGGTGGCTTCTTTCTAAAGTAATAGTTGCATATCTCTTGCTCCAGTTGTAGTGAAATCAAAGTGTGTGGAGAGGGAAAGCAGCTGCATGTTAATGAGAATTGATGTTATTAAAAGCAGGCTCTGCTGCATTCTGCTGTACTAGAGATAATATGCTGCAGTGCGCTTGTGGGTCTGAACATGGAAAGAATCTCTGCAAAACGCCAGGCATTAAGAGCAAAGATTTTGTCACCGCTATAGATGCTGTCATGAGCCCACTTATCAGGGCACTGTGCTTGAAGTGTGAGTGGTGCCAAGGCCCACTGACCGTGGGGGGGATCCTTATTTTGGTGAGTGTGGAGTGTGTATTTGGTAGGACGTATGTATTTATCCTGGAGGTGTAACATAAATAAAGTTATTATTGTTACCGTCTCACCAGACAAAGCAGCAACCTATCTTTTTGAATTAAAAAAAATTCAAAGTCAGAAAATTAGATCTACTTTTCTCCATTTCTTTCTTTCTTTTTTCTTTTCCTCTTCTTTCATTTTTTTTGTTCTTTTTAAATATGGAAGTAATTTTTTTCCTGATCTGAAAATTATCCCTCAAAAACCTTGACCTGAGCCGAACTGTTGGTTTTGTGATATTTGACATCCTTAGCACATACAGTAGTGTTCAGAATAATAGTAGTGCTATGTGACTAAAAAGATTAATCCAGGTTTTCAGTATATTTCTTATTGTTACATGGGAAACAAGGTACCAGTAGATTCAGTGGATTCTCACAAATCCAACAAGACCAAGCATTCATGATATGCACACTCTTAAGGCTATGAAATTGGGCTATTATTAAAAAAAGTAGAAAAGGGGGTGCTCACAATAATAGTAGCATCTGCTGTTGACGCTACAAACTCAAAACTATTATGTTCAAACTGCTTTTTTAGCAATCCTGTGAATCACTAAACTAGTATTTAGTTGTGTAACCACAGTTTATCATGATTTCTTCACATCTGCGAGGCATTAATTTTGTTGGTTTGGAACCATGATTTTGCTTGGTTACTAGTCTGCCTGGGATCATTGTCTTGTTGAAACACCCATTTCAAGGGCATGTCCTCTTCAGCATAAGGCAACATGACCTCTTCAAGTATTTTGACATATCCAAACTGATCCATGATACCTGGTATGCGATATATAGGCCCAACACCATAGTAGGAGAAACATGCCCATATCATGATGCTTGCACCACCATGCTTCACTGTCTTCACTGTGAACTGTGGCTTGAATTCAGAGTTTGGGGGTCGTCTCACAAACTGTCTGCGGCCCTTGCACCCAAAAAGAACAATTTTACTCTCATCAGTCCACAAAATATTCCTCCATTTCTCTTTAGGCCAGTTGATGTGTTCTTTGGCAAATTGTAACCTCTTCTGCACGTCTTTTATTTAACAGCGGGACTTTGCGGGGGATTCTTGCAAATAAAGTAGCTTCACACAGGCGTCTTCTAACTGTCACAGCACTTACAGGTAACTCCAGACTGTCTTTGATCATCCTGGAGCTGATCAATGGGTGAGCCTTTACCATTCTGGTTATTCCTCTATCCATTTTGATGGTTGTTTTCCGTTTTCTTCCATGTGTCTCTGGTTTTTTTGTCCATTGTACAGTATTGAGATCATTGTAGATGAACAGCCTATAATTTTTTGCACCTGTGTATAAGTTTTCCCCTCTCCAATCAACTTTTTAATCAAACTACGCTGTTCTTCTGATCAGTGTCTTGGACATCCTGTTTTTCTCAGGCTTTCAAAGAGAAAAACATGTTCAACAGGTGCTGGCTTCATCCTTAAGTAGGGGACACCTGATTCACACCTGTTTGTTCCACAAAACTGACGAACTCACTGACTGAATGCCACACTACTATTATTGTGAACATCCCCTTTTCTACTTTTTTTTTTTTTTTTTTACTAATAGCCCAATTTCATAGCCTTAAGAGTGTGCATATCATGAATGCTTGGTCTTGTTGGATTTGTGAGAATCTACTGAATCTACTGGTACCTTGTTTCCCATGTAACAATAAGAAATATACTCAAAACCTGGATTAATCTTTTTAGTCACATAGCACTGCTATTATTCTGAACACTACTGTATTGGAAATAACCATCAAGTAGAATTAATTAATGAAAATAATGTGTGGCTGGGGATGACACCAAAACCTTTTGTCTGTACATCTTGTTTGTTTTTCATTTCAACTCTATTATGGTGGTGTACAGAGGCAGAATTACAAAAACTGTGTCACCGTTCAACTACTTGTGGCTCTGACTGTAAGTTTCACTGAGCTCTGTTCTGTAATTGTACCTTCATACCCCCTGCTGGGGTATAGTGGATCTAGTGCTTTATTTATTTGTCTTTATTTGTTGTGGTAACATGTTATATTCAAAACAAGGAAGCTAGTAATTTGAATGAAGGGAATAAGTGTGTAAAGTGGTGTTAGCTTGGAATGCAAATAGATTGAATATTTTTTATGTACTTGCAAACACTGGAGCAAAATAGATGATTGTGTTGGATTGCTGTACAGCCTGAATAGGTGTAAAAGCTGCCATCGGCAAATCCCAGTCTTCGAGGTCTTTACGCATATTTTTTATGAAAGGAATAATGCTTGTTTCCATTATGAAACTTAAGCACCCTGGAGGAATCTTTATTTTATCGAACAGCAAGTCATTTTAAGTAAAGATGAATAGCACAAAAACATTTATCCAACCTCATGATACCTCTTTCTGTGCCACCCTGTTGTTTTCTCTCTTCTTCTGTTTGACTGTTCTTGTAGCATTAACCAGCTTTGATGTGGTAATTCAGTATGGACTGGCAACCCCTGAGGGCTTGGCAGTGGACTGGATAGCAGGAAATATTTACTGGGTAGAAAGCAACCTGGACCAGATTGAGGTTGCCAAGTTAGATGGCACCATGAGAACCACACTGCTCGCTGGTGAGGTGGAGCACCCTCGAGCAATTGCTCTGGACCCACGGGATGGGTAACTATCACACTATTTACAACTATGGTTCCAAACTCTACGCCTGAACCCCCCGAGCTTCATATTTTTTAACTCTCTCTGTTCTAAGTAAACTTAATTAGCAAGTAACGTGCAACGTTGGTATTTGCCAGCATTTGATTGGCTGAACTCAAGTTGTTTTGGTTCTCAGGATGAGTGTTTGGAACCACTGAATTACAGTACTTATGCACACTTTACAACCAATGATATAATTTAAAAGACAAATGTGTTTGGGTTTTTTTTTTTTGGTGGTGGTGGTGCTGGGGGGGGGGGGGGGGGGGGGGTGACGTGTATCTTCCATAGTTAAATTACACTTTGTTCCTGTATGTTGTGTCACCACAACTTAGGATCCTCTTCTGGACAGACTGGGATGCCAGTTTACCAAGGATTGAAGCTGCATCCATGAGTGGAGAAGGTAGGAAGACCATCCACAAGGAAACTGGCAATGGAGGCTGGCCAAATGGTCTCACAGTGGATTATCTAGAGCGCCGCATTCTCTGGATCGATGCCAGGTCAAATACACCACACAAATCTATCCATTTTTTGATGAGCATTATTTATAAACGTACACCGACGACTTATTGATTATTGTGTCATGCTCAGGTCTGATGCCATTTATTCAGCCAAGTATGATGGCTCTGGGCTCATTGAGGTTCTTCGGGGTCATGAGTACCTATCACATCCCTTTGCTGTCACCATGTATGGTGGCGAGGTTTACTGGACAGACTGGAGGACCAATACACTGGCAAAGGCAAACAAGTGGACAGGGAGCAATGTAACTGTGGTCCAAAGAACCAACACGCAACCTTTTGATCTGCAGGTTTATCATCCATCTCGACAACCACAGGGTAAGACTGACATTAATGCACAGCAACTTCTCTCCAGTGATTGTCTGTTCTTCTAAGGGCAGATTTTAAAGTGCTGCTAATGACTTGCAAGATACTGAATGGTTGTATTCCGTATTATACAAGTGATTTGGTTTGCCCATATGTCTAATAATAATAATAATAATATAGTCATAAATATTATTATTGTGATGATGATGTTGATGATGATTGTTGTTGTGCTGCTAATGACTTGCAAGATACTGAATGGTTGTATTCTGTATTTTACAAGTGATTTGGTTTGCCCATATGTCTAAAAATAATAATAATAATAATCATAAATATTATTATTGTGATTATGGTGATTATTATTATTGTTGTTGTCATTGTTGTTGCTGTTGAACCACAATCATAAACACATTAAAACACTATGTAAAAAATTGGTAATTTCACTTTATGCTCCCCCCAAAAAATCAAAGTGAACATGTTCTTTCAGTCTTCATTTAAAAGACTCATCACAAATTGACACTTTAATCTCAGCATACAGATTATTTCACAGAAAAGAAGTATGATATGAGACAGCCCTAGATCCTGCTGTCTTCTTTTTCACCATTAGGACAGTAAACCTGCAAATTGTAAATGCACAGCCTAAGTCTCCTCAGGCTCTACGAAATAAGAAATATCAGTATTTTATGTATAAATTATGAAACCTTGAAGTCTGCAATTGTTCTTGCTCTGCCACACCCTGACCACTGGTACCGTGTTTGTAGTAGATGACCCTGAAGTAGCACAGCAGCACACAGACTTTATATTTACAGTATATTGTTTGATTAAATAGCATTAAACACACCTGTTGTAGCTCTCTCTGTAGCTGGCACAAAGTAGTTCAGAGAAAACAGCTGAGATGTTTGTGAGATGTGTGCATCACTTAGCTGGTGGACATGATCATTAGCTCCTGCAAAGGCAATGTAACTGTTGCATGACAGACCTTCAGCTGGCATACATTAAGTCTGAGCCTTGCTGACACAGGAGCAACTGCCATAATTCTTTTGTTGCATCTTTAAGGGCCCCTTCACACATAACATGAAAGATGCAGAAACCAGAAGAAAATCCGCAAACCAAACACGAGCATGTGCATGCACAAACACAGTGCGAGCAGCTGGAACGTGTTGCACCACATCGCGCCGCTGCTGTGGAGAAAAAAAAAAAGAAAACCACACACCATATAAAACGCAGCAATTTCCAAAATTTAATCCCTCTTATTGAGCGGACAGTACAAGTATGATCCTTCTGTGCCTCTGTATATGAACCATGGTCATAGACGTACAATCATGAAGTGACATGAATGAAGCAGTGCGCCCTTACAATGTTTTATTATTTCTATCTGTGTATAGAAATAATTACTACAATAACTACATACACAATTACATGCCAAAATAACTAAAAACAATGATCACATAACACAGAAACGGAGAGTAACACTTTGGTGTATGCGCTGAATGGACAGGGGGTGTGGCTGATTACAGCAGCAGCTGTTGGGATCTCTAGACCTGGACCTCACAGCTGTAGAACACGTACCGTGTTTTGAAGGATATGACCTTACAACTGTCCACCATGACGTGCGCATGTGTGCTTGCTGTCGTCACGTGGAAATACATAAAACATACATCGCTTTTGTGACGAGCTGGAGCGCCTGCACAGCGTCCACATTGACAGGCTGTCCCAGGTGAAATGGACTGTCAGATCATGTGGACACGCAGCAGGCGATCTGAATGTAATGTCACCCTCGTGAGCTGTTTCACATGACACGATGTCTTTCTTGCACTGCGCCGTTCAAAGGACACGTGTGTTGGGCCGGGCCCGCGTTTGTGTCTGGCCTGACACGCGTGTCCTGTCAGACAGATATGACATGTAATTGTGTATGTAGTTATTGTAGTTCTTATTTATATACCTGTCCTGGCGGTGGTCTCTGTGTTTTTAATGTGATACTTCCGGGGGCGCGGCCTGCTGCTGACCCTGCGCTCACTGTTTGTTTCACTGTTTGTCTGTTAGCGTTATTAAATTTGTTTTAACGTATTTTTTTAAGCAGTTCATTGGTTTAATGTGGATGTGACCTGTCAGAACTTCACTGCACTTTGCACTTTGGACCTTATCGTCGCAATGAAAATCGCACTGCTGTGGATCATTTTCTGCCTATCAGTGTTTGCGCACGGGAGCTGCCTCACAAGCCGGCAAAGCTTCCTTACTTACACCAGAGAGCATCTTTTGTCACTTCGCTCACCTGGTGGGGTTCCTTCAGTTTGTCTACCTGCGGACTGTCAGGAAATCCGACGGCCTCTTAAATGTCTGGGGAAGAGGAAAAAGCGTGGCTCCAGGGGAGGCGTGAGGCACCGACTCTGGAGACGCCGCAGCAAATTCCCGCTGCCTGTCATCACTCTGTCTAACGTCCGCTCGGTAAGCAATAAACTCGATGAACTTGTGCTGAGAGCCAAGCATGACAGTGAATTTAGACAGAGTAATCTTGTGTGTTTGACGGAAACATGGCTTAAAGATCATCACGATACACCGAGCCTGTCAGGCTACACCACTGTCAGAGCGGACAGGGACGCGCGCACTGCGCACAAATCCATCGAAGGGGGTCTGTGTTTGTTTGTGGATAACAGCTGGGCCACTCAATACAGCATACGAGCGCAAGTATGCACACCTGACTATGAGATACTGACTGTATCTTTTAGACCCTTTTATCTTCCGCGGGAGTTCGGACAGATCACAGTCATTCTCGTATACGTGCCTGGTCCAGATGACGACGCAGCAGGAGAGAGAATAGCAGAGAGCTATAATAATGCACTCACCCGCTCTGCTGACCAGCCCGTTTTCATTCTGGGTGACTTTAACTCCTGCAGTCTGTCTGACCACCTGCCCACTCTACAGCAATATGTAGACTGTCCTACACGTCTGCATCGGACACTTGACCGTTGCTATGGCAACATCCCAGAGGCTTATAAAGCGGTACGCAAGACTGCCTCTTGGAAAATCTGACCACAATGTGATTCATCTTTTGCCTAAATACAAAGCTGTGGTCAAAAGAATTAAAACAGTTAATAAGCAGGTACAGGTGTGGTCCGAGGAAAGCAAAGAGCAACTCAGAGACTGTTTTGATGAAACAAACTGGGACATTTTCTTTGAATCCTGTCTGGATGGAGATGAACTCACTGACACCATCACGTCTTATATTAAGTTCTGTGAGGATAATGTGTCAGAGACTAAAACTGTGAAAATATTCCCAAATAACAAACCCTGGGTGTCCAAACAATTGAAAATCTGTCTTAATGAAAAGAAGGCAGGCTTCTGCTCTGGTAATGTGCAATTAATGCAGGAAAAAAGGAGACAGCTGAGAGGGAATATATTTAAGGCAAAAACTGAGTACAAGAATAAAGTAGAAAGTAAATTTTTCAGTGGCAATATAAAACAAGCCTGGGAAGGTCTAAATACACTGATGGGCAAATCCAGTAAGAAATGTGATGCTCTTACAACCATTAATCAATGTTTTGTTGATGAGTTAAACCGTTTCTTCTGTAGATTTGATAAAGTGGATGATAAACAGGAATGTGATGAGATCTGTAAAAATCTTCCAGCAGGAGCTCCCACAGCTATCACTGAGGATGACGTGGCTAAAAGTCTTTCTAAACTGAAGCCAAACAAGGCCACTGGCCCAGATGGCCTGAAAGCCCGTCTACTCAAAGACTGTGCTCCTCAATTAAAAGGAGTCTTTTCCAGATTGTTTAATTCCCTTCTTGTCACATGAGTGCCTAAATCTTGGAAATTCTCCATAATAAGGCCTATACCAAAAAGGGGCAAGGGGCAAGCAAACCTGAAGATTTTCGGCCCATTGCCATAACCTTCATATTATGTAAAACTATGGAGAGAGTTTTAGTTGACGTCCTGACCACCACAGTGGTCAGTGAACTAGACCCTCTGCAGTTTGCCTATAAGAGGGACAGAGGTACTGATGATGCCGGATTGATCTTGCTGGACATGATCTCAAAGCAGCTTTCACTTGCTAAAGCATATGCTCGGGTTTTGTTTGTAGACTTCAGTGCAGCTTTTAATTCTATGAAATTACATATTCTTCTGAAAAGGCTGGCTGATTTAAATGTTGAAAAGGGCCTGATGCTCTGGATCAGAGACTTTCTGTCTTGTCGCCCTCAAAGAGTTTGTGCTAACAACATTCTGTCAGGAGAGCTCATCATAAGCACTGGCTGCCCACAGGGTAGCGTTCTTTCACCTCTGCTCTTCTCTCTTTTTACAAACAAATTTGCAGTTAATGACACAAACTTTAAACTGATTAAATACGCGGATGACATGGCCCTAGTCGGCCTGCTACAGAAGTGTGACTCCTCTGGCGAAGCCTCCTATCTTGCTCACACTAAGGCTCTTGAAGCTTGGTGTCTCGACAGCCAGCTGGAAATCAGTGTGTCTAAGACAAAGGAGCTTGTTTTTCACACAAAGCAAGAACTGACCATGCAGCCAGTTTCACTCGATGGCCAGCTTGTTGAAACGGTTGAAACTTTTAAATATCTTGGTACAGTTCTTGATAGTCACTTGAGCTTCTTTGAAAACACTGATTTTATCTTTAAGAAATGTTCACAGCGACTCAGTCTTCTCAGAAGATTGAGTTGTCTTGGTGTTAATCCGCAGATTTTAGAGCTTGTGTATTCTGCACATATTGAGAGTATTTTAACATTTCATCTTTGTGTTTGGTTTGGTCACTTGAGTTGTAAATGTAAGGACAAATTAAATAGAATTGTAAAAATGGCGGGGAAAATTGTGGGAAAACCCCAGAAGACTCTGGCTCACATTTACACTGACAGGATGAAGAAGAAAGCTGAGAGAGTCCTGGCAGACAGCTCTCATCCTCTGTCCTGTCAGTTTGAGCTCTTGAAGTCTGGGAGGCGCTACAGAGCTCCTCTGGCCAAAGGTTCTTTCAAAAAATCTTTTATACCAAATGCCATCACCATAATGAACTCAAAAAAAGTGACCACTCCACAAATTAAACCTGAACTGCTTTACTTCTGTTTTATTTGATTTTATTTGATCTTACTGTACGTTTTATTTATCTTACTAGGTCTTATTCTATTTCTTCTTTTACTTCCATGTATTTTATGTATCTTATTTTTGTTTTATTCGTGTGTTTATATGAATGTTTTATGACTGTTTTTTTGTCTGGTGAGCCGAAGACAATTTTCCACATCGGTGGACAATAAAGAATTATTCTATTCTATTCTATTCTATTCTATTCTATTCTATTCTATTCTATTCTATACGTCTGTGTACTGAGCTGTCATTTCCAGCTGTCAGTGAGTTTCTGGCCAGCGATCAGCTGGGAGGTGGCTTGCTGTGCTGTGTGCACTCAGACGTGGCTCTCCATCTGTACATACAACCCCAATTCCAATGAAGTTGGGACATTGTGTAAAATGTAAATAAAAACTGAATACAATGATTTGCAAATCCTCTTCAACCTATATTCAGTTGAATACACCACAAAGACAAGATATTTAATGTTCAAACTGATAAACGTTATTGTTTTTGTGCATATATTTGCCCATTTTGAAATGGATGCCTGCATCACATTTCAAAAAAGCTGGGACAGTGGTATGTTTATCACTGTGTTTCAGGACCAACAACACTCAGTAAGCATTTGAGAACTGAGGACACTAATTGTTGAAGCTTTGAAGGTGGAATTCTTTCCCATTCTTGCTTGATGTACGGCTTCAGTTGTTCAACAGTCCATGGTCTCCGTTGTCGTATTTTGCGCTTCATAATGTGCCACACATTTTCAATGGGCGACAGGTCTCGACTGCAGGCAGGCCAGTCTAGTACCTGCACTCTTTTATTACGAAGCCACGCTGTTGTAACATGTGCAGACTGTGGCTTGGCATTGAGGATGAGAACAACCCCAAGAATACCATCCCAACCGTGAAGCATGGGGGTGGAAACATCATACTCTGGGGATGCTCTTCTGCAAAGGGGACAGGACGACTGCACCGTATTGAAGGGAGGATGGATGGGGTCATGTATTGTGAGATTTTGGCAAACAATCTCCTTCCCTCAATAAGAGCGTTGAAGATGGGCCATGGCTGGGTCTTCCAGCATGACATTGACCCCAAACACACAGCCAGGGCAACTAAGGAGGGGCTCCATAAGAAGCATTTCAAGGTCCTGGAGTGGCCTGGCCAGTCTCCAGACCTGAACTCAATAGAAAATCTTTGGAGGGAGCTGAAACTCCAAACCTGAAAGATTTGGAGAAGATATGTATGGAGGAGTGGACCAAAATCCCTGCTGCAGTTTGTGCAAACCTGGTGAAAAACTACAGGAAACGTTTGACCTCCGTAATTGCAAACAAAGGCTACTGTACCAAATAGTAACATTGATTTTCACAGGTGTTGAAATACTTATTTGCAGCAGTAACATACAAATAAATTATTACAAAATCAAACATTGTGATTTCCGGATTTTTTTATTTTTTTTAAGATTATGTCTCTCACAGTGGACATGCACCTAAGATGAAAATTTCAGACACCCCCCCCCCCCCCCCCCCCCATGATTTCTAAGTGGGAGAACTTGCAAGATCGCAGGGTGTTCAAATACTTATTTTCCTCACTGTATTATGGACTGTAGATGATGGAATCCCTAAATTCCTTGCAATTGAACTTTGAGAAACATTGTTCTTAAACTGTTGGACTATTATTTCAAGCAGTTGTTCACAAAGTGGTGATCCTCACCCCATCTTTGCTTGTGAACGGCTGAAACTTTTGGAGATGCTCCTTTTATACTCAGTCATGAGTGTCCTCAGTTCCTAAATGCTTATTGAGTGTTGTTAGAAGGAAAGCTGATGTAACACAGTGGTAAAAATACCACTGTCCCAGCTTTTTTGAAATGTGTTGCAGGCATCCATTTCAAAATGGGCAAATATTTGCACAAAAACAAAGTTGGAGACATGGAGTCCGAGTGGACCATGTTCTCCACCTCCATTGTCGATGCGGCTGCTCGTAGCTGTGGTTGCAAGGTCTCTGGTGCCTGTCGCGGAGGCAATCCCCGAACCCGGTGGTGGACACCGGAAGTAAGGGATGCCGTCAAGCTGAAGAAGGAGTCCTACTTATCTTTGTTGGTAGGTGGGACCCCAGAGGCAGCTGACAGGTACCGTCAGGCCAAGCGTGCCGCAGCCCGTGTGGTCGCAGAGGCAAAAACTCGGGTCTGGGAGGAGTTCGGGGAGGCTATGGAGGAGGACTATCGGTCGGCCTCGAAGAGATTCTGGCAAACCGTCCGACGCCTCAGGAGGCGGAAGCAGCTCTCCACCAGCACTGTTTACGGTGTGGGTGGGGAGCTGTTGATCCTGACTGGGGATATTGTCGGGCGGTGGAAGGAGTACTTCGAGGATCTCCTCAATCCCATTGTCACGTCTTCTGAAGAGGAAGCAGAGACTGGGGACTCAGAGGCGGACTCATCCATTACCCAGGCCGAAGTCACCAAGGTGGTTAGAAAGCTCCTCGGTGGCAAGGCTCCTGGGGTGGATGAAATCCGTCCTGAGTACCTTAAGTCTCTGGATGTTGTGGGGCTGTCTTGGCTGACACGCCTCTGCAACATCGCGTGGGGATCGGGGACAGTGCCTCTGGATTGGCAGACCGGGGTGGTGGTCCCTCTGTTTAAGAAGGGGTACCGGAGGATGTGTTCCAACTATAGGGGGATCACACTCCTCAGCCTCCCCGGTAAGGTCTATTCCAGAGTACTGGAGAGGAGAATTCGACCGATGGTCGAACCTCGGATTCAGGAGGAGCAGTGTGGTTTTCGTCCTGGTCGCCGCACACTGGACCAGCTCTACACGCTCCATCGGGTGCTCGAGGGTTCATGGGAGTTCGCCCAACCAGTCCACATGTGTTTTGTGGATCTGGAGAAGGCGTTCAACCGTGTCCCTCGGGGCACCCTGTGGGGAGTGCTCCGGGAGTATGGGGTCCGGGGTCTTTTGCTAAGGGGTATCGGGTCCCTGTACAACCGCAGCAGGAGCTTGGTTCGCATTGCCGGTAGTAAGTCAAACCTGTTTCCAGTGCACGTTGGCCTCTGCCAGGGCTGCCCTTTGTCACCAGTTCTGTTCATTATTTTTATGTCAGAATTTCTAGGTGCAGCCAGGGTGTAGAGGAGGTCTGGTTTGGGAACCACAGAATCTCGTCTCTGCTGTTTGCGGACGATGTGGTTCTGTTGCCGTCGTCAAATCAGGACCTTCAGCGTGCACTGGTGCGGTTTGCAGCCGAGTGTGAAGCGTCCGGGATGAAGATCAGCACCTCCAAATCCGAGGCCATGGTTCTCGACCGGAAAAAGGTGCTTTGCCCTCTTCAGGTTGGTGGAGTGTCCTTGCCTCAAGTGGAGGAGTTTAAGTATCTTGGGGTCTTGTTCACGAGTGAGGGACGGATGGAGCGTGAGATTGATAGATGGATTGGCGCAGCACCTGCAGTGATGCGGTCGCTGTATCGGACCGTCGTGGTGAAGAGAGAGCTGAGTAGGGGGGGCAAAGCTCTCGATTTACCGATCGATCTACGTTCCGATCCTCACCTATGGTCATGAGATTTGGCTCATGACCGAAAGAATGAGATCGCGAGTACAAGCGGCCGAGATGAGTTTGCTCCCTTAGAGATAGGGTGAGGAGCTCGGTCACTCGGGAGGAGCTTGGAGTCGAGCCGCTGCTCCTCCACGTCGAAAGGAGTCAGTTGAGGTGGCTCGGGCATCTTTTCCGGCTGCCCTCTGGACCCCTCGCTGGAGAGGTGTTCCGGGCACGTCCCACTGGGAGGAGGCCCCGGGGAAGACCCAGGACACGCTGGAGGGACTACATTTCTCGGCTGGCTTGGGAACGCCTTGGGGTTCCCCCGGAGGAGCTGGGGGATGTGTGTGCGGATCGGGAGGTCTGGGCGGCTTTGCTTGAGCTGCTGCCCCCGCGACCCGACTCCGGATAAAGCGGAAGAAAATGGATGGATGGATGGAGAACATTAAATATCTTGTCTTTGTGGTGTATTCAATTGAATATAGGTTGAAGAGGATTTGCAAATCATTGTATTCTGTTTTTATTTACATTTTACACAATGTCCCAACTTCATTGGAATTGGGGTTGTATTTATCAGCACTTCATGCAAGTGTGCCCCCCCCATGTACGCCACTTGTGTTGTGGGGGGAGAGCTGGGGGAGGGGTGCACGAAACACACACACGCCACATGTGTTGGGGGGGGCGAAACATACACACGCCACATGTGTTGTGTGTGTGTGTGGGGGGGCGAAACATACACACGCCACATGTGTAGTGGGGGGAGCCGACACTCTGGCATGCCAAATGTGTGTTGCTTGGCAACGCCACAGTCGTGGGGGCACTTAGACAAATTTCACAGCTAGCTTGAAAGTGATCGCCTGCTCACTATTTTTGTCCTAACTGCGTGATTGCCACCACATTTCCTAAGTGCTCCGCGAGTGGTATTGGATGTTCGTGTGTGGTACCTGGAATTTGTCTGACACCTGCTGAGAGAGGGATCGAACAGGCACTCACAGGGCACTCTCCTTTTGGCCGCTGGCGTACGTGAATGGTTGTAGCGACAGGTTTACGACACGTTAGAGGTGGCTCAGATTTTTTGCGAGTGGCATGCAATTCCTCCTTCGTGTGCTAGTCGGCTTCAATTGTGCTATGTGTGGAGGAGCCCTAACATTTATTATAAAAGTGAATAAACTTGTGCCCTCTTTATTGAAGTAGGGATGTTGTGTGGTATCCTGTGAGATGTGTAAGTTGATGTTTTAAGTCTTTTCATTGCCTGCACAGCTCCTAACCCATGTGCAGCTAAGGGAGGCAAAGAGCCCTGTTCTCATCTGTGTCTCATCAACTACAATCAGACGTTCTCGTGTGCTTGTCCCCACCTCATGAAGCTGGGTGCTGACAAACGTACTTGCTATGGTAAGTGTCAAAATGCTGACTGTAGAAAACTCCCCCTTTGACCCCTGTCTGAGCAGACAAATAATTTGTTTATGTTGCTGCCTCTGTATAACCATCACTGAGCCCCACGGTGTAATCTTGATGCTCATGTGCAAAAGACAGGATTAAATTCTTTTAACTTCTGCTTTGAGTTGGTATTGCTTTGACAGCTCTGTGTGCATTGAAGTCTCTGTGCATGAAAAGTGAGAGAGCGTCTGTTTACTCTTTTAGTTTAGTATTCAGGGCAGCACTTTCTATTATCTCCTGGTGTAATGGAATAGAGAGACGCATTCTGTCTGATGCAGGCATCAACCACAACCCTCCACACACACCACCTAGTCAGCCTGACACTGTCATTATTTTCTCTGCCTTCTTTGTCCCTCTCACTGTCTATCATTTCAGCTGCACGCAGTCAAACAGTGATAAGGCTGTTCAGACCAATGCTATTGTAATGTATCAGCACTGATTGAATTCACTGATGTGCTATTGAGTTAGCAAGCCAGACACTCTTTCAAGTCAAGATGCAATTGGAGCAAGTGTTTCTCCAACTGGAAGGAATATTGTGCACATGCAGCCAACCATGCTGCATACATCTGTCCACAACTCTGAAATTAGTGCACACTTATGGGTTTTTCCTTTGATTTTACACGGCATTTAACTTTTAATTAGAACATTCAAACTGGTGTAAAATACATGTGATTATTGTCACTCCACTTGCAGAGTCGCGTCAGTTCCTGCTGTATGCTCGGCAAATTGAGATCCGAGGAGTGGACATTGACAACCCCTACTACAACTATATCATCTCCTTCACGGTGCCGGACATCGACAATGTGACAGTGGTGGACTACGACGCTCTGGAGCATCGGATTTACTGGTCAGATGTCCGCACACAGACCATTAAGAGAGCTTTCATCAATGGCACTGGAGTTGAGACCGTGGTCTCCGCTGGTACGGAAGACAAAACACAGTGATTGTGTATATTGTGCAGTATGGTTTAAAAATTTCTATCACGGTTTAAGTTGAAGCACAAATATATATATTTTTTATTTAAATGTAAGTGCTTGAGAAGTGGTTAAGCACTGGTATGGGTGTGACTCTACTGCCAACTGTATTTCTACAACATATTTCACACAGTACAGAGGTATTTTTAGAATATTTATTCTGCAAAACTACAATAAGTAGAAAAAATAGAAAACTTTTTCTCAAGTAACTTCAGTCTTTGAAAATACTTTTATGAACTATAATAAATATCAAGCGACACAAAGCAGTTTGCAGCGTGAGTTGTTTCCTTCCTATCTCTGCTCAACATTTACAGTGCATCCAGAAAGTACGTATTCACAGCACTTCACTTATTCCACATTTTGTTATGTTACAGCGTTATTCCAAAATGAATGAAATTCATTTTTACATTAAAAGTCTACGCACAATACTCCATAATGACAATGTTTTTTTTTTTTTTTAATTTATTTTAAAAAAATAATGAAAAAACAAACTATGAAATCACATGTACACAAGGATTCACAGCCTTTGCCATGAAGCTCAAAATTGAGGTCAGGTGCATCCTGTTTCCACTGATCATCCTTGAGATGTTTCTACAGCTTAATTGGTAAAAAAAACTTTCTGCTGCTTTGAAGGTCTCAGTGAGCACAGTGGCCTCCATCATCTGTAAATGTAAGAAGTTCGGATCCACCAGGACTCTTCCCAGAGCTGGTCGCCAATCTAAACTGAATGATGGGGGGAGAAGGGCCTTAGTCAGGGTGGTGACCAAGAATCCGATGGCCACTGTTAGAGCTCCAGCATTCCAGAAGAACAACCGTCTCTGCGCAGTCCACCAATCAGACCTGTATGGTAGAGTGACCAGACGGAAGCCACTCCTCAATAAAAGGCACATGGCAGCCCACCTGGAGTTTGTCAAGAGGCACTTGAAGGACTCTCAGACCATGAAAAACAAAGTTATCTGGTCTGATGAGACAAAGATTGAACTCTTTGACATGAATATCAGGCATCATGTTTGGAGGAAACCAGGCACCATCCCTACAGTGAAGCATGGTGGTGGCAGCATCATGCTGTGGGGATGTTTTTCAGTGGTAGGAACTGGGAGACTTGTCAGGATTGAAGGAAAGATGAATGCAGCAATGTACAGAGACATCCTGGATGAAAACTTGCTCCAGAACGCTCTTGACGTTAGACTGGGGCGACGGTTCATCTTTCAGCAGGACAATAACCCTAAGCCAAGATATCAAAGAAGTGGCTTCAGGACAACTCTGTGAATGTCCTTGAGTGGACCAGCCAGAGTCCCAGACCTGAATTGAACGTCTCTGGAGAGATCTGAAAAAGGCTGTCCACCAACGATCCCCATCCAACCTGATGGAGCTTGAGAGGTGCTGCAAAGAGGAATGGGCAAAAACTACAGCTTCTACAAAGTTTCTTCTTGTCCAAAGATAGGTGCACCAAGCTTGTGGCATCATATTCAAGAAGACTTGAGGCTGTAATTGCCACCAAAGGTGCATCAACAAAATACTGAGAAAAGGGTGTGCATACATATGTACATGTGATTTCTTAGTTTTTTTATTTATTATAAATTTACAAAAAAATTCCCCCAAAAAAAAAAAAAATTCACATTGTCGTTGTGGGGTGTTGTGAGTAGAATTTTGGGGGGAAAATCAATTTATTTCATTATGGAAGGCTGTAACATAACAAAATGTGGAAAAAGTGAAGCGCAGTGAATACTCTGTATTTTCATTTGAGGTGATAGAAAAGATTGCAACCACTGCTGCTCGACAGTTTGCAAATGATCTTTTTTGACTTCTTAAATCTGAATCATGTCCACACAGCAGCTGTTCCTCAAATCTTTTTTCCTGTGCAGCATTTTCTGCCATTTCTACCACAAAGACTAAGAAGAGTAAAAGTTAAAGATTTTAATCCATGGTGATACTAGACAGAATGCTCGAAGAGCATTTGGCAGAGGCCTCAGTCATAATGTTGTAGGGATATGCAGAACTCGAATCCTGCCATTAGAAGAAGGCAGGTGCCAACTGGTGGCGGTGGGGTGGCAAAGGTAGAGTTCAGGGTAGTGTCTGCAAACAGCAGGTGAGTTAGAATGCATGTTTCCTATTTGTCGTGAGTTGATGACTAAAGTGGGACCCGCTGTTTCCTATTAGCGATTACAGCTGTTACGGATTAGGTGAGTCGGAATGAAAGCTTTGAAATCCGAGTCTTCCTGGCAGAACTTGCGGTATGCTACATGTCTTTCATTGCAAAACAAAGCAGTGGGAACTCTCACATTTTTCCATATAACTCGCTGGTGCAGGCTGATGACGTCATAGCCTACTCTACCAGTTAACAAAGTACAAACAAAATTTGTTACTGTAGAGCAGATATATACTAACTATGACTTTATACCATTTATACTGTCTAGTCAGTACTTTTCAGTTTTCTTTATTTTTGTACAAAAAAAGGACTTTGGGTTCAAGAAACTGTCACCAGGATGTCACAGTATATTAATCGTCAGATACACCTTGCAGTACAGTGTGCAATAGACTTGTTTGTAGATAATGTCAGATAATGTCTTCTCTCTGAAAGGAGTCGGAATATGCTGCAAATTGTAGATGGAAAAGAAATGGATAGCACAAAAGGTATAGCTCAGAATGTCCTAAAAAGTCTTTCAAAATATCCTGGTTCTTTTCTTTCCTTAAAATACCATATAAAATTGAATTGTGTGTACTTTAGCAAAGCGTAACCCAAACTGCCCAAATATTTGGTCACATAATAAGTCTCAGTCATGCAGTATTATGTTACAAACTTGTGTTTTCACTGTTACCAGAACACCATGCGAAAAAAAATCTCCCATTTTCTGTGCGTAGCGGAGACATTAATCCTGCGAACTGTATTGAGAATTTTATGGTTTTAAAAGATTAGGAATAAGAATGTTTATTAATTAACTGTGTGCGTATGTTGTTTGTCTGTCTTTAGATCTGCCGAATGCTCATGGGCTGGCAGTGGATTGGGTGTCGAGGAACCTGTTCTGGACCAGCTATGATGCCAATAAGAAACAGATTAATGTTGCCAGACTGGACGGCTCCTTCAAAAATGCTCTTATCCAGGGCCTGGACAAACCGCACTGCCTGGTGCTGCATCCAATACTGGGGTTGGTACACACTAAGATGTGTTCTGTCTGTCAAACTTTCCTGTTTGTCAGTGATGACAGTCTGAGCAGCACTTACGGTTTGTGACATCTGACTCTTGGTTCCAGCTTTGCTGGCCTGGTTCTCTTTCGGTCACTCTTTTTCTTCTTGCTTTGTATTTTGAAAGACATCTTTTGCTATCATATGGACTGTCAATGAATTATTTACCGGCTGTGTCATTTTTTTGTGTTTGTGTTCATTTTTCTCCCTTATGTCATGTTCAGCAAATATCCATTTTTCTCTCTCTTGTTGCGTCTTGAAATCTCATCTCCTCACTATTCCCCAAATATGCATGCACACACACACACACACACACACACTATCTGCATTTACGTATTTAGTTTTGTCCTGAAGGAATGTGTTTTGAGTATTTGAGGTGGATGAAGAAATTATATTTTCATAAGAAGTGACTTTGCTTTCTTATGTTTTTTTTGTTTTGTGTGTACTTGTCTGTCTTCTTGAAAGACTTGCTGTAGCCTTGTAGCCGACTTTAGCGGAGGAATGTTTCCGATCTGAGCATTGTTGGCGTGGGGGAAAATGAGAAGCAGATGCTGGATCCATATGTCTGCTCTTTCTGGCACAAAAACACACTGCCCAGAATGTGTCCAAGAATGGGTGGGACTAAAGATAGTTGGAGAGGGCCAAACTGTGTGTCTGTGCTCAAACACACACAGTGGGACTGGAAATGCTTCAGGAACTGTTCTTAAAGGCGTGTAGACAAACAGCTGTAGGGTGTGGTGGAAGTTGTTTACTCTGACAATGGCAAGACAACACAAAACACAGCCTCATAGTTTATGACACACTTGACGTACAGAATGTGGATTCATGCTTTTTGGCACAGTGTTAGGGGTGGGAATCTTTGCGTACCTCACAGTTCAATCTGATTATGATTCAGAGAGGTGCGATTCAATTAGAAAACAATTATGGATGCATCTTTTTATGTTCTGTGTAGGATTTCTTTTTTTCTCACTGTGTGACTGCTTGTTACTTTTTAGATCAAAGTATTTGTACTGATCCATAAAGAATTTATTTCCAAAACATTCTTAAACAACTTAGCCATATTTGTACCTGTGTGGTTCTCATTCACTGATTCCAAATTCCTAAACTCAGGGGGCTGTTGCTCCCCATCCCACCTGCTAAAGCCACCTGAGTTCAGACGGACTCATGTTTGGAATATTACTAGCTAAAAAAGGTCAGACTCACATCTGCAGCTTCTTCCTGTCTTTATGTTCACTTCATCGTTATGTGCATGCGCACTGATTGTGGTGCACGAATGCACTTTGTGCTTGTGTCAGAATAATTAAAAACAGGAACACGCACGCATGCGCTCCACCACAATGCGTTGCACAGTGCGTATTAAAACAAAAATACTGACAGACGATTTTAGATTTCAGTCATGATACTAGACTAATAATGCACTTGGTTTCTTTCTTAGCCCTTTATGAAACAATAGAATGAGTTTGCTTTCAGTGGAGCCATCAGCTGAACCTTTACCGTGCACACAGTGATACTTGATATAAATTAATTAAAATGATAAAAGCCATGATGATGGGTTGCATAAGTAATGGAGCACTTTGGTGTCATACCTGTAAATAATCAGTTTCATTGCCAGTTTTCTTCAGACAAGTCAAGGGATGGATACATGAACATTTTCAAGTTACTGAATATGTCTTGGACTTTATTTACATCAGTTATGAAGAAATAAAAAATTTTCTTTCATCAAAACATCAAATCTAGGCTTGCATCCAGATATACTTTCAGGCAAATTGTAGCTGAACTTTCAGGTCTTCTTTTTAAGAAAATCCTCCTCTATACCACTTCATCATGAAACTGTATTTTAGATTTTAATTAATTCATATCAAGTTGTAGAGATTTGCTTTCAGTATGAGTTTAAGGAAGATAATTTTAGAAATTTTAATTTTTTTTATGTTTTTGTTTTTCTTGTATTTGAAATGGCATTAGAATGTGTGAAATACCAAGTGTTCCAATACTTTTGGAGGGCACTGTATAGCCAATTGAGAAACACTCAGGGTCATGTGTATTTTTAAGTAAAATGGAGCTTTCTAGTGTTTCAGTGGAACCATGGTGTACCTGAGCTCAAGTTTGAGCTTCATGGCAAAGGCTGTGAATACTTACGTATGAGTGATTTCTTCATTTTTTTTTATTTTTAATAAATTCACAAAAAAAAAAAAAAAAACTTTTTACACATTGTCATTAAGGGGTATTGTGTGTAGAATTTCACGGAAACAAATTAATTTCATCCACTTTGGAATTAGGCTGTAACATAGAATGTGGAAAAAGTGAAATGCTGTGAATACCTTCTGGATGCACAGTACATAAGGAACTTGGAAAGTGCTCATTAACGGTGGCCAGTAGTCATGTTCCAATCTCCGCAATTAACATTTTACAAATCTATTATTGACATTTGTGAATTGATTGAGAATCACCCACATCTACATCATGATGCATCTAAGAATTGATTGATCCAAATCTTACCCGTCCACTTATATCTGTCTTAGGTTCCTTAAATATTGTGTGCCAGGGCTTCCATATCTCATTCATTAACATTCTTGTCTTCTGATAATGATCTAATGGGTATAAATGACAGGATTCTGACTGCTCTCCTCAGTAAGCTGGCAGAGGTAGTAATGGTGGAGGAACATGCTCACCAATTGCACCTTCTCGCTGCCAAAAGTATTTTTGTTTGAGTGTTTTTACTTTTCTTGTTTGTTTGTTGTTGCTTTAAAATGATTTAATACAGTGAATTGGCGGCACTGTGATGAGAGCATGTGTCACGTCATATCAAGAAAGTCTTCAATTTGAATCTTACCTGCTGCAGTCTTCCTGTACCTCATCCTGCAAAAACATGAAAGTCAAATAATTAGTTGAGTATAATAAGTAAATAGTAGTGTTGTGTTACCCTTGTGCTGGACTGGTGACATGGTGTCCTGCCTCTCACCCAAGGTATGCTAGGATATCCTCCAGCCCCCATTACTCTCAACAGTTCAGATGCTTTTATATATAAATATAATGAGCATATAATGAGATGGTTGCAGGAATCATAGGATGTTGTAACTTTTCTGATTTTGTCATGCCTGTTTCTTTAGGAAGCTATACTGGACGGATGGAGACAACATCAGCATGGCCAACACAGATGGCAGCAATCGAAGTATTCTCTTTACCAACCAGAAAGGCCCTGTTGGTGAGTGATGTACTTTCTCCTTTTTGACATGTTCACACACTCATTCAGATGGCAGCACACCGTTGTGACACGCGAGCTCTGTCTTTGTTTTCAGGACTGTCCATTGATTTTGACACCGAGAAACTTTACTGGATCAGCTCAGGAAACAGCACCATCAGTCTTTGCAAACTGGACGGGTCAGCACTGGAGGTGCTTGAAGGGGTCAAGGGTAAACTGACAAAGGCTACTGCTCTGGCCATCATGGGTAGGTCTCCAGAATTCTGTTATTCATGTCCATCAGTGATGATTTTCAGTCTCACATTAAAGCACAGTTTGGTCATCAGATATCACACCTGGATGGATTCAAGTCTGGTTCTAATGGACCTGTCTGTTGTGTTGTGTCCTTTAGGAGACAAGTTGTGGTGGGCAGACCAAGGAACCGATCAGATAGGAACCTGTGACAAGAAGGATGGTGGCAACTGGAAAATCTTGAGGAACAGCACGTCCCCCATGATGCATATGAAAATCTACAATGAAACTGTGCAGAAAGGTGCAAACCTGGCTGCTGTGTCTTTTTCAGAGCTTATGGAAGATTTATTTTGGTCAAACTACCTGAGAAAATAATGTCAAAAATAAACCCAAATTAATAAATAATACAACTTAAAAAACAAACAGTTTTTTCCTCATTTTTCATTCTTCATGCACGTAGCCTATTTGTTTTTACCACAGTAAACTCGAGCACAACTGTTTATGTCTGTCACTTTTCTTTGAATTGTTTTGTGTATTTGCGTTTATGTTCCTAGGCACCAATCTATGCAGTAATAACAACGGAGACTGTTCCCAGCTGTGTCTCCCCACCTCCCCAATCTCCAGAGCCTGCATGTGCACTGCAGGATACAGCCTGCGCCGAGGGCAACAGTCTTGTGAGGGTAGATACACTTACTGTTTCCTTGATTTCGAGCAAGAAGCGACAGAAAAAGAACAAAGTGTGATAGAAACATTTTTGTTGTTGTTGCAGGAGTGGGTTCTTTCCTGCTGTACTCTGTGCATGAAGGCATACGTGGTATCCCCTTGGACCCATCAGACAAATCTGATGCCCTGGTACCAGTGTCAGGCACATCTCTGGCTGTGGGCATTGATTTTCATGCTGGTATGTAATTTGGAAATTAAAAACAATAACCTTAGTTAGTTTATTTCTTTGATGCAGTTGAACTCATAGCTTAATTTACATCTACATGTAAATCATCCCCGTGACCCAATCCGGGATAAGCGGTTGAAGATGAGATGTAATTCATGTGGTAAAATTATAGGAAAATTCAGTTGAGTGTAATCATAAGTGGATCCGTTTACAGACAATGACACTATCTACTGGGTGGATATGGGACTAAGCACCATCAGCAGGGCCAAGAGAGATCAGACGTGGAGAGAGGACGTGGTCACCAATGGCATTGGCAGGGTCGAAGGCATCGCTGTTGACTGGATAGCAGGTGAAATGCATCTTAGATAACGAGATGAGAGAATTTTATTTTGTCCCCTGTCACGTTCTCCTCTCAGACTGACTATCTTCTAACTGTAACAACTGTTATGAATCAAAAATCAACTTTAAAGTAACAGGACAGAGTCCTTAATTGCCTGAACAAGAGTCTAAATGTTTTAGCTGTGCTCAGTTGTTTAAAATATCTTCTTAAAGATGTCCAGAAACGTCAGAGAAAAATCAAAGTCCCAAAGCAACAGTTGTTTATTTTGTTGGGAAAAATAAACAAAATTCACAGTCTTCCAAAACACCGGAACAGCTTTGATTTACACTGTTTAGCAATCATCTTAAATATTTTGAACAGGGCAATTTTTCCATCTCAAGTTGGTGGCCTTTCTAAATATCGCAAATCTTACACCAATAAAAAGAGCTGTTAATAATTTCATTTTTCAATAAGTGCCCCAGGTATGATGAGATCACTTCAAGAGATACCCAAGTATGATGTGATCACTCCAAGAGAAACCCAGGTGTGATGAGATCACTTCTTGGAAACTCCCCAGGCCTGGAGAGTTCAACTCTGGGTCATGGAAATTTACCCTTCCTTTAAAATCCCAAATTATCATTATCATATAATTTTTTTTACCAGTATGTATGACTTTAAATCAGTTTTCCTTTTCTTGAAAAATTAAGTGCTTTACTCAGATTGCACCCTTTAATTCCAAATTTTACCCTCATAGTTTCTTTTAAAGAGAACATACATTTTGCACACATGTAGGGGTGGTGGCCAAGTGGTTAATGTACTTGGTTTCAGTGCGGAAGGTTCCCAGTTTGAATCCCACCCCTACCACATTTCTCCATGTAATGTGGAGTTGCGTCAGGAAGGGCATCCGGTGTAAAACTCAAAAATTCAACATGCAGATTCACCTTGGATTTGCTGTGGCGACCCCGAGTACAAAACAAGGGAGCAGCTGAAGGGACTTACATACATTTTGCACACATGTTTTTTACATATAATGTTTGAATATATTAGGTGTGTTTTCCAAAATGCTATTACCCAGTCGGCGCAAAAAGGAGTATATGCTTTATCCTTCTAAACATTTGTTAAATATTATCAGTAACACACAACATAACCATCTTTTTGCATTTGCATATATATCATCATAAAATGTTTGTTATTAGCATGTCACTTGCCTTGGGTAAAAAAATTACACTACACTATTCATATACGAATTTTTGAATCAAACTAAATGTATGCAAATAAACTGAAGACTCAATTTTATTGTCATTAATTGGTTGAGTTAAACTTGTTTTGCTGTTACTTCAATGTCTTCAAAGTTGTAAACTTCAAAGATTGAGGCTTTCGCAAGACTGGTCACAGGAACATTAACTTTGTGAGGTAAAAACAAACTTAACATCTTGGATAGTGGTAGGAGGTATAATGGATAAATGTGTAATAAATTTGCTAATACTGCTGTACTTGTTCAGAACAAAAAAGTTATTCCATGCTATTTATGCTATGATATGAACAGCTGGCTTCTTCTTCTGGGCTTCTTCTATGCTGCGCTTTCTGATAGTGTATGTTGTGCTGCCTCCAGTGGTGAGCAAAAGGTCAGCAGAGGCATTCAGGTGCAGAACAGTAGCAAAACCCTCATGAAGTATGTATTTAAAGATAAACAATACCACTTTTGCCTTATTCAAATTTATCATTAAAAACGAATGTCAAAATTAAACAAAGAAGTATACTGAAATGTATTGAATTGCATCAGATTGAATCATTCCACAATACCAAGTATCGTTCCTGAATTGTGTTGTATCTAGATACATACTGTATTGTTTTATAAGCGGGAGATCCACACCTCTACTATCTACATTTCTTCAGTATATTTAAGTGTTTGAGATCTTGTGTAGTATTATTGTTTCTCCTCTGTCTGCCACAGGAAACATCTACTGGACAGACCAAGGTTTTGATGTGATTGAGGTGGCCAGACTGAATGGTTCTTTTCGCTATGTGGTTATCTCCCAGGGCCTGGATAAGCCTCGTGCCATCACTGTCCACCCAGAGAAAGGGTGAGAGAAAGGAAACCTGAGTCTAAATCCAACTATTAATGCCATTCTCTCATTATTGACTACTGAAGACGAGTTGTCTTTGTATCTTGTGTAGGTACCTGTTCTGGACAGAATGGGGCCAGTATCCTCGTATTGAGCGATCACGTTTGGATGGCTCTCAGAGGGCTGTCCTGGTTAATGTCAGTATCAGCTGGCCCAATGGTATTTCAGTTGATTACCAGGTACGGTATAATGTTATTTTTTTTGCCTTTTAATCGTTATTACAATGTACTGACAGACAATACACGTAGAGGATGTCACAACTTTGTCTGTAGGATGGTTTGCTGTACTGGTGCGATGCCAGGACGGACAAGATTGAGCGCATCAACCTGGAGACTGGAGAGAACAGGGAGGTGGTGCTCGCTAACAACAATATGGACATGTTCTCTGTGTCAGTGTTTGAGAACTACATCTACTGGAGTGACAGGTCAGATATCCATGTGCAGTATGTCTTATTTATTCTCAAAGATTTTTATGCCTTGCTGCAGGGTCACATACCCTGGGACCCCATCTTGGATAAACAGTTGAAGATGTGTGTGTGGATATAATACTAGGGATATACTGTAGTCCTTTGTCTTTTTGTGCTAGAGTACAGACTTTCTTGTGGACACACTAACTCAAAATTAATACGTTATACACTTGATATTAAAGACATATGTAGACATTAGGAAGTATATATGGGTTGATTTGAATTTGGCGAAGTTCTGGCCATAAATTTGCATAATAAAGAATATGATCTGAAAACCACTGTATCTCATTTGTGTTGAATGATGGAATGTTCACGTGTGTCATGTGGAGCATGTGTTGCAACATGAGACTTGATATGGTGTTTGCTTAAATTTTCATATTAACAAGGAGAGCTTATTTTTTGTGCTGCCTGTATCACAAATATCTTGGTGCAACATGAGTGTCACTGTGATATTTGCATAATAATTTGGACAGTCTTGGGAATTTTTTTGTTTGTTTTAGTTCAGGCTTTATGTCACTAATGGTAAGCAATGGAACATTAATTTTTTAGCATTAGCACCTTATGTGGAGCAGCTGTTTTGTTGTGATATTTTGCATAAATTTGCATGCTATTGATGACAAAAGATCAAACGATGTTAGGCAATCGATATCAAGAATATTGGTAGCCCTCAAGAAGCAGGTGAGCCAATTAGATTTTTTAAGGATTACTTCATATGTGTTTGTATGTTAATAAGGGGACCACTATATCAGCAGTACTCAATCTTCTTATTTATAGCATTCATACATCATGTGGAATACATGTTCCGGCAAAATACTGCTGTGTTTGCAAAATGTGCATACTAATGATGGGAATATTAACAGGACATTGCACACCACAATAACATTTGACATTGAGTGGTGTTTCCTCACATTGTGTTATTTTGATCTGTTAACTGCAGCCAACATTTAACGCTGTATTTATGTCTGCTTTGACCCAGAACACATGCCAATGGCTCCATAAAGAGAGGGAGTAAAGACAATGCCACAGACTCTGTGTCTCTGAGGACAGGTATTGGAGTGCAGCTCAAAGACATCAAGGTCTTCAACAGGGCTCGACAGCAAGGTAAGCACCACCAAGATTGATAGAGTGATAGATTGATTGTGGTTCAAAATATTTAGTCATTAGTAATAATTACAGTAAAATATATGTTAATTTCTCATTAAATATCAGATGTTTGCTCAGGTTACATTACACTTTTCCTTTATTTGCTTTTTGCTATTGATCATGTGATGAATTTTGTTCGTTTTCAGGAATCAATGTATGCAAGATCAACAATGGTGGCTGCCAGCAGCTTTGTCTTTATCGTGGTAACGGCCAGCGCACTTGTGCCTGTGCCCATGGAATGCTGGCTGAAGATGGCCGTAGCTGTCGTGACTATGACGGCTACTTGCTCTATTCAGAGCGGACCATATTAAAGAGTGTCCACCTGTCAGATGAAAACAACCTAAATGCACCCATTAAGCCATTTGAGGACCCGGAGCACATGAAGAATGTTATTGCACTTACTTTTGATTATCGAGGAGGCGGTGGAAAGGGAGCTAATCGTATCTTCTTTAGTGACATCCACTTTGGCAACATACAGCAAATCAGTGATGATGGAAGTGACCGTAAGACAGTGGTAGAGAGTGAGTATTTATACACACTTCAACTTTGTGTGAACCTTTTGTTCAGCTCTTCTTGCACTTTAACAGTGAACTGTCTTTCAGCCTTTACTCCATTTAACATCAATACACACCTCCTCTGATAGCCAAGACGAGTTTGTGCCCTATTATGTGAATGTCAGAAAAACATTAGTTATGGAATGAAGACCCCCAGTGACAAGTGTTTGTGGAAAAGAAAACAGCTAGAGCTTCTTAAATGAAACATTCCCAAGATCATTCCCACTGATCTCAATCAAGCGAGAGTGAATTTATCAAAGTTTAGGCCAAATCCATTTGTTTTCAATCTAAAAGCAAAGAGAATGAAAGACTTTTTTGTCTGTACTTTGACAATCAAATTCATAAGAACATAGACCTTGAGACTTTTATTCACCTTATCTCAGCACACAAAATTAAGGTGCATCGTTAATGTTTTACAAGGAATGGATGATTCAGGAGTGTGTGTGTCCAACTGTTCCCGTGGAAGAATATTTCCTGATTTGACTAACAGCAAAAGCTAAAGCTACAGTACACAGGATTTAGGGGTGTTTAATAGCAGGAGTGTAATGTAGCATTCATAACCATCTCTTCATTGATGTATAATTATTCACGGCAATGAATCAGTGTGTTTTTATTTGCTTACAATAAGCCCTTCATATCTACAAGAGAGAAGGTCCATTCACGCAGGCTGCCATATTGCAGCGTCACTTTGATACAGTAGCCCTAAAAGGAATACTGTAGCTATTCTTTTAATAACTTTTCGCATTTCAGTGGCTGCTCCCCTGTTGGTTGCTAGTGCAGGTAAACATGTTTGAGAACCCTGTTTTGGACAGTCTCACGGCATGTCGTGACTCAGCAGCATGAAATATACATTAATCTATTGGTTCGTGATATTGTGACGAAAGCGCCACATTTTCGTCACGGCAGCACGAATTCATTCTAATACATTTTGTGATGGCTGCATGAAATTAAAAATGAAGCAGGGGGGTCGGGGTGGTTATGGTTAGGGTTGGGGGAAGGAGTAGGGTTATATTAGGGTTGGGGGTAGGAGTACGGTTAGTACTAGTGAGTTAAAAAACCCCGTCACGAAAATTTGAATCATTTCGTGAGGGGAGGATGAAAAAAAACGTGAGACTGGGCTGGTTTTGGAACCCTGTGGTGGATCATACATCTTGCTTATCACAAAAACAGGCAAGGGAGCATCAATCTCCATAGCCAAAGAAGCTAAAACATGAAGGGAAATAAAATTGTGACCTGTGATGACATAATGCATTCTGCAACCTCACCACTAGATGATAGTAAATACTACCTATTGTAGCTTTAAGAGGTGAAGATGTTAAATTTGTCCAGCAGTTATTCCTCATGAGAGGAGCAGTTCTTTTTATAAGCAGTTTTCATCAAAGCATATCTCCTCTTTGAAGGAGCAGTTTGATTATAATACCAAAACATTTGTCATTGTGGTCGCTGTTGAGTCTGTCAGGCTGCAGCTTGTCTGACACTAAACTCTCCTCTCCTGAACAGTCGCAATATATCCTGTCTGAACTTTTGGGACATAAGCACATAAAGGATGGGGTTAGCCACTGTTGAGGAAGTTGCCATGATGCGGGCAAATACACTGAAGGGCCCATAACGTGGTGAGGTGCCAGTGGCCCCAGAGGTTTGGACAGCCAACAAGGCCAACATAAGGCCATAAGATGGCAGCCAGCAGAGCGTAAAAGCCAGCACCAGGAGGGCAGAGGTCTGAGTCACTTTGCTCTGGTAGCGAGCTACCTGTGAGGCCCTTCTAGTGTGTTTGCTGCTGCAAAGGAACATGTAGATACCACCATATGCCACTGCAGTGGTGACCAGTGGAAGCAAGAATGCCACCAGGAAGTGAAACAATCCATAAATTAGCTGTTCTTGATGTGACAAGAAAGCAAAGCAAGTTAGGCCATCAGGGGTACGGTATGGAATTCCTACAGAGCGAAAAACCAGCTGAGGAGCAGCCAGACCACATGCTGGGACCCAGAGTAGCACAGCCCCTATAGATACCCGATGAGGCAAGAGGACACGGTAAGCCTTTGTTGGTTCCACCACAGTCAGATAGCGAGATACCGCCAGAGT
Organism: Thalassophryne amazonica; assembly: GCF_902500255.1. Taxonomy (NCBI): domain Eukaryota; kingdom Metazoa; phylum Chordata; class Actinopteri; order Batrachoidiformes; family Batrachoididae; genus Thalassophryne; species Thalassophryne amazonica. The sequence continues at coordinate 73,898,139 of NC_047105.1, read as the reverse complement.
GGCCAGTGTGAATGCACTGGCAGAGGAGCAGGCTGAGCCCATGAAGCTCACCAGACGACACAGGAAGTTCCCAAATGACCATTGTTGCATGACTACAGCAGCGGTGTGGAAAGGAAGTATGGACAACAACAGGAGATCTGCACAGCTGAGAGCCAACAAGAGGACATCTGTGCTCGACCCTGTCGTAGAACCCTGGGGAGACTGTGCCATACATCCCAGGCCCCGCCTCCGTCTTCTACAAAGGATCATTATAACCATCGTGTGGCCCCCAACCCCCAACACCAGAATGACAGTATCAAAAATTGGGACGAGGATTTGCTCCACATTCTCTGGGCCGGAGTCACTGCTGTTCCCCTGCAGATCCTCGCCACCTGTAGAGTTCCACAGCATTCTCCTGTCCTCAGCTATGGAGATGTCCTCTAGCCATACTGTGCCTGTTAAAACACAGTGTAATCAGTACACTTAAGCTGCTCATAAAACCACTGATAATACATGTGGGAATGACTAATCGCACTGTGGGTCAATAGCAGTGTAACAGAGATAACATGACACAGATTTATCTTTTTTTTACCATAAGGGAGGCAGTGATACAATTTGCCATTTTTGGCCAGAAACTGAGTATAAATATCCCATTAATGTTAACCTCACTATCCATTAATACACATCGAGCAATTACAGTTTGTGTTTTTTGTTCATAGTTATGCTAAACCATCGGTTGTCTGACAGAGTGTTTGGTAGGAAATGACAGCAGACCTTTCCACTGAAGTCAAGTGCGTGCTTTATCTCCCGTGGACTTCATTCCGATCCAATCTGATCCGAGTGGTGAGCGCTAAAACCTGTGGATTTAAGATTTGTTGTCACCTCAGACCAGGCGAGTACTCCACATGAGTTCTCATTGAGGGAAGCGATCCAAAATCAGGTTTAGTTGTGCCTCCGAGGAAGTGAGAAACATAACGGGCACAAAGGATGAAAAAAGAAAAGCTGGACAGTAAGAGAAGATGAATCCTTGTATAAAGCAGGTGAACTCTGGACTGATTATCATCAAGCAGGAGAGTGATAGGCCAGCCTGCACTTTGTGGGAGGGCTTATTGAGGCCAAACATGAGCTTTCCCAGGGTCCATTGTTACTCTTCTGTTTATGAACAGATCTATACATTTTATGAAAGCGCCATTCCCTGCACAAACACACGGAGTCTAAACACAGATATGATTTATACACAGAGACGGTGAAAAAAATCAGGGTAAACATTGACTGCTGCCCTGACAGCAAACACTGGACTCAAGTGTGCACATCTAGTTAGTTTAGATTCAGAAATGGCAATAAAAGCTGTCAGTGTAACCACCTTCACTCAAAAACTGTGATGTCGGCTCAGCTACAATAAACAACAAGTCAGAAACTCAGAGAGGCACTGTGAGGCAACACAGAGAGGGAAAAAAGCAGACAATGCTTCAGGCCGGAGGTTTACTATTCATTAAGAGGATTTAAGAACGAGGAAATAATGAATAGACTTTACGTTGCACTTCATTGATTTTTAGGGCACTGAATTATGAGTGTGCAGAGTAGAAGGTAATTGTTTTTTGCTGCAGATCTTTGCTTTCCAGTTGTGGCCCATTTGATGGGTTGGTTTCATTCAGAAAGTCATCGTGGGTCAAACAAATGTTGATTCATCTCCATGGTGATGGACTGGAGATGTTGAGATGTGGTGTTAAGTGTCCCACCTCATGGTGAACCACTCTGAACCTCTGGCTCTTATAGGCTGAGGTCATGTCCAGTCCATGAGTAATGGCTGTTTTGCCCTTCATTGTTCTACTAGCTTGTTGACTACCTTTGGCTTCGCTATGATTCTTGTATGTTCAGCCTAACTACTTTTATTGTGTACCCTTGAGATTGTGTTATTGCAAAACATAACCTGACTAGAGGACATCAGAACATCAAGAAGTGGTTCTGGAGAAGTGTTGCACAAAATTATACAAAGTGTCAGTGGTTGGCACAATTCAGCTAATCATTGAACAGCTAATTTGCAAAGCTAACCTAACAAGTCGTTAAGAGATTTGCTTTTCAACTAACTTTGAAAACCATTAATAGACCAATTAGCTTCCACTCAATTTACTTCCAATAACATGAAGGCAGCTAACATTTTATTTAAATAAAGTTTAATGGGTAAAAACATTTGTAAACCCTTAAATCATACATGTTTATATGTGAGCTTATATCCTAATCCAATAAGTGAAATCAACACAATGTGCAGAGGCAACAAGCATCACCTTGAGTGGAAAAAAGTAAGCCAAAGATAAATTTATATAATAAAAGATACCAGGTTATGTTTATTGGGTGCTCCAGCTAAATGTTTTAGCAGTTAGTGGTGTCACAGGTAACTTCAGATAGCAGATGAGCAGTTACGAAAGCTAAGTTGAAGATTGGTTGTGTTCAATGCTGCAAAATATTATTTTCATCCTTCCTTCCCCCTCACACTTTAGGAATAAAATCCTTTTACAGTTTATGTTGGTGAAACCACTGCAAACAGTATGAGAGACCCTCGCCACATGGGTTTGTGTACATCCAAGCATTGTGGTCATGCCTTAACAATTTAGGTTCAAAGCTGTCAGCAAATGTCTACCTCAAACATTGAAAGTACATAGAATTACACAACCAAAATTGGGAGGATTATGAATTAGGTACTGTCCTTTATGTTTGCATTTTTTTTTGTCTCAAATCTTGCTTGATATTGAGAAAATGATGAAATTATGTGGCACTCAAGCTGTGTGTTCTGTCAAAACAGTCTGTCTAATGAGGTGGGCTTCATAGATAATTGGCAAAGCTTCTGGGGAAAACCTGGTCTTGTTAGGAGAGACGGCATCCATCCCACTTTGGATGGAGCAGCTCTCATTTCTAGAAATCTGGCCAATTTTCTTAAATCCTCCAAACCGTGACTATCCAGGGTTGGGACCAGGAAGCAGAGTTGTAGTCTTACACACCTCTCTGCAGCTTCTCTCCCCCTGCCATCCCCTCATTACCCCATCCCTGTAGAGACAGTGCCTGCTCCCAGACCACCAATAACCAGCAAAAATCTATTTAAGCATGAAAATTCAAAAAGAAAAAATAATATAGCACCTTCAACTGCACCACAGACTAAAACAGTTAAATGTGGTCTATTAAACATTAGGTCTCTCTCTTCTACGTCCCTGTTAGTAAATGATATAATAATTGATCAACATATTGATTTATTCTGCCTTACAGAAACCTGGTTACAGCAGGATGAATATGTTAGTTTAAATGAGTCAACACCCCCGAGTCACATTAACTGCCAGAATGCTCGTAGCACGGGCCGAGGCGGAGGATTAGCAGCAATCTTCCATTCCAGCTTATTAATTAATCAAAAACCCAGACAGAGCTTTAATTCATTTGAAAGCTTGACTCTTAGTCTTGTCCATCCAAATTGGAAGTCCCAAAAACCAGTTTTATTTGTTATTATCTATCGTCCACCTGGTCGTTACTGTGAGTTTCTCTGTGAATTTTCAGACCTTTTGTCTGACTTAGTGCTTAGCTCAGATAAGATAATTATAGTGGGCGATTTTAACATCCACACAGATGCTGAGAATGACAGCCTCAACACTGCATTTAATCTATTATTAGACTCAATTGGCTTTGCTCAAAATGTAAATGAGTCCACCCACCACTTTAATCATATCTTAGATCTTGTTCTGACCTATGGTATGGAAATTGAAGACTTAACAGTATTCCCTGAAAACTCCCTTCTGTCTGATCATTTCTTAATAACATTTACATTTACTCTGATGGACTACCCAGCAGTGGGGAATAAGTTTCATTACATTAGAAGTCTTTCAGAAAGCGCTGTAACTACGTTTAAGGATATGATTCCTTCTTTATGTTCTCTAATGCCATATACCAACACAGTGCAGAGTAGCTACCTAAACTCTGTAAGTGAGATAGAGTATCTCGTCAATAATTTTACATCCTCATTGAAGACAACTTTGGATGCTGTAGCTCCTCTGAAAAAGAGAGCTTTAAATCAGAAGTGCCTGACTCTGTGGTATAACTCACAAACTCGCAGCTTAAAGCAGATAACCCGTAAGTTGGAGAGGAAATGGCGTCTCACTAATTTAGAAGATCTTCACTTAGCCTGGAAAAAGAGTCTGTTGCTCTATAAAAAAGCCCTCCGTAAAGCTAGGACATCTTACTACTCATCACTAATTGAAGAAAATAAGAACAACCCCAGGTTTCTTTTCAGCACTGTAGCCAGGCTGACAAAGAGTCAGAGCTCTATTGAGCCGAGTATTCCTTTAACTTTAACTAGTAATGACTTCATGACTTTCTTTGCTAATAAAATTTTAACTATTAGAGAAAAAATTACTCATAACCATCCCAAAGACGTATCGTTATCTTTGGCTGCTTTCAGTGATGCCGGTATTTGGTTAGACTCTTTCTCTCCGAGTTATTTTCATTAGTTACTTCCTCCAAACCATCAACATGTCTATTAGACCCCATTCCTACCAGGCTGCTCAAGGAAGCCCTACCATTAATTAATGCTTCAATCTTAAATATGATCAATCTATCTTTATTAGTTGGCTATGTACCACAGGCTTTTAAGGTGGCAGTAATTAAACCATTACTTAAAAAGCCATCACTTGACCCAGCTATCTTAGCTAATTATAGGCCAATCTCCAACCTTCCTTTTCTCTCAAAAATTCTTGAAAGGGTAGTTGTAAAACAGCTAACTGATCATCTGCAGAGGAATGGTCTATTTGAAGAGTTTCAGTCAGGTTTTAGAATTCATCATAGTACAGAAACAGCATTAGTGAAGGTTACAAATGATCTTCTTATGGCCTCAGACAGTGGACTCATCTCTGTGCTTGTTCTGTTAGACCTCAGTGCTGCTTTTGATACTGTTGACCATAAAATTTTATTACAGAGATTAGAGCATGCCATAGGTATTAAAGGCACTGCGCTGCGGTGGTTTGAATCATATTTATCTAATAGATTACAATTTGTTCATGTAAATGGGGAATCTTCTTCACAGACTAAGGTTAATTATGGAGTTCCACAAGGTTCTGTGCTAGGACCAATTTTATTCACTTTATACGTTTCCCTTAGGCAGTATTATTAGACACATTGCTTAAATTTTCATTGTTACGCAGATGATACCCAGCTTTATCTATCCATGAAGCCAGAGGACACACACCAATTAGCTAAACTGCAGGATTGTCTTACAGACATAAAGACATGGATGACCTCTAATTTCCTGCTTTTAAACTCAGATAAAACTGAAGTTATTGTACTTGGCCCCACAAATCTTAGAAACATGGTGTCTAACCAGATCCTTACTCTGGATGGCATTACCCTGACCTCTAGTAATACTGTGAGAAATCTTGGAGTCATTTTTGATCAGGATATGTCATTCAATGTGCATATTAAACAAATATGTAGGACTGCTTTTTTGCATTTGCGCAATATCTCTAAAATTAGAAAGGTCTTGTCTCAGAGTGATGCTGAAAAACTAATTCACGCATTTATTTCCTCTAGGCTGGACTATTGTAATTCATTATTATCAGGTTGTCCTAAAAGTTCCCTGAAAAGCCTTCAGTTAATTCAAAATGCTGCAGCTAGAGTGCTAACAGGGACTAGAAGGAGAGAGCATATCTCACCCATATTGGCCTCTCTTCATTGGCTTCCTGTTAATTCTTGAATAGAATTTAAAATTCTTCTTCTTACTTATAAGGTTTTGAATAATCAGGTCCCATCTTATCTTAGGGACCTCATAGTACCATATCACCCCAATAGAGCACTTCGCTCTCAGACTGCAGGCTTACTTGTAGTTCCTAGGGTTTGTAAGTGTAGAATGGGAGGCAGAGCCTTCAGCTTTCAGGCTCCTCTCCTGTGGAACCAGCTCCCAATTCAGATCAGGGAGACAGACACCCTCTCTACTTTTAAGATTAGGCTTAAAACTTTCCTTTTTGAAAAAGCTTATAGTTAGGGCTGGACCAGGTGACCCTGAACCATCCCTTAGTTATGCTGCTGTAGACTTAGACTGCTGGGGGGTTCCCATGATGCACTGAGTGTTTCTTTCTCTTTTTGCTCTGTATGCACCACTCTGCATTTAATCATTAGTGATTGATCTCTGCTCCCCTCCACAGCATGTCTTTTTTCCTGGTTCTCTCCCTCAGCCCCAACCAGTCCCAGCAGAAGACTGCCCCTCCCTGAGTCTGGTTCTGCTGGAGGTTTCTTCCTGTTAAAAGGGAGTTTTTCCTTCCCACTGTTGCCAAGTGCTTGCTCACAGGGGGTCGTTTTGACCGTTGGGGTTTTTCCGTAATTATTGTATGGCCTTACCTTACAATATAAGGCGCCTTGGGGCAACTGTTTGTTGTGATTTGGCGCTATATAAATAAAATTGATTGATTGATTGATTGATTGATTGAAAACATGACCCCTTTATGGTTCTGTTGGGGTAAGTGAGGCATTATTATGCAAACTTGATGTGTGTAGAGTGTGTAGATGCTGAGTAACTAGTGATGGCAGAAAAAAAAAATCTAACGACAGACTTATTGCATAGATTGTAGGAACAAGCAGATACTTTTGACCAGTTATCTACTGGTCTGTCTGTTCTTTTTCTGCCACTACAGGACTGTGCATTCTTTTATCTTGGCTGACTTTTTTATGTCCTTGTGGCCACTATTGAGCTTCCAAACTTAGCCTCAACAGGAGGTGGCACAGTGGAAAGTAATACGCTAGCGGATAACTCTTACTGTGACCTTTTTAGTGAGTTATTTGTTGGATAAAGGCCCCAAATCACAGAGTGTTCTTGGTCATTAATACCAAGCTGTCAAGTCCACAGCCCTGTCTTGTGGTGCAGCACAGCGCTCTGTTGCTGCCAGACAGTCCACACTTGGCCTTTGAACACAAGACTGGCATTGACGTGCTCTTTTCTCTTCCTCTGATTTAATGCCTCTCTGTCTTTTTTTTGTTACTCTTTTCCATTATTGTGTACATTTACCTTTAACTTCCCATCCGTCTTCCTTACAATATGCTGCTGTATTTTAGATGTGGGCTCAGTCGAGGGGTTAGCGTACCACAGAGGCTGGGACATGTTGTACTGGACAAGCTACACAACCTCGACCATCACTCGCCACACAGTGGATCAGAGCCGCTGGGGTGCTGTTGATCGTCACACGGTGGTTACCATGTCTGGAGATGATCATCCCAGAGCTTTTGTGCTTGATGAGTGTCAGGGGTTAGAAATATTTTGTTCATTCATTTCTCACATTTGCATGATTTATTTTCCATTAATGAGGACTTCAAAACCTTCTCCACATGTTCATGTTTTTCCTGCAGGTTGATGTTCTGGACCAACTGGAATGAGCAGTTTCCCAGCATCATGCGTGCCACACTAGCTGGTGCCAATGTCCTTGTGATCATCGGCACAGACATCCGAACCCCTAACGGCTTGGCCATAGACCACCGTGCTGAGAAACTTTATTTTTCTGATGCAACACTCGACAAAATTGAGCGGTGCGAGTATGACGGCACTCGGCGCTATGTGAGTGACATCACACACATGATGTTCATCGGGATGTGACTGATTGCAATGTGTGACTGTGCAATGTGTGATGTGTGACTTTGTTATTGGATTAATAGCAGCAGTCAGTTTGTTTGTTCTTTCCAGTGAGTTGTCAGGGTGGAATTTCCTGAATGTGTGGGTTAATGGCTGGGGTTGTGCTTCCCCCTGTAGGTGGTGTTGAAGAATGAACCTGTCCATCCCTTTGGCCTGGCTGTGTATGGAGAATACATATTTTGGACTGACTGGGTGAGGAGGGCTGTGCTTCGTGCAGACAAATACACAGGAGGAGACATGAAGGTGCTACGGGCTGACATCCCTCAGCAGCCAATGGGAATCGTTGCGGTGGCCAACGACACCAACAGCTGTAAGTCTATGCACAAACTAACAGGACGCAAGTAAAGTTTTAAGTCAAATCTGGTGATCATAAGGTCAGAGCTGTTGTATGTGCAAAGTTGGCTCTTGAGGGGGCATCACATAGCCTGTACTTGCTTGCTATATGTTTAGGGGAGGTGATGGTCTAGTGGTTAAGCGCTGGGCTTGAGACCAGAGGATCCTCGGTTCAAACCCCAGCCTGACCGGAAAATCACTAAGGGCCCTTGGACAAGGTCCTTAATCCCCAAGTTGCCTCCAGTGTGTAGGGAGCACCTTGCATAGCAGCACCCTGACATTGGTGTGTGAGTGTGTCTGTGTGAATGAGTGAATGTGAGGAATAATTGTAAAGCTGTTTGAGCGTCTGATGCAGATGGAAAAGCACTTTATAAATGCAGTCCATTTTTTACCATATCTAATATATAATATATGTGTATGTATAATATATAATATATACCACGTGAACTGCACGTTTGGGGGGGGGGTGTTAACAGTGAAATTGGGAATGTTCTTGCAGAGTTACTGTACACCACAAAAGAAACAAGACATCTTATTCACTACAAAAATTGTTTCAATATGAAATATGTACTGTATACTAATACAGTTGTTCTCAAAAGTTTAGAATTTTTTTGGTTTTTTGGCCATTTTTTCGGAGAATATGAATGATAACACAAAAACTTTTTTTCACTAATGGTTAGTGATTCATATTCTCTGAAAATGGCCAAGAAACCAAATACACAGCAGCACGAAATATACATTAATCGCCTCATTTTTGTCACGGCAGCACAAATTCATTCTAATTCATTCCGTGATGGCTGCACGAAATTAAAAGTGAAGCGGGGGGTCGGGGTGGTTATGGTTAGGTTGGGGGGAAAAGAGTAAGATTAGGTTATGGTTAAGGTTAGGGTCGGGGGTAGGATTAGGGTTAGTAATAGTGAGTTAAAAAACACCCCGTCACGAAAATTTGACTCATTTCGTCACGGGAGCACAAAAAAAATAACGTGAGACTGGGCTGTGTGTGTGTGTGTGTGTGTGTGTGTGTGTGTGTGTGTGTGTGTGTGTGTGTGTGTGTGTGTGTGTGTGTGTGTGTGTGTGTGTGTGTGTGTGTGTGTGTGAAGGTAAACATGAACAACGTACACTTTAAAATGTGACTGCAAACATTTAGGGCAGTGATTGTGAACACTGGGGGGAGTGGAGGTAGATTAGGTTGGTTGTTGTCCACGGGAAGGGGGGTGTTTATGGGAGTAGGTGCGCTGTCCACCGAAGAGTGATAGAAGCCTAGCAGCAGCTTTGTGTCCAAGTTGTTCTTCCTGAGGACACACAGGAAGTGTAGCCGCTGCTGAGCCTTCTTAACCAGAGCCTTGATGTTGGAGGTCCAGGTGTGGTCTGCAGAGATGTGGATGCCCAGAAACCTGAAGGTGGTGTCAGTTTCCACCTGTTCTCCATTTATGGGGAGGGGGTGGTCCTGTCTGTTCTTCCTGAAGTCCATGATGAGTTCTTTTGTCTTTCAGGGTCAGGTTGTTCTCTTGAGCACCAGAATGACATTTCCTCCACCTCGGTCCTGTACGTTGTCTCGTCCCCATTGCAGATGAGTCCAACCACTGTGGTATCATCATCTGCATATTTTGTAATGCGGTTGGTTGGGTGGGTTGGAGAGCAGTCGTAGGTGTATAGGGCGTGCAGTAGAGGGCTCAGAACACAGCCTTGTGGGAAACCAGTGCTGAGTGTGTGTGTGGAGGATTGTTGGAGGCCAAGTCTCACAGACTGTGGGCAACTCATCAGGAAGTTTTTAATCCAGTTGCATGTAGGGAGGAGGATCTGTGTCTCAGTGTCTCAGTGCTGTGTGGAGGGTGAGGGCATCCTCTGTAGACTGATTGCCCTGTAAGCAAACTGGCGGGGGTCGAGGGAGGGAGGGAGGCAGTCTCTGATGTGCTAGGAAGACTAATCGCTCCAGGCACTTCAGGATTACAGGCGTCGGGGATAGGTCTGGAATCATTCAGGCTATGTCAGGTTTTTGGGGGATGGAGATGATGGTGGAGGCCTTCAGACATGTGGGAACAGTGGCATGTGTCAGGGAGAGGTTGAAGAGTTTGGTGAGTATCCCTGCTACTTGGTCTGCATATACTTTAATCACCGCCCCTGGGATACCGTCAGGGCCAGCAGCTTTCCTGAGGTTCACTGCTCTTAGGTTTTTCCTCACCTCATGCTCCTGGAGAGAGAGGTGAGGTGCTGGGACCAGGGGGAGGGAGTGACTACAAGTGTGTGGTGGTGGTCTCGAATTGGGTTAAAGAAGCTGTTCAGCTCCTTCTCGAATCGGGAAAAGAAGCTGTTCAGCTCCTGTCACCCTGTGACAGCCCTGCATGAGGTCTAAAGCCAGTACCTGGTTTCGAACAGATTTCTGCCGCTCTGAGCCTTCCAAAGGAGCAAAAAACATCTAAAAGTGAAATTTTGTTGCCGTGTGTGATGGTAGGGCAGTGCTGTTATGTGTGTAGATGATGTAATATTGTGTAATTACATTTTGAAGGTTGTGCGTCTGCCTCCATTATTTTTTGATTCTAGAAAACAGCTCACTGATAAATTGAAGAGATGAATTCATGTGTCATGTAAAGCACCAAGTCACATGATGAAATTTTATGTCTTTTATTGTTCGTTCCAGTAGTCTAAAATGTTTCACAGAATATTGTGACTATCTTGATGCTAAATCACATTAAATATAAATGAGCACTCTCTGGTTTTTGAGTTAGGTTTTACATGTGTATGAGGATGAATTATCTTCTTGAACTGTAACTATTGCTGAGACTGTTGTTTCTAACCTAATCAAATCAGCTCAGTGAGACTGATGTTAATACTGTAAATTTCAAATCAGCATTGGAACATGTGTTCCGCTCAAACACACAGAAACAAAACATGCCAACACATGTATTTTTGTTCCTTGACAGAGCAGTTAATGAGGTGACAAAAGTAATCTGTGAGTGTGATGCTGCAATAGATGAGCTGTGGACACTTCCAGAATGGGCCCACCTGACACATCTTCAACTCTGTAATCCTGCAGAAAATTCCTCACATTCATCAAACCTTGCGTCTCCTTTCTCCAACTCATTCTCAGCTGTCGATATCCTTTCAAATCAGAACGTTCTCACTTTTTTCTGCTTGTACTCTGTCAGCCATCTTCTCCCTCATGATGCTTAATTCACTCAACAATGCCCACCGCGACCGTACACAACAAGCGCCTGGGGTAATAGCTGCAAATTCCATTTAGAATGAGTCACTTTGTGTTATGCAGCAGAGCCGTTGGTAACATTTGTGCCCGTGTGGATGCAGGTGTGCATGAACACTGCAGAAACTCTCACTTTGTGTGGCTAAATTTGTCTTCTCACAGGTGAGTTCTCTTTGTGTCGCGTCAACAACGGAGGATGTCAGGACCTGTGTTTGCTGACCTCTGAGGGAAGGATCAACTGCAGTTGCCGTGGTGACAGGAAGCTTTTGGAAGACAACACCTGTATAGGTAATATAAGAAACAGAGTGGTAGAGTTTGATTTTGCACAAAAAAAGTCTTGACTTAGTTGGCTTGAACAGTTGAGAAGAGAACCTAGATAAAAGGTTACTCTGGACAAATGTGCATGTTTCCATAAAGACATCTGTTTTTCTGTCTTTCTCAGCTATGAACACCACATGTAACAACATTGATGAGTTCGAGTGTGGAAATGGAGACTGTATTAACTACACCCTGACCTGTGATGGCAAGGCCCATTGCAAGGATAAGTCTGATGAGAAGCAGTCCTACTGTGGTGAGCGATCCTTTCACTTAGTCAGGGGGGTTTACTAACCAAAATGTGTTTTTTATAAAGCTACCTGAGAGTACATTACCAGTGAAAAGCAATGTTCTCCTTACTTATAAGGCAGGTAGTGTCAGTTTAGCAAGAAACAACATTAAAGGGGTAGTATTGTACTTTTTTAATCAAAATGTTGCAGTTATAAACAGTTGTGGTTTCAAGTTAAAGAAAATGTTCACTTTTTGAAACAGGAGTAATATTGCAGGTTACCCTTACATAAATGTGTAGAAAAACATACATAAAATTATGCACAAAAATTTGTGCATATTGCCCACATCTGTCAGCCACCAGGCAGTGATGAGTGGCATAGAAAATGGCAAATTTTCCATCTGGGGGAAAAAAAACAACTTGAAACTCATTTTATGAATATCATTATTCTTACCTTAACCTTAAGTCTAATCCCAGCTCTAAACCTAACCTTAACCAAAACAAAAACCTGCTTTTTCTGATTGTTAAATGCACATGGAAATTCTTAGAAATATGCAAGAAAAATCGCTCTTTACTTTTTATGTATCAACACTTTGATGATATGTTGAATATTGAAACGTTAGTAGTGCTGTGATGTGATTAAAAAATACATTTCAAGCTTTGCGATTAATTCATCTAAATGAATTGCATGTATAATTTTTTTATAATATCCTCCCTCCAGTTGTTAAAGCCTAACCAGCATGTCAGCGCAAAACATCACAAAATTTCCACATGTGAGATGTTTCTATGACATTTACTTTAAAAAATTACTTTTATGTGAAAGGTATGTGGAGCTGAGCAGCAGGAAACATTAACAAGGCTGTTTTTATTCTTCATGCCAAAGAACATAAAGCTAATCTGTGTACTGTGGATGTACAAAACCGTGCAAAACCTGTCGGTCTGAAGTTATGCACTGTCAAACCAAATAAACACTGGGTGCTGGGCAGGACTGACTTCTTCTTCTTCTTCTGGTTGCTCTCGTTAGGAATCGCCACAGCAGATCAATTGTTTCCATCTCACCCGTCCTCTGTATCTTCCTCTGTCACACCTACCACCTGCATGTCCACCCTCAGCACATCCATAAGCCTCCTCTTTGGCCTCCCTCTTCTTCTCCTGCGTGGTGGCTCCATCCTCAGCAACTTTCTCCCTATATACCCTGGGTCCCTCCTCTGCACATGTCCAAACTAGGGCTGGGCGATATGACTTAAAATTCATATTGCAATATAAATGGAATCCCTTCACTGTAACTGTATATATCATAAATCTAACTGTAAAAGTTATTAAGCCTAGGCAATATATCAATTTTATCTATTAATTCGAGTTTTTGTTGCAGATGATTTAAAAAAATGTAAAAATTGAGTTTTTTTCTCCTCTTGCTACGGCGTACCTTTTTGTCCTCAGGACCTTGCATAGCTCCCCTCTCCCCGTGTCATTTCCGTCACACAAGAACAACATGGCTACCACTAACGGAGAATGAGTTTTTGCTGTGACAGATGTGGAACAACTGACTGCACGCTGCAAAGTTTTTATAAAACCCATTGCAACAAAACGCAGCCGCACAACAAACTTATTCCAGCATCTAAAACAGAGGCATCCAGCTGCTTGGGAGAAATGCCACACTTTACGAGGGGATCAAGAGGAGTGCTACAACAAACAAACTCTTGCTAAAAAGCTGGTCCTGTTAATTGCAGACCAGAGCCGGCCAGCAGCGACCAGGGTGCACAGTGCCGACCAGCAAAGATGGCATTTCAGACCACTGTTTACATGAACGTGCCATAAAGTGATCTGCTTGCTGTGTGGGTTTACAAATTCCTTTTCTGGTGTTTGGCACTCAGATCTAGTTTCCGTTCTCAGTGAGCGGCAGCGGGCCTCCCCGCCTCTGCTGCTGCTGCAAAGCACTGAGTGGGGTGGATATCTACAATCCTCCGTGTTCAAACATGCACGCTCGATGCCTCCACAGCTGTTGTCAAACCTGACTTGGATTCAGTCAGCTTTTACCTCATTTGCAAAAGAACAGCTGCAGCCTCAATTCCAGGAGGTTAAGTAGGGGTTATTTTTGTTACGTTTTTGATAAAATAAAAGTGAAACTTGTTTTTAGTTATGTCTGTCTTTTGTACTAAAAAAGTAGGGGAAAAAAATTGGGAAAAATTGAAAGTCGTATTTTTTCTGGAAAAAAAAAATGGAGATTTTATTTTTATGCCAAATCGCCCAGCTCTAACAGTTGTAATGGAAGTGTTTCTAAATGGGTCATATAGTCCCTTTGCAAAGCTAAAATTATTAAAATAAACAAATAAATCAATTAAAAAACAACAATAAAATCAAAAACAGATATAATTAATTTTGAGCACCTGATTCTCTGACTTGTTAGCGGTGGTGGGCGCAGCTAACCAAAACGTTAGCTTTGATAATATTAATCCAATAACTGAAAAGTTATCTTTTATGACGCTAAATCGATAAACTGCTAAAAAACTGAAATACGTCCATTAATGCAATGATTGGCAGAGTAAAATACACATAGTAAATATAAATTCTTACCTGTTAGTTTCAGTGGGATTCATCTGAAGAAATATTCCACATAAAGCATCCTTTTTTTTTTTATCCAAAACAGTGTCTAAATGGTGAAGAAGTCCCTAAATGGTGAAGAAGCTGCACCATGAGAGCTCCTCTCCCCCACTGGGCCTTGGCAATTAAATTATACCGTCAGCAGCCACAAAGAAATAAAATAAAATAATGTTAAAATTAGTCCGTTTTGTTTTTGTGTCGAGCGGACAATAGCCCTCACTTTAACGTCCTAAGTGAACCTGACCTACACTACCCACAATGTGTCCCTGCGTCGACTGGCCAGTCACGTTTTGCGCTTAATGATGACATCAGATGACAGAGGTGGAGATGGAGCCTGTGACCAAAGCACTGACTGCAGCCTTTTTCAGTCGTTCGGAGTCACTGAGGAAGATATGATGACGTCATCAACAAGCATTACCGCTATTGGTCGGTGGAGTCCAAATCTCTACCGTTGGCCAAATTTATACCATGAAACGGCTATATCATGTATATATCGCACACTCCTAGTCCAAACCATCTCAATCTCAGGAGGTGATGGTCTTGTGGTTAAACAGTGGGCTTCAGACCAGAGGATCCTCGGTTAAAACCCCAGTCTGGTCAGTCAATCACTGCGGACCCTTGGGCATGGTCCATAATCCCCAAGTTGCTCCCAGTGTGTAGTGAGCGCCTTGCATGCCAGCACCTTGACATTGATGTGTGAGTATGTCTGTATGAATGGGTGAATGCGAGGCATCATGGTAAAGCATTTTGAGCTTCTGACATAGATGGAAAAGTGCTATATAAATGCAGGCCATTTAATCTCGCCTCTCTGACCCTTTGTCCAAACTGTCCCACCTGAGCTGTCCCTCTGATATGTTCATTTCTAATCCTGTCCATCCTTATCACTCCCAAAGAGAATTGCAACATCCTCAGCGCTACCACCTCCAGCTCTGCCTCCTGTCTTTTTGTTAGTGCCACCATCTCTAAGCCGTACAACATAGCTTGTCTCACTACTGTCTTGTAGACTTTCCACTTCACTCTTGCAGATATTCTTCTATCACAAATCACTCCTGCCACCTTTCTCCACCCTGCCTGCACTCTCTTCTTCACCTCTCTACCACACTCTCTATTACTTTGGACAGTTGACCCCAAGTATTTAAACTCCTCTACTTTCAGCACTTCTACTCTTTGTAAGTGCACTATTCCACTGGACTTCCTCTTATTCACACACATGTACTCAGTCTTGCTCCTACTGATTTTCATTCCCCTTCTGTCCAGAGTATATCTCTGCATCTCCAGGCTAGATTCAGGCTGCTCTCTACTCTCACTACATATCACAATGTCATCTGCAAACATCATAGTCCATGGAGACTCCTGTCTATCTCATGTCAACCTGTCCATCACCGTTGTGAGCAAGAAAGGACTAGGCTGATCCTTGGTGTAATTCCACCTCCATCTTGAATGAGTCTGTTATTCTTACTGCGCATCTCACCACTGTCACACTGTCCTTATACATGTCCTGCACTACCCTCATATACTTCTCTGCCAGTCCCGACTTCCTCATACAATACCACAACTCTTTTCTTGGCACCCTGTCGTAATAAGCTTTCTCTAAATCCACAAACATACAATGTAACTCATTCTGGCCTTTTCTATACTTCTTCATCAGTATTCTCAGTTCAAACATTGCATGTATAGTGCTGTTTCTCAGCATGAAACCATATTGTTGCTCACAGATCTTCACCTGTTTTCTAAGCCTAGCTTCTATGACTCTTTCCCATAATTTCTTGCTGTGGCTGATTAACTTTATGCCTCTGTAGTTACTGCAGTTCTGCAAATCACCCTTGTTCTTAGAAACAGGAACCAGCACACTTCATCTCCACTCCTCAGGCATCCTCTCACTTTCTAAGATTTTATTAAACAATCTGGTTAGAAACTCCACTGCCATCATTCCTAGACATTTCCATGCCTCCACTGGAAGGTCATCTGGACCAATTGCCTCTCCACTCTTCTAGGCAGTCCAAACAAAGCAACAGGATCAAAAACATCAGGCGGAGAGCGTGGTCAAAATACAAGCAGGTTGTCGTCAAAAACTGATGAGGCAAACAAAGCAAGGCAGGAAATACAAATACTGAGCTGGTAAGAAGGCACAAGGCACATCAAACTTGCGAAGGACAGAGTCAAACCATGAAGCTTATAAAGCACCCAAGTGATTAACTGCAACTCAGAACAGGTGTGTTGAGAAACTCCCAGAACCGTGGCGTGGCCAGACAGAAGGAGACACCCACCACCAAGAACTAAGAGAAGAAAGCAAGAAACAACAGGACAGAGTAAACCCAAGCAGAAAGATAGAACAAGAGACATACAGGACACAAAAAAACACCCCACAACCCAGGAGCCTGACAATTTCAGCTTTTGAGATAGAGAGATGACTGAGAAGAGCTTATGGAGTCAAGACATTGCTGCACAGAGGTGTTTAAGGATGCTGTTTCCCATGCAGGAGAATGAAGGCCTAAGTCTTTAGGGCCCTGGTTCTTCTGTCTTACTGCATGGTTCTGAAGCTTGGATGCTAAGGTGATGACTGCTTTTCTTTGATTTGAAGTTTCTTCAGAGGATCCTTGGGTACCACTGGAATGACTTTGTGTCAAACAAGCAGTTACTTAGTGAGACTCAGATGTGGCATAGTTCTTGCACGTTCTTGCATCGTAAGAGAATGTCACCTCTGACATTTTGGACATGTGGTGCATTTCTCTGTGCATGATCCATGCACCCAGTAACTTACTGGGTGACCTGATCTGACCCCCCTTTTTAAGGGTGCATTACCTCAGTGTCTGTGGGTATTCAGTTCAATTTATTTGTGAAGCAACAACTCAAAACATAAAAGTGCTATACAGGCTTGAGGTCAAGTTCTTACCATCCTCATAAGCATGCACATTGGTGACAATGGTAATGAAAAATTCCACAATTGTTTGTTGTTTTACAGGAAGAAACGTCAAACAGACCAGACTCAGTGGTGACAGGTGGTTCGGTTAGGACACAAATGCAAGACTCACAAACACAGCTCTGGTTGACAAACTTTAGTGGTGTGACAAGCAGTGGTCGGTACACGGGTAGGCAGTCCAAAAAACACAGCAGCAGTATTATTATCATCAGTCTTAATCGTGGTCGGAACAAACGGGCAGGAGGTTGAATACACAATGAGGCAGGCAGGACTATGGAACACAAACGAGAGCTGGAAAGAAGGCACAGGGCGCATCAATCTGGCGAAGAAACAAAGCAGAATGAGCAGTATATATACACCCCAGTGATGAGCTGAAAATTGAGAACAGGTGAGCGTGGAAAGCACCAGAAAGGGGGGCGTGACCAGGGAGAGAGAGAGACAGATACGCCCACCACCAAGAAAGGCAGAAAGAGCCAAACAGAAAAGAATCCAACAAGAAAATAAACAAAAGGGAAGATAACCAACAGACAAAAACGGATCACAACCAAGAAATAAAAGCAGATCAAACACACCCCCTGACAAGTAGTGTGAAATTCTGCTATGTATACTATATGTATGAGGAGAGAACAGAATGCACAGAACAAGACTGACTTAACAGGCAGTAAAATAACAACAATTGCAGCTGAGATAAACAAGTAGAATTCTTGTTTTTGTTTTGTTTTTTGTTTTTTGTTTTTTGTTTTTTTTGCATTAGCAGGATAAGTGAATAGACAATAATCACATGTGTATCAGAGTCCCAGAGAACCAGTCTGCCTTATTGGATGTAAATTGATGCTGCATCTCAGTCACTGAGATAGAGGTTTGGCTCATACTTTAATATATGTTTTTAAGGTAATAGGGAGCTTCTGTTTAGCTGAAAAGGTGTGTAATATGACTCCTTTAAATGCATTCAACTGTGCAACTTCTCACATTTTCAGATTTGAAAGGAACATGCTGTTGTCAGGTGCTAGAGTGCTGTTGAGCGCGCTAACAGTGTTTTCACATACAGTGAATGTCTTTTATGGCACAATCTGGTGCAGGTTGCTCAAGGTTAAATGTGAAATAAGGTCTGTTTGTGTGATTTTTACATAAAGTCTAAGTTTACTCTGAAATAATATACTGGAGTGAGACAAGGTACACCCTGGGCTTTTTCTCAGGGATCAGATGTGGTCCCCGGACCAGTGTATTGGCATAAAAAAAAATAACTACAACTGTGCTTTTGTTGGCGTAAGTAATTTCCTCATCTGTTTTTGTCAGCCAATCGTATGTGCAAGAAGGGCTACAGGAAGTGTGTGAACAGTCGCTGTGTGCGGCACAACTTCTGGTGCAATGGACTGGATGACTGCGGAGACAACTCTGATGAGGTCTTCTGTAACAGTGAGTTGAACCTGAAAGTTAAAGATGTTTTTGATATTTTATGTTCTGCTTAACCACTGTTATCCCACCCCTCAGCCACGCTGTGCTCAGCTGAACAGTTCCAGTGTCGAGACGGAGGCTGCATCTCTAACTCTAGCAAGTGTAACCAGAAAGTGGACTGTGAAGATGCAAGTGACGAGATGAACTGCAGTAAGTGAAACACAATAATCCAGAACACCCAGAAAAACAAAATGTAATGAGGAATGCCATGACTTGATACCCACTTGCTCCACACAGTAGCGTTGTTTTCTGTGTTCTAAGCTGCCACAGACTGTATGAGTTACTTCCACCTGGGAGTGAAGGATGTGGCTTTTCAGAAGTGTGAGTTCACCACGCTCTGTTATGCCCCTTCATGGCTGTGTGATGAGGTTAATGACTGCGGAGACTTCTCTGACGAAACAAACTGCCCAGGTATTTCAACGCTCTCAAGCACATGCAACTTACTTGTAAAAGTGCATGCAGTATATTTTTGCTATAGACTGAAAATCTATCTAAAAATGTAGTCTCATCACCATTCATCATTATCATCAATGTCACCATCATCATAACCTTCATAATCTCATATTCTCAAGGTTATGATGTGTTGTCTCCTTGCACTTTGGTTCAAATGCGTCATGTGATATAAAGGCACATTCTTATTGGCTATCGGTTCCCCCTGTTTCAGCTCTGCTCTCAGAATTAACATCAGTGCTTATCGATTAAACGCTTGGATTACACCTTAAATTCATGTTCAAAAACATCTGTGTCACTGGGCCAGGCAGCACTGGAACGTAATGAGCCTTTTCATGAAAACGATGCATTAAAGCTGCCTCCACATGCCCAGGAATATGATGCTCAGAATTTGTAGCTTTACCAAATGGAGCAGACGATGCATAATGAAGCATTTAAAGGCTTTATGGCTTTGACACTTAAATTAAATCAATCTGACACTGCTCTATGACTATTCTCTCTGGCTAACGTTTTATGTTTATTGACCAATAATAATGTTACGTCACAGATAGCTCTCTCTGACTAGCATATGGTGGGGGCTTGGTAAGGTTAGACCTTACCAATGTGAAGCCCCCTGGTACAGTGTTGTTGTGATTTGGCACTATATAAATAAAAATAAATTGAATTTAAAATAGCATTGAAAGTTTTTTCTGAGTTTTGCCTCATTCTGATTAGATTTGTTTGATAAAAGGAAAAGAAGACGTGATCGAATAGCACAGGATAAGAAAGCTTTATATAAATGAGAGATGTGTGTGGCTACTCAATAAGCAGGCCAGGCACATGGCCATCACTTCTGAAAGAAAGAAGGAAAGAAAGAAACTTATTGTCTTTCACTCTTTTCCAGGTAGCGGAAAAAAGTGTCCAGTACCCTACTTTTCCTGTCCCAGTGGACGCTGTATCCCAATGAGCTGGACTTGTGATAAGGAAAACGACTGTGAGAACGGTGCAGATGAGGCTCACTGTGGTAAATGTCCATGTTTACTCAAACCTCAGAAAGCTGAAATGTCACAAACATTACTTTGTGTTGGCTGTGTGATTTTGCACTTTTTTTCTTGTCCTGTAGATAAGTTCTGCTCAGCCTCACAGTTTGAGTGTGGGAACCATCGCTGCATTCCCAAACGCTGGCTGTGTGATGGAGCTGATGATTGTGGTGACGGCAGTGATGAAGACATCAAGTGCAGTGAGTACTGGGCTGCAACAATGAATATACAGTAGTGTTCAGAATAATAGTAGTGCTATGTGACTAAAAAAATTAATCCAGGTTTTGAGTATATTTCTTATTTTTTACATGGGAAACAAGGTACCAGTAGATTCAGTAGATTGTCACAAATCCAACAAGACCAAGCATTCATGATATGCACACTCTTAAGGCTATGAAATTAGGCTATTAGTAAAAAAAGTAGAAAACTGGCATTCAGTCAGTGAGTTCGTCAATTTTGTGGAACAAACAGGTGTGAATCAGGTGTCCCCTATGTAAGGATGAAGCCAGCACCTGTTGAACATGCTTTTCTCTTTGAAAGCCTGAGGAAAGAACAGCGTAGTTTGATTAAAAAGTTGATTGGAGAGGGGAAAACCTATACGCAGGTGCAAAAAATTATAGGCTGTTTATCAACAATGATCTCCAATGCTTTAAAATGGACAAAAAAACAGAGACACATGGAAGAAAACGGAAAACAACCATCAAAATGGATAAAAGAATAACCAGAATGGTAAAGGCTCACCCATTGATCAGCTCCAGGATGATCAAAGACAGTCTGGAGTTACCTGTAAGTGCTGTGACAGTTAGAAGATGCCTGTGTGAAGCTAATTTATTTGCAAAAATCCCCTGCAAAGTCCCTCTGTTAAATAAAAGACATGTGTAGAAGAGGTTCCAATTTGCCAAAGAACACATCAACTGGCCTGAAGAGAAATGGAGGAATATTTTGTGGACTGATGAGAATAAAATTGTTCTTTTTGGGTCCAAGGGCCGCAGACACTTTGTGAGACGACCCCCAAACTCTGAATTCAAGCCACAGTTCACAGTGAAGACAGTGAAGCATGGTGGTGCAAGCATCATGATATGGGCATGTTTCTCCTACTGTGGTGTTGGGCCTATATACCGCATACCAGGTATCATGGATCAGTTTGGATATGTCAAAATACTTGAAGAGGTCATGTTGCCTAATGCTGAAGAGGACATGCCCTTGAAATGGGTGTTTCAACAAGATAATGACCCCAAGCACACCAGTAAACAAGCAAAATCATGGTTCCAAACCAACAGAATTAATGCCTCGCAGATGTGAAGAAATCATGAAAAACTGTGGTTATACAACTAAATACTAGTTTAGTGATTCACAGGATTGCTAAAAGAGCAGTTTGAACATAATAGTTTTGAGTTTGTAGCATCAACAGCAGATGCTACTATTATTGTGAACACCCCCTTTTCTACTTTTTTTTACTAATTTCACTTTTACTAATTTTTTTCTACCAATTTCATAGCCTTAAGAGTGTGCATATCATGAATGCTTGGTCTTGTTGGATTTGTGAGAATCTACTAAATCTAGTGGTACCTTGTTTCCCATGTAACAATAAGAAATATACTCAAAACCTGGATTAATCTTTTTAGTCACATAGCACTACTATTATTCTGAACACTACTGTAGATAGATAGATAGATAGATAGATAGATAGATAGATAGATAGATAGATAGATAGATAGATAGATAGATAGATAGATAGATAGATAGATAGATAGATAGATAGATAGATAGATAGATAGATAGATAGATAGATAGATAGATAGATAGATAGATAGATAGATAGATAGATAGATAGATAGATAGATAGATAGATAGATAGATAGATCGATCTATCACATGCAGAAAACCTTTCAGTGTTTTCACATACAGCTTTGGCTTTACAGTATTCTTCAATAACTTTTATCACAGAAAACAAAACCTGCAGTCCTGAATCATACCAATGTCCTCGTTCAAACACGTGTATTCCTCAGCGTTGGAAATGTGACGGAGAAAAAGACTGTCCTGATGGGGCTGATGAGGGTGTCAAAGCTGGATGTAGTGAGTGTCACCAAGGATGGGAAATAATAACATTTTGAAATTGCAGAGACACAAAAAAGACATAAATCTATAAAACCTACTGTGTGTGTGTGCTATGATTTTCTGTGATTATTTTAAATTGGTGTTTCTCAGTATCCATCAACAGATGCAGCAAAGATGAGTTCATGTGCCAGAATCAACAGTGTATACCCAAACATTTTGTGTGTGACCATGACAAAGACTGCAGCGATGGCTCCGATGAGTCCATGGAGTGTGGTGAGTGGACCTTTGACTTCGTATTCTCATTTGGTATAATGTAAAAGCTATTTTTCCCCTTTTTTATGTTTTAACATTTTGCACCATCACGCTGTTTCTAACTGCAGAGTATCCAACATGTGGACCCAATGAGTTCCGCTGTGCCAATGGACGCTGCCTCATCCAGAGTTCGTGGGAGTGTGATGGAGACTTTGACTGCCATGACCGCTCAGACGAAGCCCCGAAGAATCCTCACTGCACTGGTCCAGGTGAAATATACTACTAATATATTTTAACTGGGTTTACTTTAGTTGATATCAGGTGAGGGAAATGTATCAGATAATATAGAAATGGTTTCAATGTTAAAGTTGATGTAAATGTGTCAGCTATAAAATTAAATAAAGCAGCTCAACAGCATACAGAATAAAAGCTGTCTGAATGTCGTAGTTTGGTTTCATTCCCATGGTGTCAAATGCTGACACACTGTTGAGAAGTAAACTCTTCTAACCCTAACCCTGAGCCTAATCCCAACCACAACTTAAACAAGTGAAACAACAAAATTTTATTTCAAAATCAGAATCACCTTTATTGTCATTGTAATTTGCATTGCAACGAGATTTGAGTGCAACTCCAAAAAGGTGCTTTCTGTGGTGCGAGTAATTTTTAGCCAAATAAAAGATAGTGAAATTTAACGGTGAATTATTCAGAGTATATGTACAACTAATATAAACATAAGGTAAAATAAAATAAAATGTGGACCAAGTAAAATGTAAAACGAGAATTATATACGAGGTCTGTTAGAAAAGTATCGTACCTTTTTATTTTTTTCAAAAACTATATGGATTTGATTCATATGTTTTTACGTCAGCCAAGCTTGAACCTTCGTGCGCATGCGTGAGTTTTTCCACGCCTGTCGGTTGCGTAATTCGCCTGTGGGCAGGCTTTGAGTGAGCACTGCTCCACCCCTCTCGTCGTTGTTTCATTGCGAGGAAATGGTGGAATGATTTGGGCTTTTTTTCCATCAGAATTTTTTCAGAAACTGTTAGAGACAGGCAGCTGGAAACCATTCGAAAAATTTATCTGGCTTTCAGTGAAAATTTTACGGGCTTCACAGAGAATAAGGAGTGTTACTACAGCTTTAAGGATGGCCCACAATGGCACACGGCGCGCCGCGCGCCGAGCCGCCATCGAGAGGCAGAAACCACCACATCATTTCTAAACGGATGGCTGTGTGGAGCCGGGACCATCGTGTGCAATTTCTCTGGTTATCACAAGAGCTGGACATCAGCCATTTTCCGGCAGATTTCACTTTTAACAAGAGATTTTGTCATGGAAAGCCGCGCGGAGGCCTATCTCGGCTTTCAGTGCTTACCAGTTGAGTGAGTATAAGAGAAATTGTGGAGAGCTGGGCATGTCCCAACTTGTCCTCTAACACTCCGAAACAGAGGTGTTCCTTTGTCTCGCTTCATCAGCGAATCGGTCGTGACGCGCGAAGCCTCCGCGCGGCTTTCCATGACAAAATCTCTTGTTAAAAGTGAAATCTGCCGGAAAATGGCTGATGTCCTGCTCTTGTGATAACCAGAGAAATTGCACACGACGGTCCCGGCTCCACACAGCCATCCGTTTAGAAATGATGTGGTGGTTTCTGCCTCTCAATGGCGGCTTGGAGCGCGGCGCGCCATGCGCCATTGTGGGCCGTCCTTAAAGCTGTAGTAACACTCCTTATTCTCTGTGAAGCCCGTAAAATTTTCACTGCAAGCCAGATAAATTTTTCAAATGGTTTCCAGCTGCCTGTCTCTAACAGTTTCTGAAAAAATTCGGACGGAAAAAAAGCCCAAATCATTCCGCCATTTCCTCGCAATGAAACAACGACGAGAGGGGTTGAGCAGTGCTCACTCAAAGCCTGCCCACAGGCTTAATAGGGACTGGAGTGCACTGTTCATCCAAGGCTTCTGGTTTGGAAAAACCCTGACCCTTGTGTTGACGGTGACAGTGTCAACACAGTTCTTAATGTAAGAGAGTACGGTGTCGGTGTACTCCTGCAGGTTGTGGCTGGAAAATAAATCCCATACAGTTCGTGAGAAGCAGTCCTGTAGCTGGGAGAGTGCTCCCTCAGGCCAGGTTTGGATAGTCTTTCGTTGTGGCTTTGTTCACCTCAGCAGGGGAGTGTAGGTGGGGGTGAGGGACAGGCAGAGATGGTCTGATCCAGTGAGATGGGGAGGGGAGTGACTTTGTATGCATGTTTTATATTTGAGTAGACATGGTCCAAAGTATTTTCCCCTCTGGTGGCACACTTCATGTACTGGATGAACTTAGGGAGCAGAGTCTTTAAACACGCTTGGTTGAAGTCACCAGCAACAATACAGACACCATCCAGGTGGGCCAGCTGCTGTTTATTTACACAGGCAAGCAAGAGGCTAATGGCCATGCTAACGTTAGCATCAGGTGGGATGTAAACCGCAAACACGACGACTGCTGTGAACTCCCTTGGGAGATAAAAAGGTCTGCACGAGACTGCCAGCACATCTAAATCAGGAGAACAGCGAGAGTCAATGACCCTGTTGCTACAGCACCACATAAAAACATAAAAACAGAGTCCTCCACCTCTGCACTTACT
Organism: Thalassophryne amazonica; assembly: GCF_902500255.1. Taxonomy (NCBI): domain Eukaryota; kingdom Metazoa; phylum Chordata; class Actinopteri; order Batrachoidiformes; family Batrachoididae; genus Thalassophryne; species Thalassophryne amazonica. The sequence continues at coordinate 73,873,064 of NC_047105.1, read as the reverse complement.
CGAATCACTGGTTCTGTCCTGCCGGTGTAGCGTGCGGCCTGCTAGCTTGACTGCAGCACTGGGGATCAGCAGGTAAAGCCACGTCTCCGTGATGAAAATAACGCTGCAGTTCCGCACAGAGCTGTTTGTGGCCATCTGTAGCTCCAATTCGTCTATTTTGTGGGTGATGGATCTGGCGTTTGAGAGGAAGAGGCTCGGTAGAATCAGAATCAGAATTCTTTATTTGTCATTGTTCCTCAAGGGCTCAACGAAGTTCAAAAGCAGCTCTAAGAAAAAAAATAATGCTGGCCTGTGAGGTTGTTTATGTAGCCTAGCATCGGAGCCGGACCGACATCCTCGCTTCTGCTTCTTGTCTCTACGCTGCCTTCTCCGCCTGCTGGGCAGGCTGGTAATCCACGGAGAGTCCGTTGTTCTTGCTATGTCCTCAGGGATGTTGTGGTACTGGTGGAATTTGCTTGTAACTGACAGTTTGTACCTCAGACCGAGGTCAATAAGGTTCTGGTGGCTGAAGCTGTGGGTCACTTTACAAAAGAATATACATGCAAAAAGTAAGAAAAAGAAACACCAAATTGGAGAGCTAAAAGCCGCTGCACCTGTGCGCCCCGCCATCTTTCATCCATTTATCCAAGTGACTTATATAATGCAGAGCAGGGGTGGTGGCCAAGTGGTTCGTGCGCTTAGTTTCAGTGCGGAAGGTTCTCCATGTAATGTGGAGTTGTGTCAGGAAGGGCATCCGGCATAAAACCTGTTCCAATTCAACATGCAGATCCACCTTGGATTTGCTGTGGTGACCCTGAGTCCAAACAAAGGGACTTAATTTTACTTATATTAATGCAGAGGGTTACTCTTCAGGGTTTGACACTTCTGAATGAAAATAGGTTATAGAAACTATATGTACTGAAGAAAAGGTGTATAAAATGCACGTGATAATGCTTTAAAGCCAAGTAGTACTGTACGGTGGCCAATAGGGGCCACAACATTTCCAAATTAAGACAACTCTAGCAAAAGTGTAAAGCACTTACAAATCTAAAAAATATCTGCATCAATTCATAAATAATTTATTACAGTATGATGTCTTGAAAATAGGTGAAAAAACTGGCAAACACAGAACCACAAACCTACAGCACGTGCAACAATTTAATATGATAACACATCTGCTGCAAATTCACACACAACATTGAAATACAGAAGCACTTTGCAACCTTTCACAACACACTGGATGTACTCACAGCATGCAGTTGTGCTAAAAAGTTTACATACCCTGGCAGAATGTTTTGTTTTGTTTTTGTTTGTTTTTTGCCCATTTTCAGAGAAAATAACACAAAAACTTTTTTTTCCAATCATGGTTAGTAGTTGTTGGGTGAAACCATTTATTGTCAAACAACTGTGTTCTTTTTAAATCATAATGACCACAGAAACTACCCAAATGACCCTGATCAAAGGTTTACATACCCCTGTTCTAAATACTGTGTATTGCCCCGTTTAACATCTATGATAACTTTGGTGCCTTTTGTGGTAGTTGTGTTCGAAGCTCTCTGATGGTGAAGCTGCCACTGAATATGTCTTGGACTTTATTTACATCAATTATAAAGAAATACAAACAGTATGGTACTCTATGTTAAATCTGCATGGAGTAGACAGGTCTCAAAAACTATGCAAGAAAAGAGTGAGGAAAGCCACCAAGACACCCAGACAACCCAGAAGAAGTTATAGGCTCATGTGGCTGTGATTGGAGAAATTGGGCACAGTGCAAATTCTGCATTTTGCATCACCACTCTTAAGCCTGGGTCCCACCGAATAATAAGCCATGAATAATGAGCCACGCATGGGTGTATCAGCGAATATTCGAAGAATGACCCACGTTTTCATCTATCACGTATACGCTATGAAGGTGCCTCTATGTGCCTCTCTGTACCCCGCATGTGCCACGTAGCAGCCTCTAGTGAGCCATGACTGACCTCGAATGGCTCGCATCAGCCACACTAAGCCATGTAGCGCCATGATAATGCCATGTTGGCGCACGTTTAGGCATGGGTTTGGTCCAAACCTCCAGCCCTCCCACACCTGGTCCCTTTAAGGTGTGGGTTTTCAATTAACAGATTCACAGCAGCATTTAAATGCAGTCCAAAATAGATGCTCCAGTACAGTCCCGCAGTTGTGTGCTGTGCGCCAGGCTGCTGTCCACCTGTAATTGTTCTGTCTGAGTTATTTTCATTAGTTACTTCATCCAAACCATCAACATGTCTATTAGACCCCATTCCTACCAGGCTGCTCAAGGAAGCCCTACCATTATTTAATGCTTCGATCTTAAATATGATCAATCTATCTTTATTAGTTGGCTATGTACCACAGGTTTTTAAGGTGGCAGTAATTAAACCATTACTTAAAAAGCCATCACTTGACCCAGCTATCTTAGCTAATTATAGGCCAATCTCCAACCTTCCTTTTCTCTCAAAAATTCTTGAAAGGGTAGTTGTAAAACAGCTAACTGATCATCTGCAGAGGAATGGTCTATTTGAAGAGTTTCAGTCAGGTTTTAGAATTCATCATAGTACAGAAACAGCATTAGTGAAGGTTACAAATGATCTTCTTATGGCCTCAGGCAGTGGACTCATCTCTGTGCTTGTTCTGTTAGACCTCAGTGCTGCTTTTGATACTGTTGACCATAAAATTTTATTACAGAGATTAGAGCATGCCATAGGTATTAAAGGCACTGCGCTGCGGTGGTTTGAATCATATTTATCTAATAGATTACAATTTGTTCATGTAAATGGGGAATCTTCTTCACAGACTAAGGTTAATTATGGAGTTCCACAAGGTTCTGTGCTAGGACCAATTTTATTCACTTTATACGTTTCCCTTAGGCAGTATTATTAGACGCATTGCTTAAATTTTCATTGTTACGCAGATGATACCCAGCTTTATCTATCCATGAAGCCAGAGGACACACACCAATTAGCTAAACTGCAGGATTGTCTTACAGACATAAAGACATGGATGACCTCTAATTTCCTGCTTTTAAACTCAGATAAAACTGAAGTTATTGTACTTGGCCCCACAAATCTTAGAAACATGGTGTCTAACCAGATCCTTACTCTGGATGGCATTACCCTGACCTCTAGTAATACTGTGAGAAATCTTGGAGTCATTTTTGATCAGGATATGTCATTCAATGTGCATATTAAACAAATATGTAGGACTGCTTTTTTGCATTTACGCAATATCTCTAAAATTAGAAAGGTCTTGTCTCAGAGTGATGCTGAAAAACTAATTCATGCATTTATTTCCTCTAGGCTGGACTATTGTAATTCATTATTATCAGGTTGTCCTAAAAGTTCCCTAAAAAGCCTTCAGTTAATTCAAAATGCTGCAGCTAGAGTACTGACGGGGACTAGAAGGAGAGAGCATATCTCACCCATATTGGCCTCTCTTCATTGGCTTCCTGTTAATTCTAGAATAGAATTTAAAATTCTTCTTCTTACTTATAAGGTTTTGAATAATCAGGTCCCATCTTATCTTAGGGACCTTATAGTACCATATCACCCCAATAGAGCGCTTCGCTCTCAGACTGCAGGCTTACTTGTAGTTCCTAGGGTTTGTAAGAGTAGAATGGGAGGCAGAGCCTTCAGCTTTCAGGCTCCTCTCCTGTGGAACCAGCTCCCAATTCAGATCAGGGAGACAGACACCCTCTCTACTTTTAAGATTAGACTTAAAACTTTCCTTTTTGCTAAAGCTTATAGTTAGGGCTGGATCAGGTGACCCTGAACCATCCCTTAGTTATGCTGCTATAGACTTAGAGTGCTGGGGGGTTCCCATGATGCACTGAGTGTTTCTTTCTCTTTTTGCTCTGTATGCACCACTCTGCATTTAATCATTAGTGATTGATCTCTGCTCCCCTACACAGCATGTCTTTTTCCTGGTTCTCTCCCTCAGCCCCAACCAGTCCTAGCAGAAGACTGCCCCTCCCTGAGCCTGGTTCTGCTGGAGGTTTCTTCCTGTTAAAAGGGAGTTTTTCCTTCCCACTGTCGCCAAGTGCTTGCTCACAGGGGGTCGTTTTGACCGTTGGGGTTTTTACGTAATTATTGTATGGCCTTGCCTTACAATATAAAGCGCCTTGGGGCAACTGTTTGTTGTGATTAGGCGCTATATAAATAAAATTGATTGAATTGATTGATTGATTGTAATGCGCCAGACCAGCTAGAACCGAACCAAGGGTTCCTGGACAGCCACCTCTGTGCTCCTTGCTGGCTCCGCGGCTCGCTGACTTTATTTCTTCTGCGGCTTTCTTTCAACTTTATGTTTATCCTTTTATTTCTGCAAAATCGCTCTTTTGCGAGCACGCTGCTGTCTATTCATGGACAGCCGCCTCTGTGCCTTTTCACTGGCTTCCTTTGCATCTGTGGCTTGCTGGCTTTATTTTTTCCCTGGCTTTAAATAAAGTCATTTCCCCCCCGATCCCACTTTTAACTTTGTGTTCGTCTGTTTATTTCTGCAAAATCACTCTTTTGCATGCGGTGCTGTTCTGCATACAGAATGAGGTGGCCGCTTTAATTATATACACCTGTGGATCACTTTCAAATATATATATATATATATATATATATATATATATATAGTTATTTATTTATTCCACAGCTTGCAAGTCACCGTGATACAACGTTTAACTTTGTGTCTTCAAAATCGGTCTTTTGCATGCTGTTGTTCTGTGTGGCTGCACAGCTCTGCTCTGCTTTTAGCGGCTTCACTTGGAGTTATTTCTTCTGCGGCTTTAAACACACATCCACTTTCACACAGCCATCCAAATTTTAACTTTGTGTTTGTCCATTATTGACTGAAAAATCACTCTTTTGTGAGCTGGTGTTCTGCTTAAATGCTCGTTTGGAGCGTGATAAGTCACTGCGTCAGTGCGCAGTGCGCACACACAGAGGAGCTCATGTGATCCATTAGCAAGATATTAAATCAACCGTAGACATACCTTAACAGCTAGGAACTGTTTTATCAAGCTATAAAAAACATTAAAAATAGTTACCTTAAGCTGTTCCAAATACATTCCACATGGAGCAGGAAAGAGAGGGAAAAAAGCGTCCAGATGAAACAGTCCTCTGTGATTCCAGAAGTGATTAGAGGTATTTTCAGCATCCAAGGTTTGGCAGGAGATGATTAATTTGCTACAAAATAATTATTTTATATGCAGCGTCTGGTGCACAGAGCAGGTGGAATTGCGTGCGCAAGAGGGCAGCCACTCCAAAAATAGCCTCTCAGGTCCTGCATAGCTGCCAGGCGCACGGATAATGGGCTATTAGCAGCCTCGTAAGCACAACGCAAATGTCTCTAAGTCGTCACAGTAACTCGTACACAATCTGCACCACGCTGTTGTTGCTAAATTTTGAACTTCTTGAAATTAGCGCCACGCTCAGAGAGGAGCCTCATTAACTGAAGATGATGCCTCTAAGAGCCACTCAGAGCCACGAAACTCTGACGATAGTTGAAGAAACTCTCTCATAGCAAAGAAAACATGCAGCGTGGGTCATTATTCATCCTTCATTATTCAGTGGGACCCAGGCTTTAGCTTCATAGTGGAGTAGAGCAGAAAAGGATATCCTTTCATCAAAATAGATCAAATCTAGTGCCGCATTCCCCCAGCATGACACGTGACGCACTACCCACAGAGTGCCCCGAGGGACACGGTTGAACGCCTTCTCCAGATCCACAAAACACATGTGGACTGGTTGGGCGAACTCCCATGAACCATCGAGCACCCGATGGAGCGTGTAGAGCTGGTCCAGTGTGCCGCGACCAGGACGAAAACCACATTGCTCCTCCTGAATCCGAGGTTCGACCATCGGTCGAATTCTCCTCTCCAGTACTCTGGAATAGACCTTACCGGGGAGGCTGAGGAGTGTGATCCCCCTATAGTTGGAACACACCCTCTGGTCCCCCTTCTTAAACAGAGGGACCACCACCCCGGTCTGCCGATCAGAGGCACTGTCCCCGATCGCCATGCGATGTTGCAGAGGCGTGTCAGCCAAGACAGTCCCACAACATCCAGAGACTTAAGGTACTCAGGACGGATTTCATCCACCCCAGAAGCCTTGCCACCGAGGAGCTTTCTAACCACCTCGGTGACTTCGGCCTGGGTAATGGATGAGTCCGCCTCTGAGTCCCCAGTCTCTGCTTCCTCTTCGGAAGACGTGACGATGGGATTGAGGAGATCCTCGAAATACTCCTTCCACCGCCCGACAACATCCCCAGTCAGGGTCAACAGCTCCCCACCCGCACCGTAAACAGTGCTGGTGGAGAGCTGCTTCCGCCTCCTGAGGCGTCGGACGGTTTGCCAGAATCTCTTCAAGGCCGACCGATAGTCCTCCTCCATAGCCTCCCCGAACTCCTCCCAGACCCGAGTTTTTGCCTCTGTGACCGCACGGGCTGCGGCACGCTTGGCCTGCCGGTACCTGTCAGCTGCCTCTGGGGTCCCACCTACCAACAAAGATAAGTAAGACTCCTTCTTCAGCTTGACGGCATCCCTTACTTCCTGTGTCCACCACCGGGTTTGGGATTGCCGCTGCGACAGGCACCAGAGACCTTGCAACCACAGCTACGAGCAGCCGCATCGACAATGGAGGTGGAGAACATGGTCCACTCGGACTCCATGTCTCCAACCTCCCCCGGGATCTGGGAGAAGCTCTCCCAGAGGTGGGAGTTGAAGACCTCGCTAACAGAGGGTTCCGCCAGTTGTTCCCAGCAGACCCTCACGATACGTTTGGGCCTGCCAGGTCTGACCGGCTTCCTCCCGTCCCAGCGGATCCAACTCACCACCAAGTGGTGATCGGTCGACAGCTCTGCCCCTCTTTCACTCGAGTGTCCGAGACACGTGGCCGAAGGTCAGATGATACGACTACAAAGTCGATCATCGACCTCCGGCTCAGGGTGTCCTGGTGCCACGTGCACTTATGGACACCCTTGTGCTCAAACATGGTGTTCATGGTGGACAAACTGTGACTAGCACAGAAGTCTAACAACTGAACACCACTTGGGTTCAGATCAGGGAGACCGTGCTTCCCGATCACCCCCCTCCAGGTCTCACTGTCGCCGCCCACGTGGGCGTTGAAATCCCCCAGGAGAACAGTGGAGTCCCTAGTCGGAGCGCTATCTAGTACCCCTCTCAGGGACTCCAGGAAGGTCGGGTACTCTGCACTGCTGCTCGGCCCGTAGGCCGAGACAACGGTGAGAGACCTGTCCCCGACCCGAAGGCGTAGGGAGGCAACCCTCTCATTCACCGGAGTGAACTCCAACACATGGCGACTGAGTTGGGGAGCAATAAGCAAAGCGACCCCAGCTCTCCGCCTCTCCCCGCGGTCAACGCCAGAAAAATGAAGCATCCAGCTCCTCTCCAGGAGTTGGGTACCAGAGCCCAAGCTGTGCGTGGAGGTGAGCCCGACTATCTCTAGTCGGTATCTCTCAACTTCCCGCACAAGCTCAGGCTCCTTCCTCCCCAGTGAGGTGACATTCCACGTCCCAACAGCCAGGGGCTGTGAACATGGACCGGGCCGCTGGGCCACCCGCCCTCGACCGCCACCCAATCCTCTCTGCACCCGACCCCCATGGCCCCCTCTGCAGGTGGTGAACCCACAGGGGGGCGGGCCCATGTCGCTCTTTCGGGCTGAGCCCGGCCTGGCCCCATGGCCTAAGGCCCAACCACCAACCCCAGGCCTGGCTCCAGGGTGGAACCCCAGCTCCGCCATACCGGGCGACGTCTCGGTCCTTGATTTTTTTACTGGTCATGGATGTTCTGAACTGCCCTTAGTCTGACCCGTCACCTAGGACCTGTTTGCCTTGGGAGACCCTACAGGGAGCACAAACCCCCCGACAACATAGCTCCTAGTCCGGGTACGCAAACTCCCCCACCACGATAAGGTGGCAGCTAGAGGGGGATTATTATTTTTATTATTATTATTATTATTTAAACAATCATTCAAATGGTTGAAGACTGAATGTGGGTTGTTGTTTATATGGTTGAAGGACCAATTGTCCTCTCTTGCGTGCCCTTCTGGTTAATCTTGGCTTTAAAGTTTAAACTTTAAAAAATATCAGCCACACTGATTTTTTTTTTCTCTTTGTGTCTGATCATATTATATATTTTGTTCATGTGGAACAGAGAAGAAATGCAACAACACTGCATATGCATGCAGCAATGGAAACTGCATCAATGAGACGTTGCTTTGTGACCGTAACGACGACTGTGGCGATGGCTCTGATGAGCTGAACTGCTTCATCAATGAGTGTTTGAACAGCAGACTGAGCGGATGCTCCCAGCTCTGTGAGGATCTTAAAATCGGCTTCAAGGTAAATGAACACATCACTCTCCAGTGACGGATTTGTGTGATAACCTGCCTGTACCACGGATTTACCTGATCTGTACATATTAACAGTGTAGATGCAACCCTGGCTTCAGCTTGAAAGATGACGGGAAGACCTGTGTCGATATTGATGAATGCACAACTACCTATCCCTGCACGCAGCACTGCATCAATACACATGGCAGCTTCCACTGTCTCTGTGTGGATGGATTCCAGCTCAGCCCTGTTAACCCCACCATATGCAAATCCACCTCTGGTAAGAACAATTATATAACATTTAACTATGTTTAAGGTAGATATCTCTTCATATGTGACATCTCCTCTCCTGCAGAAGAGGAACCATTCCTCATCTTTGCCAACCGCTACTACTTGAGAAAGCTCAACTTAGATGGCTCCAACTACACGCTCCTCAAACAGGTTTGTGGACACAGTATGTCAGGTGACCACGTGTTTCAGTGAGTCAACATAGTGATGCTTTTAATGAGTACTAATATACTGTCCTTTGCATGGGTTAATATGACCATTATCTGAACATGCTAGTGTAAGTACATATAAAGTAAAAGATCCACATCTTTGTGTAACACAAAGATCATCATGGCTGTTTTCACTCCAGATAACACTTCAGATAAAAATCATATTTGTCTTGCTTCTGTTTAAGTGACAGTGGCATCCTGCAAACCATTTCCTACTTGTGTAGACTAATGTAGCTCCCACTGTTTGACAGGGCTTGAACAACGCAGTCGCTCTGGACTTTGACTACCGCCAGCAGATGATCTACTGGACAGATGTCACCACTCAGGGCAGCATGATCCGGCGCATGTACATCAACAACACTGATGTTCAGGTCAGTATCACAGGACCGTGATTAAATGTAACAAAAGTGACAGAAATGCACTGTAGTCCCTGCTAGGACTTTTCTTATTTTTTAATGGTTACATTTCAGATGTTTTTATGTTCACATAAAATAATGGCATCTTGCACTGTCAAATCAACATTCTGCTTGACCATTTGCCAGGTTCTTCATCGAACATCACTGAGCAACCCTGATGGACTGGCTGTCGATTGGGTGGGAGGAAACCTGTACTGGTGTGATAAAGGACGGGACACTATTGAGGTGTCAAAGCTGAACGGGGCGTACCGGACAGTCCTGGTCAACAGTGGTCTGAGGGAACCTCGAGCTGTGGCTGTAGATGTGCAGAATGGGTAAGAGTAACTTGATATGATGAGTGCTGGAGATATAAGGAGATATAAAACTGATAGATTTTCAAATATTTTAAAGACTTTTAATTTGATTGTTTCATTTGATAAAGTGAGACACCTTGATTAATGCAAGCCACAGCACAAGCCATAAGGGTCAGTGCTGGCATGGTAAAAAAAAAAACAAAAAAAAAACTGGTGCCTGACTGGGACAGAAAAGTTCCTTTATACATTTTAGCATCACAAACTTGTTTATGCAAAACCTACATGTTCTCATGAAGCATTTCATACTACAGTATGTTACAAAAAGTTATGCGCAATATTTTGTACATAATCCAACAAATGTCTATACAGATATGTAACACACATTTAGTAATAAGAACAGCCACATGGGGTGTGCAGCCAGTACATTTTGAGTCCCAAGCCCGGATAAATGAGGAGGGTTGCGTCAGGAAGGGCATCCGGTGTAAAACAAGCCAACCCAGCTATGCAGACTAAGAATCGAATTTCCATACCGGATCGGTCGCGGCCCGGGTTAACAGCGTCCACCACCGGTGCTGTTGCCCAACAGGGTGTCGGTGGAAATTGGGCTACTGCTGGGCAAAGACGATGAAGAAGAGGAGGAGAACGTTTAGGGAGGACATGCAGGTGGCTGGTGTGACAGAGGAAGATACAGAGGACAGGGTGAGATGGAAACGATTGATCTACTGTGGCGACCCCTAACGGGAACAGCTGAAAGACAAAGAAGAAGAATTCAAAACCTAGGGTCAAGGTTAGGACCCTGTCAGATCTTGCCGATTTAACCAGCGTATGGCGACTGTATAGAAACGCTGGTATATGTGGGTGTTAGGCATGTGAATCTCATCACTGACAACGATTCAATACGCATCTCGATACACTACCAGCGATGCGATACATATATCGATACATGACGATACTGACGATACAATGCGATATGATTCACCCCTGCTCCCGATTCGATGTGATTTGATATGTATTTGATGCCGATTCAGTTCCTCACAATGCGATACGATGCAATGCGATTGGGTGCGATACAATGCGATTCAACATGATGCAAAGCAATTATACCAAAAATTTAAATAGAAAATAAGAAGCTGCAATTCAGTATGGTACTATGGTATTCTTCTTCTTCTTCTGATTCTGCTAGAGGCAGAGGATTTGTTTTATTCCTTATAAGCAGCAAATTTAACAGATTCAACGTTAAGGAACAGGAATCTGTTCCCTCATATTTGGAACCTGTTTGATTGATCACTGTCAGAACTTAAACAGTACAGTAAACAGTAAGACAACATTACTCTCAGTGAGTGACTTAAAGTGAGTCACTCATTGACAGTACCGCCTTGGCAAAAGTCATTTGAGACACTTTCTTACTAGTTTTGCGAGTTAGGGGTCACAGCAGCAGCCGCGGCATTCTTTCCAAATGATGTGTGTCTTGTCAAGTTTCCTATCTTTTTTTTTAAGCCAAAATAATTGCAAACGCCTGATTTAAATGTTTTAGGTGCATCAAGAATCTCCTACAACTGCTTGCGCCGTTGTCGCGGGCCTCCATTTTGAAATAGATTTGTTGCAGTAGAAATGTGGTTTGCTTTCAAGCTTCCATCCGTGGTGCATTCAATGTGCGTCGGAAAAAATTGATGCAAGCATGCAGCGACCAATCCATCGCAATTTCATCCTGCAGTTGAATCGATACACACTGAATGAATTGATAAACTCGCATTGCGCACATTTGTATCTAGATACCGATTTGTATCACTTAATCTCCACATCCCTAGTGGTCATACATCTAATAAATTATGCAGCTGTCACACTTTGACGATTAGCCAGCGTATGCTGACAGCCCTGTTTCCACCGAGTGGTCCGGGTCGGTACTGCATGGTATGGTACAGGTCAGAACAGTTAAGTCCGGCATGGTTTGTTTCCACCGCCAGCAGAACCCTTTTGTTTGGCAGGTGGAATACAAATATTGACGATCACATCATCGAGTGTGTGTTCATTGTCGCACAGCTTCGCCCCCTCCACACGGAGGCAAAGAGTAATTTAACATTATTTTATTTTATTTTTGTCTTGGTGGATCATGGGATTTATTTTCATTGCATGCAAACTGTTGACAAATCAACTGATGTCTGTGTTAAATGCTGAATGTGAATGAGGCACTGTGACTTTTCCAATTTTTAAAATATGTTAATTGTCTTATTGTGCCACAACGCGCCAGTGTCACGGCCTGATCGGTCCCCCCGGCTCCGTCCCGATCCGTCCCCCTTCCTGGTTCAGGCTCACAAACGCAACAGGAGCAGAAAAACCACAGAGCGACTTCTTTTAAAATGCTACATTTCTTCAGCCTTGACAAGGAACGGTATTTTCAGATGTTGTTTCCCAAAATCAGGACACTTTATGTGGATACATTTCATCAGGCTGTAATGATGAAACAACGTAACAGGTAAAACTAATTTACTCTGTGTGTGAATATTTCGACTTATGAGTAAATTAAAAGAAATGTGTGTCAGCAATCACATAACTTACCTACAACTTATGCCCTGCATGTGCAGAATGTATGAGACATATTTTGGCACACGTGGAAAATAATGTGCATGCCCAAACCTTTTTGAGGTGCCTGGCATATTACAACGTATATCACAATGCTTCAGCGTGCTCTTAACTTATACAAAACTTATCCATAACTTCTTAGACGTGCGCCAGCGTTTTTAATACAGTCGGCATACACTGGCTAAATCATCAAGGTGACAGGGGTGTTAGGGGTGTTAGAATAACAACAATTAAAAGAATATCTCCCCTTTTGTGTGTGTGGGGGGGGTGTCACAAGCTCCTCCTAGCTGATGATTACGTGGGTTATGTTGGAATTTTTGTGCATTACTATTTGTATGTTGGACACTTAATGAGAACAAGCTGAAAAATGTAACACTTGCAGTGATTAGCATCATTTAGTAAAAGCACTTAGCAGTATAGTTTTATGATGGACATTTTCAAAACAGTGCAGTGTCCTGCAGAAAACACTGATGTATTACTGTTTATTAGATTAAGAAGAGTGATTGCGAAGAAGTAGGAACAGTAAAAAAAAAAGTATTTTTGAAGATATCAGAAAGAAGGTGTAGTACAATCACAATAATTATGGCTCCTCAGTTAATAGACCCAGATTATGTAAAGATATTATTATGTCCACCAAGGACATAATAAAATTGTTGGCATTTATTTGTTTATTTATTTGTCTGTCTGACTGTTAGCAGGATTTCCTCAAAACTAGTGCAGGGATTTTGACGAAGGTTTCACCACAGATACATATTGGGGCATGTAAGACTCCATTAAATTTCAGAGGTGATTCAAATCCAGATTCTGGACCAAGATTTCCCTTTATATAGGCTTTGAAGGATAATTTCGAAACTACTGCATGGATTTGACTTTGAAGGACTGCGTCAAAACTACTACGTCACGGATTCTGACCAAATTTGCACCACAGATAGATATTAGGGCGTGGAAGACTACACTGAATTTTGGAGGTGATCCAGATCCAGATTGGTGGATGTCAGTAATCTCTGATTGCTCTTGTTTTGATGTTTGTCCAGCTTCTTAAAAGGGCTGAGCTGAGCACTAACAAGGTTCTGGGTGGGATCAGGGTTTCAATCTGTTACTGAGGTGGTGTTTTGCAACAAACAAAGTTAATAAAAAATAATCCTTGACAGGTACTTATACTGGTCAGACTGGGGTGACAATCCGCACATCGGACGTATTGGGATGGACGGTACCAACAGGAGTGTCATTGTGGAGGAAAAGATCACATGGCCCAATGGTCTGACACTGGACTTTGTTAATGACCGCATCTACTGGGCTGATGCTCGGGAGGATTATATTGCATTTGCCAGCCTGGATGGAAGCAACAGACACACAGGTGACAGACATCTCAATGTACATTTGTGTGTGTTGACCTTTCTCAGTTAAAGTTTTTGATTTTATGTTTAACGGCGTTTTTCTTTCGTGCCTCTCCCCCTCATAGTTCTGGCTCAGGATATCCCCCACATCTTTGCTATGACTCTGTTTGAAGAGTACATCTACTGGACAGACTGGGAGACAAAGTCTATCAACAGAGCTCATAAAACATTAGGAACCAACAAGACCTTGCTGATCAGCACCTTACACAGGCCCATGGATATTCACATTTACCATCCTTATCGCCAACCTGAAGGTATGACCACATACCCCCTTCACTCACCAACATAGGTGACTGAATAAACGAGTGGGGTAACATAAGATTAGAAACTTTTGGTCCTAAAGCTGTTAGCACCAGATTGTGCTCTATCTTGGACCTACTTACTATAAAGAGAAGAATTGCTGAATATCTATAGAAAGTTATGTATCCTCATTTTTTATGATATAAAGAAATATTTTTGTCCTGATTAGAGTGGAATACAATAGCCACAGGATATGACAGCTCTGTGAATGTTTTTATAAGTATGAAAATAATGTAATCTATTCCCTATGGTCTTAGAAGTGATTTCACACCACAAACCACTGTTTTTGGCAGATCCAGCCCCAATCAAAATTATTGGCACCCATATGTTCAGGAATAAAGGCAAATTAACCAGTTTTGTATAATGAGAATATTTCACAAAATGTCCCAGGTTATTGTACAACAAATGCTTTCCCATAGTGGGAAAAAAGTCATGTTGTATTTTTGTTTGTTTGTTTGTTTGTTTAATTACATGTTGTTATTGCTCACAGTAACTTTGGACATGCCCCAGATGCATTTGCATTATGGATTTTAGACTGTACGCCATAAATCCTGTTTTAGCTGTAATTTGTATATATCGTAGTCTGTCCTGACATGTCTGATCCTTCCTCTTTCTCACCTTCTTCATCAGTGGCTAACCACTCATGTCAGATCAACAATGGGGGTTGCAGTAACCTCTGTCTGCTCTCACCTGGAGGAGGCTACAAGTGCGCCTGTCCTACTAACTTTTACCTTGCAGCCGATGGCAAACGCTGTTTGTCAAACTGCACAGCAAGTCAGGTAAGTTAACTCAGGTATTTCATTATTTCTATACTTTAATGTTCCCAAAGTAAATCTTCCAACACTTCTTCTGCCCTTTCAGTTCGTCTGCAAAAATGACAAGTGTATTCCATTCTGGTGGAAGTGTGACACTGAGGACGACTGCGGGGATCGATCAGATGAGCCTGCAGACTGCCGTGAGTGATGAGCAAAGCCCAATGAACCAGATTTTAAAATGGTGCATTGTTTCATTTCCACTGGCTAATAATGTGTTTATTCTTTTTTCTTACTGTAGCTGAGTTTAAATGTAGGCCAGGCCAGTTCCAATGTGGTACAGGTATCTGCACCAACCCAGCGTACATCTGTGATGGAGACAATGACTGCCAGGACAACTCTGATGAGGCCAACTGTGGTATGCTGTTGTTATTTTTCTTAAGAACACTGGTCCTGTGCGACCCTCATAGCCTCCCTCACTGTTTATTGTCTCTCTGTGTACAGACATCCATGTGTGCTTGCCTAGTCAGTTTAAATGCACCCACCCCAGTCGCTGTATCCCTGGCATCTTCCGTTGCAATGGACAAGACAACTGTGGAGAGGGAGAGGATGAGAAAGACTGTCGTGAGTTTCACCTCCACTCTCTTCTCTCTGAGCAAAACATCGCAAGTGGTTGTGGTTCTGCTGCTTTTACATTTCCATAGTTCTCATGAAATGATAAGTATTAAATCAGGTACCACAACAAGATATGAAACATTTAATTTTGGTCGGTATTTTAACCCTAATGTTTATATTTCCTGCAAACAGTCATCATGATTTTTTTTTCTTCTTCTTTTGTGTTGTGCAACTATGAGGGTAAATTTTCCACTCAAGCACAAGATAGTAAGATATCTGACATTTACTGAGCATATTCATGCTTAACCCTTCTCATTTTGAAAACTCACTCATCTTCAACTGCTTACTCGGATTAAGGGTCACGGGGGACTGGAGCCTATCCCAGCAGTCATAGGGCGTGAGGAGGGGTACACCCTGGACAGGACACCAGTCTGTTGCAGGGCCACATATAGACAAACAAACACATTCACACCCGCACGCACACCTGCGGACAATTTAAAGTTTCCAATCCACCTAACTTGTATGTCTTTGGATGTTGGAGGAAGCCGGAGCACCTGGAGGGAACCCACACAAACACGAGGAGAACATGCAAACTCCACACAGAAAGACCACAGGTGGGAATCAATCCCATGAGCTTCTTGCTGTGAAGCAACAGTGCTAACCACTAAGCCACCGTGCCGCACATTTTGAAAACTTTTCTTAAAAAAACAAAAACTATTTAACAACTGCACTTATTATACACATTATTATGCACTTACACTTATTATGCACTTATTATAATGTTCATCTTCAGAAAATTGATCTTATTGATTACAGTGACTCCTTGAACTCAAACTTCTTTAAGCCACGATTTATATTTACCCAAGGCCAAAATATGGCCATCGGGTATTGCAAGGGCCTTGTGTCTATTTGTCCGTCTGTCTGTCTGTGCTCAGCATAAGTCCAGTCCTATTACTGCCAGGTTTTCAAAATCACAGCGAACATTCTTGGGACACAGACCTTGGACAAGTTCAAAGATGGTTAACCTTGACCTATTTTAAGAGATCAAAAGGTCATGCATGCTACGATAGATGCCCTACAAGCTAGCATAGGTGCTATCCATGCCGACGTAAAAGGAGGGCACCTGGATATGAAAAGGGAATTGAGCTGATTCTGTGAGACAGTTAAAAGAGACATGAAGGAAGAGCTTGGGAACTTTAAAAAAGAAGAAGAAGTGAATCACAAACTGAGCGAGATCGGTGCAGAACTTAAGAACACGGAGGCTAGGATGGAGGAAATGGAGACCCGAGTGGCCGACATGGAGTGGAATGCTAACACGAAGGACGTAGTTCTCCAGACTTTGAAGGAGCAAGAGAGTATTGTGTCCAAGTTAACGGATTTAGAAACACGCTTCCGTAGAAGCAACCTCTACATCTTCAGGATTCCCAAGGGAGAAGAGGGAATAATGCGTGTGAGTTACTGGAGAAATTTATTACATCTAAGTTGCAACTCAGGGACCTTGACCTTCAAATACAACATTGTCACCGGTCACTCGGACCAAAACCGCACCACAAGCTGCACCAAGATCCATGATCACTTGTTTCCTCATGTATAAAACCAAGGAACAAGTGCTGAGCACTGCATGGAAAAAGAAAGAGATACATCTCTACGGAAAGAGAGGTGTACTTCGACCATGACTACCCAGCAGAAGTTATAAAAAAGATGAAGGACTATGCGGCACTGAGAAAGATGTTAAAAGAACGGGGACTCAGATTTCAGACACCCGTGCTCGCTGAACTCCGGGTCTTTTATGATGAAGGGCCGACCATTTACAACACTACGGAGGAAGCGAAGAAGAACATGCTGAAGAAGGGGATATTAACAGCTGACAGCGAACCCGATGAGAGTAGCACACCCGCCGATGAAGTCTACACAGCTGAGACACCCTGCAAGAAACTGGGAGGAAACACATGGCAGCTCAGGGGGTCCTCAAGACAATGGAACCGCGGCATGGATATTGAGCGAGCAAAAGAGAAGGTCCGGAGATTCCATTGAGCTATTGGACCCCAAGAAAGCATGGTCTGAGATGTACTAAACATCGGCTGAATGTTATAGAGCTTCATGTATGAGTAACATGATTAAGACAAGAAGACTTCATAATTCATAGTTTTTTAAAAATACTGATTGGACTGTCTTCTGGGTGACAGACACTACACTAACATCATTATTTATGTAAACCAAAATCGCTTACAGGATGATGTTAGGATGCATCTGGAGGGGCCGTCCTTTTGGAGGCCTCCCCTCCCTGTTCATAAGTTGCTATTTTACTACACTGTTGCAGGTTCTTTCTGTTTGGTTTTGTTCAGCACAGACAGCTTTTATTTATATCGTTAGGTTAAGAGAGGGTGGAAATATGTGCATTAAAATTAAGGGGTAGAATTCTAAACCAGGAGTACAAAATAATTACTTTAAGTGTTAATGGTCTGCAAAATCCTATTAAAAGGAGCAAGTTCATTACTAAAATGAAAAGAGAACATATGTTTTGGCAGGAGGCCCATCTTAGCAACAAAGACCATGAAAAATTTTAACATCTGGGCTTTAAAAATGCATATTACTCATCTTACAAACATGGACAGAGGCAAGGAGTTATAACATTAATCTCTAACAAAGTTACATTCCAGATTTCAAAACAGATAAAGGATAAGGAGGGGAGATGCATTTTAGTAAAAGGTTACATTGATTACAAGCCAGTAATGATAAAATATTGGTGAAGAAAATATTTGATTTCATTGCTGAAGAGACTGACAGGGTCCTTATTTGTGGTGGAGACTGGAATATACAATTATTACCCTCTCTTGACTCCACTAATACAAAGAGACTTAGCCCTGAGACAGCCACTGTTAAGGAACTTCTCCTTGAAGCAGGTATGATGGCTGTATGGAGGGAATTAAACCCAACAGCAAGACAGTTTACCTTTTTCTCTCGTCCTCATAATGTACATTCTAGAATTAACTACTTTTTCATGTTTAATTCAGAAAGACACAGAGTTCTGAACTGTCAAATAGTTAGTCAAAGATATCTCAGACCACGCAGGTGTATATTTATCCCTACATGTGGACACTGAAATCAAAAATACGACTTGGAGGCTCAACATAAGTTTATTAAATAACCTTCAGTTCAAACAACATATTCAGAAGAAATTTAAAGAATATTTAGAACATTATGGTACTGATGAAGTGCCTCCAGGTACTGTATGGGATGCTGCCAAGGCAGTATTAAGTGGGAAACTTATATTGTGGTCCTCAATTAAAAAGAGGGAGAAACAGAAACAGATAAAATACTTTCTACAGGAACTAAAAAATGCAGAACTGAAACACATGGAGCTTAATGATCGCAAATTAATAGAGCAGATAAAACTCATTAAACAAAACTTAAACAAACTATGATAGTCATGAGGAGATGAAAGCTAAGTTTATTAAACAAAGATAGTACGATAATGGGCCTAGAGCCAAAAAACTATTAGCCTGGAGGATAAGAAGGCAACAGGAGGAAAGATCCATCTATAAAATTAAGGATACACAATCATAAATAAAAATATGTTATAAATTAAAAGAAATACAAAACTCCTTTGAAAAGTACTATAAAGATCTGTACTCACAACAGAAACGAGCCAATTCTGGGAGTATTAAATGCTTTCTTGACTCCCTGGATTTACCATCCATTGGATTATAACAGAACAAATTAATGATGAATAGAGTAACACAAAAAGAGCTGGATAATGCTGTTTCTAGATTCAAAACAAACAAAATGCCAGGTGAGGATGGATACCCCGCTGAGTGGTATAAAACATTTAGAGAATTACTATCACCAACATTATTGAAATGCTTTAACTTTACACTTAACGGAGGGGAAATACCAGCTTCTTGGAGACATGGCATCATCTCGGTAATTCCTAAAGTGGGCAAAGACAAATCAGAGTGCAGTTATACAGACTGAGTTTGCCTAAATTAATGTCCCCTTTGAAGGTATTTGGTTATTACTCAGGTTATAAACTAAACATTCAGAAAACACAAGTTATTTCATTTAACTATATTCCCTCACTGCAAATAACTAACCTTTGTGATTTTAAATGAGAAAATAACATCATAAAATATTTAGGAATAAAAATTCCAAAGGATTTATCCACCTATCTGCCAGTTACCAAGGAATTAAAGACATATTTAAATAAATGGAGTTTATTACCACTTGATTTACATAACTGGTTAGATATAGTTAAAATGAACATCCTGCCACGATTGCTTTTCCTTTTTCTGTCCATACCAATAGAAATACCTGAGAAACAATTCACGGAGTGGAAGGGAATGCTATCAGGGTTCATTTGGAAAGGCCTTAAACCAAGGCTCAGATATAAAATACTGCAATTGCCTAAAGAGAGAGGAGGATTATCTCTGCCAAATATGGTGAACTACTACAAATCAGTCCATCTTAGATATCTGATTTATCTGTGCAATCCATATTACAATGCTAAATGGAAGAATCTAGAATTAAGCCAACTGGATATTCCCCTCCAGTTAGCTTGGAGACAGAAATCTATACTCACGGCATAAACAAAACTTAAGTGGCTGGACAAAAACGCCCTTAAACATTTAGTTTGATGAATGTTGTAAAAACAAACAGGACAAGCACATTAAAGTATTAAGATGGGATTGCACATAATAAAGATTTTAAATCTGCCCAGATGGATGGGCATTTCAAACAGTGGAATCTAAAGGTATCACAACATACTGTCTGATTTCTGATAAAGGGAAACGAGACTGTTTTCAAAAACTTAAAGATAACTATGATTTAGAAAATCAAGACTTCTCCAGATACCTTCAAGCTAGAGCTCATTTCAGTTGAGATATAAAAACAACCAACGAATCCAGCTCTGACTTAATTAATGTTCTGATTGATTCATATGAATCCAAATTAAACAGGAAGTTGATAACCCGAATCTACTGCTGTTTACAGTCATATAATGGTCTTTCCATTCTCTACATAAAATCTAAATGGGAAAAAGAAGCAAAAATAACTATTTCAGAAGATGATTGGCTGAACATCTGTAAAACTCAAATGAGCACCTCTAACTCTGGTCAATGGAGGGAATTTTCGTGGAAGAATGTAATTTGTTTTTTTGTTTTTTGTTTTTTTTTAATCACCAACCCCCCCCCCCCCAAAGGTTATTGTATAAATACGATTTTTCGGTAATGGCGGTTTTCTTCTGGATCTAGCTCCATAACATTTGAAGCTACATCAAATCTGATGACACCTTACAGAATCAGTACAGATTCAGCTACAATTTGGTGTTAGTTGTGCATCTCTAGCTTCATTTGTCACCTCACACTGACACATTTTCTATTTTCCCTATATTTTTGCATATTCTGGATCACCAGATCCGGAATCCGGATCCGATCATCACCAAACTTTGTTGTTTGATAGAACGTTTGACTATGTTACACACTAATTTTTTTCAAGCCTTTCTGCCTTGTTTTTGTGGAGTTAGAAACTAGAATGTCAAAATTCCCCCTATCCCGCAATGGTTAAGAATCCTTTAAAAAATTCCTGGATCCGGATCATGATCCGGATCACCACTAAAATTTAATTCCTTGTTCCTCTTGTCATTTCCAACCACTCCACAAAATTTCATCCAAATCCGTTCAAAACTTTATGAGTTATCCTGCTGACAAACAGACCGACAGACAAACAAACAAACAAACTCGACCGAAAATATAACCTCCTTGGCGGAGTTAATTATTAATTACTTATGCAACTAAGTGGGTTTTGTTTTGTTTTGCTTTTTGTTTGAGTAAAATGCCCCCTACTGGCCTATTTGATGTACTCTCTCAATGTTTATTATACATCTATATGAGAACACTTCTTCTCTGTATTGTTGTGGTGAAAAGACCATGGGCAAGTGAATCGAAAAGGACTGAAATGGATCTTGCTCTCTCTCTTAAATTGTACACGTTGTTATTTCGATCCATCTTCCCCGTTTATTCTTTTCATGCCCATCTGTGCATTTTTCTCTTTCCTTATTTTCATTATATACTATAAACAAATGACTTAAAAAAATTAAGTAAAAAAAAAGATGTTGTCTGTGTGTGCAGCTGAAGTGACATGTGCTCCCAACCAGTTCCAATGTGCCATCACCAAACGCTGCATCCCACGGGTGTGGGTGTGTGACAGGGACAACGACTGTGTGGATGGATCAGATGAGCCTGCTAATTGCAGTGAGTAAAACCACCTGTTTAAGAACTAATTCTCCTCTAAAGTATCTCCATGATTGAAAATAGCACAACCCTGGTGGATTACACCTGGATTAACTCAAGAGCAGTGCATGTTAGCAGGAGTCGACATCAACACTGTCCCAAAATACCAAACATCATAATTCACTGGTCCATGGGACCAGCAGAAAAATTAAGTGCTAAAGTAATTTTTATTATGTAGCCACAGCCTCTGATGGTCCAAAGCCTTCATGTCCAGTCCTCAACAACCCGACTGTCCCACTTCCTTCATTACACTTGTCCAACAATTGCACACTCCTTATTTTTTTCCTGCTTGAAGTAAGTCGTTTTTAGAAAATGGCTTGTCCTGGTGAAATCCGGCCTTGTATGTTTTGAAGTCAGTCCAAAAACAGTTATTCCCAAAGTACAACCATGTCATTTTCATTTTGGAAGTTAGAAGTTGAGTGATCATGCAAGAAGCACACTAGTGAGGGAAGTCACCAACAGTCTCATACAACACTGAAGTAGTTCTAGGCTTCTGGGGGTGTGATTGGAGAAGCTGTGCTTTTGTATGTTGCACCACTAGCCACAGCTTCACAGGTGGAGTGACACAGAGAAGCATTTTCATACAAGCCAATCAAATCATCTCTAGGCTTGTGTATTCCATGTGTCTTTGGGGAAACTGTAGCTGAAATTTCATGTCGTCTTTGTCTGAAAATCTTTTTTCTGTGCCACTTCACCCTGAAGTTTTAGAACTGGTGATACAACAGACAAACATTGGACAATGCAGTTTCTCCAGTAACAAACATAGAACCCTGTAACTCATTTAGAGTTGACTGGATGTCTTGGAGGGTTCCCTAATGAGTTTGCTTCATGCAAAGCCATTTAATTTTTGAGATGTTACTACTTCAGACAGATTTATCACACAGTACAATACTGTTTGTGTTTCGTAGTGTTTGTAAATGAAGTCCAGGACACACTGGAAATATTAATGCGTACTTTCACTGTCTTGTCTAATGGTAATAGAGTTGAGATGACTAGTTGTAGTAGTTGATTACAACTAGGTAGTACCCACTGATCTGACTAGTTTTCTTCTACTTGACTGCTTGAGGTATTTCAGATTTTCCTGCACAGCTATCAAACACAGATATTGGGTACCCTTGCAGAAATTGTTTCCCTGTGGTAAGGTATCAGACTGGAACCAACACAGGCCAACATCAATCAATCAATCAATCAATTTTTTTTTATATAGCGCCAAATCACAACAAACAGTTGCCCCAAGGCGCTTTATATTGTAAGGCAAGGCCATACAATAATTATGTAAAACCCCAACGGTCAAAACGACCCCCTGTGAGCAAGCACTTGGCTACAGTGGGAAGGAAAAACTCCCTTTTAACAGGAAGAAACCTCCAGCAGAACCAGGCTCAGGGAGGGGCAGTCTTCTGCTGGGACTGGTTGGGGCTGAGGGAGAGAACCAGGAAAAAGACATGCTGTGGAGGGGAGCAGAGATCGATCACTAATGATTAAATGCAGAGTGGTGCATACAGAGCCAAAAAGAGAAAGAAACAGTGCATCATGGGAACCCCCCAGCAGTCTACGTCTATAGCAGCATAACTAAGGGATGGTTCAGGGTCACCCGATCCAGCCCTAACTATAAGCTTTAGCAAAAAGGAAAGTTTTAAGCCTAATCTTAAAAGTAGAGAGGGTGTCTGTCTCCCTGATCTGAAGTGGAACCAGCTCCCAATTCAGATCAGGGAGACAGATACCCTCTCTACTTTTAAGATTAGGCTTAAAACTTTCCTTTTCGCTAAGGCTTATAGTTAGGGCTGGATCGGGTGACCCTGGACCATCCCTTGGTTATGCTGCTTTAGACGTAGATTGTGGGGGGGTTCCCATGATGCACTGTTTCTTTCTCTTTTTGCTCCGTATGCATCACTCTGCATTTAATCATTAGTGATCGATCTCTGCCCCCCTTCACGGCATGTCTTTTCCTGGTTTTTTCCCTCAGCCCCAACCAGTCTCAGCAGAAGACTGCCCCTCCCTGAGCCTGGTTCTGCTGGAGGTTTCTTCCTGTTAAAAGGGAGTTTTTCCTTCCCACTGTTGCCAAGTGCTTGCTCATAGGGGGTCGTTTTGACCGTTGGGGTTTTTCATAATTATTGTATGGCCTTGCCTTGCAATATGGAGCGCCTTGGGGCAACTGTTTGTTGTGATTTGGCGCTATATAAGAAAAAAGTTGATTGAGTTGATTGAATTGGGAGCTGGTTCCACAGGAGAGGAGCCTGAAAGCTGAAGGCTCTGCCTCCCAATCTACTCTTACAAACCCTAGGAACTACAAGTAAGCCTGCAGTCTGAGAGCGAAGCGCTCTATTGGGGTGATATGGTACTACGAGGTCCCTAAGATAAGATGGGACCTGATTATTCAAAACCTTATAAGTAAGAAGAAGAATTTTAAATTCTATTCTAGAATTAACAGGAAGCCAATGAAGAGAGGCCAATATGGGTGAGATATGCTCTCTCCTTCTAGTCCCCGTCAGTACTCTAGCTGCAGCATTTTGAATTAACTGAAGGCTTTTTAGGGAACTTTTAGGACAACCTGATAATAATGAATTACAATAGTCCAGCCTAGAGGAAATAAATGAATGAATTAGTTTTTCAGCATCACTCTGAGACAAGACCTTTCTGATTTTAGAGATATTGCGTAAATGCAAAAAAGCAGTCCTACATATTTGTTTAATATGCGCTTTGAATGACATATCCTGATCAAAAACGACTCCAAGATTTCTCACAGTATTACTAGAGGCCAGGGCAATGCCATCCAGAGTAAGGATCTGGTTAGACACCATGTTTCTAAGATTTGTGGGGCCAAGTACAATAACTTCAGTTTTATCTGAGTTTAAAAGCAGGAAATTAGAGGTCATCCATGTCTTTATGTCTGTAAGACAATCCTGCAGTTTAGCTAATTGGTGTGTGTCCTCTGGCTTCATGGATAGATAAAGCTGGGTATCATCTGCGTAACAATGAAAATTTAAGCAATACCGTCTAATAATACTACCTAAGGGAAGCATGTATAAAGTGAATAAAATTGGTCCTAGCACAGAACCTTGTGGAACTCCATAATTAACCCTAGTCTGTGAAGAAGATTCCCCATGTACATGAACAAATTGTAATCTATTAGACAAATATGATTCAAACCACCGCAGCGCAGTGCCTTTAATACCTATGGCATGCTCTAATCTCTGTAATAAAATTTTATGGTCAACAGTATCAAAAGCAGCACTGAGGTCTAACAGAACAAGCACAGAGATGAGTCCACTGTCCGAGGCCATAAGAAGATCATTTGTAACCTTCACTAATGCTGTTTCTGTACTATGATGAATTCTAAAACCTGACTGAAACTCTTCAAATAGACCATTCCTCTGCAGATGATCAGTTAGCTGTTTTACAACTACCCTTTCAAGAATTTTTGAGAGAAAAGGAAGGTTGGAGATTGGCCTATAATTAGCTAAGATAGCTGGGTCAAGTGATGGCTTTTTAAGTAATGGTTTAATTACTGCCACCTTAAAAGCCTGTGGTACATAGCCAACTAACAAAGATAGATTGATCATATTTAAGATCGAAGCATTAAATAATGGTAGGGCTTCCTTGAGCAGCCTGGTAGGAATGGGGTCTAATAAACATGTTGATGGTTTGGATGAAGTAACTAATGAAAATAACTCAGACAGAACAATCGGAGAGAATGAGTCTAACCAAATACCGGCATCACTGAAAGCAGCCAAAGATAACGATACGTCTTTGGGATGGTTATGAGTAATTTTTTCTCTCTGTTAAGTCTTCTATTTCCATACCATAAGTCAGAACAAGATCTAAGATATGATTAAAGTGGTGGGTGGACTCATTTACTTTTTGAGCAAAGCCAATAGAGTCTAATAATAGATTAAATGCAGTGTTGAGGCTGCCATTCTCAGCATCTGTGTGGATGTTAAAATCGCCCACTATAATTATCTTATCTGAGCTAAGCACTAAGTCAGACAAAAGGTCTGAAAATTCACAGAGAAACTCATAGTAACGACCAGGTGGACGATAGATAATAACAAATAAAACTGGTTTTTGGGACTTCCAATTTGGATGGACAAGACTAAGAGACAAGCTTTCAAATGAATTAAAGCTCTGTCTGGGTTTTTGATTAATTAATAAGCTGGAATGGAAGATTGCTGCTAATCCTCCGCCCCGGCCCGTGCTACGAGCGTTCTGACAGTTAGTGTGACTCGGGGGTGTTGACTCATTTAAACTAACATATTCATCCTGCTGTAACCAGGATTCTGTAAGGCAGAATAAATCAATATGTTGATCAATTATTATATCATTTACCAACAGGGACTTAGAAGAGAGAGACCTAATGTTTAATAGACCACATTTAACTGTTTTAGTCTGTGGTGCAGTTGAAGGTGCTATATTATTTTTTCTTTTTGAATTTTTATGCTTAAATAGATTTTTGCTGGTTATTGGTGGTCTGGGAGCAGGCACCGTCTCTACGGGGATGGGGTAATGAGGGGATGGCAGGGGGAGAGAAGCTGCAGAGAGGAGTGTAAGACTACAACTCTGCTTCCTGGTCCCAACCCTGGATAGTCACGGTTTGGAGGATTTAAGAAAATTGGCCAGATTTCTAGAAATGAGAGCTGCTCCATCCAAAGTGGGATGGGTGCCGTCTCTCCTAACAAGACCAGGTTTTCCCCAGAAGCTTTGCCAATTATCTATGAAGCCCACCTCATTTTTTGGACACCACTCAGACAGCCAGCAATTCAAGGAGAACATGCGGCTAAACATGTCACTCCCGGTCCAGTTGGGGAGGGGCCCAGAGAAAACTACAGAGTCCGACATTGTTTTTGCAAAGTTACACACCGATTTAATGTTAATTTTAGTGACCTCCGATTGTCGTAACCGGGTGTCATTACTGCCGACGTGAATTACAATCTTACCAAATTTACGCTTAGCCTTAGCCAGCAGTTTCAAATTTCCTTCAATGTCGCCTGCTCTGGCCCCCGGAAGACAATTGACTATGGTTGCTGGTGTCGCTAACTTCACATTTCACAAAACAGAGTCGCCAATAACCAGAGTTTGATCCTCGGCGGGTGTGTCGCCGAGTGGGGAAAAACGGTTAGAAATGTGAACGGGTTGGCGGTGTACACGGGGCTTCTGTTTAGAACTACGCTTCCTCCTCACAGTCACCCAGTCGGCCTGCTTTCCCGGCTGCTCGGGATCTGCCAGGGGGTAACTAACGGCGGCTAAGCTACCTTGGTCCGCACCGACTACAGGGGCCTGGCTAGCTGTAGAATTTTCCACGGTGCGGAGCCGAGTCTCCAATTCGCCCAGCCTGGTCTCCAAAGCTACGAATAAGCTACACTTATTACAAGTACCATTACTGCTAAAGGAGGCCGAGGAATAACTAAACATTTCACACCCAGAGCAGAAAAGTGCAGGAGAGACAGGAGAAGCCGCCATGCTAAATCGGCTAAGAGCTAGTAGCTGCGCTAAGCTAGCAGATTCCTAAAAACACGCAAAGTGAATAATGTGTAAATAATTTAGAGGTGATTCAGCAGAGGGAGTGCTTTAGTTAAGGCACGTAAAGATTACACTGGGAAACAAATCGTAATCTAGATAACTAGATCAATCTAACTGCGCAGATTAAACAGCTAACAGATACAGAAAAACACCGCTGTGCTCCGGAACAGGAAGTGATACAATACCGCAGTGAGAGACAACCACCAGTAGAGGCCAGTAGACCACAAACATCCTCCAGAATTAAAGCTAAAATTCTACACTGCAGGAAATGTTTCATTTGGCTCCAGTGTGTTGATGCCTGGAAGGAAAATACCTATGGACTTGACTGTAAAACATCACATCTGATTGAATCTAAGCAATGCCTTAAACATTAGCCATCTCATTATTTACTTTTATCTATGTGTCCTGTGAATTATATAAGCAAAATGTCCATGCTTCAATAGTGTGACCTAAAACCGTCCATTTGCAGCTCAGATGACGTGTGGCGTGGATGAGTTCCGCTGTAAGGACTCTGGACGCTGCATCCCAGCTCGCTGGAAATGTGATGGTGAGGATGACTGTGGAGACGCCTCAGACGAACCCAAGGAGGAGTGCGGTAAGGACATTGAGGGTCAGGCACCAGGACAAAGACAATGGTTATAATGGAAGACGTGATGTGTTTCATGGAAACATAGACCCGCGGTTCTGCTTGTATTTTCTGTGCTGTTTTGATGATCAGATGAACGGACTTGCGAGCCGTACCAGTTCCGCTGTAAGAACAACCGTTGTGTGCCCGGTCGCTGGCAGTGTGACTACGACAATGACTGCGGGGACAATTCTGATGAAGACAAATGTGGTAGGTTCCCCCATTTGCTGATTTTTATTTCTGATTGTGTGGTGGGACAGACAGCCACAACCTGATCTCACTGTGCGTAGGAAGTAAGTAATTTCTAATATTGTTTGAGCTCTGCTGTGTGCATGTTGTTGGGCTGCAGCAAGGTGTAGCTGTAAGCAACACGCTACTTCTCACCGTGTGTGTTAAGGACCTGTCACACCTTGATGATTTACCCTGCATATGCTGACTGTATTAAAAATGCTGGCACACGCTGGCGTACGTCTAATAAATTAATGCAGCTATCACACCTTGACGATTAGCCAGTGTATTCCGACAGCCCCGTGGTTTGAGTTGGTACTGCACGGTGTGGTGCATGTCAGAAACAGAGTAATTTAACATTACTTTATTTTTTTATTTTCATTTTTTATCTTGGTGGACCATTTTCATTGTGTACAGAATGCTGATGAGTGGACTGGCTGTGGTAAATGCTGCCATGAATGAATGAAGTGCTGTCTATTTAAATGTTTAAAGCGCTATTGATTTCTGATCAGGTCCATTGATCACATCTGATCAGGTCATCACAGACCTGAATAATGAAATGCTCTGATGTTTTAAACTTTTAAAGCGCCAGTCAACCGCGATCAGGTGTGATCTGAATGAAGTGCTGTGTGATCTGTTTGTGTGGTGATCACAGACAGCAACGGCACTTTAAATGTTTAAACACCGCATTAATCAGGCATGACCACACCTGATCGAACAGGTCGTCTGATGATCAGAGTGATGACACTTTAAAGAGTTACAGCACATTAGTCAGGCATGATCACCCTGATCGATCGATCAGGTTATCTGATGATCATACCACAACGACGATGCTTTAAAAGTTTAAATCATCACAGCGCTTCTGTGTGATCAGAGCGGAATACCGGCATGAGAAAAGGACCTGGAGCAGAAAAAACACAGAGGTACTTGCTTTAAAATGCTACGTTTCTAGCCACGATGGTGAATTGGACTGAAATGAGCAGGTCAGATTTACTCCCTGTGAATGAAACAGTTGATCTGCATGAGGACCGCAGCTTTCAGCCAGTCATTGGCAGCATTAATGGACGTATTTAGACTTATGAGTAAATTAAAAGAAAGGTGCATCAACAATCACATAACTTACCTACAACTTATGTCCCGCATGTGCAGGATGTATGAGTCACACGCTGGCATCTGTTGAAACTTTTCAGCATGCCCAAAATTATTCAAGGAGCTCAGCATATTAGGATGTACATCAGTGAGCTTCAGCGTGTTTCAATATGCTTCAACGTGCTCTTAACTTATAAAAAACTTACCCTTAACTTATTAGACTTATCCCAGCATTTTTTAATAATTGGCATATGCTGGCTAAATCGTCAAGGTATGACAGGGCCTTCATGTTGTGTCAACTGCACTCATGGTTGAGTGTTGGATTCTGTTGGTGTTGAATAGTTCTGTGGCCACTTGCACATCTCACATCATCTCATGTCTGTTTTGCATTTCACACTGGCCCGTTGCTGTGAGCCAGAGGTAGGTGTTTTCATAGTTTCAGCTCCAACATCCACAGCCTGTACTGTCCCTGCAGCTTCTCTTTCTTTTCTCCTGAAAGATTTTTCTTTACTTTTCCCACTAGCTTCTGCAGACTCCCCACCCCTCCCACTGTACCCCATGAGTCTATCCTGTGATATGACTTTCCAGTCTTTTTTTTTTATTTCATATGTGTTCGGCTCTCAGCAGTGTTGTTTTTGCTCTTCTCCTTTTCCTTGACATGTCCTTGCTCCTCGCCTCTGCTCTGTGCTCTTCCTTGAACGTCCTCGTAAGCTGCCTTCTGTCTGCCCTTAGTGCCTCGTCAGTGTTCGGAGAGCGAGTTTGCCTGCACAAACGGTCGCTGCATTGCTGGGCGCTGGAAGTGTGACGGAGACCATGACTGTGCTGACGGCTCAGATGAGGTCTGATTAATTTATATTCTTTTGAAATGAGGCTTGCTGATGACTCATAAAACAAAAATGTGTTTTGTCCAGAATGGGTGTGATGTGAAATGTGACAGTGACCAGTTCCAGTGCAAAAATGGCCATTGCATCCCCATACGGTGGCGCTGTGACACTGATGCTGACTGTATGGATGGCAGTGATGAAGAGATGTGTGACAGTGGCGGTAAGAAAAACACACCCCTTTTTTCTGGGTGTTTAACCAAACATCAAATGTTGAATATGTGGATGCATAGCTAATGAGATAAGCAGTGAAGAAAGTTTTGCAGACATTTTTGAATATCCTTTTCCTTCCTCAAAATAATTTTCCAGGAAATAGAAGCCAGTCCCCCGGAAAATGTTCCTTTTTGCTTTAGATATGGCTGCAGCCCTGTTGGTTTATTTGACTGAGTGACTGATGACTAGGATGGCCAGCTGTCCTCCTTTGTGCCACAAATGGAGATGGTTTCCAGTGTTGTTATTGACAGTCCTGCTTTTGAAATACGTGTTTGAAACATGCATTTTTAAACCATGCATTTCAAAACTGAAGCTGGACTGTCAATAACAACACCGGAAACATCGCAATTTGTGGCACAAAGGGGGACATCTGGCCACCCTACCATTGACTCGACACAAAATTCAGCCATTTCAATGGGAAATCTGGTCAGAACCATACTGTTTGGTATGTGTCTATGGAATAAAGATAAAAGTATCCCCAACTGGATAATCAGAGTGTTAAAGTTCTATGTTGTGTTTAGAGTCATTGTGTCCTGTTAGCTGAGCCAGTCCTGTAGCTGCTACTTTCACCATCAAGGAGTTGTGAGAATATCTTTTAAACTACCTTTCAGAACAAATGTTACAGTATCCACTGCAGTTATCCACTAATCCAAACATTTTATCATTATCAATTTTGCAGCAAACAGATAATGTAACGCCCTGTAATAGACTGGTGGTCTGTCCAGTATAAACCCCGCCTCTTGCCCAATGACTGCTGGGATCGGCTCCAGCTCCCACGTGACCCTTAATTGGAATAAGTGGGTATAGGAAATGAATGAATGAAAGATCATGTTACTGCAGAAGCTGTCATTTCTAAGTTAGAATGATGTTAGCATTGTTTTATTCTTCTTGCAACTTTAATGCCGCATTCACACCGGGCGCGATCAGACGCTACAAATTCGCGGGGGTCGCGTGGCGACGGACGCACCTCCTTCGCCCAGTGTGTCGCTCTGCTTGGGTGGACTTTCGCTGCGAAAATTCGCCTGGTGCGTCATCAAATAGGAGGAGCTTCCATTCCCCTCGGCATCAAGTCATCATGACGGACCTTTCACACGGAGCGAGTTGTTGTGGAAAGCTCCCAATACAGAGAGTATCATTATTTGCTGCAGGAGCTGTGTCTGGATGACGGCTGCTTTCTGCGGTACCCAGTTTGGACCAACTGTCCCGTTCACGCGCGCACATGTAAACAATTAAAAAAAAAAAGAAAGAAACTCCGCGGCTTGCTGTGAGGCTGCTCCTCGCTCTTTCCCAAAAAAACTGTCATAATTGTCTTTAGAAACCAGTCACCATTATACATCTGTGTAGTTAATACACCATGGACCCTCACGCGCGCACGTAAAATAAAAATAAAAAGAAACTCCGCTCCCCACTGCTGTGGGGCTGCTGCTCGCTCCAAAAACTCTCTCATAATTGTGAAATAAAGGACAAAAGAGACATAAGTCCTGCTCACAGGCTGCTACCAGAGACAGGACATGTTCACTTCTTCAGTCAAACTCCAGACATCTCCACGTCATTACATATTCAGTCCCTGATTGGTCATCGCGGCGCGAAGAGACGAAAAAGTTCAGATTTTTCAACTTGGGGAGGAGGGCAACGCGACGTGACGCCACGCAATATTGCGCTACAAATACGCAAAACGCTCAAAATCGCTTCACTCGCGTTGCTTCACTCACGTCCATCGCGTTGCGCCGCCAAAACGCGTCCTTACATAGGGATTACATGGCAACCGGTGGCTGCAGTTGCTGGTGTCGCGCCCGGTGTGTATGCGCCATTATGGTTGTTTGCAAACCTCTCAGTGCATTACTGCCACCATCTGGACAGCATTGAGCAGCAGACTAACAAAGCAAGAAAATATAAATCCTGCAATGAAAATTGCATTAATATCAAAATATACTTAAAGTGCAAAAAGTAAAAGTGCTCATTATGTGGAATGACCCACTTTCAGCATAATACACTCAACAAAAATATAAACGCAACACTTTTGGTTTTGCTCCCATTTTGTATGAGATGAACTCAAAGATCTAAAACTTTTTCCACATACACAATATCACCATTTCCCTCAAATATTGTTCACAAACCAGTCTAAATCTGTGATAGTGAGCACTTCTCCTTTGCTGAGATAATCCATCCCACCTCACAGGTGTGCCATATCAAGATGCTGATTAGACATCATGATTAGTGCACAGGTGTGCCTTAGACTGCCCACAATAAAAGGCCACTCTGAAAGGTGCAGTTTTATCACACAGCACAATGCCACAGATGTCGCAAGATTTGAGGGAGCGTGCAGTTGGCATGCTGACAGCAGGAATGTCAACCAGAGCTGTTGCTCGTGTATTGAATGTTCATTTCTCTACCATAAGCCGTCTCCAAAGGTGTTTCAGAGAATTTGGCAGTACATCCAACCAGCCTCACAACCGCAGACCACGTGTAACTACACCAGCCCAGGACCTCCACATCCAGCATGTTCACCTCCAAGATCGTCTGAGACCAGCCACTCGGACAGCTGCTGAAACAATCGGTTTGCATAACCAAAGAATTTCTGTACAAACTGTCAGAAACCGTCTCAGGGAAGCTCATCTGCATGCTCGTCATCCTCATCGGGGTCTCGACCTGACTCCAGTTCGTCGTCGTAACCGACTTGAGTGGGCAAATGGTCACATTCGCTGGCGTTTGGCACGTTGGAGAGGTGTTCTCTTCACGGATGAATCCCGGTTCACACTGTCCAGGGCAGATGGCAGACAGCGTGTGTGGCATCGTGTGGGTGAGCGGTTTTCTACTGTCAGTGTTGTGGATCGAGTGGCCCATGGTGGCGGTGGGGTTATGGTATGGGCAGGCGTCTGATATGGATGAAGAACACAGGTGCATTTTATTGATGGCATTTTGAATGCACAGAGATACCGTGAAGAGATCCTGAGGCCCATTGTTGTGCCATACATCCAAGAACATCACCTCATGTTGCAGCAGGATAATGCACGGCCCCATGTTGCAAGGATTTGTAGACAATTCTTGGAAGCTGAAAATGTCCCAGTTCTTGCATGGCCGGCATACTCACTGGACATGTCACCCATTGAGCATGTTTGGGACGCTCTGGACCGGCGTATACGACAACGTGTACTAGTTCCTGCCAATATCCAGCAACTTCGCACAGCCATTGAAGAGGAGTGGACCAACATTCCACAGGCCACAGTTGACAACCTGATCAACTCTATGCGAAGGAGATGTGTTGCACTGCATGAGGCAAATGGTGGTCACACCAGATACTGACTGGTATCCCCCCCAATAAAACAAAACTGCACCTTTCAGAGTGGCCTTTTATTGTGGACAGTCTAAGGCACACCTGTGCACTAATCATGGTGTCTAATCAGCATCTTGGTATGGCACACCTGTGAGGTGGGATGGATTATCTCAGCAAAGGAGAAGTGCTCACTATCACAGATTTAGACTGGTTTGTGAACAATATTTGAGGGAAATGGTGATATTGTGTATGTGGAAAAAGTTTTAGATCTTTGAGTTCATCTCATACAAAATGGGAGCAAAACCAAAAGTGTTGCGTTTATATTTTTGTTGAGTGTATGTATTTTTAAATTTCAGTTCAATTTATTTCATTTATCAAATCAAATCAAATCAATTTTATTTATATAGCGCCAAATCACAACAAACAGTTGCTCCAAGGCACTTTATATTGTAAGGCAAGGCCATACAATAATTACGGAAAAACCCCAACGGTCAAAACGAACCCCTGTGAGCAAGCACTTGGCAACAGTGGGAAGGAAAAACTCCCTCTTAACAGGAAGAAACCTCCAGCAGAACCAGGCTCAGGGAGGGGCAGTCCTCTGCTGGGACTGGTTGGGGCTGAGGGAGAGAACCAGGAAAAAGACATGCTGTGGAGGGGAGCAGAGATCAATCACTAATGATTAAATGCAGAGTGGTGCATACAGAGCAAAAAGAGAAAGAAACATTCAGTGCATCATGGGAACCCCCCAGCAGTCTAAGTCTATAGCAGCATAACTAAGGGATGGTTCAGGGTCACCTGATCCAGCCCTAACTATAAGCTTTAGCAAAAAGGAAAGTTTTAAGCCTAATCTTAAAAGTAGAGAGGGTGTCTGTCTCCCTGATCTGAATTGGGAGCTGGTTCCACAGGAGAGGAGCCTGAAAGCTGAAGGCTCTGCCTCCCATTCTACTCTTACAAACCCTAGGAACTACAAGTAAGCTTGCAGTCTGAGAGCGAAGCGCTCTATTGGGGTGATATGGTACTATGAGGTCCCTAAGATAAGATGGGACCTGATTGTTCAAAACCTTATAAGTAAGAAGAAGAATTTTAAATTCTATTCTAGAATTAACAGGAAGCCAATGAAGAGAGGCCAATATGGGTGAGATATGCTCTCTCCTTCTAGTCCCCGTTAGTACTCTAGCTGCAGCATTTTGAATTAACTGAAGGCTTTTCAGGGAACTTTTAGGACAACCTGATAATAATGAATTACAATAGTCCAGCCTAGAGGAAATAAATGCATGAATTAGTTTTTCAGCATCACTCTGAGACAAGACCTTTCTAATTTTAGAGATATTGCGTAAATGCAAAAAAGCAGTCCTACATATTTGTTTAATATGCGCATTGAATGACATATCCTGATCAAAAATGACTCCAAGATTTCTCACAGTATTACTAGAGGTCAGGGTAATGCCATCCAGAGTAAGGATCTGGTTAGGCACCATGTTTCTAAGATTTGTGGGGCCAAGTACAATAATTTCAGTTTTATCTGAGTTTAAAAGCAGGAAATTAGAGGTCATCCATGTCTTTATGTC
This sequence comes from Thalassophryne amazonica, assembly GCF_902500255.1. NCBI lineage: Eukaryota > Metazoa > Chordata > Actinopteri > Batrachoidiformes > Batrachoididae > Thalassophryne > Thalassophryne amazonica. The sequence continues at coordinate 73,838,202 of NC_047105.1, read as the reverse complement.
TGTAAGACAATCCTGCAGTTTAGCTAATTGGTGTGTGTCCTCTGGCTTCATGGATAGATAAAGCTGGGTATCATCTGCGTAACAATGAAAATTTAAGCAATGCTGTCTAATAATACTGCCTAAGGGAAGCATGTATAAAGTGAATAAAATTGGTCCTAGCACAGAACCTTGTGGAACTCCATAATTAACCTTAGTCTGTGAAGAAGATTCCCCATTTACATGAACAAATTGTAATCTATTAGATAAATATGATTCAAACCACCGCAGCGCAGTGCCTTTAATACCTATGGCATGCTCTAATCTCTGTAATAAAATTTTATGGTCAACAGTATCAAAAGCAGCACTGAGGTCTAACAGGACAAGCACAGAGATGAGTCCACTGTCTGAGGCCATAAGAAGATCATTTGTAACCTTCACTAATGCTGTTTCTGTACTATGATGAATTCTAAAACCTGACTGAAACACTTCAAATAGACCATTCCTCTGCAGATGATCAGTTAGCTGTTTTACAACTACCCTTTCAAGAATTTTTGAGAGAAAAGGAAGGTTGGAGATTGGCCTATAATTAGCTAAGATAGCTGGGTCAAGTGATGGCTTTTTAAGTAGTGGTTTAATTACTGCCACCTTAAAAGCCTGTCGTACATAGCCAACTAATAAAGATAGATTGATCATATTTAAGATCGAAGCATTAAATAATGGTAGGGCTTCCTTGAGCAGCCTGGTAGGAATGGGGTCTAATAGACATGTTGATGGTTTGGAGGAAGTAACTAATGAAAATAACTCGGAGAGAAAGAGTCTAACCAAATACCGGCATCACTGAAAGCAGCCAAAGATAACGATACGTCTTTGGGATGGTTATGAGTAATTTTTTCCTCTAATAGTTAAAATTTTATTAGCAAAGAAAGTCATGAAGTCATTACTAGTTAAAGTTAAAGGAATACTCGGCTCAATAGAGCTCTGACTCTTTGTCAGCCTGGCTACAGTGCTGAAAAGAAACCTGGGGTTGTTCTTATTTTCTTCAATTAGTGATGAGTAGTAAGATGTCCTAGCTTTACGGAGGGCTTTTTTATAGAGCAACAGACTTTTTTTCCAGGCTAAGTGAAGATCTTCTAAATTAGTGAGACACCATTTCCTCTCCAACTTACGGGTTATCTGCTTTAAGCTGCGAGTTTGTGAGTTATACCACGGAGTCAGGCACTTCTGATTTAAAGCTCTCTTTTTCAGAGGAGCTACAGCATCCAAAGTTGTCTTCAGTGAGGATGTAAAACTATTGACGAGATACTCTATCTCACTTACAGAGATTAGGTAGCTACTCTGCACTGTGTTGGTATATGGCATTAGAGAACATAAAGAAGGAATCATATCCTTAAACCTAGTTACAGCGCTTTCTGAAATTTATATAGCGCCAAATCACAAAAAGGTTGCCTCAAGGCGCTTCACACAAGTAAGGTCTAACCTTACCAACCCCAAGAGCAACAGTGATAAGGAAAAACTCCTTCTGAGGAAGAAACCTCAAGCATACCAGACTCAAAGGGGTGACCCTCTGCTTGGGCCATGCTACAGACACAAATTACAAAACAATTCACAAAACGAACATACAGGAAATGTTGTCAGTGCACAGGATGGTTTCTGGAACAGACACCACACCCATCTCTGGATGAAGCCGTACATCAAACAGAGAGAAAAGAAAAAAGCAAAATCAAGCATCAGAAAGACTAATACAGTGTAATTTGTCAGCATTAAGCAGCAAGAAAAACAGAAGAAATACTAAGGTGATCGCCGGCTGCGAGCCCTAAGCGTCACTAAAAGATCCAGAATGTAGATAAAGTTGAAGCCGCAGCCTGCTCTGTTTCCTAATAAAATGAATTAAAAGAGTAAAAAGCATAGTAACATACTATGCCAGTATGCTAGCCATACGAAAGGGAAAATAAGTGTGTCTTAAGTCTGGACTTGAAAGTCTCTACAAAATCTGACTGTTTTATTGACGCGGGGAGATCATTCCAGAGAACAGGGGCACGATAAGAGAAAGCTCTGTGACCCGCACTCTTTTTATGCACCCTAGGGACACTAAGTAGTCCTGCACCTTGAGAACACAAAGCCCGGCCCAGTACGTAGAGTTTAATTAGGTCAGCTAGGTAGGGAGGTGCCAGTCCGTGAACAATTTTATAGGCTAGTAGCAGAACCTTAAAATCTGATCTCACTGGGACAGGAAGCCAGTGAAGAGATGCCAAAATGGGTGTAATGTGGTCAAACTTTCTGCTTTGTGTCAAAACTCTAGCAGCAGCATTTTGAACCAGTTGGAGAGCCCTAATGCTGGATTGCGGTAAACCATAAAATAGAGTATTGCAGTAGTCCAATGTAGAAGAGACAAAGGCATGAATCATAGTCTCAGCATCAGCCATAGACAGGATGGGAAGAACCTTCGCTATATTTCGCAGGTGGAAGAAAGCAGTCCTCCTAATGTCTCTAATGTGGAGGTCAAAGGACAACGTAGGATCAAAAATTACCTCAGGGTTCCTCACTTTGTCAGTGTAATGGATGACACACGAGCCTAGGCTAAGTGTTAACTGGTCAAATTGATGCCGATGCCTCACTGGACCAAGAACCATCATTTCAGTCTTATCAGAGCTTAAAAGTAGTAAGTTGCTAGACATCCAGCTTCTCACTGATGCATGATGATGATATTTTTGGATTGGATTATTGATGACTGCACTTTATCTTCACGTGATATTATGGCATCTTTCAGTTCAGTGTGTTCATTGACTATGCAATGTAAATATGGTTCAAATCTCTCAAATAATGTTTCATATTGATTACTTTTAGTATAATTTCTGACAAAAGTGTATTTTTTTTCCTCACTTTCATCACTGAATAATTTATTCTTCTTTTGCCTTTACCTGTTAGTGGGTAGGCACTGCCCCCTGGATGAATTTCAGTGTAACAACACCCTTTGTAAACCTTTGGGCTGGAAGTGTGACGGTGAGGATGATTGTGGCGACAACTCTGATGAAAATCCTGAACAGTGTGGTGAGAATCACTGCGTTTCATTTGACAGCACTCCAGTGATCATCTGATGCTCTGCTGATGTCCACTTTCCTTCTTCCTTCTCTTTTCCCATCCCTCAGCTATTTTCCAGTGCCCGCCCATGAGACAGTTCCGTTGTCATAACGACCGGGTGTGTCTGCCCATATCAAAACGCTGTGATGGCATCAACAACTGTGGAGACAACAGCGACGAAATTAACTGTCGTAAGTCTGTCTTGGGTGAAAATCTTTGAGTGCATACACAGAAAGAGACAAGAAAAGAGATGTTTCCGTGAAATCACAGGAGTTTACAGTGATAATTATATTTGATGATAATGTGTACTTAGTCCCTTTTACTCTTCCAGAGGAGACCCCGTCCAAACCTGTGTGTCAGAAGGATGAGTTCCAGTGCTCTAACGGACGCTGTATCAGCTCTGGCCTGCGCTGCAATGACTTTAACGACTGTGAGGATTATGGCTCAGATGAAATTAGCTGCAATAAGAAAGGTACAATTTATCAACATATTGGTCATATTTTCTGCATTCATTCTGCTGCAGTTGTGTGAAGTGCCGCCTCCTGTCTGATTTCAGGCACAGTCCTGAATGACTGTCATAGTAACAGGACGGTGTGTGGCGACGGAGATGAAGCTCACTGTGTGGTCAACGCCACCGACTCCTTCTGCTCCTGCAAACATGGTTTTCAGTCCAAGGGACATAACAGATGTGAAGGTACCATTGCACTGACTTGACATCCATGGTACAATTTTGTGAGATTATATGGAATGGTGCTTCATGTGGTTTTTGGGTTGTTGACAGATAAGAACGAGTGCAACCAGTTTGGAGTATGTTCCCACATCTGCAACAACACCAAGGGCTCCTACAAGTGCACGTGCCACAAGTACTTCACCAGAATCAATGATACCTGCAAGGCTGACAGTGAGTATAACTACCTCGTATGCACTATGTGCCAATGTCATCTGCTATGAAATGACATCTCCTCCTGTCCTGATGTCACCTTCATTCCAACCTCAGCTCTGAGACAGGTCCTCTACATTGCCGATGACAATGAGATCCGTAGTCTGGACCCTGGCATGCCAAACTGGCGCTATGAGCAGATCTTCCAGGGTGATGCTAACGTGCGTATTGATGCAATGGACCTATATGTAAAGACCAACCACATTTATTGGACAAATTGGCACACAGGACGCATTTCTTCCTATGAACTGCCTACCTCACCCTCCTCACATAATAGCAACCGAAACCGACGGCAGACTGAGCGCAGAGTTTCCAACCTGGAGGTATGTTTGTGTACATTTGTGCATGTCATGTTACAGAATGTCTGCACACACCTTTGTAGACTTTTGACACCTTCTTGAATTCTGTTTTCAGATTCCTGATCTGAAAATGCCCCGTGGTATCGCTGTGGACTGGATAGCAGGGAACTTGTACTGGACTGATTCTGGTAGAGACGTAATTGAGGTAGCTCAGCTAAGCGGAGGGCGGCACCACAAAACACTCATCTCTGGCATGATAGATGAACCTTATGCCATTGTAGTGGATCCCCAGAGAGGGTGAGAGGCACTTTGGTGATTTAGGGAAGAGTGTGATCTAAGGACTGGCTGTTTTGAAAATGTCAAGAACATAAAAGTTGATTTTATAACGGCAATAACAAATGAAGCTTTCGTCATTAGGAGAATGTACTGGGCAGACTGGGGGAACCACCCCAAGATTGAAACAGCTGCCATGGATGGAACCATGAGAGAAACCTTGGTAGAGGAAAACATCCAATGGCCAACTGGTAAGACATAATCAAGTTCTCTTTCATCTTTTGTACAAAGGTGAACATACAGTGTGATGCAATTTTGTGCCAATATTCCCGTAATACAACAAACTTAACTGTGCTTTCTGCCTGTGGAGGTCTGGCTGTGGACTACTTCAACGAGCGTCTGTACTGGGCTGATGCTAAACTTTCCTTGATTGGCAGCGTGAGGCTGAATGGCAGTGATGCTGTTGTGGCTGTAAACAGCATCAAGAACAGTTGAGTCTTACACACACACACACACACACACAAACACACACGTTCTATCCTCTGTAATGTTCTTCATTCTGGATTCATTTGCAAGTTCATTTTAAATCATTTCAGTTTTTGTTCTCTTTCTCTTCAGACCTTAATCACCCTTTCAGCATTGATGTATTTGAAGACTACATCTATGGTGTCACCTACATCAATAACTACGTTTTCCGTGTGAATAAGTTCGGCAAAGGCTCTGTTGAGAACCTAACAACTGGAATGAACCACGCCACAGATATTGTTTTGTACCATCGCTACAAGCAACCTGAGGGTGAGCAGAAAAGACAAACCCAATACCACCAGAACATTTGTGCTATAATGTCTCAGTTGGACTTCGTTTTAATTGGGGCTCAAAGTTTCTGTTTGTGTGTCCTTGTCAGTGCCTAATCCCTGTGACAGGAAGAAATGTGAATGGCTGTGTCTGCTCAGTCCCAGCGGGCCAGTCTGCACCTGTCCCAATGGACACACACTGGACAATGGCACGTGTGTGGAACTGCCCACTCCAACACTGTCTCCTATCTGTGAGTGTGTGCCCACACACAGACACACACACACACACACACACACACACACACACACACACACACACACACACACACACACACACACACACACACACACACAGTACATAATTTTGTTTATTGAGAGAAAACAAAACAAAGCCCTTCCATCACCCGCAGCTCCTCCCAGTGGACCGTGCACAGTCCAGTGTTTGAATGGAGGTAGCTGTTTCTTGAATGCCCACAAACAGCCCAAATGTCGCTGCCAGCCTAACTATGGAGGGGAGCGGTGTGAGATTAACCAGTGCAGAGATTACTGCAAGAATGGAGGCACGTGCACGCCATCCCCAACAGGTAAGCACAGTATTCAGTTAGTTTGTCTTCGGCTGCTTTAAAACACAGCAGATTGACTCATTACCAGTAGTTTAAAGTTAAATTAGAGTTTATTTAGTCTCCTTTCAGGATGTAAATTATTGCTATTTAGTGTAATTTCATTCATAGACTTAAAATAAATGTCTACGTCTGAGGAATGTTAATAATAATTCAGTTTTTTTTCAATTCATTTTATTTGTATTGCGCCAAATCACAACAAAGGTGCTTTAAGGTGCTTCACATGAGTAAGGTCTAACCTGACCAACCCCTAGAACAAACACACAAACCACAGTGGTAAGGAAAAACTCCCTCTGATGATGTTAAGGAAAAAACCTCAAGCAGACGAGACTCAGAAAGGTGACCCACTGCTCAGACCATTCTAACAGTTACAAGGTTTTGTAAAGTTTTACCAAGCTGAAGAAGCAGGAAACAGAAAAACCAGAATAGCATAAAAAACAAAGTCCATTATTGAGATGAGCATGCTGTCATTGGCACCACTGCCAGGGCATCGTGAGATATGTTCAGAGCTCTGTGGTGCAGGGTCAGCATCCATCATCACCTTGTCAAAGTCACCCCAGTAAAAGCTGTCTTCATGGAAGACTGCATTCCAAAAGCAGACTGCAGTGGCTCAGAGAGGTCACCCTCAGCAAGGTGGTAAACGAGCTGCTGCATCAGCTTCAGCCAGGGCATCTCTCGGTCAGTCCAGCATCCTGTGGAGCACAGCTGTCAGCCTCATGTGGTCTCTTCAGTGCCTTGGACAGAGAGAAAAAGAGAAGAATCAGTCGGCTGGAAATAACTGAACCTATGGTATGAGTTCACCAACAGCAAATAGACAGGGAACTAGAGAGAATACTAAGGTGATCGCCGGCAGCGAATCCTAAGCTTCACGACCAGAGTGAGAATTTAAATGACGTAAGGCTGAGACCTGTTCTCTTGATCATAAGATGAATTAAAGGGGAACTGACATAGTTCCATACTATGCCAGTATGCTAGCCATACAAGAGGGAGAATAAATGCATCTTTAGTCTGGACTTGAAAGTCTCTACAGAATCTGACTATTTTATCTCAAAAGGGAGATCATTCCATATAACAGACACACAATGTGAAGGCTCTGTGACCTGCAGACTTTTTATTCACCCTAGGGACACAAAGTCGTCCTGTGCCCTGAGAACACAGAACCCGGGAAGGTACATAGGGTTTTATTAGGTCACCTAAGAAGGGAGGTGCCAGCCCATGAATAAATTTATAGGTTAGTAACAGAACACTAAAATCAGACCTCACAGAGGCAGGCCACAATCAGTGGTAGGCCAAAATCGGAGCCCTACCAGTTAGATCTGGTGGGCCTTGCTGCCACGCACAGCCTCGGCTCTGGACCCACTCTCCTTGATAGGGGTTTGCCCTTATTCTTCTGGAGTTGCAAAGGGTATGACACACCGGGCAGGTGCGGGGATACTCATGAGCCCCCGGCTGAGCGTTGTTGTGTTGGAGTTTACCCCAGTAGATGAGGATGCCACCTTCCTGCGCCTTCACGTTGGGGGGCGGAAAGACCGATGACTGCTGTTTGTGCACATGCACCGGAGTCCCTGGCTGGAGTCCTACATAGGGCTCTTGTGGGGGACTTCATTGTTCTGCTAGGGGACTTCAGCGCACAAGTGGGCAATGACAGAGACACCTGGAGAGGCGTGATTCAGAGCAACAGCCTCCCTGATCTAAACCCAAGTGGTCGTTTGTTATTGGACTTCTCTTCTAATCATGGACTGTCCATAACAAACACCATAAGGACGCTCATAAGTGAACATGATACTAGAGCACCCTAGGTTGATTTTATGAATTGATGAATTGATTTTATGATCGTATCATCTGTTCTAAGGCCACATGTTCTGGACACTTGGAATAAGAGAGGGGCAGAGCTGTCAACTGATCACCATCTGGTGGTGAGTTTGGATCAGCGGGTGGGGGAGGACTTTGTGTAGACTTGGTAAGCCCAAATGGATAGTACGGGTGAACTAGGAACGTCTGGAGGAGGCCACTCTCCGAGACATCTTCAACTCACACCTCCAGCGGAGATTTTCTGGCATCTCTGTGGAGGTTGGAGGCATTGAACCAGAATGGGCAGTGTTCACAGCTTCTATTGCTGAAGCTGCAGCAGGGAGCTGTGGACTGAAGGTCTTAGGTGCCTCAAGGGGCGGTAACCCTCGAACACTGTGGTGGACACCGGTGGTCAAGGAAGCCATTTGACTGAAGAAGGAGTCTTTCTGGGATATGTTGTCTCGGAGGACTCCGGAGGAATTTGCAAGGTATCGGCAGGCCTGAAGGGTGGCAGCCTTTGTTGTGGGGGAGGCAAAGCAGCGGGTGTGTCAGGAGTTTATGGATATAATCCCTATATCCATTTTTGCCATACATCCATCATACATGTATAAGCTCAACATGTATGATGTATTTAACACAATATTATCCCCTAGAAAGGTTCAAACATTGGAATATTTAACACCAGGTTAGATGCTCTGACACCAATAACAAGTTATTATTGTTTTATGTAAATAAATCCATAATTCTCATTTTTGTTTACTTTTATTCAGTAATGACAACTGCAGCTAATTCTTAGATATTGTTTATAAGTATATGCTGTTCTAATTTGTTTTCATCCCATTTTAGTCCTTGACAAAGTGGTCATTGAAGAACATTATTCATTTTAATTTTTGTTGATAAAATTAGGATGGCAACTGCATGTGCAAGAGGTCAAGAATTACCATCAGAATTATACCATGAACAGCTGCTTTCCCGAACACATAACTGGAATGCTGGCATTAAAAACACTTTTCTGACCTTTCATTAGTCCCATTAGACTCTGTTTGTTCTTACATACTATGAAAATCAACTTTCTGATATTTCAAACCTTCTCGGGATAGGTAATCTATAAGAACAAACACATATTGTCATATATTAGGTTTATACAGTAAAATGAATTGTAATCATGTTGGGAAACAACACTGAAGAAAACGGTTACTTAACATGGATTACTTAAGGACTGTTTGCTAAACCCATCTCATTATTCTTTCATCATCCTTCCATTTTTTTTATCTTCATATGTCTGTTTGTTATTTGCACAGGCTCTCCCACATGTCGATGCCTGACAGGTTTTACAGGACCAAACTGTAACCTGCGCACCTGCAAGGATTACTGCAAAAACAGAGGGAACTGCACAGTCAGTGCTGGTAACCAGCCAACCTGCCGCTGCCCACCTGACTTCCTGGGTGACCAATGCCAGTATAGTGAGTAATTCCCCCTCATACTGGCTTTAAAAATATCTTTATCTGACTAATCACTGCATTACACACAGTCATGGTTAGACATTTACATACATACATGCACCTGAATGTTGTAGCAACACTATGACTTTGATACTTTCTTTGAACTGTTCTATTTTCTGTAGTAGAATGATTTTATGCAATAAATACAGAGATAATATTATACATACACTTAGACGGTGCTGAAATTCCAAAATCTCTTTTGCGTTTTCCAAGGCCTCTTAACTTCCTGTTAGTCATCATGGTTGACTTCCATCTCTCTGGTCTGATTGTCTGGTCTGATGAAACAAAGATTGAACTTTTTGATGTGAATGCTAGGCATCATGTTTAGAGGAAACTAGACACCATCCCTACAGTGAAGCATGGTGGTGGCAGCATCATGCTGTGGGGATGTTTTTCAGCAGCAGGAACTGGGAGACTAGTCAGGATTGAGGGAAAGATGAATGCAGCAATGTACAGAGACATCCTAGCTGAAAACCTGCTCCAGAGTGCTCATGACCTCAGACTGGGATAACGGTTCATCTTTCAGCAGGACAATGACCCTAAGCACACAGCCAAGATATCAAAGGAGTGGCTTCAGGACAACTCTGTGAATGTCCTTGAGTGGCCCAGCTGGAGCCCAGACCTGAATATGATTAAATATCTCTGGAGAGATCTGAAAATGGCTGTGCACCGATGCTCCCGATCCAACTTGATGGAGCTTGAGAGGTGCTGCAAAGAGGAATGGGGAAAAACTGCCCAAAGATAGGTGCACCAAGCTAGTGGCATCATATTGAAGAAGACTTGAGGCTGTAATTGCTGCCCAAGGTGTTGAAAGTATTGAGCAAAGGCTGTGAAGTGAAACGCTGTGAATACTTTCTGAATGCACTGTACATAAACACAATTGGTGTTTCAAGAGAATAATGATCCAAACACACATAAAGGAGGGTAATGGTCAATGTCCTGATCAAAACCCAGTTGAAAATATTGAGAAAATCTTGTTTGTTTAATTTCTGCCCTTTAGCCATTTCAGACAACCCAAAATAAATTAACATATGCACTAAATCCTTGTTTTGTTTGTTAGTTTGTTTATTTACACTTGTATATTGCACAACCATACTGTCCAAGCAAAATAACTTTTTAAAGAAACATTGAACATCCAACATTGCTACAAAATTTATTTCCAGTATTAGTGTATTAGGGGTGTCATGGTACACAGAAGTCGGCTCACACCTCAGGTTAGACATCAGACAGTTTGGTTTTTGGAAATTCATCAAATCTTTGTACATTATTATTTAATCTGTCAGGAGCAGAGTGCTGCCTTCAGCCACTTTAGCACTGTGTGACAAAGTGTAACTGTAAACTTTCTTTTTTCATTAAACGGTTATGAATTGGATTATATCGCTTGTCATTCGCGTTGGGATGAATTTGCTGTGCAGAGTGTTAAGTGTTTTGTTTTTTGTTTGTTTTTGTTTGGTTGTGCGACATGTCAATCCAGATTGCCTTCAATATTTTGTCCATTTTATGTAAGTTTGTTTCATTTTTGCAGAAATGATGACATCTCATAAAACCTCACTCTGTACAGATTTGAAATCATTGTGCAGTGTCACTATTTGGCGCGCTCACCTGTGAAATTTTACACTAAAACATCAACTCTTGACATAAGTTGGTGGTGTTGCAGTAGGCTAATGTAAATCCAACTGCAGATCGGTATGCTTTCAGTTTTAGGTTCATATTTTAGAAGAAAAAGGTAAATTAACCAGTTCAATTTATGCTTCCAAAAGTTTGGGGTGGAATCATTTTGGTCGGCTCTTCTCTCTGATGGCCTCACACACAGACAGTAGGCTAACCTCCAGCACAGAGCAGGAGGTGAGAGGGACACAGTCTGAGGACAGGAGCAGCGCTACTCGCTGAAATGCCGGTGACTTATGGAAACAAATACGTACATGTACTCGTATATTATCAGACTGTGCAGAGCCGTACCGTGTATTCTGCATACAGTTCTGTGCACTATACCATTGTGTGTTTACCATAGAGTTCAATACAAATGCATGTATTGTAACACCCCTTGTGTATGTAATCTTCTGACCATAACTGTCAAAGTTGATGGTGCGATTGCATTATTACTGCTAGATTATGATGTGGAAGGTAAGCAGTGTGTGTGTGTGTGTGTGCGCATTTGTGTGCACAGGCAGCTGTGAAGGCCACTGCCTGAACAGAGGTACGTGTCTACAGAGTGCCGACGGCTCTAAACAGTGCCGCTGTCTGCCCCAGTACATCGGCAGCAAATGTGAGATTGACAAGTGCCACTACTGCCGTGACGGCAAATGTATTCCCACCAACAGTTACCAGCCGACAGGGGACGTCACCTGCATGTAAGTGCGCTCACGCAAATACGGTTAAGTTGACAACTACAAGGTTTTGTCAAGTTTTTAGCACTAAATGCACTATTTTGTCTGTTTAAAAGCTGCGTCAATGGCAAAGTCCAGCCCAGCTGTTACACGTGTGACTCAAACGAGTACTGTGCTAATGGCCAGTGCTCCATCAGCATCATCACTCACCTTCCAGAGTGCAGGTGAGGAGCGGAATATGTTTAATCATACCCATCAGCACTATCTGGCAGCTGTGAGAAGCACATGTGTCAATGAATACATGCATAACTCTATTTTGTCTGTCCTTAGATGTTCACCTGGGTGGACAGGACATCGCTGTGAGCTAGTGGCTAGCTCTCCAGACTCCTCAGGGTCTGGCGGACGTAAGTAAACAGACATTAAGTCATGACAGAATGGTGTGAATGGCGTGAGTCAGCTTCAGTGGTGCTGCAACATTTACAGTTGGGCCAAAAAGTATTTAGTCAGTCCCTGATTGTGGAAGTTCTACTTAATTTTCAACAGAGGTACACTTCAATTATGAGAGACAAAATGAGAAAAAATCCATTTTTAAAGAATTTATTTGTAAATTTATTTGGTCACCCACAAACAAGCAAGATTTCTGGCTCTCACAGACCTGTAACTTCTTCTTTAAGAAGCTCTTCTATCCTCCACCTGTTACCTGTATTAATGGCATCTGTTGGAACTCGTTATCTGTATAAAAGACACCTATCCACAGCCTCAAACAGTCAGACTCCAAACTCAACCATGGCCAAGACCAAAGAGCTGTCAAAGGACACCAGGAAGACAATTGTAGAGGTGCACCAGGCTGGGAAGAGTGAATCTACAATAGTCAAGCAGGTTGGTGTGAATAAATCAACTGTGGGAGCAATTATAAGAAAATGGAAGACATACAAGACCACTGATAATCTCCCTCGATCTGGGGCTCCACGCAAGATGTCATCCCGTGGGGTCAAAATGATCATGACCGGTGAACAAAAATCCCAGAACTACACAGAGGGACCTGATGAATGACCTGCAGAGAGCTGGGACCAAAGTAACAAAGGCTACACAGTACGCAGAGAGGGACTCAATCCTGCAGTGCCAGGCATGTCCCCCTGCTTAAGCCAGTACATGTCCAGGCCCGTCTGAAGTTTGCCAGAGAGCATATGGATGATCCAGAAGAGGATTGGGAGAATATCACGTGGTCAAATGAAACCAAAATAGAACATTTTGGTAAAAACTCAACTCATCATGTTTGGAGGAAGAAGAATGCTGAGTTGCATCCCAAGAACACCATATCTACTGTGAAGCATGGGGGTGTAAACATCATGCTTTGGGGCTGTTTTTCTGCAAAGGGGACAGGACGACTGATCCGTGTTAAGAGAAGAATGAACGTGGCCAAGTATCATGAGATTTTAAGACCAAACCTCCTTCCATCAGTGAGAGTATTGAAGATGCAACGTGGCTGGGTCTTGGAGCATGACAGTGATCCCAAACACACCGCTCGGGCAACGGAGTGGCTCTGTAAAAAGCGTTTCAAGGTACTGGAGTGGCCAAGCCAGTCTCCAGACCTCAACCCCATAGAAAATTTGTTGAGGGAGTTGAAAGTCCATGTTGCCCATCGACAGCCCCAAAACATCACTGCTCTAGAGGAGATCTGCATGGAGGAATGGGCCAAAATACCAGCTACAGTGTGTGCAAACCTGGTGAAGACTTACAGGAAACATTTGACCTCTGTCATTGCCAACAAAGATTATGTTACAAAGTATTGAGCTGAACTTTTGTTATTGACCAAATACTTATTTTCCACCATAATTTACAAATAAATTCTTTAAAAATCCTACATTTTTCTCTCATTTTGTCTCTCATAGTTGAAGTATACCTATGATGAAAATTACAGACCTCTCTCATCTTTCTAAGTAGGAGAACTTGCACAATCAGGGACTGACTAAATACTTTTTGGCCCCACTGTACGTTATAGTTCACACTGAGAGGTGGGATCAGGGAGAGTCATTCTATTCCATCATTTCATTTCCAGTTCAGCATATCAATGTGTGAAGTGCACATTGTGGTTCATAAATTATGCCTCTGGTGATCTCTTTAACTTTGCTTAAAACAAAAATTGTCTTTAAATGTTATCATTTAAAATTCAGAAACATTTATTTGTGTGCTTTTGTAATTTGTTGATATGACGATGCAACAGCACAGCGGCTTAGTGGTTAGCACTGTTGCCTCACAGCAAGAAGCTCATGGGATCAATTTCCACATGTGGCCTTTCTGTGTGGAGTTTGCATGTTCTCCCTGTGTTTGCGTGGGTTCTCTCCAGGTGCTCCGGCTTCTTCCCACATCCAAAGACATGCAGGTTAGGTGAATTGGAAACTTTTAAGTTGTGCGGGTGTGAATGTGTTTGTCTATATGTGGCCCTGCGACAGACTGGTGTCCTGTCCAGGGTGTGCCCCGCCTCACACCGTTTCACTGCTGGCATAGGCTCCAGCCCCCTGCGACCCTTGATTGGAGTAAGCAGTTGAAGATGAGTGAGTGATATGACTTTTTTTTAACTGCCTTAAAAAAAAAATAGATGGCCCGTTGTGTACTGTTGACTGGAGTGATTAGTCCAGATAACAGGATCCCTTGAATGTAATGTTGATTTTATCTGATGTCAATACTGCCCCAGTTATTATGTCTTAATCATTGATAGTACCAAAGTGCAGGTCGGAGCATATGAGGAAGACCTTTATTCCAGCTGCTATTAGACTGTCCACTATTGCACTTTTTGTTTTTATTTTAGGTATTTAGGTGGTTGTCTGAATGTGTATGTCTGTGTGAGTTGCTGCAACAGCATAATTTCCTGTAAAGGATCAATAAAGTATCTATCTATCTATTTATCTATGTCATAACATAGCATACTGTCATCATAGCATAGTGTCATGACGTTTTTACAGCCTCTCAGACGTATAGCGTTCCAAAGTGTCATTATGGCCATTTTTCCTCCCATGTAGCTAGACCTGTTGAAGGTCTAGCTACATGGGAGGAAAAATGGAGCTTGTATTTGCTTAACAGGGAGAAGATATGGATCACAATAATTACTGTTGCCATATGGCTACAGACACAGTGTGTGTCTGGATGTGTGTGTTAATATGGTAAAACAGTCTGTTCAACCTTTGCTGTGGCACACTTACGTATTAGTGAATCTGCCACACTTTTACCCCCTTCATGCACCTCTAGGCTCCAACTCCATACTTAATGAGGAAATATTGTCATTGTCCGACTTCCCTTTATGCAAGTTAAAGTGCATGTTTCAGAAAGTGATGAGGTCAGGGCCTTGACTCCAAACATTATTTGCTAACTAATGTTGTATTTGGATAAATATTGTATGGTGATTTGTTGATGTAAGTATATGTGTTTTTATGTAGGCACGGCCTCGATAGTGATCCCTGTGCTGCTGGTGTTCCTGCTGCTCGTGTTGGCAGGAGGAGCATTATTCTGGTATAAAAAAAGGATGAGAGGGTAAGTCACAGTCTTATACATCTGATATAGGAGACAGCAGACGCCTCCTTTGTATTCTGACTTTCCCTCGTCTTTGTGCTCTCTTTCTTGCCGTTCTTCCTTCTACACTTTTCCTCTCCTCCCTGTAATGGCATCTTTTCTGCTCCTCAGGTCTAGCCGGCCCAGCAAAACTGGCTCCAAACACTCGCGGTAACGGTTGCCAGGGTTACACTTTACCTCCATACTCTCATCCAAATCTGCATCCAATTCTCTTTCCTTCATCCCTTTACCCATGAGTCTTGGTTGCTGTGCAGTGTTTGGTCCTGTGGTGAATGTTTGCACCATTTATCTCTGGTATCCAAGAGTTGTAGCTCCTCCTGCCCTGTCAGTATCTGTCCTTTTTGAACGCCCTTTTCAGAGCAGAACCTCCAGTCCAAACAGTGGCTTCAGGTCAGATCTATTAAAAAAAAGAAGAAAGAAATAGATCTGTGTGTGGGCGGCCCCAGAGTGCTGTAGATCTCCCATAATACTCTCCATACTGTGCCGTGTTGTACTGTGGCGTGGTTTGTACTGTGGTAGTGTCTCTCTCAATGAGAGATGGCCCATGTAGCAGCATTATTCCAAGCTCTGAATGGAAAATGCAACATTAAAAATAAATCCAGCATTTATTTGCAGATAGGTAGTGTAACTAATGCAGATCTGTACGACCATTTAAGTGCAGGTTAGTCTGGGCAGTAAGCCGCTGCGTCTTTCCTGGGTTATATGAATGCTGGGTTTGTGCAGGCGCCTGTGGTTTAGCTCCTTCAGCCTGGATGGTGGTGAGAGACATGTGATGCCTCTGCCCTCCCTTCATGACGTTGCTGTGTCCCTGCTTGTGATGTTTGGTCTCCTCTCCAGTAACCTTGACGATGAAAATGTGACTGGCACTTTAATGTTTTGTGTAGGGCCAAGGGCTTCCAGCACCAAAGGATGACCAATGGGGCCATGAATGTAGAGATTGGAAACCCTGCCTACAAGATCTATGAGGGTGAACCAGATGATGATGGTGGAGAGCTGCTCGATGCTGACTTCACGCTCGATCCAGACAAGGTAGCCTGTCACACCAGGCGTGCGTGCATGCATTGCACACTGACACTGAATAAGTCTATTGTTTTGATAATCAGTCTGTGACGTTATTTGCCAAAAACGCCTATTTTTTGATTTGTTCATGCATCTGAAACGTGTGTATTTATTCAAACTCTATTTAAAGTCTCTATTCAACATGTTTCCACTTTTTCCTCTGTGTTCAGCCAGTCAGCAGTCAGATCAGTATTGAGTTAAATTTGTTAATACCTGCAAATGCATAGAGGGTCATCTACAAATAGTCCTTGATTTGCCCACGTGTTTTGCGATCCACAAACACAAATTTTCGATTTGTAGCTTGTGTGTTGGTTTCTACAAATAAATGTGTATTTGCAAAACTGAAAATTCTGTTTATGAAGTGTGAGTCAGCATTTGTGGATGACCGATCACACGCATTCATCGGTTTGCTCAGTTACGCAATATTGAGACATTCTGAGCACAAAACTGCTGAGGTTCACAAATATGTTTGTCGCTATTCACACTCCCATCCAGTATGTAGCAGTGTTGTTCTATGCATTTTGACAGGGGGAAGTGATCAGAGGAATCTCAGGAAAAATAATTTGCCATAATGCATTTTGGCATTTGTGTCGGTTAATGCGCAAACCTTCAGAATTAGCACGTTACTTTAAAAGATATTTGCGATATTTTCACTTTGTAAAAATTACAGAGTTACTGTTATGTCTATAGACTGTCCAGAATTAGTTTTGTTTATAAATGACACGAGTGAAAGGAAAATTATATTTTCTGAGTTTCTATCTGCTCATTTCCCCCATCAAAATGCATAGAACAACACTGCCATCTACTGGATAGGTGTGTGAATAGTGAACTATATATTTGTGAACCTCAGCAGTTTAGCGCTCAGACTGTCTGAATATTGCGTAACTGAGCGAAACGATGAAAGCATGTGATCGTGATTCACAAAAGCTGAATCAAACTTCACAAACAGAATTTTCAGTTTTACAAATTAATAACTTCAGAGCGAATCGCTGTTTTAAATCAAATGACACCTCTTTCCAAACAATAAACTATAACCGACCAAAACCATTTTTTCCCCAAAATGAGACGTCCTCCATTTTTGATGAATTACATCTTGACGTGCAGCGCAGCCGGCTGAAGAGCTCAGCTCAGAGGCTATGGAGGTACATTTGTGTCATTAATATCTGAAAGGAAATGCTATTGCCAAAAACTACAGATTTTGTTTATTTCTATTTCTGTCCAGAGATCAAGGATCCATCATATACATCAAGGATCCAGTGACCATATACAGATTGTATTGATTTTTATTTATGTCCAGCGATCAAGGATCCAGTGACCAATTTCATATTTATTTACTTAAGCCTCAATAAAATGTTGTTGACATAGAAAACTTGTAAAGCCTACTTTTAGTACACAGAAAAGGTACACACAAGAGGTATTATTTTTTTTAACAAATTTTTTTTATTTATTTTCCAAAAATAATACAATGTGGTACATATATGCATATGTATTTTGACATTTTTAAACATAGTAACAAAACAAAAGCAAACAACAGGGTGATATCAGAAGTATCAAAGGTAAAAGTCCCAGCGCTTGACCAACAATGTTATTGTATTAGTAAAGGTACAGTAGGTTTCCACCGTTTGGTGAATGTGGGTATTTGTAGCCTCAGAGAGTAAGTTATCTGTTCCATTTGGTATATATCCCAAAGGTTCTGAATCCATACATTGTAAGATGGAGGCTCAGGTTTGAGCCATCTGATTGTTATACATTTTAAAGCAGCTGTTAATAATATATTTAAAAGATATTTTTCATCATGATTAACAATAGCTGCAGATATTACCCCTAGTAATGCTATCTCTGGTTTGGATGGAATTTCCTGTTTGAAAATGACTTTGAGAGCATCAAAAATGTCTTTCCAAAACAGATCTAATTTGGGGCATTGCCAAAATATATGTGTGTGGTTAGCATTATCAACTCCACATTTTCTCCAACATAATCCTGAATGCATCGGACCAATTTTAGCAGTTATAGATGGTGTTCTAAAAAATCTAGTAACAACTTTCCATTTGAATTCTCTCCAAGTGTTTGAATTTGTGACAAGATGTGATTCCATACATATCTTTTCCCAAGTCTCGTCTGCTATATTTATCGACATCTCTGCTTCCCATCTTTGTTTAATATTTAGAGTGTTACTCAGAGATAAAAATATATCGTGCAGTTTACCAATTATTTTCTTGTCTTCATTGACCAATTGTTTTACAAGGAACTGTTTTACAGGGTTGGAGTGTAAGAGTTTTTCCAAATCTTTATGAGATATCAGAAATGATCTCAGTTGTAAATATCTAAAAAAATCTGTGTTGGGGATACCAAATTCAATCTTCAGCTGCTCAAATGTTTTAATATTGCTGTCTTTGATCAACTGATATAGGTATGTTAAGCTAGAGTCTGACCATTTTTTTAAAACCTTTGTCTAAAATATTGGGGTGAAAGGTTTTCATCAATCCAATATTTGTCAATGGTGAAAGAATCTTGGGCAGTCTGTATGTTGAGCGGATTTTATTCCAAATATTAAGTGCATGCCTTGTCCAAACAGACATTTCTTTAACATGAGAATCTAAAAATGGTAATTCTTGTAAATCAATCAGTTTCAATTAATTTTATTTATATAGCGCCAAATCACAACAAACAGTTGCCCCAAGGCGCCCTATATTGTAAGGCAAGGCCATACAATAATTACAGAAAAACCCCAACGGTCAAAACGACCCCCTGTGAGCAAGCACTTGGCAACAGTGGGAAGGAAAAACTCCCTTTTAACAGGAAGAAACCTCCAGCAGAACCAGGCTCAGGGAGGGGCAGTCTTCTGCTGGGACTGGTTGGGGCTGAGGGAGAGAACCAGGAAAAAGACATGCTGTGGAGGGGAGCAGAGATCAATCACTAATGATTAAATGCAGAGTGGTGCATACAGAGCAAAAAGAGAAAGAAACAGTGCATCATGGGAACCCCCCAGCAGTCTAAGTCTATAGCAGCATAACTAAGGGATGGTTCAGGGTCACCTGATCCAGCCCTAACTATAAGCTTTAGCAAAAAGGAAAGTTTTAAGCCTAATCTTAAAAGTAGAGAGGGTGTCTGTCTCCCTGATCTGAATTGGGAGCTGGTTCCACAGGAGAGGAGCCTGAAAGCTGAAGGCTCTGCCTCCCATTCTACTCTTACAAACCCTAGGAACTACAAGTAAGCCTGCAGTCTGAGAGCGAAGCGCTCTATTGGGGTGATATGGTACTATGAGGTCCAATATGGGTGAGATATGCTCTCTCCTTCTAGTCCCTGCCAGCACTCTAGCTGTAGCATTTTGAATTAACTGAAGGCTTTTCAGGGAACTTTTAGGACAACCTGATAATAATGAATTACAATAGTCCAGCCTAGAGGAAATAAATGCATGAATTAGTTTTTCAGCATCACTCTGAGACAAGAGCTTTCTAATTTTAGAGATATTGCGCAAATGCAAAAAAGCAGTCCTACATATTTGTTTAATATGCGCATTGAATGACATATCCTGATCCAAAATGACTCCAAGATTTCTCACAGTATTACTAGAGGTCAGAGTAATGCCATCCAGAGTAAGAATCTGGTTAGACACCATGTTTCTAAGATTTGTGGGGCCAAGTACAATAACTTCAGTTTTATTTGAGTTTAAAAGCAGGAAATTAGAGGTCATCCATGTCTTTATGTCTGTAAGACAATCCTGCAGTTTAGCTAATTGGTGTGTGTCCTCTGGCGTCATGGATAGATAAAGCTGGGTATCATCTGCGTAACAACAAAAATTAAGCAATGCCATCTAATAATACTGCCTAAGGGAAGCATGTATAAAGTGAATAAAATTGGTCCTAGCACAGAACCTTGTGGAACTCCATAATTAACCTTAGTCTGTGAAAAAGATTACCCATTTACATGAACAAACAGTAATCTATTAGATAAATATGATTCAAACCACCGCAGCGCAGTGCCTTTAATACCTATGGCATGCTCTAATCTCTGTAATAAAATTTTATGGTCAACAGTATCAAAAGCAGCACTGAGGTCTAACAGAACAAGCACAGAGATGAGTCCACTGTCTGAGGCCATAAGAAGATCATTTGTAACCTTCACTAATGCTGTTTCTGTACTATGATGAATTCTAAAACCTGACTGAAACTCTTCAAATAGACCATTCCTCTGCAGATGATCAGTTAGCTGTTTTACAACTACCCTTTCAAGAATTTTTGAGAGAAAAGGAAGGTTGGAGATTGGCCTATAATTAGCTAAGATAGCTGGGTCAAGTGATGGCTTTTTAAGTAATGGTTTAATTACTGCCACCTTAAAAGCCTGTGGTACATAGCCAACTAATAAAGATAGATTGATCATATTTAAGATCGAAGCATTAATTAATGGTAGGGCTTCCTTGAGCAGCCTGGTAGGAATGGGGTCTAATAGACATGTTGATGGTTTGGAGGAAGTAACTAATGAAAATAACTCAGACAGAACAATCAGAGAGAAAGAGTCTAACCAAATACCGGCATCACTGAAAGCAGCCAAAGATAACGATACGTCTTTGGGATGGTTATGAGTAATTTTTTTCTCTAATAGTTAAAATTCTATTAGCAAAGAAAGTCATGAAGTCATTACTAGTTAAAGTTAAAGGAATACTCGGCTCAATAGAGCTCTGACTCTTTGTCAGCCTGGCTACAGCGCTGAAAAGAAACCTGGGGTTGTTCTTATTTTCTTCAATTAGTGATGCGTAGTAAGATGTCCTAGCTTTACGGAGGGCTTTTTTTTATAGCGCAACAGACTCTTTTTCCAGGCTAAGTGAAGATCTTCTAAATTAGTGAGACGCCATTTCCTCTCCAACTTACGGGTTATCTGCTTTAAGCTGCGAGTTTGTGAGTTATACCACGGAGTCAGGCACTTCTGATTTAAAGCTCTCTTTTTCAGAGGAGCTACAGCATCCAAAGTTGTCTTCAATGAGGATGTAAAACTATTGACGAGATACTCTATCTCACTTACAGAGTTTAGGTAGCTACTCTGCACTGTGTTGGTATATGGCATTAGAGAACATAAAGAAGGAATCATATCCTTAAACCTAGTTACAGCACTTTCTGAAAGACTTCTAGTGTAATGAAACTAAGCTAAGCACTAAGTCAGACAAAAGGTCTGAAAATTCACAGAGAAACTCACAGTAACAACCAGGTGGACGATAGATAATAACAAATAAAACTGGTTTTTTGGACTTCCAGTTTGGATGGACAAGACTAAGAGTCAAGCTTTCAAATTAATTAAAGCTCTGTCTGGGTTTTTGATTAATTTATAAGCTGGAATGGAAGATTGCTGCTAATCCTCCGCCTCGGCCCGTGCTACGAGCATTCTGGCAGTTAGTGTGACTCGGGGGTGTTGACTCATTTAAACTAACATATTCATCCTGCTGTAACCAGGTTTCTGTAAGGCAGAATAAATCAATATGTTGATCAATTATTATATCATTTACTAACAGGGACTTCGAAGAGAGAGACCTAATGTTTAATAGACCACATTTAACTGTTTTAGTCTGTGGTGCAGTTGAAGGTGCTATATTATTTTTTCTTTTGAATTTTTATGCTTAAATAGATTTTTGCTGGTTATTGGTAGTCTGGGAGCAGGCACCGTCTCTACGGGGATGGGGTAATGGGATGGCAGCAGGAGAGAAGCTGCAGAGAGGTGTGTAAGACTACAACTCTGCTTCCTGGTCCCAACCCTGGATAGTCACGGTTTGGAGGATTTAAGAAAATTGGCCAGATTTCTAGAAATGAGAGCTGCTCCATCCAAAGTGGGATGGATGCCGTCTCTCCTAACAAGACCAGGTTTTCCCCAGAAGCTCGGGATCTGCTGGAAGGGAACTAACGGCGGCTAAGCTACCTTGGTCCGCACTGACTACAGGGGCCTGGCTAGCTGTAGAATTTTCCACGGTGCGGAGCCGAGTCTCCAATTTTTGGACTTCCAATTTGGATGGACAAGACTAAGAGTCAAGCTTTCAAATTAATTAAAGCTCTGTCTGGGTTTTTGATTAATTTATAAGCTGGAATGGAAGATTGCTGCTAATCCTCCGCCTCGGCCCGTGCTACGAGCATTCTGGCAGTTAGTGTGACTCGGGGGTGTTGACTCATTTAAACTAACATATTCATCCTGCTGTAACCAGGTTTCTGTAAGGCAGAATAAATCAATATGTTGATCAATTATTATATCATTTACTAACAGGGACTTCGAAGAGAGAGACCTAATGTTTAATAGACCACATTTAACTGTTTTAGTCTGTGGTGCAGTTGAAGGTGCTATATTATTTTTTCTTTTGAATTTTTATGCTTAAATAGATTTTTGCTGGTTATTGGTAGTCTGGGAGCAGGCACCGTCTCTACGGGGATGGGGTAATGGGATGGCAGCAGGAGAGAAGCTGCAGAGAGGTGTGTAAGACTACAACTCTGCTTCCTGGTCCCAACCCTGGATAGTCACGGTTTGGAGGATTTAAGAAAATTGGCCAGATTTCTAGAAATGAGAGCTGCTCCATCCAAAGTGGGATGGATGCCGTCTCTCCTAACAAGACCAGGTTTTCCCCAGAAGCTCGGGATCTGCTGGAAGGGAACTAACGGCGGCTAAGCTACCTTGGTCCGCACTGACTACAGGGGCCTGGCTAGCTGTAGAATTTTCCACGGTGCGGAGCCGAGTCTCCAATTCGCCCAGCCTGGCCTCCAAAGCTACGAATAAGCTACACTTATTACAAGTACCATTACTGCTAAAGGAGGCCGAGGAATAACTAAACATTTCACACCCAGAGTAGAAAAGTGCAGGAGAGACAGGAGAAGCCGCCATGCTAAATCGGCTAAGAGCTAGCAGCTGCGCTAAGCTAGCGGATTCCTAAAAACACACAAAGTGAATAATGTGTAAATAATTTAGAGGTGATTCAGCAGAGGGAGTGTTTTAGTTAAGGCACGTGAAGATTACACTGTGAAACAAATCGTTAACTAGTTAACTAGATCAATCTAACTGCGCAGATTAAACAGCTAACAGATACAACAAAACACCGCTGTGCTCCGGAACAGGAAGTGATACAATACCGCAGTGAGAGCCAACCACCAGTAGAGGCAAGCAAGAGGACCTCACTGTTCTGTCTAAAGAATCTACACATTTACTATTTTCTATACGAGGTCTGTTAGAAAAGTATCGGACCTTTTTATTTTTTTCAAAAACTATATGGATTTGAATCACGTGCGATTACATCAGACAAGCTTGAACCCTCGTGGGCATGCGAGAGTTTTTTCACACCTGTCGGTTACGTCATTCACCTGTGGGCTGGCTTTGAGTGAGGAGTGGTCCACCCCTCCCGTTGGAATCTCTTTGTCTGAGAACTTCCTGAGAGACTGACGCTTTGCTTGATCAAAATCTTTTCAAAAACTGTGAGGCACATCGAAGTGGACACCATTCGAGAAATTCAGCTGGTTTTCTGTGAAAATTTTAATGGCTGATGAGAGATTATGGACTGTTGCTGTCGCTTTAAGGACTGCCCACGGAGCAGGACGTCGCAACGCGCCCTGAGCCACCGCTGTCTGCCTGTTTCCAGCTGAAAGCTTCCAAATTTAAGCCTCTGTTGACCCAGGACGTCGTGACAGAACAGAGAACTTTCAGAAGAGGTCGGGATCAGCAGTTTATCAGGACATGCCACTGTTAAAGGAGATTTTGTAATGAAAGAAAGTGCGGACGGGCGCCGCGCGCCGCCAGAGGAAAAACACCTCCGTTGGAAGCCTTAAGGACAAGTTGGAACATGTCCAGCTGTTAAACAATTTCTCAGATACTCACTCAACTGAAAGCCATCAAAAGCCGCCTGGTTTTTACAAATGGTTATCAACACGGAGGAGTTTTTCCTGTGCCGCCGCACTGCACCGGCTGCGTCCCGACGCGCGGACCCGTCCACACGTCTTTCATTAATAAAATCTCCTTTAACAGTGGACTGTCCGGATAAACTGCTGATCCCGACCTCTTCTGAAAGTTCTCTGTTCTCTTATGACGTCCTGGGTCAACAGAGGCTTAAATTTGGAAGCTTTCAGCTCGAAACAGGCAGACAGCAGCGGCTCAGGGCGCGATGCGACGTCCCGCTCCGTGGACAGTCCTTAAAGCGACAGCAACAGTCCATAATCTCTCATCAGCCCTTAAAATTTTCACAGAAAACCAGCTGAATTTCTCGAATGGTGTCCACTTCGATGTGCCTCACAGTTTTTGAAAAAATTTTGATCAAGCAAAGCGTCAGTCTCTCAGGAAGTTCTCAGACAAAGAGATTCCAACGGGAGGGGTGGACCACTCCTCACTCAAAGCCAGCCCACAGGCGAATGATGTAACCGACAGGCGTGAAAAAACTCACTCATGCGCACGAGGGTTCAAGGTTGTCTGATGTAATCGCACGTGATTCAAATCCATATAGTTTTTGAAAAAAATAAAAAGGTATGTTAGTTTTATCACAGACCTCGTATTTAACCAGCGAGTCGTTTCATCATTTTTAATCCAAGATACCAGCGGTTTCATCTGCGCCGCCCAATAATACAATTTTAGGTTTCGAAGCTTGAGACCGCCGTCCATTTTAGACGACTGTAAGGTTTTGAAATATCTATAGGGAACATCTGGAATAAATAAAGAAGGCGGGGCAGAATATTCATGTGTAAACTTTCAACTCTGCCAAATAGAGAAAGAGGGAGAGAGGACCATCGCACAAAATCATTGCCAATATTTTTAATTATTTTTGTGTAATTTGATTTATATAAATCACTTTAGGAAGATGGAATAAAAATGCCAAGGTATTTGATACGCTCTTTGGGCCAACGGAATCCACTTAGGAGTTTAACTGTCAGAAACAAGATTGTTTACATCTATAACTTCAGTTTTATCAACGTTCACTTTATAACCTGAGTAATATCCATATTGCTGAATGAGATGCTTAAAATGAGGAATTGTTGAAGCCGGTTCAGTAAAATACAACAGGACATCGTCTGCGTACAGTGATATTTTATGCTGTTCTGCATTTATTACGACACCTTTCAGATTATGATCATCCCTGATAAACTGGGCTAGCAGTTCTATGCTAATAGCGAACAATAGTGGAGACAGTGAACAGCCCTGCCTACATCCACGTTCCAGAGCAAATCTGTCTGATCTATACCCATTAACCCGTACTGCTGCTTGTGGAGATGAATAAAGTGTTTTTATCCAATTAATAAAATTTGGACCGAATTTGAATCGTTTTAGTGTCTGCAGTAGATATTGCCAAGACACTCTATCAAATGCTTTCTGTGCATCCAAAGCTATGATCACAGATTCTAATTTTTCATCCTTCAGATGAGAAATTACATTTAACAAACGGCGTACATTATTACCATAGTACCGTCCAGTAATAAACCCAGTCTGGTCAGGGTGTAGAATTTGAGTTATTATCTTATTCACATGCCTGGCCAAGACTGCTGTTAATATATGCAAGTCTCCATTTAATAAGGATATAGGCCTATAGGATTGGCAATCTGTGGGATCCTTACCTTCTTTATGGATTACAATTACTGTGGCTTCTGACCATGATGGTGCTAGCTTTTGTGTCTCCAAAGCGTATACATAAGCCTTCAGTAATAAAGGTGTAAGTAAGTATTTAAAAGCCTTATAAAACTCATTAACATAACACAAGAGGTATTATTAATAAGGGAATTGATAAAGAATTGGATCGATAAGCAGAATCAATAACGACATCGATATCGATAAAATCTTATCAATATCCATCATTAATCATATCGCACCAAATTGCATTGTGAGGAATTCATCAAATATATATCAAATTGCATCGAATTGGGAACAGGAGTGAATCGTATCACATCGTCAGTATCGCTATATGTATCGTATCGCTGGTATTGTATCGAGGTGCGTATCGAATCGTTGTCAGTGATGCGATTTAAATGGCTAGTATCAAGGCAATCATAAGCTGTGCCAGGTGAGAGCAGAGCACCATTTCACAAATGCAAAATTAAGAAATCCAGTTTAGTAAAACCTAGTCTAGAGGATGCAGGCTGACGATGAGCAACCAGATGAAGTCAGACTTCAAGACAACAGGCCACGAGGTCGACCACAGATGTAGTGACATTGAAAAGGAGAAGTGTGATGTGTAAGTCACATCCAGTGAGCTCCTCAAATGGAAACTTATCAATGAAGCACAACTTGGAAACAGCTGTTGTAATAAAAGATCAAGAAAGAGTGTGGCAGACAATTGTGGACCTACTGAATGTGTTTGCAGGCTGAAATGATTTACTGACCACAGCTCCTAACTGAAACTATTAATTAATTACAACAGCACTGGATTCACTTGTCATTTGCATAGTTTAAGGTTGTACATTTTGCCTTAAAAGTGAGCAGTGGAAGGTACAGTATTTTCTGCAGTGTAAGTTGTTTTTTGTTTTTTTTTTTCTTTTTTGCTACTTTGGAAGGCTTATACTCCAGTGCAACTTTGTGTTCAAACTTTTAACAGGTAGCATATATTCTGAAAAATCATACATTCTTTACTTATAATTATAGTAGCTATTTAGAGAGGGCTTTCCCAGGAATTAAACCACTGAACAAAATCAACTCCAATAATAAAAGAATAAATGCCAGTAATAAAAAGTACACTCCAACAATGCACAAAAATCCCCAAATTAAAAAAACTGATAATACACAAAAAAGGTGCAACTTAAGTACATTTTGTTTTTTCCTCAAGAGCCATGTTTTAGCAGGTGCAACTAATGCCTGGTTCACACGGCAAGATAATTATGCCGAATTCAGACCCAATCTTTCGCTTTGACAATCTTAAGGAAGCCCAGACTGTTGTGATGGCTGTAAAGATTAATTTATCAGATAATCCTGCTGTGTGTGGTGTGTTAAGAGTGCTCTAGTTTGCGCCGAAGGACATTGGGCCCGCTCAAATATTAAATATTCAACGTGTTGGATTGTCTTGGTCTCCCAGCGTGTGGGGTGTGCCCCGAGCACAAACAAGCACGTAGCCTGTTGAATGTAACGTATAACCAAATCAGAAAGCGAGGTGATAGGAACACAGAGAGAATCCAGAATTATTTACTCCAAAATCACATTTGATCTCGAGAGGTTTTGTGAGATTTCCCGTCTGACCAAGGACCTCATGTACAAAGACTTGTGTGGACTTTCTACTAAAGGTTGGCGCACACCAAAATCCTGTATCTGGCATAAGCACAAATGTATTCAGATGTATGAAAGTGTGCGTAGACATGAATTCATGCAAGTTCCATTTGTACATCCCACTGAATGTGGAACTGAGCGTGGAACCAAACTCCTCCCTGGCCACGCCCCATTTAAATATGCAATTTCATGTAAATAGGCCGTTTGAGCAGGGATTCCCCTCAACGTCACATCAGACAACATGAACACTGAAAAGAAATTATACTATAGATGACTGGAAATTACGTGGAGACACGCAGGGACAGTTTATTCATTATGCTGTTAAACGGATTCATGATGACACTGGAAAAATGTTTGTCGGCGCTACGAAGCGTGTGTGTGAAGCCAACACACAGAACAGCGCACACTGACGTTAAAAAGGTGACGCACGCCTCCGCTGACAGTGTGACATTCACAACTTACACATGGGTTTATTGACAGATACAGAACACAGGAAGCCTGGTAAGAAGCTCTGCAGCTCACCAACAGGCAAAAATAAAGACATTAGTAATAATAATAAAAACATATTTGAATGTGCACGTCCCCAAATGTGTGCGCGCTGGTTTTCGTTCGGAACAATTGCACAAATAAGCGACTTTAACACAAGCAGCCCCCCATGGCTCGCCGTGCCAGCTGCCTGGTGCACATTTGTGCAACACATATGATTTGAACAGTAACAGAAACAAATTCATCTTGTGATGGCACCTTTATAGCAAAATGTGTGCAGTTAAAAGCTCCACATCCATTCGGGAAACCGGCTCTCGCTGCAAAATGCACTGTAATGTTGGAATGTACCTGGATGACATTTGGATGATTGCATTTCATCGCATGCCTGACCGATCAGCCAGCTCACTCTGGAATGCCCCTGATGCCAGGATGCCCAGCGTGGTCAGCACCTGTGTGGGCACAGACAACCCCTGGGTCCTTGCCCTATTGCGCTCTGGGACAACCGCAGTTCTGTGCACAACTCCAGTCACAGTGGTCTTGGTAATCGAAATGAATTTCAGAGCCAATTATCCTCATTTGGAAGTAAATCCTCGTGTTCCCTGAGTACACCCTCATGTCGGATTGCACCATTTGTAAGGTCCTGTTAACAATGGTAATGCAGCCATTGTTAGTGCCATTTTATGCATCACTTTGCACATGCTTTTATATCCATCCATATAATTGCAAACACGTGGGTGTGTTAAATGTTCATCAGTGTGTCTCTGATGTGCACATCACTCTGATTTCTTTTTTTCACACTTAACGGTTCCCCGCGTTACCTGTACGTCAGAGATGGCACAATAGCTGTAGAAACGTGCTTACGCCAGCCAGGATTTTTGTGTGACGCACCTCACATTTCCACGCTCAAGTCACTTTTGATACATCTGCACGTGGAGACGGGCATATGCACACTTTGTACAACCCCAATTCCAGTGAAGTTGGGACGTTGTGAAAAATGTAAATAAAAACAGAATACAATGATTTGCAAATCCTCTTCAACCTATATGCAATTGAATACACCACAAAGACAAGATATTTAATGTTCAAACTGATAAACTTTGTTTTTGTGCAAATATTCGCTCATTTTGAAATGGATGCCTGCAACACGTTTCAAAAAAGCTGGGACAGTGGTATGTTTACCACTGTGTTACATTATCTTTCCTTCTAACAACTCGATAAGCATTTGGGAACTGAGGACACTAATTGCTGAAGCTTTCTAGGTGGAATTCTTTCCCATTCTTGCGCAATGTACGACTTGTTCAACAGACCGGGGTCTCCGTTGTCGTATTTTATGCTTCATAATGCGCCACACATTTTCAATAGGCGACAGGTCTGGACTGCAGGCAGGCCAGTCTAGTACCTGCACTGTTTTACTGCGAAGCCACACTGTTGTAACACGTGCAGAATGTGGCTTGGCATTGTGTTGCTGAAATAACCAGGGACGTCCCTGAAAAAGATGTTGCTTGGATGGCAGCATGTGTTGCTCCAAAACCTGGATGTACCTTTCAGCATTGAAGTTTCCATCACAGATGTGTAAGTTGCCCATTCCATGGGCACTAACACACCCCCATACCACCACAGATGCTGGTTTTTTAACTTTGTGCTGGTAACAGTTTGGATCGACTTTTTCCTCTTTTTTCTGGAGGACACGATGTCCATGAGTTCCAAAAACAATTTGAAATGTGGACTCATCAGACCACAGCACATTTTTCCACTTTGCGTCTGTCCATTTCAAATGAGCTCGGGCTCAGAGAAGGCGGCAGCGTTTCTGGATGTTGTTGATGTATGGCTTTTGCTTTGCATGGTAGTGTTTTAACTTGCACTTGTAGATGTAGTGACAAACTGTGTTAACTGACAGTGGTTTTCTTAAGTATTCCTGAGCTCATGCGGTAAGATCCTTCACACAATGATGTTAGTTTTTAATGCAGTGCCGCCTGAGGGATCGAAGGTCACTGGCATTCAATGTGGGTTTTCGGCCTTGTCGCTTACATGTAGAAAGTTCTCCAAATTGTCTGAATCTTCTGATTATATTATGGACTGTAGAAGATGGAATCCCTAAAATTCCTTGCAATTGAACATTGAGAAACATTGTTCTTAAACTGTTGGACTATTTTTTTTATGCAGTTGTTCACAAAGTGGTGATCCTCACCCCCATCTTTGCTTGTGAACAGCTGAGCCTTTTGGGGATGCTCCTTTTATACCCAATCTTGACACTCACCTGTTCCCAATTAGGTGTTCTTTGAGCATTCCTCAACTTTCCCAGTCTTTTGTTGTCCTGTCCCAGCTTTTTTGAAACACGTTACAGGCATCCATTTCAAAAATGAGCAAATATTTGCACACAAACAATAGTCTATCCGTTTGAACATTAAATATCAAATCATTGTATTCTGTTTTTATTTACCTTTTACACAACCTCCCAACTTCATTGGAATTGGGGTTGTACATGAGGCCCTTGGTGAGTGAAATCCATTCTTGTGTGGTGTTTTGTCTTTACCATGTGGCTGCACACCGTTATATCTGATTTTTTTTTTTAAATCGCCGTGTGTGGGGTCTCTCAGTTACTGAAAACTTACCCACAATTTTAAAATCTTGCTGTGTGAACCATGCATGATATGACACAAAATACGGTAACATGTGACTCAGAAAATTTACTATGAGTGTGTAGTACATCCATGTAGATTGTGCACAAATCTCTGCTGCACTATATTGACAAACTGACATTGAAAGTAATGTTTAGTTACAGCCGTACCAGATACCCATACTGTACGCTTCTACACGTTACATTGTCTGACAGATGATTTCTGATTTCCTCCAGCCCACCAACTTCACAAACCCAGTTTATGCCACTCTGTACATGGGAGCTCACAACAGTCGCAACTCGCTGGCCAGCACAGATGAAAAGAAGGAGCTGCTGTCACGTGGAGACGAAGAGCTGCTGGTGGACCCGCTGTTATAGACTGTCTAGTGGCCTGGTTCATACTTTTAAACACACCCTCTTCTTGCCTTTTAAAGAAAAGTCAACAAAAAATTGATGAAAAAGTGTGAACACTGTATAAAATGTACAAACATTAAGGACTACTTTTGTATGTGATTGCAGTATTATATTTTGTTCTTTTGAGATTCCTCTGGTCAAAAATGAATAACATTTTTTTATGAGATTTTTAATTTACACTTTTACCTAAATAGCCACTACCTCTGTGCAAAATGAAACGGAAAACAAGAAAATCAGATGCTATCATCGGAGCAATTTTAATTTTTTATTTTTGTATGAATTGTATAAAGAAAACATTGTTCCGTTTCACCAGTGCAAACTGTTTGTTGTTTGTGTCAACTTTGGGCGAGAAAGGCAAACAGAGTTTTCTAAATCAGTACATATGTTGTGTTTCTGGAGTTTTAGTGAGACCGGGTGAGAGTGATTTATGATAGCACAGTTTGTGTATAGCACAAGGAAAATGCCAATACCAGATGACAACTAGTGATTCCACATCATTTTCAACCTTCATGTGAAATGATTGTGTTGTCTTCCTTGCACAGAATATACTCATATTTTGTGGCTTAGTTTTATACTGTAGGTCCAGTGGTGGGCACAGCTAACCTACAAGTTAGTGCTGATAACCATTAGTCAGCTGACTGAAAACTTCAAATTTGTGATAATGCTAAACTAACAAACAACTAAAACATTTTTAGTTGAAGCTACCATAACCGCTAACTTTTACTCTATGATTTTAGCTTTGGCTTGGATTTCGGGCTCTAATACCCTGAAAAACAAACAGCTGAAATTTGAAGTGTAATCATGGAAGTTTGAAAAAAGGTTTAGCATGCCGAGATCAGCTAATAATGATTTACATAATTATACAAATTGAACAGTAGTTTATACTAAACAGTTTATTCACAGTACAGAAAGTATTAAACAAACATTAAATACAGAAAATACACATAGAAAGTGATTTTAATAATTTAATTAATGGATTTATGACCTAATCAGGAATGAGCTTACTTCTCCCACCCAGTGTAATAATGCAATCACACTTGAGATGGTCAACACAACATTGTGATACCTGGCTACAGGAAGAATGTAAATTACATGTAAATTTTGTAACATTCATAGTTATTAATGTCAAAGTAAGTGATGTTAGATGCCATAGCCTAAACTCACCTGTTTGAGAAGAACATGACTTGTGTGCTGCAATCTGCCCTCTTGCTTTGGATTGCACCACGTACCAGCGCGTCTCACAGTTGATACGCTGGTCCTCCAGCTCCTCGAGGTGACGCTTGTTGCTTTTGCCATGTGTCAATTTCATTGGATCAGTGTATAAACTCCAGCAGCGACAAATGTTTGATTTTAGTGTTTATAAACATTTTTTGACTGTTAAATTTTATTCAAAAAAGTGTTGCTGACTTAAGAGTTAGCAGAAATAAATTTAGTGGAGGCTTCTTGAAACATTTGGCTTTGCTAATTAGGTGTTAGCTGAATTGTGCCCACCACTGTGTCAGCTATATACCGTAAGGTGTTTTGTTTTGAATCACATTCTGTGACACGTGGAGCCCATGTGTTGCTGAAATGAGATTATAGAGTTGGAGAATGAGGATGCTGCTAATGTGCTGGAAACATTCCAGGCAAAAGTAGATGATGTTGAGGTAACGAGGGTCTGAAATTACGAGTCTTTTTCTGTAAACACCAGATAATAATCGTCTGGCTCTGTGAGTACTTTTCTTACGTTTAGGAGCTCAGTCTGTACTCTCATTGTTTTAGTCTTAAGTGCATTATTAGCATCTCTTTGTTTCTGAAGATGTTCTTAATGTGTCCTCTGTGCCCTGCTGCTGCCAACGCCGCCATTCTGGTCACTCTGACACGTCCGTACGCTCGGCCTCTGTCCCACGATGCTGCTTCTTTCCAAAAACGTGTCAGCCATATCTTAATGCATGTCAACGGTTAACTCCAATTTGTAATGTAACGACAATAACAACTCCTTATTTTTGCTTGTCAGCGTTATTTTATGCTGTTGTATGTTTTGTCTTTCACTGAAAAAGAAGTACAATCATTTTACCTGAAGAACTTTCTTTTTTGTGCAGAATCATACATGCATTTTCAGAATTGTTTTTGATTCATCCTTTTTTTAAAAAAAATGAAAATCGACACACAGCTTTTATAGTACACAATGCATGGAGGCTCAGACTTTCTTCTGGAAAGAGAATAATGTTTAAATTTTGCTGGAGTACTTTGAAAACTAAATAACAGATTGTTATAAATAAAATTTTTAAAATGATAAGCAGGTGCATTTTTTCTTTACATACTCTGCTATATAGTAAAGATAACTGAGAAGATAATGCTGATTTGCTTCATTGATTTATTTTGTATATATTCACATCATTTCACAAATGTGGACTTCTAAATCTTCTGTTCTAAGATAAAAACCTGTATTCACTTTAAAGCTTTATTCCTAAGTAAAGAAATAAGAAGTAGTTTCTGCAGATCAACATATGCTCAAAATATAAACACTGTTCACTTGTGCACAAACAACCCCAACTGATTATCATGACATCATATAATTTCTGAGTATGAACTAAATTTTAAATATCTTTCATGTGGGTGACATTTGGCTGTCACAACTTGTTTCGAATAGTCTTCACTCGATCCCTTTGGCCTTCAGTTCCTCCGTCACTCGCTTCAGATAGTTATGATCCGGATATCCATAACTGTGGGAATAAGTACATTTAAGACAGAATGGTCTCTTTAATTCAAATAATTTTAAATGTGTATTAAAGGGGAACTTTGACATTTTTTTCAACCTGGGCTCTATTTTAGAAGTCGTGGGGTTCATCTTTTAAATTTGAGAAAAATTTATTTAATTAATTGATTTAACTGATTTACAACACAACATCAAGGGCTAACTTGAATATATAACCTAATGGCACAGGACAATATAAAAACAGTCGTCATCATTTGCTGATGAGGGCTCGGCCTTACAGAACAAGACCACATGACTATGAGGCTAAGGTAAGCACTTCATTGTATACCCAATCAGTTGCT
Source organism: Thalassophryne amazonica (assembly GCF_902500255.1). NCBI lineage: Eukaryota > Metazoa > Chordata > Actinopteri > Batrachoidiformes > Batrachoididae > Thalassophryne > Thalassophryne amazonica. Next base: position 73,804,224 of record NC_047105.1, on the reverse strand, counting down.
TTAAAAAGTTGCTTTACAGTTAGTACTGTAAATGTGCATGTTTACCTCCATAGGAACTGTCCACATGCTACCAGACACTTCTAATGACATTTTCACCTGTTGAGTGCCAACAAGAAGTGGTTTACTGAGAATGCTTTTAGATTGTTCTGTGACATTACACTACATAGTTGGTTAGCCTGTGACGGTGTTTGCAATCTGTATCAGTACTGTGTCAATTCAATTTATTTTTGTCCTGAGTGAAAATAACCCCAGAATTTCTACATATACAGCTGCAGCTTAAAAATGAACTTCCCCTTTAAAACCAAAACTGGCTAAGCTAATATCAATTATAAAAGCTGATTTATCAAAGTGGAATTTAATCCCTTTTTTAAGCTTGGTAACAAGACTGGAGGCGATTAAGATGAATATAGTGCCACGCTTGCTATATATATTTCAAAATCTTCCGAATGAGTTAACAGAAACGGATTTTAGAGAATGGGACAAATTTATATCTAGATACATATGGCAGGGTGCCAGACCGCGTATTAAATATAGAACTCTTCAATTGCCAAAAACAAAGTGCGGTCTAGGTTTACCTTGCCTTAAGAGCTATTACCCAGATGCTCAGTTGAAGGTCCTGCTGGGTTTGTGTGATCCAGATTATGTTGCGAAATGGAAAGACATTGAGGGGAAAACTGCACCACCAGTACAAGCTCTTTTGTGTGATGTGCAATTACAGAAAATCTGGAGACAAAATGTGAATCCTTGGCTGTGGGTGTCTCTGGGGCTGTGGTCCAAAATCCTGAAAAAGTACAACTTGATACAAAAATGCAGGGTATTGAGATGGATCGCATATGATACTGATTTAGCACCAAATGCAGTGGACAGCACATTTAAAATGTGGGAAAATGGCCCAAAAATGTATTGGGAAATAATTAAAAGAGATGAGGTAATGAGTTTTCAGCAAGTAAAAAGTTTTTGGTCTGGGCAATCAGGATTTTCATAGATACCTACAGCAAAGGTATTATATACAGCAAAAAATAAAATTAGGAATGTTAATATTTCTCAATTGAATATACTTAAAATTGTCTTGGCTTCATATAAATCAGAGTTAAGTAGTAAAGTTATTTCAAAACTATATGTAGCTTTAGAGGAGTTAAAAGGGGATGCCACAGGATATGTGAAGGGGAGGTGGGAGAGGGAAACAAACATTGAAATTTTGGAAGGGGATTGGGAACAAATGATTTCATATCAATGGAAAACAACTAGTTCCCTGTTTTGAAGAGAATATGGGTGGAAAAATGTAATATGTTTTTTTTTTATTACTCCTGCGTAAAGAAAGTATGCTGATACTAAATGTTGGAGGATATGTGGTGAGGATAAAGCAGATCACTTCCACATCTTCTGGGGTTGCCCCTTAATAATTCAATACTGGACTGAAATTAAAAAAGTTATAGATGAAGTACTACATATTAAAATTCCATTAAGGTTTGAAATTGTGTATCTGGGTAAAACTGAAATGTTGAATTTAAGAAAAGATGATTATAAAATTATGAGAATCATGCTCTTGGCTAGCAAAAAGGCATTCACCAGAACATGACGAACAGATCTGGTCCCCAAGGTGGAGGAATGGGTCGATGACATGCTGAATATATACATTATGGAGAAAGTGACCGCATCTGACAAATTCAGTAATATCTGGACGGGATGGCTACAATACATTAGACAATACAGATCAGATTTTATATAGGACTTTATTGCATATGTCAGGAACATTTCTATATATAAATCCCCCCCCTTCTGCTTGGAGAAGACTTTATTGTGACATTAAGTGGACTCTTGGATAAATAAGGATTTTGAATGATATTTCTGTACACCCTAGTTCGAAGCTACAGTGTTCTTGTTTTCTGAATAAAAACAGAAAAAAAAAAATGGCAAGCTCACCAAGCTCCTCCTCTAGTGTTGGTCTTGTGATGAATGTCGTTCCAGGTCACCTGGTCTTCTTCCCCCGTGGTTCTGGACATCCCAACAGTAAATATCATCTTCTGTTCAAATGCTTTTCTTAACAGTTGCAGCACATTGTGGCCCTCTTTGTTGTCTGGTAGATATGCCCTTCTCATGGTGCCACAGTATTTCTTTCCAGGGTTGGGGTGTTTCTCCTACAAAAGAACAGCAACACTTAAGCACGACCACATGTTAATAAAGTGTGTTTGAATAGTTAAAATCGGTACCGTTTGTATTCCATCTGGAATATGATAGGTGATGACGATTGTGCCACAGCCAGGGAATCCAGGGAGGGGTGAGGAACTTATGTTCCAAGACATGTTTCCATCAGGCTGGTCTCCCTGCATCTTACCAAAGACCTCTCTACAGATGGGACATATGTTCCCTGCAGTTTCAATGGCACGAGTCAAACAATGTTGACAAAATTCATGTTTACATTTGAGTTGTTTCTTATTGGTAAATGAGTCCATGCATATAGAGCACACTTCTTCCTTGCTTTCTCTTGTAGAACTTCCTGCTGTTGCTCCACCTCCTGTGGGCATTTCAGTGTTATCCATGTCAGCTTGTGACTGTCCACTGTCCCAGCTCACTTGTGGACCACTGCTCCCACTGGCACCAGCTCTAACATCATCTTCAGAATTGGACTCTTCCAGCTTTTCTGCTGCATCTTTGGTCTGGTCAGGATCCAGGTTTGCTAGGGTCCCAGGTGACATCATGATCTTCTGGTAGAGACGAAGAAGTGTTCTCACAGCATGGCTCTCCATGGAGGCTGCTCCTACACCTGATGTATGCCTAACTTTAATGGTGAGTTTACCCTGAATGATGCTCGATTCTTCAAAATCCACACCATACTTTGCTTTAATGTTGACGAGTTCTGTCTTTAAGGAAACATTCATCTTCTTCCAGTGTCTCTCATCCACTGATAGTCCACCATGAACGAACGGGTCTTCAATGTTCATGCCAATCTGTGGTCTGTTCTGGGACACCCACGCAGACTCTTCCCTCAAATTGCTCTGCATTAATTTATTCTGTGGCTGGTTTAAGCACTTGCTGATGATATCTTGATTTGGTTTTGGTCCACTTGTGGAAATTCCCTCAGGGGTCACTGTCAGCAAAAAATTAGCGTCATTTCCCTGGAGCATTTTCAGAGTGTCCATCAAATTATTTAGCTTTGCAGACTTGAGAGGAAAATAATCACCCCTGGATTCGCCTAAGCACCCTTGAACAAGACTTATGAAGTCATTGATAGCTTTAGTAGGATTTCCTCCTTGGTTTACGTTGAAGGACACCTTTGCTTCCGGTTCGATTCGAACGCCATTCTCTTCCTCTATACGTTTCATTTCCTGCCTGTAGATGTGGTACACATACCAGAAGTGCCCCAAAGGCACTAAGACATGCTGTGTCTCCCCATCTTCAGCAATAGATGCATCACTGTGTTCATCCTGGATAAAAGATGCAATATTTTAATAGAGTTTCTATTTTATTATTATTATTTTTGTTTTAACTGCACACTCAGCACAGAAATAATACGTACACATTTTGCAGCTGACAGTAAAGAGGGAACATTGGCTTCATCACCATTTGCCTTCTGAGGTCGTAGCTCCGATGGGGTCTGACCAACAGATATTATCTTGTATTTTTCATCTTTCCTCCTCAGTATTTGATCAGTTAGACCCTCTAACACACTGATGGCTTTAAAGGAAGAAAAACAAAATTAATCATAACCTAAATAATTTAAGTTACAGTGAATGATTCATTCTAACCAACGGTGTGGACAGCTCAACTAAAAGTTAACCCCAATAATCTCTAATCTGTGACATGAAAAGTTAATTGTGATAAAGTTAAATGCATAACCGCTAATATGTTAACTGAAAAGTTCACTGTGATAATACTAAACTGATATACTGCTAAAATCCACAGAAGCTGCTGATGACAGCTAACTTTTACTAAACACATTTAGCTTTGGCTTGTTTTCTGGCTTTACACTCCACCCTAACCAGGACTAGTGCGCTCTAGGACTAGTGGGAAACTCCCATTGTCAGTCATCATGTTGTACCTCCATCCTTTTCACCCCATTTTTTTCTCCTCTCCTTTTTCTGCCCTTGGCACCAGAGGACTTTAGTTGTTTTTTTGTTTTGTTTTTTGACATGATGGCATATAGCCTACTACCGTATTAAACCAAGTATAAAATGGCTCTGAAACATTTTCTAAAGACCAAATCAGGTTTTTTTAAGAACTACACAAGTTCAGTCAGTTTTTGTGTGTGTGTGTGTGTGTGTGTGTGTGTGTGTGTGTGTGTGTGTGTGTGTGTGTGTGTGTGTGTGTGTGTGTGTGTGTGTGTGTGTGTGTGTGTGTGTGTGTGTGTGTGTGTGTGTGTGTGTGTGTGTGTTTTGCTGTTTTGTCTGTTTGTTTGTTTTTGGTCGCATTATTCTTTATGGAACTCCCCCTACAGTTCAGGAGTACATATGTCACAAAATTGAAAAAAAATAAAAAAATAAATCACTGCCACGCAACGTTACCACTCTCCATGTGCATTTGTTTTTACACAAGCCGTGTCAAGAAAGAGACAATCCAGAAATACACAGAACAGAGTTTAGCTCAGGTGGATTTCTCTTTGTGTCTGTTTCTCTCAGTCTCTCCATCTGTCTCACATGTGCAATCACTCACCAGCTCACTTTAGTGAGCTGGATCTCAGACTACCTTACCAACAGGCCGCAGTTTGTCTGGGTGGGGGACTGCAGGTCTTCAACTCTGACTTGCAGTACTGGAGCACCTCAGGGCACAGTGCTCTCTCCTCTCCACCCTCTACACCATGGACTTTCGTTACAACTCCAATACATGTCACATGCAGAAGTTCTCAGATGACACTGCAATTGTGGCATGTATTCGGGAGGGGGACGAGAGCGAGTACAGAGGCCTGGTGAAGGACTTTGTGCAGTGGTGCCGGGTGAATAAGCTCCAGCTGAACATGTAAGAAATAAAGCCTTCATTGGCTGCCCGGTGCCTCAAAGTTTTAAAGTTTTAAATTGAATACTGTAACCCCCAGAATGGGTACCAATTGATGAGAAAACACGCTGTGTAAAATTTTGTTGATTCCTCCTGGCACTGGCTTATAAATTCAAGATGGCCTCCACAGGTGATGTTCAAGCTTTAGTTAGTATAGAGTTACATCACAGAAAATAGCAAAACTTCATTGCTTTTGATCTGAAGTAAAACTTGCCAAACCATCATCGTAATATGCATATGTCGTGGACATGAATGAGCGAAGCTCGTCAGCATCTCACCATGTCATTTAGGCAGTGGTGGGCACACTTCCGATAATCCGATAACAGATAATTATCGAAAATAAAGTTTTCATTATTGGATTATCTTTTTAGATAACTTTAAAAACCATTATTGGACTAATTATCTTCCGATGAATTGTCATCCGATAACTTTTAGACTGATAATGTAGTAAACCAAGCTGAACAGCAGCAAACATTTTTAAAATTTAAAATCAGCTGAGGCATACCTGTTGAAAGTTTTCTGAGAGATTTATAGTTCCATCCTCTGCAAACAGAAGCGAGCTAGTCTCAGGAGAAACCATTCTACTCTCTGCAGGCAAAGAAGAACTGGTCACAAAAAAAAAATAATTTTCTTTAACACCATACTGATATGCTGGCCATATCACCCAAGTCATCCACAGGCATACATTTTTAACTTGTGGTTCAAATTTTAACCAAACTAATTTCAGACAATCTCAGTACGTTCATGACAGGACAAATGCATTTCAGACACTCTGTTCAGGCTCCATGGACAACAGCATTAAACTCTAGTGCCTAAAACTCTCGTGAATATATTCTCTGGGTTTATAGAGGTTATTGTATTTGCGTTTGTTAAATTCCACGCATCTTAAATGTAGCAGACACAGATTATCTGGGATTTTGTTTTGGCACGTTTTTCAGGCCTCTACTGCCATCTACTGGCCAGTAGTATTCATGGCAGTATTCCCCTAAGTACTAAGCGTCTGGGCACCAGTAGATGGCAGTGTTCTATTTATTTTGACCCCGGTTATATCAGATGGTTGTCAAATCAACTTTTGGGCTTTGCAAATGGCTTTTTTTTTTTTTTTGGTTACAAATTAAGTTTAAAAGCAAAACAACAACAACAACAACAACAGCAGCAGCAAAAAACATTACAAGACAGCTCTGCGGTGTTTGCACATGCACAGTGCGAGCAGTTGGATGCTTGTAGCTCTTCAGGAGCAGGATACACTCACAACGGCCGACCAGAATAATATCAAACAGGTTTGATTTTCATTCGACTATACGATCGGCGATCAGGAGGTGGTCGTGAGATGTTAAACGCAGCTTGTTACTCCATGTACACTACACGATGCAGGACGTGCGATTAACCTGAAACTTGGTCCAAAAAATTCTCGCATCTGAAAAAAGGGCCAAAACTCGCACAGTGTAAAGCCAACATTTATGTGTCAACACAATATTGAGTGCACGTTTTACAACATCATAAAACGTGCACACGGCACAATATAATAAAACATGCGCACATTCTCTCCACATGCAAAACATTTTGCGATGACACTTCCAGGGCTCCATAAAAATGAATGTTTTTACAAATAAAAAATTGAATATTTTACAAAAGCACAATTATCTGTAAACACCAACACACGACACACGTCACATTAAAGTGTTGGTTTACATAATGAATGACTGAACCAATCAGTGTTTAGCAGAGGCACTTTTATCCAGAATCCTTTGCGCTCTGTCTGTGTTTGTTACAAAACCTCAGAATTAGTGCATTATTCAACATTAAAAGATATGTTATATTTTAACTTTGTACAAATGACAGAATTGACATTAATGGAGTTATTCTATCAGTATTCACACAAAACCATAAGTCAGGATGCCTTTATTTTTCAAGACCTCCGCCTGACCGGAGCATTGTGATTGGTAGAGAGCTGGGTTTGTGGCTGTTCTCAGGGTGCTTCAGTGCTGTAGCTGTGTAGCTTCTAGAAGGGGGCAGCATGTTCAAACATAGAACTGCTGACTCATTGTTTGGGTCTTTTGTGTGGTGTTTAAATTCAAATTCAGCTTGTTAGCAGTTGCAAATGTACCAGAGACAATACTGGAATTTATCGGTTATCTGTAACTTCCAATACATTTTTGGGTGGTTCATCAGTTTATCTTTATCAAAGATAACTTTTCAGTTATCTGATTATCTGTTATTGAAGTTAATTTTTTTGGTTATCTGTGCCCACCACTGCATTTAGGTCCTTCAGACTTTATTTTGAGTAAATGCTTCAGGGGAGCATAAGCATGGCAAAAACCTTTCAGCCCCCCAGACTCCCCGCCTTTTTAAGTATTTTTCTTTATTTGCCTCTCACACACCTGGAAAAGCTCCTTGCCATCTAATGTCCATGTCCTTTAGGTCCATCAGACTTTTTTCAGTAGAATGTTTCTTGAGAGCATGACTAAAACCTTTCAGCTTTCAGACCCCCCACCTTTTTAAACATTCTCCTTATTTTGCCTTTCAGCTTCTGGAGGGGCTCTGCCCCCCATAATCCCTACATTTTTAACTATTATTCTTTCTTTTTTTTTGCGTTTCAGCTGACCCCCTAATTAGAGCCCTCGTAACCCCCTGCCACTTTAAGTATTTTTTTTTAATGTAGATGTAAATTAATATTCAAAGTTTTCAGCTAGTTGACAGTAGGGCTGTACAATATGGCCAAATTATCATATCTCAATATTGTCATATATGTAAATTGTCATGTAAATGTCACTTATATACATGCTGTCCTCGAGACCAGGTACCTAAGTGGCTCTACACTCTCTCTCTCTCTCTCTCTCTCTCCCTCCCTCTCCCTCTCTCTCTAAAGATATTTCGGTGTACCTTAGTAAACACTAGTAGAGTTCCACCTTAGATTTGGAATGTACAATAGAAGATATACCTTAATGAATTTTCATTTCAATATGATATAACTAACATTTGATACAAAGTGCAGCAACAATGAAAATTATACATTCTTAAACAAAACAAATAATACCACACTTATTTTGCACTTATCATAAGGTTAGGATACTGTGCCCTCCAAAAGTCAATCAATCAATCAATTTTTTTTTTTATATAGCGCCAAATCACGAGAAACAGTTGCCCCAAGGTGCTTGCTTGCTTGCTTGCTAGCTAGCTAGCTAGCTAGCTAGCTAGCTAGCTAGCTAGCTAGCTAGCTAGCTAGATAGATAGATAGATAGATAGATAGATAGATAGATAGATAGATAGATAGATAGATAGATAGATAGATAGTTTTAATGTCCCCATGGGGAAATGTACTGTAAGGCAAGGCCATACAATAATTATGTAAAACCCCAACGGTCAAAACGACCCCCTGTGAGCAAGCACTTGGCTACAGTGGGAAGGAAAAACTCCCTTTTAACAGGAAGAAACCTCCAGCAGAACCAGGCTCAGGGAGGGGCAGTCTTCTGCTGGGACTGGTTGGGGCTGAGGGAGAGAACCAGGAAAAAGACATGCTGTGGAGGGGAGCAGAGATCGATCACTAATGATTAAATGCAGAGTGGTGCATACAGAGCAAAAAGAGAAAGAAACAGTGCATCATGGGAACCCCCCAGCAATCTACGTCTATAGCAGCATAACTAAGGGATGGTTCAGGGTCACCTGATCCAGCCCTAACTATAAGCTTTAGCAAAAAGGAAAGTTTTAAGCCTAATCTTAAAAGTAGAGAGGGTGTCTGTCTCCCTGATCTGAATTGGGAGCTGGTAAAAGTAATGGGACACTTGGAATTTCACAGATTTTAATTTGTTTATGCCATTTTAAATACAAGAAATACAATATATATATATATATATATATATATATATAAAGAATTAAAATTTCTAAAATTATTTTCCTCAAACTCAAACTGAAAGCAAATCTCTAAAACTTGATAAAACCTGTAAATAATAATCAGTTTTACTGCCACGTTTCTTTAGAGAAGTCAGGGGATGGAAAGATGAACATTTCCAGTTCACTGAATATGTCTTGGACTTTATTTACATCAATTATGAAGAAATACAAAAGTTTCTTTCACCAAAACATCAAATCTAGGCTTTCATCTCAAATGTACTTTCTGTCAAATTGTAGCTGAACTTTCAGGTCTTTTTAAGAAAATCTTCCTCTACACCACTTCATCAGGAAGCAGGATTTTATATTTGTAATTCATTTATATCAAGTTGTAGAGATTTGCTTTCAGTTTCAGTTAAGGAAGATCATTTTAGAAAAAACAATGTATTTGAAATGGAATAAACAAATTAAAATGTGTGAAATACCAAGTGTTCCAATACTTTTGAGGGCAATTGAGAGACACTGAGGAGCAGCATCTTACATCTCATATGTAGTCAGTGGTGGGCACAGCTAACCAAAAAATTAGCTTCCATAACAGATAATGAGCTAACTGAAAAGTTATTTTTTATAAAGCTAAACCAATAAACCACCCAAAAATTTAGCGGAAGCTACAGATAACCGATAACAAGCTGATTTTGAGTTTTAACACCACAATCGCTTCTGGTAGCATCAAAGGCGACTACAGACCCAAACAATGAATCAGCACTTGTGTCTTTGAGCACCCTGCCCACTGCTGGAAGCTCCTATTTACTCCATAACTTCCAGCAGCAAAGCTCAACTCTCTACTCAGTAACAGTGTTGCCGTGAGGCGGAGGTCTTGAAAAATAACGCAGTGCTGACTTATGGTTTGGTTTATAAATAAAATTAATACTGATAGAATAACTCCATTAATGTCAATTCTGTCATTTGTACAAAGTTAAAATATAACATATCTTTTAATGTTGAATAATGCACTAATTCTGAAGTTTTGTAACAAACACAGACAGATGGCAAGGGATTATGGGTAAAAACTGCCTCCGCTAACACTGATTGGTTGACTCATTCATTCTATGTTTCTGTGTAGGCTCTCAGTTGTCCAGGTGGTTTCCATATTAGAGAGGCTTGAATCTTCGACTGGCGTCAAGCAACCCAGTCCAGTCGAAGATTCAAGCCTCTCTACTATCATTCATTCTATGTAAACCAACAAGTTAATGTGAGGTGTGTCGTGTGTTGGTGTTTACAGATAAATGTGCTTTTGTAAAATATGCCATTTTTTTATTTGCAAAAAAAAAAAGTCAAGTTGTAATTAGATAACCGTCTGATATAACTGTTGCCAAAATAAATAGAACACTGCCAACTACTGGACGCTCAGTACTTGGGCGAATACTGCCATGAACACTACTGGCCAGTAGATGGCAGTAGAGACCATGAACACTTGCCAAAACAAAATTCCAGATAATCCCTGTCTGCTACGTTTAAGATGCGTGGAATTGTTTCTGTGTAGGCTCTCAGTTGTCCAGGTGGTTTCCATAGTAGAGAAGCTTGAATCTTCGACTGGACTGGGTTGCTTGACGCGAGGCATCTATCTCGCGTCAAGCAACCCAGTCCAGTCGAAATTAGTTTGGTTAAAAATTTAACCATAAGTTAAAAATGTATGCCTCTGGATGACTCGGGTGATATTGCCAGCGTATCAGTATGGGGTCAAAAGAAATTAGCTTTTTTCTTTTTTGTGACCAGTTCTCCTTTGCCTGCAAAGGATAGAGTGGTTTCTTCTAGAACCAGCTCTGTTTACGGAGAATAGAACTGTGCATCCACTATAAAACATTTAACAGGTAGGCACCTAACTGATTTTAGATTTCATAGATGTTTGTAACTATTCAGCTTTGTTTACCATGTCTGCAAAAATACGATAGCCTTATGATCAGGCAAATAATGTGGTGCAGTTTTCTATATGATTGGGACCATCTTTTAATTTAGACCAGGGTTGGGCAGCTTGCTCCAGAAAGGGCCAAGAGGGTGCAGGTTTTCTTTGCAGCCACTGACTCCACCAGGTGATTTCACTGATTAATATCACTTTGAGCAGATGGAATCAGTTAATCAGTGAAATCACCTGGAGGAGTCAGTGGCTGCAAAGAAAACCTGCACCCTCTTAGCCCTTTCTGGAGCAAGTTGCCCAACCCTGGTCTAAATTAAAAGATGGTCCAATCATATAGAAAACTACACCACATTTTTTGCCTGATCATAAAGATTCCAAAAAAGGTATAGTTTGGACTATCTGTGACTGAATGTTACGGAGTTATGAGGTAAAAGCAGGAAGAATGTTGACAAAGGTCAGTTTCAGTTTGTACAGGGGTCAAAAGTTAAAGTTGCTCCATTAATTTAGCTCCAGCTGCATTTGTGCAGAATTTGATGCTTGTATCACTATTTGAAGGATTGTTTCAGTTATCTGCTGCACCAATAAACCAATAGAGAATGAACCAGCTGCTGTCTGTTAGCTTAAATGTGCATATAAGCAACCCAAATTAAAGGAGAAATGCTGCTTTTAACAACCTGGACCTCATTTCTGGCATAAAATACGGTCTGATTAGAAGTCCATAGTTCAAACAACATGTTCAGTTCAAATCTGAAGCAAACATTTTCTTCTTCTACTAAGGTGGATTAGAAGTTTTTGTGGTACACAGCACTAACTACTGGACAGGAGGAACCTATCAGTCAATGTGACTTACTGATTTGAAAATGCAGCTCTTTCAACCAGAAGTGTGGTGCTATGACATGTCAATCATCTGTGTCCAATCAGATTTCAGGAGAGTCCAGTGAAACCCCGGCCTCTACTCTAGCTCCACCCATGCCAGGAAGTGTTTGACATTTGAACATTTCCTGTTTCACTGTGACTGATAAATTAGCACTTCCTGTTTGAGTGTGAGCTTGCCCTTGAGTTCCCGCGAGATTCCATGGGATCTCGTCTGTCAATCCCACTGAACTATACACTACGTGGAATGGCCATCATGGCTGAGCGAGTGAAGCCAAGCCGCTGCATTGTCGGCCATCTTGCGTCCCCCAAAAGGCACAAACGCCGCACAGTGGAATCAGGTCGATAGTATAGGGTCAAACTCACCAATTTCTGCAGAATGAAGCCCTTCGTCGAGTCGTTATGTAATATTATTGAGCTCTGTTGAGGCCATTTGTAAGACTTGTACATGCAGTGTAGTTTTTGATAGATTACTAAAGTAAATAGAAACAAAAACTTGTTAAATCTATGGCCATTATAAGCTCTTGCAATGCAACACTATTTGAATACTTTATATCATATTATATGCTTGTGAACACGCACAAAGCCCCCCCCCCCACACACACACACACATAATGTTCATTTGACACAACACAACACAACACACACACACACACACACACACACACACTCTCACTCACTCAAAACACCCCCCAAACGGTGCACATCAACCACAATCAAATGCACAAATACTTTTTAATGTCGTGCACACATGCAGAAAGGCACACAAGTAATTGGTCAATCAGTTAAAGTAAATATTAGAATGTATTTTAGTTTTGCAGAAGTAGGAACATTGGAACAAATCACAATCACAGTTGATGTAAAGCAGTCAATCCATTCACAGATGTCAATGTGCACTCTATCAAATTGAAAATTAAATATGTGAGAGATTTAGTGTTTGAAACAAAATACAACTAGAGCAATGGCCCAATTTTAAATGAGCTTTTTACAGTTGTTTACATTTCTGAACTTTACAGCATCTGATTAACACATTTTGAAAAATAGCTTTTTATGTATGTACAGAGCGTGTACTCACTTTCATCATCAGATGGAGCAGCATCTTATTTGGATCCAAAATAAAAAATAGTATAGTAATATTATTTGATAATGCTCTATAGAAGTTGACATTTTCAAAGAAGCCAGACCAAGTTAGAGGCTGAAAATTTCAAAATGTATATTACATTATATGTATTATATATGTATTATTATTATTATTATTATTATATTAGATCATATTACATATATTATATATATTATATTATTATTATTATATATATATGTTTTATTGTATAATATATGTATATTACTTGGGGCAACTGTTTGTTGTGATTTGGCGCTATATAAATAAAATTGATTGATTGATTGATTGATTGATTACTGAATCTGGCCTGTCAACTTCATGGAAAACGCATAATAATAAAGCAAAACTGAAAATCCTGAAAGTCCTCTCCCACGATTTTCACGAGTATCACGATTCGTGCAATTAATTGCAGTGCAAGACGGCATTTTGCGGTGCAAACAAAGCTAAATCAAATCAAACAAAGCTAAATCGGCGATTATTAATCTAAATTTTGCGTGTGCGATGAGCATCTCTTTTTATATCGCCATTCGAAGTTCTGGGGGACACAAGATGGCGTTTTCTGTACTTCCGCTGGCTTCACGCCTCAGCGGCCAATCAAGGTACAGTGATCGATCGGGCCCATTCTACGTAGCGTATAGTTTAGTGGTCAATCCAGGAAGTGTTTGACATTTGAGCATTTCCTGTTTTACTGTGGATTTGAAAACTGGCACTTCCTGTTTAGGACTCCCTTTACCATGAGTGAGCTTCCCACCACTGCGCAACGCTTCGTTCATATTAATGACTATGACACTACACAGGCTCTTACTGGCTGATTTCTGGTATGATATTTTTCCATAACAGACCGTAACCATGACAATTGGTCCAGATCACGTATCACATTTGTGTCTCTGTTTACAATTTTCACAGCTCAGAATAGAACAAAAGTGAACAAAGAAATTATGAGCGATGAAGAGGACCTTTCTCAGAGCGAATTTTATTACACTGGTTTGAATTGGAGGAAGTAACAGCAAACGAAATGGAAGTGCACATGCAAAATGAAGACAAACAAGATGAAAACACAGCTTCGAACAGCTATATAATAAACGAATTACTGCACTGCGCTCGGTCCATACTGTCAATACCACGGTCTGATATTTTCCTGTACAGACCTCGCACTCTGTTAATAACACTTTAATATTTTTTTAAGTTAGCGGTTTCATATGATTAAATAACTTGAACATGGAAACAAATTTTGATGAAAGTCTGTACACAAACAGAGGTTTTACAGCCCTGTGTACCTCCAAAAATGTATTTATACAAACAAAATTTTACACAGCGTGTTTTCTCATCAATTGGAACCTATTCAGGGGCCAGAGTATAAAATTTCACAACTCTGCAAAATAAGGACCATCCTACTGGTAAGGGGGAGAGTTCTCCGCAAAACAAGTCATTTAGCCATTACAGTTACTCCCAAACTGTAAAATTAAGGTAAAAAGTTACTTAGTTCCCCTTTAAGACAATGTGAAAATAATCCTAATAAAAGGACACCGAGTACAATAGTGGTGCAATAAGCAGTAGGGCAACTCCTATAAATCGCCATTGTCTAAGCCAGGGGTTTTCAAAGTGTGGGAGAGTGAGCCCCCCCCCCGAAAACAAATGAATAACTGCCCCCCCGACACACATACACACAATTCCAACATCTTCGTGTGTTTCTTTTTATTCTTTTAAACATCTTTAACACATTTTAAAAGTATATGTATGTTTTTAAGGAACTGCCTATGCATTTACACATTTTACAGCCTTAGTAAACATTTTAAGCATGTGTTTTTAAAGAACTTTCTATTCTTCTATTATTATCTTTTGCCGTATTTTAAACATTTTTTAAACATTTAAACATTTCTGTGTGTTTTTAAACGTCTTTGGCATAACTAACTCATTTTAACATAAATAATAAGGGATGGGTATTGATAAGATTTTATCGATATCGATGCCATTATCGATTCCGCTTATCGATCGGATTTCTTATCGATTCCCTTATCAACACCTCCTGTGAATTTTCTGTGTACTAAAAGTAGGCTTTACAGGTTTTTTATGTCAATAACATAGATAACATCTTAAAGTAAATAAATATGAAATTGGTCACTGGATCACTGATCTCTGGACATAAATAAAAATAAACTAAATCTATAGTTTTTCTCAAAAGCATTTCCTTTCAGACACAAATGGCATGAATCTAACTCCATAACTGAGCTGAGCTCTTACACCCGGCTGTGCTGCAAGTCAACATCAATGTCATTCATAAAGAATGCAGGACTTCTAATTTAAAACGTTTTAAAAAAATGTTTTAGTCTCGTGTCTGTGTTACAACGTTTGAAAAGAGGTGTCATTTGATTTAAACAGTGATTTGCTGTGAAGTTATTCATTCCGACTGAACTCTGTCTCGGCAGAGAGCGGCACATTGTTTGGAGCTGTGCAAACGGAACGGAGGACGATTCTCGTTTCTTCCCGGCAACAAGAAAAGAGTCCCAGTTAGTGACTTTAATCCGCACTTTAATCCCCGGGGGGGGGGGGGGGGGGGGGGGGGGCCTCACAGTTTGAAAACCACTGGTCTAAGCAATGGGCAACTCTGGCTGTAGTTTAGTTCATCAGTACTAAGGGGCCCATGACTGTCCTGGGGTCCCACACAGTTGCCTGTCTTGCCTGTTGGCAAGCAGCTCCTCTGGTCATAAAAAAAGAAAATTCAGACATACAAACCTGAAGCTGGTCTAATACTCATCTCAACCGTCCCGTCTTCTGACACATTTTTAACAGTGCAGTATTCGCCTCTCTTGTTTCTGTTGAATTGTGTCTGCAGAGTTATCTGAAGATCCTTTTTACGTGCATCTGGCTGTAGCTTATCTCCTTCCCACTTTACAGATAGAGTAATTAAAACTTCCTGCGTGTTCTCTGCTGTCATCGAATCCTGAAACATATCAGCCCATTGAAGTTACAGCAACACAAAGACCAAATGTGCTGAGCAACTGGAAACGCACAATATAATCTGACAAATCACGACTGAAGACGCATTTGTTTTCTATTTTATATGAGGTCTGTTAGATAAGTATCGGACCTTTTTATTTTTTGCAAAAACCTGATGGAGTTGAATCACGTGTGCTTGCATCAGCCAAACTCAAACCTTCGTGTGCACGCGTGAACTTTTTCACGCCTGTCGATTGCGTCATTTGCTGGTAAGCAGCCTTTGTGTGGGACGTGTGTAGTGCGCTCAGCAGATTTTCATTGCAAGGAAAAAGACGGAACAACTGGAGCAGCGCCGCATCAAATTTTGCCAGACAGTGGGTGACAGCCAGGTGGAAACCATTCTGATGATTCAGACGGCTTTTGGTGACAATGCTCTGGGCATCACACAGATTAAGGAGTGGTACAACCGGTTTAAAGACGTCCACACAACGGTGGAGAGCGAGCCATGCTCCAGTTGGCCATCGACATGCAGAAATGACCAGATCATTTCCAAAGTGAACGCTGTGGTGATGCGGGACCGTCGTGTGACTCTCCGAAAATTGCGGAAGAGGTGGATATCAGCACTTTTTCAGCACATTCCACTGTGACAGAAGATTTGGCCATGAAAAGAGTGGTGGTGAAATTCGTGCCGAAGCTGCTGACGGCGGAGCAAAAGCACCTTCGTGTTGAAGTCTCACAGGACATGCTGTGACATGCCCACCTCTTCCACAAATTCTCGGATAGTCACATGACTGAAAAGTCACCGAAAGCCATCTGAATCATCCAAATGGTTTCCACCTGGCTGTCGCCCAGTTTCTGGCAAAATTTGATGCGGCGCTGCTCCAGTCGTTCCGTCTTTTTCCTTGCAATGAAAATCTGCCGAGCACACTACACGTCCTCACACAAAGGCTGCTTACCCGCAAATGACGCATTCGACAGGTGTTGAAAAAGTTCACGCATGCACACGAAGGTTCAAGGTTGGCTGATGCAAGCACACGTGATTCAAATCCATCAGGTTTTTGCAAAAAATAAAAAGGTCAGATACTTTTCTAACAGACCTCGTATAATTAACATATTGTTTTACTATGCTTTTTATTCTTTTTACTTTATTATGCTTTTAATCTTTTCACGATGCTCTTTGATCTTTTGGTTTAATTTGTTTGGTTTTTTTGTAGTTGTTTCCTATAAAGCGCCTTGAGGTGACGCTGTCGTGATTTGGCGCTCTATAAGTTCAATGAATTGAATTGAAATTTCATCAATCTGCTCACATACAACCCCTGGCAATAATTATGGAATCACCGGCCTCGGAGGATGTTCATTCGGTTGTTTAATTTTGTAGAAAAAAGCAGATCACAGACATGACACAAAACTAAAGTCAATGTTGCAAAAGATGTTGGTTGTTCACAGTCAGCTGTGTCTAAACTCTGGACCAAATACAAACAACATGGGAAGGTTGTTAAAGGCAAACATACTGGTAGACCAAGGAAGACATCAAAGCGTCAAGACAAAAACGTAAAGCAATATGTCTCAAAAATCAAAAATGCACAACAAAACAAATGAGGAACAAATGGGAGGAAACTGGAGTCAACGTATGTGACCGAACTGTAAGAAACCGCCTAAAGGAAATGGGATTTACATACAGAAAAGCTCAACGAAAGCCATCATTAACACCTAAACAGAAAAAAACAAGGTTACAATGGGCTAAGGAAAAGCAATCGTGGACTGTGGATGACTGGATGAAAGTCATATTCAGTGATGAATCTCGAATCTGCATTGGGCAAGGTGATGATGCTGGAACTTTTGTTTGGTGCCGTTCCAATGAGAATTTATAAAGATGACTGCCTGAAGAGAACATGTAAATTTCCATAGTCATTGATGATATGGGGCTGCATGTCAGGTAAAGGCACTGGGGAGATGGCTGTCATTACATCATCAATAAATGCACAAGTTTATGTTGATATTTTGGACACTTTTCTTATCCCATCAATTGAAAGGATGTTTGGGGATGATGAAAACATTTTTCAAGATGATAATGCATCTTGCCATAGAGCAAAAACTGTGAAAACATTCCTTGCAAAAAGACACATAGGGTCAATGTCATGGCCTGCAAATAGTCCAGATCTTAATCCAATTGAAAATCTTTGGTGGAAGTTGAAGAAAATGGTCCATGACAAGGCTCCAACCTGCAAAGCTGATCTGGCAACAGCAATCAGAGAAAGTTGGAGCCAGATTGATGAAGAGTACTGTTTGTCACTCATTAAGTCCATGCCTCAGAGACTGCAAGCTGTTATAAAAGCCAGAGGTGGTGCAACAAAATACTAGTGATGTGTTGGAGCGTTCTTTTGTTTTTCATGATTCCATAATTTTTTCCTCAGAATTGAGTGATTCCATATTTTGTTTCCCTCTGCTTGGTCTAAAAAAGTAACCGTTACTGACTGCCACAATTTTTTTCCTGATTTCTTACAGTGTTTCTTAAAGCCAGAAAGCTGCCATCTGAAATGACTTTAGTTTTGTGTCATGTCTGTGATCTGCTTTTTTTCTACAAAATTAAACAACTGAATGAACATCCTCCGAGGCCGGTGATTCCATAATTTTTGCCAGGGGTTGTATATAATGCAATGGATAAAATACAAATTTAGCTCTTGGACACATTAAATCGATAAGAGGATTTCTCTGTGCTCGATCCAAAGTCATCCAGGGTTACATCTGGCTCCAGGTCTTAAGTTTGACTGAGTAGAGTATACATATATTAATACAAATGTGGGCCGTAACAAAATAAACACACACACACACACCAAAACAATTATAATGCAATAATGATAAAATACTCGTACGTTTGTGGATTTTTTTAGCCCAATTTTGCATGTTTTTTTGTGTTTGTTTTTTACGTCCTCATCAAGCAGCCGGTCGCGGCGCTGCGAAGGGAGAGCACGCGCATTGTGTTCTGTGTGTGTCTGTTTATAAGAACCTTCTCGCCCAGAAGAAAAAAAGAGCGCCAACAACTACCAGTGATGCCGGTAACGGCACTGAGCTTTACAAAGACATTTTTATGCTTTTTTTCTCTGAGCCGCTAAAGTGTGAGTGCTTTCTTTTCAGTGAGAGCAAGGGCAGCCAATCAAACAACGGCAACCGATCAGCGCCAACACCTACGTGCATTTCATAATGAGGTTGCCAAATAAGCTCCAAAACGACGACATTAAATGCAAACGAAGCATGCTAAACCCAGCATAGTAACATAGCTGTTTCAGAGAGCCTTTTAGGAAGGTTCTGAGCCATTACAGATCCAACCAATTTTTTGGGGGCTACATATCACATCACAGAACAAGGATTAATGTCCCATTCAACCTCTCTCTATCACCTTTAAATAAAACAGGGAGATGAAGTGGAGGTTTAAGAGTCACTAGGTGTTCACAGGAAACAGTTATTTCTATATTTATTTATTTATGTTTACTGTTATTTGGTTTTATCTTTTCTGTTCTGTTTTATCAGGTTCTTTTTGTCTGTTTCTCTGAAATTGTATTGTAGCATTACTAGTTATTATTACTATTATTGTTGTTGTTGCTATTATTATTAATATAGAAATAAAAATAAATAAATATTACAATTTGTAATACATGTGACTTTTATGACAAATGCTGAGCCATTAATTATACAGAAAAAAATGCACACAACGTGCTGAGATGCAAACAGCTTAATGCTAACTTTAACATTTAAAACGCCATAGACATGCTAATGCGTTAGCATCAGTCCCATTTTTAAGTTATAAAATACATCTATCAACTGTTTCAGCAGACCATAACAGGTTGGTTTAACACAAAAAGGTAAATATTACTCACAGGCATATGTTCTTTAGGGTTTTAGCTGGGAAAAATTAAGATAAAGCAAAATAAAACTAAGAACTGAAGCAGCATATCAAAGCATTGCTTCACTGATTCAAGGTTCAAAGCAAAGCCACACCCTGCTCTACTTGGGGAGTGTCTACCAATGTTCCCACAAAGACAGGGAGGAGAAGGACCGTGGCTCATGGCAAGCAGTAAACAGAGGGGAGAGGAGTGAAAATTCACACAGTCCCTTCCTCCGTGGTGCGGCGCCATCCACACTGACACTGCTGCTGCTTTGATTAGCGCAGAATGGGATGTTGCTTTGACAGTGAGAATATCATATTTTGGCCCCAAAACACACGACACCACGTGCACACAGGTCTGTTAGAAAACTATCCGACCTTTTTAGTTTTTGCAAAAACCATATGGATTTGAATCACGTGTGATTGCATCAGCCAAGTTTGAACCTTCGTGCGCATGTGTGAGTTTTTTCACGCCTGTCGGTTGCGTCATTCGCCTGTGAGCAGGCTTTGTGTGAGCAGTGGTCCACCCCTCTCGTCGGATTTTTATTGCGAATAAAATGTCTGAATGATTTGGAGCTTTGCTTCCACAGAAATGGCAGAAGACGTGGACATCAGCACTTTTTCGGCACATTCCACTGTTACAGGAGTTTTTGTCATGGAAAGAGGAGCGGAGGAATGCGCCACAGAGTCGCGAATGGCGCGGGACAAAAGCACCTCTGTGTTGGTCTCACAGGACAGCTTTCAGATGGCTTTCGGTGGCTTTTCAGTCGTGTGAATATCCGAGAAATTGTGCATGAGCTGGACATGCCAGAACATGTCCTGTGAGGCTTCATCACGGCGTTGCTTTGCGCCATGCGGCTCTGTCCTGACGCGCAAATTTCTCCGCACGTCTGTCTCAATGTGCCGAAAAAGTGCTGATGTCCACGTCTTCTGCAATTTCTGTGGTAGTCAGACGATGTCCCGGATCAACACAGCGTTCAGTTTGGAAGTGAACAGCACATTCCACTGTTACAGGAGTTTTTGTCATGGAAAGAGGAGCGGCGTCAGACGACGTCCCGGATCAACAAAGCCTTCACTTTGGAAATGATCTGGTTGTTTCAGCGGGGTTTCAGCCTGTCGATCGGCGCTCGGAGTGCGCCGCACTCTCAGCCGCTGTGGGCGGTCTTTAAACCGGCTGGAGCACTCCTTAATCTGTGTAATCCCAATAAAATCGTCCCTGAAAGCCATCTGAATTTTCCGAATGGTGTCCACCTGCAGGTCTCTCAGTTTCTGGAAAAATTTGATGCAGCGAAGCTCCAAATCGTTCAGACATTTTATTTGTAATAAAAATCCGACGAGAGGGTGGACCACTGCTCACACAAAGCCTGCTCACAGGCAAATGACGCAACCGACAGGCGTGAAAAACTCACGCATGCGCACGAAGGTTCAAGCTTGGCTGATGCAATCACACGTGATTCAAATCCATATGGTTTTTGCAAAAAATAAAAAGGTCGGATAGTTTTCTAACAGACCTCGTATGTGTGGTTAAATTTTCCAAATGACGGAAATCTGTCGTGGTGACGGAAAACTTTAACCCATGCCATAGGTTTTCTGTTCAGACTCGGAACAGCCGATATGAAGCCCGTATCTCAGCTTCGCCCTGTTAAAATATGTTAAAATATCTTAAACTAAGAAGTAAAAAAAAAAAAAAACAAAAACAACTGCCCCCTGTATCGTTGTCATGGAGGAGGAAACTTTTGACAGCCAAACCATTTTTTTGTACCAGACTGTAAACATGTTTATTTCTGCTCTAAAGTTGGACATTTTAACACAGAGTCCTGCAGGAATGTGATCTGTTTCGGAGCCAACCTCAAGTGTTCCAAAAAGGAACTGCAGCTTTTTGTACTTCCAATAAGGGTTCCTTTGATGCCCTCAAAGTTCATTGCTTGGATATAACCTACCACAGACTGGACTCCTTTTCCTTGAGTTCCAACAGAAATGGCTGA
The DNA here is from genome assembly GCF_902500255.1 of Thalassophryne amazonica. Classification (NCBI taxonomy): domain Eukaryota; kingdom Metazoa; phylum Chordata; class Actinopteri; order Batrachoidiformes; family Batrachoididae; genus Thalassophryne; species Thalassophryne amazonica. The sequence goes on along the minus strand of NC_047105.1, from coordinate 73,782,694 downwards.
TTCATTCAACATAACACTAACCATAAATCGCCAGAATGCGCAGAAGGCATGAAAAAAAGTGCCAGATGCGACCTTGGTGGCTACTACGTCGCTGTATTACGTTACGAATCCATGTGTATTGATTTCTAACACAAAACTGTAAAAAAGGGGGGATAATTATAAGTATAAAGATGACTGAGTATATAATCAGAGCAGTAAAATTATCAGTCAGCGTGAATGCCACATTCTAATCCAATTACATTTTTCTGTGAATTTGACTGGTTAAGCGTGTGAGATTTCAAACCATATAATATCAGGGTAACAGTGGCAAAATATTCAACCGTTTCACATTTGGATGTATTACTCTGCGCCCTGATCAGTGTTCTGACGAGATGTCATTCCTGTCGAATGTCATTCTTGCCCTCCGCGCAACTGCGCAATATTGTCGGGACGTGGAACTGTCGATTTATGTGACAAGACGCACAATTCAACAGAACACCGGTTTCGTGCCCTGCTAGCTGTTAGCTGAGAGCGAGAGAAAGTCATGTACCGCTGTCGCCTAAATGAGTGAATTTAAACTACCATACGAAAGTATTGATGTGGATTCTGATACAGAATTACCATTTCACATTTGATGGATTTGATGGATTTTCATGTTTGATGGATTACTCCGCACCCTGACCACTGTTGGAGTGACACTGCCTAGGCTCGACGGTAAGCCTCGCTGACCAAATGACCTACAGAAAAATAAACCATGCAAATGATGGAATTGAATTAGAATGGGAATAACCCCCTTGTATCTGATGATTTGCAGACGTTCATGCCGTTATACGGTCGCAAATAGCCATTTTACCAGCTCCGCTAACGGGTCGCCATAAAACTCCTTTTCACCAGCTCTGCTAATGGGTCACTGGTAAAGCTCTATTTGCAACTGTATAACCAGCATGACCATGTGCAAGCCTTCAGACACAACAGGGTTATTCCCTAATTAACCCCCACCAGCACTGACCCTGTGACTGTGTACAGTTATTCTCACCAGCTGCTGCTGCCGATACACCTGGAAAGAAGTACTGGATTATTCCCACACTTATATTGCTATGTCTAATAAAAATAATAAAAATACACACTTTTATTTGTAATTAGGACACTGAACTGCACCATTTTTTCAGAAATGCAAGTAGAATTGCTTAAATTCTGCTTGCTGCTTAAATTTCCAATTCTGCTTAAATAAGCAGAATTGGAAAGTATGAGTTCTACAGTATTCTGATATCATAAAAAAAAAATCTATTTTCATCCACTTAAAGTTCTGGATCGGCAGCAGCGATCCAGAACTTTAAGTGGATGAAAATTTCAAAGGTAAATGCAGCAGTGAAATGCAGAAGTGCTAATGGCGGCTTGTGCTTCTTTTTAAAAAAATTTTCAAGAGTCCAAATGATCAGCGATATTAATAACATTTAAAACCCTTTAAAACCAGAAAATATGAATTCTACAGGTACATTTGACACTGTTCTTTTGTTATGCCTTTTTTATGATTTGTTGCTTTTCTCTATGTGTGTTGTTGGTTTGTTTTGTTTTTCATGTCTGAAATAAAACTTTCATTCATTCATTTTGGGACAGGTCTCCCCCACCTCTAGACACTTATTTTTATCCCGAACTATATAGTGTCGCCTTCATAATTACTTACATTTACTTTATCCGACATTTTGAGTCTTCCCCTGCAAAAAGAGAAACGTTTTAACATGAAGCCACAGTTTTCAAGAAAATCATAAAACGCTGTTGACACAAATAACCCTCATTAATCTGACGGGTTTATACAAAAAGACAACGCAGTGAAGAAATCCTTTCGCTTTCGATTTCAGACAGAACAGACATCACTTTATTCATTTCCATTCACATTCTCTGAAACATTATAAAGGTCTGAGGCGTTCAATGTACTTCATGAACACGAACAAAACCAGAAACGTCGAATAAAACCGTATATAATTTACCTTAAAGCTCGCCAGCTGCGTCTTCCTGGCAAAAGTGAAAGCGCTTGTCAGGACCGGTGACGTCACCGGTGGAGGCGGAGCTGGGGCAAGAGTTTAAAAAAATGTACAAAAATGAATAAAATCTTGTTTGATTTCGTTTGGAAAAGGAAAATGTCATCAATTATAGGCTTCTGTTGAAATGAGTGGAGAAACTGGGACTGGTGCAATATTTTGTTGTTGCCTCCATTCACTGCTTCCTGTTGGAGTGTAGTGGACGCGACAGAGACTAATCCACGGGCGGAGTGTGGGCGTGTTGGCACAAACCATTTGGAGAATGGGGGGTTCAGCTGAAACCATTTCAAATTTTTGCCCATGTATGAAATGCAACTATTAGTGCAGCAGATAACAGAATATTTACAGAGGAATCCTGCAAATGGTGACAGAGCAAAAGTTAAAGTTTGGTGGAAAGTGGTGCAAATTATTGGTTGAGCTGATAGGATTCATAAATAGAATAGTTCTGACTGTGCTAATTGTTTGGTCTCCAAAGTAAAGGTCAAGCAATGTCGACATCCACTGGATTCTATGACGTGACATTTTACCCCGTAATGTGATAACTAATGTAATAACATTGTGCAAAGTATTCTTTTTAAAACCCTATCAACTCAACCAATAATTTGCATCACTTTTTACCAAAATTGGAGCAACATTAACTTTTTACCCCTATACAAACTGAAATTGATCTTTGTCTCCATTCTTGCTGTTTTTACCTCATAACTCCATAACATCCCTCAATGAAGAAAGTGTGTCAACCTTGGCAGGTGAATTAAGGTGCCCTGACACTTGCACACACATTGTGGTAACGATCCCACCCGCTGTGTTCCCAGCTGGACGCCGTGTTTTGTTCTACTGGCTGCCCCGCGTTATGCACTGGATGCTGCGTATATAAAATCATTTTGTTGAGGATTAATCTTTTTCTGTCCGAGTTGTCTGTTGAAAACGGCTCTAATCGCTATCGGAATCACAGAGGAGCGCTCCAGCTGCTGCTTTCCTCACGCGTGTGCATGTTTAATTACGTGGAGAATGCATCTGGAGCCGTCTAAAAAGGTAATTATTTATAATGTTTACATTGTAATAGCTTGGTGAAACAGTTACTTCTTGTGTGCAGCTGTAAAAGTATGTTTATGATAGAATCGTTTAGACGAGCTGCGCTCTGATGCGGTGCGCAGACGCAATCACTAGCACTCACATGCAGTGTTTTTGACTTGTTTGCCCTTACCAAAAAATAGTACTGATAAGTATATAAAAAGTAAACTGGAAGTATACTTGGAACATACTTGCATGTACTACTTTTTGGTAAGGGTGCATAATGTTCACATGAAGTTCAAGTAGTTAATGCGTGATGGATATTTTTAACATTTCAAAATTTTCTTTGCGTACTTGCACAAAACTGCGCACACTTTACAAGAAGTTTATTTTCGTGCACAGCAGAGCACACGCAAATGATCAAAGTCGTCAAAGTGTCAGGGGGCCTTTAGTCAGCTCAAACGGGTAATCTATGCCTAGTAAATGAATTCAGGTGATATTGGTGATTTTGTGTTTATATTTGATAAATGTCACATTTGATTTTCACCATGAAGAAATGGTTACATCATCCAATGTCAAATTTAGTCACTGACTAGTCCACCAATGATTTTAATGAGTCGTCCCAACCCGAGTATTGTTAAATCTGCAAGGTCCAGAGAGGTGTGAACATGATCCCATAATTTCAGGCTGTTGGCCCTAACTTTACAACCAATAAAAGTCTTGATAAGTAAGTAAAATCACACTGGTTAATTGACATTCAAGATAGTAAGTTGAATTCTGGACTCCAGCCATGGCCTTGGTCTCGAAACTTGCAGCACTGAATCATCTTCAATCACTTACTCCAAATGAAGGTCATGGAGGGCGAGCCTGGAGCCTTTACCAGTAGTCAGGACGTGAGGCCGAGCACACCCTGAACAGGACACCAGTCTGTTGCAAGGCCAAAAGTGCAGCATTGGTCTTGGATGTTGCCTTGCTCCATGTTGTTTTTTTTTTTTAGATTTATCATCAGGCTCTGAAGACGGTTACTGTGGCTCAGAGTGAATTCACTTCATCTGACATTGTTGACATCTGTCCTTCACATTGTCAACTTCTGATTAGATTAGTCATAGTATGAATGTGAGAGAATTCAAGTCCTCCACTAGTGTCACTTTTAGGTCCCCATGATTTTTGTAAATCTCGCTCCTCTGGGAAGATGTCTGCTTTAATTTCAGTGGACCCACCTGAGCTTTCAGTCCAAAAGGGTGAAGATTGATCCAGGTCATCTAGTGTATGCTGCGTTGAGGTGATCACACTAATTCCACAGTATTTTTATTTGGGGGTGGGGGTATTTTTGCCATTCTAATCAACACTACATACAAAAATTTGACTTTTGCTCACTAAGCCTTCAAGCCTGTTTTAATATGAAAATAGTGATGAGTCTGAACTTTGACCCTCAAACCTTTGCTCCATCTTAAATATGAGTTCAGGGAAACAAACACTGAGATGTGATGAATATTTTTATTGTCATTTTGTTGGCAATCCTTCAATAACAGCATCTGATCTGATCCATAATCTTTGCAAATATGCACAGAATCAAGTATATGATGCATTTGACACACAGGTGCAACGAATTCATGATTTAAAAAAGAAATCACACAAAAATACCTCAAAAACAGAAAACACTGTGTGTGGGAGCAGCCACGGTAAAACGTTGACACTGTTCTTATCTGTGTGCATGGGATTCCTGTAAAGCGTGATTGTAAAGCACTGAATCGCTGCAGTCAATTTAAATATAAAATAATACAATGTTGTCCTTTCGTTCCAACAATTCAAAACACTGAAATAGTAGCATTCATGGACGATACATCAAAGTAACTTACGTTCTAAAAATGTTGCTGCCCTTCAAACATGATACTGCTGTACTTTTTTTTTTTCAATATGGCCACAAAAAGAGCAAAATAAGCAACAAAAACTAACTTCTGGGCCTGTACACCTTCACACTGTTCACTTACTCCAGCTTTTTCTTCACATCATTATCTCAAATAAAACACACCTTTCTGTCACGCAGAACTTAATGTAACTGTTTACCCACTCAGCTAGTTCAGCCTGGTTAGATTACTGATTTATGTGACTGTGCACCACAGTCATTTAGGTCTGTTAACACACTGAGAGCGAGGCAGGTACAGCGAAAGTGCAGGAAGTGAAGGCATCGTGTGAGACGCAGTAGTGGTGTAGCGTGAAGCAGATTAAAAACGCCATCAGTGACACAAGCAGTCGCAGCCGCTACTCATCTTCATCTTTTAGATTGAACCTGGAACAAACACAGGGACATTCCTTTAATGCAAACAGTCAGCATCAGCAGGGATTTAGTGCTGATCAGTTGATGATAATCACACAAGAAAAATTTTAATGTTTACAGTGAAAAATTACACCAAACTCAAAACATCAGTACACCAAAAGGGGCATGCAGAGTGCATGTGCCTCACTTGTTTGACCCCGATTGTAGCTAATTAATTCTGAGTGATTCAGTGAAAACATAGTACAGTGGATTGTTCTGTAATTTATGTTTGTAGCATGGTCCAAGCAGAGGGTCACCCCTTTGAGTCTGGTCTGCTTGAGGATTCTTCCTCAGAGGGAGTTTTTCCTTACCACTGTTGCTCTGGGGGTTGGTAAGGTTAGACCTTACCTGTGTGAAGCGCTTTGAGGCAACTCTGTTGTGATTTGGCGCTATATAAATGAAAATAAATTGAAATGAAATTGAAATTACAGGTAAACCCTGTCAACTCGTATTCCGGCTTTACTCGCGGTTGATTTGTGGACCCCAACAATTTAGACTACTATATAAAAGTCAGTTTTGATTTGACCATTTTTGGGAGGGGCAGGCACAAATATAAATTCGTGCCCACCACATGCGCAAGGGGCGGGTGCATGTCTCGAGCGTGAAGTGCGGGTGCGTGTATAAATTCCAGCCGAAACTGAACCAGCGATAAGGATCTAAAGGCAATGGTCACATCCAAAAACTTTGAATTGTTCAGAATCATCCTCACTGATGAAGCCCTCATCGCTGAAGTGCAGCAGCCCAAGGAGGAATAAAATCCCGAACCCACTCCAGATGAAGAAATCATCACCATCCACTAAGGAATCACGCTTGAAATGGTCAAAACTAATGCAATATGGCATGGTGAGCTGATTACAAGTTTTTTTGATCAACCTCATTAAGGGCTAAATTGTGCAGGTGTCAGCCAAATTCCAGGTTTATACACACAAACATCTAACACCGCTCGCTTGGCACTTAGAAAATGTGTGGCCATACGCACTATTAGCATGAAAACAGTCAGCAGACAATCACTTTTGAGCTGGCTGTGAAATCTGTCTAAGTGCCCCCACGAGTGTGGCATGGCAGAGTGTTGGCTGCGACGGGCTGCAGCAAGTGAGTGCATGGTGCGCACACTGACAGCCTGCCCCAGGTGAAATGGACAGTCAGGTCGTAAGACGCAGTGAGCGATCTGAATGTCACGTCACCCATGTGAGCTCTGTTACACATGATACTGTGTCTGTCCTGCAGAGTGCCATCAGCAGGACACGTGTGTTGGGCCGGACACGCACGTGGGGCTGGCTGAACATGCCAGGCCAGTGGATGTGAATGTGATAAGAGCAGACTGCTCCATTCATATCATTTCATGACTGTACGTCTGTGACCATGGGTCATCTACAGAGGAACAGGCGGTTCATACTTATATTGTTCCCTTGATAAGAAGGATTCAATAAAATGCTGTGTTATTTTTATGGTGTGTGGTTTTATTTTTTTTTAAATACATCTATCTCCTTGTTGGTTTCAGCCATTTTTCTGCACCTCTTATAGGACAGTGATAGTAGTGCAATGGTAAAGTTTCTGGCTGGCAATCAGAGCTTTTGTAAATTGCAGGTTTGAATCCCATGGGTGGCATGTAATTTTTTTTTTTCTTTTCACAGCAGCTGTGTGATGTGGTTACACATACTCCAGCTGCTCGCAAGTGTTCCCGCTGTGATGGTTTCATGCTTGTGCACGAAACCGTTGCAGTGGGATCATTCACACCTGCCCGACCACGTGTCCCTCCCGACGTCGGCTCGATGTTCTCGTAGTTTACTCATACGAACTGTTTCGCCGTGATTCGCCCTGATTTGTATTTATTCGTACTATGTGTGAAGGGGCCCTAACACGCGGTTTCAGATAACTCGCAGTCTGACTGTGTGGACCCCAGCTTGTGCGTGTTAACATGGTTCACTTTCTTCTGTGAATCGTTTGATTCATGACAACTGGGACACAGTATTTTTAGTGATTGACATCAAAATATTGTGGATGCTGTATCACTTCAACAAGCACAGGGGAGAGAAGGTTTCATCAGCTATTTTAAACTCACCATTCTGTGACCCCAGAGACCAGGTCAATCTGAGCCAACTCGATCTGCACCTAAAGGACGAAAATATCATGTTAATGTTTCTATTTTTATAATTAGTCAGCATTTTTGGTGGTTTGTTCCACCATCAAGGGACCACAAATGAGAATCATCTGGATTGCTTTGTGTGTAAGGATAACAGTGCCCAGACGCCACTTCCTGAAAGGACGTAGCGATCGAGGAGTAGCATAAGCCTTTATGAGCAAACTGAACATTGCCTCAGTCTGACCTGTCCGATGATATCACGGCTCCTGAACAACGCCGAGCTGTTCTTCACCGATACACTAAGGCGCCTGAATCTCGTCTCCTCCATGGAAAGATCATATTCAAACCTTAAAGAAATAGCCTGATGTAGTTATATCTGATCTTGAGAGACGCGAGACGCTCTCATAGATGCTGTGAGCCTGACAGACGACTGATTACCTCTCATTGTATTCTGGGTTGAGGTCTCGTTTTTTCACAGCCGTCTTCCCCTTGCTTGCCTTGTTTTTGTCTGGTAGCAGCATGAGGGAAACATAACTGTCAACTCCATCCTTACTTTGAGAAGGCAGACCCCTGCACACAGAAAACCAAAGCATATCTCAGACCATTCATTCAACTATTTTGTGTACCCGCTTACTCTAATCAAGGGACACAGGGAGGGTTCGCTGCTATCCCTATACTATGCTCGGGGGAGAGGTGGGGTACACACTGGATAGGAGGCCAGTTTATTGTAGGGCCACATATAGCCTAAAAAACCTCATTCATACTCTCACCTACGGTAAATTTAAGCTTTGAAATTCAGCTAACTTGCATGTCTTTGGAAGCAGGAGCACCCGGAGGGGGCCCACACAAACACAGGGAGAACATGCAAACTCCACACAGAAAGGACCGGGGGAAGTGATCCCACAAGCTTCTTGCTGTGAGGCAACAATGCTAACCACGCAGCCACGATGCTGCCCTATCTCAGATCATTTGACATATAAATGTTTAAGATCTAACACAATTACAGTGTGATAGTGTCTTGTTTTTGACTACTGTACTGTAAGATTGGTCAGATAACAGGCTGCATGTTACAGACCTGCATGTTTTTTTAAAGGAGTGGAATAGAGACACACAAAAACACATATAAACTCTAAAACACAAACACAATGAAAATAATAACTGCAAATATTAAGAAAATATTCTTATTGAGGTTACCATGACACAAACATCAAAATATAAGATAATTAAATTCCAATTTTATTTTTTTGCTGTATCTGATGTAAATGAACACCATTTCTACACTAGCAATCATGTCTTAATTAAATGTTGGCCCTCCAGTCACCGCCGTTTGTTGTTTTAATATTAGCTTGAACAAACTATTTTAGCATACTGTTTTTGGAGCCTACCTGCAGGCATGAACAATGACGATGAACCTCCTCTCTTGTGAGTCATAAGACAGAGATAACTTCACCTGGCCTGTGCCACAGCCAGCCACAGCACAGGGGAGAGTCCCTGCACTTATCATGTCCACCAGTTTGGAATCCAGAATCTGATGAAAACACACAGATCAGTAACAACAGGCCTTTCTCATCGGCTAAAGGTACATCCATTTTAACAGAAAACAAGCTGTATGTTTTCCTGTATAACAAGAACAACTAATAAAAGCCCATTTTGAAAGTGTACTTTATTAACAACAAAGACACAGCTCTAAGAAGTGCGGAATGAATTTTCACAAAGATTTATTTAGTCATTTTTATGTTTATGTTATTTGTTAATTACACCATCTTGGTATGACACGCGTATCTCCACGTCCAAGTCATCACACCACAGTGACGAGCAACAGGAGGAGTGGATGTGAGCCGACACAAAGTTTTCCTCCCCGCAAATCTTTACTCAGAGACTTGGCTTTAAAGTTGAAATTAGAAATTTAGGTTGAGGTTCTGGTCAGGTTTAGTTGTTGAGCTGTGAGGGTTGGAGACACGGCTAAAGCAGAAAGTGTTTATGTGCCGTTGCACCCATAGACTGGACAGAGCCTGCATGATGGCACCCATTGGTTTTCTACAGAGACCCGGAAAAGCTGAAATGATCACCTATTCTGGGTGTTACCATGTTGACAGCCCCACCCACACTGATTCACGATGACCTTATTAATGCATAAAGGGGCGGAGAGTGGGTGGTTCCATGTGTGACGGAAAAAATCTGAACACTCCGCCTTCATAGTTTTGGGCACTGTGCGATGGTTCTCATAACGGTTTACTTTGGCGTGGACAGTAAAACTTATCTGCTGCATATTTCCACAGTAATTGCGTATTAAGGCTGGGCATACACTGTACGATATTTTCAATCGTACTTGGCTCCAGCTCAAACTGTGCGACAAAACCGCAGGGGTTAAAAGTTCAGAGCGCACGATTCATGTTCTCACACTGTACGGCCCGATGCTCTGATGCGATCTGACTGCTCACATTGTACGTTCAAAAACCACACGTCGGAAGCTTTTTTTTCTTTAAAAAAAATTTATTTCATGCCTATCAGCGCGCACAGTGAGTGAAATCAGGTGGGGGGAGACTGAACATATATGCGCGCGCACACACAGCAGACAGCAACATGATCCATGAGAGGACGGTAAAAAAAGAAAAACATTCATAACAGGTGTTGGTACTTACACTGTTGTATAAATGAACTACATTTCATACGGAGTCATACAGCTGTGCAAGGTGTAGCAACTCCCTCATCTGTCGTAAATCCTGTTGTTGTTTGTTGTGTGTGCGCCCGTTTGTGTGTTTGTTGTGCACACACAGCACTCTCACTCATGAGAGAACTGTTTGCTCTCTCCGGTGTTTGCTCATGGACAGTGTGCGAGGTAATCAGCGCGTAGACGCTTGTAGCGCTGCTTCAGCAGCGTGGAACCCTCACGAGCCACGACAGCCAACCAAAATATCAAACAGGTTTGATTTTCATCCAACCATACGATTCCTGATCGGGAGGTGGTCGTGAGATGTTAAACGCAGCTCGTTACTCCATGTAGACTGCATGATGCAGGACGCACGATTAAGCTGAAACTCGGCGTGATCCAAAAAATTCTCGCACGAGTGAAAAATCGGCTGAAAAAGGGCCAAAACTCGCACAGTGTAAGCCTGCCTTAAGAGGACCTACCGACAGCTGCTAAAAGTGCTGACACCATGAGCATACAACATTAAATAAGACAAGAGTTTCACTCTGCATGAATATTGCAACAGGGATGTCTTAGATGACTCATTAGGATGTTTCACCACACAACAAGCCAGATTATTCCAGGTGTTTGTAATAAAATACTCCAAACACACGGAGAGGGATGGGCTCCTTTCAGTTGGAGACTACGAAAGGAGTCGATGGACACAGTCGCTGTCACTCAAAGCAACCACGCCCACAATTATACAGAATTTTATTAATTAACATGTCTTAAACTAAGCAGTTAGAACCAAATTCCACCCCGCACAGTTGTCATGGAGGAGGAAACTATCTATAGAGGCCAAAACAGTTTTTTTTTTTTTTTTTTTAAACCAGTTTATTTCTGCTCTAAAGTTGGACGTTTTAAAATGGCCTCCTATGGGAAAATGCTCTGTTTTGGAGCCAGCCTCAAGGGGCCAGTCAAGGAACTGCACTTCCTGGTTGGGGTCAAAATACGAGCTTGCCATTTGGCTGCACCTTGAGTTCAGCTCTCAGGAGGATCTGACTCTCAGGTAAGGCTCCATCCAGATGGAACCACTGGTCCAGGAACAGCTGCGGTTCTGCCAACAACTCTCTCATTGCAACCACCAGCGATCCCATTGGCTGCTCCCAGCCGCTGAAGAGCTGGAATATGTGTGTGAGAAAAAAAATTCAAACATTATCACCATGAACCACAGCTTTAAAACAGACTGTGTCATAAGAAGAAGAAGAACGTTGCAGATTGTTAAAATAAAAAGTCCTCACCTTCAAGACAAGCATCTGATGCTTCGGATCACGGACCAGGAAGTGGAAAGACTCGTTCCACTGGGGACTTGTACTGCGGTCACATACCTCGAGGTAGAAGGTAAAAGGATAGGATGAAATTACGAGAATAAGAATTTGTCATCACTGTTAAGAATGAAGCATGGCGCTGCAAAAGTCTCACTTTGGTTCTGTAGGATGTTTCACCCAGAACAAGCTCAGCTCCAGCTTTGGGTTCTTTTCCACTCTTCTTCATCTACACAGATATTCAAACTGTGTTATTTGAGCCGTTGTGTGGGAATACTTGTTCTTTTAATAACTGTGGATTATGTCAATAAACTGCAGATGACTCACGGGTAATGCATTTGCGCTGTCTACATGGACGAAAAGCAGAGCGGCAGCTGGCAGCACTTTGTTCCGGTAAGCTTGAAGGGACTGAAGCTGCAGTACCTGGCACACCAAGCACAGTCAGTCAGGTCTCACAGGAATGTGTTGAAATGTGAATCACATTCCAACAGTGTTGAAATGTGGCAACACAGCATTATCGGTGGTGTTCCTTTGAATGCCTCATTCCAAGTTTGACTGTTTCAACAGTACGAGCCTAAAGCTAGTACGTGATAAAGTAACATGCTTAAGGCCTGACCTGGTCAAGTCTGGCTGCGTGTGAGACTGTAGGAACCCATTCCAGTATGACATGAACCTGTCCAGACTTCACATCCTTCAGGGTGTACCACTGCAACAGAGTTAAAGAACTGCATTCATACAAAAATCTGACGCCACACAGAGTTAGAAAACAACTTCAGATTCTGAATTTTGGACTAACCTGATCTGTGTACTGTGACCTAATGATGTCATTTAGATTAACACTGAATCTGCAAAGACAAAAGCAACAAGGTTTCATGTCATGAGCTCAAAAAAAAAAAATGCACTGCCCAACTCAAAATAATTAAGGAAACAATTTGCATGGATTTTAAAAAAAGTCATTCCTCAGACATGACTCAGTACACATCGTCATAATAACTTAACTTTGGAAAACATTCAGCTACGTAGTTTAGTATACTTGATCTGCTTTGTCCTCTACAAGGGTAAATAAGTTGACCCAACTTAATGAAACAATTTTGTTATTAGGTAGCCAAATTCTTTTATTTAAGTTATTCTAACTTCTTTATTTTCATCTAGTCTACTCAGAAATGTCCGACAAAACTGTTCTCTTCAATTTATTTTGATTATTTCACTTCAGTCAGAATAAAATACGTTACAATTCCGGTTTTACAATCAAACTGTTATTACTAACCTCATGAAGCATTTTTTTTAGTGTGTGTAGAATTTAACATGATGAGAACAGAATTACAGTTCATTTAAATTAACAGCTACTATGACCAAAGATAAGATGGATTAAAATTAACTCAATTAAACCACTTGGATTTTCATATATATATATATATATATATATATATATATATATATATATATATATATATATATATATATAGCTCACCTTGTCCTCTGGTCTTCTGTGACACCAATCAACAGTATGTGACAGCTGCAATGAATTCTCCCATTTATTTTGGGTTATTTGATTCAATAAAGTTAATTTTATTACGGGGTATGTATTCAATTCAATACTTTATTGTCATTGCCATAATAACAACAGTTATAAATGACACGAAATTTCGATGGAGCCTCAAACAACGGCATAGTAGCTTATTCATGACATAATAACTTATTCATGGGTATGAATATGTTTGTAAACCTTCATTATTAAGTAAGGCACAGAGTGACAGTTCAGCATCTCAGTGCACAGTAGAACAGAGTAAAGTGCGTATATGTAACGGGGGGGTCCCAGTAAACAGGGATGTTGGGGAGTGTCGAGTGGCTGCTGCAGCAATGCAAAGACCAATTCACAGTTATTGTAATGGTGGGATGTGACGTGTAGTGATGGCGGGCGATGACAGAGAAGGAAGGGGAGGGAGAGACTGCAGGTTTAGCAGCCTCACGGCCTGGGAATACAGACTGCGGGCCATTCTAGAGGTTCTAGTACGTGTGGACCTGTATCTTCTCCCTGAAGGTAACAGGTGGAATAGGTCATGTGCAGGATGGTAACTGTCCCGAAGGATGTTGTACACTCGTCTAAGGCAGCAGCTGGTGTAGAGTGTCCTGATCTCCGGGAGGGTAGTCCCGATGATCTTCCCCGCTGTCCTCACCACTCGCTGGAGAGCCTGCTGGTCAGCCTTAGTGCAGCTGGAGAACCACACTAAGAATCCGTAGGTTAGCACACTGCTGATAGCACAGTTGTAGAAGTTAGTCATTAGCTGCTGAGGAATTTTGGCACATTTCAGTTTCCTCAGAAAGAAGAGGCGTTGTTGGGCCTTTCCTACAACTGCAGCTGTGTTACTGTCCCAGGACAGATCCTCTGTCACCATCACGCCTAGGAATTTGAATTTGGAGACCCTTTCCACAGTTTCACCGCTGATGGAGAATGAGTGCGGTGACCTTTTTTGCATGAGGGGGTTGACGGATTATCAGTGCCGATATTCTGCATTTTTGTGGATATTGGTATTGGTTATTTATACTGGTCGATATGCTGATATTTTTGCAGCATGTAGCGACTCAGTAGTTGCTAAGTTCAGCCTTCATGCACTGTGCACTGCAGCTGTGAGTGAAGCTGGAGTACACAGCTGAAAGGAGCATTTGTCTCCGTCTAAGTAAAAACAAACAAAAAAAACCCCCATCAAAATCGTTCATTAAATAATCCACAGTTACTCCTGTGTTCATAGCTGTGAATACATACAGAAATTAATGGTTAATTTTACAGATTAAAGGCTCTGTGTTTCCTCAACAGGAGAAAAGGCTAAACAGCAGACATGGTGTTTGAATCAAGGAGAGGAGTTGGGGAGGGGTAAGAGCAGAGAGGACTGGAGGGGAAATAAAATAAAAGGGAAGAGAGAAGAGGAGGTTTCACTCATTCACATGAAAACAAAAGTTTATAGTTTTCATGGAACATTTATAAACTGTACAAGCTGTTTACTGTTTATAAGCAATCACAAGGCCATTGTAAACAGCAAACATTAGCGCAAAACGCTCATTAAAGCAGCGACGCAACTTAACAATCATAAACGATCATCTTTTGTGCACAGCCTCACAGAGAAACAGGAAAATATTAAAAACTATGATCCATCCAGATTTGATCCTTTCAATATCAGGTTTATAATGAAATTAGTCCAGGTTCAGCTCTTGTTCAAATAAGACAATGGTTATATTGTTGGAAAAAAATGCAATCCCACTCAAAAATATATAGAAAAAAACCTGCCAAGATGACAGTGTTAAACTATCTGATGGAGCTCTCTGCCTCACTGGATAAAAGCTACAGAGTGTAACACATAGTAGCTTTAATCCGGTGAGGCAGAGTGCACCATCAGACAATTTAACACTGTGAAACAGTTTTGAAGAACGGAGCAAATGCTTTGTCCATCAAATATTAATGTGTTTTTAAACTTTTAACTATTATTTATGACCTATGCGTAACATAAAATGACATGAAATAACACAACTATGAAATTTGCATCATTTAAGTTTAATTGCCTCAAGTTGTGGCTCTTACAGTAGATTACAAATCTTTATAAATCTTACTTTAATTTATTGTGCATCACATAGAACAACTGATGTCTGAGAAGTACACAGTAAAATCATCAGTGTAAAACTAACACTGACAGTGTTAAATTAACAATACCACTGTCAGTGCCACTGTGGTCAGAGTGGGACCATATGTTTAATTTCAGTGTTAATTTAACACTGGTTATTTTACTGTGTACCCATCATATAAAGTAAACAGACCCTTACTTCAGGCACTGATCCAATTCAATCCAATCCACCTTTATTTGTACAGCACATTTTAAAAACAACAAGGTTACCAAAGTGCTGCACAACAGATAAAATATATATATAAAAAATAAAGTTAAAATACAACAGATTAAAGACATATAAAAACAAAAGGAAGACATCCGATAAGATAAAACACTAAAAGATGAAAACACAACAAAAACAGACAGAAGACCACACAACTCTCATGCAGTATTAAAATCCATGGAGTAAAAATAAGTTTTTAAATGAGATTTAAAAGTATCCAGGGTGGGGGCCATTTTGATATGCGTGGGCAGCTCATTCCATAACTTAGGAGCCACCACTGAAAAAGCACGGTCCCCCCTGGTCTTTTGTCTGCTTTTTGGCACAACAAGGCGGAGGTGATCAACGGCCGTCAATGCTGTTGTGGGGGCGTAGATATGTATAAGATCAGCAATATACTGAGGTGCCAGACCATTTAGTGACTTAAAACAAACAAACAAACAAACAAACAATAAAATCTTAAAATTTATTCTAAAACAGACAGGGAGCCAGTGGAGAGAGGCGAGAATGGGGGTGATATGATCATGCTTACGAGTGGCTGTTAAAAGACGAGCAGTCGCGTTTTCGACCAGCTGTAAGCGGGCAAGGGAGGCCTGGTTAATGCCAGTATACAGTGCATTACAGTAGTCGAAACGGCTCAAGATAAAAGCATGAATCAAACACTCAAAATCATTAAAAGATATGACATTTAATTTTAGATAAAAGCCTCAGATGATAAAAACTGGTTTTAACTACTGAATTTATCTGTTTATCAAGTTTAAAATCACTGTCCATTTTAACACCAAGGTTTGTGACAATGGGTTTTACGTGTGGGTGCAGGGAGCCCAGTTCTATGGAGGAGACACCATAGGCTTGACGGTCAAAACACCATGACCTCAGTTTTATCTTCATTTAAATTAAAAAAATTAAAAGCCATCCATGCCTTGATGTCCTATTAGACACTCTAGTAAGGGTATCAGGGAGCTCTTGTCATTTTTCTTAAGGGGCAGATAAATTTGGGAGTCATCCGCATAAAAATGGTAGGAGATACCATGTTTTTTAAAAAGTAAACCAAGAGGGAGCATGTATAAAGAGAAAAGGATGGGCCCAAGAATAGAACCTTGGGGAACTCCGCAAGACAGGGGAGCAGTAGACGAGGTGAAATCACCAATCCTCACTGAAAAGTATGTCTCAGACAGATATGATCGGAACCACTCCAAGGCAACATCCCTGATACCTACACAGTGCTCGAGACGAGAAATGACAATTGTGTGGTCAATCGTATCAAAAGCGGCAGTGAGATCTACAAGCATAAGAATAGCTGAATCACCAGAGTCAGTAGTTAATAAAAGATCATTAAAAACCCTTAAAAGTGCAGCCTCAGTGCTATGTAATGCTTTAAAGCCAGACTGAAAAATGTCAAGAATATCATGTTCATCCAAAAAAGACTGCAGCTGTACAAATACAGTTTTCTTCAAGATTTTAGAGATGAATGGAAGCTTTGAGATTGGTCTATAATTAGAAAGAACTGAGGTGTCTAGATTTAGTTTCTTTAGCAGAGGTTCCACAACTGCTTCTTTAAAATATGCTAGAACAACACCGGAAGCAAGACTACTATTTATGATTTTTTGGACATTAAGTCTAATGGTCTCCCAGACCTCTTTAAAGAGGCGAGGGGGAACAATGTCTGTGGGACAGGAGGAGGATTTAAGTTGAGTGACAATTTTTGTGAGAGATGAAAGCGACACAGGCTCAAACCGGTTTAAGAGAGCTGAGCAAGTGACAGGTATGGAAGGGTCAAAAGAGGGGAGTGAAATATGAGTTCTGATAGTTTCAACCTTATTAATAAAATAGAGAAAATCTTCACAAACTTGGGAAGAGGCTTCCAGACAGGTGGACTAAGGAGCGTTTAAAATTAAATCAATAGTTTTAAAAAGAACACGAGGTTTATTCAAATTTTGGGAAATTATATCAGTAAAATAGGCTGTTTTTTCTGTTTTGACAGTCCTCTGATATTTTCTCCAACTTTCTTTGAGAATTTCATTAGACATACAGAAGAAAACTGAGCAGCAGTGGAGGGTTTCAACATGCGACAATGTCACACAGGTGCACACGGTTTAAAACTATGACAGGGCAAATTAAAATCAAATAAAACAGGCATGTGGTCAGAGAACACTGCATCACATACCTGAACATTAAAAATAGACAGATCGTGTGATAAAACAAGGTCTAACGTGTGCCCATGTTCATGTGTGGATCCAGTAACATATTGTACAAGGTTAAAAGCATCAACCAGGTCTAAAAACTCTTTAGCCGGTGGCTTAGAAGGGCAGCAGACATGCACGTTAAAATCACCAACACATAAAATCCTGTCATAGTTTGTCATAACACCAGCCAAGAAATCAGAGAGCTCTTTTATAAAGTCTCTGTTATATTTAGGTAGCCGGTAAAACACCGCACATAGTACCGGGTCCGACTGACCCAGTTCAAACAAGCTCAGCTCAAAAGAGGAAATGACATAAGCGGTAAAGGCTTCCAATACAGGCTGTTTTTAAAAACAGTTGCAATTCCTCCTCCACAGCCAGATGTCCTTGGCGAATTTATAAAAGTACAATCAGGAGGTAGAAGCTCTGTAAAGTCGGCTGACCCACCCACATTTATCCAGGTTTCAGTCAGAAAAAGTACATCCAAAGTATGTGAGGTGAAAAAGTCTTGGAGGATTAAAGTCTTATTCACCGATCTTGCATTTACCAACGCACATCTAGTCAAACCCAGGAAAACTGGGTTTGACTAGATGTGATGACAGGCCACATGGGCTGTCCGGCTCAGCGGCTTAAGGTTACGCTGGTCCACTCCACCAGGGCTCCGGAGGCGAGACAGGTGAGGGCGCACGGCATGAAGCTCTACAAAGGGCAAACAATAGGTACCAGCCAGGTGCCAGCCTGAATGAGGGTGCGACGAGAGACAAACGGACAAAGACAGGCTAAATATTCCTGTGAAAAGCCCCAGGGAAACCTCCTCCGAGCCACCCCGGAAGAGGAGACCAGCCAGGCTTTAATCCTGACTAGTTGGCCACTGCGTGTTCCTGTGTCTACGCCTCCGGGGAAGCTGAGCTCCAGCACGGAGCAGGTGCGCGGGAACATCTGCCAAAAGCAGTGGAGGACAAGTTTTTTGCTCACCCCGACCATAACTCGCCAGAAAATTTGCAGAGGATTTGATTTTTAATAACTCCTGGTGATCATATACCAGCAGAGAGTTTATGGTCGTCAGGACAGACACCAATAACAGAACAAACACAAAAATTGCCAGCGTTAGATGGCCTGCCAGACACACTGGCACAATCTTTGAACACCAGACAGTTCAAATGATCTGAAGTCCTATTATCCTGATGGGCTATTAGCCCATATCACTCTTTTAAAATATGAATTGCTGTTTTCTGGTCTGTAGCAAAGTCCCGCCCACAACACTACTTGATTTGTTAGCCTGTTAGTGCCGAAGGCTATTGTCACACAGACTGGCTTAGAAGAAGGTAGCAGTAAGCAGACTGGAGCTGTACTGGCTGTATTCATTTATTTGTTCAACTTCATAATAATGTTATTTATGGCTCCCTGCACTTTTCGTGTGACGTCATATTGAAAGGTTCTGTCAATTAAAATGTATGCGGCAAAACATTTAAAGAAGGATTTGTGTTAAGAGTGCATTCTACTCAATTCTGACACCTTTTCACACTTTTTACTGCAAGCAAATATCAATCTCAAATATCAGGATCAGCATCCAAACTTTGCCGATAATCAGTATCGGACCTTAAAAATCCCGATGAGGCGACTCCTAGATCTGCACATGGGAGCACTTTAAACTGTCACTTAAAATAAAACAGAAACACAACCTTGTTGTATATTTTCAAATGTGATAATGATTGATATGGAAAAATAACTGATTATATATATATATATATTCCACATTAAATCCGGCTGCTTTATTTGTGGTCCCTTAGAACTCATCCATTTTCCAGATGAATGTACTGTGAACTTTGCCATTAATAAGTCACTGTTTAAACATGTCTGTGAGGAACACGAGATACACGCACCTGCCCAGGAAGTCATCAGAATCTAAATCCTTATCGAACAACTCAAACTGGATCTCCTGGACACTGCGTCCATTTAAAACCACCTGAACACAAAACAAAGCATGTAGTTGGAAAAGACAACACACACCATTAAAGCCAACCTTTCACCTGCCGTACTCCTTACCTCATACATTTCATTCCAGGTTGGGTTGAGATTCTCTTTGATCACTTTACTCTTGAATGTAACCACACCAACACTGATCTTGACATAGGGGTCGCTCTTGCCCTTTACCATTCCCCCCATCAGGTTATCTTTGGCAACCAGACTCTGGGCCTCCAGTAGGTGAATCCTCAGCACCCCCTACAGGATGGACAGTGTAAGTACACATAGAGGTCTGCTAAAAGAAATTGATGGAGCATCACTTTCATTTACATTCCTGCTACATGTTGTGGTGTACTGCTACTGAGGAGTGTATGGCTGTGAGGATACCGAGCGAACATGAGCAGCTACACAATGAGTTTAGTTCTTTTAAATTTTGTTAATATGCATATCTCGCGGACATGAATGAGTGAAGCTTGTTGGCATCTCACCATGTCATTTAGGTCCTTCAGAGTTTATTTTGAGTAATGCTTCAGGGGAGCATTAGCATGGCACCCCCATCTTTTTAAGCGTTTTTCTTTATTAAAACCATGCCGCCCCCGCAGAAGGGAAGGGAGGTAACGTGAGCAGAAGCCGGAGTGTGGGGTGTGTGATGGGGGGGTAGGAGGGGGGTGGGGAGAGAGAGTGGAGCATGCTTTAGTCCTATGAAAAACAGTTTATTGTCTTTGTGGGTTGAGATAAGAAAGGAGCCAAATAATCACCAAGGCCTGAAGGCATTCCTCTGGAGGAAAAAAGTCGGGCAATTTGTCCTTCAGGCTTGATAAGCCTGCCATGTTGTGGTTTGAGCAATGAAAAACACTTTTTACAGTTCCACTTGAACAACCAAATCCCAATTATAAATTAAGAATATTCCCAATTATGAATTAGAATATTCCCCGGCCTCTGAAATCTTCAACTTCATCTGCAAGGCACGCATCTGCTCCAAGATGTCATCCAATTTGTGTCTGAGTTCAAGAGTCATCCCAGTCTGAGAATGCAACGCCTTGCCCACCTCGTTAATCATGACGGACAAGCGAGGGGCCATGGTTCTTGATGCCACCGTCTTGCCAATTTTCCGATAGATCAGGGCAGCACATAAGCTAGAAAGTACCAGCCCTGCTACCATAAGACCAAATATGAATAAATTCTCTACGTCCTCAACGGAGAAAGGCGCCAAGCATGCAATACGCCAAGACCCCCAGGAGTCGAGAACATAGCCCGCAGGATACGTTCCATATCGTTCAGAGACCAGCTGATCAATTCCATGGTTAATCCAATAGTAGTCCAACAGAACCAGTATCCAATATAATTTGAGGATTTCACAGTCTGGTGAAGTAGGGACTTGAAGGTTAAAGCAGAGAGCAGAGATAAGGGGGAGTGGAGGAGATGTGACCGCCCTCGTCGGAGTCCCAAGCTGAATGTCTCAAGTTAAATCAACTCTAACTTACAAACTTAAGTTCAAACAACTTAATTCATTCAGGTTTTTACAAATTGTAACACTTTTTTAAGTTGGTTCAAACCTTCTCTTTTTTCAGTGTAGGGCTGTACAATATGGCCAAATTATCGTATTTCAATATTGTCATATAAATTGTCTTGTAAATGACACTTATACAACCCCTGGCAAAAATTATTGAATCACCGGCCTCGGAGGATGTTCATTCAGTTGTTTAATTTTGTAGAAAAAAAGCAGATCACAGACATGACACAAAACTAAAGTCATTTCAAATGGCAACTTTCTGGCTTTAAGAAACACTATAAGAAATCAGGAAAAAAAATGTGGCAGTCAGTAATGGTTACTTTTTCAGACCAAGCAGAGGGAAAAAAAATATGGACTCACTCAATTCTGAGGAATAAATTATGGAATCACGCTGTAAATTTTCATCCCCAAAACTAACACCTGCATTAAATCAGATCTGCTCATTAGTCTGCATCTAAAAAGGAGTGATCACACCTTGGAGAGCTATTGCACCAAATGGACTGACATGAATCATGGCTCCAACACGAGAGATGTCAATTGAAACAAAGGAGAGGATTATCAAACTCTTAAAAGAGGGTAAATCATCACGCAATGTTGCAAAAGATGTTGGATGTTCACAGTCAGCTGTGTCTAAACTCTGAACCAAATACAAACAACATGGGAAGGTTGTTAAAGGCAAACATACTGGTAGACCAAGGAAGACATCAAAGCGTCTAGACAGAAAACTTAAAGCAATATGTCTCAAAAATCGAAAATGCACAACAAAACAAATGAGGAACGAATGGGAGGAAACTGGAGTCAACGTCTGACCGAACTGTAAGAAACCGCCTAAAGGAAATAGGATTTACATACAGAAAAGCTAAACGAAAGCCATCATTAACACCTAAACAGAAAAAAACAAGGTTACAATGGGCTAAGGAAAAGCAATCGTGGACTGTGGATGACTGGATGAAAGTCATATTCAGTGATGAATCTCGAATCTGCATTGGGCAAGGTGATGATGCTGGAACTTTTGTTTGGTGCTGTTCCAATGAGATTTATAAAGATGACTGCCTGAAGAGAACATGTAAATTTCCATAGTCATTGATGATATGGGACTGCATGTCAGGTAAAGGCACTGGGGAGATGGCTGTCATTACATCATCAATAAATGCACACGTTTATGTTGATATTTTGGACACTTTTCTTATCCCATCAATTGAAAGGATGTTTGGGGATGATGAAAACATTTTTCAAGATGATAATGCATCTTGCCATAGAGCAAAAACTGTGAAAACATTCCTTGCAAAAAGACACACAGGGTCAATGTCATGGCCTGCAAATAGTCCAGATCTTAATCCAATTGAAAATCTTTGGTGGAAGTTGAAGAAAATGGTCCATGACAAGGCTCCAACCTGCAAAGCTGATCTGGCAACAGCAATCAGAGAAAGTTGGAGCCAGATTGATGAAGAGTACTGTTTGTCACTCATTAAGTCCATGCCTTATAGACTGCAAGCTGTTATAAAAGCCAGAGGTGGTGCAACAAAATACTAGTGATGTGTTGGAGCGTTCTTTTGTGTTTCATGATTCCATAATTTTTTCCTCAGGATTGAGTGATTCCATATTTTTTTTCCTCTGCTTGGTCTAAAAAAGTAACCGTTACTGACTGCCACAATTTTTTTTTCTGATTTCTTATAGTGTTTCTTAAAGCCAGAAAGTTGTCATTTGAAATGACTTTAGTTTTGTGTCATGTCTGTGATCTGATTTTTTTTCTACAAAATTAAACAACTGAATGAACATCCTCCGAGGCCGGTGATTCCATAATTTTTGCCAGGGGTTGTATACATACTATCCATATTCTTGAGCAGCTTAGGTGGATAGGGAGAGTTCCCATGGGATAAAAAAAGCTTTGCAACCTACCATCCCTGGTTCTCAAGACCAGGCACCTAAGTAGCTCTACTCTTTTTTTTTTTTTTTTTTTAAGATATTTAGGTGTACCTTAGTACACACTAGTAGAGTTCCACCTTAGATTTGGAATGTATAATAGAAGATATATCTTAATGAATTTTCATATCAATATGATATACGATATCACTATGATTTGACACAAAGTGCAGCAACAGTGAAAATTAAACATTTTTAAACAAAATGGTAATAATAATACCACACTCATTTTGCACTCATCATAAGTTTAGGATACTGTGCCCTCCAAAAGTATTGCAACACTTGGAATTTCACACATTTTAAGTTGTTTATGCCATTTTAAATACAAGAAATACAAAAAAATAAAGAATTAAAATTTCTAAAAATATCTTCCTCAAACTCAAACTGAAAGCAAATCTCTAAAACTTGATAAAACCTATAAATAATAATCAGTTTTATTGCCAGTTTTCTTTAGACAAGTCAGGGGATGGAAACATGAACATTTCCAAGTCACTGAATATGGCTTGGACTTTATTTACATCAATTATGAAGAAATACAAGTTTCTTTCACCAAAACATCAAATCTCGGCTTTCATCTCAAATGTACTTTCTGTCAAATTGTAGCTGAACTTTCAGGTCTTCTTTTTAAGAAAATCCTCCTCTACGCCACTTCATCAGGAAGCTGGATTTTATATTTTTAATTAATTTGTATTATATCAAGTTGTAGAGATTTGCTTTCAGTTTGAGTTAAGGAAGATCGTTTTAGGGAAAAAAAATGTATATGAAATGGAATAAACATTAAAATGTGTGAAATACCAAGTGTTCCAATACTTTTGAGGGCAATTGAGAATAACTGAGGAGCAGCAGCTTACATCTCATATACAGTGCAGCAGATAAGAGAATATTTAGAGTGGAATCCTGTAAATGGTGATACAAGCATCAAATTTGGCACAAATAATCCATAGACATGAACTCTTTTGAAAAAACTGATTGGCCACTTGAATTTTTAACAGGCGGCCAGGTAGGGGTCAATTGAAGAATTGCACAGGGATCAAAATTAAAAGATGCTCCAATCATATAGAAAACTACACCATATTACTTGCCTGATCATGAAGATTCCAAAAAGGTATAGTTTGGACAATCTGTGACTGAATGTTATGGAGTTATGAGGTAAAAGCAGCAAGAATGGTGACAAAGGTCAGTTTCAGTTTGTACAGGAGTCAAAAGTTAAAGTTGCTCCATTCATTTTGCGCCAGCTGAATTTGTGCTGAATTTGATGCTTGTATCACGATTTGAAGGATTGTTTCAGTTATCTGCTGCACTAATAAGCCAACAGAGCATGAACCAGCTGCTGTCTGTTAGCTTAAACATGTATATAAGGCAACTCAAATTAAAGAAGAAATGCTACTTTTAACAACCTGGACATCATTTCTGGCATAAAATGTGGTCGTTTACTCACCAATATACGTTTGGTGTGATTAGAAGTCCATAGTTCAAAAGACGTGTTCAGTTCAAATCTAAAGCAAACATTTTTCTTCTTCTACTAAGGTGGATTAGAACTTTTTGTGGTACGCAGCACAAACGTCTGGACAGGAGGAACCTAGCAGTCAATGTGTCTCACTGATTTGAAAATGCAGCTCTTTCAAACAGACGTGTGGTGCCGTGACATTTCAATCATTGGTGTCCAATCAGATTTCAGGGAGTCCAGTGAAACCCCGGCCTCCGCTCTAGCTCCACCCATGCCAGGAATTGTTCAACACTGGACATTTCCTGTTTCACTGTGACTGAGAATTCAGCACTTCCTCTTTGAGTGTGAGCTTGCCACTGAGTTCCCGTGAGATTCCATGGGATCTCGTCTGTCAATCCAGGAAGTGTCTGACATTTGAACATTTCCTGTTTTACTGTGGACTTGAATTTGGGCACTTCCTGTTTAGGATGCCCTGTACCATGAGTGAGTTTTGTGATGCTTTCGCTCATATAAGATACAAGTAAAATATATGATTTGGGAAAGCACTTACTAATTATACACATACATTTAATGACTGTGTCAGCAGATATTTCATGTTGTATTTTTAATGACCAGCAGTACGTGCCGTTAGCAGTACCTGTACCAAAGTTTGAGAACTGCTGCCTTGTAGTTCTACTATTCCAGTAGTCTACTATTTATTCCCACTCTATGCACCTATATCAATCAATCAATTTTTTTATATAGCGCCAAATCACAACAAACAGTTGCCCCAAGGCGCTTTATATTGTAAGGCAAGGCCATACAATAATTATGTAAAACCCCAACGGTCAAAACGACCCCCTGTGAGCAAGCACTTGGCTACAGTGGGAAGGAAAAACTCCCTTTTAACAGGAAGAAACCTCCAGCAGAACCAGGCTCAGGGAGGGGCAGTCTTCTGCTGGGACTGGTTGGGGCTGAGGGAGAGAACCAGGATAAAGACATGCTGTAGAGGGGAGCAGAGATCGATCACTAATGATTAAATGTAGAGTGGTGCATACAGAGCAAAAAGAGAAAGAAACAGTGCATCATGGGAACCCCCCAGCAGTCTATATAATACAAGTACAGTATGTGCACTTAAACCAATCTTTTAAACATGAAAGGCACAAAGATATTCTAAATCAAGTCATTCCCGGTAGCACAGCAGCACAGCATGGACGCATAAGTCAGGAGCTCCCGTATGCCAATATAATAAACTCCACCTTGCGTGGCGTGAAGCTATTTTAGATTATAAGCATGCTTTATTGGCTATGAAGCAGGCCTATTACTCTGAATTGATAAACAAAAACAAGCATAATTCAAAGTTTTTGTTTGATACGGTGGCATTTCTTATTCATGGACAGCCACCTGATGGTCGTTCTCCTTTTTCAGCACAGGACTTTCTGGACTATTTAGAAAAGAAAATAGAAGATATTAAGTTGAGCACATCTCAGCATACTTTGGTCCAGTCATTGTATCCAGCTACTGAGCTGGGGACTACCACTGAGGTGCTACCTAGATTCACAGAATTTAATAGTATCTCACTAGGTGTGCTGACGAAACTCATGATATCTACTAAAAGCACAACTTGTTTATTTGATCCTACACCAACAAAATTGTTTAAGGATCTTTGGCCCATTCTTGGGCCGACTGTGCTGGAAATTATTAACCTTTCTCTAAACTCTGGATCTGTTCCAAATTGTTTTAAATCTGCAGTGGTTAAACCATTACTCAAGAAATCTAATTCAATTCAATTCAATCAATTTTTTTTATATAGCGCCAAATCACAACAAACAGTTGCCCCAAGGCGCTTTATATTGTAAGGCAAGGCCATACAATAATTATGTAAAACCCCAACGGTCAAAACGACCCCCTGTGAGCAAGCACTTGGCTACAGTGGGAAGGAAAAACTCCCTTTTAACAGGAAGAAACCTCCAGCAGAACCAGGCTCAGGGAGGGGCAGTCTTCTGCTGGGACTGGTTGGGGCTGAGGGAGAGAACCAGGAAAAAGACATGCTGTGGAGGGGAGCAGAGATCGATCACTAATGATTAAATGCAGAGTGGTGCATACAGAGCAAAAAGAGAAAGAAACAGTGCATCATGGGAACCCCCCAGCAGTCTACGTCTATAGCAGCATAACTAAGGGATGGTTCAGGGTCACCTGATCCAGCCCTAACTATAAGCTTTAGCAAAAAGGAAAGTTTTAAGCCTAATCTTAAAAGTAGAGAGGGTGTCTGTCTCCCTGATCTGAATTGGGAGCTGGTTCCACAGGAGAGGAGCCTGAAAGCTGAAGGCTCTGCCTCCCATTCTACTCTTACAAACCCTAGGAACTACAAGTAAGCCTGCAGTCTGAGAGCGAAGCGCTCTATTGGGGTGATATGGTACTACGAGGTCCCTAAGATAAGATGGGACCTGATTATTCAAAACCTTATAAGTAAGAAGAAGAATTTTAAATTCTATTCTAGAATTAACAGGAAGCCAATGAAGAGAGGCCAATATGGGTGAGATATGCTCTCTCCTTCTAGTCCCCGTCAGTACTCTAGCTGCAGCATTTTGAATTAACTGAAGGCTTTTTAGGGAACTTTTAGGACAACCTGATAATAATGAATTACAATAGTCCAGCCTAGAGGAAATAAATGCATGAATTAGTTTTTCAGCATCACTCTGAAACAAGACCTTTCTGATTTTAGAGATATTGCGTAAATGCAAAAAAGCAGTCCTACATATTTGTTTAATATGCGCTTTGAATGACATATCCTGATCAAAAATGACTCCAAGATTTCTCACAGTATTACTAGAGGTCAGGGTAATGCCATCCAGAGTAAGGATCTGGTTAGACACCATGTTTCTAAGATTTGTGGGGCCAAGTACAATAACTTCAGTTTTATCTGAGTTTAAAAGCAGGAAATTAGAGGTCATCCATGTCTTTATGTCTGTAAGACAATCCTGCAGTTTAGCTAATTGGTGTGTGTCCTCTGGCTTCATGGATAGATAAAGCTGGGTATCATCTGCGTAACAATGAAAATTTAAGCAATACCGTCTAATAATACTGCCTAAGGGAAGCATGTATAAAGTGAATAAAATTGGTCCTAGCACAGAACCTTGTGGAACTCCATAATTAACTTTAGTCTGTGAAGAAGATTCCCCATTTACATGAACAAATTGTAATCTATTAGACAAATATGATTCAAACCACCGCAGCGCAGTGCCTTTAATACCTATGGCATGCTCTAATCTCTGTAATAAAATTTTATGGTCAACAGTATCAAAAGCAGCACTGAGGTCTAACAGAACAAGCACAGAGATGAGTCCACTGTCCGAGGCCATAAGAAGATCATTTGTAACCTTCACTAATGCTGTTTCTGTACTATGATGAATTCTAAAACCTGACTGAAACTCTTCAAATAGACCATTCCTCTGCAGATGATCAGTTAGCTGTTTTACAACTACCCTTTCAAGAATTTTTGAGAGAAAAGGAAGGTTGGAGATTGGCCTATAATTAGCTAAGATAGCTGGGTCAAGTGATGGCTTTTTAAGTAATGGTTTAATTACTGCCACCTTAAAAGCCTGTGGTACATAGCCAACTAACAAAGATAGATTGATCATATTTAAGACCGAAGCATTAAATAATGGTAGGGCTTCCTTGAGCAGCCTGGTAGGAATGGGGTCTAATAAACATGTTGATGGTTTGGATGAAGTAACTAATGAAAATAACTCAGAACAATCGGAGAGAAAGAGTCTAACCAAATACCGGCATCACTGAAAGCAGCCAAAGATAACGATACGTCTTTGGGATGGTTATGAGTAATTTTTTCTCTAATAGTTACAATTTTGTTAGCAAAGAAAGTCATGAAGTCATTACTAGTTAAAGTTAATGGAATACTCAGCTCAACAGAGCTCTGACTCTTTGTCAGCCTGGCTACAGTGCTGAAATGAAACCTGGGGTTGTTCTTATTTTCTTCAATTAGTGATGAGTAGAAAGATGTCCTAGCTTTATGGAGGGCTTTTTTATAGAGCAACAGACTCTTTTTCCAGGCTAAGTGAAGATCTTCTAAATTAGTGAGACGCCATTTCCTCTCCAACTTACGGGTTATCTGCTTTAAGCTACGAGTTTGTGAGTTATACCACGGAGTCAGGCACTTCTGATTTAAAGCTCTCTTTTTCAGAGGAGCTACAGCATCCAAAGTTGTCTTCAATGAGGATGTAAAACTATTGACGAGATACTCTATCTCCCTTACAGACTTTAGGTAGCTACTCTGCACTGTGTTGGTATATGGCATTAGAGAACATAAAGAAGGAATCATATCCTTAAACCTAGTTACAGCGCTTTCTGAAAGACTTCTAGTGTAATGAAACTTATTCCCCACTGCTGGGTAGTCCATCAGAGTAAATGTAAATGTTATTAAGAAATGATCAGACAGAAGGGAGTAATCTTGATCCTGGTGTATTGAAAAATTATAGGCCGATATCAAATCTATCATTCTGCTCTAAAATTCTGGAAAAGGTGGTTTCACGGCAGCTTGTGGACTACCTTACTGAGAATGACCTTTTTCAGCCACTGCACTCTGCTTTTAGAAAACATCACTCCATGGAAACAGCACTTATTAAAGTAGTTAATGATCTTCTGCGAGCAATGGACTCGGATACTACTACAGTATTGGTGTTGCTGGATCTCAGTGCTGCGTTTGACACAGTTGATCATCATATTCTACTTGATAGGCTACAAAACGGTTTCGGGATTACTGGAACTGCTCTTGCGTGGTTGACGTCTTATCTGTCTGGTCGTTCCCACTGTGTTTTGTGCAACGACACTACCTCTGATTTTAGGGGCATGAAGTTCGGGGTTCCGCAGGGATCCATTCTGGGTCCCCTGCTTTTTTCCTTGTATATGGCACCCCTTGGGAACATTTTGCGGCGTTTTGGGGTTGCTTTTCATTGCGATGCTGATGACACTCAGTTGTATATGCCGATAGCTGCTGGAAACCCTGTCCACATAAAATCTTTACAGGACTGTCTCGCAGCAGTGAGAAGTTGGATGTCTAGCAACTTTCTACTTTTGAACTCTGATAAGACTGAAATGATGGTTCTTGGTCCAGCAAGACATCGGCATCAATTTGATCAGCTAACGCTTAGCCTAGGTTCATGTGTTATACATCATACAGACAAAGAGAGGAACCTTGGGGTAATTTTTGATCCTATGTTGTCCTTTGACCTCCACATTAGGGACATTATGAGGACTGCTTTCTTTCATCTAAGAAATATAGCAAAGATTCGTCCCATCCTGTCTATGGCTGATGCTGAGACTCTGATTCATGCTTTTGTTTCTTCTAGATTGGACTATTGTAATGCTTTGTTTTCTGGTTTACCACAGTCCAGTATCAGGGGTCTTCAACTGGTTCAAAATGCTGCTGCCAGACTTCTGACATGAAGCAGAAGATTTGACCATATTACGCCGGTTCTGGCATCCCTTCACTGGCTTCCGGTCTCTTTAAGTATTAGTATTACTATTGTATTACTGTTGGCCTATAAAATTGTTCACGGACTGGCACCCCCTATCTGACCTGCCTGGTTGAGTCCGATGTGCCGACAAGGACTCTGCGTTCACAGGGTGCAGGACTATTGTGTGTCCCGAGGGTGAAGAAAAAGTCAGCGGGTTACAGAGCTTTCTATCACCGCACCCCAGCTCTGTGGAATGATCTGCCTATGCTGATACAACAGTCGGACTCTGTGGAGACTTTTAAAGCCAGGCTGAAGACACATTTGTTCTCCCTGTTTTATCATTAGTATTTTATATGACTGTGTGTCTTTTTTTATTCATTTTATTTATTTTACTTCTTTTACCTTTTTATGGTTAATTTTTTTTATTGTGTTTTAATCTTATTTCATTTTATTCTGCTTTTAAATGTTTGTGAAGCACACTGAGGCGATTACTCGTGATTTGGTGCTATATAAATTAACAAATTATTATATTATTATTATTATTACTCCGCTCAAACCCGATACACGTGACAACAAACCTTGAAACTAAGAATATGAGTGGAGGTTCAACAAAAATTAAAGATAAAAAGAACCCGGTCAGTCAAGCTAAAGAAACTCACTGGACTAATAAGCGTAAGCTAACACGTGAAGCTAATATGATGTTGTTTCAATGCAGCCTGGATAGTTATTGTGTAATCTTTTGTTAAAAGAAAGATGTGCTAATGAAGAACTTATGTGAATTGCCAGAAAAGGATTATATTGTGTACTTCTGATGACACTGAACAGATGTTTAACAGAAAATATGTTTTGTGCAAAATGTATGTTTTCTTTCAAAGGAAACTAAAACATCAGAATTTGGAGTTAATAGTACAATTTGAGTGAAACACAATCTGTAAATAAAATGAATATAGGATTAAAAATGTGGGATTCACTAGAGGAGTAATTTTTCATGGATCAGGGCCTGTTGAATCAGAGACAAAGGCCCTGGCCTGGGAAATTTCCATGATATCACCTGCAAGTTGACTGAGAGTGATCCCACTGACTGGGTGAATTCCAAGAAACGAACTAATCTGCATTTTTGCAGACTGGGTGGCATTCAAGAAGTAAGCTTATTTGTATTTGTAGAATGATGTCATTAATAATTGATTTCACTGGTGTAAAAAAGTCCTAAGTTTAGAAATGCCACTCATTTTGGGTGGAGTCACTGACCTCTGAAGTGTATAAAATGCATTGTCCAGTGTAAATTCTTTGAAGCGGTTGTGGTGATTTTTGTGACGTGGATTCTGTGTACTGCTTCCTTTTGCTGGCAAAATAAAAATTGCTGCTTTGGGACTTCAATTCTCTCTGATTTTTGTGGACATCATTAAGGAATAGATTTTACGATTGAGCAGCAAAAAAGACTCATGTCTGGTGAGTAAGAACTTTGTTCTCAAAAACTCCATCATTAGCAAACAAATCCAAGCTCTGCAAATCAAGCTGAGAGAACTAAAAGACCACAAAGACACTGGGGAACAAAACGAGAAGATAAGGGCAGCTCTGACACACACAGAGGAAATAGAGATGTGGAGTTATGAAGCAAACTGTGCACTGCTTGGAATAATACAAGAGCAGAAAATGATTACAGATAAACTGGATGATCTGGAATCGAGGTCTAGACAGAATCGCACAGTTTATGGACAAATGGCTCTGTAAAGAATTTTATATTAACTCTGATTCCAGATTCAATGTGCTCATCGAGCCTTAGCTCCAAAACCAAAACTTGGCCAGTCTCTCAGATCTACTGTCCTCAGTTTCCAGCAGTACACAGTGAAGATCATTTTGAAAAAAGAAGAAAACAATCATACACGGTGGACACTGGATATATTTTGACCATGACGCTGCGGGACGGCGTCTGACATGGAATATTTTTATGCCGTGGTGGACGAGGCATTTGTGAGCCATTGTTGTCAGCAAACGGCGCAGCCGGGGTGAGAAGGATGTAACCACAGGCTGCAGCACCTGGCCGGTGTCCACCCTGCACTGTGACACACACCTGAGGCTGTACTGGAGGTGAGTTTACATTAATATTTATGGTGTCATGAGCTGGGAAAACAGTTCCACCGTCATTCCTCCAGCAGAGTTCAATGGTAAACATGTCATAATATGTGTAATACGGGGGTGACATCCCTTTCAACTGCATTGCGGGCACCGAGCCGAGCCTCTGACGTGCACAATGACATATTGAATCACAGTGACAGACGAAGCTTTCAGTTTGACTGCACAATGTCCATTGCCTTTTGATGGGTGTCCCACCTGGACTGTGCCACGAGTGTTTTGAACATGTGAAAAACATTTGAGGCACCTGTGCGAATGGGCCCACCCGTGTCGACTGCTCTGAGACTGCTGCCCGATGTTTTCAGACTGCACCTCGACACTTTTCAGATGTGGGACAATTCATCATTCGGACACCAGTCGGCCTCTTTCGTGCTATGTGTGACGGGGGTCTAAATCTTGCCATGTTTTATGCCTTGGGTATCTGGAATAAACTGTGCATGCAGGAGACAAATATCTGGTCAAGATTCTTCTGACGGCTTTAAAGAAGGCCATTACTAAGAACTGGCTTAAGACTCATGCTCTGAGTTACAAGTAGAGGACATACTTGTGATGGAGCACCTTACAAATAAGCTGAAAATGAAGGAAGAACTTTTTATTAAAAAAAAAAAAAGGGGGGGAAATGGTAGACGTATAAACAGGGACATAATCAATGATGTGGCCCGACACACAGACTGTTCTTTTTTATTTCTTTGTATTTTGATTTTTTTTTGTGTGTGTGTTTTTTCCTTTTTTCTCCTCAGTTTTGGGAAGGCTGTTTTTGTGCATAACTGAAAAACTAAACAAACAAACAAAAAAGCCTTTCTGAGGACTTTAAACAGAAACCTTTTTTGATTCTAGCTGGAATGAAGCAAACCTTGAGAGGACTGTGCACCATGATAACCAAACAAATAGCAAGACAAAATGTCCAAACAGTTTGTTATTTTATGATAACAGAATGTGGCAATTTGTAGTTTTGGGGAAAGGCCATTTCCAGAGATTTTCAGTAGAGAACAGCAATATTATTTCTTTAAACATACAGTAGGTCCATATGAATTTGGACATTAATTTCTTTATTTAGCCTCCGTATACCACCACAATGGAGTTGAAGGGGTTTAACAAAATTGTCTTAACTATTTAGGAATTACAGACATGGTAATCCCTTGCATTGGAGCCCATTATGCTGTTGTCTATAAAGTCTTCCAGAAGCAACACAGATGTGTTAAGTTATACTAATGTGTGCTACAGTTGTTTCTGCACACATCACATGATAAACTCTGCATGTTACATCATCATAACATGTGAAAGCTCACATTCATGGGATATTATGTCAGCATTTATTTTAGCAAAGGAAAAGTATCTCCTGACCTTTGATTTATGCTGCTGAATAATAATGTCACAATGGAAAATATACATGAATGCTGTCATATACAGTGGTCCCTCGTTTATCGCGGGAGTTACGTTCTAAAAATAGCCCGCAATAGGCGAAATCTGCGAAGTAGAAAGCGTTATTTTTTACAATTATTATAGACGTTTTAAGGCTGTAAAACTCCTCACTACACACTATATACACTTTTCTCAAACAGGCATTAACATTTTCTCACTTTTCTCTCATGTGTAAACACTCTCAAAGTTCAAACCTTACTAGAAAAATAAGACCAACCTGTTTTCAGGCTCAAACATTTGTTTGAGAAATAAAAATAGAAAGTTTTCCTATAAATAATTATGATGGCTTTTAGAACTAACGAATTTAATTTTAACGATCAACCTACGAGGTTGGACACATAAGAAATTATTAATAGTAACTGACCAGTATTTCACAGTTACTCTGATCGTGCCTGTTTGTCGTGGCGCCACTCCGCTGAAGGCCTCGCTGCAGGTGTCTTTTTCTGAGTGAAGAACAGTTATGGGTAGTTGTTGGCGCTCTTTTTTCTTCTGGGCGAGAAGATTCTTATAAACAGACACGCAGAACATAATGCGCGTACTCTCCCTTCGCGGTGCCGCGACTGGCCTGCTTGATGAGGACGCAGAACACAATGCGCTATAAAAAAAAAAGAGCATTCAAAATTGGACTAAAAAAATCCGCGAAACTGCAAGGCCGCGAGGGACCACTGTATTTAATAAAATTAAATCTTAACATTCCATCTGCTGATTAATGCTCAAACTAATCCCACCTCTTTACCAAACTCCTGGCTGGGGTTGGTGTGTGGCGGAAGGACTTCACTGTATCCGGGGTCATCTATGAGCTCTAGGGCCTGCAGAGTGTCAGTGGGAAGGCTGGCCACTGTGGACTGAGCAAGATGGTCCAAACCAGTCCTACAACACATACACAGTGCAGAGATTTCAATATCTTGTTGTTTAGGTTAATTTGTTTTGAGTAACAAAAAAAAAAAAAACAGAATATGGAACAACTCACAAGGACTATGAGGTACTGTTAACTGAAAAAATGGTTCACTGTTCTTTATCAACAATGACAAGGAGCTTTTTAAGGTTATTCGGTCTAAGTATGTTTATTATTAAATAACTGAACAGAAATATCACATCATTTTGCTGCATCATGGACCTCACCCCTGCCTTTGCTGGGGTTCAAAGTCTCCTTTGTCTTCTGTGTTTGACAGTGAGGGATGTTCTGAATCTGTGGACTCCTCCACCAGCAGAGAAAAATAATAGGAATGTTATGAAGAAAATACTGTATAATAATAATATAATCATAAAACCCAATATTCTGTGCCATTACTCACTGCAGAAACAGGTGATGCGTAAATGACAGGTGCTGGTTCAACAGCTGGATCTTCTGTGGCAGCTAACGCATCAATTTCTGCTGCTTCAGAGAGTCCTGGCTGAATGGATGCTGCACCAAACCTGATCAGACAGCCCATAACCTGGTTAGAGACCTGTTAGGTCAGCTTACCTGCATTTAGCTACAAATACAAGCCAAGATTAGCAGCTTTACGACACATTCTGGAGTCACCTTCATCTGGTTCTCTGAGTTTACAAATGACAGCATGTGTATAAGGTACTAAAGATCTTTAAAATGTTGTTGTTCCTTTTCTATTTTGTGTCAAATGTGAAAAGAAAACATGACGAAGATTCAACTTCATGATCTAATGAGATGTGTGTGGAACCCTGACAGAACCACTGCCACCTGTGATTTACAACAGATAAATTATAAATCTGTCTTACACACAGTCCATATAATGTGTAATAAGCAACTACAACACACACACTGCAGTCTCATCTCTTCTTAAATTAGAATTCATACAGATTCAACTTATCTGGTATTACTACACATTACAGCACCACAACTTTTAGAATCAGAGTATGTAACATCTTGAAATAATAAATAACTTCACTTATTGTAACAGGACAGCCTCTCTCTCTCTCTCATTTTCAAAAAAATTATTGGTACAAGCAATTCAGTTTTATTAAAATTTAATACCAGTGGCCTTGATGTTGACTGGCTGCTAAAACTAAAAAACATTTTCTATGGAGGAAAATTAATGTTATGTGAAGGATTCTAACATAATTTAACTATTTTTACCATCTGCAAAATGTCAGTTCACCTGAGTCAGAGTTTCCAGAGTTACCATAAAAGTTAGTCTGTTTTCAGAAATCTCAGTTTTTCCACGGGAAGTGGTGTATGTTACTCACAAGCACTGGTTTGTGCTCACATAATTTGTGAAGTAATACAGGACATGTCTATTGCAGGACATTTTCCATATTAAACCTCTAATATGATGACTTTTTTTCTTAAAGTGTATGTTTGCATGTGTTTATTAGTGACTTTTGATGATATAAATGATACATGGTATCATTGGGCTCTATCTTTCACCGCGCATAAAGCAATACCTGGGACTGCACAAGTGCAACTGCTAGTCTCCACCCACTGCAGCAATTCTTTTGCGTCGCATGTTTCACATCGGCCCTGGAGATATAACCCGTTGTGTTTCTTGATTTGGAAACTAATGTAGACTTTATCGAGCCAGGCACCACTCACTCTGCAGGAGGCAGCTCAGAGATTTCCTCCTCTTCACTCTTTGCTGTGATTGACGGATCAGTGGTGATGACCATCTCTTCTTCCTCTGAACCAGATCCAGATGGCTGGGGAGCTTCAGCCATGTGTGAGTTCAGAATCTGTCAACAGTAAAATGAAGGTTCAGATGGTCAAACTGTCTGGGAGACAATAAGAATAATCCTGTGGGTGTGTGCGTTCTCACACCTTCATTTCAGCTCGCAGCAGGATCTCACTCTCAGGTAAAGCTCCATCCAGATGGAACCACTGGTCCAGTACCAGCTGCGGCTCTGACAGCAAATCTTTGACCGGAACCACCAGAGATCCCAGTGGTTGTTCCCATGCACTGGACAGCTGTGGAGAACAGAACAAATGCATAATATCAGCCAGATCTGAAGACGTTTCTGTTACTGGCAGCAAGTTTAAACTGTATGTATATTACTCCCCCTCCTGTTTTTCCTTTCTGTTTTGTGTGATCGCTCCTGTCTGTCTGCAGGCAGGTTATCTGTAAAAGCTATGAATGAATCGTGACAAAAATGCTGCAGTGAAATGATTCTTCAATCAGGGATGAGTTCATAATATTTTAGTAACGAGGATGAGCTCAACGTCCTCCTCATTTTCCCCTTCATTGCTTTTATTATGATAGACTTTCTTTTTCCTTATTTTTTTAAACACTCTGGCATTATTCTGTCACAACAATCTGATGGGCAACAAAGTCAGAATTCTGACTGTCCTCGTCTGACAGCTGTTTGAAGTCAGTGGCAGACATACGTGCTCTCTAAGTACCCTTCTAGTTCCCATGATGAAACATGGTCAGTCACCTTCAAGATAAGCGTCTCCTCTCTGGGGTCACGAACCAAGAAGTGGAACGCCTCCTTCCACTGTGGTGATCTCGAGCGATCACACACCTACAAAAGCAAAAAGAGGAGACAGTGTGGTGGTATCAATGAACAGACACGCACAAACACAAGCACACAAACACATCAATTCAGTTAAGCCGTTTCTTTCTCAACCTGTTTTCTGTCTATAAAAATAATCTGTCACAATTTTTTTCATGCTCAACTCATTTTTGATGCATTTGATTATTTATCTAATATTTGCATTAACTTGCTTCAGCACTGTGAGAATTGGTAGTTTTCTTTCTTTTTCTGATTTTACCTATTTAGTTTTGTCTATTGATCATTTAAGAAAAAGGTCAACAGCAGAATTTAATATATGATTGAAAATCTTTTTACATTAGACAATACTAGATTATTATATTTACTCCAAGGCAGCACGGTGGCTTAGTGGTTAGCACTGTTGCCTACAGCAAGAAGGTCCCGGGTTTGCTTTTGACCTGGGGCCTCATGTACAAAGACTTGGGTAGATTTCCTACTAAAAGCTGGCATACACCAAAACCCAGAAACTGGTGTAAGCACAAAAATATTCAGATGTATGAAAGTGTGTGTTGGCATGGATCCACGCATGTTCCGTTTGTACATCCCACTGAACGTGGATTTGAGCATGGAACCAAACTCCTCCCTGGCCATGCCCTATTTAAATATGCAATTTCGTGAAAATAGGCCATTGGAGGAGGGATTCCCCATGATGTCACATCAGACAACATGAACACTGAAAAGAAATTATAGTACAGATGACTGGAAATTACGTGCAGACACGCAGGGACAGTTTATTCAGTACACTGTTAGACAGATTCATCATGAAACTGTGAAAATGTTTGTGGACGCTACCGAGTGTGTGTGTGTGTGAGCCCGACAGCTGTGAGCTTAAGGTGAGGCGCCCCTCCACATGCCCAAATGTGTCTGTGCTGGTTTACGTTCGGATCAATTACACAAACACACTATTTACACAGCAAGCAGCAGTTATCGTGCACTGTGCCAGCCACCAACCAGCCTGATGCGCATCACATATGATGTGATTATGTGAGCCCCCAATAGCTCCGATTACATTGAAACCGGCTCTCACTGCAAATGGTGCTTTAATGCTGAAATGTGATGTACCTGATGACATTCGGTTGATTGTGTTCCACACAGCTGGCATGGCTCGGCTCTAGGTTGACTGGCACATTCCTGACTGATCAGCCAGCTCAAGTTGGAATGGCCCTGTTTCCAGGAAGCTCAGTGTGGTCAGCACCTGGGTCAGCACAGACAACCACCTGGGAAAGTCGCAGTTCTGCGCACAACTCCAGTAACAGTGGCCATTGTAAACGAAATCGGTTTATCAGCCAATTACTGTCATTTGCAAGTAAATCCGCACGTTCCCTGAATACACGCTCATGTCAGATTGTACCATTTGCAAGGTCCTCTGACGCTAACACAGCCACTGTTGTAGTGCCATTTTACGCATCACTTTGCGCAAGGTTTTAAATTTTTGTCCATATAATTGCAAACACGTGGGTACGTTAATTGTTCATTACTGTGTCTCTGATGGATGCTCTGATCTGATGCACATCACTCTTTGTTTTCACACTATTAACGTTTCCCAGCATCACCTCTACATGTCCGCAGTGGAACAATAGCTGTAGAAACGTGCGTATGCCAGCCAGGAACTTTTGAGTGATGCACCGCACATTTCCACGGTCATTTCACTTTTGATACATCTGAACGTTGGCATGGTGACGGATGTAAGTCATGTTTTTGTCCGTAAGCACACTTTGTACATGAAGCCCCTGGTCCTTTTCTGTGTGGAGTTTACATGTTCTCCCTGTGTTTCCGTGGGTTCTCTCTCTGGGTGCTCCGGCTTCCTCCCACATCCAAAGACATGCAAGTTAGGTGAACTGAAATCTTTAAATTGACTGTAGGTGTGAATAAGTTTGTCTATATATGTTGACCTGTGATAGACTGGTGGCGTGTCCAGGATGCAGACCCAGCTCTAGCCATTTTGGTGCCCTAGGTGAGATTATGGTTTGGTGAACCCCTGGAGCAAAAGGACGCACACTTTTTTTTAAGTAAATCAACTGACTCCTTTATTGAATGGATTCTTATTGGATTTGATCAGAGCTTTCATCTATTCATCAACAGGATGACCAGCAGATGTATCAATGCAGTTTCTACAGGAAAGCCGTGCTCTAGAGCCCCACACAAGGCTGTTTTTCGCAGGCTGTAGTCACAACATGCATGCACTGTTGGGAAAGCTCAAAAACTCAGAATGGCACAAAAAATAAAAACAAAACAACAACAACCAAAAAACATAATCCGCCCTTCAACAGAACAGGATGCCACTCAGCTTCCTGCCATATACAAATCAGACGTGATTGCGCTATCACATAATCTAATGACTTTTAGCAATATTTCATAGAGCCAAGAGCAATTTCTGGTGAAGTATTTGGCAACACTGCAAAATAACAACAAAATGTTAATGCTAATGTGTGTGTGTGTGTGTGGGTGGGTGGGTGGGGGGGGGTTAATGTATAAATTGGCAGTGTGGAAATACAGTTTCACCTCAGTTCATGCTCAAAGCAGTCATTGACTGCGCTATGCACAAATGGGTTTTATGACAGAATTATGCCACAGTTACACTGCTTCACTGTAGCAAATTAGAAAATTTAGCTTCCTCTTTCTATATTTCTAGTTGTTATTATTATCATCATAGTCAATCGAATACAAAGTGTTTGTAGATTTCAGGCCTCTATTTATTCATGCCATACCTTTGTTTTATAGCTCGTGTTTCCCAAAACAAGCTCGGCACCAGCCTTGGGCTCCTTCCCACTCTTCTTAAACTGGGTGCAGAACAAAACATATTTATATTGTCTGTAATTAAGAGAAGCCTGAAATCCAGAATCCCTTCAAACTAAGCAATAAAACATTACTATCATTCATCAATGCCATATAAACATACCTGCTGCTCCGGTAGAAACAGCTCATTTTTGAAGTATTCTTTCCTTTTAATTAACTGATAAATAACAAAACGAAGCCTCAAACAGTTAAAATGTATATTTTGCCCAAATACCAAGGATCTGTAGCAGGGCTGTTCGTGGAGGGCGCCTGTCCTGCTCCAACCACAGCTAATTAACTCTGACAGGTGTGTTCACCCAATATGATCTGAGAAACACCGGAATTAAAAAATGAGGTGTGAGTAGAGCAGGCAGACATGAAAACATGCAGGGTAGGCACACTCCAGAAACAGATATGACCAGCATGTATATGGTATTTTCTGTCTATTTTTTTTTTTTTAATCAAAGCCTGCTCAAATGCATTCATAGACTCAGAGATATCACGTTTAACACAGTGTTCTTCTGGGTTGAAGGATACTTACTGGCAGAGTGTCTGCTCTGTCCACATAAACAAAGAGCAGGGCTGCAGAGGAGACACTCTTATTCTGATAAGTCTGGAGAGACTGGAGTTGCATCACCTGCAAAAGTGCATCAAATAGAAAATATGCCACAATGATTCATGAACCATTTGTACGGATAAACATTCAAATAATGTGCACTAACCTGGTCCAGTGCATCATTCTGAGACTCTGTGGGAACCCACTCCAGTATCAGATGGACATGGCCAGACTTGACATCATTCAGCGGGTACCACTGGAACACAAGCGATTACTGAATCACAGACTATAAATAAAGCAGAACATAACATACACTGATATACTGTGCCATACTCACCTTGTCTGTGTACTGGGACTGGATGATATCTGCCACACTGACTTTAAATCTGCTCACAAAAAGATTATTATAAACACATTTTAAACAATGAAACCAGCTGGAAAATCTTGATGTGGCATCAAATTTGTAACCAGAGTGCTCTGAGAGCATAATATCCCCAGCTGGCAAATGCTGCTTTGTACAAGTGTTTGCAACATTCTGATAACATTTCAAGGCATCTGATAGTTGATTTCAGAATGCAGACACCAACTCATGAAACTGGCAGTGTCTAGATTTGTTAATCAAGGGCCATAACTCTGGTAAAATGTGTCAATCTTGTACAATATTGCAATATGCGTGTTAACAACCTATAACAAGGAATCGTACCAAGTTTCCCAAAATTCCTCCTAAAAATAGGAGAGGAGTTGATATCAGAATGCAGCCACATTATTGATAGGTTTACAGCTGATGAATAACTATTTATGCTTCATCAATCAACAGGTTTTTTTTGGGTTCACCATGACTAACACACATATCAAATTTGGTGACAATCAGGCAATTAGGACAGAAGTTATTGCATTCACAAGATTTTTATAAAGTATGTGCCACTGACCTTGACCCTTTGACCCCAAAATCAATAGGATTCTTGGGGTCTCTATGTTGACATAGAGACCCCACATGTATCAAGCTTGGTGACAATTAGGAAATAAATTATTGTGCTCACAAGCACGCTCTAGTGACCTTGACCTTTAACCTTTTGACCCTGAAGTCAAGACACTTCCTGGGGTCAATATACCCAACACACACACACACACACATACATCAATGTTTGTGACAAATGGGCAGTTAAAAATGTTATTGTGCTCACAGATTTTTTTTACAAAAAAAATTCTACTGACTTTGATGTTTGACCCCAAATCCAACAGACTTCTTGGCGTCACTATGTGTAATGCATATACCGCGTTTGGTGATAATCGAACCGTCAATTTAAGTAATCTCGCTCACAAGTGAAATTTCACACGACTGACTGACTTCCTAAACATAATGACGTTTAGCCGACTGGTTGCACTATAGGGGGAAAAAATAAAACAGTCTCATGCTTTACAATATACTCTGACAAACATCTATCAGTCATGAACTTCTGTTTTAATATTTCCACAGGAAATACTAAAAATCTGAAGTGTCTTTGTTAGACAGCAAACACCCATGTCATCCTCACCTGCCTAAGAAGTCGTCTTTGTCCACGTCTTTGTCATAAAGCTCCACCTGCACCTCTAGTTCTGCCTGAGGCCTCAGCACCACCTGAAATAATTCAACAACACCAGGAGCACAATGAGTTTTAAAATTATTATAGAGTCACCCCTATCATGCTTCAAGGAATATTAATTGCATATCTCGGTACAAACCTCATACATCTCATTCCAAACTGGGTTGAGATTCTCCTTGATTACGTTACTCTTAAGCATGATTTTGTCAATGCTGATCTTGGCATAGGGGTCACTCTTTCCTTTCACCATCCCCATCAGTTTATCTTTGGCAATCAAACTCTGTGCCTCCAACAGGTGTATTCTAAGCAGGCCCTAAAGACATGAATAAATACAGACAAATGTACCCACAAATAAAGTGCCGAAAATTCTACAAGCAACAGTGAAAAACAGTCAACAATTTTTATGCCTAAAAGCTGAAACAAGCTGTGTTTCCAATAAGTAACATCATAGAATATCTGTAAGTGTTCCAATGTGGTTCCCCGCTCCTCTGAGTTGGGAGTGATCTTGTTGAGTTACCTCTTTAGCAAAGCTGCTATCTGGGGAAGCACGTGGAGGTCGTGTTATGGTAGGACTTTGAAATTCTTCTTCCTGCTCTTCAACCACATCAGCTGACATTTTGTCCATGTCAACATCCTCATGTGAAGACTCCTGAGAGACAACAGTCTCCAAAGGAGGAGGATCCACTGAACTTGACCTAAAAGTACAAATGGTGGAAATAAATGTGATGTAATATACTGTATTTTTTGAAATATAAATTGGTTTCTTTTCTGATCTGGGAGGTCCTGCGACTTGCAGGTGTGACTTATATACTAGGAATCAAAGCACTAAACAAATTCCAATAATAAAAATTACACTATACCAATGCACAAAACATATGACTTATACTCAGTACAACATATATTCCAGAAAATATAGTACAAAGAAAGAGAAGATGATGTTGGGCAGTATTGTCTCATGGCCAATTTTCTACTTTGATGTTTTTGAAAACCTTGATAATTCTTTGGTAACTTCATATTTCCTCTAGGACACCATGATGCGTACTGTTCTTTTGCTTACCACGCTACACAGATTATACAGTTTTACTTTTAAACATACCGCTTCAGATAATACCATGCAAGCAGTCACCGCATATAAATATCAAATGCAACACTTTTCACCCAATCACATAGCTCCACTGATCCACCCAGCAGGGCCAGACCCACCCACCTGGGGTTGGGCCCAGGACAGAGCAGCTGCTTAAGAGCAGCTATAGCCCAGAAGTTGAGGTTTTAGCCTAGGGTTTGGTATCGAGAACCAGTTCTGTTCGGGTATCCTTAAGAAATTATTCAATCCATCGACATCAATAGCCTTTTTGCTTAACAATTCCCTTATCAGTCCTTCAGAGCGGCCATTGTTTTTGGGGGTGTTTGTCAGGAAAATGATCATATGTCTACGTTGATTAGAGACCCTGCAGGGTCTGTAATCAATCGTTTCTGCAGCGTGGTTCATCTTTGAAACTTGAAGCAATGAAACATTGATCCGACCTGCTGCTTCGTTGGTTCTTTGTTTTATTTCGTTTTATCTTAATTTTTCCTTGCTAAAACCCTAAAGAAGATATGTCTGTGAGTAATACAGTAGTTATCTTTTTATGTTAAACCGACCTGTTATGGTCTTCTGAAACAGTTGATAGATAACTTAAGATAACTTAAAAACGGGACCGATGGTAATGCATTAGCATGTCTACGGCGTTTTCAATGTTCAAGTTCGCA
This sequence comes from Thalassophryne amazonica, assembly GCF_902500255.1. Lineage (NCBI taxonomy): Eukaryota > Metazoa > Chordata > Actinopteri > Batrachoidiformes > Batrachoididae > Thalassophryne > Thalassophryne amazonica. The sequence continues at coordinate 73,739,229 of NC_047105.1, read as the reverse complement.
TTAAGCTGTTCGCATCTCAGCACGTTTGTGTGCATTTGTTTTCTGTATAATAATTAATGGCTCAGTGTTTGTTGTCGTAAAAGAGTCAAATGTATTACAAATTGTAATATTTTTAAATTATTTTATTTATATATTAATAATAATAATAGCAGCAACAACAACAACAGTAATAATAACTAACAATGCTAGAATACAATTTTAAAGAAAGAGACAAAGAACCTGATTAAAAACACAACAGAAAATATAAAACCAACTAACAATGAACATAAATAAATAAATAAATATAGAAATAAATAACTGTTTCCTGTGAACACCTAGTGACTCTTACACCTCCGCTTCATCCCTGTTTTATTTAAATTTAATGACAATTTGTTTCAGTCAAACCATATTTTCAGTTTGTTCATTTCTTCAGTGATTTCCTCCAGACCTATCTGGCAAGCTAGAAAACTGCTGCATCCTAGTAAGAGCAGAATACTACTGGAATGAATTTGAATAAGGAAAGTTGGGTTTTTTTCTCACCAAAATGGATGCTGCACTCACTGAAGTTTATTGTCTGGAATAGTCCCAGATTGCATTTCAGAGCTTCTGGAATTAAGACATTTTTGTGCGGGTGGTGGTGGGGGGTAATTTTGGGTTTCAGCTTTTTTAAATTTCATCACATTCATGCCTGAATATTTCAATCATGAGTCACTTTTGTGCAGATTAAAGTCACTAACTGGGATTCCTGTCTTGTTGCGAGAATGAAATGAGAATCGTCCTCCGTTCTGTTCACCCAGCTGACCAGCAGCAACCGGCTGAGCTCAGCTCAGAGGTATGGAGAGATATTCATGCCAAAATGTCTGAAAGGAAATGCTTTTGACAAAAACTACAGATTTTGTTTATTTTTATTTGTGTCCAGAGATCAAGGATCCAGTGACCAATTTAAAATGGCGTTGACATAGAAAACCTGTAAAGCCTACTTTTAGTACACAGAAAATTCACAAGAGGAATCGATAAGGAATCGGATCGATAATGGCATTGATAGATAAAATCTTATCAATACCCGTCCCTATTTTGGCCTCAGCGGTGCATGAGACGTCTGTTGTCAAGCTTCCAGCGCTGTAAATGGTGACTCTCTTGTTCATTGTGGGCATCTTTTTAATATAGCATCTGGTTTTTTAAGTCTGTCTCCTGTCAATCTCTTTATTCAGTTCAACTTACACAATAACCTTACAATGAAGAGCTGTTCTTTGTGGAATAACTGTCTCACCTCAGCACGGTTTCTTTCTCCTGTTTTTGATGAGCAGGAGAGGACTCAGCCGCTGATAAGACTTTAGGCTTGTCAATGATCACTGGACATTTTCTAGGAATCAGCATCTGCAATTAAAACAACACTGTCATTTGTTTACTTCACAAACTACTAGAGGTGGTACAAAATTAAAGAACTAACGAAAATACAAAAAACAACAGGGGGAACAGCTGGAAAACATACACATGTAGGAAAAGAGACAAAAAATGGAGATAAAGGTATAGCAGACAAAATAAGTAAAAAAGACGGCACACCCTTCAGATTTTCTACCTGCCATTTAAAAAAGAATTCAGTCTTCTCTACATTCATAAAATTTGTAAAATTATGCCCTTTAAAGTCACACTGAAAACAAATTTCTACAACATGATATAAATTAAATAAATTCCAACCTTCAGTTCAGCCTTCAGCAGGATCTGGCTATCAGGTGATGCTCCATCCAAATGGAACCACTGGTCCAGAACCAGCTGTGGTTCAGAGAGCAGCTCTTTGATAGGAATGATCAGAGAACCAATGGGCAAGGTCCAGGTGTGAGACAGCTACAGAAACACAAAGCAGCAGGCTTACATGGGAGCTGATTTTCTAACTGTTGCAAGAGGACACATTATTTCTGTTTACTCTGTACTCAGGTACTGAAGTCACATTACCTTGACTACAAGAACATCTTCTCTGGGGTCATGAACCAGGAAACTGAATGCTTCATTCCACTGAGGTGATGTGGTGCGATCGCACACCTTCAGACATAGGACACGCTGTCACTCTTGAAGTTCTGCATTAACAAGTATTATGAATGAAACATCACTGAATAAGGTGTAGAGTCCTACCGTAGTTTTGTAGGACATTTCTCCAAGAGTGAGTTCAGCACCAACTTTTGGGTCTTTACCGCTCTTCTTCACCTGTACAGGTAATAATAATAAAAGAAAAAGAATATCACAAATATTGGGTTTAAAGGTTCGCTGTTTATGTTGGTGTCGCCTTTCACAGCAGTAAGAACAGACTCACTGGTAAATTGTCTGCTTGCTCGACGTAGATAAACAAAAGTCCTGCTGACAGAACTGCTTTGTTCTGGAAGGACTGTCTGGAATGGAACTGAAGAACCTAAAGACAAAGGAAGCAGTCAGGGACTGTGGATCAAGTTTACCAACGTGCATCTATTAATGAATAACCAAGAATTAAATACTAACCTGGTCCAATGTGTCTGACTCTGTGGCTGTTTGAACCCATTCCAGTACCAGATGAACTCGACCAGACTTCACACCACTGAGACTATACCACTGAGAGATACACACCACACATATGTAATAGTAACTCACAACCTACACTTAGCTTTTCAGTATTATTTAATTCTACTGAACATTTTCAATTCCAAACATTGCTGACACAAACATGAAAACTATATAAAAGAATGGATCTTAAATGAGTCATATTATACCAATTTTCAGCAAATAATATAAAGTACAAGCTCTCTTTTAAACAAATATTAGTTTGTAGTCACAAATACACCAGTTGCTGATGTGATGCAATCTACAATAAATAAATGAATAAATATTTCAAATCTCAGTGAAACAACCTGTTTCTGTGACCATGTTTCTGTCACAGTAGTCTAAAATGAACCTTTTATGGTGTAAAGTTCTTATTGCATAAGAACCTTAACAAGCACAGATAAAGGATTATGAGACATTTCATCCAAGCCAAGTTAAACTGAAAGTTGGATTAAAACTTACTTTCCAAAGTGTGACCCCTTTAACATCTTTCATGATCATCTCTGTGTTATAAAAAAACTGCTTTGCTTTCATCATCTTACTGAAGAACACTGCAGAGCTATGAACCCTTGTGAGATACTCTTAAATTATTTCATACTCATAATATTTTTGCATTTCCGTTATTTTAACTGCACTTTGAATTTGACCATGGGTCAATGTGTCTGGCTGAAGGATCCCACCTGATCAGTGTACTGAGACTCAATGATGTCCTGCAGACTGATCTTCAGCCTGTGTAATGAGATATGCATGATTTGTCTATGTAACTTAATTATCTTATGGAGCACTGGTTAAATTGTACAACGCTACCTGCCCATGAAGTCATCTTTCACGTCCATGTCTTTATCAAAGACCTCTAAATGCAGCTCCTGGCCTGGCAGCTGAGTTAGAATCACCTGAGGGATGAACAATGCTGCAGATGTAACTGGACTGTTTAAACGATTACAAATACATGGAACACTTAAATTATTTCTGTTAAATCACTACAACCGTGTGCTGGTTACCTCATACATCTCATTCCAGGTGGGGTTAAGATTACCCTTAATAACTCGACTTGTAAAAGTTTCTCCCCCAATGTTGACTTTGACATAGGGATCACTCTTTCCCTTCACCATGCCCCCCATTAGATTATCTTTAGGGACAAGATTTTGGCCTGCCAGCACATGAATTCTGAGAAGTCCCTGGATCAAACAAACAAACACTTTATTAACTGTAGCAAGCTTACAAATTTGAAAAGAAAACACGACTGCTCTGCCCTCCATTACCTCTGTTGCAAAGCTTGGATGAGGGGAGGTCTGCTGGGGCCGCTGTTTAGACAATCCAGACTCCAGATTAGATGAAGCATCAGACTGAATGCGGTCCTCATCTAACCACATGACCTGTGATACATAAAGAGAAAAGGAATCAAAATGAAGCTTTTATTCAGTAATTAATTACCTACAGCACTATGACTTGCTTTATTTTTTATCATTTGTTTGTATGTTTATAAAAGCTATCGGAGGAAACGTGTTGTTTACCCTGAGAACTGTGCTGATATAGATACGACTGGCAGATCCAGACTTGTCCAGCTGAAACCACTGGTCCAGAGAAAGGCTCGGACTGGACAGCAGACGGGACAAGGGGATGGTCAGACTGCCCAAAGTCTGCGCACAGTCAGCATCCTTCACCTGGTCAATTTAACATGAAGGACATCAAAACCAGGCCACAGTTAAAGGAAAGGAACAATCACAATGGGTTTAACTGACCAAATGCCATGCATGAAGCTACGTTCAGTGTAACTGATCTTCAAACCTCTTACTTGAATCTCAATGTCCTGCTTGCGGGGATCTTTGATGAAGAAGGTGAACGCCTCCTCCCACTCTGGATTGATGGTTGCATAACAAGTCTAAAGATACAAATAATAAATTAGAAAAAAAAAATCAGATTCCTGTGTAAAACAAAATGGCATATTTACAGTATTTTAACAGTCTTTCACAGTAAAAACGCTTGGTTTTCACAGTAAACATACCATCCCTGGTTTTCAAGACCAGGCACCTAAGTGGCTCCACTCTATTCTACTCTTCCTTTTTTAGATATACCTTAGTATACACTAGTAGAGTTCTACCTTAGAAATGGAATATATTCTAGAAGACATGCCTTACTGAATTTTCATGCAGTATGTACTGTTAGTACAAAAAATCATTTACTGATTGTACTTTTTTACATCTGTTGACTGTGGATAATGATTTGGTTCTTGGTACCTTCCATTTGCATCAATGAAGAGCTGAGGCAAACATTTAAATAAACTGACACAAAAGACACCAATCCCTGCTCAACTTTGAGGGCACATTATCTCACACACTGACCTCACATGAAAATGGGAAAAATGTAGAAAAATATATAGAAGACAGCAGGAAATTAATTAATTAAACATGTTTTAAACAATTATGGGTGGCCTTTGTGGGCAACAGACCTTCAACCAGACCTGCTCCTAATTTCCATCAGATATGATGAGAAAATTATTCCTTGTTCAACAGCTGGCAGGCAGGTCTATTGTAAGTTAGATAAGCAAAGCAAAATTCATTTTCTTTTGAGCAAGTGTATCAACATAAACTGACATCGAATCAATTTATCCTTATTATATGCCAATTTAATTTGTTGCGTTACAGTTAGTTGGACTCATTTATCTATCTATTCTTTTACAGCATTGTCCAGACTATGTCACATTTTATTTTATTTATTTACTTGTTTGGAGCAAAAGGTGGCAGTAATGTGCCATTAAGCTGGATGCCAAATGTCATAAAATACTACCACCACTACCACTAATAATAATAACGAGATAATGAAGATAATAACAGTAATGATAATAATAATAATAATAGGAAAAAGAAGAAGTCTGAATGAGAAGGACTTCCTGGGTCTTAGAGAAAGACTGAAAGCAATAAATCATGGGTTACATATATAAAGCCTTTACGAACAGACTTTGTGGAGGTCACTCACGTATAGAAATTATTATAACAAAATTCTCATTCCCTTTTCAGTTTTGTGGTAGACTATTATGATTTGTTTTTCAGGATTTACTGTGTACATTGTCTCTCTATTGTATGATTTAGTTGGACTGTTATACTTGGTGTTGTTTTTCCACTTTTTGAAAATAAAGAATTAAAAGAAAAGAAGAAAGCAATAAATCATGCTCTCAAACTGAAAGTTCACAATCTTAAATGAAGAGAAAATTTCCGAACCATTATTCTACTCGGCTCTCAACATATTTGGAGTATGTGGGCCAGCCAGAACAGCAATGAGGAGGATGACTAGGCTATGGTAAGGCTAACTATAATGCTTTAAAATATACATATATGAGTTTTAAACCACACACACACACACACACACACACACACACACACACACACACACACACACACACACACACACACACACACACACACACACACACACACACACACACACACACACACACACACACACACACACATCTTCAATAGGAGCTGGAGCCTATCCCAGCAGTCACAAGGTGTGAGACAGGGTACACCCTGGACAGGACGCCAGCCTGTCGCAGGGCCACATGTAGACAAACAAACACATTCACACTCACAACTACAAACAATTTATAGTTGCCAATTCACCTAACCTGCATGTCCTTGGATGTGGGAGGAAGCTGGAGGACCCAGAAAGAACCCACATAAACATGAGGAGAACATGCAAAATACACACCGAAAGGCCAGAGGTGGGAATTGATCCCATGACCTTCTCGCTGTGAGGCAACAATGCTAACCACCAAGCCACCGTGCTGCCTGAGCTTTAAACCATTCAGTTCCACTTAGTGTGGTAAATGTACACACATTTAGTTCTGAACAGATGTTTGCATCTGTTCAGTGGTGACAAGAAGCTGTTTAATTATGAGTTCTTTGTGTCTCATACAATTAGGCCACTAGCTTATGCTTTGTAATGTGGTGTTTGTGTTACACATAAATGATGCATCAATGATTATTTTACTTCTTGTTGCATGATGCAGGAGCACCATGTTTTAAAAATAAACATAACTACCGGTAATTCTGGACTGATGTGAATAATACTCCAGTGCAACATATAGTCTGGAAAATATGGTATACTCATTGCATTTTAAATATGACCTTTGTGCAGGATATGAAAAATGGTTTTATCTTCCCAACAATGCAGATTTACTTTTCTACCTTTGATATTGTAACTGGATACCACTGCGTTTTGAACAATCCTGTACCCACAAGCTCTGTAGTAATTAAGTCGCATTCAGCAGCAAGTATGTGGAAAAAACAGATTTCACTTAAAATTTAATCTGTAATACAGAGTGGAAATGTACCTTGCTCTTTTTAGTTACATCCTGTAAAGTCAACTGCACCATGGGATTGGGCTCCTTATTTCCCTTCTTCATCTAAAAGATGAACAACGATGCAAACAGATGAGCACATAACACAACATTTTACAAATTACATTCCGTACACAGGGCAAAAAAAAACAAAAAAAAAAACCCACTATTGACGTGCCAACCTAACAACGTGTGGTTATGTGAACAGTACCACTACCATAGCAACAGCAAAAACACGTGAAAGGAAGCACAATGCTGTATGACTTAATAAGGAAATATAAATCTGCAGTGAAAGAAGCCACAGTGGAGTTTCATAGCAAAGATTCTCTCACTGTTCACTGATAACAAAACTAAACGTAAGAATTATTGCATTTGACAGCATTTTCTTATCCACGCTGCAACAGACAGAAAAAGGTTCCAGACTTATGGAATGTCAAAACTGATTTGAGTTCAGCTTTGCCTCAGTGTAACCACACAGGAAGCAGCTCTGTGCTGAGCAGAAACTGGAGCACGGTGGGTAAACGCATTTGACTCACAGGAAGTGCCTCAGCCTTGTCCAGATACACAACCACGATGGCCGAAGAAGGTGGATCAGCATTCGTACTAGTCACACTTTCATTTCTCTTCAGGATCTGGGGAGGAGATTGCGTAAGTCATTTATTTTCTTTGAGCGACTGTTCTGCAAAGTAAGATAATGTTAACTGATAGACACTTCTTAAACACTAAAATGATCCTTTGGTAAATTATCATGGATCCTAAAAGACTGAGACCTGCTCCAGTTGATCCGTACTCGGCAGCAAGGCCAACCACTCCAGTCTGAGATGCACACGTCCTGAGTGAGCGTCTTTCAAATTGAACCACTGCAAAGACAGCGACAGACAAACATTTGCAATCCTTTATCAACAAAAACACTGTGATGTCATAAAGGACGACTGATCTGAATTTACTTACATTATCTACAGCGATAGACTTCTTCACTATACCCAAATCCAATTTGGTCCTAAATGGAAGAGAAGTGAAAAAAATCACTGAACAAAAGATCAGACATTTTAAATTTGATTGTGCAACTATAATCCTCAAAAAAGCCAAACTTTATGAGACAAAAGAAAACAATCATGAAAGGGGACGGAGGTGAGCTGATACTGTGAGCTTCAACACGGACATGCAAACAAAACATGCAGTTCACATATGTACCTTCCCAGGAAATCATCCTGGTCTGGGTCTTTGTCATATACTTCCACCTCCAACTCCTGACCAGGCACTTCATGGACTATAACCTGATGTATCACACACTCACACACACACTCACACACACACTCACACACTCACACACTCACACACACACTCACACACACACACACACACACACACACACACACACACACACACACACACACACACACACACACACACACACACACACACACACACACACACACACACACACACACACACACACACACACACACACACACACACACACACACACACACACACACACACACACACACACACACACACACACACACACACACCACACACACACACACACACACACACACACCATGAAGACTGACAGAGGGATTTGCTTGGATGCTGCCTGTGGCCTATTCCATCCAGTGTGAATGAAAATGACACACTAGTCTGTGTAACAGTTCGATCCCTCAAATACAAGAACAAAAAGAAATGACGCAACACTGAATGTACTGATGAAAAACACGGAGGTGTCCACTGACACCTGTCCATGCAGATTAATGATGTTAATGTTCTACACATCCACCCCCTTCCTCACCTCATACGTCTCTGCCCACTTTGGAGAAACTGTGTTGTCTACATGTTTGGAGGTGAAGATTTGAGGACCCACTCTAACCACAGCATAGGGGTCAGACAAACCAGCCATGACCCCTTTTACGTAGCTGTCCTTAGCTGCCAGATTGTCTGCCTCTAGTAGATGGATCCGTACCACACCCTGAAACAAAGAATAAGAAATATATGGCTGTGGAATTAATATCGTGGTCTCTCTCGCTGTGCAGGTGCATGTTTAAGCCTTACCCGGGGTAAAGGAGAGCGCAGCTGAGCCACATGCAGGCCTTGAACAAGTGGGACAACCAAGCGGTTGGGGAGCACCAAGAAGGAAGCAATGGCATCCATAATCATGCTATCAGACATGACACTGACACAGAGGGAAAAGTGGCTTTAGAGTGAAACCAAAACCTATTGTAGAGCATCACTGACTTTTCTCTGTGTAACAAGAAGCACACAAATTTCTCAGTGTCGCACCAAGACTAGAAAAGGCTGCAATAACTATATCTACATATACCTTTCTGCTTAACAAATGCACTACTGTGTTGTTACAAAGCATTCTTAATTTATGACTGCTGGAATGATTTATGCAAATTAATAGTCTAGTTAGCATATTTATAGCAGCCACATAACATACATTGTGAATATAAAGTCTCAGTAATAATACTTTCGCAAGTAATCTTTCATCGAGAAAAGACTTCCCAAAAAATATACAAATATATGCGCCACACAATACTAGACTCTAAGAATAAACTCTAATGAGCTTATTTACTCCCGAGAAAGTACCCATGTTGTTCATATCAAGTGTCTAGGATGTATTCTTAAGGAGTTACTGTATTGTGTTCATAAGACAAATCACGTCATACTCATTAACATATAAATATTATAAGAGTATAGCAGATGGACACCCCAAAGAGTCTGGGTTTCTTGAGGTTATTTCCTGTAAAATAACAAAAAACAAACCACCGTCACCAATGCGTTAGCTGATATGACAGGTAAGCTCTAAACCATACTTGCGCAAAGAGGTGACTTATGATTTGGCACTATATGTATAAAATGAATGTAAGCCAAATAAATATCAAATGTAATCAGCTGTATGAAGTGTCTACGTTGTATTATTAACGAGTTATGTTCACAAAAGAAACTAGAGCACAGCACTTGTAGAACACAAACCTCTGCCAACACTAGTTTTCAATTCCACAAGTTTTTACCTTGTCAAAGTCCTTTTAGAAGTGGCTTTTCATAAGCTAAAATATAATACAAAATATAGATCAAAAGGGGTTTTCAATGGTAAAGAGAATCAAATATCCACTAAATCCGCAATGTGGATCAGATGCGAATCAAACTTAGTCTATTCATTGAGAGTGCCAGTTAGCACCTCATTGTCACAAATGAGAGTGATTGAGTCACTTTTGATTGAGATACATGCAAAATGTTCACCAAATGGGCTTTTCAATATTAAATTCAAATGTCTACAAAATCCACAATCCAGATCAGACTTTGTCAGTGAGTGCCAGTCTGTACCTCACTTTCAAATATGAGAGTTATTGGGACACGTTTGATTAAGTTATCATGTAAAATATACATTAAATGGAGTTTTCAATTTTACATTTAAATGTAGTCTGGATCAGATCCAGATCAAACTTTGTCAGTTGACAAAGGATGCCATCCCACATAACACTCTCAAATATGAAAGAAGTTGGATATTTTTTAACAGAGTTATGAATTTTTGAAAATTTGTTCAATGTCAAAGATAGGGATTTTTCCAATTTTTCTAGATTTTTCCTGACTTTGTCCTTTGACCTTGAAAACTGAATCAATTCTTGCCTATCAGGATATGACTCCTCAATAAAAACATTTATAACATATGAAAAATTGTGAGCTTCAGGTTGTTCACAAACAAACAAACAAACAAAAACAGGGGCAAAAACATAACCTTCTCCAACTTCACTGGCAGAGGTAATAACTGAATTCTCATTAGTACATATCATCATGGATCAAATAAGCCTAAAATCTAATCTGATGATTTACTCCCAAGGGGGATACCTATGATGTTAGGATGAAGTTTGTAGGAGGTATTACTAATGAATTATTATGTTCACAAAATACATTATTTCATCCTGATTAGTATGTAAACCACAAACAACATGTGTACCTGTGGTACAAGTATGAGGTGTCTGCAATGAATAGTTAGTGAGTTATCATGTTTACAAAAGAAACAACTGAATCGTCATTAATATGTTAATATAATCACCAAGCAACCCTAATATACAATATATAATATACAGTATAATCATCTCATCTACCTATGGTGTATCGATGAAGTATCTATGGGGCATTTTTGTGAGTTAGAAGGTGTCCATACACAGACAGAAAACAGACAAATACAGTTGTGTGGATAATGATATTAAAATAAAAAAAAAAAAAAACGCATGCTTATAAAATATTTTTTGGAGATGAATTTTTACTAATATCCAAACTAAACTGAAGACACTGCAGCATGACTTACTTCAGTCCAGGGATGTCCAACAAATTAGTGAGCCCACTCCAATTGATGTCTAGTTTCTGGGAAGTGATAAGACAGAAGATTGTGTTGCATGCAGCAGATTGATCAGGGTTGACAAGAAATCAATAACATGACAAGCATAAATGACGAAACTCAGATACATAACAGTTCCAGATAAACAGTAGAAGGTGAATGAGAAACAGACAAATAGAGGTATTTGTACATGGACCTACAGGCCTCCGGATGAAAAACATGGTGACCGCACCCACAATGGGCACATCTCCAATTAGAGGCTCCAAAATGACCCGCATCATCCCATGAAGCTTAAGACAGAAACAGAAAGGACACCTGTGAAAACCTTCAAATTTTAATAATACAGCTACATATTTCAGTATCATCTCCATCTATCATTAGACAATTTCTTTGTATCATAGTATAATATACAATTATATACTTTTGATTTCAGTGTACCCGTGATTATGCGGACCTGGTCAGGATGGGGTTCACCAGCCTCCATGAACCCCAAAACCCGGTGAACCCTAAAAATATAAAAGCCACAATGATGGGTTGCATAAGTAATTACTCATGCAACCCATCATCTTCGCTTTTATATTTTTAATTCATTTATATCAAATTGCAGAGATTTGGTTTGAGTTTGAGTTTAAGGAAGATATTTTTACAAATTTTTATATTGAGAAGTCTGATTTACTTTTTGTATTTGAGATGGCATAAACAAATTAAAATATGTGAAATACCAAGGGGCCCAATACCTTTGAAGGGCACTGTATGTGGATGAAGAGTGTCTATGAATTGCTCTTAAAAGATTTGGCAAAGGATAAGGTCACTGGACTTAAATGTCAGACTGCTGTCGCCCTTACTGTCTTCATGCCAGATTGTACTGTATACAAAGATATATGTAATAAGTCACTGTTGTGAAAAAATAATATTTTTAGATGTGACAGGAAGACAAACCTGTATCCCTTTGACTCCTGCTTTGCAGAAGTATCGCTTCACCTCAACGTTGATCTCAACATTTCCAACATAGCTGAAGAGAAAAAGAAAGAATGTCTAGACTAGTATGTAAAAAAGTGTAACAGCGATACTCTTAAAAAATAATACCAAAATGTTCACCTAATATACAGATCGAGCAGAACCTGGCCCTTGTCATTCTCTGTGTGTGCTTTGATGCCTACGACCTTCATAGCCTGCAGCAAACAGAAAACAATTTCAGTTCCCTTTTTGATTTCACAAATTCTTGTGAGTCTTTACAACAATGTGAGGATGAATAATGCCAGACTGATATCACCTTGTCACCCATGTCCACCTTTGTGAAGCTGAGCGTCTGCAGGTGGCTACTTGAAGCTCGGATAGATGGAGCAATGGTTTCCACAAGCAGCTTCTCGAGGTACTGCCCAACAAAGGGCCACACCTGCTGCAGCACCTAAACCACATCAGCAGGAACATGGTCACAAACTGTGTTTACCAACAACAAGCTGAGTCCAAACCTTCGCTCCCAGCTGCTGTCTCTCATAATCATAACTTATGTATGTCTGTTCAAAGAGTTATCTGGGTAAAACCCTGTCTGGGGCTGATTTAAAGGAACAAGGGTGAGAAAGCCTGCGTTAAACTTCCTCGTGATGTGAGTCAGCTCCCTGTGAATCGACAAGACCTCAGTAACTTAAACTGGTTGTTCCACATTTGAGTGGACACTCCATTCAGAAAATACCTTCAGCATTACATCATAGAGTCTTCAGGTGGCTTCATAGTGGTTTTGTGTTTTTACAGATGCACTAGGAGATGTGCATACAAGTAACTTGGTAAACATTATGTGTGTAAAAACATGACATCCTTGGTGAATTAGAGATCTGTGATCAAGCTCACAAAATGATATATCTCCCACTCTGCCACATTCTGCTGTTTATCTGGGTCCAGGCTGCTGTGGCAGTACACCAAACAGCTCATTTCACACTTCCCTAACCTCAACCAAGAGCCTCTAACAGGGGGTGCTGAGGCATTTCCAAGCCAGAAGCCAGGTGGGAAATATAATCACTTCAGCATGTCTTGGATCTTCCCCAGGGCCTCCTCCCAGTTGGACATGCATGGGAGACCTTCGTAAGGAGACAACCAAGGGACACCCTTGGTTGTCTGTTGCTTAACAGGGTCCGAGTCCAGGTAAGCAGCAGAAAATTAATGAATGAATGTATCCATGTTTTTCTTTTGGTCATTACCAAAGGTTCATGACCACAGGTGCAGATAGGACTGGTAATTGAAGAGCCTCGCCCTCTGGCTTAGCTCTTTGTTCACCACAATGGTCCGGTACAACATTCGGACCATTGTATATCAGTGGTATTATATCTTTTGTGATGAAACACTTGCACTTAAGAAACTGAACATACAAGGACATTGGGGCATGGACAGCTTCAAACCATGGGCCTGCTTGTGTCACCATACTCACTTCCAGGTCCTGTGTGAATGGGTTAAATGTGGGTTTGATAAGTGTCTGACACTCTGATCTGAGGCCAAGAGGAGTTCGCCTGTGTGCTTGCTCTGGGGGTTGGTAAGGTTAGACCTTACTTATGCAAAGCGCCTTGAGGCAATTTTGTTATGATTTGGCGCTATATAAATAAAAATAAATTTAAATTAAATTGAAAAAATCCCATGTTGGCACGTGTCAAATGTCTTGTGTATACAGGGGACATTTTTATCTCATAAAGTTGTTCTGTTTTCAGTTTTTATTTGTTTGAAAACATGTTCCAGTATGGCATTTGCACAGAATACATTTTGGAACATGGTTTAGTTTTATGTAAAGACTGATAACTGCAATAAATCCCACTAATAAATAATTTGCTTGAACCACAGTAAACCACACCTACATGTCTGCTGTATATACTGACTCTATTTTGAACTAAACCTTGGTATTCAAACTGTGCACATTTCATCAAAACTATCCAGTTTACAGGCGCGGGGATTGAACAATGAAACAGCTGCAGTCGGTCTCAGCTGCTAGAGACTTGGTAATTGACTTCTTACATGTGTTAGTACGAGTCCTGTGTGACATGTAGAGCACAGGACATGAAAGACATCTCCAAATGTCTTTATCTGTAGAAAAAGAACAGTTAAAAACATAAGTGGTGCTTGTGTGACTGTCAGAAGCCCACAGTTGATTACAGTTTGGCATAAGTAGAGAGTGAGTCATCAGCTGCCTGCGCTGCTGAAGGATAAATCCTGAACAAAAGCACAGTCTGCTGATCTCCAGGCCAGTAAACAGTCACAAAACACAACTTTGTCATGCACACTGACAATCCTATCCCGTGGTCCAGCTAACATGAACAATTTTATTTCTATATCTCCCCCCCATCAGTAACTCTAGTTTCTTTGGGCTGGAAAGCCAGGTGGGGGTGGTGGAGGTGGGGGGGACAATGGCTGTGGTTTTGGGTAGCTCCTCCTCCTTCCTGAGAGCTAGTCTGCAATGAAGTGGAAATGTTGAGATGGTTGCCTGGCATGAGGCCTGCTCTCTGCAGCACACACTGAGCAGCTGAGCTAATGGCGGTGCAGCCTGTACTGGAACACGGCAGCAACAAAATCCATCAGCTAGCACCAGCTAATATCCGACCACATGCCGGCAAGTGTCAATCAACGCAACAGCTGGTTCCATACAAACCGTGTGTGTGTGTGTGTGTGTGTGTGTGTGTGTAATGTTGTGGGCTTGATAAAAGATGAATAGATAATGTATTTTTATAAAGTCAAACGCTGAAAACATGAATGTGACAAAGGGAATCAGGACATGTTACCTTATTGAGCCATTCAACCTTTTCAACATCTGGAAAATTGACCTGAATATTAAAAAAAGAGAAAACAAAAAGCTACTTAGCACCACTGTAAGGATCTGTTAAACATACAGGATGTAGAAATGATGATGATCTAAAAATATCAACAATAATGCTGTTAATAATACATCAGCATCTCTTACATCAGGCTTTAAACAGATTGTCTTTAAAAAAAAATTAGAAACAGGCAAAACAAGTAAACATTTGCAATAAAAACATTTGCTCCACAGCTTTTCTCTGTTCACATTTCATACGTTTACCTCTTTTTAAACCCTGCATAAACATTAATATTGTTGAATGATGCAGAGCACTTTGAATGTCCATGTTGACCTCTTAAGTAATTCAATAAAACAGGGTTACTGGTGCGGTTACACTAACGGTTGTTAAAAATAAATGGGTCCACAAAAACCTCACTGGGTGTGGCTGGCTGCTCTGCGTCAGAACAGACCCACAAAGGTTGTTTTTTTTCTCCCAGCATTTTCCATTTTAGCACATATATTCTCAGAATGAGTGACTCACAAACAAAAAGCACGACAACTGTTGTGTATTTTGCAGAAACTTATTGTATTACAAGACAAGAACATTATTAAGGCTGTCATTACAAAAGCGGAAGAAGTGACCCCTCCCCACTATGATTTGTAAAAGGTGTCATTTGCAGCATTGAGGTGTTGGGTGGGGGGTACTCAACTGGCACTGCAAATAACAGATCTGCATAATTAAATACATGCACTTTTTTCTCTCCCAAGCAACAACACAACCCCAGTAAATTTAATAGTGACTCAGCCTCTCGGGAATTTATTATATAATGCAATAATAATTGTTATTATTATTAATATGCTTGTACACACCAATAGGAGTGGTGATGCTCTATGACTGTTCATAACAACTCAAAAAAATTACAAGAAGCTCTTCACGTTAATTTATGTGGTCAGGAAAAAAAATTATGTTTTGACGCACTTCTGGGTTAGATTTAAGTGTTTTCTTTCCTGTTTTCTGGTATTTCACAAAACTTTTTTGTGTGTGTGTGTGCATATTGCAAAAAGACACCTATCCCCCAAGATGGTTATTACCCTGGCAGAGGTATGTAGTCTTCGAGCACCTTGTTGTTGTACCTATTTAATACATTTTCCCTCAATTTCAACTGAGCCAAGTCATATTTTTGATTAATTGCTCAATATTTTAGCCCACTTTGGGGGGGGGGGGGGGGGTGTAAATGTGACTAAAGGCCAACATTGGCCTTTAGGAAACACCTTTTCATTCTTCCTGGTCAAAGTGAGACACCAAAAGCACCTCCGTGAAGGTTTTGGGAGCACGCCCCCTGTCACAGGGTTTCTTGCTTACCCAGGCAGGCAGGTCTCCTTTGATTTTGGACATGTTCAGGTCCATACCCTCCTGCTGGTTGTTGTGCAGCTGCATGGCTGACTTGAGGCGAGCCTCCTTGGCCTCTCGGGCATGTTTCCATCCCGTGTAGACCATCATCCCAAACACCAACAGGCTGGTACTGACCCGATAGTACCCAGCCAGGTAGACGGGCAGCAGGGCCCCCAGACATTTGCCAAATGTCCACAGCACCGCCACTGCACTGATCCCCTTTGGTTTGGCGACTTCCGGCTCCTCGTGGCACGGCTCCTTCTTCTCAGCGTGGCTCGCGCTCGGATCCTGCGGCCCTGATTTGTCGCTTTGCATTGTGGGACCGTCTTCTGCAGCCAAGAAAGTAACACTGACATAAAGTCTGACAGCAATAATAATAATAATAATAAAAAAAATTTTTTAAAGTGTGATCGAAGAAACCTACCAGTTATTTCAGCGCTGCCGCTCCTTTTGTCGCCACTTTTAACTACGTTGGAGATAATCTTTATCTTACTTTACTTGTCCCGTCAGTACTTCAGTCTGTTTCTTCGTGACGCATCTTCAATTACATTAAAACGCAGTTATTCTTCATTTTGAACCATTCCGCTGTGCGAGTAGAGAACGTGTGGCGGACACAGCGGCTCGGTCCCGTTATCTGAACGAAAACACGCCCACTGGAGCAAACTGCATCTTTGACGAGTCATCGCTGAAGAACAGCCATTTAGACTAAACACAGGGGCGGAGGCAGAATTATCTGACCGGGGAGGGGGCACACACACAAAATGATGACCAAATTAAGACAACTGCTAGCTAATGCAGAAAAATACTTTCAACACAGCAGCAACAAGGCATCCACACTGACAACTAGTTCTATCAAAAACTGTCTGGTAAAAAAAAAAAAAAAAAAAAACCCAAACAAATGCAAACACCAACAAATACAGTGAGGAAAATAAGTATTTAAACACCCTGTGATTTTGCAAGTTCTCCCACTTTGAAATCATGGAGGGGTCTGAAATTTTCATCTTAGGTGCATGTCCACTGTGAGAGACATAATCTAAAAAAAAAAAAAAAAAAAAAAATCCGGAAAACACAATGCATGATTTTTTTAATAATTTATTTGTATGTTACTGCTGCAAATAAGTATTTGAACACTTACCAAAACAGCAAGAATTCTGGCTCACACAGACCTGTTAATTTTTCTTTAAGAAGCCCTCTTATTCTGCACTCTTTACCTGTATTAATTGCACCTGTTTGAACTTGTTACCTATATAAAAGACACCTGTTCACACACACAGTCAATCACACTACTGGACACGAGCCTCGAGTGTCCTCGGCCCCACTGTGAAGGGGTTTGCCAGGAGGGATCTTGGTATGAGGATGTTTCAAAAGAAACAAACCCTAGCTAAAACCTCCACAAAGTGCCTAGGCACCAGGGCGTATGAAGAAAATGGTGCAACTTCTCCCAGTGCTGCGTGGAGACATCTCTTCTGTAGCAGCACTCAGCTGGGTCATCCACCAGATCAGCGGTGTCATCCACCAGATAGTTCTGATCCTGGACCCCAGCAACAACACCACCAATGGGCTAAAAGAATCCAGTGAAACTGCATCATTGTAAATTGGTCCATTGGGGAGAAGAAAAAGATCTCTCACTGCTTCGCTTACTCAAACTTGAGAAGTCGGGCAAGAGATCAAAGGCAGTATTTGAGGAGAAGAAAGGTCACCATCTTGAAGAGAGCCCCTCGGATACAAAGTCAGTAATGTTAAGGGTGCAGCTTTAGACCCCGGGTCTGGGGCCCACTGCACTCTTGTAGAAGGAAATTCAAGGCAAATGAAAAAAAAAAACGGCAACCTGTCCACCATAGCCAAGACCAAAGAGCTGTCTAAGGACACCAGGGACAAAACTGTAGATCTGCACAAGGCTGGGATGGACTACAGGACAACAGGCAAGCAGCTTGGTAGAAGACAACAACTGTTATGATTATTTATTAGAAAGTGGAAGAAACACAAGATGACTGTCAATCTCCCTCAGTCTGGGATTCCGTGCAAGATCTCACTTTGTGGGGTAAGGATGATTCTGAGAAAGCTCAGAACTACACAAGAGGACCTGATCAATGACCTGAAGAGAGCTGGGACCACAGTCACAAAGATTACATTAGTAACACATGATGCTGTCATGGTTTAAAATCCTGCAGGGCAGCAAGGTCCCCCTGCTCAAGCCAGCACATGTCCAGGTGAAAAACTGGTGAAAAACTACAGGAAACATTTGACCTCTGTAATTGCAAACAAAGGCTACTGTACCAGATATTAACATTGATTTTCACAGGTGTTCAAATACTTATTTGCAGCAGTAACATACAAATAAATTATTTAAAAAAAAAATCATACATTGTGATTTCCGGATTTTTTTTTTTTTTTAGATTATGTCTCTCACAGTGGACATGCACCTAAGATGAAAATTTCAGACCCCTCCATGATTTCTAAGAGGGAGAAGTTACAAAATCACAGGGTGTTCAAATACTTATTTTCCTCACTGTATAACCTGCAGCACATGCAACATTTTGATAAATTCACTCTGTAAATCTGCGCATAGTGGTTAGCACTGTTGCCTCACAGCAAGAAGGTTGTGGGTTCAATTCCCGTGGCCTTTCTGTGTGGAGTTTGCATGTTCTCCCCGTGTTTGCGTAGGTTTCCTCCGGGTGCTCCTGTTTCCTCCCACATCCAAAGACATGCGGGTTAGGTGGATTGGAATCTTTGTCCATAGGTGTGTCTGTGTTTGTTTGTCTGTTTATGGCCCTGCGACAGACTGGCGTCCTGTCCTGGGTGTACCCTGCTGTGCTCTACGGCTGCTGGGATAGGCTCCAGCCCCCCGCGACCCTTAAATGGACTAAGCGGTAGAAGATGAATGAATGAATCCGCGCATTGCACCAAAAAAGCACAACAATGCAGAAGTACTTGCAACACAAAAAGAAGTTTCTGCTTAGCAAACCTTTACTGACTTCTACTGTTAATGCATTGCAAATAAAATAATAAAATGTGAAAATATAGGCAGCTTCAGAGTAAAATGATAAATGCAGTGAATAATAAGTATAATATACTAAGTAGTTAGTATATGCTAAGAATAATAGGTCTTTTTTAGATAATGTGTATGCATGTGTGCTGCGCATGCTGTTATACCCACTGCTTATGCAGTGTGTGGGTGTGTGTGCTTGTGAGGAGCACTTTATGTGCAATATACAGTATTGCTCTATGTCTTTACCTGTTGAATGATGTTTGATGTGAGCTGTATTTATTTGTGATGTTTGATGTTTTAATGTGTGCTATATTTATCTGTATCTAAGGACTGCAGATGCGTGCAATGCATCAAATGGGTACATTTATGTTTTAATTGCAGATAATTTCAAATAAATTAAATTGAATGAAGTCACTCAGAGCAGAGTGCAGTGATGCACTGAACAATCAAAGGTCCCCTGGGAAGAGACCGTTTTGTGCTACTTGTAGTTCCATTGTGATGTGAAGCTTTGCAGCACATCTTTGTTTTGGGGTGTGCTGCAGGAATTTGCAGCAGACACATAACCAAGTAAAATTGTTGCATGCATGACATATTTGTGTTCTCTGCATTTGCAATGTGTTACATTTGCAAGATGTTTTGTGATGCAGGTGGAATTGATGCAAGTGCCTTTTGTATTTATGTTTTCTGCATTTGTCACATTGTCTTAATTTGGAAGTGCTGTGGCCTCTATCAGCTACCGTAATATAGACTTAGTCAAGATTTGCGAATCAGGCTTTGGTTCAGGAATTTAGTAGTAAACCTGACCGGATAATTTTTAACAAGCAGACACTTGAATTTATTCATTTAGATAATCCATCAATTTTCTATGTCTGCTTACTCCAATTAAGGGTTGCACAGGGCTGGAGCCTATCCCAGCAGTCACAGGGCGTGAGGCAGGGTACACCCTGGACAGGATGTCAGTCTGTCGCATATAGACAGACAAATATTCACACTTGCACACAGACCTACGGACAATTTAAAGTGCCCAATCCACCTAACCTGCATGCTTTTGGATGTAGGAGGAAGCCAGAGCACCCGGAGAGAACCCACGGATACACAGCAGCTAAACACTGGCAGTGTGAGCTTGTGGTGCAAAGATGGTTTAGACATCAGCAGGGATTTCACGTACATGCATGGATCAGGTGTTTACTTTTGCACTGCTGTATGTTTAAGTATCAGTATAAGTGTAGGTGATCAAACAACGCAGATATTTATTGAACTTTTAAAG
The DNA here is from genome assembly GCF_902500255.1 of Thalassophryne amazonica. Taxonomy (NCBI): domain Eukaryota; kingdom Metazoa; phylum Chordata; class Actinopteri; order Batrachoidiformes; family Batrachoididae; genus Thalassophryne; species Thalassophryne amazonica. The sequence continues at coordinate 73,718,580 of NC_047105.1, read as the reverse complement.
AAGGTATAAGTCCTATACAACCCCTGAATCCCATCAGGCTGGTACTTATCACTGCAACGCAAAGTGGATGAGAGCAAGGATGTAAACAAGACTCGGTTCCAAATATTTCAGTCTGTTGGAATCATATGCCTCAAACATTAACAATTACTCTTACCAATATACCAGCATGCTATTTTGAGACACAGAAACATGTCATGGAATCACATCTGGCATTATGATGACATGAAACTCTGCATCTAGCAATGATGGGGAAAACACTGATGGTGAAAACCTGTGTAGGCCTCTATTCATCCACACAGAAAAGTCTTCAGGAACTGATATATGAATCAATAGAATTGGACAGAAAAGTAATATTGATATTGGTAAAATCTTACACTGGTCAACACGATTTTTCTTACATGGAGTTTTTCAACACATTTTGGGTAATTTGGGGGCACTGAATCCGAATCTGGTCTTAGTTTTTGCCAATCGCATCAGATTTTTGAGATATGAAAACAGAATTCTTGTATCGAGCATTGACGCAAAAGCTGCAGTCTTCCACACCTCTTGGGCGCCATAAATTATATTATGGTTCTTGTTCATATTTCACGAACCTGGTTTAAAAACTATGCCTTTGAAGCTGCTTTTGAGCATGATTAGTGCAGTCAAACTCCTGATATGCAGCTCCCCCTAGAAAGGATCCAAATCAATTACAGGTTACTTCTCCAGCCAAGGCCAGAACATATTCCCAGCTGACAGGACTGGGATGATGCGGATGAAGTGTCTTGTTGTCCGAGGACACATTGGATCCCACAGCTGGAAACAAACCCCGGTCCACTAGTAGTGCAAATCCTATCCCATAGAGCCATAGGTGACCGATTTAATTTGCCACTATAGTCACATGAGTCTTTAGCCACAACCAAATAACTCGCAGACGGAGAAGCTCGACATTTGCATCAAATATTGAGAAATCCAGACAAATTGCAGCACACAGGAAACCAAGGTAACAGCTTTTTCTTTTTTACAATATATTATCTCACCGCAGGAGATAATATCCTGTTGTAGGGGGAAGTGGTATATAAGAAGTTATGAGAAGTGGGCTTGTGGCCAGACTGCTATGGGATCAATTCCCAATCAGACAGGAAAATCACTTTTAAGAAGCTGCTTCATTCCCAAGTTGCCCCCGGTGTGCAGTTGAGCACGTTGCATGGCAGCAGACACTATCCTAACAGGGTGAAAACTACCCAACTCAGGGTTTATTCAGCTGTTTTATGGCAGTGTTTGGATCACCACTCCTAGTAACAACTATAAAGACAAACAGCATCCCATGTCTCTGAATAGTGATCAAACTCTGATATGCAGCACTAGAGAAGTAAAAACCATCCTTGAAGTTATTGGAAGGGACGCAGACATAATTAGAGCTGATTGATTATTGGTGAATTATTAAATTCACCGGCTATTTTGGTAATTTAGTTTTGAGTCTTTTTAAAAAGCTTCTTAAAAGTGAGTATTTCCTGGTTTCTTTCCTCTTTTCTGTTACTGAGCAAAATATTTTTGGCTTTTGGACAAAACATTTTTGGCCATCATCTTGAGCTTTGAAACATACTGATGGATTTTTTTCTCATTTTCTAGAGCTAACAATAGTTTAATCCAGAAAACAATCAACAGATTGAATGATCACAAAAATAAATGTTAGTTGCAGCCACATGAAATGTGTTACGATTCTATTTTCTATTTGTGTGTGTGTGTGTGTCAGGAAGACGCAAAACTTTTTTTTTTTCATATTTTTTCCATGACTGCCTTGTTTAATGGTTGGCATTTTATATCCTTTATATATTGGTATTTTTTCAAAAAATATATATGTACTATTTAATTACAAAATATTTGAATGCAAGATTGTATGTTTTTAACCAAAGGACAATCAATCAGGAAATAATCAGAAGCCTAGTAGTAATAATAAGAACAAATGAGATTAATGGAAAAAATAAACAGATTATTCAGCTGCAAAAACCAATCATGCAGCCCTAGACAAGATCAAGAACACTTTTCAAGGGTGGTGGGGTGTTGAGGTACTCTTTACAACAATTTTGCTACGTAACTGATGTGTAAAATTCACTTTACCTGGCTGATGAAGATGGACAAAACACAGAGATACGACAGCCACGTTACCACGTTTTTTTTCCCCAAAGTATTCCTGGTGGAGGCAGACTGTCTGCCGTGGTTTATTTTCTAATAACAGAGTAGATAGTCTCCTCAATCCCAAAATCCTTCAAGAGCACACAGGCCTGGAGCAAACCTATTCTTACTACTCATGAAAAGGGAAAAAAAAAAAAAAAAAAAAGTGCCATTTGTTTATACAGTCACATGGATATTCAGCTACTGAAGACGCAGGGAATTCTGAGTTTACCCAATGTAACTCCATCCAGACAACTCAAATAAAAAAAAATATATATATATTAACAGCATGTGTAAACCAAAAACAAACTATGAGCAGGATGCTGTTATAATTTTCTGAAGATCAAATTCAGCAAATACAGGTGCATCAAAAAAAAAAAAAAAAAAAAAACCAAACATGAAAACATTCAATATTTTCTGTCAGGCATTTGAGAGGGGGGGGGGGGGGGGGGGGGGCGTGGATCAGCCGCAAACTAGAAGAGCAATGTCAAGAGTCAACACTCAATCAAGGCTCAAAATGCCTTAGGACCAGCCCATTTCATTAGGTTTTGAGTGTTTGGTTTTAACAAATCCAGGTAACAAAAATAAAAGACTTTACGAGTAGGAGTTAAAGACAGGTAACACAATATTTATTGTTGAGTGGTTGTTATTCTTTTTTTTTTTGACGTGTAAAATACCAATGTTTGTACATCAGTTTAATCCACAAAGCTAAAAAACAAACTGCATCCAAAGTGTTCATGTCCCCACTGGGACAGCACAGCCGCCTCAGAAAAGTTTCTGACAGTATGGATGACAGCACATATGTAACTAGAACTTGTGACACACGTTGCTGTCAAAGTTCACAGGTCAGTCTGCAGAAGAAGCTTTGTCCTGTCCACATACCTGATTGCTGTGACTGTTCGTTTACAGAAAAAGATGTGCTGAGAAGATTCCAGTCTCCCCAGTGAATGAATGACTTAATGAGGCAGAGTTGTTATCCTCATACTTTGACTGGCTATGGGATAGGACACCATCGGTGTCGTGGCGTGACTCATTGTGATACCAGGCAGGGGCTGACTCATGGACATGGACACGGCCACTGGCGCCACAGATACTGCTGCTACAGGTGCCATAGAGACAGGGGGCGCCATCCCCTGGGCAATGGTCTGTGCGAGGGCAGCTGAGAGGGGTGTGATCTCTGGATTGAGGTGGGGTGGTGGAGCTGTAGGTGGGGCAGCATTAGCTGGTGGCGCTGCAGGTGCGCCAGTGGGTGCGACGAGGTCCTGCTGTGTAACGGGCCGAGGCTGCAGCGCAGCGCTGCTCAGCGTGGTGTGAGTCTGGGCAATGCTGTGATTGTAGGAACTGACTGCACCCACAGGAGGCGCCAGACTCTGCTCAGTAGGGGCAGGAGTGGAAGACAGTGTCATCACCTTGGCTTGGCTTCGGAACTGCGCATTCTGCTCCAAGAGAACCTCATTTGTGGCAATGAGGTTTGAAACCTGAGAAACAAACAAAATTGATTAAAAAGTCTCATCTATGAATTGCTGACAACTGTAGTCAAGTATGTTAAACAATAATCACTGATTAAACTAAGTTCCAGTCAGTTTGTGTTCGGAAAGTCTAATCATTTTTCATAATTGGGCAAACTCACCAATGGTATTAATCATAATTTTTCTTTGCCAAAATGTTTACGAATGTGATTGTTTCACCACTTACTTTTTAAGAGTGTCCCAGATACTGTCATGTCTGGTTGCAGAATATGTCACCTTTTTCTTTTTAAAGATGCCCAAGATGCTTAAAGACAAAGAGAGCTCCCAGAAATGACAAACCTTGGACTTTGAACAGACTTAACGCAGCTTCAAATACTTTCAGTGAAAACAGCTTTCAATGACTTATATATATATGCATTTGTAAAACAGTGATACTTTTCTTTGGTCAATCCTATTTAATATTTAAACAATAAGGTTAATATTTAAACTACAAGAGGTGCCTCAGTCCACATCAGGCATAGCACAGCTTTGTGCTGCAGCTGCATACAGATGGATTGTCTTCATTATAGAAAAAAATTATTAGCCATAAGACATGGAAAACTCAAACCCATTTTACTTACAACTGTCTTAAGGCCCCCTGACACTTGCATGACTTTGATGCACCCACTTGCACGCACTGTGTCGTGCAGGAGAGTAAACTTGTCTTTAATGGGTGTAACTGAATGTGAGAGGGGCGCCGGCGCTTGCAATTGCGCAAAGAGAATTTTGAAATGTTCAAAAAATCTTTCACACATAAATGTCGTGCAACGTGGCATGATCTACTCGCCAACATTACATGCAGCTTGTCAAGTGGAGTAAAGAAGTGAACAAAGTAAGTGGCTGCATCAGCGCACCACATCAGAGTGCAACTCGTCTGAAGGATTATAACGAGATGTTAAATCTCTCATAAACATACTTTTACAGCTGCACATAAGAAGGAAAGAACATGCAACTGCTTTACCAAGCCATGACAGTGTAAACATGACAAATAATAACCTTTTTAGACTGCTCCAAATGCTCAGCGCACGTGAATGGCTGCAGCTGGAGCGGTCCTTTGTGATTCAGGAAGCGATTAGAGCCATTTTCAGCAGCCAACTTACAGAGAAAATGATTAATGCGCTACAAAATAATTATTTTATATACGCAGCGCCCAGCGTGTGGCAGCCGGTAGAACAAAGCACAGTGTCTAGCTGGGAACACAGCGGGTGGGATCGTCACAATGGCGTGCGTGCAAGTGCTCTGATCAAAGTCGCAAGTGTCAGGGCATTTGTAGTTTTGAGAGCTACCTAATCCAGACAGGTTTACCATATAATACCATAGTGTTAAGGCCCCCTTCAGTCTACACCCGTTAAACACGAGTTTACTCTCCTGGGCAACACAGGGCGTGCAAGTGCATGCATGAAAGTCGTGCAAGTGTCAGGGGGGCCTTTAGTATTTCTTCATGTGATTCATGTAAATCAAAAACAAGACATATTTACTGACTGTGTGTATCCATCACTTGACTTCTCAAAAGAAAACTGGTTGCAAAAGTGGCAATTTGTATTAAAAATTGTCCAAAAATGTCCGGCCTCTGAAAAAGGACAGAATGTATATAAAATGGATGTAATTCAGAAATGGTTAATGCAGTATTTTTGTTAGACCCTGTGAATGTAAAGCTGAAAGTTAACATCTTGACTATATCATTTAAATGCCACTGCGTTGGTGTAAACAGACAAAATTACATCATTGTCCAAGTACATACACCCTGTACCTGATTGTATTATATTCTGATATATTACTTTTTTGTTATCTCTATTAATGCAGCAGTGTAAAGGTATCAAAGGGTACCCCACAAACAAACAAAATCCCAAACATTTCCAGAGTAACAGCTCTTTTACAGTAACCTCTAAAAGTATTTGAACACTTCCTATTCCACGTATTTTAATTTGTTTATGGCATTTCAAATACAAAAAAAAAATATAAATTTCTAAAATGACCTTCCTTAAACTCAAACTGAAAGCAAATCTCTAAAACTTGATATAAATTAATTAAAAATATAAAAGCCAAGATGATGGGTTGCATAAGTAATGGAACACTTTGGTATAATACCTGTGTGGTACCCACAGTAGCATGAATATGTGATTGCTTTGAGTTTGAGGAAGATATTTTTAGATTTTTTTTAGTATTTGAAATGACATAAGCAAATTAAAATGTAATACTTTTGGAGGGCACTGTATATTCTAATGCTTTTAATCTGCAATTATTTGAAAACAAGGAAACAGCTCTGGATTTTCAACTACATTTAGTTGACAATTGCCAGTTTTCCCCATGAACCTTTTAAATGAGTCAGTTTCCCTTCAATGGATATCAGGCATTCATTAAGACTAATTTAAGGATTTGAAAAATAGTATTCATTTCGAGTCAGCATATTTAAAAAAGTGTTTTTCAAACCATTGGTCATTCTAACCTGCTTCTTTAATTCTTCCACTCTCTTCCTTAGCAAGGAATTTTCTTCTTCCAAGAACCTGTACTCCAGGGGGCGAGGCTGCAAGGTAGCCTGAACGCCTAGCTCATAGTGTCCACCTCCACTCCCATCTGCCAGACGTAGACCCTCCAATCGCCGTCTTTTATACTGTACAGCAGTGTGGTCCATAGAGGCCTCCAGGGATCCTGCGTCAAACAGCCCACTCTCAAGCAGGGGGTCGTATACTGAGCAAGCACTTCTGTCATACCGCCGCTGTACTGAAGACCCTATGGACAAACAGCCACTCATACCTCCTCCACTTACACTCCCAACTCCTGAAAACCCTGGATCTCGACAGCCACCCAAACCAGGGCAGCCCATCCCCATCATGTTACTTCCGACTCCACCTCCCACAAGTCCTTGCATTCCTCCATAGGCACTTCCTCCTGACCCACCAAGACCTCCACCAGCATTCACCATTCCAGTGGCACCAGGCCCCATTACTCCACCCACTCCAACCCTGGAAGATTCATACTCGTAATCTTTTTTGACATGCCGGAATTTACACTTATTGCCTCTTAGGCACTCCCCCTTCAGGAAGTCTCTGCAGATGGGGATCTCTCCGCGGCTATGTGGGAGATCCATGGGGGACAAGCCCAGTCGTGCTGCAACTTTCCCTCTTAGTCTGAGGGGCAGCTCTCCAGTTTTCTTGTAGTAATCCTCGTCCTCTTTAGATCCATGGACAAAGCGGCAGTTAGAACGCATACACTCTTTATTTTGGTGATCATGACAGAAAATGAACTCATTCTTTTGCACGCCCAAGTCTGGCACCTGGTTGAAGTCAAGGTGTTTAAAACGGCAGCGCTTACCCCTCTTGCACACATTTCGTATAAAATCTCTGCAGACACCATCCAATGCCAGCCCTGCACCTTGACTCCCACCACCACCATTCCCACAACTGTTACCATTTCCAAGCACCCCTCCTCCACCCATGCCCCCAGAACCAGAGACGTTACCCCCAACACCTCCTCCGGAACACACTCTACTCTCTGCCGAACCCCCGGCTAACCCCGACCCAGGTCCTCCTTCCTCACAAACAGTACTACCACTCCCACTACCAGCAGACAGGTAGGAACTGTCCCGGTCAGGCATGGCGCTCGGCCCAACAAGAGAACGAAACAGCACTCATGTGTAAGTGAGGGGCTGACCACACCCAGTAAACATTTACATACTCAAGCAACAAAGACATTAACTTTTTTAATCTTGCAGTTCTTGCATCTTCTATTCAAAGCACTGAAGAAGAAGAAGAAGAAGAAAAAAAAAACGTAAGTTCAGATATCTGTTAAGAGACATAAATTACATTAAATATACAGCCAGTGCACAGACACAGACTGTGGGTTATAGAGGGTTTTCAATCAGGTGACCGATTTGCTGCAGGACATGTGCCGTGTCCATTCTGGATTACAAGGAGGCTGGCGTGCGATAGAAAAATGGAGAGAATGTACGGTTATTACGATGCTTCAAATCCTCGAGATAAAGCTATTTATCGTGATAGATGTGTAGCAGTCGGTTCAGTGGATCTGTATCTTATACCAGATAGTGAATTTAGTGGCGATGTAACGAACTGACCGACAGTGTCACACTGCAATATTCTGAACTAGGAAGCTGCCGACCAGGTCAGCCTCGCCGGCCTCCTGCAGAACATCACGGCGGAGCTCTGAAAGCGGAGGTTGGTCTTGAAGTCCTGAGCGATTTCTCTCACCAGGCGCTAGAAGGGCAGCTTGCGGATCAGCAGCTCGGTGCTCGAGGACCACAATGTAAATAAGCATCCGTATAGGAAGCGTTCTTGTGTTATCCTCGGCAGTATTTTTATGTATTCTTATATAATTTTATTGCCGAATAAAATAAAATTCTGGGATCAGTGGATTAATGGTAGCGACGGATCTCTCTCAGCGCCACGGTGCCGTGAGGCTTCTTCACACCGACGTTGAAGCTTCTGCAATTGTTCGCCAAATGCACGTAGCGTAACACAGCGGCCACCGCGTCGTAATCCAGAATGGCCGCGGGACACAAAATGACATGACCGATATGTCACATGAAAACCCTCTATACTGGCTCAGGCTAAGATATTAGCAAGTGATAACTGTTTAATAGCATCAGCACATTCACGCTGGAAACAAAAAAGGGTTCTACATGTCGACCGTCGCTAAGGGCACAATCATAATTCTAAATAAATGAACCTAAAACGGTGCTACCAGCTTGTGTTCGCTAGCGACTTAGCGCAAAGGTAGGTGGTTAGCTTAGCTGGCTAAATATTAGTGTTGTCTTACCAGTTACAAGATCCATTCAATAGCTTTTCAGGTGATATGAAAAGCCGATCTAACGTACTAAAATGAATACAAAATAACACAGATAAAAACTAATAATAATCGAAATCGTGTTCCCATTAGCCGTTCTTAAAGGCCCGAGCTGTTTACCACATTTCTGCAACATTCTTCTTCTATCGAGGTTATATTGGAAGTTTGAACACCAACACGGTGCATTACCGCCACCAGCTTCTTCTTCTACCTTTCTTCTATGGCGAGTAACGGCAGCCGGCATCCTTATTATTGCAATGCTGCCATCTGCTGCATCAGTCCGTTATAGCAGTACTAAATCTTCTCGATGAGTCCAGTGTCTTTAGTTTTTTAAAAGCCAGCGCTTCCCCTTCCCACTTGACTCTGTGTATAAAATACTTCCTACAGAAACTTCTTTCAGATCAATTCTTCTAAATTCTGAGAGAAGCTCTTGCCTTTCTCTGGAATATTTATTACATTACTTGAGAACAAGCTGCACTCTCTCTGGTTCTTGACATAGTCCATCTTGATGCTTTCCTGGGAGGAAGAGAGCACCGCTAAAGAATGTATCACCAATTCTCAGTCTCACAATAGTGACATCATCCTTTCTTTTACACCCTCTTCTTTTACAAATGTTTAATGAATCTGTCACTATACTAGCTATTGAAACACCACCAGCTGTTTGCGTGTGGAGCATTAATAGAGTCTGACATATTAGTCAATGGGCCAAGCAGGTTTTCGGCCCACTTAAGGGGAAAAATATGACACTTAGAATCCAACCTCAGTGTATCATGGCCTACACAAAAATATATGATAGCCATCCCAGGGTGGTAGCTGTAGCCAGGTAGGGATCAATGAATAATTACACACAGGTCAAACTTTAAAAATGCTCCAATCATGTTGAAAACTATATCACTTTGCTTGTCTGATCATAACGATTTCAAAAAGGTATAGTTGGACTATCTGTGACCGAATGTTCTGGGGTTATGGGGTCAAAACAGCAAAAATGGTGACAAAGGTCAATTTCAGTTTGTACAGGGGTCAAATATTAAAGTTGCTTCAATTTCAGTAAAAAAATATGCAAATTATTGTTTGGGTTAATGGGGTTCTAAAAAGGAATAGTTTACACCATCTGTCATGCTTAGTTATCATGTTACAGGGTAACATCTGACACATGTCATAGAATTCAATGGATGTTGACCTTGTTTGACCTTTACTTTGGCGACAAAGCATTCAGCACAGTCAAAACTATTCCATTTATTGATCCTTTTATTGCAACCAATAATTTGCACTATTTTTGCTGAAATTGGAGCAACTTTAACTTTTGCCCCCTGTACAAACTGAAATTGCCCTTTTCACAATTTTTGCTGTTTTTACCTCATAACTCCAGAACATTCCATCATAGATAGTCCAAACTATACCTTTTTGGAATTGTTATGATTAGACAAATAATGTGATATAGTTTTCAACATGACTGGAGCATTTTTAAAGTTTGACCTCTGTGTAATTCTTCATTGACCCCAACCTGGCTACAGCTACCACCCTGGGATGGCTATCATACATTTTTGTGTAGGCCATGATACACTGAGGCTGGATTCTAAGTGTCATTTTTTTCCCCTTAAGTGGTACAGATTAGGTCAAAATTCATGACTAGCTCATGGACTAATGCTATATTAATGAAGCAATGGGGAGATAAGGGATGGGGGAAAAGGTGGTGGGGGAATGACACTGTACTATATTCTAATGAATAATCCTGTTTCCTTTAAATATGCATTAAATGTCTCCAAGCTGGTGGTGTAAGTGTAGAAAGTGTAAAACTGATCTGTTCATAGAATTCTAGTAGAATTCTTCTTTGTCTGTTAAGCCCTGGTCCCACCAAATAATAAAGGATGAATAATGAGCCACACAGCATTTTTTTTTTTTTGCTATGAGAGGATTTATTCAACTATTGTGGGAGAATAGTGGCTCTGAGAGGCTCTTCGAGGCAAAATATTGGGCTAATGAGGCTCATCTCTGAACCTTGGTGGTAATTTCAAGATGTTCAAAATTTAGCAGTTTGTGGGGCAGTTTGTGTGGGAGTTACTATGAGGACTAACAAGGATTATAGAGACATGTGTGTGCACTCTGCATTTAATCATTAGTGATCGATCTCTGCTCCCCTCCACAGCATGTCTTTTTCCTGTTTCTCTCCCTCAGCCCCAACCAGTCCCAGCAGAAGACTGCCCCTTCCTGAGCCTGGTTCTGCTGGAGGTTTCTTCCTGTTAAAAGGGAGTTTTTCCTTCCCACTGTAGCCAAGTGCTTGCTCACAGGGGGTCATTTTGACCGTTGGGGTTTTACATAATTATTGTATGGCCTTGCCTTACAATATAAAGCGCCTTGGGGCAACTGTTTGTTGTGATTTGGCGCTATATAAAAAAAATTGATTGATTGATTGATTGGTGAGGACGAGGCTGCTAAAAGCCCATTATCTGAGCACCTGGCAGCTACGAGGACCGTTTTGGGCAGGCTCAGCCCTCTTGTGCACAATCCCACCTGTTTTGCGCGCCGGACGCTGCATATAAAATAATTATTTTGTATCGGATTAATCATTTTCTGTCAGTTTGGATGTTGGAAACACCTCTTAATCGCTTCTGGAATCACAGAGAACTGTTTTATCTGCACCCTTTTTGTCCCCCTCTCCCCTGCTCCATGAAGTGGAGAACATATTTTCGAACAGCTTAAAAGGTAACTATTTGTTATTGTAATAGCTTGGTAAAACAGTTGCATGTTCATTCCTTCTTTATAAACTGCTGTAAAAGTATGTTGATGATAGATTTAACATCTTGTTAATGGATCAGATTAGGTGAGCTCTGTGCGCACTGATGTAATGACTCGTGTTTAAGAAGAGCATTTACACAAAACACCTGCTCGAAAAACAGTGATTTTGCAGTCAATAACGGACAAACACAAAGTTAAAAGCTGGATCACGGTGTATGTTTAAAACCGTGGATGGAAAGGAGAAGATGGAAGCGAGAAGGAAGGCAGAGGTAACTGTCCAAGACCACAGAATGACAGCGCACACAAAAGAGTGGTTTTGCAGTCATCACGAACAACCACAAAGTTAAAAGTTGGATCACGGTGTCAAAATGCCTGTGAAGCTGGCAAAAGAAATAAATCCAGTGAGAGGAAGCACTAAGGTGACTGTCCAGGAACCCATGGTTTGGTTCAGCTGGTCTGGTATATTTAATGACTCTGGAACACAGGTGAACAGCAGCCTGACACACAGTGCACACTGGCCGGACTGTAGTGGAGTGTCTATTTTTGGACTGCGTTTAAAAAATGTGACAACATCTTGAATGGATGCTGTGAATTGAAAACCCACACTTAAAGAGACAAAGTGTGGGAGGGGTGGAGGTTTGGACCATACCCATGCTAAAAGTCCACCAACGTCGCGTTACCATGGCGCTATATGTGGCTTGACGTGGATCATATGTGGCGACACGAGCCACTTGAGGGTGGATGGCGCTCAAATGACAGGTCAGTCGTGGCTCACTAGAGGCTGATACCTGGCACATATGAGGTACTTAGAGGCACATAGAGGCTTCTAGCAGATACGTGATAGATGATAACATGGCTCATTCTTCAAATAATCGTTGACACAATAATTGTTTGAAGCTCATGATTCATGGCTCATTATTCATGGCTTATTATTCGGTGGGATCAAGGCTTTTCATGTTTGGCACTCAACAGTCCCTCTCCTGCTGCATCTCAAACACTGACTGGTTTTATGTTTTCCAATGATGTTAAGAGTACGATATAAACCCGTATGACTTATTCGTAGTCGCGTGATTACTTCTTCTTCCCTGCGACTCCATCTCTTCTGTTTCCTTGATACAGCATATCCCTAAATTTTCCTGCAACATCTACTTCATCTTTAGAAATTATGGTGGCTGACAACTACCATATAGTAGGTGCATTGCCGTGCCCTACTGTGTTGTAAAATGGACCAGTGCTTTCTATGATTAAAAAAAAAAGAAAGAAGAAAAGAAAAAGGTGTATAAGAAAGAAAGAAGAGAACAAAGAAAACTTGAAGAGAAAAGAAATCTACTTCCAAATGTACCCTCCATTCTGTGGAATAACACTGTGGTTTTCAAGTTGTAAAACAAACTTCCTATGACAATTTCAAATAAAGTTTTCAAGTTCAACTCCATACCATCTTTTCCTAATGCCTGCTTATTCTTGAGAGTACAGTTGGCAATGGGCCAAGACATCCATCCATCCATCCATCCATCCATCCATCCATCCATCCATCCATCCATCCATCCATCCATCCATCCATCCATCCATCCATCCATCCATCCATCCATCCATCCATCCATCCATCCATCCATCCATTTTCTAAACCTATTTATTTAATTTAAGCATCACGGGGGTCCTGGAGGCTATCAGTAGATCGAGACATGATCCACCAATTCCTCACTATGACATTAGCCACTTAATCCTGAAGGGTGTCTGCTTATCAAGTGTAATATCTTGTGCAGTCCAGTATATCCCATTCAGACTTCTTAAAATGTTTTTCTTCCACCTTAGTTCTTTTAACTGTCCTTATTCCACCCACTTTCTGCTGAACTGCACAGAGGTGCCATACCATATCACATTCATAATGCCATTCCCTGATAATGTTACTCTTGATTAATCCTTTCTCATCTGACTTAATCAATAAAATGGGTGTCAAAATCCAGCCCCTGGCCGTGTTGTGACACCTGGGTAATGGATCAAGTAGTGGATTGCCTGTTGGGGTGAAATACTGTGGGGACCCTTCGTGCTCTGTGGCCACTGCGGTACGGATGACGGCCCAACAGGAATCCTGAACATGAGAGGGCTAACAGGGCTCTGATGAAACAACAACTTCTTAACGGCAGGCGGCGGACATGATGGCTTGTCACTCATTGGCTGTGAAGGCGATGAAGCCTGCAGCAGGTCCTCAGACCCTGATGGTCTGGGATTTTCCAGCATGTGATGCATCAAGCGTAGGAGTGGGTGCAGTGATTTCTCACAAAACATTCAACCATATTTGAGGAGAAAATGTAATCTACACCAGAAGCGAGAGCCCCCCACCACCAAAAATAGTTTGCAATGAAGAATTCCTGTAGTAACTGATCCATAAAGTGAAATCCATAAACTACTTACATAAACTGAAAAATAAATAAATAAATAAAATAGCACACAACCCAAAGTTTCCAGTCTGGTGTAGGATATGGCTGCAGCTGAATCGCAAACCCAGTCTGAACGTGACCTAGTAGGATGAAAATCAAGCCTGAACACTCTCTGGCTAGCAAGTTCAACCCCGTTCACACTGGGGTTTACAATCCATAGACGAAAGAACAGCCAACAATCTTTAAAGCTGTGTTAATCACTCTGCATTCTTGTTTTGTCAGCTGCAGAGCAACCAGTGTTCCACACAGGTTGTTCATTACAGCACCAACCATAAACACATCTCTAATAGCAGTGGCGGCTGGTGAAAAAAAAAATCTTAGTGGGCTGGTGTGCCAATAGATTTCCCTGCCGAGTCCAGAACAGACATTCATATGAACGGTTGGAAAATTGCTACAATTCCACATTAATCATTTCATGTCCTTCTCAAAATCAGCAGTTTCACAGATAAAGTTAACCATTTACAGCTATATTAGGCCTTATTTATACTTTGGAAAGGAACAGTATCAAATACAATACAGCACTTAAGTTCTTGAGCAAGGAACATTTCACCAATTACACACACCAAACTGTACTGCACTGCCATTATCTTCAGCCAAACAGATCCTGGGTTTCACAATCCTTAACAGAATAGAAAATATCACCAAATTTAGACTCTTTCAAAACATGTAAAAATTCCTCAGTTGACAAAAGAACATTATGTACATACTACAACATTCACACCACCTTCCAAAAAAGAGGGAGTGAAAGATGGTGTGTGTGTGTGTGTGAGAGAGAGAGAAAATTAAGGTAAAATTAAGGTAATAATTTGCATGAACATTACTGAGTGGAATGGAGGCAAAATAAAGAAGCGAGAATAACTTAAATAATTCAGCTACGTAACAACACTAAAACCTTTAAATTAAATTGGTTAGATTAATTAACAGTGTAGAGGACAAAGCAAATTAAGTATACAAAACTACTTAATGCTTTGCTAAACTTGAGTTAGTCTGACTATAAGCATCTTGTGTGTAGTCAGTAGTAGGGTTGCATATCGAGAACTTTTTTCTTTTTGGGTATCGTTAGGAACTGATTCGATCCACCGACATCAATAGCCTTTTTGCTTAACAATTCCCTTCAGAGCGGCCGTTGTTTTTGAGGGTGTTTGTTGAGAAAATGCTAATTTCTCTTCATTGATTACAGACCCTGCAGCGGCTCTGTAACAACCGTTTCTGCAGCGCAACTCAACTTTGAAGCGTGAACCAATGAAGCAGTGCTTCGATCCACTGGCTCGTTGGTTCTTTGATTCATTGCTCTTCAGAAGCGGCAAGTCCGCTTCTTAAACCCTCTCAGAACCATTAAAATATGTCAATCATGAGTCACGTTTGTGTGGATTAAAGTCACAAACTGTGACTCTTGTCTTGTCAGTCAAGAAACAGGAATCGTCCTCCGTTCCATTGGCACACCTCCAAACACTGCACGGTTCTCTGCCAAGACAGAGTCCGGTCAGAATTAATAACGTCAAAACGAAACGCTGCTTTAAATTAAATGACACCTTTCCAAATGCTGTAATACAGACAATAAACTACAATAGACTAAAATGCTGTTTTTCCTCACAAAATAAGACGTTCTGCATTCTTTACGAATTACATCCTGACAGCCAGCTGCTAGAGCTCAGCTCAGATGTAAGGAAAGATATTCATGCCAGTAATGTCTGAAAGGAAATGCTTTTGACAAAAACTAAAGATTTTGTTTATTTCTATTCATGTCCAGAGATCAAGGATCTACCATGTAGAGTTTATTATCGCCAGAGTTTAAGGATCCAGTGACCAATTTCATATTTATTTACTTTAAGACTCAATAAAATGTTGTTGACATAGAAAACCTGTAAAGCCTACTTTTAGTACACAGAAAATTCACAAGAAGTATCAATAAGGGAATCGATAAGGAATCGGATCGATAAGCAAAATCGATAATGGTATCGATAGATAAAATGTTATCAATATCCATCCCAACTCAGTAGTGGCTGAGTTAGCATTTCTTTAAAAAAATGCAAATTGCAATTTTAGGTTTTATTAAAAAAAAAAAAAAAAACAGTAAAACATTCGTTTTAGACTGTGGAATACTCCAAAAAAATTTCACTTCTGTGGGCTGATCATGTGTACACTGAAATCAAAATGCCAGCATGGTTGCAGCTTTGAACACTGTGACAAACAGCCCCGGTCCCCCCTAACTGTGATAACTGGTCCGCTGTACCAATAAAGATCACAGCTTTGACCCCCTAAAACAAACAAACATCACTTATTCGTTTTATCTTAAAATTTCATCCTCATTTCCATGGGCGCAATTTGGTGGGGGGATGGTGAGCATGTCCCCCCACCTTTTCAACCAGGGGGGACAGAATATGGTATGTCCCCCCACCTTCTGACATATATGTGTGTACTTGAAACATGCTATGCCAGTCTTATGTGCAAAACCATGTCAGAATAGTATCTTTGGTTCTGCAAGTTTGTATTTTTAGCAGCATTGACTTGTTTACAACACCTGTTTGTTGTTTGTCACATTCGGAATTTTCTGGGACTGCATTTGCCCAGATTTGACACCAGAAATAGTTGCCTCTAGGGACTAGTGTCTACACATAAGTATCAATGGACCATATACTAATTTACTAAATTCTGAAAGTTAGAAAAGAAAATCAGAAAAGCTATCTGGGACCTCAGAAAGCCCATCTGCAGTTATTGCTTGATCTCCAAAATCAGTCCATGCAAGCGAAATTATGTTCAATTATGCCACTTCGAAAATTAAATTAATGATAAGTAATTTATCCTAAACTTATGATCTGTTGTTTTTTCAAACTTATGCAAAAACAAATCTTGAGAAAAAAAATACAGTATGTGATAGTTAATAATTATTAAGAGCCTGTTCTTTCATATTTATGAATACATTTTACCACATTGCAGTTGTTTTTTTTTTTAATGAAAACTCAACCTATCATTCATTTTGAGTTCTACACATGTGGTGATACCTTATTTACACCAGGATGTTAATAAAATCAGTGCTGGTTATTCTCAGAATAAAGTACTTATATCCATAGTTTCAAATTGTATAAGTCAAACAGTGTCCACTTTATGGTCTTCTGAAAACATTAAAATTACTGTTCTGGATGCTCAGAATGCATCTGAGCTTATCTAGAAACCACTGGCTTTTGGGGGCATAAAGTGGCCCCCAGATCCCTAGCCTATGTGCTTCGGCCCTGCGGGCCTCGCACTTTGTCCCCCCCAATTTCTAGCTCTAAATTGCACCCTTGCTCATTTCCACACCAGGAGCAACATTTGGGAGTAAATCCTTGCAGCTCAACAGCTCACCTGTGCTGAAGTGGGATCCGAAGGTGAATCCACAGACCACCGAGGACATAACGATGAGAAGGAGCAGCAATCATAAAGTCCCAAAGTTCTTCAACTTTTATTTCAAGAATTAAAAACACAGGGAGACAAAACAATAAATATAACCCAAACGTCGGTAGGCAGTGGCGGCACCAAGGGGGGGCTTGGATGGGCTTAAGCCCCCCAATAATGAGCCAAGCCCCTCTCAGGCCCCCCCAAAATTCTGCCAATAATTTGAATAGCGACTGACATACTGTATTTGTGGATCTCAACTGCAGTTTTACGCTGAGAATGTCTCAATATTGCGTAACTGAGCAAAGTGATAAATGTGTGTGTTCGGTGATCCACCGATGCTGAATCACCCTTCACAAACAGAATTTTCAGTTTTGCAAATAAACATTTATTTGTAAAAACCCACACCCAAGTTACAAATCAGAAATTTGCGTTTGTGGATCACAAAGCACGTGTACAAATCAAAGGATATTTGCAAATCACCCTCTGTGCATTTGCAAGTATTAATGAGACAAATTTAACACCATACTCCAAGAATTTAGGTTTCCTAAATATTTATTACCGCCACTCTTAAAACTTCACTTATCTTTATAATTTTATTACTGGTAAATTTTAGAATTGATTTAGATGAGATATACTTATTATCTCATAGGAATATATCACAATTATCTGGGAACTACTTTTTGCACAGGAATTCATCAAGCACGTCGGCCGCAGCCGTGCACTAACACAGAATATACAGAAGCTTTATATCGTTGTTCGGCCAAAACCTCTGTGTTAAATTGGCAATAAATCTTTGATATAGACAATTTGTGTAAGGTTGATTCTTGAGCACCCCTTCAATGAATTCAGTTTATATACCCATGTGCAAGTTTACTGAACTCGCAATCATTCTAAGTAATGTGTGTGTGCATTGATACCACATTTTAGAGGAGCACGGGTGACTAAAACATATACCTTGGTATTTATAAAGCAATTTACTATATATTGTTCATTTCGATGACATTTTATGGAGCCCCTCCAACTTTTACCCCAGACCCTCCTCAGCTCCCCCAACATAAATTCCCTGGTGCCGCCACTGTCGGTGGGGTTTCTGTTTCTGCCAAAAACAGCAGCACTTTGATAAATCTACAGGTGACCAAAGCCATTAAATTTGGCGATGATGATTGGCCAAATATTTATAACATTTCCTTAGCAACCACACACAACTGGTCCATTGGCGACAATACTCTCGCCCACAAGGTATTAAATTTGGTGATGCTGATTGTCCAAATATTTATTATTTTCCTTAGCAACATACACAATTGGTCATTTCACTGCACTTCAAAGGGACTGATGAGTGATCGCCCAAGAAGAGAAATGATACATTCTGTGCTTCTGTTGGTGGAAATGCACTGTTGAATGAGAGTCAGTTGGTGGAAATGTTGCTTTAATAATTCAGATTACAAGTAGGCACATACTATTAAGTAAAACTGACACTGATAATGCTTTTGTTTTTAAAATATATTTTAGAATTTTTCCCCTCCACATCTGGGAGGGCGGTGTCCCAGCGCCCCCTATGGGCCAGCCGCCACTCTTCCTTTGAAGCAGTTTGAACTTTCTGACACACAGCTGAGAATGATGGTTTGTAGACTGATCATGAGGTCATTGTGTTTAAAATTTGACTGCAAAAGGGAGGAGAAAATCAGAAAATTTAACAAATTCCCTTCGTCAAAGTGTGTTAAATAGAACAAAGTGTTTATTGAATATTAATTGCACTTTGGTCCAGTCTAACCATTGGGACAACAGACAAAACAGCCTGGTCGCAGGTCCAAGACACTTCCTTGGTCAGTGGCAGTGGAAAGGACCAAAATCGTAACGTGCACATTTTGATTTTATTATCATTTTACATTTTTTGGGGGTCTTGTGGCTGGTGATGGCCAAATAAACTTTCATGGAGCAAACAAGCTCAAAGAACTGTACTTCAGTTTGTTATGAAGCCTTTTGTAAAATGAAAGCGCCATCTATTGGGGTCAGGAACAAATACCATGTCTGGCTGTCACAACTTCAGCATGGACTTCTGTCAAGTCGTCTAAGGAGCAGTGGAAAAGTTTATTGGGTAATCTTGAATTCACAGTTGAAGGACAGACAACTAAAAAAAATTGAGGTAATGCAACATAAAATTGACTGTATTGTTATAAAACATAAAAAAATGCAGTTTGACAAATGAAAAGTTTTTCATCCCTGTATAAATTCCCATAATGGAAATGATACAACAAATGTAACAATATAGAATAAATGCACTTTACGTTTTCATTTTGGCCTTTGTGCTTTGGTATTCCATTAAATTAAAATTTCAAACCTGCAACTACTGATTATTAGAATTGCTATTGCTTGGTGTCTTTTCACACTTAAGTAGAAAGTAAAAAAAACAAACAAAAAAAACAACTAGAAATCAAAATATTTTGGTAATAAGGATCCACATTCAGGAGTATAACTTCATAGTAAGCCATTTGTTATGTGGGCCGCTGAAGAGGAGGTACTGCTGGCCCACCACCGCCAGAGGGCGCCCTGCTTGGAGTGCGGGCTCCAAGCACGAGAGGGCGCCAGACCCAGAAGAAGTGACAGCTGTCATTCATCCTCTGCACCAGCTGTCACTCGTTCATCATCATCATCATCACCATAAAGACCGGACTGCAACTCCACCTCCTCGCCGAGAAATCGACTACCGAAGAGGTAATTTCTCTGCTGACTCAAACCGTTGAGTGATAACCTGAACTTCTTTTGCAGCCGTTATCCTGTGGTGTTTGTCATTATCTGTGGGATTGGCGTTTGGTGTGACAGCGACGGCTTCGCCTCACACCCCAAACCAGATAAGTGGATTAAACAGGAGCTGCACGAGTGTGTGATTGGAGGTGGAGGTGCTCCCTCCTAACTGTGTGCAGACTGTGGATTACTGAGTGTGCGGACTCACACTCATTCATCTTGTCTTTGCTTTCTGCCAGCAGTACCAGGGTCGACAGCCGAAGACAGAGGCCACCTGGGGACTCGGGACTTGGCGGCTCTGGTGTTCTTCAGACCGTTGGTGGTGGAAACCGTGTGGGACGCGGCTTCTCTCTCGTCGGGGGTCTTCTATCTTCGAGCCTGCCCACACGTCACCTGGTGTTAATTGACTTTGCAAATTTTGTGTATTTAGTTGTGTGTTGTCACAACATTAAATTGTTACTTTTTGGCTTATTCATTGTCTGTTCATTTGCGCCCCCTGTTGTGGGTCCGTGCTACGACACCTTCCCAACACCATTTTTTGTTTTGTTTTTTCATCTTCTTTTAAAAACTTTGGTTAAAACATAGTTAATAAATTTGTACTTGAAATTAAATTTAAAAGCTGTTAAAATGTATAATAGTAGATGTAGGAAAGTAACAATTGCTCAACGGAATGAGAAAGTGTTAAGAATTTGTCTGGGACTGTCTCTCTGTGTGTACGTGTGTGTGTGTGTGTGTGTGTGTGTGTGTGTGTGTGCGTGAGTGTGTGAGTAAGACACAGTCAAACCAAACATTAATTCTGCCTCATACTCCTAAGGAGCCATCATTTGACTTGATCAGTCGTGGTGTCATTATTTTTTTCCATTCATCAGTTTCCTTGGTTGTTATGGCAACCATCTAAAACTGCATTGTTTTAGCATCCTGTGCTCTGGTTACCAACAGCATAATAACCTATGCATTCATTTATAATCATTCTGGTTCATAATAAAATAACTTTTTATTAGCTTTGTAAAGACACAACACCCAAACTTTATTTGCTTTGTAAAGATGCAATAAATAAGTATTGATCATTTTGATTAATATTTAAGTGCTGATATAATCCAGCGTTTGTAGGTGAGTTAATTTCTTATCATAAAGAAAATTGTTTTTTTGTGCAGCAAAATCTGTAACATAATAATCCTGTTTCTTTTTTATTCATGTTGAGATGGTTTCAGTTTGTTAGTGGATATGATTGTGGTTATTCACTTTCAGTACAATACTCAAATTGTCTGATTAATTCACTTAATTTAGTTCATTATCTGTATATGTGCACGTTCATTTAAACCAGTACGTCAACGCACAACTTTGATGACGTTTTTTTACAGTTTCCTGAATAAAAAAAAAACCAGTAAGTCCAATTTGACCCCTCTTAACCGTTTGCTCAAACGTCATAACTCAGAATACACGTTAGATGTTCACAAGCTCACAGGTGTCCACAGAGCAGCAATTAATCACCAGGAAAAAAAACTTTTATTGACAGAAAATCAACTTTGGAATCACTTTTTGTTGCAATCTCAGAGAGGAATAGCTGGAAAGAAAAAAAAACCCAACAAACTTTGGAAGTGGGCGCGAACACAACACAGGTGAGCCGTTTGTCCCTGCAATGTCTGTAAATATAATATACAGATAAACTGTGACTATTAATACTGAGATTTCCTGCTTTTGATAAAGATGATGGCTGTGCTTAAGGTTTTACGTATTTATTTATTCATTGATTGTGCATTTGTTTTGCGTAATGCTTATCACAACACAGGTGGCCCCTTACTGAATGGTTTATAAATTTAATATACAGATAAACTGTGACTATTAATACTGCAATTTATTGCTTTTGATAATGCTGATGACTGTGTTTGAGGTTTTATTTTTTATTTATTTCTGCATTTGTTTTGTGTTTTATTTATTTTCGTTTGGTGCCTGTTTAAAAATGCTTATGTATTTTACAGGTATATTTTATGTAATTGTTAAGGTGTTTGTGTATAAAGTTTGCATTAATGTTATCTTGGTTCTTCCTGGGTGGTTCTTATGGCAACTGATCCAATCCCAAGCAAGGACTATTTGTATATAAAAAATGTATTTCCTAAAATGATACATTTTGGGTTTCATGTGCAAATTTATGTAGCTTTTTTACCCCTCAAAATCCTCAAAAAGCTTCTGCTTCGGGGGGCTTTGCCCCCCTGAGCCCCCCACGACGGCGTTGCCCCTCGACCCCACAGGGGGCCTCAATTCTGAGGCTGTTCTGTAAATATTCATTCATACGCTTAAAAATATTCATGTTCTGTGTTCATAAAAAACTTGTCCTGTAAATAGTTCTTACTTTTGTGATCAAACACATTGATTTGAATCTCAATCCATATCAATTTCAGACTTAAATTAATGTACTGATTTAACCCTCTGGGGTCCGAGGGCATTTTTTGGACAGTTCACTCACCTGGCATAAATGTTTTATTATTGCTGTTAACAGCTCTCCTTGCATCCTACAATCAAGGTTTATGTCTCTTTTTTCCAGGACAACCTGTGCTTTCAGAATATATATGTTTTTGTTGTGTTTTATAAGTGTAATAAAGGTTTACAATCAAAAATAGACAAGGAAAAAAATTTTCCACACACATTGAATCCAATTACTGATTACTGATTACTCCTTGAAAAAGTAACTTAGTTACTTTACTGATTACTCAATTGTAAAAGTAACTAAGTTAGATTACTAGTTACTTTTTTAGTTACTTTCCCCAGCTGCCGACAACAACCCTCTGCCACCTCAACATGACAATGATACTTGTTTTGCCAAAACTCACTTTATAGTCACCCTTTCTTGACTTCAATGAAAATAAATACTTGTTTTATAAAAAGTAAAATAAAGACCTCTTTCTTGACCTCATATTTAACTGTTGACAGCACTGTAACAGTAAAACTTGCAGCCTACACTGCACTCTAGCCTACACTGTTTATAAATGTAACTATTAAATTCTTTCTAACATTTTTACAACATTTAAATTCTCTCTAAACATTTTACTTGTCAAAATTATTATTATTGTAAGTAGTATTAGTAGTTGTAGTAAAAAAAAAGGCTTCAAAACTGGACCTTTAATCTAGGGGTGTTGTGGGAGGGCACATCCCTGACCCATGCCCCGATTCCACCTGGATTCGCCCCTACTTTGGCGTTTGAGCACAAAGAATGGATAACATTTATTTATGTAGAAAACATGACCAGATTTACAGGTAAAATCTTATTGCATTTTCACATCATGTGGTCCTCAGAAAGAGAGTTTAGGTGCATTTGAGTGGAAAATAGTGTTAGTTGTTGATGCGTCGCGGAGGATCAGCTGTTTTAAGCAGCAGATATGGAGCGGCTCAGCTCAGAATTCTAAATAAAGGAGAAAAAAAAAGCATAAAAATATCTTTGTAAAGCTCAGTGCAGGTGTGCTGTTGTCACCGCATCGTAGCTGCTGTAGAAAACCGCAGATGAAAAGCTCACAGCTCGCTTAAAGTGGGCAGTTCAGTCGAACCCCGAAGTTTAATGCTGCTATCGACCCACAATGCAAAAAATAATAGTAACGCACAGTGACTTGGAGAAGTAACTTTAATCTGATTACTGATTTGGAAAGATTAATGTGTTAGATTACTCGTTACTAAAAAAAAGTGGTTAGATTAGAGTAACTTAGTAACGCGTTACCGGCGTCACTGTTCAAAAGACACAGCAAGCTATAATAAACAACTTTTTTGACACTTTACAAAGGTAATTTGAGGTCTTGTGTGAAAGCCTGTACAACAAAAAGGTTCAAACAGTAAACACAAATGCACATTTTGAACAATATAATACAAAATGGTCTATGCATTTTGTTGTCCATTGATATGGTAAACAGTGCTTTACGTAGAGAAAGCAACAGTAACATTAACATTCACATGCAAACTAGTGGAGCAATCCTGATAGTTACACACTCTTTGAGCACATGAGATTGTCATCAGAGGCTCTCTGTCTGTGGTTTTCATGTCAACCTATAGTCCGTAAATTATACGGATTTTTCAGAATTTCAGAGTCATACAGACGTACAAATAAAGTCGGATATTCAGGGTTTGGTCTGTAGCAGGTTTCTGCAGTGCGACTCCACTTTGAAGCCGTGAACCATTGAAGCAATGCTTCGATCCACTAGCTTGTTGGTTCTTTGATTTGCTGCGCTTCAGAAACGGCAAGTCCGCTTCTTAACTCCTCTCAAAGCCATTAAAATACCGCGAGTCACTTTTGTGTGGATTAAAGTCACTAACTGCGACTCTTGTCTTGTTGCAGTCAAGAAACGAGAATCGTCCTCCGTTCCGTTGCCACAGCTTCAAACGCTGCGTGGCTCTCTGCTCTCTGCTGAGACAGAGTCCACTTGGAATTAATAGCTTCAAAATGAATTGCCGCTTTAAATAAAATGACACCTCTTTCCAAACGATGTAAGACAGACAACTACAATTGACTAAAATGTTTTTTTCCCCCCAAAGTGAAACGTGCTGTATTTCTTTACAAATTACATCCTGAAGTGAAGCACAGCAGCTGTAAGCGCTCAGCTCAGATATATGGAAAGACATTTATGCCAATAATGTCTGAAAGGAAATGCTTTTGACAAAAACTACAGATTTTGTTTATTCCTATTTATGTCCAGAGATCAAGGATCCACCATGTAGAGCTTATTGTTGTGAAAGTGTAGGAACACGGACCCACAACAGGGGGCGTAAATGAACGGGCAATAGATAAGCCAAATAGTAACAATTTAATGTTGTAAATTGTGCACAACGGAATACAGACAATAACAAGTTTGGAACTACAGTCAATTACACGTTGGGTGACGTGTGGGCAGGCTCGAGGATAGGAGACGCCCGTCCAGAACCGAGCCAGATCCCACACGGCCCTCACCGCCAACGGATCTGAAGAACACCGTAGCCGCCAAGTCCTGAGTCCCCAGGTGGCCACCGTCTCCAGCTGTCAGACCTGGTACTGCTGGCAGAGAACAAAAACAGCACAGGTGAGTGTGAGTACGCACACTCAGTAATCCCACAGTCTGTGTTCTTTTGGGAGGGAGCACCTCCACCTCCAATCACACACTCGTGCAGCTCCTGTCTAACCACTTATCTGGTTGGGGTGTGAAGCGAAGCCGTCGCTGATCACACCAAACTCCAATCCCACAGATAAGGCAAACACCACAGGAAAACGGCTGCAAAAGAGTTCACACTATTATTCAGTTTTAAGTCAGCAGAGAAATTACCTCCAAGGTAGCTGATTTCTCGGCGGGGAGGTGGAGTTGCAGTCCGGCCTTTATGGTGATGGTGATGTGGATGAGTGACAGCTGGTGCTGATGACGAGTGACAGCTGTCACTCCCGGTTGTTATGACGCCCTCTCGTGCTAGAAGCCCGCACTTCAAGCAGGGCGTCATCTGGTGGTGGTGGGCCAGCAGTACCTCCTCTTCAGTGGCCCGCACAACACTTATTATGGCCAAAGTTTAAGGATCCAGTGTCAATTTCATATTTATTTACTTTAAGACTCAATAAAATGTTCAATTTCAATTCAATCGGCTTATAAAGTGCCAAATCACAACAAAAATCTAAATATACTAAAACAAGATGTATTTGTTTTAGTATATTTAGTCATGGAACTCAGCCACATGGGGTGTGCAGTCAGTACATTCTGAGTGCCGTCCCAAGCCCGATAAATGAGGAGGGTTGCATCAGGAAGGGCATCCGGCGTAAACAAGCCAACCCAACTATGCAGACTAAGAATCGAATTCCCATACCGGATCGGTCGCGGCCCGGATTAACAACGTCCGCCACCGGTGCTATTGCCCAACAGGGTGCCGGTGGAAATTGGGCTACTGCTGGGCGAAGACGATGAAGAGGAGGAGGAAAACGTTGCCACAAACAGTGGGAGAAGAAGAAAACTAGAAGGGTGGAAATGAGAGTGGGGACTTTGAATGTTGGTAGTATGACTGGTAAAGGGATAGAGCTGGCCGATATGATGGAGAGGAGAAAGGTAGACATATTGTGTGTGCAAGAGACCAAGTGGAAGGGAAGTAAAAGCAGGAGTATCGGCGGTGGGTACAAGTGGTTGTACCATGGTGAGGACAGGAAGAGAAATGGTGTTGGGGTCATTTTAAAGGAAGAGCATGTTAAAAGTGTGTTGGAGGTTAAGCGAGTGTCTGACAGGGTGATGAGTGTGAAGTTGGAAATTAAAGGGGTGATGATGAATATCATCAGTGCATATGCCCCACAGGTAGGCTGTGAGATGAAGGAGAAAGAAGATTTCTGGAGTGAGTTAGATGAGGTGGTGGAGAGTGTGCCCAAGGACGAAAGAGTGGTGATAGGAGCAGACTTCAACGGGCATGTTGGTGAAGGGAACAGAGGTGATGAGGAAGTAATGGGTAGATATGGTATCAAGGATAGGAATGGGGAAGGACAGATGGTAGTTGATTTTGCAAAAAGGATGGAAATGGCTGTGGTGAATACCTACTTTAAGAAAAGGGAGGGTGGTAAAAGATGCACATGGTAAGGTGCTGACAAGTGAGGAGTGTGTGCTGAGAAGGTGGAGGGAATATTTTGAAGAGCGGAAAGGCAGTTGGTCCAGATGACATTCCAGTGGAGGCATGGAAATGTCTAGGAGAGATGGCAGTAGAGTTTCTAACGAGATTGTTTAATAAAATCTTGGAAAGTGAGAGGATGCCTGAGGAGTGGAGATGAAGTGTGCTGGTTCCTATTTTCAAGAACAAGGGTGATGTGCAGAGCTGCAGTAACTACAGAGGCATAAAGCTGATCAGCCACAGCATGAAGTTATGGGAAAGAGTAGTAGAAGCTAGGCTTAGAAAACAGGTGAAGATCTGTGAGCAGCAATATGGTTTCATGCCGAGAAAGAGCACTACAGATGCAATGTTTGCTCTGAGAATACTGTTGGAGAAGTACAGAGAAGGACAGAAAGAGTTACACTGTGTGTTTGTGGACTTAGAAAAAGCTTATGATAGGGTGCCAAGAGAAGAGTTGTGGTAATGTATGAGGAAGTCTGGAGTGGCAGTGGCATGTTAGGGTAGTGCAGGACATGTACAAGAATAGTGTGACAGCGGTGAGATGCGCAGTCGGAATGACAGACTCATTCAAGGTGGAGGTGGGATTACACCAAGGATCAGCTCTGAGTCCTTTCTTGTTTGCAGTGGTGATGGACAGGTTGACGGATGAGATCAGACAGGAGTCCCCATGGACTATGATGTTTGCAGATGACTGTGATCTGTAGTGAGAGTAGAGAGCAAGTTGAGTCTAGTCTGGAGAAGTGGAGATATGCTTTGGAGAGAAAGGGAATGAAAGTCAGTAGAAACAAGACTGAGTACATGTGTGTGAATGGGAGGGAGCCCAGTGGAATCGTGCAGTTACAAGGAGTAGAAGTGGTGAAAGTAGATGAGTTTAAATATTTGGGGTCAACTGTTCAAAGTAATGGAGAGTGTAGTAAAGAGGTGAAGAAGAGACTGCAGGCAGGGTGGAGTTGATGAAGAAAGGTGGCAGGAGTGATTTGTGACCGAAGAATATCAGCAAGAGTGAAGGGGAAAGTTTACAAAACAGTAGTGAGACCAGCTATGTTGTATGGTTTAGAGACAGTGGCACTAACAAAAAGGCAGGAGGCGGAGCTGGAGGTGGCAGAGCTGAAGATGTTGAGATTCTCTTTGGGAGTGACAAGAATGGACAAGATTAACCCTAGTCATGGACATGATGAATATTGTTACTTGCTTGACTGTTTCTAATTTTGATTGGTATCAAAGGAAAATGTCTTCTGTGAACTGTCTGTATCTCAATATATTATTAAGAATATATGCAGTCAGATTTTTATTGATTTTATCAAATGAAAAAAAAAAAATCATAGATTCAAGTATAATTGAAAGATTGTGGCAATAAATTTGATCCTGTTTACAGTCAATTTTTGTTATAGTGTTTTTATAAGACATCATATTTATACAAATAAGAAGTGTTCACTATGGTCCATGAAGTATAACTGACAGGGTTTTCTATATATCAGGAATATGATTATCAAATATTAATGTCTTTACTTTGATGTACTGTCTTTCATCTTGTCTGTGATTCTGTTCTCAATTTTCATACAACCCCTGGCAATAATTATGGAATCACCGGCCTCGGAGGATGTTCATTCAGTTGTTTAATTTTGTAGAAAAAAAAGCAGATCACAGACATGACACAAAACTGAAGTCATTTCAAATGGCAACTTTCTGGCTTTAAGAAACACTATAAGAAATCAGGAAAAATAATTGTGGCAGTCAGTAATGGTTACTTTTTTAGACCAAGCAGAGGGGAAAAAAAAAGACTCACTCAATTCTGAGGAATAAATTATGGAATCACCCTGTAAATTTTCATCCCCAAAACTAACACCTGCATCAAATCAGATCTGCTCGTTAGTCTGCATCTAAAAAGGAGTGATCACACCTTGGAGAGCTGTTGCACCAAGTGGACTGACATGAATCATAGCTCCAACACGAGAGATGTCAATTGAAACAAAGGAGAGGATTATCAAACTCTTAAAAGAGGGTAAAACATCACGCAATGTTGCAAAAGATGTTGATTGTTCACAGTTAGCTGTGTCTAAACTCTGGACCAAATACAAACAACATGGGAAGGTTGTTAAAGGCAAACATACTGGTAGGCCAAGGAAGACATCAAAGCGTCAAGACAGAAAACTTAAAGCAATATGTCTCAAAAATCGAAAATGCACAACAAAACAAATGAGGAACGAATGGGAGGAAACTGGAGTCAACGTCTGTGACCGAACTGTAAGAAATCGCCTAAAGGAAATGGGATTTACATACAGAATAGCTAAACGAAAGCCATCATTAACACCTAAACAGAAAAAAACAAGGTTACAATGGGCTAAGGAAAAGCAATCGTGGACTGTGGATGACTGGATGAAAGTCATATTCAGTGATGAATCTCGAATCTGCATTGGGCAAGGTGATGATGCTGGAACTTTTGTTTGGTGCCGTTCCAATGAGATTTATAAAGATGACTGCCTGAAGAGAACATGTAAATTTCCACAGTCATTGATGATATGGGGCTGCATGTCAGGTAAAGGCACTGGGGAGATGGCTGTCATTACATCATCAATAAATGTACAAGTTTACGTTGCTATTTTGGATACTTTTCTTATCCCATCAATTGAAAGGATGTTTGGGGATGATGAAATAATTTTGCAAGATGATAATGCATCTTGCCATAGAGCAAAAACTGTGAAAACATTCCTTGCAAAAGGCACATAGGGTCAATGTCATGGCCTGCAAATAGTCCAGATCTTAATCCAATTGAAAATCTTTGGTGGAAGTTGAAGAAAATGGTCCATGACAAGGCTCCAACCTGCAAAGCTGATCTGGCAACAGCAATCAGTGAAAGTTGGAGCCAGATTGATGAAGAGCACTGTTTGTCACTCATTACGTCCATGCCTCAGAGACTGCAAGCTGTTATAAAAGCCAGAGGTGGTGCAACAAAATACTAGTGATGTGTTGGAGCGTTCTTTTGGTTTTCATGATTCCATAATTTTTTCCTCAGAATTGAGTGATTCCATATTTTTTTTTCCCTCTGCTTGGTCTAAAATAGTAACCATTACTAATTGCCACAATTTTTTTCCCCTGATTTCTTATAGTGTTTCTTAAAGCCAGAAAGTTGCCATTTGAAATGACTTTAGTTTTGTGTCACGTCTGTGATCTGCTTTTTTTCTACAAAATTAAACAACTGAATAAACATCCTCCAAGGCAGGTGATTCCATAATTTTTGCCAGGGGTTGTATATACAGATATGCATGTGTGAGAGTCCATTACTCTTAATTAATCACTTATTGTTAAAGCAATCATATACACTGAACTGTTCAAACAATCATTACAACTGCTTACATGGGAAAGTGAACAGATGATCTTTGGCTTAGTGAATGTGCAGACTGTTTTACTAAAGATATGTTTTTGCTAAGCGCAGATGTGCGGCTTTAATTAATGGGTCAGCCTTGAGGGAAGAGTGGTGTGACCGGCACACTGGTTCAGGGCTGAACATTGTTATGGGAAGGCTAGGAGACTGAAGGCTCAAAGCCATAACAGTTTTCATATCGACGTGAGACCAGCCTGTCTTTTTTTTGTTTTGTATTACTGTTGCCCCTATATGCTTGTATGCAACTTTATTTCGATAAATATGAGAGGCAGATGGGCGAACCATGTAACTTAAACACATTAGTCAACATCGCCTCAGCTGTCTCTTTGGCCGAGGTGAGTTTAGGTAAAGGAATAAAATGAACCATTTTGGAGAACCTGTCTACTACGGTAAGCACCACCGTATTGCCATTAGAAGCAGGGAGCCCTGTTACAAAATCCACAGAGAGATGTGACCAAGGCCGCCTAGGGACTGGAAGCGGCATCAGTTTCCCTGACGGACACTTGGTGGAAGACTTGTTCATAGCACAAACCTGACAGGCATTAACGTAGCTCGATATGTCGGCCTGCATACATGGCCACCAAAACCTTTGCTGTATGATGTAGGCTGTTCTTTTGCTCCCGGGTGGCAGGCAAAATGTGTGGCATGACCCCAAATAATAACATCTCCCTTGAGAGAGTCAGGTACCAGGAGCTTCCCTGGAGGGCACTCGGAGGTTGTGGGTAGATTTTGGGTTGCCGCCTTGACCCTAGTTTCAATGTCCCATGTAATGCAGGTAAAATGGCGGAAACCTTGGCGGGCACGCGAATGGAATCAAATTGGCGTGACAGAGAATCAGGTTTGCCGTTCTTGGTGCCCGGCCGGTAAGATAATACAAAGTCAAAATGACTAAAGAAGATAGCCCACTGAGCTTGCCTGGTATTCAACCTCTTGGCAGTGCGTAAGTATTCTAAGTTCTTATGGTCCGTCCAAACCAGAAACGGAACTTGTGCCCCCTCCAATCAATGGCACCACTCCTCCAAGGCCACTTTAACCACTAACAGTTCGCGATCACCCACGTCATAATTGCGTTCTGCCACCGATAGTTTCTTGGATAAATATGCACAGGGGTGCAATTTCCCCATCTGTAGGACACATATGGGAAAGAACAGCCCCAATGCCAATATCGTAGGCATCCACCTCAACCACGAACTGTCGGGCGGGGTCAGGGAGGAGCAGCATGGGAGCCGCAGTGAAGCCTTGCTTTAGCACCCGGAATGCTCTTTCACACTCCGGGGTCCAGACAAAAGGCCGATGGGACAAGGTCAATTCATGTAACGGAGCGGCCACTGAGCTAAAGTTCCTTATGAACTTCCTATAAAAATTAGCAAATCCCCAAAAAACTCTGCACCTCTTTGCGGGATTGTGGCACTGCCCAATCGACTATGGCAGTGACCTTCGCCAGGTCCATCCTAATCTCCCCCTCAGCTAATACAAAACCCAGAAAAGACACTGGATCTGTGAAACTCGCATTTCTCCGCCTTGACGTACAACTGATTCTGGAGTAGTTTCAGCAGTACTGTACGGACATGTTGAAAATGCGTTTCCTCATTGGGAGAGAAAATGAGGATATCGTCTAAGTAAACAAAGACAAACTTGTTTAAGTAGTCACGTAGCACATCATTGACAAGGTTTTGGAATACTGCCAGGGCATTAGTTAAACCAAAGGGCATGACCAAATATTCATAGTGCCCGGTGGTAGTGTTAAACACAGTTTTTCACTCATCCCCTTCCTTGATCCTAACCGAATGATAAGCATTACGTAGGTCCAGTTTGGTGAAAATCTTGGCTCCCTCTAACAATTCAAATGCCGAGGTAATGAGGTGGAGTGGGTACCGATTTTTCACAGTAATATCATTAAGGCCCCGGAAGTCAATACATGGACGTAGGGTTTATCCTTTTCCACAAAGAAAAAACCAGTACCCACTGGAGAAGACGAGGGACGGATTAACCCGGCTGCTAGGGACTCCTGGATGTATTCGGTCATGGCTTGGCGTTCCGGTGCAGATAGCAAAAACAATTTCCCCCTAGAGGGAGAGGTTCCAGGGAGTAAATCAATAGCACAATCGTAATCTCTGTGTGGAGGTAAAGACTTAGCCTTAACCTTGCTAAAGACCTGAGCAAGGTCGTGGTAACATGCTGGGACCCCAGAGAGGTCGGTATGGAGCAAAGACTGTGAAACCGGATGCTGAACTAAACAAGAATTAGCACACATTGGATCCCAAGAACAAATTTGACCATTAACCCAATTGAAATTAGGGTTGTGCTGTTTTAGCCAGGGATGCCCCAAGATCACTGGGTGAGTCATATTATCAAAAAGATGGAAATTAATTTGTTCTGAATGGTTTTCTGATACTATTAACTGCACCGATTGAGTTCTAAATTATATCTGACCCAAGCAGCCGCCATCCACCGCCCCAACCACCAGAGGGTGCGGGAGGTGATGCAGTTTAAGGTGCAGATTCCTGGTGAGAGAAGAATGTATAAGGTTAGCATCTGATCCTAAATCAACAAACACAGGAACGGACACTGAAGAATGTACAGAGGTAAGTATCGCCATAATCAAGTTTTCAGCTGTAGTGGAGACAATAGAATTTTGACTCACCCAGTTTGATGGTCTATTCTGTTTGGAGGCACCCCTGACCTGGCAACCAGAGATCATGTGACTGTGCTGACCACAGTAGAAGCACAATCCTTCGCGCCGTCGTAGATGCTCTTCGGTAGAGAGTCGAGTTCGACCCAGCTGCATCGGCTCCTCTGTGCTGTTGCCTAAAGGACTTGGAGCCAACCGGCCCAGAGGAGAAAAAATGCTGGGTGGATGAACAGCTGCTGGTGGAGCAAGAATCCCTCCGGGAGAGATCAGACAATCTTCTGTCCACCTTAATCGCCAGCGCGATGAGTGCGTCCAGATCTTCAGGGAGTTCTGCTTGCAAGTATTGGAAAAAGACGTCATTGAGTATAGCGGGATTCCATTCACTCTTGGCGGCCATAATCCGGAAGTCAATAGCGTAGTCGGAAAGGCTGCGTGTGCCCTGTTTAAGCTTGAGCAGTGAGCGAGCTTCCTCTCGACCTGGAGCTGTGTGCTGAAAAACTTGTAAAGCTGCGGTGAAACAGCTGAGCGATTGACAGGATGGTGACTGCCTGCTCCATTTGGCCGTTGCCCAGGCCGCCGCCCGTCCTGTCAGGTGAGTGATCATAAAAGCGATTTTTGCTCTTTCAGTTGGAAACATAGATGCCATTAACTCGAAATGTAGTTCGCACTGTGTGATGAATGGCTTGACATCTCCCGATTCTCCAGAAAAACGTTCAGGTCGAGAAAGCTGGTTACAAAAAAAACAGCATCTAATGTGGGAGCCGGTGTTGCCGCTGGAGGTTCAGGAAGTGGGCTGACGGTGGTTTCTGCACGGGATACTGAGTGCGCTGATGGTTCAGGTCTGTCCATGAGACGACTAACCTGATTACTGAATGAAGACATCAACGCGTCTTGGCGTTTAGCCAGCTCGCTCAATCCGACGCATAGTGTGTCGAGTTTGTCTTGTTGTTGAGCCAGTTGTAGGCTGTGTGCGCGTACTGTCATCTGGAATGAATCCGAGTCTGCTGTGTCAATCTTTGGCCAGTTCGTTCTATCAGGGCCAGTGGTACCGGATGGCTGGACACAAATGCAGAGCTCAAACTCGGATGGGATTTGACGACAAGGTTTTACTGGAACAACAAGCAGGGTCTGGTACACGGAAAGGCAGTCAAAAATCAGCAACAGTGTCAGAAGCATTAGGCTAGGGCGTGGTCCAATAAACAAGCAGGCAGTCCCAAACACAGCGAGAAAACAGGTCGAGAAAAACTTACAAAACTGGCTATGAAGCGAAGGCATGAAGCACAACAAACTGGCGAGTAAATTGTGCAACCCGTGAAGCTAATATACACCCTGGTAATGAGCTACCAATTAGAAGCAGGTGTGTGGAAAACTCCAGAATAGGGGTGTGGCCAAACAGTGTGCCCTGCCCACCACCAGGAGAGACAGATAAGAGAGAAAGGCCAAGCAGAAAAAAAACCCACAAGAAAAATCACAAAACATAACCTAACTAAGCATAGCAAACACAATAAAACAAAATCTAAACCCTAACAAAAACACAATTTTGCAAACTAGTGTGGTTTAATTGAAATACTTAACACAATTCACAAAACCACACACTCAAACTGCAAAATACCTCCTACAGCCTGCAAAATGAAACACTGCAATCAAAACTGCATCTAGCTTTGTCAAAATCAAACTTTTGCACCAAATGGCACAAATGTCATGCATATTACCAGATTTTTGTCTAACCAACTACACACTGTTGGGTATAAAGTAAAGTACTCTTATCTTTAGTATGCTTGCCACAATGCTAAAATAGTTCAACTTATAGAAAATTCATCACATCAGATTGTTCACATGCACAGAAATATTTGCAGATACATGCTGTTGAAACATCCCTTACCAAAAAAATAGTACTGATAAGTATATAAAAAGTAAACTGGAAGTATACTTGAAACATACGTTATTTTTCCCCAAACAGGACAGTATTTTGATTAAATCACACTAGTTTGCAAAATTGTGTTTTAGTAATTGTAAAAAAAAAACTGTAAAAGAGGAAACCTAAGAGGGTTACTCTTTTACTTAAGTTATTTAACTGTTTAATTATTTCTGTTGCTCTGAGTTTGAGCAACAGATGGACTCTTTAAAAGCCCATTTATCTTGATTTCTTTTAGTGTGGCGGGTGTCAAGTACAATATGAAACGAAAATTCATCTTTTTAAAGGAGAAAACACACTCAGCCTTTTCCAGTCAACACATTCATGTGCCTCGGGCGCCACCTTCTGGACGAGTCAGAGGGGAGAGGGGAAAAGTAATAGAAAAGTCAATGGAAATATCTCTGGGATTTTCTATTTACTTTAATAAATGTCTTGGAAATGTGATTACACACAAGGCAGATGAAAATAGACACTGTTTGGCGGACGAGTGACTTGGGGAAAAGCAGAGGAGGAGGACTGGTCATCTACTCCAACAACAGGTTGTGTACAAATGCTACAGTGACTGAGACACACTGTTCCCCTGATTTGGAGTTTATGACACTTAGATGCCGTCCGTTTTTTTTTTGTTTTTTTTGGGCACGAGAGCACACGGTCGTCATGGTAACGGCTGTGTACATATACACCGAGTGCTAATGCTAACGTACCATTAAAGACCCTGCTAACAGCTATTAGCAAACAACAGTGTGCCCACCCGGATCGCATTTTCATTGTGACCGGAGACTTCAACCATGTTGACCTAAGATATGTGCTCCCTAAGTTTTACCAGCACATTACATGTGTAACGAGAGGCCATAACGTGCTGGATAAGGCTTACAGTAACATCAAGGATGCA
Source organism: Thalassophryne amazonica (assembly GCF_902500255.1). Lineage (NCBI taxonomy): Eukaryota > Metazoa > Chordata > Actinopteri > Batrachoidiformes > Batrachoididae > Thalassophryne > Thalassophryne amazonica. The sequence continues at coordinate 73,683,424 of NC_047105.1, read as the reverse complement.
TATAAAGTCTCCCCCCTCCCCCACTTCGGACAATCAGACCATTTGTCCCTGTTTCTCACCCCAGCATACAGGCCTCTCATACAAAGAACTCTGCCTGAGGTGAGATCTGTTCGGATCTTGCCTGAAGATGCCATTCCACAGCTCCGGGACTGCTTCCAAACTACCAACTGGGACATCTTCACACAGGAGGACCTCACGGACTACACATCCACTGTATTGTTTTATATTAAAACGTGCATGGATAATGTCACAGTGGAGAAGAGAGTTAGACATTATCCAAATAAGAAACAGTGGATGAACAGTGAGGTCAAACAGCTGCTGAGAGACCGGGACTCTGCTTTCAGGTTTGGGAACATGGAACTGTACAGCTCAGCGAGATCCAACCTGAAAAGAGGCATAAAACGGGCAAAGGCAGCATATGCAAAGAAGATCGAGGGGCACTTCACAGAGGGGAACCCCTGACGTGTCTGGAAGGGCATTCGTGACTTCGTCAACTTGAACACTTCCTCTTCTAATGCCACCACCACCGACACCAGCACAAGCCTAGCGGAGGAGCTAAATCGGTTCTTTGCTAGGTTTGAAGTTAGTGAGGAAGACAGTGTCCCCATGCTGCCACCCGCTGACAATCTGGCCCTCACTGTGAGCACGGAAGAGGTCAGGAGGGTGCTCCGGGGTGTGAACCCGTCGAAGGCTGCTGGTCCCAATGGTGTCCAGGGGAGGGTATTGAGGGGCTGTGCAGACCAGCTGGCAGAGGTTTTAACTACCATTTTTAACCTCTCGCTGGCTGCCTGCACAGTCCCGAGCTGCCTAAAATCTGCCATTATCATGCCCATCCCCAAGAGACAGTTGGTCAGCAGTCTGAATGATTACAGACCTGTGGCTCTCACTTCAACTGTGATGAAGTGCTTTGAGAGGCTGGTGCTGAGGCACATAAAATCCTTACTGCCTCCCAGCCTTGATCAGCACCAATTCGCATACAGAGCCAACAGGTCCACAGGTGATGCCATCAACACAGCCCTCCACACCGTGTGTCAACATCTTGAACATCCATCCATCCATCCATCTTCTACCGCTTAGTCCAATTAAGGGTCGCGGGGGGCTGGAGCCTATCCCAGCAGTCATAGAGCGCGAGGTGGGGTACACCCAGGACAGGACGCTAGTCTGTTGCAGGGCCACAGACAAACAAGCACAGACACACCCACACATACACCTACAGACAATTTAAAGACTCCAGTCCACCTAACCCACATGTCTTTGGATGTGGGAGGAAACTGGAGCACCCAGAGGAAACCCACGCACACACGGGGAGAACATGCAAACCCATGACCTTCTCGCTGTGAGGCAACAGTGCTAACCACTAAGCCACCGTGCTGCCCCATATCTTGAACAGTCTGGCAATTATGCAAGGATGTTGTTCGTGGACTTCAGTTCTGCTTATAACACACTTGTTCCAAGCAGACTGTTGTTCAAACTGCGCAGTCTGGGCATTGGCGAGCACACCTGCAGATGGGTCACAGACTTTCTCACCAACCATTGGATGACACTACTGACACTACACTACTGTGGTTGGGCTGATTCACAACAACGATGAGACGGCCTACAGAGAGGAGGTCCTGAACCTCACTACTTGGTGCTCCCTAAATAACCTGGCACTTAACTCCTCAAATACAAAGGAGTTGGTGCTACATTTCAGGCGGAAGAGGGAGGACCCCCTCCCCCCTTCTCATTCAGGGAGACACCATAGAGAGGGTCAGTGACTTCAAGTTCCTGGGAACATACATTTCTCAGGACCTGACATGGGGCACCAACATCAATGTCCTTGTGAAAGGGCATTACCCTGACCTCTAGTAATACTGTGAGAAATGTTGGAGTCACTTTTGATCAGGATATGTCATTCAATGCGCATATTAAACAAATATGTAGGACTGCTTTTTTGCATTTACGCAATATCTCTAAAATTAGAAAGGTCTTGTCTCAGAGTGATGCTGAAAAACTAATTCATGCATTTATTTCCTCTAGGCTGGACTATTGTAATTCATTATTATCAGGTTGTCCTAAAAGTTCCCTGAAAAGCCTTCAGTTAATTCAAAATGCTGCAGCTAGAGTCCTAACGGGGACTAGAAGGAGAGAGCATATCTCACCCATATTGGCCTCTCTTCATTGGCTTCCTGTTAATTCTAGAATAGAATTTAATCAATTCAATCAATTTTTTTTTTTTATATAGCGCCAAATCACAACAAACAGTTGCCCCAAGGCGCCTTATATTGTAAGGCAAGGCCATACAATAATTATGTAAAACCCCAACGGTCAAAACGACCCCCTGTGAGCAAGCACTTGGCTACAGTGGGAAGGAAAAACTCCCTTTTAACAAGAAGAAACCTCCAGCAGAACCAGGCTCAGGGAGGGGCAGTCTTCTGCTGGGACTGGTTGGGGCTGAGGGAGAGAACTAGGAAAAAGACATGCTGTGGAGGGGAGCAGAGATCGATCACTAATGATTAAATGCAGAGTGGTGCATACAGAGCAAAAAGAGAAAGAAACAGTGCATCATGGGAACCCCCCAGCAGTCTACGTCTATAGCAGCATAACTAAGGGATGGTTCAGGGTCACCTGATCCAGCCCTAACTATAAGCTTTAGCAAAAAGGAAAGTTTTAAGCCTAATCTTAAAAGTAGAGAGGGTGTCTGTCTCCCTGATTTGAATTGGGAGCTGGTTCCACAGGAGAGGAGCCTGAAAGCTGAAGGCTCTGCCTCCCATTCTACTCTTACAAACCCTAGGAACTACAAGTAAGCCTGCAGTCTGAGAGCGAAGCACTCTATTGGGGTGATATGGTACTACGAGGTCCCTAAGATAAGATGGGACCTGATTATTCAAAACCTTATAAGTAAGAAGAAGAATTTTAAATTCTATTCTAGAATTAACAGGAAGCCAATGAAGAGAGGCCAATATGGGTGAGATATGCTCTCTCCTTCTAGTCCCCGTTAGTACTCTAGCTGCAGCATTTTGAATTAACTGAAAGCTTTTTAGGGAACTTTTAGGACAACCTGATAATAATGAATTACAATAGTCCAGCCTAGAGGAAATAAATGCATGAATTAGTTTTTCAGCATCACTCTGAGACAAGACCTTTCTAATTTTAGAGATATTGTGTAAATGCAAAAAAGCAGTCCTACATATTTGTTTAATATGCGCTTTGAATGACATATCCTGATCAAAAATGACTCCAAGATTTCTCACAGTATTACTAGAGGTCAGGGTAATGCCATCCAGAGTAAGGATCTGGTTAGACACCATGTTTCTAAGATTTGTGGGGCCAAGTACAATAACTTCAGTTTTATCTGAGTTTAAAAGCAGGAAATTAGAGGTCATCCATGTCTTTATGTCTGTAAGACAATCCTGCAGTTTAGCTAATTGGTGTGTGTCCTCTGGCTTCATGGATAGATAAAGCTGGGTATCATCTGCGTAACAATGAAAATTTAAGCAATACCGTCTAATAATACTGCCTAAGGGAAGCATGTATAAAGTGAATAAAATTGGTCCTAGCACAGAACCTTGTGGAACTCCATAATTAACTTTAGTCTGTGAAGAAGATTCCCCATTTACATGAACAAATTGTAATCTATTAGACAAATATGATTCAAACCACCACAGCGCAGTGCCTTTAATACCTACGGCATGCTCTAATCTCTGTAATAAAATTTTATGGTCAACAGTATCAAAAGCAGCACTGAGGTCTAACAGAACAAGCACAGAGATGAGTCCACTGTCCGAGGCCATAAGAAGATCATTTGTAACCTTCACTAATGCTGTTTCTGTACTATGATGAATTCTAAAACCTGACTGAAACTCTTCAAATAGACCATTCCTCTGCAGATGATCAGTTAGCTGTTTTACAACTACCCTTTCAAGAATTTTTGAGAGAATTTAAAATTCTTCTTACTTATAAGGTTTTGAATAATCAGGTCCCATCTTATCTTAGGGACCTGTTGGGGGGGGGTTCCTTCCCACTGTCGCCAAGTGCTTGCTCACAGGGGGTCGTTTTGACCGTTGGGGTTTTTACGTAATTATTGTATGGCCTTGCCTTACAATATAAAGCGGCTTGGGGCAACTGTTTGTTGTGATTTGGCGCTATATAAATAAAATTGATTGATTGATTGAAAAGGCACAGCAGCGTCTGTACTTTTTAGAATAGAATAGAATAATTCTTTATTGTCCACCGATGTGGAAAATTGTCTTCGGCTCACCAGCACAAAAAAGACAAAAAAAAACAGTCATAAAACATTCATACAAACACACGAATAAAACAAAAATAAGATACATAAAATACATGGAAGTAAAAGAAATAGAATAAGACCTAGTAAGATAAATAAAACGTACAGTAAGATCTAATAAAATCAAATAAAACAGAAGTAAAGCAGTTCAGGTTTAATTTGTGGAGTGGTCACTTTTTTGAGTTCATTATGGTGACGGCATTTGGTATAAAAGATTTTTTGAAAGAACCTTTGGCCAGAGGAGCTCTGTAGCGCCTCCCAGACATCAAGAGCTCAAACTGACAGGACAGAGGATGAGAGCTGTCTGCCAGGACTCTCTCAGCTTTCTTCCTCATCCTGTCAGTGTAAATGTGGGCCAGAGTCTTCTGGGGTTTTCCCACAATTTTCCCCGCCATTTTTACAATTCTATTTAATTTGTCCTTACATTTACAACTCAAGTGACCAAACCAAACACAAAGATGAAATGTTAAAATACTCTCAATATGTGCAGAATACACAAGCTCTAAAATCTGCAGATTAACACCAAGACAACTCAATCTTCTGAGACGACTGAGTTGCTGTGAACATTTCTTAAAGATAAAATCAGTGTTTTCAAAGAAGCTCAAGTGACTATCAAGAACTGTACCAAGATATTTAAAAGTTTCAACCGTTTCAACAAGCTGGCCATCGAGTGAAACTGGCTGCACGGTCAGTTCTTGCTTTGTGTGAAAAACAAGCTCCTTTGTCTTAGACACACTGATTTCCAGCTGGCTGTCGAGACACCAAGCTTCAAGATCCTTAATGTGAGAGAGATAGGAGGCTTCGCCAGAGGAGTCACACTTCTGTAGCAGGCCGACTAGGGCCATGTCATCCGCGTATTTAATCAGTTTAAAGTTTGTGTCATTAACTGCAAATTCGTTTGTAAAAAGAGAGAAGAGCAGAGGTGAAAGAACGCTACCCTGTGGGCAGCCAGTGCTTATGATGAGCTCTCCTGACAGAATGTTGTTAGCACAAACTCTTTGAGGGCGACAAGACAGAAAGTCTCTGATCCAGAGCATCAGGCCCTTTTCAACATTTAAATCAGCCAGCCTTTTCAGAAGAATATGTAATTTCACCCGAGCATATGCTTTAGCAAGTGAAAGCTGCTTTGAGGTCACTGAGGAAGGTCAACCTGTCCCAGGAACTGCTGCTGTCCTTCTATAGGTGTTCTGTAGAGAGCGTCCTCACCATTAACATCTTGGTGTGGTACAGGAGCTGCTCTCAGGCTGACAAGAAGGCTCTGGAGAGAGTCAGGAACTCAGAACAGAACATCATAGGAGCGCAGCTGTCCTCTCTGTCAGACATCTATAGATTAGAAATGACAAACTCACTAATGGAAATCTGTATAGATGCTCCTATTTGGCACAACCCAGACTTTAAGATCAATAAAGCAACTCTTCATGTCAGCACATTGGAACAGAAAGGAATCACACACCTTCATCACCTCTTTCAAAAGAACAGGTTTATACCATTTAACAACTTGATGCAGATGTTTAGAATTATAGGAGGAAATGTTATTTATTCATAATAAATTCAGATGCATCAGTGCACACCAGAACCACCAACATTAGTGACAGACATCAAGAACCTCCTCCCAATAAAGAAAACCTTGTCTAAAGTAAAATAAAAAAGAAGCCCGACCAGCTCCACTGAGAAGAAGAAAATAAAAGCCTGAACAGTCATCCAGTAGTGATTTCCAAAGTCTTCCAAAGTCTAAATTTTCATGAAATGTGCATTTAAAGTTTTGCAAAGATCATTTTTTTAGGGAAAGATGCTGCACACCCTTTGGAATTACAAGCAGAAGACTCACATCTGGCAGATGCCCCTGTCGCTCAACTTGCTTGAGTCCATTCAAGATTATTTGCAGGTGTCGGGAAACCTGCTTCTGGTCATACTCAGTGACTGAATGCGTTTGTTGGTCGCTGTGGTGTGGCATCATTCCCAGAGTGCAGCCTCCTTTCTGTGGAACTCCGGTGAAGCCCTGACACCGTGGGAAGGAGAATGTCGTCACCTGGCCAAAGGTCACATTGGTTTGCCTTGTCTTCTTGGACCTCTTAAGAATGGGCATTGCTGTGGATGGAAAAATAATGTGAATTGTTTATATTTAAAAAAAAAAATCTGAATAGATATCTTTTCATCATAAGGATGCTGCCACAGTTCCACCATGAGGTGCCACAACACTCTGCCATTTGAATTCTTGTGGCAAGAGAAAACAGTGCTGAACAGACTGATAAAGGACATCGATTGTGTTGTGGCTCATGTCCCTGCTGTCTGTCCCCTGTTTTTTAGTATCTTGTGATGTCTTCTCAGTTTTGGTTAAGTTTGAATTCTCTGGTATATTAATGATTTCTGAGTTCTTCCTTGTGAGTATTTAGTATTTTTAATTCTGGTTTATTCTTTAAATGTGGTTTCAGTCGTCTGTGTTTGCTGAAGTTTTGTTCTATAGATGTGTAAATTTGTCCCACTTCCTGTTTTATTTTGACAAACTCTTCTCTGTTCTTGTTTGATTTGCTTTCTTCCTGTTTGCTCACGCCTAGTTTCATCCAGCCATCTGTCAGTTGTTATCACCTCCCAGTGTATTGAAACTCTGCTTTTCTGTTTCCTGGTTGCTGGTGTGTCACTTGTCTTTGCCTTTGTGTTCATTCATGTTTTGCAGGTTTGATCTCCAGTTGCCCACTTACACTGCCTGCCTGTATTTCATGAGTTTGGCCTGCGGATTTTAGGAATCTGTGCTTTGAACATTGATCATCTGTGTTTGAACTTGGACTGATTAAAGAACGCTATCTGAATACATCCTGCCTGTTCTCTGCATCTGGCATCACATCAGAACTCAACTGCAACACGTTGATTGAGCTGATCATCATCCAGTGGTTATTGTGTACCCAATTAAATGACAATTCCAACACCCTTAAATCCTGAAGCACAAAACTGAAGTTATAAAGCAGTGAGACAGAGGTGGAGCCAGAAACCAAGGCGACTACACTGCATAATGCAATAACCCACTTTGTAACTTTAAGACTCAAAATCAGGATTAAATGAAGAAGTATGAAATTATTTCTGCAAAGTGTTTTATGGTCTGCAACTCAATGAATTCCTTCAACTCCACCCTGGATGTGTCAGTGTGTGATCAGCCACAGTGCTGCAGTAAAGATGGGTCAGTCAACCATGTTAGAAATTAGCACATGTAAATATGCACATATAGCCTTAGCTCTTTCAGTGATTTTGTGTTTTTGTCAGATGAGGGCACTCATTGAAATTTGTTGGTGTACCTGGGTTGTTGGGATTTGTGGGTGAAAAGTAACCTGGGTCCTCAGTCACCTCCTCAAATTTCCTCTTAACTTGCCCACTCATGGTGACAGTGTGTGGAATCTGCAGAGCACCAAAGAGGGATTAGAAGCATTATGTCACTTTCTTCAAGATTGCTGCCATTTCTTTCAACAGCCTTCAGGGGGTCAGGTTAGTTATCAGTCGATTTTAATTCATGAAACTGAATACATCATCAGAATTGTGCGTTGATGCACTGGTTTAAATGAACGTGCACATATACAGATAATAAACTAAATACTGAACTGAATTAATCAGACAATTTGTATATTGTACTGAAAGTGAATCAACCACAATCATATCCACAAACAAACTGAAACTATCTCCACATGTATAAAAAAGAAATGGGGATTTTGTTGCAGAAAAGCAATTTTCTTTAAGATAACACACCAAGAAATGCTGGTGTATATCAGCACTTAAATATGATTGAAAGCTTGTTTATTATATCTTTACAAAGCAAAAAACAACCAAGCCATAACAACCAAGGAAACAAAACAAAATATAAACAAAAGAAAATAAATAAAACACAAAACAAATGCAGAAAATAAATAAAGAAAAAATAAAACCTCAAACATAGTCATCAGCATTATCAAAAGCAGTAAATCGCAGTATTAATATTCACAGTTTATCTGTATATTAAATTTATAAACTGTTCAGTAAGAACCCACATCGGGGTTGTGTTATGACCCTCAGGTCATGTAGTTTTGTTTGCGGCATATGAGTGTATTTCAATCAATCAATCAACTTTTTTCTTGTATAGCGCCAAATCACAACAAACAGTTGCCCCAAGGCGCTCCACATTGCAAGGCAAGGCCATACAATAATTATGAAACACAGTCTACGTCTAAAGCAACATAACCAAGGGATGGTCCAGGGTCACCCGATCCAGCCCTAACTATAAGCCTTAGCGAAAAGGAAAGTTTTAAGCCTAATCTTAAAAGTAGAGAGGGTATCTGTCTCCCTGATCTGAATTGGGAGCTGGTTCCACAGGAGAGGAGCCTGAAAGCTGAAGGCTCTGCCTCCCATTCTACTCTTACAAACCCTAGGAACTACAAGTAAGCCCGCAGTCTGAGAGCGAAGCGCTCTAATGGGGTAATATGGTACTACGAGGTCCCTAAGATAAGATGGGACCTGATTATTCAAAACCTTATAAGTAAGAAGAAGAATTTTAAATTCTATTCTAGCATTAACAGGAAGCCAATGAAGGGAGGCCAACACGGGTGAGATATGCTCTCTCCTGCTAGTCCCCGTCAGTACTCTAGCTGCAGCATTCTGAACCAACTGAAGGCTTTTTAGGGAACTTTTAGGACAACCTGATAATAATGAATTACAATAGTCCAGCCTAGAGGAAACAAATGCATGAATTAGTTTTTCAGCATCACTCTGAGACAAGACCTTTCTGATTTTAGAGATATTGCGCAAATGCAAAAAGGCAGTCCTACATATTTGTTTAATATGCGCTTTGAATGACATATCCTGATCAAAAATAACTCCAAGATTTCTCACAGTATTACTAGAGATCAGGGAAATGCCATCCAGAGTAACGATCTGGTTAGACACCATGCTTCTAAGATTTGTGGGGCCAAGTACAATAACTTCAGTTTTATCTGAGTTTAAAAGCAGGAAATTAGAGGTCATCCATGTCTTTATGTCTGTAAGACAATCCTGCAGTTTAGCTAATTGGTGCGTATCCTCTGGCTTCATGGATAGATAAAGCTGGGTATCATCTGCGTAACAATGAAAATTTAAGCAATACCGTCTAATAATACTGCCCAAGGGAAGCATGTATAAAGTGAATAAAATTGGTCCTAGCACAGAACCTTGTGGAACTCCATAATTAACTTTAGTCTGTGAAGAAGATTCCCCATTTACATGAACAAACTGTAATCTATTAGACAAATATGATTCAAACCACCGCAGCGCAATGCCTTTAATACCTATGACCTATACCTATTTACCCTCCCCACGTAGGTGAGGTGCTGCTTATTCTGTGTGTGAGTCTCTCTTGTCGTAGGTGAGCTTGTACAGATGGCATCAGCTGATTGGTCCAGCAATGAAGGCTCCTGGCTTTATAAGGAAGGCTGAAACCAACCTCCAGTGCTCCACTCTCTTCCTGCTCCCAACTAATGTGTGTCTGAGGACATGTTGTTGTTGTTGTTGTTGTTAAATTTTGTAATTATTTGTTTTTGAAAAGCAGCCCAACATTTCTTGTTAATAGGGGTGAGAAGCCACATTATTTTAATAGTTTTCTCCTGTTGTTTAATTGTTTTATTTGAGCACTAGGTAAGAACAGGGTTTTTGGTAGTTTGTTTTGTTTATTATTTTGGCCTTTTTCTCACCCTGAAGTTTTATTTGACAATAATAAATTTGTTGTATTTTGGACTGCAGACCCGGAAGTCTGGTCATCCTTGGGAGTGGGGGAGTCATTTTTATGTTATGCCTTGGTTCACCCCTACGCACGGGCATAACATAAACTGGGGGCTTGTCTCGTCCACTACGGGACTTTTGTCAGTATTTGTTTTGTTTTGTTTTTCCTCCATTGTGCGGTCATCAATTGGTATCAGTTGTGGACAATGGAATTTGATTTGGATAGCTTTGTCAAGCATCCCACTTTGCAGCAGCTGCACAGGTGCAGGAAGTTGGATCTGTTGTTGATTGCTAACCTGTTTAATGTGCAGACACCCATGAGTGCTAAAAAGGCAGAGCTAAGAGACATCTTGGAGGAGGAGTTGGGAAAACAGGGTTTGTTGGTGGACTTGCCTTTAGTGGAGGGCGTGGTGGAAGCTGACGTGGACCTCCAGGAGATGGTGTCTCCCGTCATGCCATACCCTGCAAGTCCTCCCCTTAAGGCAGGAGCGTCAGTGGAAGAGCTCCAGCTGACACTCCGTATTAAAGAGGTGGAGTTGAAAAGTCAAGAGTTGGAGGTACAGGCAATGCACCTTTGGGTGAGAGCCTTGGAGCTGGAGCGCCAGTCCAGGGTTGCTCCCAGTCCACCGGTTGATCCACAAGCCCCACGATTTGCACGTCTTCTATCCTCGAGCCTGCCCACACGTCACCCTAGTGACTGACTGTCTGTAAAATTTCACATTCCTCTGTGTTGCGCTCATTCACAACAGTAAAGTGTTCATATTTGACTCTCATTGTCCGTTCATTTACGCCCCCTGTTGTGGGTCCGTGTCACTACACTTTCACAACAAGAATGGGAAGTTGGGCTGATGAGAATGGTTTTCGCTTCTCTAAAACCAAGACTGTGTGTGTCCATTTTTGTGCTAAACGGCCAGTGCACCCTGATCCAGAAGTTAAACTACATGGCACTATTATTCCTGTGGTTTGTCTGACTAAATATCTTTCACAACAGGATATCTCGGCCAGCGTCATGGATCCCGAGGGGCGTCACCCATCTGTTGGACAGCCAATGGAAGAGCAGGGTGCACAGGCGTCTGCAGGAGGCGTGCTCGGTGAGTTGCAGCAAATCCTCACCGCCTTTACCGCTCGGCTGGATTTGATGACCGAGCAAAGCGTCATCCTTAATCGCAGGATGGAGGCTCTCACCGCACAGGTGGAAGCGCGCGATCAGAGCGCTGCTGTGGCTCCTCCTCCTGCTGACCCGGTGCCCGATATTAACGTTCCACTGGTCGTTCAACGAACCCCCCCGCCATCCCCTGAAGCATACATAAGCCCCCCAGAGCCGTACGGGGGTTGTGCGGAGACGTGCGCGGACTTTCTGATGCAGTGTTCGCTCGTCTTTGCACAACGACCCGTGATGTACGCGTCTGACGCCAGCAAGGTGGCTTATGTTATTGACTTGCTTTGTGGTGAGGCACGCGCTTGGGCTACAATGCTTTGGGAGCAAAACTCACGGCTCCTTACCTCTTATACTGGGTTTGTGAGGGAGTTCAGAACAGTGTTTGATCACCCTAACAGAGGAGAGACCGCTTCAACAGTGCTGCTGTCAATGCGACAGGGGCGCCGGAGCGCAGCCGAATATGCAGTTGACTTCCGCATCGCGGCTGCGAGGTCCGGCTGGAATAACGTTGCGCTCCGCGCCGCCTTCATAAACGGACTGTCATCGGTCCTGAAGGAGCACCTGGTAGCTAAGGAAGAACCGCGGGATTTAGATGGACTTATCGATCTCGTTATACGGTTAGACAATCGGTTGGAGGAACGCCGTCGGGAGCGAGACGAAGGACGTGGCAGGGCACACGCCGTCCCTCTCCCTTCCGGGTTCGAAACGGTTCCGCCCTCCCCACGCTCCACAGCCTCAACGCTCCGTGTGGCTACAGCTCCCCCTGCTGACGAAGCTATGGACACAAGCAGGGCCACATTTAGACCACCTATCAGACAGCGGAGGCTGGCCCGCGGGAAGTGTTTTGTCTGTGGTTCTAATGAGCACCTGCAGAGAGACTGCCCCAAGCGGTTAAACACCAACGCCCGCCCCTAGAAACTGGGCTAAGGGTGGGCCAAGACATTCACGTGGGACATACACATATTTCCACACGACTCCCAGTTACAATCCTAAGTGGGGATTTAACCCTTCAAGCCCCAGCACTGGTGGACACGGGGTCAGAAGGGAATCTGCTGGACAGCAGATGGGCAAGGGAAGTAGGGCTCCCTCTGGTGGCGCTTTCTTCGCCATTGCAGGTGCGGGCACTAGATGGCACCCTTCTCTCTTTAATTACGCACAAGACACAACCAGTAACTCTGGTGGTGTCTGGAAATCATCGGGAGGAGATCGAGTGTTTTGTGACTCCTTCTACCTCCCGCGTGATTTTGGGCTTCCCATGGATGTTGAAGCACAATCACCGGATTGATTGGCTGTCTGGGGTGGTGGTTCAGTGAAGCGAAACCTGCTATCGGGTGTGTTTAGGATCCTAGGTTCCTCCCGGTTTACATGCTAAGGAGGAGGTCAAAGTCCCTCCCAATCTGACGGCGGTGCCGGTTGAGTACCACGATCTTGCTGATGTCTTCAGCAAGGATCTGGCACTCGCCCTTCCCCCGCACCGTACGTACGATTGTGCCATTGATCTGATTCCAGGCGTTGAGTTCCCGTCCAGCAGGCTGTACAATCTCTCATGACCTGAGCGCGAATCAATGGAGACCTACATCCGGGACTCATTAGCTGCCTGGCTGATCTGGAACTCCACCTCTCCGATGGGTGCAGGTTTCTTTTTTGTGGGCAAGAAAGATGGCGGACTCCGTCCATGCATTGATTACAGGGGGCTGAATGAGATTACGGTTCGCAACCGATACCCGTTGCCGTTGTTAGATTCCGTGTTCACCCCCCTGCATGGAGCCAAAATCTTTACTAAGCTGGATCTTAGGAATGCGTATCACCTGGTTCAGATCCGGAAGGGAGACGAATGGAAGACGGCATTTAACACCCCGTTAGGTCACTTTGAGTACCTGGTCATGCCGTTCGGCCTCACCAACGCCCCCGCGACGTTCCAAGCCTTGGTTAACGACGTCTTGCGGGACTTCCTGCACCGATTCATCTTCGTATATCTGGACGATATTCTCATCTTTTCTCCGGATCCTGAGACTCATGTCCAGCATGTACGTCAGGTCCTGCAGCGGTTGTTAGAGAACCGACTGTTTGTGAAGGGTGAGAAGTGCAAGTTTCACCGCACTTCTTTGTCCTTCCTGGGGTTTATCATCTCTTCTAACTCAGTCGCCCCTGATCCGGCCAAGGTTGCGGCGGTGAGAGATTGGCCCCAACCAACAAGCTGTAGGAAGCTGCAACAGTTCCTCGGCTTCGCAAATTTCTATAGGAGGTTCATTAAGGGCTACAGTCAGGTAGTTAGCCCCCTGACAGCCCTGACCTCTCCAAAAGTCCCCTTCACCTGGTCGGATCGGTGCGAAGCCGCGTTCAAGGAGTTGAAACGACGGTTCTCTACTGCGCCAGTGTTGGTGCAGCCCGACCCTAGCCACCAGTTTGTGGTTGAAGTGGACGCCTCTGACTCAGGGATAGGAGCCGTGCTATCCCAGAGCGGAGAGACCGATAAGGTTCTTCACCCGTGTGCCTACTTTTCTCGCAGGTTGACCCCGGCTGAACGGAACTATGACGTCGGCAATCGAGAACTCCTTGCGGTGAAAGAGGCTCTTGAGGAGTGGAGACACCTGTTGGAGGGAGCGTCTGTGCCATTCACGGTTTTCACTGACCATCGGAACCTGGAGTATATCAGAACCGCTAAGCGGCTGAACCCCAGGCAAGCCCGCTGGTCACTGTTCTTCGGGCGTTTTGACTTCCGGATCACCTATTGCCCCGGGACCAAGAAACAGAGATCGGATGCCTTGTCCCGGGTACATGAAGAGGAGGTCAAAACTGCGCTGTCGGATCCACCGGAGCCCATCCTTCCTGAGTCCACTATCGTGGCCACCCTCACCTGGGACGTGGAGAAGATCGTCCGGGAGGCCCTGGCACAAAGCCCGGACCCGGGAACTGGACCAAAGGACAGACTATACATCCCACCAGAGGCCAGGGCTGCGGTCCTAGACTTCTGTCACGGTTCCAAGCTCTCCTGTCATCTGGGGGTGCGAAGGACCATGGCAGTTGTCCGGCAGCGCTTCTGGTGGGCGTCTATGGAGGCCGTCGTCCGGGAGTACATCCAGGCCTGCACCACCTGCGCCAGGGGCAAGGCTGACCACAGGAAGTCCCAAGGACTGCTCCAACCGCTTCCTGTGCCTCATCGCCCCTGGTCCCACATCGGCCTGGATTTTGTCACGGGCTCCCACCATCCCAGGGCAACACCACCATCCTCACGATAGTGGACCGATTCTCCAACGCGGCCCGCTTCATGGCCCTCCCGAAGCTCCCTACGGCCCAGGAGACAGCAGACCTCCTGGTCCACCACGTCATCCGTCTGCATGGGATCCCTACTGACGTTGTCTCGGATCGTGGTCCCCAGTTTTCCTCTCAAGTCTGGAGGAGTTTCTGCAGGGAACTGGGGGCCACCGTGAGCCTCTCGTCCGGGTACCATCCACAGACGAACGGACAGGCAGAACGGGCCAACCAGGAGTTGGAACAGATCCTCCGCTGTGTGACATCCACGCACCCGACGGCCTGGAGCAACCACCTGGCCTGGATCGAGTATGCACATAACAGCCAGGTGTCTTCTGCCACCGGCCTCTCCTCGTTTGAGGTGTGTTTGGGGTACCAGCCCCCAGTATTTCCTGTGGTTGAGGGAGAGGTCGGTGTGCCCTCGGTCCGGGCCCACCTTCGGAGGTGCCGTCAGGTGTGGCGCACTGCCCGTTCTGCCTTGTTGAAGGCCCGGACAAGGGCCAAGACCCATGCAGACCGCCGGCGGTCCCCGGCCCCTGCATACCAACCCGGGCAGGAGGTGTGGCTATCGACAAAGGACATCCCGCTTCAGGTGCAGTCACCGAAACTGATGGACAGGTTCATCGGACCCTTCCGAATCCTCAAGGTCCTCAGCCCTGCCGCAGTGAAGCTCCAGCTCCCAGCTTCACTGCGGATCCACACGGTGTTTCACATCTCCAAGATCAAACCACACCACACCTCACCCCTCTGTGCTCCCGGTCCGGCGCCGCCTCCTGCCCGGATCATTGACGGGGAGCCGGCCTGGACAGTGCGCCGGCTCCTGGACGTCTGTCAAATGGGCCGGGGGTTCCAATATCTGGTGGACTGGGAGGGGTATGGACCCGAAGAACGCTCCTGGGTGAAGAGGAGCTTCATCCTGGATCCGGCCCTCCTGGCCGATTTCTACCGTCGACACCCCAATAAGCCTGGTCGGGCGCCAGGAGGCGCCCGTTGAGGGGGGGGTCCTGTTGTGTGGGCCGCCAGAGGAGGAGGTACTGCTGGCCCACCACCAGAGAGCGCCCTGCCTGAAGTGCGGGCTTCAGGCACGAGAGGGCGCTGCCGCCACGGACACAGCCGGGGGTGACAGCTGTCACTCATTATCTCCTGACAGTTGTCACTCATTCATGCTTCATCATCTCACTTCATAAAACCCGGACGTCATCTCCACCTCATTGCCGAGATATCGTCGAACCGTTCAGGTAGTATTCTCAGCCTTAAAAGTAAACTGTGTGTCAGTCTGAACTCTTTTTGCAGCCATTTTCCTGTGGTGTTCCTTGTCTGTGAGACCGGCGTTCGGTGTGACCAGCGATGGCGTCGCTTCACACCTCTACCAGATAAGTGCTGAGACAGGAGCTGCACGAGTGTGTGTTAGAGGTGGAGGTGGAATTCCCACCGTTGTTGCTACTGGGTGTGCACACACCCATATCTTATTGTCTCTGCTCCCTGCCAGCAGTACCAGATCCGACCTTTGAAGACGGTGGCCACCTGGGGACTCGGGACTTGGCGGCTCCAGTATTCTCCAGGTTCGGTGGCGGAGGAAATCGTGTGGTTCCGGTTCATCTCAGGACAGACGTCTTCTATCCTCGAGCCTGCCCACACGTCACCCTAGTGATTGACTGTCTGTAAAATTTCACATTCCTCTGTGTTGTGCTCATTCACCACATAGAGATACAAATTGTGAAATGTTCAACTATGGACTGTTATGACCACATTGTACAAAATGAAGGGGATTTGGGGGCTTCAAAGGTTTTTATTTAAAACAAGATCATTTCAGCGGTGTCTGTTCCTCTTCTCTCCAGTTTTGCAGAAGACTCACACAGGAACCGAAACTGCTGGCATATGAAGATAGATTTCACTGCAGAAAATGGTTCTGGGGAGCATTAGCATGACTAAAACACTTCAGCTTTTGGGGGACAAAGCTTCCCCAATCCCCCATCAGGGCCCTCATCTCCCCCAGCCATTTTAAGCATTTTTCATTATTTGCCTCTTACATGCTGGTAGCTGAGCTTCCTGAAATATTTTGAAATCATGGACTCATGGAATCATGGAGAGGAGAAGAATCAAACACAGTTTCCCTTCTATTATTATTTTTATTAGTAAAGGAGGACTGTTTTTTTTTTTAAATTAGGGTTAGGCTGACAAAAATTTTTCAGTGCGCAGTCTCACTTCAGCCAAGATCCCAAAGTTGGCAACCCTGGAAGATTACATATTCAAACAAACAATTTTCTAAACTGGACTTTCAATCAAAGCAGGAGGTAATAATTAAAGGAAGCCCAACAGTGGAGCTAAAAGGTTTGCTTCAGACTGTGGGACAGAAGACCCGCTCTTCTCAAATGGCGTGGGACTCACGAAAAATCTGGCTGTGTGGATGTCCAGCAAGTAACCGCCTTTTTCTGGGCTTCTTTTTTCAGCTTGTGACAAGTCTGGATGGATATTGTGACCTGAGCACTTTGCAAAGAAGTCTCATCAAACACAAACGGTCAACCACTCGCATTCAAAGCCAGAAAAGGCACAAAACAGTCAGACAAGAAGTGATGAAGGACGACTTTCTTCCCTGGCAGTGATCACCACTGAAACAGGAATTTTAAAAGTGAAGGAAGATAAGGTAAACTTCTACAAACAATTCATCAATGCTTTTGTTCAGAAGGAGCGGCACATGGACTTCATCTATAAGTAAAGGTAAGACCATAATCATGTTTGTAGAGAATGATATGAAATTTTAAACATAACCCGTTAACTGCTGCCAATCAAATGGTGAATAACCTACTATGTGGACTTCATATGTTTGTAAATCTGAAGTCAGGGCGGGCGGCTGCCAGGCACCTGAAGCAGCTGGCCCCACAATGCAGACTCCCAGACTAGGCTTTGCTGTAAGAGAAATCATAGTCTTTATTCCAGGCTCTGGTTCGATGCACATGTGATCAAGCAACAGAGCAGGAAGGGCATCCACCGAAAGACCTTTGCCAATTTGACATGCAGATCCACCTGGGATTTGCTGTGGTGACCCCGAATGCAAACCCGAACCACCAGTTGAATAACTTGCTGTTAGAACAATTCCCTCTTATTAACAAATCAGGATTCAGTATAATCTTTTAACAGTGCTTTATTCTTGCAGCACAATGGTGCAATTACAGTGTCGCTCAGAGGGCGATCGATCCTCTGAGACAACAGTCACTGGTTGCAGAAGGACACAGGCAAAGTCTCTTCTGATTGGTCCCAGGAGTGGTGTGGGTTGTGCTGTTGTCAGGCAGCCTGTTTTCTTCTACTGCTGTTATGGTCAGGGACATCTGCAAAAACATCTTGTGCATGTGACAAAAAGAACTGACTGAGTGACTTCCCACAGTTTCATGTGGAACTGTATGAAATCATCGCCATGACAAACTGCAGCCGAATGTCACGATTGAGGCAGCCTTCACATCAGCGGCCAAAAGTCATTGAATCGTGGATGAATCGCCATTCGACCCACTCTTGGCCAGAGTCTGCTGGAGTCCAGGTAGCACCCACAAACATCCAACACCACTCACGGGGCACTTAGAAAAGGCGGGGCCATTCACGAATGCCCGCACGAAAATAGAGAGCAGGCGACGACTTTCGAGCTGGATCTGTGAATGGCCACACATTTTCTTGGTGCCCCACAAGTATGTTATCAAGCAACACAAGTGGCGCAATTGGCATGGGAGTGTGCGTGTGTCCTCCCCACACACAAACGGCATGTGATTGTGCAGAGTGCACCCACGCCTACACAGATGGCATGTGAGTGTGTGACCCCCCCCTCACCAGCAGCCTATAGCTGAGGTCCGGCTGAGGTTGCAGACCATGGGTGCAGTGCAGTGTGATCATGGTCAGCAAAGCACACAGCTGGATGGCTGTCAAATCCATAATGGCACAGCTGAACAGCTGACAGATATGGAACACCATGGCATCGCACACTCACACCACCTCAGCAGAAATGCAAATAAAAATCCCGTGTCTCAGCCTAGGGGCGTAGGCAGAAATCATAAAATGGGTGGGCCCAGAAAAAATCAGAGGGGCCCAACCTTTGGGGTTGTAGGTAAGGTGTAGGTATTATAATACACCGTTTGAAAAAGTATGTCTCGTTTGGACATGGCAAGCAACATTATCACTTAGCCTACAGCACTGGCAAAGTGAGCACACAGACGCGACACGTCAGACACAAGTACTCTTCATGGATAATACAAACTGCAGTGCAGCGCCACACACACACACATTCAGTGCAAGTCTGGTAGCCTACTTGACTCGGCCTAAACCCAAAACGTCAATAGGTATTTAAATAAGGCATTGTTTCAAAAATGAATTCCAAGTTTAATGATGAACACATCTCAGCAAACTGCACAGTTACACAGACGCAAAGTGTCACACACAAGCACCCCATGGACAACGCAAGCAGCAACGCAACTCTTAGTCATGTAAAGTCCTTTAAAATAAAAACTCAAAATATATCCGCAACATGAAAACAGGTTGGCTCGGAGGACAAATTATGAAATTGATAAACAATAGAAACGATGGCTCGGTGGCCAAATTAAAAACCATCAGAACGGACACCAACATGATTCGTGGCAGTTGCAATATAATATTAACAATTAGGCCTATTTAGAAGAAAAAGTAATTAATGGTGTCACACTTACATTTGATGAATCCTTTTAATGCTACAGCAGGAGACGACAGGGTTTTTGTTGAACTCTCTTATCACGTCATCATAGTCCAATGATTCGGTCAGTTCTCTTTCAAGGGAAAGTACGGAGAGTGCATTCAGTCTGTGAGTCAACATGGATGTTCTGGTGGACGTTTTTATCTGATTAACAGTAGAAAACAGCCGTTCGACAGTGCATGTTGTTATTGGCATTGTGATGAGGGCCAGCAGAAGACGATTTGAGGAAAAATGTGGTCCCTCGTTTATCGCGAGAGTTCCGTTCAAAAATAACCCGCGATAAACGAAATCCGCGAAGTAGTCAGCGTTAGTTTTTACAATTATTATAGATGTTTTAAGGCTGTAAAATCCCTCACTACACACTTTTCTCAAACAGGCATTAACATTTTCTCTCCTGTGTAAACACTGTCTTTTTTCTTCTGTGCGAGAAGATTATAAACAGACACACGCAGAACACAATGCCCGGCTCTCCCTTCGCTCACTGCCTCCCGAGGAACGGATGCGGGACCCGCAACAAATCCAAGTCCTCTCTCGGTGGCCACGGAGCTCTGCGGCTGCGATCAGCATCCGAATCAAAACAGCGAGCGTAGTCTCTGGACCTGTTGCCAGATTTGGCGCAATTCCGCACAGCAGACAGGAGGGCGGCAGTGTGATTGGCCTGCTGCGGCATTTACTGAGCCCGCAGAAAGCGCATCGGAGGCAGTGAAAGCAATCACGTTGATGCCGACCGGTGCCGTGAGCGGCCCGCCTGATAAGGAGGCAGAACACAATGCGCCGTTTAAAAAATCACAGGCTGTGTCTCTGTTATTTTCAGTGGGAGCTGCTGTGAGATACAATCGCTTCCTGTTCATGTTGTTCTAGGGAAAAGTGAAGTTTGCTCTTTAACGTCTTGATTATTGTTCTTTACAACAGTGTTTGTCCTCTTTGTTCAAGACTAATATGTATAATATGTCTGAAATTCGGTTTGCGTTTATCAAATTCCACGCAGATTAAAGGTAACAGACACGGATTATTTGTTATAATTGTTTTAGCAAGTTTTCAGGGTATCATGCAGCAGTCTATTAATGTGACGAAAAGCATTAAAAAATACATTTTTGTAGTATAATATTAATTTACAACTGTCATCGTGTTGATTCTCTATATGTTGTTGACTGCAGCGACTGGCACGCAAGGGATAATGGGATACGTCAATAGGGCGAATGAACACTACTGGCCAGTAGATGGCAGTAGAGACCTTGAAAACTTGCCAAGACAAAATTCCAGATAATCCGTGTCTGCTACATTTAAGATGCATGGAATTTAATAAACGCAGACACAATAACAATGTCTATAAACCCAGAGAATATATTCACGAGAGTTTTAGGCACTAGAGTTTAATGCTGTTGTCCGTAGAGCTGATCAGAGTGTTAAAAATGCATTTCTCATGTCGTGAACGTACTGAGATTACCCTATGCTATCCACTGCTGGGCACAGCATATATCTACACTAAAACCTTAAAAATTAGCACATTACTTTAAAACGAAACATATAATCTGATATTTTCACTTTATAAAAACTTCAGACATGACATTAATTTAAATAACTTGTCCGACATTAGTTTGGTTAAAAGTTGAACCATAAGTTAAAAATGTATGCCTCTGGATGACTTGGGTGATATTGCCCGTGTATCAGTATGGGGTTAAGTGAAATGAGTTTTTATTTATTTTATTTTTTTTGTGGACCAGTTCTCCTTGGTCTACAGAGGATAAAGTGGTTTCTTCTTAAAACAGCTCTTCTCTGTTTTGCAGAGGCTAGAACTACACATCAGCTATGAAACATTTAACAGGTAGGTGCTCAACTGATTTTAAGTTTTATAAATATTTATAGCTGTTCAGCTTTATTTACCACGTTATTGGTCTAAAAAGTCAGACAAAAATTTATCATAAGTCCGATAATGGTTTTTAAAGTTATCTAAAAAGATAATCCGATAATGAAAACATTATCTTAGATAATTATCGGATTATCGGAACTATGCCCACCAATGGTTTCAACCACCGCAGAACCTGAGTTTGCATGGAAATCTAGCGGAAAATTGGAGAAACTGGCTGCAACGCTTCAAACTTTTCTGTATTTCTAGCGGCATAGCCGAAAAGTCAGAGAAGGTACAGTGCGCGACATTTCTTCACGTCGCAGGAGATGGGGCAATAAAAGTATGCAACACCTTCCATTTTACTGAAGATGAACGAGACAAAATTGCTGTGCTAAAGAAGACGTTTCAAGATTATTGTGAACCAATAAAAAAAACTTGCCTTATATACGGCACAAGATTCCAGAAACCTGCAGAAAGCATCGATGTGTATGTGACGGATTTGAAAAAGCAAAAGAATGTTAGTTTGGAAATCTACACGATTCTCTGGTACGTGATAGAATAGTATGCGGCATAATAAATGATGACGTGAGAGGCAGACTGCTAAGGGAAGCAGATCTGACACTCTAAGGCTATTAATGTATGTCGTGCCAGTGAAATCACAACCAGCCAGGTTAAAGCGCTCACAGAAGTAGTAGAAGTAAATAAACTGAGAACTGTCAGGGCAAAAGAGACAAAAAGTACAGCTAAAACAGGAAAATCTGAGCCTAAGGAGACAAGTTGCAACAGATGTGGACTAAAACATGGAAAAAACTGCCCAGTGTTTGGTCAAACGTGCAATGTATGCCGTAAGAAGAATCATTATGCCAAGATGTGCAGATCCCAGGTACTGCGGAGACAGTACTGTAGAAGGAAATTCCATGCCGTTGAACAAAGTGAAAGTGAAGATGAAATGTTCCCTTCTTTGGGCACAAGGTGGCAGCATTGTGTAAGGCTACACCTGTTTGTGAGCGTAAAGGCCAAAAGCACAGGATTGAGTTTGAACTCACTCAAGCTGATGTTACAGCTATCCTAGGAGGGGTACCTGCTTAAAACTAGGTTTAGTCAAAAGACTTTATGAAGTGACAAAAGAGGATGACATTCTAAAAGACTATAAGGATCTGTTTGGACTGGGTTGCGTACCAGGTCTGCACCACATTCAGATAGACCACCTGGTCACACCAATGGTACATGCCCCCAGGAAGATTCCAGTTGCACTAAGAGACAGAGTAGTGCAGGAACTACACTGCATGGAGAGTATGGAAGTTATAACAAGGCAGACAGAGCCAACAGAGTGGCTCAACAGTATGGTTACCGTGGTAACACCAAAGAAAATAGCATCTGCATGGACCCAAATGACTTGAATCAAGCAATAAAATGTGAACATTACCCATTACTCACAGTTGAAGAAGTGGTTTCCCGTATGCCAAATGCCAGATATTTTTCGGTGCTAGACGCTAATTAAGGATTTTGGCAGATCCAACTGGATTGATTTCTGAGGCTATCCGAGAGAGCCGTCTGAGGCAATCAGAGAGAGCCACTACTGTTCCATCCAGTACCAAACAGGCCGTGGGACAATGAATCTGAGTTTTTGCTTTTTGTGGACTACTTTTCAAGGTATCCAGAAATAACGAAACTGAAAGAAACCAACAGTCATGGTGTCATAGTGGCTATGAAGTCTATGTTCGCCAGATATGGCATCCCTGATGTAGTCATCTCTGATAATGGACCTCAGTATGCCAGTGCAGAATTTGCAGAAAGCTGGGAATTCAGACATGTTACATGTGGAGGAGAAAATGTTTCCAACAACAAATAGACTGGACACAAATCTTGACATGGACACACAAATGCAAAAAGAGGACTCTGAGAAGTTCCAAATTGAACCTGCAAGTTTATCTGAGCCAGTTGTTGCACAGGAAACACAGACGACTTTGAATAACAGGTCTGATGCTCTCTCATATAAAACCAAATCTGGTAGAGCAGTAAAACTACCTGCTAGATATAGAGAGTAGTCTAAAGTGCTGAAAGACCATGTTAATGTTCCTCAGTTTTATACATATATATATAAAATGTTGGTGTTGCAGAGTTGTTTTGCTACCTTTGTTATTGTGTAATGTAAAGGGAATTAATGTAACCTTGAAAAAAAAAAACTTTTTTAAAAGGGGGATGTGATGTATTTAAGATTGTGCCTCCAGGCACCCGTACGCATGACTGACAGCGCGTGTTATCCTGTTAGCCATATAGCATGTGGAGTTACCCTGTGTGTTGCTCTTCAGTAAAGATGCTAAATTCATCGGTTGTCAAGCCTCATTAATATAACATTACCGAGCCTCACATTTTGTAGCTGCCCTGATTGTCGCTCACAAACTCACCCTGCTGTCACAATAAAAATACATCGTTTGTGCTGCACTGTTATTGCTGCAAAGGTTTGCAAACAACCAGTGAGGTTGAAACATCAAGATATAACCTACAAATCCTACACACCTGGAACTATTCAGATCAAATATCTTATATAAACTATAGATCTTTCAGTCGATAAGCAACAAGTACATTTCTAAAAGACAGTTAAAGTCAATTTTATTCAGTCATTTAAGGGAAGAGGAACTCCACCCTTCTGTTTTTATTTTTTTTTGTGTGATTTCTGGAACCAAAACATGAGGTATTTTCTAATCTGAATCTCTGTGCTAAATTTGTTGTTGTGTTCTTGTCTGAAACTTGATGCTAAATCTCTTGTCTACAATTCTACAGGGATACAGTTGATATTTATTTTAATTTATTAAGATCTTATTGCTCTCTGTTCAATTTGTATTTATTTTATTTTATTGGTATCCCAGTGTAAATTGTATATATACACTTATTGCTACTTACATCAGTTGATGAGATTATAATGTCTTTGCAATCTGTACATGTTCAATCAAGCTCCTCAATTTACCACAATGGAAATAATCCATGTTTTATTGTGTCATCCGTGTATCATTAACATCTTCACCTTTCTCTGTTTATATTGATTTTACAAAATTAACTCAATCAATTCTGTTTATACTGATGATTTCTGTTTTACTCTAAATACTATTTTATCTGAGGGAAAACCGTGTGGCTTGAGAACCACCCAACAAGGCTGTCCACGTTGCCAGACTGAGAACTGACTCAGTATCCAACAGTTTGGTGAACACCTGCCACAGTGCCAGTCACATGGTCAGGTGGTGTTCTCTGATGGCAGCGGTCAACTGCGTCATCTTGTCAGCTGCCGTTTGGTAGAATGTCACCTGTGAGACATCACGGTTGATCCCAGATATTCTGGACATCTTGATGATTCATGGATGCAGGTGCTTCTCCAGCAATGTGCTCTGTTCGAAAACAACTAAACTTTTATGGCAATGTAAATCATGTACTATCATACAAACCTGTTGGGCTTGATGGTGATTTTTCCACAGTTTTGACAGTTTGATAGAAACTGAAGGCAGGTGTCAGGTCCTTCATGATGCCGCTCATATTTTCTTTGATTTGTGCTGACTGAAATAAATGATATTTCATTGTATTGACTGTGTTGTTATGAGAGCAGCTAATACTGAGGAGTCTTCCCCTTTTAGAGAGACCTCTGCATGCTGTGATGACGTCAGTGTGTGCGTGTGTGGTGGGCTGAATGAGAGGAGACGAGTGTGGAACGTAGCAGGTTAGCAAGGAGAGAGAAAAATATATATATATAAAAAAAAAAGAAAAGTGTGACTTTGCGGAAGAAGTGTTTGGTTAATAACTGCCGTAATAAAAATAAGGCTTAGAAGGGTAAAGTGTGTCCGTCCGTCTGTTCACTGGCTGCCGTGCAGAGTTGATTAGGTTGTTGAACCTGAAGCTACAATAGTTCAGCCCTGGAGGACAACGGAATGTTTTCCTCTACGCTCCTGATCCACGGTCCAGGGGCTGAGTAGGAAAGTTCAACATTGGCGACCACTAAGGGACATTGGAGTTACATAAGACGGCAGTGGTGAGCGATGAAAAGCAAATTGATACGGACAATAATTGCTATCTGAATAGCAAGCCCAAGATGCTAAGTAAAACAGTAGCCGCTAGCTGCCGGCCTGCTGATGCAAACACAAGTCGCATTACTGGGGATGAAATGAATTATTCCAACCCGTTCATGACGGGGACTGCAGTTGGAGGACAGCAAGAGGATAATATAGGTGAGCTGAATGAGAGACCTGGAAGTGTGAATCCCTTTTTCTGTGAAGAGGAGCCATTTGAAATGAGGCAAGGAGGGACACAAACTTCACATGTGTCCCAGTTTTCCAGCACAGACCCCTTCGCTGACCAAAAGTACTGTTTCCATGACTGTGATGTACGGAATAAAGCACCATGTCACCATGCATATAACCACCAAATGCAGCATGCAGCTACGCCTTCAACTGCTGCCTACGCAAACCCTTTCCCTTCTGCCCATATGGGGAGGTTCTGCCAGAGTACACCAGTTGCATGTAACCCCCCATGCCCCACAGGCCCAGGGCTGCAGGCTCCGTACTGTAACATACCACTGGACTTTGACTGTGAACCTTCACCAGAGCAAAAGCCCAGTCAGACTGCAGCTAAAGAGCCTTTCACCCAAATCTGTGCGGCCAAAATCATGTACACATCAGTCTCGGCATGCACATCACCAGGTTTCATCAGAAAGTGAGGATGATTGCGATCAGAGAGAACGAGTTCCAACCTTATGTCCCGGTCAATATGATGGCACCACCCCATGGAAAGAGTTCCTGCACCGGTTTGAAAGTTGTGGTAAAGCGAATTACTGGTCAGAAAAGACTAAAGCCATCCAGCTAAAGTTTTGTCTGGTGGGTGCAGCAGGAGCGGTAGTACACAGAAATCCCTGCTCATCACAGTGGGATTACTGCCGCTTGGTGGAGGAAATGGAGACTGCATATGGCCCTTCTTCAGAGAATGCAGCTGCAGTGGATGTCGAGCTGAGATGGCGCATCCGCAAACCGGGTGAGGCTCTTCATGTCTTGAGGGATGACATCTATGAGAAAGTGTCTGTATCCTACAGCAACAGGACTGAGACTGAGCAGGACTCCATTGGTGTTGAAGTCTTCATTAATGCTGTAGGAGATACAGAAATGGTACAGAAACTGTTAGAGGAACAGCCCCAAACACTAGCCCGAGCCTACCATATAGCCCACCGTCATGAGACCACCAAACGGGCAGCGGCATATGTCACAGGCCTCATGCACTCAGGGGCACCTACCATTATTGAGAAGAGGACCCGCACTGCTGTCAATCAGGGAAGGTGCAGAGGAAGAGGAGTAGCTAAAGACTCCTGTGGCCCCACAAGCAGCCAGTTGGGAACCCAGACCTCCTGACACCAGTTTACATTTCCCGCAGTCCTCCTTGAACTTAAAATATGTGCCAAATAAGGGGAGGGGCCATAAAAACACGAACTGGGAGGAGATTCGTTGTCACAATTGTTCAGGGTGGGGTCACATGAGGAGAAATTGCCCCTCACCAAAGAACGCTAACAAAGCCCAAGCTTCAACAAGTTCCCCCAAAACCCAGAGCCCTGCTGTGCTTCACCTAAAAGCACCAAGTCAAGAAATGAGCATCCACATGAGTGCATAACCTGGGTGTGTGTGCTGTGCTGGACAGTGCAGCTCAGAAAAGTGTGCTACCACTGTTCTATTACAATGCCTTCCACCCTGCCGAGCGGCCTCCACTCCAGCCGTCAATCACAAAGACTCTGCTTGGTATCGGGCCTGGTGATGTGCCTGTGCTCGGTGAGGCTTACATCCCTGTACAGATCAACCGCCATGAAGTGAGTGTGCACTTCCTAGTGGCTGATGTAGCCACTAACAATGCTCTGCTGGGCCACCCATTCTTGGTTCAAGCCAAAGCACATCTGGACTATGAAAATCAGAAGATAGTGCTCTTTGGTGAGACAGTACCTTATTTTCAAGGGGAAAAAAGGTTCAAGGTCAAATGCAGTAAGAGTGTCACGAACTGTGGTGCTAGAACCTGGACAAGAGTATCTGGTTTGAGGCCACCCTTGCAAAGGGGAACGAGTTAGAGGGGAAGTAATGCTGGGCCCCACCAAAGGCTTTGTTGAAAAAACAAACTGCTAGTTGCCCGTGTCTTGGTGGATGCTCAACCCTCCAAAGCAGTGCCCTTCCATTGTTTTAACACTGGCAATACCGCGGTTACTGTAAAGAAAGGGGCCATTGTGGGGTTTCTCCACCCTGTCAAAGCTGTACAGCCCACAGAAATCACAGATCAGGTTGAGCAAGCTGACAGCTGCACCACTGCTGTTCCCCCACACCTACAAGAGCTCCATGCCCAGAGCTCCACTGAACTTAAACCAGAAGAGCGGCTCCAGCTAGCCCAGCTCCTACGCACTTATGCAAGCGTGTTCTCCACTGGCCCCAGTAACCTTGGCTGCACCGGCCTGGTGCAGCATGACATTGTAACCCGACCTGGCGCTCCAGTTAAGCAGCCACCACGTCGGATGGCAGCTGAAAAACAACAAAGTGCAGACAAGCAAATTCAGGACGGATTAGAGGCGGGAGTGGCCCGCCGCAGCCATAGCAGTTGGGCTTCCCCAGTAGTGATGGTGCGTTAAAAAGGATGGGACGTACCATCTCTGCATAGACTACAGAGCCCTAAATGACGCCACCATCAAGGATGCATATCCGCTGTCCCGCATCCAAGACACACTCGACACCCTCTCTACCGCCAAATGGTTCAGCACACTGGACCTCGCTTCCGGCTACTGGCAGGTCAATTTGACCCCCAGGGCATGTAAGGCAGCCGCCTTCTGCACCAGGAAAGGGCTTTTTGAGTGGAATGTCATGCCGTTTGGACTGTACAATGCACCAGCAACATTCCAGCGGCTGATGGACCGTGTCCTGACTGGTATGCAGTGGGAGACCTGCCTGGTGTACTTGGATGACATAATTGTGCTGGGCAGGAATGTGGCAGAGATGTTGCAGCATTTAGGCCAGGTTTTTGACCGTCTTCGCCAGGCCAACCTCAAGTTAAAACCTGCCAAATGTTATCTCTTCCGCCGTCAGGTGGCTTACTTGGGCCACATCGTTTCAGAGGATGGTGTAGCCACTAACCCCAGCAAGATCCAGAAGGTGAAAGAGTGGCCGACACCTAGATCAACCCAGGAGGTACGTCAGTTTGTAGGCCTTGCCTCATACTATCTGCGTTTTGTGAAAGACTTTGCTGCTGTGGCTGAACCCCTCCATGCCCTTAATAAGAAATATGCCCAGTTTCAGTGGAGTGCAGAATGCCAGGCAGCATTTGATGAACTCAAACACCGGCTGACCACAGCCCCTGTCCTGGGCTATCCACTTGACCAAGGTGACATGATACTGGACACTGATGCGAGCGATGTGGGCATCGGCGCTGTGCTTTCACAAATCCAGCAGGGCAAAGAGCGCGTATTAGCATATGGGAGTCGCAAGTTGTCAAAAACTGAGCGGAATTACTGCACCACACGGTGTGAGCTGCTGGCCGTGGTGGAGTTCACAAGACATTTTCGGCAGTATCTCCTGGGGTGGCCCTCCATCGTACGTACAGACCACAGCAGTCTTCGGTGGCTCACAAGGCTGAAAGAACCTGAGGGACAGCTCGCCAGGTGGTTGGAAAGGCTTGCCGAATACGACTTGGAAATTGTCCATCACCCTGGCCGGTCGCACACAAATGCTGATAGCCTCTCTAGAAGACCATGCCGCCAGTATTGTCCATGTAGGCTTCCAGACCCTTTCCTTTACTCGGAGAATGTCAGTCATCAAACTGTGCAGTGCGACTTGGACTCTGACATCAACCAGGTGATGTTGAGCCCAGTGGGGGTAGAGGGACCCACAGCTCCCACAGTAACAAATCCAGCTGATGTGCATGGTTCTGGGTTTCGTGAAAGAATCTGTAGGTCTGAGGCGAATAACTCTGAGCTGTTCAGTGGTTGGTCTGCAGAGGAGCTGCAGCAGGCTCAGAAGGCTGATCCAGATATTGTACCTATCAGGGCATGGATGGAGGCCAGTGAAGAACGGCCACCCTGGCTAACAGTCTCAGCGCACAGCCCAGCCACAAAGACATATTGGAGCCAGTGGAAGCGGCTCTCTACATTAGAGATGGAATACTGGTCAGGCGTTTCTACTGCCTAGATGATACCCAGTTCTACCCACAGGTTGTACTCCCTCAAGCCCTTCGATCAGATGTCATGAGACAGATGCATGAGGGGCAGGTGGGGGGACACTTTGGGGTGGAAAGGACTGTAGCTCGCCTGCAGACCCGATACTACTGGTACAGAATGAGAGAGGACGTTACCCTCTGGTGCAGTACCTGTATCAGCTGTGCAGCCAAAGCCAGGCCCCGGAAGACACTGCAGGCACCTATGGGCACTGTCAGAGTTGGAGCCCCCATGGAACACATTGCCTTGGACATCATGGGACCATTGAATGAGACAGAGCGTAAACAGTCATTTGTGCTTGTGATTCAGGACTATTTCACAAAGTTTGTGGAAGCTTTTCCCCTGCCTGACCAGCAGGCTGTGACTGTGGCCAGAGTGTTGGCCTCAGAGTGGGTGTGCCGTTATGGAGTGCCACAGACACTGCACAGTGACCAAGGCCGAAATTTCGAATCAGAGGTGTTCCAGGAAATGTACAAATTGTTCGGCATTGAGACGCACCACACCCTTTCGACCTCAGTCTGATGGCCAAGTTGAGAGATTTAACGCCATCTTGCAAAAGATACTAGCCACTACGGCTGAGTGCTGCCATTGGGACTGGGACCTCATGATCCCCTATGCTGTAATGGCCTACAGAGCAACGAAGCACAGCGCAACTGGTTTCACTCCCAACTTCATGATGTTTGGCCGGGAAGTGAGCGAACCGGCGGATCTGGTGGCTGGCCTGCCCCGAAGCACTGATACAGCCCCCTCAGTCCCCGAATTTGTCCAGCAGACCCGAGAGCGCCTGGAACTAGCTCATCAAATTGCCAGGGAAGTCCTTGGTGAGTCGGTGCAACGTGCAACGAGACAATATGACAAAAACTGCTGCCGCACACAGTACCAGATTGGGGCACCCGGAAAAGTCAGGAACAGGGTTAAGAAATTCCTGCCATCCTATGAGGGCCCTTACTTCATCTTGGGGCATTTGGACAATCTGGTGTATCGCATCCAGAAAGGCCCGAAGACCAAAGTGAAGGTAGCTCACCACGATCAATTGAAGCCGTACCGCTGCCGTGACCTACTGGACAACACTTGGGCTCTGGAGCGGGCTCGCAACTGGGCACCTGTGGAGGTGTCACCCCTGACGTTGAGCGAGGATCCTGCAGACTATACCCTTGGTTTGACTCAACTGTTCGACAGCATCAACACCGCAGCTAGGAAGGCCCCCGACTGCAACTCTTCAGATCCAGCCATGGCCACCACACCTATTCCCTCCACCCTGCCTCTGGACTTGCCTGCTCCCCTTGACTCTCAGGACAGTGGGGGCGGGGTGGTGGAACGTCAGCAGGGCCATAACTGTTGGAGGCCAATTCGCCGGTCCGGTTTGGTGAATTGGTTGACTGAATTCATCATTCATAAACAGGGTTTTCTTAAAAAAAAAAAAGTGCACAGGTTGTAAGCACTTGAAAAAAAAAAAAAGAGTTCCGAGAATGGAGTGTTTTGACTTTTGCACTGATATTGCATTTGCTGTTATTTTGCTGTTCAGGTTAGGGTTGAGTGTTACAAATGTCCCGCCCTGAAATGGTCGGCTAACTGCTAACAAAGAGCCCCAGATGGAAGGGTTTTAGCCACGTGACGGGTGATACTAATCTCGTGTATATTTCCAGGTTATACTTACCCTTTAAGAGAGAGCTCTGCATGCTGTGATGACGTCAGTGTGTGCGTGTGTGGTGGGCTGAGTGGGAGGAGACGAGTGTGGAACGTAGCAGATTAGCAGGGAGAGAGAAAAATATCAAAAAAAAAAAAGAGAAAAGTGTGACTTTGCGGATGAAGTGTTCGGTTAATAACTGCCGTAATAAAAATAAGGCTTAGAAGGGTAAAGTGTGTCCGTCCGTCTGTTCACTGGCTGCCGTGCAGAGTCGATTGGGTTGTTGAACCTGAAGCTACAGTAGTTCAGCCCTGGAGGACAACCGAATGTTTTCCCCTATGCTCCTGAACCACGGTCCAGGGGCTGAGTAGGAAAGTTCAACAGTGTGATCCCTCAGTGACACTGAAATAATTTATGACTGAAAATAAAATGTGAATGTAAAATGTATTTTTACACACATTTTATGAATAATTAATTATTATTGACTGTGATTTTCCGCCACAGTCGCTGAGAGTTTGCATGATCTCATCAATAATATTAGCAAGTTTTGTCCTGAATATGATTTAAAATCAACAAGAACTTCATTCAAGTTACACTTTAAACATACTTTGAGGGGATAACTTGCTGAAAGAATGGCAGAAAGTGCAAGAAAACACGCAGGAACTGTCCTTTACAAGGGCATCTGATGTTATTGCTGGCAGATGACCAGAGGTAAATTACCCCAACTTTCGCAGCCGAAATCTCGGGTTCGCAAGTTCACAAACAGAACACAATGGAGCGAGAACTTGAATTGGCATTCCAGTCTCTCTACTTCTATGGTTTGTGTAAATGTGACTTCAGTTGTGCAAACTGTCAACTGCATGTATTTAACTCTGTGTTCAGTTATGAAGACCTTCAATCAATTTAAAGTGAGTTCCTCAGTTTTCACATGAATTCTATTCAAATTGTTTAAAAGACAAAATGACAAGACAATAAATATGCTCCATGAATTTATTGTGAGTTTAACATGTACAAGTCATTATTTTGACAGGTTAGTGACTTATATTGTTACATGTTAATTTCATATGCAGACATACTACATAGGTCAAACAGCTCATTAGTTTAATAGTCAAATTAGCATGGTTGAGCTCCAGCTATTTCTGTACAACGTTGCACATCAGCTCGGATTTCTCCAACCTGGACCGCCCTGTAGGTCCCAGTGATTGATGTTGTTCTTTTCTGTCCATTGCGGTACGTACGGGTCAGTTTTCCTGTGAAAGGAATGTCAGCACGATACTTAGTAGCCACCATAGTGACAGGGCAATAGTGGTTTGGTGGGACGGTGACTTCAACAGCCACAGAGTGGGTGGTTGTTGTACTTGTAGTGGATCCCAGAGAGACAGACAATGATGTCTCAACACTGACGGAAACTGTTGCAGAGACTATATCAGGGATTCCTGCAGTGACTGAAGATTCAACACCGAACGTGATGGTACTGGTGACATCCCATCGTTGCTCTGTCTGAATTTCTTTTGAGAGTGTGACTGTTTTCGTAATTGGACGGCACTGACTATTTGAAGCAGATGACCTGCGCAGGGTCTCTGGAGGATTCTTGATGGGATTGGCCGCATCCACTTTATATTTGACTTCAGTGAGCTCCTGTTTGACTACATCATCATTAACAGTAAGGACATCATAATTCTTGTACCAGTACTCTTTGCCGTGCCATGGCAAAAAGAAGGCTTCATGTATGGGATGAACTTTCCCGAGGCCATACTTGTTCTTCCCTACATAAACCTGCCCACAAGCCTCGACAGCATTCTTTGGTACTGAACCATAAGAACCCCCCTCCCACTCAAGATTTTCAAAGTTATCTCTGTTTACCAGGATGTAGAATTCACTGCAAGTCTTCTCTCTGTCTCCATAGGCATAGTGACAGTTAGCACTTGTTTTGGTGGAATAGAAGCCAGAAGAACACCCACATCTACAGACATAGTCAGTTCGTTGTTCTTCGCCATTCCAAATTGAAACGGCTCCATCAAGGACTGCACCTTGACCATTCCAGTACTTCCAGTCCAGGTTGCTTTTAGCACTGGAAGACCGAGCCACTCTTATGTTTGCAGGTTCTGGATTCATGTCGGCTTCTGGATGAGACAAAGGGAAAGAGGAAAGAGACAGATTCTTTTCAGATTTATCCAAACTGCTGTCGTTTTGACAAAGACAAAAACTCAAGACCCATAAATTCTCACTTTTTTTTTTTTTTATAAAAAAAATCTTCTTATTCATTCATTCATTGTCTGAACACACTGATTTCACAGATGTGGGTGGGGCAGGAGCTGAAACATATGGGAGTCACTGGGAGAGGAGCAGGTTACACCCTGAACAGGTCACCAGTCTATTGTAAGGCCGAGACATATGGACAGACAAGCACATTTATACTCACACCTGTGGTTAATTTGGAGTTTCTAGTTCACGTAACCTACATGTCTTTGGAAGCAGGAGAAAGCTGTTTAGTTTGTACTAAATTTTAAAAAATAAAAGAATAGAATATCAGTTTTTCTTCTACATTTCAGATTTTCAGTGGGTCAACACACCAAAATGAAAACCTCTTTCAAAAATGTACAATTGCAGACATTAATGTAATTACTTCTAAAATCTTCTGCATGATTAAACATGGCATAGCTCAGGGTAAATTGGAGAGACTTTGGTTTGATTTAACTGCCTAACTGTAGATCCTTTGTTACATTATAAGAGCAAGACAAAAAAACAAAGAAAGAAAAAACATCTCAAGAGTGAAGTCAATGCTTCCAGTGCACAAAATGTCCACAAGTCCAGTTCCTCCTTCAGAATCATCTTGAAAAGATTCATAAAAATAAAATGCACAGTTTAACATAAAAATAATATATAAGAAGCTTGGTACCACTGACTTTATATCACTGTGAAAGAATTCCCCAAGTAACAGTCAGGAATGAACAAATCTTTGTTCTACTGAAGCAGCGCGACCTCAGGATCACGACTGGACCTCATGAAGGAGCTGGACATGAGATGAAAATATGACGTTCTCCACCTTGAAGATAACTCTCCTACAACAGGACTTGAAAGGCTTTTGATCAAGGAGGAAGCTATTACTACAGAAATATCATGAAAAAGCTGGATAAAAGTGTTGACACTTGATCACAGGACAAAGACTCAGCCTTTTTTTTAATGTCAGGTTTGGTTTTGGCCACTACACCAATAATGTAACAGCTACATGGTCCCAAGCTACAAATGTAGTATTTTTGTACAATTGATTGTACAGCCAGCAGCACAGTGGCTTAGTGGTTAGCACTGTTGCCTCACAGCGCGACGGTCATGGGTTCAATTCCCGTGGCCCTTCTGTGTGTAGTTTGCGTGGGTTTCCTCCGGCTGCTCCGGTTTCCTCCCACATCCATAGACATGCGGGTTAGGTGGATTGGAATCTTTAAATTGTCCTTAGGTGTGTATGTGGGTGTGTCTGTGTTTGTTTGTCTGTTTGTGGCCCTGCGACAAACTGGCGTCCTGTCCTGGGTGTACCCCGCCTCGCGCCCTATGACTGCTGGGTTAGGCTCCAGCCCACCCGTGACCCTTAAATGGACTAAGCAGTAGAAGATGAATTAATGAATGAATGATTGACTGTACAGCTAGTACTGGGCAATTGTTTGAGATGCTCCTGAGGATGAACCTGAGTTGTGGAGATCCATAATGTGATCTCATGTGATCTCTTATAATTTCAACAAGATCAGCCAAAGAATTAAAGGGTACAATTAATCTGCATTTGTATGAACTTTAACACCATCATATTCCTGTGTTCAGTGCAGCAGTTTTAGATTTTTAGTGTATCACTCATTTCACTGCTACACAGTTCCACTGAAATATTTTTGCTGAAAACACTTTTTTATGCCACATCTCTTTTTTTGGTGGGATATTTTGAACAAATGTTGGCAGGGACAGAATTACAGTATACATTCAGTACACAAGAGGGAATAAGTACATCTGAACTTCCATCATAATTTGATCAATGGACTGACATACAGCTGTAGATTAATAACTTGCACTAATTCTACTGTCTAACAGTTGTCAGCAAACCAATCAGATCTTGTCTGGAAGTAAGTATGATATTTTTAGGCTGTGAGAGACGGAGATGTTTGGCTCACCAGCTGTCACTCAAAGCAACCACGCCCCTAATTATACATCACTTTATGGATTAAAACATCGTAAACTACAAACTTAGACAAAAATTCACTGACCGTGCAGTTGTCGTGGAGCGGTAACCTTCCTATACAGACAAAACCTTTTTTTTTTTTGTGCTGGGCTGTAAACATATTTATTTCTGCTCTAAAGTTGGACATTTAAATATGGACTTGAATGCAAACCTTCTCGCTTTTGGAGTCAGCCTCAAGTGGCCAGTCAAGGAACTGCAACCGCATAAAAATGATCCTTTAAAATTACTTCACTCCCAATATAATATGAAACATGTGTCTAAAATATTGGTGGACACAATTCCATCCTTCCTAAATATTGGCAGGGACACAATCCTACAATTCTGTTTGTAGCTGTGGGACACGTTAACCATTAAACACACGTTAAAAAATGATGTGTTTTTCTGCCAAATATATAAACATCAAATGTAGAACTTTGACACTATTTGTTGTTTTACCTTTGGTTTGACTGGAGAACGTCTCAGGCTGAGCGCTGGTCCAGGACACAGCGAGCAGGGTCACAAACAGAACTGACAGCTTCATCTGGAGGTCCGACACAACAAATTCATACTTGTAATTTACATTATGAACGCAAATTGGTTCTTTTGTGTCTATTTCAGTTTGTTTTTTTGTGCAATGTTCATAAATTTTCTTTTGCAAAATTTCCAAATAAAACAGAGAAAACTGTTCATTTGTCACCAGTCAGTTCCACCACAATATTAAAAAAATGTTTAGTTGTTCACCATGTCCTTGTACTACAATGACTATTTTTGATAATGCAGTAGAGTAGTTTGATTAAAGCTAACTTGAGGTGAAAAGAAAAGGAAGGACTCACCTTTGCAGTCACACCTCAGGATGCCGACCTACAGTCCCGTCCAGGATTATATACTGTTGCTGCTGACCCCATCGGCAAGTGGGACCGTTTGTCAGTTTGGACAGAAATGTATTGGCTGGTGGACATTTGCTTTGCAAACAGCCATATTCGAGCTGTGATGCAGATGATGTTGACATTCTCTTGTTTGTGATGTGTCCGTTTTCTGTACATTGTTGATTTATGAAGATGAGGAGTTCATGTTTGTCTTTTGGTCACTATGATGGAAGAATTCTCCCAGCAGGATCATCATAAAAGACTTTCTAAAACCTAAGTTTATTAACCATGTGAAATTAATGGTTTAATTAATTACTTAAGATAAGATAAGACTTTATTGATCTCACAGTGGAGAAATTCACATTACGTCAGCGCTTAAAAAACACACACAAGATGGGTGCGAGTAGAGGAAAATGTTCATCAAACAACGTGTGCAAGGATAAGCAACAATAATAATAATAATACTTGTAACAATACAATAAAATAAGAAAATGAGGTAGAAATAGAATATGTATATTTATACACACACACACACACATATATATATATATATATATATATATATATATATATATATATATATGAGGTGACATGTTTAGCCGCATGTTCTCCCTGAATTGCTGGCTGTCTGAGTGGTGTCCAAAAAATGAGGTGGGCTTCATAGATAATTGGCAAAGCTTCTGGGGAAAACCTGGTCTTGTTAGGAGAGACGGCATCCATCCCCCTTTGGATGGAGCAGCTCTCATTTCTAGAAATCTGGCCAATTTTCTTAAATCCTCCAAACCGTGACTATCCAGGGTTGGGACCAGGAAGCAGAGTTGTAGTCTTACACTCCTCTCTGCAGCTTCTCTCCCCCTGCCATCCCCTCATTACCCCATCCCCGTAGAGACGGTGCCTGCTCCCAGACTACCAATAACCAGCAAAAATCTATTTAAGCATAAAAATTCAAAAAGAAAAAATAATATAGCACCTTCAACTGCACCACAGACTAAAACAGTTAAATGTGGTCTATTAAACATTAGGTCTCTCTCTTCTAAGTCCCTGTTGGTAAATGATATAATAATTGATCAACATATTGATTTATTCTGCCTAACAGAAACCTGGTTACAGCAGGATGAATATGTTAGTTTAAATGAGTCAACACCCCCGAGTCACACTAACTGTCAGAATGCTCGTAGCACGGGCCGGGGCGGAGGATTAGCAGCAATCTTCCATTCCAGCTTATTAATTAATCAAAAACCCAGACAGAGCTTTAATTCATTTGAAAGCTTGACTCTTAGTCTTGTCCATCCAAATTGGAAGTCCCAAAAACCAGTTTTATTTGTTATTATCTATCGTCCACCTGGTCGTTACTGTGAGTTTCTCTGTGAATTTTCAGACCTTTTGTCTGACTTAGTGCTTAGCTCAGATAAGATAATTATAGTGGGCGATTTTAACATCCACACAGATGCTGAGAATGACAGCCTCAACACTGCATTTAATCTATTATTAGACTCTATTGGCTTTGCTCAAAAAGTAAATGAGTCCACCCACCACTTTAATCATATCTTAGATCTTGTTCTGACTTATGGTATGGAAATAGAAGACTTAACAGTATTCCCTGAAAACTCCCTGCTGTCTGATCATTTCTTAATAACATTTACATTTACTCTGATGGACTACCCAGCAGTGGGGAATAAGTTTCATTACACTAGAAGTCTTTCAGAAAGCGCTGTAACTAGGTTTAAGGATATGATTCCTTCTTTATGTTCTCTAATGCCATATACCAACACAGTGCAGAGTAGCTACCTAAACTCTGTAAGTGAGATAGAGTATCTCGTCAATAGTTTTACATCCTCATTGAAGACAACTTTGGATGCTGTAGCTCCTCTGAAAAAGAGAGCTTTAAATCAGAAGTGCCTGACTCCGTGGTATAACTCACAAACTCGTAGCTTAAAGCAGATAACCCGTAAGTTGGAGAGGAAATGGCGTCTCACTAATTTAGAAGATCTTCACTTAGCCTGGAAAAAGAGTCTGTTGCTCTATAAAAAAGCCCTCCGTAAAGCTAGGACATCTTTCTACTCATCACTAATTGAAGGAAATAAGAACAACCCCAGGTTTCTTTTCAGCACTGTAGCCAGGCTGACAAAGAGTCAGAGCTCTATTGAGCTGAGTATTCCATTAACTTTAACTAGTAATGACTTCATGACTTTCTTTGCTAACAAAATTTTAACTATTAGAGAAAAAATTACTCATAACCATCCCAAAGACGTATCGTTATCTTTGGCTGCTTTCAGTGATGCCGGTATTTGGTTAGACTCATTCTCTCCGATTGTTCTGTCTGAGTTATTTTCATTAGTTACTTCATCCAAACCATCAACGTTTATTAGACCCCATTCCTACCAGGCTGCTCAAGGAAGCCCTACCATTATTTAATGCTTCGATCTTAAATATGATCAATCTATCTTTGTTAGTTGGCTATGTACCACAGGCTTTTAAGGTGGCAGTAATTAAACCATTACTTAAAAAGCCATCACTTGACCCAGCTATCTTAGCTAATTATAGGCCAATCTCCAACCTTCCTTTTCTCTCAAAAATTCTTGAAAGGGTAGTTGTAAAACAGCTAACTGATCATCTGCAGAGGAATGGTCTATTTGAAGAGTTTCAGTCAGGTTTTAGAATTCATCATAGTACAGAAACAGCATTAGTGAAGGTTACAAATGATCTTCTTATGGCCTCGGACAGTGGACTCATCTCTGTGCTTGTTCTGTTAGACCTCAGTGCTGCTTTTGATACTGTTGACCATAAAATTTTATTACAGAGATTAGAGCATGCCATAGGTATTAAAGGCACTGCACTGCGGTGGTTTGAATCATATTTGTCTAATAGATTACAATTTGTTCATGTACATGGGGAATCTTCTTCACAGACTAGGGTTAATTATGGAGTTCCACAAGGTTCTGTGCTAGGACCAATTTTATTCACTTTATACATGCTTCCCTTAGGTAGTATTATTAGACGGTATTGCTTAAATTTTCATTGTTACGCAGATGATACCCAGCTTTATGTATCCATGAAGCCAGAGGACACACACCAATTAGCTAAACTGCAGGATTGTCTTACAGACATAAAGACATGGATGACCTCTAATTTCCTGCTTTTAAACTCAGATAAAACTGAAGTTATTGTACTTGGCCCCACAAATCTTAGAAACATGGTGTCTAACCAGATCCTTACTCTGGATGGCATTGCCCTGGCCTCTAGTAATACTGTGAGAAATCTTGGAGTCATTTTTGATCAGGATATGTCATTCAAAGCGCATATTAAACAAATATGTAGGACTGCTTTTTTGCATTTACGCAATATCTCTAAAATCAGAAAGGTCTTGTCTCAGAGTGATGCTGAAAAACTAATTCATGCATTTATTTCCTCTAGGCTGGACTATTGTAATTCATTATTATCAGGTTGTCCTAAAAGTTCCCTAAAAAGCCTTCAGTTAATTCAAAATGCTGCAGCTAGAGTACTGACAGGGACTAGAAGGAGAGAGCATATCTCACCCATATTGGCCTCTCTTCATTGGCTTCCTGTTAATTCTAGAATAGAATTTAAAATTCTTCTTCTTACTTATAAGGTTTTGAATAATCAGGTCCCATCTTATCTTAGGGACCTCGTAGTACCATATCACCCCAATAGAGCGCTTCGCTCTCAGACTGCAGGCTTACTTGTAGTTCCTAGGGTTTGTAAGAGTAGAATGGGAGGCAGAGCCTTCAGCTTTCAGGCTCCTCTCCTGTGGAACCAGCTCCCAATTCAGATCAGGGAGACAGACACCCTCTCTACTTTTAAGATTAGGCTTAAAACTTTCCTTTTTGCTAAAGCTTATTGTTAGGGCTGGATCGGGTGACCCTGAACCATCCCTTAGTTATGCTGCTATAGACGTAGACTGCTGGGGGGTTCCCATGATGCACTGTTTCTTTCTCTTTTTGCTCTGTATGCACCACTCTGCATTTAATCATTAGTGATCGATCTCTGCTCCCCTCCACAGCATGTCTTTTTCCTGGTTCTCTCCCTCAGCCCCAAGCAGTCCCAGCAGAAGACTGCCCCTCCCTGAGCCTGGTTCTGCTGGAGGTTTCTTCCTGTTAAAAGGGAGTTTTTCCTTCCCACTGTAGCCAAGTGCTTGCTCACAGGGGGTCGTTTTGACCGTTGGGGTTTTACATAATTATTGTATGGCCTTGCCTTACAATATAAAGCGCCTTGGGGCAACTGTTTGTTGTGATTTGGCGCTATATAAAAAACAAATTGAATTGAATTGAATTGAGGTCTATTAGATAAGAAACCGACACTTTTATTTTTTTTTTAACTATATGGATTTGAATGACGTGCGATTACACCAATCATGCTTGAACCCTCGTGCGCATGCGTGAGTTTTTTCACGCGTCAGTGACGTCATTTCCCTGTGGGCAGGCCTTGAGTGAGATGTGGTCCCGCCCTCTCGGCTGAATTCCTTTGTTTCACACGCTGCTCGAG
The DNA here is from genome assembly GCF_902500255.1 of Thalassophryne amazonica. Lineage (NCBI taxonomy): Eukaryota > Metazoa > Chordata > Actinopteri > Batrachoidiformes > Batrachoididae > Thalassophryne > Thalassophryne amazonica. The sequence continues at coordinate 73,643,077 of NC_047105.1, read as the reverse complement.
ACGGCGCGCGTTGCTTTATCAAAATTTTTTCTGGACCTGTGAGGAATATCCGAGTTGACACTATTCGAGAAATTTAGCTGGTTTTCAGTGAAAAGTTTAACGGCTGATGAGAGATTATGGGGTGTTTCTGTCGGTGTAAGGACTTCCCACGGAGCGGGACGTCGCGCAGTGCTTCCAGGCGCCGTCGTCAGCCTGTTTCGACCTGAAAACATCCTAATTTAAGGCTTAATTCACCCAGGACGTCGTGAGAGAACAGAGAAGATTCAGAAGAGGCCGGCATGCGGACATTCCACTGTTTAAGGACATTTTGTAATGAAAGACGTGTGCGCAAATTCGCTGAGTCGTTTCCATGACGACTCAGCGAATCTGTGTGCGCCGCGACAGGAAAAACACCTCCGTGTTGAAAACCATTTGTAAAATTCAGGCGGCTTTTGATGGCTTTCAACAAGTGAATAACTGAGAAATTGTTTAACAGCTTGGGCATGTTCCAACTTGCCCGTTAAGGTTTCCAACGGAGGTGTTTTTCCTGTCGCGACCCCCCGCGGTCGGGTCTGGCCTGACATGCGACTCTGCCCGCACGTTCTTTCATTACAAAATGTCCGTTAACAATGGAATGTCCGAATAAACTCCTCATGCCGACTTCTTCTGAAAGTTCTCTGTTCTCTGACGACTTCCTGGGTCAACAGAGCCTGAAATGTGGAAGTTTTCAACTTGAAACGGCGAGACGCTTCCGCCTCGAAGCGTAGATCGCCGTCAGGTGCCGTGGGCCGTCCTTAAAGCGACACTACCAGAACAAAATCTCTCATCACCCGTTAAAATTTTTACCGAAAACCAGCTGAATTTATCAAATGGTGTCCACTCAGTTGTGCCTTACAGTTTTTGAAAAATTTTTTTTCAAACAAAGCAGCAGTCTCTGAGCCATTCCTAAACAATGAAAAAACGACGAGAGGGTGGGTGACTCCTCACTCAAAGACTGCCCACAGGCGAATGACGTAACCGACAGGCGTGAAAAAACTCTCGCATGCCCACGAGGGTTGAAGCATGTCTGATGTAATCACACGTGATTCATAATCCATATGGTTTTTGAAAAAAATAATAAGGTCAGATACTTTTCTAATAGACCTCGTGTGTGTGTGTGTGTATATATATATATATATATATATATATATATATATATATATATATATATATACATACATGATTGGAATAAAAAAAATAGGAGCATCTTATTCACAATATGTGAAGTAGCAATTAGATGTGATAAGGTGACATTAGTGCAGGGATTTGTAAATGAGTTGTTATTGCACATGATTTGTGGACATATTAATATTGCACGTGACTTGTGGACATATTATTGCATGTGGTTATTTCACAGTATTATTGTACAGTCTGACAGCAGCAGGGAGGAACGACCTGCGGTATCGTTCCTTCTTGCACTGAGGGTGCCTCAGTCTGTCACTGAAGGAGCTGCTCAGCTCCGCTACAGTCGGGTGCAGAGGATGAGAGGAGTTGTCCATGATGGATTTGACATGGCTAACACCCTCCTCTTAGCCACCTCCTCCAGAGAGTCCAGAGGACAGCCCAGGAAAGAGCTGGACTTCCTGACCAGCTTATTCAGTCTCTTTCTCTCCCGCTTTGTGCTGCCTGGGGCCCAACAGACGACAGCATAGAGGAGAGCAGAGGCTACAACAGAGTCGTAAAAGGGCTTAAGCAGAGGCCTGCTCACTCCAAAGGATCTCAGTCTCCTCAGGAGCTGGAGGCGAATCTGACCTTTTTTGTACAGGGCGTCGGTGTTGTGAGTCCAGTCCAGTTTGTTGTTGAGGTGAACACCCAGGTATATGAAACTGTTTGTTGTTGAGTTCTCTATGTCCTCCTTCTGGATGTTCATTGGTGGGTGAGGTGGTGGTTTCCTCCTGAAGTCGATCACCATCTCCTTCATCTTACTGGTGTTGAGACACAAGTGGTTGACTTGATGTGTCATATTCCACATTTAGTGTGACTGTAATCACATTCCATTTATCTGTAATGCAGTAACGTAACACATTCCTGTTCCAGTTACTTACACACCAGTTACTTCTTACAGGAGTATTCTTTTCCTTTTTCTTTTTATTGTTGTTTATGCACCAATGACACCAGATCAAATTCCTTTTATGTGAGAATTTACTTGGCAGTAAATTTGATTGTGATTCTGATTCTCAATTCAAAAATCACACTACAGTTCCTAAAATGACTGGATTCCCCAAAGTGCAGACGTGATGCCATGCAGCATGTCAACTCAACTGGTTGAGCCATGACTGTTCGCACGCGCGCACACGCACCTGCACACATGAAACAGCAATATGCTGCAGCTGTGACCCCGCCTCCTCCATCATCCCTCCATCATCTCAGTTTAAGTCCGACTGTAAGAAGAAAGTCTTGCAGTTCCCTGACTGGCTGTTTGAGGCAACAAAAGTGAGCAAGTTCCCGTTCAAGTCCATGTAAAAATGTCCAACTTTAGCGCAGAAATAATATGTTTACAGTCTGGTACAAAAATGGTTTTGGTCTCTATAGATAGTTTCTCCTCCATGAAAACTGTATGCGTGGTGAATTTCTGTCTAATGTCTTAGTTTAAGACATTTTAAGCCATAAAGTTATACATAGAGAGGCGTGGTCACTTTGAGTGACAGCTGTTCTCACAGCATCAGTAGATCATAGGCCGCTCGCTGCAGCTGCTGGTTCTTGTCTGTTGTTTTGAGAATTTTATTTTAAAAATCATTTCATAATTTGGGGCAGCACGGTGGCTTAGTAGTTAGCACTGTTGCCTGACAGCAAGAAGCTCATGGGATCGATTCCCACATGTGGTCTTTCTGTGTGGAGTTTGCATGTTCTCCCCGTGTTTGTGTTGGTTCCCTCTGGATGCTCTGGCTTCCTCCCACATCCAAAGACATGCAGGTTAGATGGATTGGAAACTTTAAAGTGTGCACGCGAGTGGGAATGTGTTTGTTTGTCTATATGTGGCCCTGCGGTAGACTGGAGTTCTGTCCAGGGTGTACCCCGCCTTACACCCTATGACTGCTGGGATAGGCTCCAGCCCCCCTTGACCTGATCTTGGATAAGCAGCTGAAGATTAGTGTGTGTGTGTGTGTGTGTGTGTGTGTGTGTGTGTGTGTGTGTGTGTGTGTGTGTGTGTGTGTGTGAACAATATGGCTTGTTGGGTGGTGAAATGTCCAAACTCATCATCTTAAGACATTCCAGCTGCAATACTCTTGCTGATTGAAACTCTTGTTGTATTTAATGTTCTACGCTAACGGAAATACCAGTTATAGCAGGTAATTGTGGCCTGAATGCACAATTTCTGAGAAAATATAGGGTGACCCAAAAAACAGAACCCATAAAAATGGAAATAAATCCTACTTCAGTCTGTTCCAGTCGTCTTCCCCAACAATTTGCTGGACCTTTGTAGGATTTATTACAATTCTTATGGGAATTGTTTTTTTTTGGGGGGGGGGGGGTCACCCTGTAAGTGGCTCATAACTTTTAATGTCCACATCAATGCAAATAGTTCAGAAAACTGCCGGACAATCCTCAAACATATGAGTTAATAAACACCTGAACTGAGGTTAGCCTGTTAGCTTAGCTGGTTCTGGGGCATGTTCAGGCTTTTTTCATCACACATGGAGCCACACACACTTAACCTCTTTCTGTATTAATGAGTTCATCTGATGGAGCCAAAGTCAGTGCTGCTGCTACATCCAACAGGGCGACGCCCAGATACGGGCTTCATATTGGCTGTTAGGGGTCTCTATTGCAAACCTATGGGTGACGACACGCAGGCTTTATCCAGTGTATATATCCAGTCTGTGCATCCCACCAGCCCTCTGAATTTGGGAGAAATGCAGAACAGCGTCAGTTCTATCAGAAGACTCACAATCCAGCGCTGATAATCCAATCAACCTGGCTGGTGCTGCTTTGTCAATTTTGTGAGGTGGGAGTGCGTGGCAACATCGGCCATACCGCCACACCAGATGAAGCGTGGTGCTCCTTCCTGTTGGTTAACCCGTTGCATTGTCTGATCCTCAGTCAGTTCTATGGGCCGTCCAGGCTGTCTCCACTGCTGCAGAGAGTTCAACCCTTGGCCCCGGTCTCTGGTCAGTCAGCATTCTTCAGAAAAGGTAAAAAGAAAACACAACAAAATCAAACTTATGCACCCAATTCTTGTGATTTAGGGTCATTAATGATGTCTGTTGAATAATCATTCCATCCTAGAAAAAGAATACTTCAAAGAAATCATTAAAGCCCCAAATTACAAGATATTCATGACCATGATAAGTATATGGAAACTTCCCACCACAAATGTACCTTCTATAGGGAGCAACTTTTTAAAAAATGAGTAATGTGTAATACATTACTTTTTTGAGTAACAACCTCCACACTGGTCATGGGCAACACTTGTTTAATTTAAAAAGGTTGATACTAACAAATCAAAGATTGTCTTTACCCCTAAAGTCTTTTGTTCAACAAGGTTTTGTGTTATTAAACACAAAACCTGATGAACCTGATCAACTAAACTTGTCACGTTACTTCAAACTGTGACCAGTACACGCTTCAAGCCAGGTACATATTTACAAAAGATGGACTCATTAGATATGTGAATTTCTGAACATATTAAACTTTTTTCTCAGAATTAACACCTTCATACCTCCTACAGGTCAGGTCAGGGTCAGGCCTGCAGGCATGCACTGGTTCCAGGTGATGCTGCATCTACCACACTACAGTGTCCAAGTTGCCAACTGCCCAGACAGACAGCAAGTCCATCCCCACCTCCTGAAAGTACCCATGTATCTGTCACAACCAGGTGAAACGTGGTCGTCCCACTGGTTTTTACTAGTTGCTTGGCTGTTCAACACAGAAGCACCCACACACTTTAACAGGCCTAGATAAGCATGCCGCATGGGCAACATTATAACATGTTCTGAGGATTTGGAAAGCCTTGGTTATGTACCCTCTGATATGTGGTGAGTAAATAGAAAAATTAATTAATTAAATCCATCACCTTCAGTTTGTAAACACAAGAATTCACAAAGAATGAATGCCAGTGGACAATCAATCAATCAATTTTTTTTATATAGCGCCAAATCACAACAAACAGTTGCCCCAAGGCGCTTTATATTGTAAGGCAAGGCCATACAATAATTATGTAAAACCCCAACGGTCAAAACGACCCCCTGTGAGCAAGCACTTGGCTACAGTGGGAAGGAAAAACTCCCTTTTAACAGGAAGAAACCTCCAGCAGAACCAGGCTCAGGGAGGGGCAGTCTTCTGCTGGGACTGGTTGGGGCTGAGGGAGAGAACCAGGAAAAAGACATGCTGTGGAGGGGAGCAGAGATCGATCACTAATGATTAAATGCAGAGTGGTGCATACAGAGCAAAAAGAGAAAGAAACAGTGCATCATGGGAACCCCCCAGCAGTCTACGTCTATAGCAGCATAACTAAGGGATGGTTCAGGGTCACCTGATCCAGCCCTAACTATAAGCTTTAGCAAAAAGGAAAGTTTTAAGCCTAATCTTAAAAGTAGAGAGGGTGTCTGTCTCCCTGATCTGAATTGGGAGCTGGTTCCACAGGAGAGGAGCCTGAAAGCTGAAGGCTCTGCCTCCCATTCTACTCTTACAAACCCTAGGAACTACAAGTAAGCCTGCAGTCTGAGAGCGAAGCGCTCTATTGGGGTGATATGGTACTACGAGGTCCCTAAGATAAGATGGGACCTGATTATTCAAAACCTTATAAGTAAGAAGAAGAATTTTAAATTCTATTCTAGAATTAACAGGAAGCCAATGAAGAGAGGCCAATATGGGTGAGATATGCTCTCTCCTTCTAGTCCCCGTCAGTACTCTAGCTGCAGCATTTTGAATTAACTGAAGGCTTTTTAGGGAACTTTTAGGACAACCTGATAATAATGAATTACAATAGTCCAGCCTAGAGGAAATAAATGCATGAATTAGTTTTTCAGCATCACTCTGAGACAAGACCTTTCTGATTTTAGAGATATTGCGTAAATGCAAAAAAGCAGTCCTACATATTTGTTTAATATGCGCTTTGAATGACATATCCTGATCAAAAATGACTCCAAGATTTCTCACAGTATTACTAGAGGTCAGGGTAATGCCATCCAGAGTAAGGATCTGGTTAGACACCATGTTTCTAAGATTTGTGGGGCCAAGTACAATAACTTCAGTTTTATCTGAGTTTAAAAGCAGGAAATTAGAGGTCATCCATGTCTTTATGTCTGTAAGACAATCCTGCAGTTTAGCTAATTGGTGTGTGTCCTCTGGCTTCATGGATAGATAAAGCTGGGTATCATCTGCGTAACAATGAAAATGTAAGCAATACCGTCTAATAATACTGCCTAAGGGAAGCATGTATAAAGTGAATAAAATTGGTCCTAGCACAGAACCTTGTGGAACTCCATAATTAACTTTAGTCTGTGAAGAAGATTCCCCATTTACATGAACAAATTGTAATCTATTAGACAAATATGATTCAAACCACCGCAGCGCAGTGCCTTTAATACCTATGGCATGCTCTAATCTCTGTAATAAAATTTTATGGTCAACAATATCAAAAGCAGCACTGAGGTCTAGTTTAGGTAGCTACTCTGCACTGTGTTGTTATATGGCATTAGAGAACATAAAGAAGGAATCATATCCTTAAACCTAGTTACAGCGCTTTCTGAAAGACTTCTAGTGTAATGAAACTTATTCCCTACTGCTGGGTAGTCCATCAGAGTAAATGTAAATGTTATTAAGAAATGATCAGACAGAAGGGAGTTTTCAGGGAATACTGTTAAGTCTTCTATTTCCATACCATAAGTCAGAACAAGATCTAAGATATGATTAAAGTGGTGGGTGGACTCATTTACTTTTTGAGCAAAGCCAATAGAGTCTAATAATAGATTAAATGCAGTGTTGAGGCTGTCATTCTCAGCATCTGTGTGGATGTTAAAATCGCCCACTATAATTATCTTATCTGAGCTAAGCACTAAGTCAGACGAAAGGTCTGAAAATTCACAGAGAAACTCACAGTAACGACCAGGTGGACGATAGATAATAACAAATAAAACTGGTTTTTGGGACTTCCAATTTGGATGGACAAGACTAAGAGACAAGCTTTCAAATGAATTAAAGCTCTGTCTGGGTTTTTGATTAATTAATAAGCTGGAATGGAAGATTGCTGCTAATCCTCCGCCCCGGCCCGTGCTACGAGCATTCTGACAGTTAGTGTGACTCGGGGGTGTTGACTCATTTAAACTAACATATTCATCCTGCTGTAACCAGGTTTCTGTTAGGCAGAATAAATCAATATGTTGATCAATTATTATATCATTTACCAACAGGGACTTAGAAGAGAGAGACCTAATGTTTAATAGACCACATTTAACTGTTTTAGTCTGTGGTGCAGTTGAAGGTGCTATATTATTTTTTCTTTTTGAATTTTTATGCTTAAATAGATTTTTGCTGGTTATTGGTAGCCTGGGAGCAGGCACCGTCTCTACGGGGATGGGGTAATGAGGGGATGGCAGGGGGAGAGAAGCTGCAGAGAGGTGTGTAAGACTACAACTCTGCTTCCTGGTCCCAACCCTGGATAGTCACGGTTTGGAGGATTTAAGAAAATTGGCCAGATTTCTAGAAATGAGAGCTGCTCCATCCAAAGTGGGATGGATGCCGTCTCTCCTAACAAGACCAGGTTTTCCCCAGAAGCTTTGCCAATTATCTATGAAGCCCACCTCATTTTTTGGACACCACTCAGACAGCCAGCAATTCAAGGAGAACATGCGGCTAAACATGTCACTCCCGGTCCGATTGGGGAGGGGCCCAGAGAAAACTACAGAGTCCGACATTGTTTTTGCAAAGTTACACACCGATTTAATGTTAATTTTAGTGACCTCCGATTGGCGTAACCGGGTGTCATTACTGCCGACGTGAATTACAATCTTACCAAATTTACGCTTAGCCTTAGCCAGCAGTTTCAAAATTTCCTTCAATGTCGCCTGCTCTGGCCCCCGGAAGACAATTGACTATGGTTGCTGGTGTCGCTAACTTCACATTTCTCAAAACAGAGTCGCCAATAACCAGAGTTTGATCCTCGGCGGGTGTATTGTCGAGTGGGGAAAAACGGTTAGAGATGTGAACGGGTTGGCGGTGTACACGGGGCTTCTGTTTAGGGCTACGCTTCCTCCTCACAGTCACCCAGTCAGCCTGCTTTCCCGGCTGCTCGGGATCTGCCAGGGGGGAACTAACGGCGGCTAAGCTACCTTGGTCCGCACCGACTACAGGGGCCTGGCTAACTGTAGAATTTTCCACGGTGCGGAGCCGAGTCTCCAATTCGCCCAGCCTGGCCTCCAAAGCTACGAATAAGCTACACTTATTACAAGTACCGTTACTGCTAAAGGAGGCCGAAGAATAACTAAACATTTCACACCCAGAGCAGAAAAGTGCGGGAGAGACAGGAGAAGCTGCCATGCTAAACCGGCTAAGAGCTAGTAGCTACGCTAAGCTAGCGGATTCCTAAAAACACGCAAAGTGAATAATGTGTAAATAATTTAGAGGTGATTCAGCAGAAGGAGTGCTTTAGTTAAGGCACGTAAAGATTACACTGGGAAACAAATCGTAATCTAGATAACTAGATCAATCTAACTGCGCAGATTAAACAGCTAACAGATACAGAAAAACACCGCTGTGCTCCGGAACAGGAAGTGATACAATACCGCAGTGAGAGCCAACCACCAGTAGAGGCAAGCAAGAGGCAAATCACAAGCTGAAACAACTGACGCAAGAGACACAATGTCGATATGTGAGACGTTGATGCCACAAATGAGGACCAAATCCAGGGTATTTCCCCAAATCTGAGTCAAACCCTGATTGCATTGCTGGAATCCTAATACATGTATTAAGCCCATGAATGATTTGCTCGGTTGGGGGGAGGTGGGGAGCACAGAAGGCTTGTTTATATGAATATTGAAATCAAAAATCAGAATGCTATCAGCAGGGGTTGCCAAATTTGAGATAAACTCACCAAATTCACCATGGGTATGTGTGTGGAAACAGGATGCTTGAAGCTTGAAAAATTTCAGATCCTGACACATAGACCACACTGTCACCATAGTGGACTTCCTGCACTAATTTCCAAGCCTGGCTAATGGATTCCACAACCACATTAATTAATTCTCTAATCACCTGTTCTGTGGTTCGCTGTACCATCATAATGTAGAACTCTATCTATGTTGGTGGCGGCACCTTCCCCAGAAGGGTGAAGGCTGTCCGGCATCAGCAAGCCACGGCGACTCCAGAAAGAGGGCCATTTATCAATAAAACTAAAACCTTGCTGACTACACAACTGCACTAGCTACCTGTTCAATGACGTCAGCATGTTAAATACCTCATCATTACCCCAAGAGGGGAGGCGACAGAGTCTAATAATTGATGCCGACGCATCTTTCTGGCAAGTTCAGTTGTCCTCTCTATATCCATTTTTGTAACCTCCGATTGCTGCATCCTATCAGTGATGCCAACATCAATAACTATGTGTGTGTTGTGATAGTGTCGTGACACGGACCCACAACAGGGGGCGTTAATGAACGGACAATGGATAAGCCAAAAAGTAACAATTTAATGTTGTGAATCACACAACGACGTACAGACAATAACAATACAGTGACTGTCAATCATACACCAGGTGACGTGTGGGCAGGCTCGACGATAGAAGATGCCTGGCGAGAGAGAAGCCGGATCCACACAGCTTCCACCGCCAACGGAGCTGAAGAACACCGGAGCCGCCAAGCCCTGCGCCCCAGGTGGCCGCTGTCTTCAGCAGTCAGACCCGGTACTGCTGGCAGAGAACAGAGACAGTCCAGATGAGTGTGAGGTCGCACACTCAGTAATCCCACAGTCTGTATTCAGTAAGGAGGGAGAACCTCCACCTCCAATCACACACTCGTGCAGCTCCTGTCTAACCACTTATCTGATTGGAGTGTGAAGCGAAGCCGTCGCTGATCACACCAAACGCCAATCCCACAGATAAGGCAACACCACAGGATAACAGCTGCAAAGAAGTTCAGATTATTACTCAATGTTTTTGAGTCAGCAGAGAAAATTACCTGATTGGTAGTTGATTTCTCGGCGGGGAGGTGGAGTTGCAGTCCGGCCTTTATGGTGGTGGTGATGATTAGTGGATGAGTGACAGCTGGTACGGATGATGAGTGACAGCTGTCACTCCTGGTCGCTCCGACGCCCTCTCGTGCTTGAAGCCGAACTTCAAGCAGGGCGCCATCTTGTGGTGGTGGGCCAGCAGTACCTCCTCTTCAGCGGCCCACACAACAGTGTGTGTGTTTTTTAAACACACATTTCAAAACTGAAGCCTGACTGTCGAATAACACTGGAAACATCTCATTTTGCGGCACAAAGTGGGACATCTGGTCACCCTATTCTCCACATGTGGTCACCCTGCTTGGGTCGTTGCCATCCGGAACCCAAGGTGGTTCTGTGGTGTTGTGGATGTGGAAAAGTGCAGCACCAGCACATGCTTCCAGACTTGACCACTTGAACACAAAAGGATAATTAACTGAGAAAACGAGATTAATCGTTTATTATATGGCTATTTAGATATATATATATAAACACGCAAACGTCCGTTCGCTTTACCTCTGAGCCATCAGCTCTGAGGTGAGCAGCGAAGTTCACCTCCAAAAAATAAAGAGCGTCTTTATTTCCTCTGCTCACTTCAGAGCTCCAAAGCCGAGCTGAGCAACGGCTCACCTCATCTCACCTCCGAGCTGACAACCGGTGTCCCGACAGAACACCGGATCAGATCAGGCACGTGCTAACAGATGTTCAAGGTCGAGCTGGTAAGCTTTCAATCTGGGTGTTTTTTTTCAGATGCTGTTTCGATATTTATGGAGTACGTTCATGTCCAAGTTGGTTTTTCTCAACTTGTTTTTAGCTTCCTGGTTTGTAAAGAAAATACGCATTTGGACTGAAAGAAAATACGCATTCGGACTGATTACCATGGTAATGGTCTGATGTGGGAAAATATCAGACCGGTAATCAACCAATGTGTGTGTAGCGTCACAGCCATATAATAATGTGGAATATATTACTTTTCTTTTTCTTTTCTTTTTTGTTTGAGAAACAACACCAACACTTGTCATGGGCACCACTTATTAAATTTAAACAAATCTAAGATAGTCTTTACTCCAAAATTCTTTTGTTTAACGAGGTCTTGTGTTATTAAAGCGTTTTACTCACTCAGCACACGCTTCAAGGCAAACTGTCATATTAGTCTGACAACATCTAACTTCAAACTTATTTTCCCTGAATAAACACTTTCATTCTTTCAACAGGTCAGGGTCAGACCTACAGGCATGCAATGGTTCCACGTAATGCTGCATCCTCCACACTGCACAGTCCAGGTTACCACCTGCCCAGGCAGACCGCTAGTCCATCTTCACATCCTGAAAGTAGCGGTGTGCTTATCACAACCAGCAGAAACGTGACCTTCCCCTTGGTCTTTACTGGTTGCTTGGCTTCAACATTTTTACAAGTTAATAGGTTTTATTTTGGCTCTTATTGGGCCGCTAAAATGTGGTGAGTGAATAGATAATAAATTAAGTGCATCTCCTCCAATTTGTAAACAGAATTCAAAAACAAATATCTTGTAACTCACCTTATTATATGGGGGCGACACAACACGTGCTCTGACTGATTACCGGCCACATATTTTCCCTCATCATATACCTAGAAATGATACGCCAATATGATTGGATAAAACACTAAAGAATAAATAGCAATACATCCTTTTTGTGGATGGGTAATATTTTTCATACCACCCGAGTAATCAGCCAATCAGGACAGCGGAGCGGCACCACGACGAAGAGGCGCGATCAGAGGAACTGTGAAATCCTGGTGAGTCACTATTAATAATTTCTTACGTGTCCAACCTCGTAGGTTGATCGTTAAAATTAAATTTGTTAGTTCTAAAAGCTATCATAATTATTTATAGGAAAACGTTCTATTTTTTTCTACTAAGGTTTGAACTTTGAGTGTTTACACAGGAGGGAAAAGTGAGAAAATGTTAATGCCTGTTTGAGCAAAGTGTATAAAGTGTGTAGTGAGGGGTTTTACAGCCTTCAAACATCTATAATAATTGTAAAAAATAATGCTGACGACTTCGCGGATTTCGCCTATCACGGGTTATTTTTAGAACGTAACTCCCTTTCGCAGCCTCGCAATTTCGCAGATTTTTTTGGTGCAATTTTGCATGCTTCGTTTTTTTTTTTTTTTTTTTTTTTTAACACCGCATTGTGTTCTGCGTCCTTATCAGGCGGGCTGGTCGTGGCACCGGTCGGCATCACCGCGATTGTTCTCACTGCCTTCGATGCGCTTACTGAGTCTGCGGGCTCGGTAAGAGCCGCAGCGTGCCACTCACATCGCCCCCCTGTTTGCTGTGCCGAGCTGCATCCAACTCCAGTAACAGGTCCAGAGACTACGCTCGCTGTTTTGATGCGCAGCGCTCACTGCATGGTCTCAGTAACCACAGCCACAGAGCTCTGTGGCCATGACTTGGATTCTTTGTGGGTTCCGCATCCGTACCCCCGGAGGCAGTCAGTGACGGGAGAGCACACGCATTGTGTTCTGCGTGCATTTAGAACACCCTGAGGCCAAAGGCCGGAGGGTGTATGGTTTTCTTCAGGGTGTATAAAGCCATATTCATTGGTGAACAACTTGATAACTGATAATATCGGACCGGTTACCACAGCTACTGATATCGTAACATGGCATACAGCTTCATGATGGAGTAGCACAGAGAAAGATGATCTGAAACAGAAGATGTGTGAAATTTCAGCTACAGTTTGCCAGAAGGTATATGAGAGATGCAAGCTGAGATTTGATCTGTTTTATTGTGTGAAAATACTTCTTGGCTCCACTTCACTGTGAGGCTGTGAGTGGTGGTGCAACAGACAAAAGATGCACTATGCACAATTTGTCCAGTCACAGTGACAGAAGCCTGCCTCTTCAAAGTTGTCTTGGTGGCTTCCTTCAGGAGTCTCCTTGCACAGTCACTCGGTTTTTGAGAACTGCCTCTAAACATATTTGCTGTGCAGTACGATGCTGTTTGTATTTCTTAAAGATTGATGGGAATGAAGTCTTAGACATATTCAATGATTTGAAAATGTTCATGTATCTATCACCTAACCTGCCCAAAGAAAACTGACCATAAAAGTGATTTACTTAAAAATTATCAAAGGGTGCCAGTAACTGTGTACAGCATACATGTTATGTTGTTTTTTCCCCAACTTTATGGAATCATTTTGTTTTGTTGTTTTTGCCAAATAACTTTAGACATTTTTAAAATATTTTGATTGAACAAAATTGCTTTGTTGGCATTTATTTCTGATCATACTGTATATGAAAATGTGTAAATAAAATAAAGGGGTGCCAGTAATTCTGACCATGACTGTATTTAAATACAGTGGCCAAGTGGTTAATGCACTTGGTTTCAGTGTGGAAGGTTCCCGGTTCGAATCCCACCCCTACCACATTTCTTTATGTAATGTGGAGTTGCGTCAGGAAGGGCATCCGGTGTAAAATTTGTGCCAATTCAACATGCAGATCCACCTTGGATTTGCTGTGGTGACCCCGAGTACAAAACAAGGGATCAGCCGAAGGGACTTACTTTTACACTTACACAGTCAAAACAAAACGAGTTGTGCAGTTTTTAAAACTAGAAATTGGGCCAATTTAATCCCAGGAAATATGGAAATTGTACACTTACAAGTACAAGTTGAGATTTGGTTAAATTTATTTAATCAAATAAACTTTAAGTGTATTTGTGGTAAGGGGACTTCACATCCCCACAGATGTTTTTTGTTGTTGTTTTGTGGTCCTTGGTACACACATATGAATGTTGTTGTTTTGTGGTCCTTGGTACTGAACTCTGAATGTTGCTGTTTTGTGGGGCGTGATGCTCACTTCTCTATGTTGTTATTTTGTGATCCTTGGTACTCACATCTGATTGTTGTTGTTGTTTTTGTGGTCCTTGGTACTCACATCTGAATGTTGTTGTTGTTTTGTGGTTCTTTGAACTCACATCTGAATGTTGTTTTGTGGTCCTTGGTACTCACATCTGAATGTTGTTGTGTTGTGGCCCTTGGTGCTCACTTCTGAATGTTGTTGTTGTTTTGTGGTTCTTTGAACTCACATCTGAATGTTGTTTTGTGGTCCTTGGTACTCACATATGAATGTTGTTGTTTTGTGGTCCTTGGTACTGACCTCTGAATGTTGCTGTTTTGTGGGGCGTGATGCTCACTTCTGTATGTTGTTATTTTGTGATCCTTGGTACTCACATCTGATTGTTGTTGTTGTTTTTGTGGTCCTTGGTACTCACATCTGAATGTTGTTGTTTTGTGGCACTTTGTGCTCATTTCTGAATGCTGTTGTTTTGTGGTCCTTGGTACTCACATCTGAATGTTGTTGTTCTGTGGTCCTTGGTACTCACATCTGAATGTTTTTGTTGTTTTGTGGGTCTTGGAACTCACATCTCAATGTTTTTGTTGTTTTGTGGTCCTTGGTACTCACATCTGAATGTTGTTGTGTTGTGGCCCTTGGTGCTCACTTCTGAATGTTGTTGTTGTTTTGTGGTCCTTGGTATTCACTTCTGATTTTTTTTTTTTTTTTTTTTTTTGGTCCTTGGTACTCACATCTGAATGTTGTTGATTTGTGGCACTTTGTGCTCAATTCTGAATGTTGTTGTTGTTTTGTGGTCCTTGGTAGTCACATGTGAATGTTGTTGTTCTGTGGTCCTTGGTACTCACATCTGAATGTTTTTGTTGTTTTGTGGTTCTTGGAACTCACATCCGAATGTTGTTGATTTGTGGCCCTTGATGCTCACATGTGAATGTCGTTTTGTGGCCCTTGGTACTCACATTTGAATGTTGTTGTTGTTTTGTGGTCCTTGGTATTCACTTCTGATTGTTGTTTTGTGGTTCTTTGAACTCACATCTGAATGTTGTTGTTTTGTGGTCCTTGGTACTCACATCTGAATGTTATTGTGTTGTGGCCCTTGGTGCTCACTTCTGAATGTTGTTGTTGTTTTGTGGTCCTTGGTATTCACTTCTGATTTTTTATTTTTTTTTGGTCCTTGGTACTCACATCTGAATGTTGTTGATTTGTGGCACTTTGTGCTCAATTCTGAATGTTGTTGTTGTTTTGTGGTCCTTGGTAGTCACATGTGAATGTTGTTGTTCTGTGGTCCTTGGTACTCACATCTGAATGTTTTTGTTGTTTTGTGGTTCTTGGAACTCACATCTGAATGTTGTTGATTTGTGGCCCTTGATGCTCACATGTGAATGTCGTTGTTTTGTGGCCCTTGGTACTCACATTTGAATGTTGTTGTTGTTTTGTGGTCCTTGGTATTCACTTCTGATTGTTGTTGTTTTGTGGTTCTTTGAACTCACATCTGAATGTTGTTGTTTTGTGGTCCTTGGTACTCACATCTGAATGTTGTTGTTCTGTGGTCCTTTGTACAGACATCTGAATGTTGTTGTTTTGGGTCCCTTGGGAGTCACATCTGAATGTTGTTGTTTTGTGGTTCTTGGTACTCACATCTGAATGTTGCTGTTTTGTGGGGCGTGATGCTCACTTCTGAATGAGATGAGATGAGATATACTTTATTGATCTCACACTGGAGAAATGATGTTTACACTCCAGTTACCTCAGACAGCAATTAGTCCACAATTATTACTTGTTTACGGTAATAATGGCACACATCAGAATTAAAAACAGCACATACACATTTGACATTGTTGATGTGCACTGAGTTTGAAGAAGTCCCTTATCCGAATTGAGGCAAGTGTGTGAAGGCCACGCAGCAACCCTGAGATGCGCCGCCATCAGCTTGGGGGGAAGAACGTGGGCTGCAGCTAAAACTGCACCGCCCCTGCCAAAGGGGAAAGGAGTGACGTTAAGCAGGCGCCGGAAAGGGGAGTGTTGCTTGGCGGTGGGGGGATGGAGCATGCGTCAGTCCTGTGAAAAGCAGTTTATTGTCTTTGTGAGTTGAGATAATGAACAGCCAATGTTCCCCAGGCTGAAAAAAAATCCTCTGGAGGAGTTGTTGTTTTGTGGTCCTTGGTACTCACATCTGAATGTTGTTGTGTTGTGGCCCTTGGTACTCATATCTGAAAGTTGTTGTTGTTTTGTGGTTCTTGGTTCTCACATCTGAAAATTGTTGTTTTGTGGTCCTTGGTACTCACATCTGAATGTTGTTGTTTTGTGTCCCTTGGTAGTCACATCTGAATGTTGTTTTGTGGCCCTTGGTACTCACATCTGAATGTTTTTGTTTTGTGGTCCTTGATACTCACATCTGAATTTTTTTTGTGGTCCTTGGTACTCACATCTGAATGTTGTTTTGTGGTCCTTGGTACTCACATCTGAAAACTGTTGTCTTGTGGTCCTTGGTACTCACATCTGAATTTGGTTGTTGTTTTGTGGGCCTTGACGCTCACTTCTGAATGTTGTTGTTTTGTGGTCCTTGGTACTCACATCTGAATGTTGTTGTTGTTTTGTGTACCTTGGTATACACTTCTGATTGTTGTTGTTTTGTGGTCCTTGGTACTCACATGGAAATGTTGTTGTACTGTGGTCCTTGGTAATCACATCTGAATGTTTTTGTTGTACTGTGGTCCTTGGAAGTCACATCTCAATGTTTTTGTTGTTTTGTGGTCCTTGGTACTCACATCTAAAAGTTGTTTTGTGGCCCTTGGTGCTCACTTCTGAATGTTGTTGTTTTGTGGCCCTTGGCACTCATATCTGAAAGTTGTTGTTGTTTTGTGGTTCTTGGAACTCACATCTGAATGTTTTTGTTGTTTTGTGGTCCTTGGTACTCACATCTGAAAATTGTTGTTTTGTGGTCCTTCGTACTCACATCTGAATGTTGTTGTTTTGTGTCCCTTGGTACTCATATCTGAATGTTTTTGTTTTGTGGTCCTTGATACTCACATCTGAAAATTGTTGTTTTGTGTCCCTTGGGAGTCACATCTGAATGTTGTTGTTTTGTGGCCCTTGGTACTCACATCTGAATGTTTTTGTTTTGTGGTCCTTGATACTCACATCTGAATTTTCTTTTGTGGTCATTGGCACTCACATCTGATGTTTGTTGTTTTGTGGCCCTTGGTACTCACATCTGAATTTGGTTGTTGTTTTGTGGGCCTTGACACTCACTTCTGAATGTTATTGTTTTATGGTCCTTGGTACTCACTTCTGAATGTTGTTGTTTTATGGTCCTTGGTACTCACATCTGATTGTTGTTGTTGTGTGGACCTTGGTACTCACTTCTGATTGTTGGTGTTGTTTTGTAGTCCTTGTTACTCACTTCTGATTGTTGTTGTTTTGTGGTTCTTGGTACTCACATCTGAATGTTATGTTGTGGCCCTTGGTGCTCACTTCTGAATGTTGTTGTTTTGTGGCCCTTGGTACTCATATCTGCAAGTTGTTGTTGTTTTGTGGTTCTTGGAACTCACATCTGAATGTTTTTGTTGTTTTGTGGTCCTTGGTACTCACATCTGAAAACTGTTGTTTTGTGGTCCTTTGTACTCACATCTGAATGTTGTTTTGTGGTCCTTGGTACTCACATCTGAAAACTGTTGTTTTGTGGTCCTTTGTACTCACATCTGAATGTTGTTGTTTTGTGGTCCTTGATACTCACATGTGAATTTTTTTTTGTGGTCCTTGGTACTCACATCTGAATGTTGTTTTGTGGTCCTTGGTACTCACATCTGAAAATAGTTGTTTTGTGGTCCTTGGTACTCACATCTGAAAACTGTTGTCTTGTGGCCCTTGGTACTCACATCTGAATGCTGTTGTTTTGTGGACCTTGGTATACACTTCTGATTCTTGTTGTTTTGTCATCGTTGGTACTCACTTCTGATTGTTGTTGTTTTGTGGTCCTTGGTACTCACATGTGAATGTTGTTGTTCTGTGGTCCTTGGTAATCACATCTGAATGTTTTTGTTTTGTGATTCTTGGAACTCACATCTCAATGTTTTTGTTGTTTTGTGGTCCTTGGTACTCACATCTGAATGTTGTTGTGTTGTGGCCCTTGGTGCTCACTTCTGAATGTTGTTGTTTTGTGGCCCTTGGTGCTCATATCTGAAAGTTGTTGTTGTTTTGTGGTTCTTGGAACTCACATCTGAATGTTTTTGTTTTGTGGTCCTTGGTACTCACATCTGAAAATTGTTGTTTTGTGGTCCTTTGTACTCACATCTGAAAATTGTTGTTTTGTGTCCCTTGGGAGTCACATCTGAATGTTGTTGTTTTGTGGTCCTTGATACTCACATCTGAATGTTTTTGTTTTGTGGTCCTTGATACTCACATCTGAAATTTTTTTTTTTTTTTTTTTTGGTCCTTGGCACACATCTGAATTTGGTTGTTGTTTTGTGGGCCTTGACACTCACTTCTGAATGTTACTGTTTTATGGTCCTTGGTACTCACATCTGATTGTTGTTGTTTTGTGGTCCTTGGTACTCACATGTGAATGTTGTTGTTGTTTTGTGGTCCTTGGTACTCACATCTGAATGTTGTTATGTTGTGGCCCTTGGTGCTCACTTCTGAATGTTGTTTTGTGGCCCTTGGTACTCATATCTGCAAGTTGTTGTTGTTTTGTGGTTCTTGGAACTCACATCTGAATGTTTTTGTTGTTTTGTGGTCCTTTGTACTCACATCTGAAAATTGTTTTGTGGTCCTTTGTACTGAAGCAGCAGGACCTTCGTGGCCGGGACGACGGTGGGGATCGGACCCACGCGGCTCGCACAAAAGACCGTTCCTGTACCAGGTCAGCCAAAGGGGAACTCCCCATTAGCCAAGCTAGCTGGAACGTCTTTTCAATTGGGACCCAGGACTTTCATCCCGCTACAGTACTCACATCTGAATGTTGTTGTTTTGTGGTCCTTGATACTCACATCTGAATGTTGTTTTGTGGTCCTTGGTACTCACATCTGAAAATTGTTGTTTTGTGGTCCTTGGTACTCACATCTGAAAACTGTTGTCTTGTGGCCCTTGGTACTCACATCTGAATGTTGTTGTTTTGTGTCCCTTCGTACTCACATCTGAATTTTTTTTTCGTGGTCCTTGGTACTCACATGTGAATGTTGTTTTTGTTTTGTGGTCCTTGGTACTCACATCTGAATGGTGTTGTTTTTGGGCCCTTGGTACTCGCATCTGAATGTTGTTTTGTGGCCCTTGGTGCTGTTACACCCCTGGCTCGATAAGGGAGTAACAGAAGAGGGGAGACGACACATGGACCAAGTTTAACAATATTTATTTCAACAAAATAACGTGTACGTGTGAGTCAGTATGTGTGCAAGTGTCGCAGTGTGTGTGGTGTGTGAAAGTGTAAATTAATCAAATAAACAGAAAAGCATAAAAGTCCATGGCTGGCTTCAGCAGGGCTCCAAAACTCCAAGCCCTGTGTGCGTGGTGGAGACAGAAGGAGTGCTCTCACACACACCTGCACTCAGGTTTTAATGATGCTGCAATCAGACAGAGGTGGAGCCACAGCCAGACAAGAAGGGAGGAAGTGAAGCAGGAGCACCTGGGCAGAAAGCAGAGGCAGGAGCAGCCACAAAGACAAACAAGCCCTCCCCAACCTCCAAACCGAACAACACGGGCCAGGGCTGTGACAGTGCTCACTTCTGAATGTTGTTTTGTGGCCCTTGATACTCACATCTGAATGCTGCTGTTTTATGGTCCTTGGTACTCACATCTGAATGTTGTTATGTTGTGGCCCTTGGTGCTCACTTCTGAATGTTGTTTTGTGGCCCTTGGTACTCATATCTGCAAGTTGTTGTTGTTTTGTGGTTCTTGGAACTCACATCTGAATGTTTTTGTTGTTTTGTGGTCCTTTGTACTCACATCTGAAAATTGTTTTGTGGTCCTTTGTACTGAAGCAGCAGGACCTTCGTGGCCGGGACGACGGTGGGGATCGGACCCACGCGGCTCGCACAAAAGACCGTTCCTGTACCAGGTCAGCCAAAGGGGAACTCCCCATTAGCCAAGCTAGCTGGAACGTCTTTTCAATTGGGACCCAGGACTTTCATCCCGCTACAGTACTCACATCTGAATGTTGTTGTTTTGTGGTCCTTGATACTCACATCTGAATGTTGTTTTGTGGTCCTTGGTACTCACATCTGAAAATTGTTGTTTTGTGGTCCTTGGTACTCACATCTGAAAACTGTTGTCTTGTGGCCCTTGGTACTCACATCTGAATGTTGTTGTTTTGTGTCCCTTGGTACTCGCATCTGAATGTTGTTTTGTGGCCCTTGGTGCTGTTACACCCCTGGCTCGATAAGGGAGTAACAGAAGAGGGGAGACGACACATGGACCAAGTTTAACAATATTTATTTAAACAAAATAACGTGTACGTGTGAGTCAGTATGTGTGCAAGTGTTGCAGTGTGTGTGGTGTGTGAAAGTGTAAATTAATCAAATAAACAGAAAAGCATAAAAGTCCATGGCTGGCTTCAGCAGGGCTCCAAAACTCCAAGCCCTGTGTGCGTGGTGGAGACAGAAGGAGTGCTCTCACACACACCTGCACTCAGGTTTTAATGATGCTGCAATCAGACAGAGGTGGAGCCACAGCCAGACAAGAAGGGAGGAAGTGAAGCAGGAGCACCTGGGCAGAAAGCAGAGGCAGGAGCAGCCACAAAGACAAACAAGCCCTCCCCAACCTCCAAACAGAACAACACGGGCCAGGGCTGTGACAGTGCTCACTTCTGAATGTTGTTTTGTGGCCCTTGGTACTCACATCTGAATGCTGTTGTTTTGTGGCCCTTGATACTCACATATGAATGCTGCTGTTTTATGGTCCTTGATACTCACATCTGAATGTTGTTGTTTTATGGTCCTTGATACTCACATCTGAATGTTGTTGTTTTATGGTCCTTGATACTCACATCTGAATGCTGTTGTTTTGTGGCCCTTGATACTCACATCTGAATGCTGTTGTTTTATGGTCCTTGATACTCACAGCTGAATGCTGTTGTTTTATGGCCCTTGATACTCACAACTGAATGCTGTTGTTTTGTGGTCCTTGGTACTCACATCTGAATGCTGTTGTTTTGTGGCCCTTGATACTCACATCTGAATGTTGTTGTTTTATGGACCTTGATACTCACATCTGAATGCTGTTGTTTTGTGGCCCTTGATACTCACATCTGAATGCTGTTGTTTTGTGGCCCTTGATACTCACATCTGAATGTTGTTGTTTTGTGGCCCTTGGTACTCACATCTGAATGCTGCTGTTTTATGGTCCTTGATACTCACATCTGAATGTTGTTGTTTTATGGTCCTTGATACTCACATCTGAATGTTGTTGTTTTATGGTCCTTGATACTCACATCTGAATGCTGTTGTTTTGTGGTCCTTGATACTCACATCAGAATGTTGTTTTATGGTCCTTGATACTCACATCTGAATGCTGTTGTTTTGTGGCCCTTGATACTCACATCTGAATGCTGTTGTTTTGTGGCCCTTGGTACTCACATCTGAATGTTGTTGTTTTATGGTCCTTGATACTCACATCTGAATGTTGTTGTTTTATGGTCCTTGATACTCACATCTGAATGCTGTTGTTTTGTGGCCCTTGGTACTCACATCTGAATGTTGTTGTTTTATGGTCCTTGATACTCACATCTGAATGTTGTTGTTTTATGGTCCTTGATACTCACATCTGAATGCTGTTGTTTTGTGGTCCTTGATACTCACATCGGAATGTTGTTGTTTTGTGGCCCTTCATACTCACATCTGAATGCTGTTGTTTTGTGGCCCTTCATACTCACATCTGAATGCTGTTGTTTTGTGGCCCTTGATACTCACATCTGAATGTTGTTGTTTTATGGTCCTTGATACTCACATCTGAATGTTGTTGTTTTGTGGTTCTTGGTACTCACATCTGAATGCTGTTGTTTTGAGGCTCTTGATACTCACATCTGAATGTTGTTGTTTTATGGTCCTTGATACTCACATCTGAATGTTGTTGTTTTGTGGCCCTTGATACTCACATCTGAATGTTGTTGTTTTGTGGTCCTTGGTACTCACATCTGAATGCTGTTGTTTTGTGGCCCTTGATACTCACATCTGAATGTTGTTGTTTTATGGTCCTTGATACTCACATCTGAATGTTGTTGTTTTGTGGCCCTTGATACTCACATCTGAATGTTGTTGTTTTGTGGCCCTTGGTACTCACATCTGAATGCTGCTGTTTTATGGTCCTTGATACTCACATCTGAATGTTGTTGTTTTATGGTCCTTGATACTCACATCTGAATGCTGTTGTTTTGTGGCCCTTGATGCTCACATCTGAATGTTGTTGTTTTATGGTCCTTGATACTCACATCTGAATGTTGTTGTTTTGTGGTCCTTGGTGCTCATATCTGAAAGTTGTTGTTTTGTGGTTCTTGGTGCTCATATCTGAAAGTTGTTGTTGTTTTGTGGCTCTTGGAACTCACATCTGAATGTTGTTGTTTTATGGTCCTTGGTACTCACATCTGAAAATTGTTGTTTTGTGGTCCTTTGTACTCACATCTGAATGTTGTTGTTTTGTGGTCCTTGATACTCACATCTGAATGCTGTTGTTTTGTGGCCCTTGATACTCACATCTGAATGTTGTTGTTTTATGGTCCTTGATACTCACATCTGAATGTTGTTTTGTGGTCCTTGATACTCACATCTGAATGTTGTTTTGTGGCCCTTGATACTCACATCTGAATGCTGTTGTTTTGTGGCCCTTGATACTCACATCTGAATGTTGTTGTTTTGTGGTCCTTGATACTCACATCTGAATGCTGTTGTTTTGTGGCCCTTGATACTCACATCTGAATGTTGTTGTTTTATGGTCCTTGATACTCACATCTGAATGCTGTTGTTTTGTGGCCCTTGATACTCACATCTGAATGCTGTTGTTTTGTGGCCCTTGATACTCACATCTGAATGCTGTTGTTTTGTGGCCCTTGATACTCACATCTGAATGTTGTTGTTTTGTGGTCCTTGATACTCATATCTGAATGTTGTTGTTTTGTGGCCCTTGATACTCACATCTGAATGCTGTTGTTTTGTGGCCCTTGATACTCACATCTGAATGTTGTTGTTTTGTGGTCCTTGATACTCACATCTGAATGCTGTTGTTTTGTGGCCCTTGATACTCACGTCTGAATGTTGTTGTTTTGTGGTCCTTGATACTCACATCTGAATGCTGTTGTTTTGTGGCCCTTGATACTCACATCTGAATGTTGTTGTTTTATGGTCCTTGATACTCACATCTGAATGTTGTTGTTTTATGGTCCTTGATACTCACATCTGAATGTTGTTGTTTTGTGGTCCTTGATACTCACATCTGAATGCTGTTGTCTTGTGGCCCTTGGTACTCACATCTGAATTTTTTTTCGTGGTCCTTGGTACTCACATCTGAATGTTAGGGTTGCCAAATCTCACACATCTGATGTGACACTCATGCTGAAAGCATGAGTGTCACGCACTCACGCTCAAGTAAGAAATGTCACACCAAAATAAAAATATCTCCTGTTTTTTTCTGTTGATGACTAGATTAGACCAGACCACAACACATTGCTTCTTAATGAAAAGAGAGGATTAAGATGCACACCCAAAACAGCTGTTAACATCTGTTCACAGTGTTCTGACTGCAGTATTCTGTGATCACTGATTCGCTGAGCACCTGTGACCTGATATGTTGGCTGCTTTGTGAAGACTTAGAAATCGAGCAAAGCTTCAGAGCTTATTTTTCTGATCGAGTCAGCCATTGAAGTGGCATTAAAAGTTTTGGATAACAAGGTAAGCCCATCAAAATCCTAACTTTGGGTCCCTTGCCACTACAGACAAAGCCTCATCAGACTAATTGTGTGTTGAGACAGTCGGCTACAGGCTTCAAATAGTTGCATACTGGGTAATTTAAACGACATATGATATGACACGTTATTTAATGTCCTGGTTAGCAAGTATGGGTTGCTGCGAACTTTACACAGAGCACCCTCTGGTGGCCACTTCTGGCCAATGTAAACATCGCTAACCTCAAGACAAAATACATGTAATTTGGGCACTTTTCAAAGGGGACAGCCTCGTCAATAAAGTCAATTTAATCAATCAATCAATCAATCAATTTTTTTTTATATAGCGCCAAATCACAACAAACAGTTGCCCCAAGGCGCCTTATATTGTAAGGCAAGGCCATACAATAATTATGTAAAACCCCAACGGTCAAAACGACCCCCTGTGAGCAAGCACTTGGCTACAGTGGGAAGGAAAAACTCCCTTTTAACAGGAAGAAACCTCCAGCAGAACCAGGCTCAGGGAGGGGCAGTCTTCTGCTGGGACTGGTTGGGGCTGAGGGAGAGAACCAGGAAAAAGACATGCTGTGGAGGGGAGCAGAGATCGATCACTAATGATTAAATGCAGAGTGGTGCATACAGAGCAAAAAGAGAAAGAAACAGTGCATCATGGGAACCCCCCAGCAGTCTACGTCTATAGCAGCATAACTAAGGGATGGTTCAGGGTCACCTGATCCAGCCCTAACTATAAGCTTTAGCAAAAAGGAAAGTTTTAAGCCTAATCTTAAAAGTAGAGAGGGTGTCTGTCTCCCTGATCTGAATTGGGAGCTGGTTCCACAGGAGAGGAGCCTGAAAGCTGAAGGCTCTGCCTCCCATTCTACTCTTACAAACCCTAGGAACTACAAGTAAGCCTGCAGTCTGAGAGCGAAGCGCTCTATTGGGGTGATATGGTACTACGAGGTTCCTAAGATAAGATGGGACCTGATTATTCAAAATCTTATAAGTAAGAAGAAGAATTTTAAATTCTATTCTAGAATTAACAGGAAGCCAATGAAGAGAGGCCAATATGGGTGAGATATGCTCTCTCCTTCTAGTCCCCGTTAGTACTCTAGCTGCAGCATTTTGAATTAACTGAAGGCTTTTTAGGGAACTTTTAGGACAACCTGATAATAATGAATTACAATAGTCCAGCCTAGAGGAAATAAATGCATGAATTAGTTTTTCAGCATCACTCTGAGACAAGACCTTTCTAATTTTAGAGATATTGCGTAAATGCAAAAAAGCAGTCCTACATATTTGTTTAATATGCGCTTTGAATGACATATCCTGATCAGAAATGATTCCAAGATTTCTCACAGTATTACTAGAGGTCAGGGTAATGCCATCCAGAGTAAGGATCTGGTTAGACAC
Organism: Thalassophryne amazonica; assembly: GCF_902500255.1. Lineage (NCBI taxonomy): Eukaryota > Metazoa > Chordata > Actinopteri > Batrachoidiformes > Batrachoididae > Thalassophryne > Thalassophryne amazonica. The sequence goes on along the minus strand of NC_047105.1, from coordinate 73,617,807 downwards.
CATGTTTCTAAGATTTGTGGGGCCAAGTACAATAACTTCAGTTTTATCTGAGTTTAAAAGCAGGAAATTAGAGGTCATCCATGTCTTTATGTCTGTAAGACAATCCTGCAGTTTAGCTAATTGGTGTGTGTCCTCTGGCTTCATGGATAGATAAAGCTGGGTATCATCTGCGTAACAATGAAAATTTAAGCAATACCGTCTAATAATACTGCCTAAGGGAAGCATGTATAAAGTGAATACAATTGGTCCTAGCACAGAACCTTGTGGAACTCCATAATTAACTTTAGTCTGTGAAGAAGATTCCCCATTTACATGAACAAATTGTAATCTATTAGACAAATATGATTCAAACCACCGCAGCGCAGTGCCTTTAATACCTACGGCATGCTCTAATCTCTGTAATAAAATTTTATGGTCAACAGTATCAAAAGCAGCACTGAGGTCTAACAGAACAAGCACAGAGATGAGTCCACTGTCCGAGGCCATACGAAGATCATTTGTAACCTTCACTAATGCTGTTTCTGTACTATGATGAATTCTAAAACCTGACTGAAACTCTTCAAATAGGCCATTCCTCTGCAGATGATCAGTTAGCTGTTTTACAACTACCCTTTCAAGAATTTTTGAGAGAAAAGGAAGGTTGGAGATTGGCCTATAATTAGCTAAGATAGCTGGGTCAAGTGATGGCTTTTTAAGTAATGGTTTAATTACTGCCACCTTAAAAGCCTGTGGTACATAGCCAACTAACAAAGATAGATTGATCATATTTAAGATCGAAGCATTAAATAATGGTAGGGCTTCCTTGAGCAGCCTGGTAGGAATGGGGTCTAATAAACATGTTGATGGTTTGGATGAAGTAACTAATGAAAATAACTCAGACAGAACAATTGGAGAGAAAAAGTCTAACCAAATACCGGCATCACTGAAAGCAGCCAAAGATAACGATACGTCTTTGGGATGGTTATGAGTAATTTTTTCTCTAATAGTTAAAATTTTGTTAGCAAAGAAAGTCATGAAGTCATTACTAGTTAAAGTTAATGGAATACTCAGCTCAATAGAGCTCTGACTCTTTGTCAGCCTGGCTACAGTGCTGAAAAGAAACCTGGGGTTGTTCTTATTTTCTTCAATTAGTGATGAGTAGAAAGATGTCCTAGCTTTACGGAGGGCTTTTTTATAGAGCAACAGACTCTTTTTCCAGGCTAAGTGAAGATCTTCTAAATTAGTGAGACGCCATTTCCTCTCCAACTTACGGGTTATCTGCTTTAAGCTACAAGTTTGTGAGTTATACCACGGAGTCAGGCACTTCTGATTTAAAGCTCTCTTTTCAGAGGAGCTACAGCATCCAAAGTTGTCTTCAATGAGGATGTAAAACTATTGACGAGATACTCTATCTCACTTACAGAGTTTAGCTAGCTACTGTGCACTGTGTTATATGGCATTAGAGGACATAAAGAAGGAATCATATCCTTAAACCTAGTTACAGTGCTTTCTGAAAGACTTCTAGTGTAATGAAACTTATTCCCCACTGCTGGGTAGTCCATCAGAGTAAATGTAAATGTTATTAAGAAATGATCAGACAGAAGGGAGTTTTCAGGGAATACTGTTAAGTCTTCTATTTCCATACCATAAGTCAGAACAAGATCTAAGATATGATTAAAGTGGTGGGTGGACTCATTTACATTTTGAGCAAAGCCAATAGAGTCTAATAATAGATTAAATGCAGTGTTGAGGCTGTCATTCTCAGCATCTGTGTGGATGTTAAAATCGCCCACTATAATTATCTTATCTGAGCTAAGCACTAAGTCAGACAAAAGGTCTGAAAATTCACAGAGAAACTCACAGTAACGACCAGGTGGACGATAGATAATAACAAATAAAACTGGTTTTTGGGACTTCCAATTTGGATGGACAAGACTAAGAGTCAAGCTTTCAAATGAATTAAAGCTCTGTCTGGGTTTTTGATTAATTAATAAGCTGGAATGGAAGATTGCTGCTAATCCTCTGCCCCGGCCCGTGCTACGAGCATTCTGACAGTTAGTGTGACTCGGGGGTGTTGACTCATTTAAACTAACATATTCATCCTGCTGTAACCAGGTTTCTGTAAGGCAGAATAAATCAATATGTTGATCAATTATTATATCATTTACTAACAGGGACTTAGAAGAGAGAGACCTAATGTTTAATAGACCACATTTAACTGTTTTAGTCTGTGGTGCAGTTGAAGGTGCTATATTATTTTTTCTTTTTGAATTTTTATGCTTAAATAGATTTTTGCTGGTTATTGGTGGTCTGGGAGCAGACACCGTCTCTACGGGGATGGGGTAATGAGGGGATGGCAGGGGGAGAGAAGCTGCAGAGAGGTGTGTAAGACTACAACTCTGCTTCCTGGTCCCAACCCTGGATAGTCACGGTTTGGAGGATTTAAGAAAATTGGCCAGATTTCTAGAAATGAGAGCTGCTCCATCCAAAGTGGGATGGATGCCGTCTCTCCTAACAAGACCAGGTTTTCCCCAGAAGCTTTGCCAATTATCTATGAAGCCCACCTCATTTTTTGGACACCACTCAGACAGCCAGCAATTCAAGGAGAACATGCGGCTAAACATGTCACTCCCGGTCCGATTGGGGAGGGGCCCAGAGAAAACTACAGAGACCGACATTGTTTTTGCAAAGTTACACACCGATTTAATGTTAATTTTAGTGACCTCCGATTGGCGTAACCGGGTGTCATTACTGCTGACGTGAATTACAATCTTACCAAATTTACGCTTAGCCTTAGCCAGCAGTTTCAAATTTCCTTCAATGTCGCCCGCTCTGGCCCCCGGAAGACAATTGACTATGGTTGCTGGTGTCGCTAACTTCACATTTCTCAAAACAGAGTCGCCAATAACCAGAGTTTGATCCTCGGCGGGTGTGTCGTCGAGTGGGAAAAAACGGTTAGAAATGTGAACGGGTTGGCGGTGTACACGGGGCTTCTGTTTAAACTGCGCTTCCTCCTCACAGTCACCCAGTCGGCCTGCTTTCCCGGCTGCTCGGGATCTGCCAGAGGGGAACTAACGGCGGCTAAGCTACCTTGGTTCGCACCGACTACAGGGGCCTGGCTAGCTGTAGAATTTTCCACGGTGCGGAGCCGAGTCTCCAATTCGCCCAGCCTGGCCTCCAAAGCTACGAATAAGCTACACTTATTACAAGTACCGTTACTGCTAAAGGAGGCCGAGGAATAACTAAACATTTCACACCCAGAGCAGAAAAGTGCGGGAGAGACAGGAGAAGCCGCCATGCTAAATCGGCTAAGAGCTAGTAGCTGCGCTAAGCTAGCGGATTCCTAAAAACACGCAAAGTGAATAATGTGTAAATAATTTAGAGGTGATTCAGCAGAAGGAGTGCTTTAGTTAAGGCACGTGAAGATTACACTGGGAAACAAATCGTAATCTAGATAACTAGATCAATCTAACTGCGCAGATTAAACAGCTAACAGATACAGAAAAACACCGCTGTGCTCCGGAACAGGAAGTGATACAATACCGCAGTGAGAGCCAACCACCAGTAGAGGTACGATGGTTCATTTCAGGTCAGCTTGGTATATAAATCTCATGGTTTCAGGCAGTAAGAACTATCAGCTGGCTGTTAGAAGCAAGTTAGAGACAAAACAAAACCAGCTGATTTCAACAGACAATCAATGCAGCCTGAAATTGTTTTCATCGTGCGGCCAGTCGCAGAAGTTCGAATTCTTGCCTTCGAATTGGCCACTTCGCTGGAAGTGATATGGCTCCGCAGCAACCCATTAATGATTGTAAGTCTGTCTGTGCGCATGCTCTGAAAACATGTGGTTGCTGATGTATTTTATTGGTAATTATACTGACGGAGAAAGTGAAGCGTTTGAACCACTGAATCAGTATGAAGCAATTGTGTTGAAATGGTTCAGTGTTTGAAGCTATTAAATATACGTGTTCCGCATGATCTGCAACCTCCCCTGGTTATGCTTGAGCAGGCCAGAATCCCAGGCTACACTGGCATAGTCCATGTGACACTGTATCAAGGCTGATCACACAAGTTTTTTCATATGCAGATCCAAAGCTTTGGCCTATCTGTATAAGAACTTTAATTTTGCATTTGACTTGCTGATCACTTTGTCAGCTTTAAGATCACCAGATAAGGTCTGATCTGAGGCAAAACCAATATATTTTACACAGGATTTACTCATCATTTTATTTTACCAGCATTGTCATTCCCTAGGGTGAAACAGTCAGGTGTTTAAAGACATTAATAATATACTTGTGTTGTAATGTGATTGTGCCATCATAAAATACTATATGTAATAGAGATACAAATTGTGAAATGTTTGTTCAACTATGGACTGTTATGACTACATTGTACAAAATGAAGGAGATTTGGGGGCTTCAAAGGTTTTTATTTAAAACAAGATCATTTCAGCTGTGTCTGTTCCTCTTCTCTCCAGTTTTGCAGAAGACACACAGGAACAGAAACTGCTGGCATATGAAGATAGATTTCACTGCAGAAAATGGTTCTGGGGAGCATTAGCATGACTAAAACACTTCAGCTTTTGGGGGACAAAGCTCCCCCAATCCCCCATCAGGGCCCTCTTCTCCCCCAGCCATTTTAAGCATTTTTCATTATTTGCCTCTTACATGCCGGTAGCTGAGCTTCCTGAAATATTTTGGAATCATGGACTCATGGAATCATGGAGAGGAGGAGAATCAAACACAGTTTCCCTTCTATTATTATTTTTTATTAGTAAAGGAGGACTGTTTTTTTTAAAAATTAGGGTTAGGCTGACAAAAATGTTTCAGTGCGCAGTCTCACTCCAGCCAAGATCCCAAAGTTGGCAACCCTGGAGGATTACATATCCAAACAAACAATTTTCTAAACTGGACTTTCAATCAAAGCAGGAGGTAATAATTAAAGGAAGACCAACAGTGGAGCTAAAAGGTTTGCTTCAGACTGTGGGACAGAAGACCCGCTCTTCTCAAATGGGACACTCTTCTCGCTCTTCTCGTGGGACACACGAAAAATCTGGCTGTGTGGATGTCCAGCAAGTAACCACCTTTTTCTGGGCTTCTTTTTTCAGCTTGTGACAAATCTGGATGGATATTGTGACCTGAGCACTTTGCAAAGAAGTCTCATCAAACACAAACAGTCAGCCACTCACATTCAAAGCCAGAAAAGGCACAAAACATAGAGTCGGACAAGAAGTGATGAAGGACGACTTTCTTCCCTGGCAGTGATCTCCACTGAAACAGAGGAATTTTAAAAGTGAAGGAAGATAAGGTAAACTTCTACAAACAATTCATCAATGCTTTTGTTCAGAAGGAGCGGCACATGGACTTGATTTATAAGTAAAGGTAAGACCATAATCACGTTTGTAGAGAATGATGATATGAAATTTTAAACATAACCCGTTAACTGCTGCCAATCAAATGGTGAATAACCTACTCTGTGGACTTCATATGCTTGTAAATCTGATGTCAGGGCGGGCGGCTGCCAGGCGCCTGAAGCAGCTGGCCCCACAATGCAGACTCCCAGACTATGCTTTGGTGTAAGAGAAATCATGGTCTTTATTCCGGGCTCTGGTTCGATACACGTGATCAAGAAACAGAGCAGGAAGAGCATCAGGAAGGGCATCCACCAAAAGACCTGTGCCAATTTGAAATGCAGGTCCACCTGGGATTTGCTGTGGCGACCCCGAATGCAAACCCGAACCACCAGTTGAATAACTTGCTGTTAGAACAATTCCCTCTTATTAACAAATCAGGATTCAGTATAATCTTTTAACAGTGCTTTATTCTTGCAGCACAATGGTGTGACACATGGATTGCAACAATGGTGCAATTACAGTGTCGCTCAGAGGGTGATCGATCCTCTGAGACAACAGTCACTGGTTGCAGAAGGACACAGGCAAAGTCTCTTCTGATTGGTCCCAGGAGTGGTGTGGGTTATGCTGTTGTCAGACAGCCTGTTTTCTTCTACTGCTGTTATGGTCAGGGGCATCTGCAAAACATCTTGTGCATGTCCGACTACTCAGGGTGTACTGCGACTCGCCCCGAATGATTGGTGCACACGTTGTGCGCATTAAAACCTCAAACGCGGTACAAATGTTGGTGGAACACATCAGGATTACGCAGACAACTGTCAAAATGAAGTGAGAATATGACGGCCCCTTCACACAACACAGCTGAGGCAGAATGGGGCACGAAGGCAGAGTCAAATGGCACTCGTGGGAAATTGGAGCCGCACTCTAACACCTCGTACAGCAGTCGCCACATTCATTTGAGCGTGGCGCATGCACTCTATATATGCATGCCACTGCCGGAAACCCATTTGAACGGCAGGCAAGATCGCACTGCCATTTGATCGTGTTCTCAGCATTCACAAGGCATGTCATACACAGGTTGGACATATCATTCCGCAGCTGAGGAACTGTATGAAATCATCGCCATGACAAACTGCAGCCGAATGTCACGATCGAGGCAGCCTTCACATCAGCGGCCAAAAGTCATTGAATCCTGGATGAATCGCCATTCGACCCACTCTTGGCCAGAGTCTGCTGGAGTCCAGGTAGCACCCACAAACATCCAACACCACTCACGGGGCACTTAGAAAAGGCGGGGCCATTCACAAATGCCCGCACGAAAATAGAGAGCAGGCGACGACTTTCGAGCTGGATCTGTGAATGGCCACACATTTTCTTGGTGCCCCACAAGTATGTTATCAAGCAACACAAATGGTGCAATTGGCATGGGAGTGTGCGTGTGTCCTCCCCACACACAAACGGCATGTGATTGTGCAGCGTGCACCCACGCCTACACAGATGGCATGTGAGTGTGTGACCCCCCCCACCCCCCTCACCAGCAGCCTATAGCTGAGGTCCGGCTGAGGTTGCAGACCATGGGTGCAGTGCAGTGTGATCATGGTCAGCAAAGCACACAGCTGGATGGCTGTCAAATCCATAATGGCACAGCTGAACAGCTGACAGATATGGAACACCATGGCATCGCACACTCACACCACCTCAGCAGAAATGCAAATAAAAATCCTGTGTCTCAGCCTAGGGGCGTAGGCAGAAATCATAAAATGGGTGGGCTCAGAAAAAATCAGAGGGGCCCAACCTTTGGGGTTGTAGGTAAGGTGTAGGTATTATAATACACCGTTTGAAAAAGTATGTCTCGTTTGGACATGGCAAGCAACATTATCACTTAGCCTACAGCACTGGCAAAGTGAGCACACAGACGCGACACGTCAGACACAAGTACTCTTCATGGATAATACAAACTGCAGTGCAGCGCCACACACACACACATTCAGTGCAAGTCTGGTAGCCTACTTGACTCGGCCTAAACCCAAAACGTCAATAGGTATTTAAATAAGGCATTGTTTCAAAAATGAATTCCAAATTTAATGATGAACACATCTCAGCCAACTGCACAGACGCTGTGTGCACAGTTACACAGATGCAAAGTGTCAGACACAAGCACTCCATGGACAATGCAAGCAGCAACGCAACTCTTAGTCATGTAAAGTCCTTTAAAAAAAAAATTCTAAATATATCCGCAACATGAAAACAGGTTGGCTCGGAGGACAAATTATGAAATTGATAAACAATAGAAACGATGGCTCGGCGGCCAAATTAAAAACCAGCAGAACGGACACCAAAATGATTTGTGGCAGTTGCAATATAATATTAACAATTAGGCCTATTTAGAAGAAAAAGTAATTAATGATCTCACACTTACATTTGATGAATCCTTTTAATGCTACAGCAGGAGACGATGGGTTTTTGTTGAACTCTCTTATCACGTCATCATAGTCCAACGATTCGGTCAGTTCTCTTTCAAGGGAAAGTACGGAGTGCATTCAGTCTGTGAGTCAACATGGATGTTCTGGTGGACGTTTTTATCCGATTAATAGTAGAAAACAGCCGTTCGACAGTGCATGTTGTTATTGGCATTGTGATGAGGGCCAGCAGAAGACGATTTATTTGAGGAAAAATGTGGTCCCTCGTTTATCGCAGGAGTTACGTTAAAAAATAACCCGCGATAAACAAAATCCGCGAAGTAGTCAGCGTAAGTTTTTACAATTATTATAGATGTTTTAAGGCTGTAAAACCCCTCACTACACACTTTTCTCAAACAGGCATTAACATTTTCTCTCTTTTCTCTCTTGTGTAAACACTTACTTTTTTTTTCTGTGCGAGAAGATTATAAACAGACACACGCAGAACACAATGCGCAGCTCTCCCTTCACTCACTGCCTCCAGAGGTACGGATGCGGGACCCGCAACGAATCCAAGTCCTCTCTCGGTGGCCACGGAGCTCTGTGGCTGCGATCAGCATCCGGATCAAAACAGCGAGCGTAGTCTCTGGACCTGTTGCCAGATTTGGCGCAATTCCGCACAGCAGACAGGAGGGCGGCGGTGTGATTGGCCTGCTGCGGCGTTTACTGAGCCCGCAGAAAGCGCATCGGAAGCAGTGAGAGCAATCACGTTGATGCCGACCGGTGCCGCGAGCGGCCCGCCTGATAAGGAGGCAGAACACAATGCGCCGTTTAAAAAATCACAGGCTGTGTCTCTGTTATTTTCAGTGGGAGCTGCTGTGAGATACAATCGCTTCCTGTTCATGTCGTTCTAGGGGAAAGTGAAGTTTGCTCTTTAACATCTTGATTATTGTTCTTTCTCTTAAGATAATTAGTCTGATAATGGTTTTTAAAGTTATCTAAAAAGATAATCTGATAATGAAAACATTATCTTAGATAATTATCAGTTATCGGAACTGTGCCCACCACTGGTTTCAACCACCGCAGAACCTGAGTTTGCATGGAAATCTAGCGGAAAATTGGAGAAACTGGCTACAACGCTTCAAACTTTTCTGTATTGCTAGCGGCATAGCCGAAAAGTCAGAGAAGGTACAGTGTGTGACATTTCTTCACGTCGCAGGAGATGGGGCAATAAAAGTATGCAACAGCTTCCATTTTACTGAAGATGAACGAGACAAAATTGCTGTGCTAAAGAAGACGTTTCAAGATTATTGTGAACCAATAAAAAACTCACCTTATATACGGCACAAGATTCCAGAAACCTGCAGAAAGCATCGATGTGTATGTCACGGATTTGAAAAACAAAGCAAAAAACTGTTAGTTTGGAAATCTACACGATTCTCTGGTACGTGATAGAATAGTATGCGGCATAATAAATGATGACGTGAGAGGCAGACTGCTAAGGGAAGCAGATCTGACACTCGATAAGGCTATTGATATATGTCGTGCCAGTGAAATCACAACCAGCCAGGTTAAAGCGCTCACAGAAGTAGAAGTAAATAAACTGAGAACTGTCAGGGCAAAAGAGACATAAAGTACAGCTAAAACAGGAAAATCTGAGCCTAAGGAGACAAGTTGCAACAGATGTGGACTAAAACATGGAAAAAACTGCCCAGCGTTTGGTCAAACGTGCAATGTATGCCGTAAGAAGAATCATTATGCCAAGATGTGCAGATCCCAGGTACTGCGGAGACAGTACTGTAGAAAGAAATTCCATGCCGTTGAACAAAGTGAAAGTGAAGATGAAATGTTTCTAGGCACGGCTGAAGTGGAGAAAAACAAACACGTTGCTGAAATGGAAACAACAGAGACTAAGAGCAGACAAGAAATATGGACTGAACAGTTCAAAATAAACGATAAGGTTTTGACGTTCAAGCTGGACACGGGTGCAGAGTGTAATGCAATGTCAATCAAAATGCTGCACACAGTCGGATTCAATGGAAAACTCAAAGCGAGTAAAACAAAGCTCGTTCCCTTCTTTGGGCACAAGGTGGCAGCATTGTGTAAGGCTACACTTGTTTGTGAGCGTAAAGGCCAAAAGCACAGGATTGAGTTTGAACTCACTGAAGATGATGTTACAGCTATCCTAGGAGGGGTACCTGCTTAAAACTAGGTTTAGTCAAAAGACTTTATGAAGTGACAAAAGAGGATGACATTCTAAAAGACTATAAGGATCTGTTTGGACTGGGTTGCGTACCAGGTCTGCACCACATTCAGATAGACCACCTGGTCACACCAATGGTACATGCCCCCAGGAAGATTCCAGTTGCACTAAGAGACAGAGTAGTGCAGGAACTACACTGCATGGAGAGTATGGAAGTTATAACAAGGCAGACAGAGCCAACAGAGTGGCTCAACAGTATGGTTACCGTGGTAACACCAAAGAAAATAGCATCTGCATGGACCCAAATGACTTGAATCAAGCAATAAAATGTGAACATTACCCATTACTCACAGTTGAAGAAGTGCTTTCCGGTATGCCAAATGCCAGATATTTTTCAGTGCTAGACGCTAATTAAGGATTTTGGCAGATCCAACTGGATCGATTTCTGAGGCTATCCGAGAGAGCCGTCTGAGGCAATCCGAGAGAGCCACTACTGTTCCATCCAGTACCAAACAGGCCGTGGGACAATGAATCTGAGTTTTTACTTTTTGTGGACTACTTTTCAAGGTATCACCAATGGACAGGCCGAAAGAACTGTACAGACTGTTAAAAATCTCCTGAAGAAAGCCAAATGCAGCAAAGGTGATGCCTATATTTCATTGTTAGAGTACAGAACTACACCCCTGGAGAATGTAGTAGGTCTTTCACCTGCACAGTTGCTCATGGGACGAAGGCTCAAAACTAAACTGCCTACGTCCACAACACTGCTCACACCATCAGGATCGGACAAGGTTCATCAGCAGCTGAAAGAAAAGCAGGAGAAACAGAAACTGTACTTTGACAAACAAGGACACATGTGGGAAGGAGAAAACATTAGGATCCAAAGAGGAGACACATGGCAGCCTGCAGTGGTCCTGCACAAACATCAGCAGCCATGTACATTTGTGGTTCACACACCAGATGGACAAGTTTACAGGAGGAATCATAAACATCTGCATAAAACGGAGTAAACATTTCCAACAACAAATAGACTGGACACAAATCTTGACATGGACACACAAATGCAAAAAGAGGACTCTGAGAAGTTCCAAAGAGAACCTGCAAGTTTATCTGAGCCAGTTGTTGCACATTAAACACAGACGACTTTGAATAACAGGTCTGATGCTCTTGACAGCTGTCACCGATCATCTGCACTTCACCCCGGATAAAAGCAGGATGACACCTCCACCACGTCGCCGAGATATCGTTCTTCTACGGAGGTAATACTCTCAGCCTGAATATTCCGATATTGATTCCAGTAGATACATTGTTGCAGCTGTCTCCCCGGAGGACCGGCGTGGCCGCGACTGCTTCGCTCTGCTTTCCGCCAGATAAGTGAATAGACAGACGCTGCATGAGTGTGTGTTAGAGGTGGAGGTGGAATTCCCACCGTTGTTGTTACTGGGTGTACACACACCCACACTTGACTGTCTTTGCTCTTCGCCAGCAGTACCAGATCCGACACGCGGAGACGGTGGCCACCTGAGGGACTCGGGACCTGGCGGCTCCAGTATCCTTCGGGTTCGGTGGCGGAGGAAATCGTGTGGTTCCGGTTCTTCTCTAGATGGACGTCTCCTATCATCGAGCCTGCCCACATGACACCTTTATCCATTGACTTTGTATTTATTCTATAATCTGCTGTGTGTGGTTGTGGCATTCACAACAGTAAAGTGTTCAAATTTAACTCCTTCTATTGTCCGTTCATTTACGCCCCCTGTTGTGGGTCCGTGTCACTACACTTTCACAACAGCTCTCTCATATAAAACCAAATCTGGTAGAGCAGTAAAACTACCTGCTAGATATAGAGAGTAGTCTAAAGTGCTGAAAGACCATGTTAATGTTCCTCAGTTTTATACATATATATATAAAATGTTGGAGTTGCAGAGTTGTTTTGCTACCTTTGTTATTGTGTAATGTAAAGGGAATTAATGTAACCTTGAAAAAAAAAACTTTTTTAAAAGGGGGATGTGATGTATTTAAGATTGTGCCTCCAGGCACCCGTACGCATGACTGACAGCGCGTGTTATCCTGTTAGCCATATAGCATGTGGAGTTACCCTGTGTGTTGCTCTTCAGTAAAGATGCTAAATTCATCGGTTGTCAAGCCTCATTAATATAACATTACCGAGCCTCACATTTTGTAGCTGCCCTGATTGTCGCTCACAAACTCACCCTGCTGTCACAATAAAAATACATCGTTTGTGCTGCACTGTTATTGCTGCAAAGGTTTGCAAACAACCAGTGAGGTTGAAACATCAAGATATAACCTACAAATCCTACACACCTGGAACTATTCAGATCAAATATCTTATATAAACTATAGATCTTTCAGTCGATAAGCAACAAGTACATTTCTAAAAGACAGTTAAAGTCAATTTTATTCAGTCATTTAAGGGAAGAGGAACTCCACCCTTCTGTTTTTATTTTTTTTTAATGTGATTTCTGGAACCAAAACATGAGGTATTTTCTAATCTGAATCTCTGTGCTAAATTTGTTGTTGTGTTCTTGTCTGAAACTTGATGCTAAATCTCTTGTCTACAATTCTACAGGGATACAGTTGATATTTATTTTAATTTATTAAGATCTTATTGCTCTCTGTTCAATTTGTACTTATTTTATTGGTATCCCAGTGTAAATTGTATATATACACTTATTGCTACTTACATCAGTTGATGAGATTATAATGCCTTTGTAATCTGTACATGTTCAATCAAGCTCCTCAATTTACCACAATGGAAATAATCCTTCATGTTTTATTGTGTCATCCGTGTATCATTAACATCTTCACCTTTCTCTGTTTATATTGATTTTACAAAATTAACTCAATCAATTCTGTTTATACTGATGATTTCTGTTTTACTCTAAATACTATTTTATCTGAGGGAAAACCGTGTGGCTTGAGAACCACCCAACAAGGCTGTGTTATGTGTCGACACGGGTTGAGGAGCGGACCTCTCTACTTTTAAGATTAGGCTTAAAACTTTCCTTTTCGCTAAGGCTTATAGTTAGGGCTGGATCGGGTGACCCTGGACCATCCCTTGGTTATGCTGCCTTAGATGTAGATTGTGGGGGGGTTCCCATGATGCACTGTTTCTTTCTCTTTTTGCTCCGTATGCATCACTCTGCATTTAATCATTAGTGATCGATCTCTGCCCCCCTTCACGGCATGTCTTTTTCCTGTTTTTTTCCCTCAGCCCCAACCAGTCTCAGCAGAAGACTGCCCCTCCCTGAGCCTGGTTCTGCTGGAGGTTCTTCCTGTTAAAAGGGAGTTTTTCCTTCCCACTGTTGCCAAGTGCTTGCTCATAGGGGGTCGTTTTGACCGTTGGGGTTTTTCATAATTATTGTATGGCCTTGCCTTACAATATGGAGCGCCTTGGGGCAACTGTTTGTTGTGATTTGGCGCTATATAAGAAAAAAGTTGATTGATTGATTGACCTGCGTCAGACAGAACCCAGCGCTAAAAATAACCAGAAAGCGGTTCCAACAACAGAAACAATTTATTTTTCACCTGTGCATAATAATGTGTACAAAACTGAAAGAACGTCCTTCTGGTGGAGTGACTGTTGGCACGCTCTTAAGCTCCCAAAAGGATAGAAGCCCGGCGTTCCTGGACCCACTACCATCAGACAAACACCCCCCAGGTGGACACGACAAACTGACTCTCTGTGAAGCAAGAAGAGGTAAGTCAGCAGTTACAACAATATCTTTCAAAAGACACACGCTATCAGCAACACATTCAGGTCTGTATCTTTTTAACTTTATGCAAATGAGCAGCTTCTCACAACAGGTGGAGGATCACTTATCCACACGCCACAGCAGTGAGAAGCAAGCTGCACAATTCTCATCACAATTCAAGTATACTGTGTAACAAAACACCAAGTTACTATCAACAATTAATCAAACAATTACCTTTAACGTGTGCTGACAGCATGTGTCCTCACCCTTCCTTGCTTCACGGGCTCGATGTGTCAAACCCAGGCGCGGTCCTCAGCGTCTCACAAACGAACATCACAAGGTCGAGTTCCCGGCAGTTCTGCTTGAATCACACATGACTTAAATGCAGAACGCCATCCAATTATCTGCTTCAGCTGAAAGTCTTCAAGGTTGCATGTGAGCACCAGTCACAGGTGCTACACATGATGTTGATGAGGGTGAGGACTCTTCAGCCAGCACCTTCTCCACAGACAAATCAGTTTCCATGCCACCTGAAGAGCAAAGAAAAGAACACCAAAATATCCAGCCACACCCCCCAACACACAACAGGCTGTCCACGTTGCCAGATTGAGAACTGACTCAGTATCCAACAGTTTGGTGAACACCTGCCACAGTGCCAGTCACATGGTCAGGTGGTGTTCTCTGATCGCAGCGGTCAACTGCATCATCCTGTCAGCTGCCGTTTGGTAGAATGTCACCTGTGAGACATCACGGTTGATCCCAGATTTTCTGGACATCTTGATGATTCAAGGATGCAGGTGCTTCTCCAGCAATGTGCTCTGTTCGAAAACAACAAAACTTTTATGGCAATGTAAATCATGTACTATCATACAAACCTGTTGGGCTTGATGGTGATTTTTCCACAGTTTTGACAGTTTGATAGAAACTGAAGGCAGGTGTCAGGTCCTTCATGATGCCGCTCATATTTTCTTTGATTTGTGCTGACTGAAATAAATGATGTATATTTCATTGTATTGACTGTGTGATCCCTCAGTGACATCGAAATAATTTATGACGGAAAATAAAATGTGAATGTAAAATGTATTTTTACACACATTTTATGAATAATTAATTATTATTGACTGATTTTCCACCACAGTCGCTGAGAGTTTGCATGATCTCATCAATAATATTAGCAAGTTTTGTCCTGAATATGATTTAAAATCAACAAGAACTTCATTGAAGTTACACTTTAAACATACTTTGAGGGGATAACTTGCTGAAAGAATGGCAGAAAGTGCAAGAAAACACGCAGGAACTGTCCTTTACAAGCGCATCTGGTGTTATTGCTGGCAGATGACCAGAGGTAAATTACCCCAACTTTCGCAGCCGAAATCTCGGGTTCGCAAGCTCACAAACAGAACACAATGGAGCGAGAACTTGAATTGGCATTCCAGTCTCTCGACTTCTATGGTTTGTGTAAATGTGTGACTTCAGTTGTGCAAACTGTCAACTGCATGTATTTAACTCTGTGTTCAGTTATGAAGACCTTCAATCAATTTAAAGTGAGTTCCTCAGTTTTCACATGAATTCTATTCAAATTGTTTAAAAGACAAAATGACAAGACAATAAATATGCTCCATGAATTTATTGTGTGAGTTTAACATGTACAAGTCATTATTTTGACAGGTTAGTGACTTATATTGTTACATGTTAATTTCATATGCAGACATACTACATAGGTCAAACATCTCAGTAGTTTAATAGTCAAATTAGCATGGTTGAGCTCCAGCTATTTCTGTACAACGTTGCACATCAGCTCGGATTTCTCCAACCTGGACCGCCCTGTAGGTCCCAGTGATTGATGTTGTTCTTTTCTGTCCATTGCGGTACGTGCGGGTCAGTTTTCCTGTGAAAGGAATGTCAGCACGATACTTAGTAGCCACCATAGTGACAGGGCAATAGTGGTTTGGTGGGACGGTGACTTCAACAGCCACAGAGTGGGTGGTTGTTGTAGTTGTAGTGGATCCCAGAGAGACAGACAATGACGTCTCAACACTGACGGAAACTGTTGCAGAGACTATATCAGGGATTCCTGCAGTGACAGAAGATTCAACACCGAACGTGATGGTACTGGTGACATCCCATCTTTGCTCTGTCTGAATTTCTTTGAGAGTGTGACTGTTTTCGTAATTGGAAGGCACTGACTATTTGAAGCAGATGACCTGCGCAGGGTCTCTGGAGGATTCTTGATGGGATTGGCCGCATCCACTTTATATTTGACTTCAGTGAGCTCCTGTTTGACTACATCATCATTAACAGTAAGGACATCATAATTCTTGTACCAGTGCTCTTTGCCGTGCCATGGCAAAAAGAAGGCTTCATGTACGGGATGAACTTTCCCGAGGCCATACTTGTTCTTCCCTACATAAACCTGCCCACAAGCCTCGACAGCATTCTTTGGTACTGAACCATAAGAACCCCCCTTCCACTCAAGATTTTCAAAGTTATCTCTGTTTACCAGGATGTAGAATTCACTGCAAGTCTTCTCTCTGTCTCCATAGGCATAGTGACAGTTAGCACCTGTTTTGGTGGAATAGAAGCCAGAAGAACACCCACATCTACAGACGTAGTCAGTTCGTTGTTCTTCGCCATTCCAAATTGAAACGGCTCCATCAAGGACTGCACCTTGACCATTCCAGTACTTCCAGTCCAGGTTGCTTTTAGCACTGGAAGACCGAGCCACTCTTATGTTTGCAGGTTCTGGATTCATGTCGGCTTCTGGATGAGACAAAGGGAAAGAGGAAAGAGACAGATTCTTTTCAGATTTATCCAAACTGCTGTCGTTTTGACAAAGACAAAAACTCAAGACCCATAAATTCTCACTTTTTTTTTTTTTTATAAATTCATTATAATTTTTTTATAATTCATTTTTATTATTCATTCATTCATTGTCTGAACACACTGATTTCACAGATGTGGGTGGGGCAGGAGCTGAAACATATGGGAGTCACTGGGAGAGGAGCAGGTTACACCCTGAACAGGTCACCAGTCTATTGTAAAGCCGAGACATATGGACAGACAAGCACATTTATACTCACACCTGTGGTTAATTTGGAGTTTCTAGTTCACATAACCTACATGTCTTTGGAAGTAGGAGAAAGCTGTTTAGTTTGTACTAAATTTTAAAAAATAAAAGAATAGAATATTAGTTTTTCTTCTACATTTCAGATTTTCAGTGGGTCAACACACCAAAATGAAAACCTCTTTCAAAAATGTACAATTGCAGACATTAATGTAATTACTTCTAAAATCTTCTGCATGATTAAACATGGCATAGCTCAGGGTAAATTGGAGAGACTTTGGTTTGATTTAACTGCCTAACTGTAGATCCTTTGTTACATTATAAGAGCAAGACAAAAAAACAAAGAAAGAAAAAACATCTCAAGAGTGAAGTCAATGCTTCCAGTGCACAAAATGTCCACAAGTCCAGTTCCTCCTTCAGAATCATCTTGAAAAGATTCATAAAAATAAAAATGCACAGTTTAACATAAAAATAATATATAAGAAGCTTGGTACCACTGACTTTATATCACTGTGAAAGAATTCCCCAAGTAACAGTCAGGAATGAACAAATCTTTGTTCTACTGAAGCAGCGCGACCTCAGGATCACGACTATGGACCTCATGAAGGAGCTGGACATGAGATGAAAATATGACGTTCTCCACCTTGAAGATAACTCTCCTACAACAGGACTTGAAAGGCTTTTGATCAAGGAGGAAGCTATTACTCCAGAAATATCATGAAAAAGCTGGATAAAAGTGTTGACACTTGATCACAGGACAAAGACTCAGCCTTTTTTTTTAATGTCAGGTTTGGTTTTGGCCACTACACCAATAATGTAACAGCTACATGGTCCCAAGCTACAAATGTAATATTTTTGTACAATTGATTGTACAGCCAGCAGCACGGTGGCTTAGTGGTTAGCACTGTTGCCTCACAGCGCGACGGTCATGGGTTCAATTCCCGTGGCCCTTCTGTGTGTAGTTTGCGTGGGTTTCCTCCGGGTGCTCCGGTTTCCTCCCACATCCATAGACATGCGGGTTAGGTGGATTGGAATCTTTAAATTGTCCTTAGGTGTGTATGTGGGTGTGTCTGTGTTTGTTTGTCTGTTTGTGGCCCTGCGACAGACTGGCGTCCTGTCCTGGGTGTACCCCGCCTCGCGCCCTGTGACTGCTGGGTTAGGCTCCAGCCCACCCGTGACCCTTAAATGGACTAAGCAGTAGAAGATGAATGAATGAATGATTGACTGTACAGCTAGTACTGGGCAATTGTTTGAGATGCTCCTGAGGATGAACCTGAGTTGTGGAGATCCATAATGTGATCTCATGTGATCTCTTATAATTTCAACAAGATCAGCCAAAGAATTAAAGGGTACAATTAATCTGCATTTGTATGAACTTTAACACCATCATATTCCTGTGTTCAGTGCAGCAGTTTTAGATTTTTAGTGTATCACTCATTTCACTGCTACACAGTTCCACTGAAATATTTTTGCTGAAAACACTTTTTTATGCCACATCTCTTTTTTGGTGGGATATTTTGAACAAATGTTGGCAGGGACAGAATTACAGTATACATTCAGTACACAAGAGGGAATAAGTACATCTGAACTTCCATCATAATTTGATCAATGGACTGACATACAGCTGTAGATTAATAACTTGCACTAATTCTACTGTCTAAAGCACAATCATTTTTACAACGTGATTCCACTTTTGACTTTGTGTTCGTCTGTTTATTTCTGCAAAAGCGCTCTTTTGCGCGCGGTGCCGTTCTGCATATAGAATGAGGTGGCCGTTTTATTATATACACCTGTGGATCATTTTCAATATATATATTTCTTTATTTCTTCCGCAGCTTACAAGTCACCATGATACAACTTTTAACTTTGTGTTATGTCTTCAAAATCGCTCTTTTGTGCGCTCTCCACCTGTGTTGCCGCACAGCTCCTGCTCTTAGCTGCTCCACTGGAGTTATTATCTTCCATGGCTTTAAACACACATCCACTTTCACGCAGTCACCCAAATTTTAACTTTGTGTTCGTCCAATACTGACTGAAATATCACTCTTTTGTGAGCTGGCGTTCTGCCTAAATGCTCGTTTGAAGCGTGATGAGGAGTCACTACTGCCTCAGTGCGCACACACAGTGGAGCTCATGTGATACATTAATTCCACAAGTGATTACAGGTATTTTCGGCATCCAAGGTTTGACAGAAAATGATTAATCCGCTACAAAATAATTATTTTATATAGAGTCCAGCGCACAGAGCAGGTGGAATTTGGTGCGCAAAGAGGAGACCCGCTCCAAAAATAGCCTCTCAGGTCCTGCCTCAGTGCGCACACACAGTGATCCATTAACAAGATATTAAATCAACATACTTTTACATACAACAGACATCAACATACAGACATACTTTTATAGCAAGGAACTGTTTTATCAAGCTATAAAAAACATTAAAAATAATTACCTTAAGCTGCTCAAAATACATCCCATATGGAGCAGGAAAGAGAGGGGAAAAAAGTGTCTAGATGAAACAGTCCTCTGTGATGCCAGAAGAGATTAGAAGTGTTTTCAACATCCAAGGTTTGTCAGAAAATGATTAATCCACTACAAAATATATAGAGTCCAGCACACAGATCAGGTGCAATTGTGTGCGCAAGAGGAGGAGCTGCTCCAAAAATAGCCTCTCAGGTCCTGCGAAGGTGCCAGGCGCACGGATAATGGACTTTTTGCAGACTCGTAATCACCACGCAAATGCCTCTAAGCCGTCGCAGTAACTCGAACACAAACTGCGCCACGCTGTTGTTGCTAAATTTTGAACATCTTGAAATTAGCACCACGCTCAGAGAGGAGCCTCGTTAACTGAAGATAATGCCTCTAAGAGCCACTCTGAGCCACTATAATGCCACGATAGCTCACGAAACAAAAAAAAACAGGGTGCGTGGCTCCTTCTTCACTCGGTGGGACCGAGGCTTTACACTCATTTCACTGCTACACAGTTCCACTGAAATATTTTTGCTGAAAACACTTTTTTATGCCACATCTCTTTTTTTGGTGGGATATTTTGAACAAATGTTGGCAGGGACAGAATTACAGTATACATTCAGTACACAAGAGGGAATAAGTACATCTGAACTTCCATCATAATTTGATCAATGGACTGACATACAGCTGTAGATTAATAACTTGCACTAATTCTACTGTCTAACAGTTGTCAGCAAACCAATCAGATCTTGTCTGGAAGTAAGTATGATATTTTTAGGCTGTGAGAGACGGAGATGTTTGGCTCACCAGCTGTCACTCAAAGCAACCACGCCCCTAATTATACATCACTTTATGGCTTAAAACATCGTAAACTACAAACTTAGACAAAAATTCACTGACCGTGCAGTTGTCGTGGAGCGGTAACCTTCCTATACAGACAAAACCTTTTTCTTTTTTTTTGTGCTGGGCTGTAAACATATTTATTTCTGCTCTAAAGTTGGACATTTAAATATGGACTTGAATGCAAACCTTCTCGCTTTTGGAGTCAGCCTCAAGTGGCCAGTCAAGGAACTGCAACCGCATAAAAATGATCCTTTAAAATTACTTCACTCCCAATATAATATAAAACATGTGTCTAAAATATTGGTGGACACAATTCCATCCTTCCTAAATATTGGCAGGGACACAATCCTACAATTCTGTTTGTAGCTGTGGGACACATTAACCATTAAACACACGTTAAAAAATCTCTGATGCTGGAACTGATACAAGTGTTTTTCTGCCAAATATATAAACATCAAATGTAGAACTTTGACACTATTTGTTGTTTTACCTTTGGTTTGACTGGAGAATGTCTCAGGCTGAGCGCTGGTCCAGGACACAGCGAGCAGGGTCACAAACAGAACTGACAGCTTCATCTGGAGGTCCGACACAACAAATTCATACTTGTAATTTACATTATGAACGCAAATTGGTTCTTTTGTGTCTATTTCAGTTTGTTTTTTTATGCAATGTTCATAAATTTTCTTTTGCAAAATTTCCAAATAAAACAGAGAAAACTGTTCATTTGTCACCAGTCAGTTCCACCACAATATTAAAAAAATGTTTAGTTGTTCACCATGTCCTTGTACTACAATGACTATTTTTGATAATGCAGTAGAGTAGTTTGATTAAAGCTAACTTGAGGTGAAAAGAAAAGGAAGGACTCACCTTTGCAGTCACACCTCAGGATGCCGACCTACAGTCCCGTCCAGGATTATATACTGTTGCTGCTGACCCCATCGGCAAGTGGGACTGTTTGTCAGTTTGGACAGAAATGTATTGGCTGGTGGACATTTGCTTTGCAAACAGCCATATTCGAGCTGTGATGCAGATGATGTTGACATTCTCTTGTTTGTGATGTGTCCGTTTTCTGTACATTGTTGATTTATGAAGATGAGGAGTTCATGTTTGTCTTTTGGTCACTATGATGGAAGAATTCTTCCAGCAGGATCATCATAAAAGACTTTCTAAAACCTAAGTTTATCAACCATGTGAAATTAATGGTTTAATTAATTACTTCATGTGTCATATTCCACATTTAGTGTAACTGTAATTACGTTCCATGTATCTGTAATGCAGTAACGTAACACATTCAAGGGCACAATTTATAACTAGAAATTGGGGGGAACAATGTGCGAGGCCCGCAGGGCCGAAGCCCATACGCCGAGGGTCTGGGGGCCACTTTAGGCCCCCAGAAGCCAACGGTTTCTAGATAAGCTCAGATGCATTCTGAGCATCCAGAACAGTAATTTTAATGTTTTGAGAAGACCATAAAGTGACACCATTTGACTTATACAATTTGAAACTGTGGATATAAGTACTTTATTCTGATAATAGCCAGCATTGATTTTATTAACATCCTGGTGTAAATAAGGTATCACCACATGTGTAGAACTCAAAAAGAATGATAGGTTGAGTTTTCATTAAAAAAAACAACTGCAGTGTGGTAAAATGTATTCATAAATATGAAAGAACAGGCTCTTAATAATTATTAACTATCGCATACTGTATTTTTTTTTTGTTTTTGCATAAGTTTGAAAAAAACAACAGATCATAAGTTTAGGATAAATTACTTATCATGAATTTAATTTCTGAAGTGGCACTAATGACAACACTCATACTAAACATAATTTCGCTTGCATAGACTGATTTTGGAGAGCAAGCAATAATTGCAGATGGGCTTTCTGAGGTCCCAGATAGCTTTTCTGATTTCCTTTTCTAACGTTCAGAATTTAGTAAATTAGCATATGGTCCATTGATACTTATGTGTAGACACTAGTCCCTAGAGGCAACTATTTTGGTTTCAAATCTGGGCAAATGCAGTCCCAGAAAATTCTGAATGTGACAAACAAGAAACAGGTGTTGTAAACAAGTCAATGCTGCTAAAAATACAAACTTGCAGAAACAAAGATATTATTCTGACATGGTTTTGCACATAAGACTGACATGGTTTGCATATAAGACTGGCATAGCATGTTTCAAGTACACACATATATGTCAGTAGATGGGGGGGGGACATACCGTATTCTGTCCCCCCTGGTTGAAAAGGTGGTGGGGACATGTCCCCCTATCCCCCACCAAATTGCACCCATGAACACATTCCTGTTCCAGTTACTTACACACTGTTGTATAAAGTACCAGAAAATCACACTTAAGTAAAAGTACAGATACCCATTAAAAAAAATGACTTTGGTAGAAATTCTAGTCACTGATTGAAATGCTACTCAAGTAAAAGTCTTAAAGTATCTCGTATTTATTGTACTTAAGTATGACAAGTAATGTACAACTAAATGTACTCAAGTATTGAAAGTAAAAGTACAAGTAAATGTTAATAATCAAAAACGGACTGATTTTTTTTTTAATAAAAGTTTATCTAGGCTTGTAAATGACTGGTAGTATTAGTCAAAATACTGAAAATTGTGCACATCACACAAAAACGCTTCAGAAACAAGGTTTCAAAACCTAAACAAGAGTAGGCTACTCACTAGGTGTTCACAGGAAACAGTTATTTATTTCTATATGTATTTATTTATTTTCATTGTTACATGGTTTTATCTTTTCTCTTGTGTTTTGTTTCATTAGGTTCTTTTTGTCTCTTTCTCTAAAATTGTATTGTAACATTATTAGTCTATTATTATTGACTATTATTGTCTATTATGTAGACTATTATTGTTGTTGCTATATAGCAACAACAATAATAATATTATATATGAATAAAAATACATTTAAAAATTACAATTTGACACTTTTACGACAACGAACGCTGAGCCATTAATTATACAGAAAACAAATCAACACAAAAGTGCTGATGCAAACAACTTAATGCTAACTTTAACATTGAAACGCATAGACATGCTACCGGCGTTAGCATCGTCCTGTTTTTAAGTTATGCACGCACGCACGCACGCACGAAACAGCAATATGCTGCAGCTGTGACCCCGCCTCCTCCATCATCCCTCCATCATCTCAGTTTAGTCCGACTGTAAGAAGAAAATCTTGGCAGTTCCCTGACTGGCTGTTTGAGGGCAACAAAAGTGAGCAAGTTCGGTTCAAGTCCATGTAAAAATGTCCAACTTTAGAGAAGAAATAATATGTTTACAGTCTGGTACAAAAAATGGTTTTGGTCTCTATAGATAGTTTCTCCTCCATGAAAACTGGATGCGTGGTGAATTTATGTCTAATGTCTTAGTTAAAGACATTTTAAGCCATAAAGTTATACATAGATAGGCGTGGTCACTTTGAGTGACAGCTGTTCTCACAGCATCAGCAGCTCAGAGGCCGCTCGCTGGTTCTTGTCTGTTGTTTTGAGAATTTTATTTTAAAAAATCATTTCATAATTTGGGGCAGCACGGTGCCTTAGTAGTTAGCACTGTTGCCTGTTGTAGCAAGAAACTCATGGGATCGATTCCCACCTGTGGTCTTTCTGTGTGGAGTTTGCGTGTTCTCCCCGTGTGTGTGTGGGTTCCCTCCGGGTGCTCCGGCTTCCTCCCACATCCAAAGACATGCAGGTTAGATGGATTGGAAACTTTAAAGTGTGCGCTCTTGACCTGATCTTGGATAAGAAGCTGAAGATGAGTGTGTGTGTGTGTGTGTGTGAACAATATGGCTTGTTGGGTGGTGAAATGTCCAAACACATAATCTTAAGACATTCCTGCTGCAGTACTCTTGCTGATTGAAACTCTTGTTGTCCCCAACAATTTGCTGGACCTTTGTATGATTTATTACAATTTTTATTGGTACTGTTTTTTTTGGGGGGCGAGGTTTCCACTCTGTAAGTGGCTCATAACTTTTAATGTCCACATCAAAGCAAATAGTTCAGAAAACTGCCGGACAATCCCCAAACATATGAGTTAATAAACACCTGAACTGTGGTTAGCCTGTTAGCTTAGCTGGTTCTGACTTGAACACTGGGGCATGTTCAGGCTTTTTTCATCACACATGGAGCCACACACGCTTAACCTCTTTCTACATTAATGAGTTCATCTGATGGAACCAAAGTCAGTGCTGCTGCTACATCCAATGGGGCGACGCCCAGATACAGGCTTCATATTGGCTGTTACGGGTCTCTATAGCAGACCTATGGATGATGTCACGCAGGCTTTGTCCAGTATATATTTAGTCTGTGCATCCCACCAGCCCTTTGAATTTGGGAGAAATGCAGAACAGCGTCAGTTCTATCAGAATACTCACAATCCAGCATCTCTCAATCATCTAATTGACTCCAGCCACACCCAACACCACCCACTGGAGGTCCCACTCTGCTGATTCCAACATGGCAAACCTGGCTGATGCTGGGATTCCACTTGTGCTGGCTCTGAGTAGGGACGATCTCATCCTCCAGGCGCTTAACACCCTTGACTTGCTCCCTCCCGCTGTCGCTTCACCCTACGCCTGGGGTGGGCAACGAGGGCTGAGACACTGCAGGTTTTCCGTGCAACCAATCACCTCAGCAGGTGGGTTGCTGATGAGTTTCTCCCCTGAACATAAACACCTGATTGTCAATTAAATCACCTGCTGAGACACCTGATCATTAATAAAATCACCTGCTGAGGTGATTGGTAGCAAAGAAAACCTGTGGTGTTTCGGCCCTTCATGGCACATGATTGCCCATCCCTGCCCTACGCTGATGATCCACCCAAGCTGGCTGGTGCTGCTTTGTCAAGTTCATGAGGTGGGAGTGAGTGGCGACATTGACCATGCCGCCACACTAGATGAAGTGTAGCACTCCTTCCTGTTGGTGAACCCGTTGCGTTGTCAGTTCTATGGGCCATCCAGGCTGTCTCCACTGCTGCAGAGAGTTCAACCCTTGGCCCCGGCCTCTGGTCAGCTAGCATCCTTCAGAAAAGCTAAAAAAAAAAACAAAATCAAACTTATGCACCCAATTTTTGTGTTTTAGGGTCATTAATGATGTCTGTTGAACAATCATTCCATCCTAGAAAAAGAATACTTCAAAGAAATCATTAAAGCCCCAAATTACAAGCTATTCATGACCATGATAAGTATATGGAAACTTCCCACCACAAATGTACCTTCTAGAGGGAGCAACTTATTTAAAAAATGAGTAATGTGTAATACATTACTTTTTTGAGTAACAACCTCCACACTGGTCATGGGCAACACTTGTTTAATTTAAAAAGGTTGATACCAACAAATCAAAGATGGTCTTTACCCCTAAAGTCTTTTGTTCAACAAGGTTTTGTGTTATTAAACACAAAACCTGATGAACCTGATCAACTAAACTGTTACGTTACTTTAAACTGTGACCAGTACACGCTTCAAGCCAGGTACATATTTACAAAAGATGGACTCATTAGATATGTGAATTTCTGATCATATTAAACTTGAAACTTATTTTCTCAGAATTAACACCTTCATACCTCCTACAGGTCAGGTCAGGGTCAGGCCTGCACTGCTTCCAGGTGATGCTGCATCTACCACACTACAGTGTCCAAGTTACCAACTGCCCAGACAGACAGCAAGTCCATCCGCACCTCCTGAAAGTACCCATGTATCTGTCACAACCAGGTGAAACGTGGTCGTCCCACTGGTTTTTACTAGTTGCTTGGCTGTTCAACACAGAAGCACCCACACACTTTAACAGGCCTAGATAAGCATGCCGCATGGGCAACATTATAACGTTCTTAGACTTTGGAAAGCCTTGGTTATGTACCCTCTGATATGTGGTGAGTAAATAGATAAATTAATTAATTAAATCCATCACCTCCAGATTGTAAACACAAGAATTCACAAAGAATGAATGCCAGTGGACAAGACACAGATACAGTAAACTTTAAAAATCAGTGATCTGAAACAACTGACGCAAGAGACGCAATGTCGATATGTGAGACGTTGATGTCACAAATGAGGACAAAATCCAGGGTATTTCCCCAAATGTGAGTCAAACCCTGATTGCATTGCTGGAATCCTAATACATGTATTAAGCCCATGAATGATTTGCTCGGTTGGGGGGAGGTGGGGAGCACAGAAGGCTTGTTTATATGAATACTGAAATCACCAAAAATCAGAATGCTATCAGCAGGGGTTGCCAAATTTGAGATAAACTCACCAAATTCACCATGGGTATGTGTGTGGAAACAGGATGCTTGAGGCTTGAAAAAATTCCTATCCTGGCACATAGACCACACTGTTACCATAGTGGACTTCCTGCACTAATTTCCAAGCCTGGCTAATGGATTCCACAACCACATTAACAGTAGGCCCTGCAGGTTCGCTAATCACCTGCTCTGTGGCTCGCTGTACCATCATAATGTAGAACTCTATCTATGTTGGTGGCGGCACCTTCCCCAGAAGGGTGAAGGCTGTCCGGCATCAGCAAGCCACGGCGACTCCAGAAAGAGGGCCATTTATCAATAAAACTAAAACCTTGCTGACTACACAACTGCACTAGCTACCTGTTCAATGACGTCAGCATGTTAAATACCTCATCATTACCCCAAGAGGGGAGGCGACAGAGTCTAATAAGTGATGCCGACGCATCTTTCTGGCAAGTTCAGTTGTCCTCTCTATATCCATTTTTGTAACCTCTGATTGCTGCATCCTAATATCAGTGATGCCAACATCAATAACTATGTGTGTGTTTTTTTAAACACACATTTCAAACTGAAGCCTGACCGTCAAATAATGCTGGAAACCATCTCAATTTGTGGCACAAAGTGGGACATCTCGTCAACCTATTCCCCACATCTGGTCACCCTATGGGGGAGTTGCCTGCTTGGGTGGTTGCCATCCGGGATCCAAGGTGGTTTTGTGGTGTTGTGGATGTGGAAAAGTGCAGCAGCAGCACATGCTTCCAGACTTGACCACTTGAATACAAAAGGATAATTAACCGAGCAAATGAGGTTAATAATTCGTTTATTATATGGCTATTTTAAATAAATAAATAAATAAATAAATATAAACACGCAAATACCCGAATATGAAACCTACTGATAGCTCATAGTCACAGCGGAAGTGAAGCCCTTCGCTTTATCTCTGAGCCAGGGGCGTAGGTTTGCATATGGACCATAGGGACAAGTCACAACCAATATTTTGGGATGGCAAAATAGTCCCTACCAATATTTAGCATTTTTGTTTATATAACAAAATCATTCACTATTTTTTTTCGAACTCGATACTATAATTTTAGTCGTCACGTTTTGTGTTTTCGATGTGCCAGAGTGACAGGGTTACCATGTTGCAATTTCATTGGCTCACGTTCTTCTCACATGGATGTAAACAAAGCGCATCTCGTGGCAGGCAGTGCTTCATTTGTAAAGTGGGAGGTCCCAGAGCGCAGAGGATGGGTGGCTCCGGTGCAGTGTTGCCAGATGTACGATAATTATCGTATTTGTACGATAGTTTTGCCCTCTGTATGATGTACGATCAATAATGGGAAAAAATCCAATATGTACGATAATTTCTGTTGGTTGCCCAAACACGCATCTCTCTCTGACACCCAAGAATCATTTTGCAGGCGTTGCACTCAGGCGGCATCAAAGACACACCACACACAGGGCTGCTGCTGGCTTTGGGCGACCGGGACAAAGTCATTTGAATGAGTTCCCATCCAATCTCTGCAGGACAGGACAGGAAGATTCCCCAACCAACATCATCTTTTTTTTTGTTTTTTTCAAAACTGTATTTCAACAAATGTAATAACAAACGAACAAAATACAAGAGCAAAGAGATATACCAGAAAAATAAAAAAAAAGTTCAAGTTCCTTATGGAGGTGTCAACATTTTTTCTGTGTTCAACAAAATCTGCACAAGTGTCCATGGCATCGGATGACGACAGCGACCTCGAGGTTGAATTCGACTCTTTCTAGTCTGGTAATTAACATGTTTGTGTTACTTCACAGTCTGGTAGTGCATTTGCTTGTGCATTTGCGTTCTTTTTGTGCCATAGTTTCCCCATTACTATAATTACTGTTTAAAAATGTGACATAAAATTCTTTGTAAATTAAAAAAACCCCGCTAAAATAGCTACGTTGTATGCGTTTTGTTTGTGTACGATAATTTCTCCCAAAATACGATAGTTTTGACGTTTTGGTACGATAGTTTCATATTTCATATCTGGCAACACTGCTCCGGTGCAGAAAAACAAGAAGGGCGGGGAGGAGGGATTGCGAACAATGCTGTGCGCCACACTTAAACTGCACACACCTTCACAAATGACACTAATACCCTGCCTTTTCCTCAAAAATTACTACATTTATGTTTGCTGTCTGTCTCTGTACTTTTCTGTCAGTTTTGCGCTCTTTTTCATACTTTTCCCTCGTTTCAAAAGTCACCGAACGCACTTTACCGTAATATATGCAACATATAGCATACTGTTGGAAAGCACGGGTTCTTGGCTTGCTGTCAATGTTGAAATTTTTCAGAGTGAGGGCTTACATGAGAACTTACGGTAATGAGAATCAGCGGCGCACTAGTGTGAAACGTCCGTGTTTTTCCTCTGCGTTATGACATCACAGGCTTACGTTTACCGTAATACATCATATATATCATTGGAAATCCCTTTTTTTTTTTTTTTGGCAAATTAGGTTGCCAGATACCTACAACTGCATTATTGATGAAGAGAATAGATTATACATCTTGTTTGCAAAAACTTTTTTTTTTTGTTAGCTCCACAAGTATTTTTTTTTTGTTGTCTTGTTCTCTCAGGTGTAGGCCTATAGAATAGATTCATGATTTTGGATGCAATTTTGTTATTTTGTTTGCCTACACACTTAATATTGTAAATAAAGTGTTAAATTATTCAGGATTATGTCGTCATATGTTATGTATTATGCTGTACTTGTGCGTCTAATGGTATGAGTGGGTTAGGGGGTGATGGTGGTGAGCAGGGGGGCCGGGTGGGGTGTGTGGTATTGTCCCTACCAAAGCTGAGACCAAACCTACGCCCTTGCTCTGAGCCATCAGCTCTGAGGTGAGCAGCCAAGTTCATCTCAAAAAAATAAAGATCGTCTTTATTTCCTCTGCTCACTTCAGAGCTCCAAAGCCGAGCTGAACAACGGCTCACCTCATCTCACCTCCGAGCTGACGGCCGGTGTCCCGACAGAACATGTCCGAGTTGGTTTTTCTCAACACGTTTCTAGCTTCCTGGTTTGTAAAGAAAATACTCGTTCGGACCGAATGAAAATACGCGTTTGGACCGATTACCATGGTAATGGTCTGATGTGGGAAAATATCAGCCAATCAGAGCGCGCGTAGTGTCGCAGCCATATAATGATGTGGAATACATTACTTTTCTTTTTTCTTTTTTTGGAGAAACAACACCAACACTTATCATGGGCACCACTTATTAAATTTTAACAAATCTAAGATAGTCTTTACTCCAAAATTCTTTTGTTCAACAAGGTCTTGTGTTATTAAAGCGTTTTACTCACTCAGCACACGCTTCAAGGCAAACTGTCATATTAGTCTGACAACATCTAACTTCAAACTTATTTTCCCTGAATAAACACTTTCATTCTTTCAACAGGTCAGGGTCAGACCTACAGGCATGCAATGGTTCCACATAATGCTGCATCCTCCACACTGCACAGTCCAGGTTACCACCTGCCCAGGCAGACCGCTAGTCCATCTTCACATCCTGAAAGTAGCGATGTGCTTATCACAACCAGCAGAAACGTGACCTTCCCCTTGGTCTTTACCGGTTGCTTGGCTTTTTAACACTGAGGCACCTGCACACTTTATCAAGCTCAGAGAAGCATGCCCCATGGCCAGATGTCAACATGTTTACAAGTTAATAGGTTTTATTTTGGCTCTTATTGGGCCTCTAAAATGTGGTGAGTGAATAGATAATGAATTAAGTGCTTTAAATTAAGTGCTTTAAATAGTGAATTAAGATGATTTTAACAGATTTTATCTTCGATTTGAAAATCAGAATTTTATTGCACAGACAGGTCTTTTTAAAGATAGTTTTGTCTATGTCTCCGACATTTTTTATTGACGTGGATGATGTGGCAAATCTTTTTAAGAAAACTAAGGCTTAGAGCCCTGGACCTGACAACATCTGTGGCAAAGTATTAAAAACTTGTGCGGATCAGCCACTATATTTTTTTCACTGTCTCTTGATCTGCACAAAGTACCTAAGCTTTGGCAACATTCAGTTATGGCTCCCCCAAAGTACTCAATGATTTCAGGTCTGTAGCTTTGACTTCTTTAGTGATGAAGACTTTTGAGAAGATCATCAAGTCAGAACTTTTGTTGCATGTTGAACAACAGCTTGACCCATTACAGTTTATACAGAACTACCAAAAGTGTTGAGGATGCAGTGGTAACATTATTGCACTTTTTGTTTAGGCATCTTGAGGGGCAGAAGACACATGCCAGACTCTTATTTATAGACTTTTCCTCAGCATTCAATACCATCCAACCCTTTTTGCTTGCTGATAGGCTCCTCCATCATTTTGAACTTGATCCTCACCTGATTAATTGGATAACTGACTTTGTAATTCTCAGGTCACAGTGTGTGGGAGACATCTGAATGTAGCTGTTGTTTTGTGGCCCTTGATACTCACTTTTGAATGTTGTTTTGTGGCCCTTGGTACTCACATCTGAATGTTTTTGTGCAAATATTTGCTCATTTTGAAATAGATGCCTGCAACACATTTCAAAAAAGCTTGGACAGGGGCAACAACACACTGGGAAAGTTCATGAATACTCAAAGAACACCTGTTTGGAACATTCCACAAGTGAACAGGTTCATTGGAAACAGATGAGTGTCATGATTGGGTATAAAAGGTGCATTTCCAAAAGGCTCAGCCGTTCACAAGCAAGGATGGGGTGAGGATCACCACTTGGTGAACAACTGCGTGAAAAAATAGTCCAGCGATGTTTGTCAACATTCAATTGCAAGGAATTTAGGGATTCCATCATCTACAGTCTAATCAGAAGATTCAGAGAATCTGGAGAACTTTCTACATGTAAGCAACAAGGCCAAAAACCAACACTGAATGCCCGTGACCTTTGATGCCTCAGGCGGCACTGCATTAAAAACCGACATCATTGTGTAAAGGATGTTACCGCGTGGGCTCAGGAACACTTCAGAAAACCATTGTCAGTTAACACAGTTTGTCGTTACATCTACAGGTGCAAGGTAAAACTCTACCATGCAAAGTGAAAGTCAAACATCAACAACATCCAGAAACGCCGCCGCCTTCTCTGGACCCGAGCTTATTTGAAATGGACAGACGCAAAGTGGAAAAGTGTTCTGTGGTCTGATGAGTCCACATTTCAAATTGTTTTTGCAAATCATGGACGTTGTGTCCTCCAGACAAAAAAGGAAAAAACAAACATCCAGATTGTTACCAGCACAAAGTTCAAAAGCCAGCATCTGTGATGGTATGGAGGTGTGTTAGTGTCCATGGCATGGGCAACTTACATATCTGTGATGGCACCATCAATGCTGAAAGGTACATCCAGGTTTTGAAGCAACACATGCTGCCATCCAAGCAACGTCTTTTCAGGGACGTCCCTGCTTATTTCAGCAAGACAATGCCAAGCCAGATTCTGCACGTGTTACAACAGCGTGGCTTCGTAGTAAAAGAGTGCGGGTACTAGACTGGCCTGCCTGCAGTCCAGACCTGTCACCCATTGAAAATGTGTGGCGCATTATGAAGCATAAAATACAACAACGGAGACCCCGGACTGTTGAACAACTGAAGTCGTACATCAAGCAAGAATGGGAAAGAATTCCACCAACAAAGCTTCAACAGTTACTGTCCTCAGTTCCCAAACGCTTATTCAGTGTTGTTAAAAGGAAAGGTGATGTAACACAGTGTAAACATACCACTGTCCCAGCTTTTTTGAAACGTATTGCAGGCATCCATTTTAAAATGAGCAAATATTTGCACAAAAACATTAAAGTTTCTTAGTTTGAACATTAAATATCTTGTCTTTGTGGTGTATTCAATTGAATATAGGTTGAAAGGATTTGCAATCATTGTATTCTGTTTTTATTTACATTTTACACAACATCCCATCTTCATTGGAATTGGGGTTGTACATAGAGAATGGGCAGGGGGTGGAGTTTGAACTGGAAACTTTCCACAATGGAAACAAGGACTTCCAGGACTCACATAACCACTTGGCTACCGCCTCTCAAATACAGTAATTATCCAAATATATTGTATACATTTGAATAAATTTCTCCAGCACCTCATCAGGAGAAGGATTATTACTATGGTCCAGATTTCTGGTCAAGATTTGAGTTAAATAATGAGAACTGTTCCATCAGACACACAAACAACTGTCAAGAATGTGGGGTAAAAATGTTTAAAAGAAGAAATCTTTGCTTGTTCACAACCTAAGAGGGTTACTGTTTTACTTGTTTGTTCTGTTGCTCTGAGTTTGACCAGCAGATGTACTCTTTAAAAGCCCATTCATCTTTGATTTCTTTTAATGTGACGAGTGTCAAGTCCAATGTGAAATGACATTCATGTGACTCGGCCGCCACATTCTGGACGACTCAGAGGAGAGCGAAAAAAGTCATGGCTCTAATAGATCCCTGGGTTTTTGCATTTACTTTAATAAATGTCTTGAAAATGTGATTACACACAAGAAAGACGAAAATAGACACTGTCAGTTATTTTAAATGGAGATGGTTAATTTATTATTTCATTAACATTCATGGTGACAGTTACAAAAACCTCAACAAGCTTCTTTCATCAGATTTCTGATGTTGTCACTGAGTTTAAGAATCTGTACAACACTCATCTAGCTTTATTTTTAGGAGACCTTAACATAGAGCCAGAGGATTGGCTTGATAGATGTTCTTCGAAGTTCACTAATGGCAATCATACTACAGTTTTCCTTGACTTCTGTAAAAACTCATTGATTGATATACAAAAATTCAAAATTTTTCAAAGTGCCAGATCCAGAACTGAGTTTTGGTTATCCACACTTGAAATAGCAAGCTATGTGTCAGAGGTATATATTTCAAGTGCACCTTCAACAAATCGTTTAATTTACCTGAATCTCAAACCAAAAATAACTGCTCAATAATACAAATATTTATTGGAAATTTAATGCTAACCTACTGAAATGTGATAAATACTTCAACTTTGCTCAGGATTTAATGTTAGAGATTAAATTTGATTAAAAAAAATCCATTATATAATAACTTCCATTTTTTCTTTTTTTTTTTTTTGGGGTGGGGGTGGGGGGGATTTTAAGGTTCAACAAATTCCAATTAAATTAAGCAAAAAAAAAAAAACAAAAACAAAAAAGCAATGGCATAAGAGAACAGGAATTTAAATAGGTACAAGAGTCTGAAGAATGTTGTAAGAAAACACAAGATAAGAAGGAAACACAAAGTAAGAAGGAATTGCTAGTTTGAGTTTTGAGATGTTGTACAAATAAGATTTTGACACCTAATATGAGACAGCAATTAATAACCCAAATCCCCAAATCTGTTCAGGACAAAGAATATTTGGAGAATCTTAGACCTTATCAGTGTAGATTATAAATTCCACTTCTTTCAGCTGCTCCCGTTAGGGGTCATCACTGCAGATCAATCATTTCCATCTCACCTTGTCCTCTCTATCTTCCTCTGTCACACCAATCACCTGCATGTCGTCCCTCAGCACATCTGTAAACCTCCTCTTTGGCCTCCCTCTTCTCCACTTGACTGGTGGCTCCATCCTCAGCAACCTTCTCCCTATAGTGCATCCGGAAAGTATTCACACCGCTTCACATTATCCACTTTTTATGTAACAGCCTTATTCCAAAATGGATCAAATTCATTTTTTCCCCTCAAACCTCTCCACACAATACCCCATAATGACAATGTGACAATGTCCTTTTGTTAGTACCACTGCCTCGAAGCCATACAACATAAACTTGCCCCTTCACTCTTGCAGATATTCTTCAGTGACAAAATCACTCCTGTCACCCTTCATCTACTCCACCCTGCCTGCACTCTCTTCTTCACCTCTCTACCACACTCTCCATTACTTTGGAAAGTTGACCCCAAGTATTTCAACTCATCTACTTATGCCACTTCTACTCCTTGTAACCGCACTATTCCACTGAGCTCCATCTCATTCACACACATGTAATCAGTCTTGCGCCTACTGACTTTCATTCCCCTGCTCTCCAGAGCATATCTCCACATTTCCAGGCTGAACCTGCTCTTTATTCTCACTACAGGTCACAATGTCATCTGCAAACAAAATCGTCCATAGAGACTCCTGTTTGATCTCATCCGCCAACCTGTCCATCACCATTTCAAACAAGAAAGGACTCAGTGCTCATACTTGGTGTAATCCCACCTCCACCTTGAATGGGTCTGTCATTCTTACTGCACATCTCATCGCTGTCCACACTATCCTGCCACTCCAGACTTCCTCATACAATACCACAACTCTTCTCTTGGCACCCTGTCATAAGCATTCTCTAAATCCACAAACACAATTTAACTCCTTCTGACCTTTTCTATATTTCTCCATCAATTCTCTAAGAGCAAACATTGCATCATAGTACTCTTTCTCTGCATGAAACCATATTGCTGGTCACAAATCACCAGTTTTCGAAGCCTAGCTTCTACTACCCTTTCCCATAACTTCATGCTGTGGCTAATCAGCTTAATGCCTCTGTAGTTACTGCAGCTCTGCACATCACCCTTATTCTTTAACATAAGAACCAGCACACTGTCTCCACTCCTTAAGCATCCTCTCACTTTCCAAGATTTTATTAAACAATCTAGTTAGCAACTCCACTGCTATCTCTCCTAACCATTTCCATGCCTCCACTAAATTTAATTTGGACCAACTGCCTTTTCATTCTTCATCCTTACTAATCTCTTGCACTTCCTGATTTACTCTCTCCCCATCATCCAGCCTTTTCGCTCTCCCTCATTTTCTTCCTTTATCAGCTCCTCAATAAACCCTCCACCTTCTCAACACACTCTTATCACTTGTCAGCACTTTATCATCTAAATCCTTTATTACCCTAACCTGTTGCAGATCCTTTCCAGCTCTGTCCCTTTGTCTGGCCAATTGGTACAAGTCCTTTTCTCCTTCCTTCCTGTTCAAGGGCTAGAACCACCAGGATGAACAAAAGCTTCTTCCCTGAAACTGTTTGGTTCATGAACTCTGATCCCTCTTTGCTGTGCAATATCTGTTTTTCCTCCAAAGATGTGTGCACCTCACACTTTATATTGTACTGCACCTTCCATGTACAAACCCTGGCAAAAATTATGGAATCACCGGCCTCGGAGGATGTTCATTCAGTTGTTTAATTTTGTAGAAAAAAGCAGATCACAGACATGACACAAAGCTAAAGTCATTTCAAATGGCAACTTTCTGGCTTTAAGAAACACTATAAGAAATCAGGAAAAAAAATTGTGGCAGTCAGTAATGGTTACTTTTTTAGACCAAGCAGAGGGAAAAAAAAATATGGAATCACTCAATTCTGAGGAAAAAATTATGGAATCATGAAAAACAAAAGAACGCTCCAACACATCACTAGTATTTTGTTGCACCACCTCTGGCTTTTATAACAGCTTGCAGTCTCTGAGGCATGGACTTAATGAGTGACAAACAGTACTCTTCATCAATCTGGCTCCAACTTTCTCTGATTGCTGTTGCCAGATCAGCTTTGCAGGTTGGAGCCTTGTCATGGACCATTTTCTTCAACTTCCACCAAAGATTTTCAATTGGATCAACATCCGGACTATTTGCAGGCCATGACATTGACCCTATGTGTCTTTTTGCAAGGAATATTTTCACAGTTTTTGCTCTATGGCAAGATGCATTATCATCTTGAAAAATGATTTCATCATCGCCAAACATCCTTTTAATTGATGGGATAAGAAAAGTGTCCAAAATATCAACGTAAACTTGTGCATTTATTGATGATGTAATGACAGCCATCTCCCCAGTGCCGTTACCTGACATGCAGCCCCATATCATCAATGACTGTGGAAATTTACATGTTCTCTTCAGGCAGTCATCTTTATGAATCTCATTGGAACGGCACCAAACAAAAGTTCCAGCATCATCACCTTGCCCAATGCAGATTCGAGATTCATCACTGAATATGACTTTCATCCAGTCATCCACAGTCCACGATTGCTTTTCCTTAGCCCATTGTAACCTTGTTTTTTTCTGTTTAGGTGTTAATGATGGCTTTCGTTTAGCTTTTCTGTATGTAAATACCATTTCCTTTAGGCGGTTTCTTACAGTTCGGTCACAGACGTCGACTCCAGTTTCCTCCCATTCGTTCCTCATTTGTTTTGTTGTGCATTTTCGATTTTTGAGACATATTGCTTTAAGTTTTCTGTCTTGACACTCTGATGTCTTCCTTGGTCTACCAGTATGTTTGCCTTTAACAACCTTCCCATGTTTGTATTCGGTCCAGAGTTTAGACACAGCTGACTGAACAACCAACATCTTTTGCAACACTGCGTGATGATTTACCCTCTTTTAAGAGTTTGATAATCCTCTCCTTTGTTTCAATTGACATCTCTCGTGTTGGAGCCATGATTCATGTGATGATCACTCCTTTTTAGATGCAGACTAACGAGCAGATCTGATTTGATGCAGGTGTTTGAGGCAAGTGGGTGAAGGCCACGCAGTAACTCTGAGATGCGCCGCCATCAGCTTGGGGCGGGGGGGGGGGGGGGGTGTGTGCGTGGGCTTGCAGCTAAAACTGCACTGTCCCCGCCGAAGGCGGAAGGAGTGATGTTAAGCGGGTGCCAGAAAGGGGGGGGGGGGGGGGGGGGGAGGGAATGGAACATGCTTCAGTCCTGTGAAAAGCAGTTTATTGTCTTTGTGAGATGAGATAAGAAACAGCCAGTGTTCCCCAGGCCTAAACAAATCCCTCTGGAGGAAAAACAGTCGGGCAATTTGACCTTCACGCTTGATAAGCCTGTAATGTTATGGTTACAGCAGTGAAAAACACGTTTTAACAGTTCCACCTGCACAACCAAATCTCAATTATGAATTAAGAATATTCACCGGCCTCTGAAATCTTCAGCTTCAACTGCAAGACACGCATCTGCTCCAAGATGTCATCCAATTTGCGTCTGAGTTCAAGAGTCATCGCAGTCTGAGAATGCACTGCCTTGCCAACCTCTTTAATCATGACGGATGGGGCCATGGCCATGGTTCTTGATGTCACCGTGTTGCCAATTTTCTGGTAGATCAGGGCAGCACATAAGCCAAAAAGTACCAGCCCTGCTACCATGAGACCAAAAATGAATAAATCCTCAACGTCCTCAATGGAGAAAGGCGCCAAGCATGCAACACGCCAAGACCCCCAAGAGTCGAGGACATAGCCCGCAGGATACGTTCCATCTGGGCATGTAGGATCCCCCTGTCCTGACCTTCTTGTAGAAAAAAATGGTGTCAATAGCGTTCAGAGACCAGCTGATCAATTCCATGGTTAATTCAATAGTAGTCCAATAGATCCAGAATCCAATATAATTTGAGGAATTCACAGACTGGTGAAGTAGGGACTTGAAGGTTAAATGCAGAGAACAGAGATAAGGGGGAGTGGAGGAGATGCGACCGCCCTTGTTGGAGTCCCATGCTTGTATGCTCAAAAGAATGAAGTCTTCTTCAGGGGAGGTGATGGTCTAGTGGTTAAAGCATTGGGCTTGAGACCAGACTCTCTTCAAATCCCAGCCTGAATGGAAAATCACTAAGGGCCCTTGGGCAAGGTCCTTAATCCCCGAGTTGCTCCTGGTGTGTAGTGGATGCCTTGCATGGCCTCATATCGGGGTGAATGTGAGGCATTAATGTGTAAAGAGCTTTGAGCAAGCGCTATATACTTGTAAATGCAGTCATTTACATTTAACATTTCTTGAATTATTTCATTCTGAAATTGCAAAACAACTGAAACATCTATTGTCGTCAACACAGGGCTTGTTATAGAAATATCATATATCAACATAAAAAATATAAACATATAAACAGGAAGAATAAAACATTTATTTAATGTCAACAGCAACTATAAAACAATAAAACTGAATATTGTAGCGTGCACGCACACGCATGTGCACACTGTGTGCTATGTAATATGATGGCACACAAAGGATTAAAAGCAGAAAAGTGTCAAATCGCAGCCTTTCGTGTTTGATTTAACAGGTGCATGTCAGGCTGTGGGTCCAAGTCTGAACACCGTTTGAAGAAAAAACAAAAAACTAAACGGTCGCACTTTTAATCACAGAATTGATTCCTCTCTCACTTTACACAAATCGGTGAGTGTCAGAGCTGAACTTTAATTTGTATCTCTGCATGTCCAGACTGCTCGGAGATTTTAATGGAAATACACTGCAATCGGACAGGACATTTTATCTGATATGAGCAAAAAATCCGCTGTACAAAATCTGTTATATACGGTGTTTATTACATGGAAAACAATACAAAAACTTTGGGAGGTTTTTGTACAGTGACTGTACAAATCTGGTTTATACGACAACGGTTTAGTTGAGTTTTACTGTACATAGAACTGAACAATAAATTTATGTTGCAAAACTTGATGATGTCAGCTTCCATTCCACATAGCTGACTTTATTTTCACAAATTTTTCTTCTGTTCGGATCTGAAGGGAATCTGTATATCTTGAAGCCCTTGCTGTGACTATTTGTGCATCCAAATGCACAGCAACCTGGCATTTTCAGTGAATAAATAAGTAAAATAGCTGGATTTACATGCCAACAGATTAAAAGCCAATACTATTTTTGCCCCAAGATGGCACCGTGAGTTGTGTGACCGATTTTTTTCGACTCGCTATTGTCGCCATTCAATCTAATAAAAGCACTCTAGTCACACGGTTGCTTTTTTCAGAATCAGAATCATTTCCCACTTCATTAGGAGCCGTCTCTGTGGAATGGTGTGTTCTAAATGCAGACTGCACTGGCTCATCAATGATCCAGGCAGGAGGAGGAGCAGGTCCGGGAAGACAGAGGTCACTGGAATGGACAGGTTTGAGTCGTGAAACATGAAAGACTGGATGAATCCGTAGGGACGGAGGTAGACAGAGCCGCACGGCAGTGGGATTTACTACCTTGTCAATGATGACTGGGCCAGTATACCTGGGAGACAGGTAGGAGAGGACACTTGGCAATTATGGGCATATTCAACCCAGGGAAGGTACGAGCTCCAGTCAGAGGGATGGTCAGCGGACACGCACCGGAGATAAGATGACCAAAGCCCCCAGGGCATCACAGAAGCACCTCCGCACCTGCGAGGTAAACTGAGGACCTGTCGGACACTATGTCCTGGGGTAAGCCATGCAGCCAGAGGATGTGGTGAACCAGGAAGTCAGCAGTCTCCTTGGCTGAAGGCAATTTCTCCAGGGCAATAAAGTGCATGGCTTTTGAAAACCGGTCTACAAATGTGAGAACCACGGTTTTCCCTTGGGAGCCCAATGTGGGACTAAGGGTGGCCTGGAAGCGGAAGAGGTTGGAGCATGCCGGCGAGGGGCTGGTGAAGTGTCCTCCCACGGGCACAGACTGTACAGGCTTGAACAAAACTCCATACATTGGCTTGACAGAATGGCCACCAATAGCGGCAGCAGATAAGGTTTACAATCTTGTGAATCCCCGGGTGGCATGACAACTTGGAAGTGTGAAAGAACTGGATTACAGCTGAGTGGTGCCTTGGGGGCACGGAGATATGGCCAGGAGGTTCCCCACTGGGGTCAGGATGGTGAGACAGAGCCTCTTGTACCACATTGTTCACCTCCCACGTCAGGGCCCCCACAACCGTAGATTGCGGAACAATAGAGGCTAGAGTTTCTGAAGTTAGGTAGTCGGCAGGTAAATCCAGGAAAGGGTGCTTGGCTTGCTGTTCCTTTTGCATGGACGGAAGGTAATTGTGAACTGAAACCGGGCGAAGAACAGCGCTCATCTGGCCTGTTGGGGGTTTAAGCATTTTGCTGTTCTGATGTATTCCAGGTTCTTATGATCCGTCCATACAATGAATGGGACTGCAGTTCCCTCCAGCCAGTGTCTCAGTACTGACAGGGCTTCTTTAACAGCTAACAATTCCCGATTGCCTACATCATAATTTTTCTCGGCCGGCGTTAGGTGCTGGGAGAAAAAGAAACATGGGTGCATCCAATTGTTCTCCACAGTCCTCTGGGACAACACTGCACCCACCCCTATTTCTCAGGCATCAACTTCAATAAAAAATTGTTTCTCAGGGTCAGGTTGAGTGAGTACTGGTGCTGTGGAGAAGCAGTGTTTGAGTGTATGGAATCCGTTGTCTGCTGTAGGTGTCCAGTGGATGGAGACACTTCAGCTAGATCCTGGTACTCCGGCGGAACCAAAGACAGGTCTGGAGGAGAATGGACCACCCCACTGGTGGAAACGCTGGGTGGAACCGAGGAGGGTAGACACCCGTGGTAGCACGCTTTGCTCCACTGAGTAACTGATCTGGACGATCAATCAATCCAGGGATTGTGCTCAACTATCCAGGGGTGTCCCAGAACCACAGTGAGGTGGAAGGAATTACAAAGAACTGGATTGTTTCGCAATGATTACCTGATACGATAAGTGTGATCGGTTCGGTCTGATGCATGATGGACTGAAGCGAGGTTCCGTCTAAAAACGAGACAGATAAAGGTTCAGACAGAAAAGTGTAGGAATGCGGGCCTTAGCAACGACCTTATCGCGTTAACGCATTCTTTAATTAATGCTGACAATTTTTTAGTCGCATGTTAACGCAGGTTTTTTTTTACAAGTCTGTCGCTGACTGCCACAGAAATGGAGAAGGGCATGGAACTTTTACATGGTTATTTTAATTTTAAAGTGCTTCCAGATGGTGTAGTTGACAGAACTGAAGCCGCTAAAGTTCTCCAGCAGTGTGCCCCGCACGGAGCGCTGGGGGAAGTTCTCCTACAGCCGCTAAAGTTCTGCAGTGTGCCCCACACAGAGCACTGGGGGAAAGTTCTCTGCAGCCACAAAAGTTCTCCTTGCAGCAAACCGCAAGCTGAACGCTGGGGAATAAGGGACTGTGGGGCCAGCTTCCCCTGGAAGATATTTAAATTTATAACCCTCTGAAACACTATTGCCTGCATTTTGAGCAC
This sequence comes from Thalassophryne amazonica, assembly GCF_902500255.1. NCBI lineage: Eukaryota > Metazoa > Chordata > Actinopteri > Batrachoidiformes > Batrachoididae > Thalassophryne > Thalassophryne amazonica. The sequence goes on along the minus strand of NC_047105.1, from coordinate 73,576,550 downwards.
CAAATTGTGTGAAGGAAAGCCATAGTTTTTTAAAATCTTTGTTACAGCCTTACTTTAAAGCCAAAAGAAACAAGGCATCAGGCCAAAACACAGAATAGTGGAGATGTGTGTCAGGAACATCAGAACTGCTAATTTATACACAGCAGTTTATTCAAGAAAATCCTTGTTTTTTTCTTACAGATTTTCTTCTTTTTTCTTCTTTTCTTAAATAACTTGTAATTAAAATTGTTTTAAGTAAAAAAAAGAAGATTCTTTAGAAATCTTTGATGTTTGTCTGTAAATTAAAACCATAACTCATCTGTTGTTGTTGTTAACCCTGTTAACTGCAACTGCTTAAACAAAATGCTGCCATTAAGTGTTTGCAGAACAAATATTATGGCACTTTCATTCATATGGCAAAACATTTAAAATAAAATTGTGCAATACACTACTTTTGAATTCATTTTTGGGTTTTGCGTATAACAGTGCTATTAATCATGGAAATCATGCAATCATGGCTGGTATCAAGTGAAGGTGGACATACGTGGCATAAGCATGACATGCCGGCAGGCTTTGCTGTGATGAATCCATCTCAGACTTCCCTCAACCACGATCAGAACTATTCAAATGCTTTTATGGCATTCTCAGAATACATAGATTGTGATTAGATGGCGCACAGACTGCACATAGACCACCATCAGATGGGTGTCCCATCTCAATAGTGCCAAGAGTATTTTGAACATGTGTAACACACTCGGGACAGCCGAGCAAATGGGACCAAGTATGTAGACTGCTTTGAGAATGCTGTCCGTGCATTTTCAGACCGCACCTCAACACTTCCCAACTGTGGGTGGATGTGTCATTCTGATGCCATTCAGCCTCAATCGGCCAATGTGTGACATTGCCCACTTTTCTGTTTACATTTTCTTGGGTGTCTGAGTTGAAGCCAGGAACTACTTAGTTTTGTGTACTGATACTTCTTGTTGCCCGTTTGTCCTCCAGGGTGGTTTCACTGATTCAAAAGGAGCATCAGAGTGTGAAGAGAACTGAAAGTTAGGGTCATTTCTAGCATTTGCTTCTTGTGTCACAAAGTCTACAAAAACATTAGATGGTGGATAAGGGACATGGTGTTTAGTTTTGTAGTTAGCTCCAACTGTTATCCACTTTTCCTACAAGTTAAATGAGAGCTTCTGTTGTGGACTACCTGTTCTGTCCTGCTGCTGCTCCTCTCTCCTCCCTCCTGTCTCCCTCTCCTGCACAGGTGGCGCGCCGCAGGCTGATTGACACACCTGATTCACATCTAGTCAGCATCAGTTTATGAACCCCGGCTCCTCATTCCATCTTCACCAGAAACTCCGCAAAGCTTCCATGGTAAGACTGGTCATTTTGTTCGTGCTGTTATATTTTTCTCTCTCTGTGTTTCCACACACCAGCCTGAAAGACCCGCAGCTTATCTCTGACACAACCTGTTGCTGCCAAGACTCATCTGCTGCCTGTAACTGAGCTCTGACACTCCACTTCTGCCAAGTTAAGTGTTTGCTCATCTTTTGCTCATACGAGCTGCTGAACACTGAATTCTGCTTGGAATATCATACAAACTGAACTGTGATCTCTTCATGATAGAGCACAACTAGTAGAAGAAACTGAACTGATTTCTTTCTATCTAAGTGCCTGCTTATCTAGACCAGCGGTGATAATTATCACTGATTCAAACTGAACTGTGAACTTTTCCTGATGAGGGACAACTCGAAGAAACTGAACTGAATCATTCTGTTTAATTGCCTGCATCTCTGGATCAGCTGTGATAGTTATCACTGATTGTCTGTGTGAGCCACTTATGGAAGTGACTGGCTCAGCACTCACCCGTCTGTGTCTCTTTCCCAGCCTCGTCGACGGCTTGTGGCGGCCACGTGGCTCCAAACCTCCACTCCAGTACCAAAGTTGACAGAACTATGGATCCCCTGGTTCCACCGCCGTGCAGGCCCGTCTCCATCCGGCTAGACTACGCCCCTGCATCTCATTTTGTCCTCTGTATATTATCCACTGTAAATAAATCCATTGTCTAACATCCATCCTCTGCTCCCTGCTTTTGGGTTTGTCCTCCATGCTCGTCATGGACCCAGCGGGGGCAGACCGGATGCAGCAAGCATTGAATATCCACGGGGAGTTCTTCGGGAAGCTGCAGCAAGCCGTGGACTCCATCGCTGAACACGTGAGCTCATTAACAGATCACGTCAAACATTCGGACACACATCTAGCAGACCTCTCCACACAGCTCACACAGCTCTCCATCACACACTCTTCTGCTCCGCACGCTGCTGCTCCAGTTCAGCTCGTCACCTCCGCACATTCCGTTCTGGTCGCTGCAACTTCTCCAGAACCATTCATCACCCAGAACCATATTCGGGATGTGTAGAGACATGCGCCGCTTTCCTTATGCAGTGCTCACTGGTGTTCAGTCAGCGTCCTTCTCAGTACCGCTCTAATGAAAGCAAAGTAGCATATATTATCAATTTGCTCTGGGGAGACGCGCACTCCTGGGCCACCGCGCTTTGGAGCAACGACTCCTCGCTTCTCCGTTCGTTTGAGTCGTTCACAAAAGAACTCCGGCTGGTTTTTGATTATCCCTCCAGGAGGGACGCCGTCTCCTGACGATTGTTTTCGTTAAGACAAGGGCAGCGCAGTGCCATGGAGTTCACGGTGGATTTCAGAATATTGGTGTCTGAATCCAATTGGAATAATGCCGCATTATGTAGTGTGTTTCTAAACAGTCTGAATGAGGTCCTGAAGGACGAACTAGCCGTCCTGGATGATCCGGGTGATCTGAATGCACTTATTTCATTAAGTATCCGGTTAGACAACCGCATCCAAGAGCGCCACCGGGACAGAGGCCGTCGGGCTGATCGGAACTTTTCCGCTCGCCCCTCCCCTCGGCATACACCAGGTTCGCCTCTACCAAGCTCCATCAAGTCATCCTCTGAAACGCCAGCTCCCCCTGCTGGTGAGCCTATGCAGCTCAGCAGGGCTAAATTGCCCCCAGAAGAACGCCAACAGAGGCTGGCAGCAGGGGAATGTTTATATTGTAGTGCTAAGGGGCATAGCCTTAGCACCTGCCCCGTTCGGCCAAAAGCCAATGCTCACCCATAGAAACCGGGCTGCGGGTGAGCCAAGTGAAATTCACGGGTGAGGGATCCAACCGCACTCAAATCCCAGCCACACTTTGTTTTAGTGGTAAAACTCTCTTGGTCTCAGCCCTCATTGACATGGGTGCCGAGGGCAATTTCATCACCTCAACCTTAGCTTCCCAGGCTAGGTTGCCGTTAGAGCCACTTCCTTCCCCACTGTCTGTGCATGCTTTAGCCGGCAGTTCACTTCCTTCCATCACACACCGCTCAGCTCCAATCACATTAGTGGTGCCGGGGAACCACTGCAAAATAATTCAGTTTTCTGTAATTCCATCCTCATCCCAGCTGGTTTTAGGCCACCCCTGGATCTATAAACACAATCCCGCAATGGATTGGCAGTTCAGGGTCATCACTCGGTGGAGCGAAGCCTGTCTGAAAGGGTATCTTAGTACCTCGGTTCCTCCCAGCGTTGTCATCAAGGAGAAGGTTGTTTCACCGCCTGATTTGTCTTTAGTCCCTACGGAGTATCCCAACCTTGGTGAAGTATTCAGCAAGGATCGTGCTCTCTCGCTTCCTCCTCACCATCCTTACGATTGTGCCATTGACTTGCTTCCTGGCGCTCCCTTACCATCTGGGAGGTTGTACAATCTATCCCGCCTGGAACGCAAGTCAATGGAGACCTACATCCGGGAACCTTTGGCTGCTGGGTTGATCCGGCCTTCTTCCTCTCCCCTGTGGGCAGGCTTCTTTTTTGTTGGTAAGAAGGACGGAACTCTTCTCCCCTGCATTGATTTCCGGGGGCTAAACGCAATTACGGTCCACAATCAGTACCCACTTCCCCTTCTTGATTCCGTGTTTAGTTTCTTGCACGGGGTGACCATATTCTCTAAATTGGATCTCCGTAATGCTTACCACCCGGTGCGTGTCAAGGAGGGGGACGAGTGGAAGACTGCCTTTAATACACCACTCGGCCATTTCGAGTATTTGATTATGCGCTGGTCAATGACGTGTAGCAGGATTTCCTGAACCGCTTCGTTTTCATATACTTGAACAACATTCTGATCTTCTCGCCGAACCTTTCTGAGCATATCAAGCACGTTTGCCTTGTTCTCCAACGGCTACTGGAGAACCGATTGTTTGTCAAGGACGAAAAGTGCCTTTCCTGGGATACATTATATATCCCACAATCAAGTCAAACCCGATCCAGGCAAAGTCAACATGGTCGTTGACTTGCCAGTCCCCACTTGCGTTAAAGAGTTACAGCAATTCCTCGGGTTTGCTCATTTCTATGGGCGTTTCATTCGCCGCTCCACTCACTGCGCTCACTTTGACCAAAACAGTTTTTCAGTGAACCCCTCAGGCTGACGCCGCCTTCACTCAACTTAAGGAATGCTTCGCCAGCGCGCCTATTCTCACCCAACCAGATCCTGATCGTCAGTTAATTGTTGTGGTTGACGCGTCTGACTCAGGGCTAGGGGCTGTGTTATCACAGTGATCAGACAAGGACCAGTTCACCCGTGCGCATATTTTTTGTGCCGTCTGACCCCCGCTGAAAGAAATTATGATGTGGGCAACTGGGAACTCCTAGCTATGAAGGAAGCGCTAGCTGAGTGGAGACATTGGCTGGAGGGGACCGTGGTTCCGTTTATAGTCTGGACAGACCACCGTAACCTCGAATACATCCAGTCGGTTAAATGCTCGGCAAGCCAGGTGGCCATTGTTTTTTGGATGGTTCAACTTCACCATTTCCTACTGTCCAGGCAGTAAAAACATCAAACCCGATGCTCTGTCCCGCCAGTTTTCCCCAGTTAAGGATCCACCTGAGACACTAGACACCATTCTTCCTCGTTCCATGATAGCGGGGGCACTGACCTGGGATGTGGAGCGGACGGTTCAGGAAGCACTCACACGCCATCCTGACTCCGGGGTGGTCCGCCCGGCCAATTGTTTGTTCCTCCTGAAGCCCATTCTCAAGTCCTTCAGTTCTGCCACTCCTCTCGGTTGGCCTGCCACCCCGGGGTCACCCGGACTCTGGACCTCCTTCGCTGCTGCATCTGGTGGCCCTTGGCTCAGGCTGATGTAAGACAGTTTGTGCAGACATGTTTGGTCTGCGCCCGTGGGAAGATATCCCACCAACCTCCAGCTGGGCTGCTGCAACCTCTGCCAATTCCTGGACGCCCATGGTCACACATTGGGATGGACTTTGTCACCGGCCTCCCTCCATCCCAGGGTCATACAGTCATCCTCACTATCGTAGATCGCTTCTCCAAGACAGCCCACTTCGTGTCCGTCCCGAAATTACCATCTGCCCAGGAGACCACCGACCTTCTGGTCCTCCACGTTGTCCGGCTGCTTGGCATCCCACTGGACATTGTATCTGACCAGGGACCCCACTTCACCTCCCAAGTCTGGCAAAGCTTCTGTGCTGCTCTTGGGGCCTCAGTCAGCCTGTTGTCCGGGTTTCATCCTCAAACCAATGGACAGGCAGAGCGGGCCAACCAGGCTCTAGAGACCACCCTATGGTGTGTATCAGCCGCCCATCCGACAGACTGAAGCCTACACCTGCCCTGGGTGGAGTATGCCCATAACTCACAAGGTGTTCTGCCACGGGACTCTCCCCTTTCGAGGCTTCCCTCAGCTACCAACCTCTGCTATTCTCGTCGCAAGAAGAGGAGATCTCCGTACCATCAGTACAGCTCCACCTCAGGAAGTGTCATGGGTGTGGAAGGCCGCCCGCTCTGCCAGCTATGGACTAGAGCCCGGACGCAGGGCCATGCAGACCGGCGTTGGACACCCGCTCCCGACTATCGACCCGGGCAGGAGGTGTGGCTTTCATCCAAGGACATCCCACTACAGACAGACTCGCCCAAGCTGGCGCCTCGATACATCGGACCCTTTGTTGTGGACCAGGTGGTAAATCCAGTGGCTGTCTGGCTCCATCTGCCCGGTGCTCTGCGGATCCACCCGGTGTTCTCATCTGAAACCTGTGTATTCAAGCCCTCTGTGCCCTCCGGCACCGTCGCCACCCCCTGCCCGGATGGTGGATGGCCATCCGGCCTGGACTGTCCGAAAGATCTTGCATCTCATTTTGTCCTCTGTATATTATCCATTGTAAATAAATCCATTGTCTAACATCCATTCTCTGCTCCCTGCTTTTGGGTTTGTCTTCCATGCTCCTCCGAACCTTAACAGCTTCTGGATAACGGAATTTACTCCCCTGGATTGAGAGACTGGAAAGGTCTCCTTCAGCTTTAGCACACTGCAGTTCCATTAGCAAATCACTAAACTTTCTCAGTTTGGCATAGTCTTTGGTTGTTATTTTGGAAAATGAGTCCAACCTTTTGAATAGGGCATCCTCTATCACTTCAGCTGAGCCATAACATTGTTCAAGCCTATCCCAAATCATTACAAGGCCAGTATCAGGATTGTTTATGTATGGCTCTGATTTACTCAGTGTGTTGGGCAGATTCTTTACCAAGCCACTTTAACATCAAGTCCATCTCCTCACTTGTTCAGTCCAATCCTCTGATTGCATTGCTGAATGAGCGTTTCCATGCTCTGAAGTTTTGAGGCTTATCATTAAATTGGAGCAGCCCTGTTGCAGCAATTTCTCTAGGAGCAAAGTACCTGATAAAGTCACTTACATTACGGCTATCGTTGTCTCTTAGCGCTTGGTGATAAGGCATGGCATTGTAATGGGTGGATGCTGACACCTTGTGGGACCAATTGGTATTGTCAGGTTTGATGGGATGAGAGACGGTATTTGCTGGATTGTCCAGAGAGTAGTTGGGATTTGGGTGAGAAGGATTTGGAGCGATGTATGTGTCATTATTCTCTCGGCTGACTTGCATACTAGTACGCTCTTGCTTATGTGATCTTAAAGTTTCACTGTGCGCTCAGCTGTTTCAGAAGGAGATAGATTATTTTGAACATCTAACTGAGAGGTGGCTGCTGCCTCATAGACCTCCGCTTCTGCTTCACCTTGCTTTGGCTGCAGCAGAGTCTACAGACCCCGTCTCTGACCGGGTCTTGTAGGAAGCTGACTTGTTGGATGGACAAGCTTTGGAAAATAATACTCTTGTTGGATGGCATCTTGCCGGATGGTGCTCTGTCGGTCATAGTTGTGTTAACCAGATGACGACTGCTTGGACCCTGCTGTATGCTAGTTGTTGGGTATTTTCTCCTCCAAACATTTTTAAAACCTTTAACAAGACAAACAGAGTCAAGAAACACCAGTGAGACAGAAAGTCAAATTTTACGCGTGGAGTGTGGCCAGGCTGTACACCAAGGCTACACTAAAGTCTGGCCTGCTTTTCCGCTCTTTTTATTAAGAGACGCCCTCATCACATAAACAAGAAACTTGTCCTAAGGGTGGGGGTAATGACGCAAGACAAGTTTCTTCCCATAACATAAACGCATACGTCAAGTGCAGCTGTAAGGAAGAACACTTCAGGTCAGCACATCTCGTTCGTCTGTTGCAGGTATCAGCTGTTCTGCATCTGCCTGAAGTGTCCTGTCTTCCACACTCCTTCACACTAAACACCACATCACAATAGTCAAAACGTTCTCTTGCTCCCAGTCGTTAGAGGCTGCGAAAACAAAGTTATGTTATAACAATAAGTACATCCAGTCCTTCATTCCCAGCTCAGATTGACCCCAGAGTGCTAAAACAAAATTGAATTCTCAGGATTGCATTAAGACAGGTGCAAAACAGCACATCTCCGTTCTCATGAGAAAGAAGACAAAGCTAAAACAAGGTTGAATAACACGTACGTTCTCAGGGTGAAGTGCAAAACAGCACAACACCGTTCTCATGAGAAAGAAGACAAATGTACAAACGTTTAACAGTGATAACATATATACAAAATCTTTAACATTCCCCTCCTGTTTATCGCCTGTTAAACATACAGTAGGCATCACTCAGCTTAGCACTTCTTTTTGAGATTTTCACTAAGAGGTTCATCATGGTATGTTTTCTCTATAGGCTTACACCCCAGAGGTGATGTCATCATTGTCACCATCATCGGTGTCTGGGTCATCATACTTCCATTGGTCTGGGTACAGGTCAGGAGAGCCATCGTCCTCCTTGTCGTCATCTGTCCCCAGAAGTGGATATGATGCTGGACCCCCTCCTGGTCCTGGACTTATTGCTGTGGTTATCATTCTATTTACAAGGCCTCGGAGACATGGAATACAACAACATCCACACAATGTTAGAATTGCAGCAAATACTGCTATAGACACTAATAGTGAAGAAATCAAAGACCTCCATTTTCCCATCCCTTCCAGCCACCAATCCCAGCCTTCGGTGTTTACTCCACTGTGCTCTTTCATCTTCCTGTTCAACGTCCTCAGCCCGTCAATGGCTTGAGTGAGACTGCCGTCTGCAGCCGTGTTGTTGGGAATGAATGTGCAGCATTGTTCTCCGAACATGGCACAAACACCTCCTTTCTCTGCCAACAACATATCCAGAGCAATACGATTCTGGAAGGCCATAAGGGACGTGGCTTCTAACTGTGAATGGACAGCCTTAAATCCTTCCTCAGTCCAATTTCCTAATTTCTGTACATTGTAGTGGATGTAGTTTATTCTGTCCACGTTTTTATTAATTGAGCACCACCAACAGATGGAAGATTCGAATCCAGCTGCTATTTGATTAACCAGTTTATACTCGTCAGGCACTCCCCTGGGGACTCCTATTGCGTCAATATATGTTGGATTTCCCACTCCTTTCCAATCTCTTTTCACTCTATGTCTGGCTATGCCTTTCTGCCAATCTTCAGGAATAAGAGAGGCTGCATATGTCGTAACGTCTTCAGGGGTCATGGGTAACAATAATGATATTAATGCACAATAACCTGACACATTTCGTGGCAGTCTGTCAAAGATTCTGTTATCACCACACCACCACCATACATCACTCCTACCGACTGGTATAAATGAACCGTTTTTCTGTATTATTCGACTACACCACTTGTCTTATTACTTTTTCAGCTGAAGCTTCATAGGCTAAGAGTGTGTTAACTCATCACGTCAACAGTTCAAGCTTGAACTGGAGTTGTGAGCTTTTCAATATCATCATAATTCTCAGTACAGTCATTACAGTTTTCTCCACTAAGGTCTGACTGTTTCAATGCTTGATATTTTGGCATAGTTTGTTGGAAGGCCAGATTACACTGTACAAATGTATTTGACACCATTTTGCCAACCATTGTTTTGATATAAGGGATCACACAACACATGCAAAGTCCAATCAGAATTAGGACTATAATAACTGGTGTCACCATTTTCAATAGTAACTGCCAACATGGTCCTGAAGTCAACCAGGACCAGGGATTCCACCGGTTCACGGCTAGGGTGTCTTTATGCATTGCATCACGTTTATTCAGCTCTTCCAATGCGTCCTGCATATCCACTGAATGAATGGAGTCTGGGATGAAAGTACAGCATGTTGTGTTCAGCAGAACACAAACTCCTCCCTGTGAACCAGTAAGCAAGTCTAAAACCATGCGATTTTGCATCACCATGGTACGTAAAGCATCTATTTCAGTGTTTTGAGCTGCTACTATTTTTTTAGTTACATTCATGAACAGACCCAATCAATAATTCAGAGTTTCAATCATTAATGAATTTTTTCCCCCACTCCTATCCAGGGGAACAATGAATGTGCTATTTTATCTCCTACAGACCACAATTTTTTGGTCCTTTAGTACATCCGAGCCCCACATGTGATTATGTGGTAACACATCTGGGTATATCAATCTCCTCCGTCTGGTGCTGCCATTCTTCTCTGTGGAGGTCTTACCACATATGTATGGTCAGTCACCTGGGTAGGTGCACACACACCACCCCAATTTGGTGGGAGACTCATGTACAGTCTGGAACCACAAAGCCAATAGATGTCATCATACACCGGAGTACCATTTACAGGTGGTAGCAAAACTTACTAACATAAGCACATGATTCATCCGTTCCCCATGGACAGGAGCCTGTATAATTACATCCCCGTCCAATGTGATGAAGATAAGTACCATCCACATATTATGTTTTGGTTAGGCTTAAATTATTTGATAAAACATACGTTTGGGTACACAGACGTTTCTTAATTTTACCTACATTTTTATTCCCTGTCCCGTAAAAGCAAATTGGGAATGGCCGTTGTGATGACAATTTAACGTGATGATATTTTTGCGTTTCCCTTCAGTCTAGTCAATGGAGCAGCACTTGGGCACGCTTGTACGTCCTCTGTTGAAATCCCTATCATATAAGTGGTTGCACTGAGGCAAGTGGTGTTACATCTTATCAGATTTGCTGAGAACTGCTGCCCCCGAAATACAGTTTGATTATGCATCCGTATGATAAGACATTCTGTCACCCTAGCAGGGTACGGTTTAGCCGTCAGAGCTGGGTGTGTTGAGGATATAGGTATTTGCGAACAAACATAACAATTAGTAACGTAATTCCATAGCCAATAAATGAATATATCTGTACCACATATTAGTATGGTATATATGAGGGTGTCCATCTGTCTCATTCACATTATGAATAAACCTCTTCTGACATTGCTTGCGTTGTTCTCTGGCTCGGTCCACAGTGAGCTGCAATTCTTGGGTCAACCACCAGGCCAGGAATCCGAGGAGCACGAAACACACTAAGATCACAACGCAACCGGCTGCCCTACCAACAGTCCGGCAGCGGCGGCGCTGAGCACGCCGCTCCGGGGTCTGCTGTAGTTCAGTCATGATTGCTAGGATACAGTGTTGTTAACCACCTCACCTAATAGTGCAAGGATCTCCCTGCTTCACTGGCATTGAGACAATCTATTGCTAATTAAATAGACTCCCTTTGTAGCCAGACTTCCCCTTACACTGTGGAGGCCGCCAACACACGCTGTATCTTACAGTGACGTATCTATCTTTACTGCAGTTGGTGTTGTTAACAGCACTCGGTATAGACCTTCCCAATGAGGACTGGACCAGTTCTTCCTCTTAATCACTCTGATGAACACCCAGTCTCCTGGCTAGACTACTGGAAGGCCGTCCTGTGGAAGATCAAAATTATTCGGCAGTAAATGTGTTTAAGTTATCTCTTTCTGTGTTAATGTCTTTTTCATAAAATTTGCTAATGTTTGTTCCTCATCTGCTGTTTTAGTATCCATGTCAAAATTGGTAGACGATATGGTCTTCCATAAAGTATCTCAAATGGTGTTAACCCTGATGGTGTTGGTGTTATTCTCATATACAATTTTACTAGGTCCAACATTCAATCCAGGTTCGTTTTGTCTCTTCTATACATTTCCTTAATCTTATTTTTATTGTGCCCTTTGTCCTTTCCACTAATCCGGCACTGTGTGGATGATAAGCACAATGAGTTTTGAGATTGACCTGTAGCGCTTCTCCTACGTATTGCACTATTGTATTAACAAAATGCGCTCCATTATCTGAATAGACTGTTTCTGGTATTCCAAATCATGGAATGATGTCTTTGCACAATGCCTTAGCCACTGTAAGTGCATCTGCATGTTTTGTAGGGAACAATTCTACCCATTTTGAGAAGGCATCAATTATGACTAAACAAAATTCCTTCCCTTCATGTTTACTCAGCTGTATATAATCCATATGAATCACTTGAAAGGGATATTGTGGTGTTGGAAATTTGCCTCTTTGGGGTCTCAAATTGCCTTGTGAGTTGTGTTTTGCACATGTCATGCATGCTCTACAATGCTGTTTTGCATATGCATCGAACCCATAAAGACAAAAAATAGATTGCAATTGCGATATCATACCCCCTGATGAGACATGCGTCACGCCATGGCTCATAATAGCTGCCCATTTAAACATATTTTTTGGCAATATGGGTTTCTTTTGTGGTCATATCCGGAGGGGTGTCATATAGGAGAAAAATAGAAAGAGCTGTTGCCGCCTTTGCGGTTTTGTCAGCAACGTCATTTCCTTTTGAAACACTGTCAGAGCCTTTGGTGTGAGCCGCACATTTGCATATAGCAATTTGGTTAGGCAATTTCACAGCGTACTGAAAGCGTACTGGCTGTCTGTATAAATTGATACAGCCGTACCTTTAAACAGATAGCAAGCTGCAGTTAAAGCAACTAATTCAGCTGCTTGTGCTGAAAATGAGGATGGCAATGAAGCAGAATCCAATACTTCTGAATTTGTGACAACAGCATATCCAGATTGTGTTTGTCCATAAGCGTTTTTAGTGGAAGAACCATCCACATACACAATTGTACTGTTTGGGATGGGTGTGTCCTGGAGGTCTGGGCGTGCTTCCGTACAGACCGTAGCTACATCAAGACAATTGTGCGGCTCACCATCCTCAGGTAAAGGTATCAATGTGGATGGATTCAATGTTGTACAGCGCTCTACCGTAAGGTGTGGTTGTGATAATAGCAAGGACATACACGAAAGATGTCTTGCTGGGGACAAAAGGCTCATGTTTGTCTGCAACAGAAGTGCAGAAACTGCATGTGGAACTTTCAGTGTCTTTGTTCCATTCCAACACGGTTGACATTGAAATATCATCCTTGTACATCAAATCAGAAAGTGGACTAGTCAATTCTGCATAGCAGGGAATCCATGCCCTGCAGTAATTAGTCAGTCCAAAAAATGACATCATCTGCTTTTTGGTTTGTGGTTTTGGAGCGTGCAAAATTGCTTCCTTCCTGTCAGACAGGATCGTGCGCCCTGTGGCTGATAATTCATGTCCTAAATATTTTACTTTATCCCTACACAACTGAACTTTGTTTTTACTCACTTTGTGGCCATTATCAAATAAGAAACATAATAATGCTACTGTGTCAGTTATGCAGTTTTCTCGTGTGTCAGAGGCAATCAAATGTCATCGACATACACTAATAGTTGGCTATCTGCCGGTGGAACGAAATTAGCTAAACATGCTGACATGACTTGAGAATAAATAGTTGGGCTCTCTGCGTAACCCTGCGGTAATCTGGTGAATGTATATCGTTGTCCTTTAAAGGTAAAAGCAAACCAGAATTGACTATCTGGGTGTACTGGTACGGAAAAAAAAAAAAAAAAAAAAAAAAATGCATTACTGATATCTATTACAGAAAAACAACTAGAATTTAATCTCAATGAGCTTAACAGTGTGTGCGGATCTGGTACACATGGAGCTCTTTTTACTACAGCAGCATTTACTGCCTACAGATCTTGAATCATTCTCCATCCCACTGAGGGCGGAGCCTTTTTTTACAGGAAATATGGGTGTGTTACATGGTGAATCTGGACATGGCACTATTATTCCTGCTGTTAATAAATTCTCTATTACTGGCCTGATTCCTTCAATTGCATCAGGTTTCAATGGATACTGTCTTACACATGGTCTGTATTCTGTTTTTGGTCTTATAACTACAGGTTGTGCATTTTTTATCAGTCCTACGTCTGAAGGACCTGTTGTCCACAATCCTGATGGTACAGAAGAGAGAGATCATCCTCTTCAGGACTCAACTGAAACACTCAGGATTGTGAAGTGGACACATCAATGTGTGTTCCAGCTGTCAGCACCAATGAGACATTAACTGGCACTTTATACAATTTAGTTGATGGACTGAACTCCGTTCGTGGTCCAACTCTGCTCCAATCAGTGGCTGACAAAGCTGTTATGACTGTCAGTCCCAATTCTTGCCATTCTGTCAAATATGGTTTACAAAGTGACACATGTAATGGCATACCTGTGAATCTCAATTTTAAAACATCTTCAGTGGCACCTGTTACTGTTATGACAGCTGTTGAGTTGCCATCATGAATCAAATCGGTCATTGTCAGCTTCACAGGTGAAATATTTTTCAATTTGTTTTCATACACTGGTGTTCCTGGCAATATGCCACTATGGACTCTAAATACACTCTCAAATCTGCATCTAAACTCTATCCATGGTTCTCCTTCTTTCTGAGTTGTCCTGGTAATTTCAGTATAATTTATCTTTGGTCCTAACACACCTTTTGCCCATGTAATCATAGCTTCCACTCTTGTTTTCAAGACTGGATCATCATGTGGCAATGGTACGCCATCCTGGTCTGCAGGATTCCAGTCTCCGCGTATCTGACTCCATTTTAGGGCCACATGCTTTCATCCACACCTGTTGGACTTCAGGTCCACTAAGGTGGTAAGAACTTCTAATGTTTTCTATATCCTGCATAAATCCCTCAATGTCGACATGTGGCGATGGTATCATGTCGACTGCTGCTTTGATATCATCAGCATTCCATGTTCGATATACGAGCATGGTTGATCGCTGTCCTGCTGTTCCTGCACGAGGATTTGGTACTTCTATCATAGGATAGGCACCTCCCTGGTCACTGTGTTCCACCATGGGAGGGGCTGTGGGCACTTTTGCTTGACTGCGTGTTTGTGGTTTTTCTGGTTTTTCTCTTTTTACCTTAGGTTTTACTGCCAAATCATACTGTGGTGGCGGTACATCGTCATCCTCTGGTAGAGGAGATAAAGGTGTTGTTGTCACCGACGATCCAGCCGGCGGTGGTTGCTGAGGTTGTTCTGGTTCTCTGTGCTGAATTATCACATCTTCTTCTGCCTTACCTACAGCTTTCTTTTTCCTTGCTTTCTCTAATCGTCGCTTCTCTGCTCCCTTCTGTCTGTTCTCTGCTTCCTCCTCCCAAAATGCCACTAAATCTGCCCCTACTTTCTGCATCTTTTTCTCATCACCTTTATGTTGCTGTTCTAACTCCTTCTTCAGCTTCTGTATACTGATCAGGTTCAGTCGTCCGTCAAAGTCATGTTTATTAATCCAGGTCTCCAATTTTTTGTTGTTTTTGGATTTTTTGCTTCCATAAATTTCCAGTCGTCAGTTGATAAATTTCCCTTATTTATAGACGTCTTACCCCCCATTTTTATTATCCCTTGTTATAATTTGGACTTCAGACGGGGGCACACCTAGGGTGTTCTAAATCTGAAGTTTTCACACTTTCTTTGGACGTGACAATTAATTTGCCGTCGTGTGGTTGATTCCTTTCACCTCCCCGTAGGAAGCGGAATCACTTGCCTGCTGCTTCCACACACACGGTTGTCACTAACGTTGTCCAAAGTATTACACACACACAGTTTTCACACAGTTATTTACACTTGCGCAAAACACTATTTACACATAGAAACACTTTTAATAACCGTACGCGCATTCTTATGCCAGGGGAGCTCGCCCTCCCGTGAAATTTAACTAATGTCCTGCATTAGGGGACTTCGCCGTCCCTGCCAAATTTAACTACTTTTTTACAGTGCACATATTTCTACCCGGGATTTCCTTTATGTATTAAAACAGAGGAGTCCGTATCCTCCTTCCGGAATTTAACTACTTGCGTCCCTCGCAACCGTAGAGGAGTCCGACCTCCTTACAGAGTTTAACTGTGTTTCATTAACAGACGATTCTGTATCATCGCTTACGGAGTTTAACTGTTTTATGTGATCACTTTTATCCCCTACCGGTACGCGTATATAAACAGAGGAGTCCGCACCCTCCTTACAGAGTTTAACTGCTTTGCATTAACAGACGATTCTGTATCATCGCTTGCGGAATTTAACTGTTTATGTGATCTGATCACCACTCACTCAGTACTATTTACAAAGAAATTCTACTCACTGACTCGACTTCCTGTCTGTCTTCTTCGGGAAAATCTCGTCAACCAGACGATGCCAACGGTGGTCGACAATTGCAGACACGATCAATCGATCGGACCTTGGCCAAGGATTTACGTCTGGACTTGACGACCTCCGCTGGACACCTCCGGTGTTGTTGAGATCCCGGACGTAGCCCCCAGTCAATGTTGGGTATTTTCTCCTCCAAACATTTTTAAAACCTTTAACAAGACAAACAGAGTCAAGAAACACCAGTGAGACAGAAAGTCAAATTTTACGCGCGGAGTGCGGCCAGGCTGTACACCAAGGCTACACTAAAGTCTGGCCTGCTTTTCCGCTCTTTTTATTAAGAGACGCCCTCATCACATAAACAAGAAACTTGTCCTAAGGGTGGGGGTAATGACGCAAGACAAGTTTCTTCCCATAACATAAACGCATACGTCAAGTGCAGCTGTAAGGAAGAACACTTCAGGTCAGCACATCTCGTTCGTCTGTTGCAGGTATCAGCTGTTCTGCATCTGCCTGAAGTGTCCTGTCTTCCACACTCCTTCACACTAAACACCACATCACAATAGTCAAAACGTTCTCTTGCTCCCAGTCGTTAGAGGCTGCGAAAACAAAGTTATGTTATAACAATAAGTACATCCAGTCCTTCATTCCCAGCTCAGATTGACCCCAGAGTGCTAAAACAAAATTGAATTCTCAGGATTGCATTAAGACAGGTGCAAAACAGCACATCTCCGTTCTCATGAGAAAGAAGACAAAGCTAAAACAAGGTTGAATAACACGTACGTTCTCAGGGTGAAGTGCAAAACAGCACAACACCGTTCTCATGAGAAAGAAGACAAATGTACAAACGTTTAACAGTGATAACATATATACAAAATCTTTAACACTAGTGATAGATCGATGAGGCGTCATGAAGTGTTTCAACACATTGCCAAACTGTATTGATACTGTGTTACTGAATACTGACACCTGCTGGACCAAAAATATCCCTACAGGCACCCAAGTTAACAGACTCAACTGACACTGATTTCATGGCCTAGTATATACAATAATATAATCTAAGTCATTGTATGTCATTTTGTATCATTTCATATCTTCAGTTAAATTTAAAATCTGTTGTGTCTGTTTCTCTTGTTTGACGCAACTTCTCCAGCTTTAGAAAACACCCTCTCACAGGGCACAGATGAGACTGGAGTGCAGAGAAATTGTAATGACAGCTGGAAGAGGTTTGGATATACTGTCTTGTGATTGTCCCAGTATCTCAGAGGATCCTGAGACTTGGCAATATTGGCCTCTGCCAGGTACCGCTGCACCTCCTGGATGGCATCAGCTGTGGCACTTTTGGTCTGCCTGCTCCCTTCGATGTCGAGATGTTGCCAAAGGTCATCCAAAAACAACAATGTGGCATTTCAGTACATGATTTCCAAACAACAACAAACAAATAATGCTGAATATGAGGGCTGAAGGACCTGAACCAGTTCCCTGAACCCTTCACTCTCCACAGTGCTAAGGGGTTGGCAGTCCTTCAGGATGAAACTCAGTAGAGCCTCATCCAGCATCTGCTTCCTGGAAGCTTTATGGTTAAAAATGAGGTACAGAATAAATTAATAGGAATTAATGATCAATAAATTAACTGTGAGTAAGTTGTAGGATGGCTGTATACCTGAGTTCATCCTGGGTGTATCTGGGACTTCACTCTCATGCCTGGTCCTTTAATGTCTCAGCATTGAGGAGGTGGTTTTGTTTAAATAGTGAAGTTCTACTGAACAAATGCGACATTTAACCTGCAGAAAATAATATGAATAGTAAATTAAGAGTCACTTTGAAATTAATACGAATTCAGATAGATCAAGTGGAAACTCAGAGGAGCTGGATGAAACAAGGACATTAAAACATACCTTATTTTCCGATATGACATCAAAATGATCCCACACGGCGGAAACTTTCCTTTTTGTTTACTTCTGCTCCACGATGTTTGGTGAACACTGCAAAAGATCCGAGATTCTTTTGGCAGATGTATCCCGTTGACAGATACGCTTCCTTATAAACACAGTTTGGCCACTTTGACGTGTCAGTGTCAGTTCGAAACAGTTCCTGTATCGGTCACGTGACTTTCGCAAAGCGATACGCGCACCGACACGGCGTTTCACTCTATGTGCTCGACGCATGCGCTGATGCATCAGTGTCGCTGGACCCATCACTACTGTATGCCATTCTGCTCGTAACGTAGACGAGGTCACCGCAGATTCCCTCGAATCATGGAGATGACTGTGGAGTCTCCCGACGTGGATACCACTGTTTCACTGTGCCGTTATGGTTATCATGGCTATAAACACCTTTTTTATGTCACTGACTCTGTAGATGTGGATGTGTCTAAGCAGGTTTTTTGACACTCAAAGTGTGAAAGTGAAACAAACAATTACAAAATGCATTAAAAAAACATAGTGTACTGCATTGTTTATATTAAAACTACATGTAAACATATGTTAAAACAATGTGAAGTGCATCCAAGACGCCATTTGACAATCCTCTGTTTCGCGTGTAATTAGCATATTACAATGTCACGGTTTACAGCCATTTTTCCTTATTATTCAGCAGTAATATTTGGGGTCTGCTCCTTTCTCTGTGCCTGACCAAGGCAGCGTCTACATCTGGAGTTGGTGCCTGGGCGACGGACTGTGGCTGCCCACTGCTCCTAGTGGATGGATTGTGTCTAACTGCAATTAGGATTGGTTAAATGCAGAGGACAAGTTTTGTTGTATTTATACCTCAGCCAGATGTGGATCCTTGGGTTTACGTGTGGATCCAGACCCCTGTATTGGATGCTTTGGATCCACATTGTGCCGAACTACTTTCCTTCGGCCATCTTTGTTGACGGAGGGACAATAGTTCCACACAAAATGGATCCCCAATCTTGTTTAACGTATCAGTTTCATAAAAATACAATCACGGCTGAGGTATATAAACAAAACACCCACTCATCTGGGGAGCAATATGAGCGGAGGAACCAGTTTGCTGGGGATGGTGGAGGATCCAGTTCATTGTGGATGGCGGAGGATTACCTGAGCCTGAGCAGTGGATGTTTTGTCATTGTATATATGTACTTGTATGATGACAGTAAAGTTTCTATTCTATATACAACAGAACTAAAAATTATGTTGTCATACACACCTAGGTAAATACATACCGGCGATGCAACCTTAAATGAAGACATTGCAGTCTCAGAGATGACAAAAACTGCGCGCCGCCATCGTCTTTTCCTCTAGTGAACAACACCACTTCCGTTCAATTGTTTCTTTCAAATTACAATGAACATTAGCTGCAGTGACCAGAGGTCTCCAGTAGATGGCACTGGAAACACGTAAAATAATTAAATGAAAGAGTGAATATGAAACACAAACTTCTTGTCGAAGGCATAACACTGGCAACGCCAACCTGTACAATATATCAAATCAAAATCAAATCAGTTTTATTTATATAGCACCAAATCACAACAGTTGCCCCAAGGTGCTCTATATTGCAAGGCAAAAGCCATACAATAATTACAGAAAAACCCCAACAGTCAAAACGACCCCCTATGAGCAAGCACTTGGTGACAGTGGGAAGGAAAAACTCCCTTTTAACAGGAAGAAACCTCCAGCAGAACCAGGCTCAGGGAGGGGCAGTCTTCTGCTGGGACTGGTTGGGGCTGAGGGGAGAGAATCTGGAAAAAGACATGCTGTGGAAGAGAGCAGAGATCAGTCACTAATGATTAAATGCAGAGTGGTGCATACAGAGCAAAAAGAGAAAGAAACACTCAGTGCATCATGGGAACCCCCCAGCAGTCTAAGTCTATAGCAGCATAACTAAGGGATGGTTCAGGGTCACCTGATCCAGCCCTAACTATAAGCTTTAGGAAAAAGGAAAGTTTTAAGCCTAATCTTAAAAGTACAGAGGGTGTCTGTCTCCCTGATCCGAATTGGGAGCTGGTTCCACAGGAGAGGAGCCTGAAAGCTGAAGGCTCTGCCTCCCATTCTACTCTTACAAACCCTAGGAACTACAAGTAAGCCTGCAGTCTGAGAGCGAAGTGCTCTATTGGGGTGATATGGTACTAAGAGGTCCCTAAGATAAGATGGGACCTGATTATTCAAAACCTTATAAGTAAGAAGAAGAATTTTTAATTCTATTCTAGAATTAACAGGAAGCCAATGAAGAGAGGCCAATATGGGTGAAAGATTTTGTCATGGAAAGCCGCGCAGAGGCTTCGCGTGTCACGACGGAGCCACTGATGGAGCGAGACAAAGGAACACCTCCGTTTCGGAGTGTTAAAGGACAAGTTGGGACAAGCCCAGCTCTCCACAATTTCTCTTATACTCACTCGACTGGTAACCACTGAAAGCCGAGATAGGCATGTCCCAACTTGTCCTTTAACACTCCGAAACGGAGGTGTTCCTTTGTCTCGCTTCATCAGCAAATCGGTCGTGACACGCAAAGTCTCCGCGCGGCTTTCCATGACAAAATCTCGTTAAAAGTGAAATCTGCCGGAAAATGGCTGATGTCCAGCTCTTGTGATAACCAGAGAAATTGCACATGACGGTCCCTGCTCCACACAGTGATCAGTTTAGAAGTGATGTGGTGGTTTCTGCCTCTCGATGGCGGCTTGGAGCACGGCACGCCGTGCGCCATTGTGGGCAGTCCTTAAAGCTGTAGTAACACTCCTTATTCTCTGTGAAGCCCGTAAAATTTTCACCGAAAGCCAGATAAATTTTTCGAATGGTTTCCAGCTGCCTGTCTCTAAGTTTCTGAAAAAATTCTGATGGAAAAAAAGCCCAAATCATTCCGCCATTTCCTCGCAATGACAACGACGAGAGGGGTGGACCAGTGCTCACTCAAAGCCTGCCCACAGGTGAATGACGCAACCGACAGGCGTGGAAAAACTCACGCATGCGCACGAAGGTTCAAGCTTGGCTGACATAAAAACATATGAATCAAATCCATATATTTTTTGCATAAAAATATTTTATATATATATACGAGGGCTGTCAATAAAGTAACGGTCCATTTTATTTTTTTCAAAAACTATATGGATTTCATTCATATGTTTTTACGTCAGACATGCTTGAACCCTCGTGCGCATGCGTGAGTTTTTCCACGCCTGTCGGTGACGTCATTCGCCTGTGAGCACTCCTTGTGGGAGGAGTCGTCCAGCCCCTCGTCGGAATTCCTTTGTCTGAGAAGTTGCTGAGAGACTGGCGCGTTGTTTGATCAAAATTTTTTCTAAACCTGTGAGACACATCGAAGTGGACACGGTTCGAAAAATTAAGCTGGTTTTCAGTGAAACTTTTAATGGCTGATGAGAGATTTTGAGGTGAGACTGTCGCTTTAAGGACTTTTCACTGTGCGAGACGTCGTGCAGCGCTCTCAGGCGGCGTCATCAGCCTGTTCAAGCTGAAAACCTCCACATTTCAGGCTCTATTGATCCAGGACGTCGTGAGAGAACAGAGAAGTTTCAGAAGAAGTCAGTTTCAGCATTTTATCCGGATATTCCACTGTTAAAGGAGATTTTTTTTAATGAAAGATGTGCGGACGGGTCCGCGCGTCGGGACGCAGCCGCCGCGATGCTCCGCCACAGGAAAAACACCTCTGTTGAAAGCCTTAAGGACAAGTTGGAACATGTCCTGCCTGTTAAACAATTTCTCATGTACTCACTCCACTGAAAGCCATCAAAAGCCGCCTGGATTTTACAAATGGTTATCAACACGGAGGTGTTTTTCCTGTGCCGCCGCACCGCGTCAGCTGCGTCCCGACGCGCGGATCCGTCCGCACGTCTTTCATTAAAAAAATCTCCTTTAACAGTGGAATATCCGGATAAAATGCTGAAACTGACTTTAGACGTGCGTGGGTCGGCCGTCCCATATTTATAGAGATTATGGAAATATACAGTGTTCTCGAACCGCGAGCTGCTGTCAACACGAGGAAAATCTGTGATCGGTGAAGCTACAGCATTTAATCGGCGCAGCTGCAGAGCCACTTCCTGAATTTGTGTCAAAATAAAAGTTCTGTAGTGTTTCATACAGGGCGCAGTCTTATTCTAGGTTTCAGTTTTGTTTCCGTTTGATCACACAACGGAGACTTACATCAAGCACAATGATTGACATGACCAACAGCCAATGACAATGGAGAAGCATACAGGGTGGCCAGGTACTGACAGGCCCGAAGGGCAGCAGCCTCTGTTGTGGGGGAGGCAAAGCAGCCGGTGTGGGAGGAGTTCGGCGCAACCATGGAGAAGGACTTTCAGTTGGCACCAAAGTGCTTCTGGCTGACCGTGAGGCACCTCAGGAGGGGAAAACGGGGAACCATCCAAGCTGTCTACAGTAAGGATGGGACTCTGTTGTCCTGGACTGAGGATGTAATCCGGCGCTGGAAGGAACACATTGAGAAACTCCTGCATCACATTGGAGCACCCTCTATAGTAGGGGCAGAGCTGATGGAGGATTTTCATCAATTTCCCTGGTGGAAGTCCCTGAGATAGTCAAACAACTCCACAGTAGCAAGGCCCTGGGGGGTTGGTGAGATCCTTCCAGAAATGCTGACGGCTCTGGTTGTGGAGGGACTGTCTTGGATGAGATGCCTCTTCAACATTGTGTTGAGGTCTGGAACAGTGCCTAAGGAGTGGCAAACTGGGGTGGTGGTCCCCATATTTAAAAAAGGGGAGCAGAGAGTGTGTGCCAACTGCAGGGGCATCACACAACTCAGCCTCCCTGATAAAGTCTACTCCAGCGTACTGGAAAGGAGGGTTAGACTGATAGACGAATCTCTGATTGAAGAGGAACAATGCTGGTTCTGTCCTGGTCGTGGAACAACCGAGCAGCTCTTCACTCTCACAAGGATCCTGGAAGGTGCCTGGGAGTATGCCCATCCAGTCTACATGTGTTTTGTGGACTTGGAGAAGGCGTATGATCGGGTACCCCGGGAGATACTGTGGGAGGTGCTGCAGGAGTATGGAGTGAGGGGGTCCCTTCTCAGGGCCATCCAATGTCTGTACTCACAAAGCAAGACACACTACTCAGCCTCCCTGGTAAAGTCTACTCCAGGGTACTGGGAAGGAGGGTTAGAGTCGAATCTTTGATTGAAGAGGAACAATGTGGGTTCTGTCCTGGTTGTGGAACAACCAACCAGCTCTTCACTCTCACAAGGATCCTGGAAGGTGCCTGGGAGTATGCCCATCCAGTCTACATGTCAGCAGGGGCAGTACTGCAGTCGCTCTACCATACTGTTGTGACGAAACGGGAGCTGAGTCAAAAGGCGATCCATTGGTCAATCTTCGTTGCTACTCTCACCTATGGTCATGAGGGTTGGGTTATGACCGAAAGAACTAGATCACGGGTACAAGTGGCCGACATGGGCTTCCTTATGAGGTTGGCTCGTGTCTCCCTTAGAGATAGGGTGAGAAGCTTGGTCATCCGTGGGGACCTTGGAATAGAGCCGCTGCTCCTTCACATTGAAAGGAGCCAGCTGAGGTGGTTTGGGCATCTGGTAAGGATGCCCCCTGGGCACCTCCCTAGGGAGGTGTTCCAGGCATATCCATCTGGGAGGAGACCCCGAGGAAGACCCAGGACTAGGTGGAGAGATTATATCTCCACACTGGCCTGGGAACACCTCGGGATCCCCAGTCAGAGGTGGTCAATGTTGCCCAGGAAAGGGAAGTCTGGGGTCTCCTGGTAGACCTGTTACCCCACAACCTGATCCCGGATAAGCGGTTGAAGATGAGTGATGAGAATATAATAGAACTCTCAATATTTGCAAATTCTGCTTAATTAAGTGATAATTCAACTCCAATTTCTGAAAAAGAAACCACTTTTCAGTGTCCTAAAAACATTTGTGTTTTCTGTATTTGCTGGACTGGAAGTCGTGTGGCCTCTCTCGGCCACCATACAAGCATTGCAAGGGAATTCAAAAAGCATTTGTGTGAAAATACAAATTATTACTGTGAGGACATGTCATATTTTTCCATTATGTGAGGGAATGCAAAAGCTTTTGGGAAAAAAAAACAAAACATCACACTGGGACCTTGGGTTCCTTGTCGCAACAGCCTAATCAGACTAATTGTTCAAACCCCAGCCCTGCCACATTTCTCCATGTAATGTGGAGGTGTGTCAGGAAAGGCATCCAGTGTCGAATTTGTGCCAAATCAACATGCAGATCCAAACTGGAAACTGAAAACAAGGGGAACAGCTGAAATGTTTTACTTTTTATGAATAAATACAGAGTAAAATTCAATGAAAATATTCAATTGATAACTGCTAGTAAATGTTACTCGAGTTATTCTTTTAGAAAAACTAATATATGCAAGTAAAATTTATTTAAGAATTCCCCTTGGAAAATTTACTTGGAAAAAACTTTCCTAGGTTTTTTTCAAGTAAATATCATTCCAAATTTCAGTGTACTGTATGGTAAACCATTTTGAATTTTGGAGGGAGGACGCTGGCGCTGTTTGTTCGCCGCCGCTTCCCTGCAAATCCCACTGAAAATCCCCAATCTACTAAGCTGTTGTGTACTGCAACTCACCACAGTATTTGACTAGAACATCGGGGTACTAATTTTTTGAAGCACTTTGAGCTCGACTGTGTCAGGGGTGTTACCGGTACTTACCGGTCACTAAGTTGAAACCGGTATCTTCATCTTCTCCTCTGGCATCCTGATGTCTGATTGTGCCTCCAAGACGAACTAAACCTTTGGTGATGTCCTGGTGCTGTATGACCTCCTGTTTTCCATCGCTGCTTGTCTGGATCTCGGCTACCTGCTAGCACCGCCGCACCATCTTGCACCATGCTGTCAACTGCCTCCTCGCAGCAGTGGCTCTGGGCTAACACCAAGAATAGCGGAGCCCTCCCACAGCAACGAGAGCTTCCACAACAACCCAGGTACATCCATAGAGGCTCTGGATGCCGGTTTGTCCTGTCCAAAAGCGGTGACCACGGCTCCATCGCGTCCCTTTTGGTCTGCATCCCGTCCCGTCGTGCACCAGATGCGTCACAACGCACGTCATCAGAGCGCCGAAACTACAGGTAATCATATGGCTTGGAATAAGCGCTGCAATGGAAAACCTGGAGTGGATTTTACCGCCCTCCGGCCTCTGAGAAGACATATCACCAAATCTCATACTACGCTGGCGCTCTTCAATGCACAATCCCTGACGAACAAATCCGGGCTCATTCACGACCACATCCTGGACAAGGGCATTGACATTTTCTGCATCACCAAGACCTGGCAACAACCAGAGGTCTACTCATCTCTAAATGAGACCTGCCCACCCGGATATAAATATATTAGTAAGGCCCGCACAACTGGCCGAGGTGGGGGCCTGGCTGTTATATACCACAGTAACATCCAATTGTCCCCTATTTCAGTGCCCAGCCATGGCTCCTTTGAGAGTCTTGTTTTTAAATTAAATAACCCATTTTCTGGAACAGTTGCCCTCATCTACCGCCCCCCTAAAACTCAACAGACCTTTATTTCTGACATACACAGTTTTCTCAGCTTACTCTGTATATCATACTCAAACATCCTGGTTATTGGTGATTTTAACATACACATGGACTCACATATTTGTCGACTCGCCTCAGAATTCAAACATGTACTGAACTGCGTCAATCTCCAACAGCTCATAGACCGCCCAACTCACAACAAAGGACACATCCTGGACCTGGTAATTACAGACTGTCTCCCTGTTACTGACCTTGAGGTGTATGACGTCGGTGTCTCTGATCACCTGGTAGTTACCCTCAAAGTCCCTGGATCATCCACTCTCCATAAACCAAAACGGATCATAACTTTTAGAAACATATAAAACATTGACTCCCTCTGCACACATCTCCAACTCCTATCCCCACCCACATTTTTCAGTTGACAGTCTGACTCCTATAACATCAGCCTCAGCTCCATCCTGGACATTCATGCCCCACTCACAACCCGGACTGTCACCTTTACCCGCTCCGCTCCTTGGTTCACCGATGAGCTGAGGACCATGAAGAGGTCTGGCCGTGTCCTGGAGCGAGCTTTTAAAACATCTGGTGTGACGGTGCACAAGTTGGCTTACCGGGAACATCACAGGACATACTCAAAGGCACTTTCCAAGGCTAGGTCAGAACACTACTCCACTCTCATCAACAATAACCCAGGTAATTCAAAAAAACTCTTCTCCACTATAAATCACATTCTAAAACCACAAACCTCTTCATTCTACATTCACACAGAAACAAACTACAATTTATTTCTCAATTTTTTCACCTCTAAAATAGATAACATCCGTTCCTCATTTTCACATCTAAACAGTGCCATCCTGGACTTCCCATCAACACCCATCACAACACACCTGTCTCATTTCTTCCCCATAACGCAGCAGGAGGTCGGGAAGTTAATCTGTAGTTCTAAACCATCCACATGCCCTCTTGATCCCATCTCCTCTCCTCTGCTCAAAGCTCACCACAAATTCATCAGTCCCCTCATAACCAAAATCATAAACCTTTCTCTGCAATCTGGCAATATTCCAACTTCCCTCAAAACTGCTTTCATTAA
The DNA here is from genome assembly GCF_902500255.1 of Thalassophryne amazonica. Lineage (NCBI taxonomy): Eukaryota > Metazoa > Chordata > Actinopteri > Batrachoidiformes > Batrachoididae > Thalassophryne > Thalassophryne amazonica. Next base: position 73,550,257 of record NC_047105.1, on the reverse strand, counting down.
ACCCTTACTCAAAAAACCCACCCTGGACCCTGAAACATTGTCAAATTGCAGACCTATTTCAAATCTTCCATTCATATCCAAAATTTTAGAAAAAGCTGTTTCCTCCCAACTTCATATTCACCTCAAATATAACTCTGCATATGAAAAATTTCAATCTGGTTTCCGACCTTCTCACAGCACTGAAACAGCTCTCATCAGAGTCACCAGCGACCTGCTCATGGCTTCTGATTCCTCTTCCACATCCCTCCTCATTCCTCTCGACCTCTCTGCTGCATTTGATACTGTTGATCATCACATTCTCCTGCACCGTCTCCGCCACTACATTGGTCTCTCTGGCACTGCCCTTCACTGGTTTCACTCCTACCTCACAGAACGGACTGAGTGCGTAGCCCTGGGGGACGCAAAATCCAGCCCTCACACAGTCACTTGTGGGGTCCCCCAGGGCTCCGTTCTTGGTCCTACCCTCTTCACCATCTACATGCTTCCCCTCAGTCGTGTCGTTAGCAAGCATGGAATCAATTTCCATTGCTATGCTGATGACACACAACTGTATTTCAAGATTTCCCCCTCAAACCCCCTCTCCGCCAATCTCACCCGTCTCAGCTCCTGCCTGGAGGAGATCAAGGCATGGATGAGTCAAAACTTCCTGCAGCTAAATGGCTCAAAAACAGAAGCCATCCAAACCGGAACCTCAAATCAATTACGCTCCTCCCCATCACCTCTGTTTCATTCTTTGGCCACACCATTACCCTCTCTCCCTCTGTTACCAACCTGGGGGTTAAGTTTGACCCCCAGCTCTCCTTTGATGCTCACGTCACTTCCATATGCAAAACTTCATTTTTTCATCTACAAAATATTTCCAGACTGCGCCCCTCCCTTTCCCTCCCTGCTGCAGAGAAGCTTGTCCATGCCTTTGTCTCCTCCAGGTTGGACTACTGTAACGCACTCCTCATTGGGATCCCTGGCAGGAGCCTTCAAAAGCTCCAGTATGTTCAAAACAGTGCTGCCAGGATCCTGATGAGGGTGCGGAAACATGAGCACATCACCCCCATCCTCCACTGGCTCCATGTTCACCTCCGTATAGAATACAAGATCCTTCTGCACACCCATCACTATCTGCATGGTGCGGCCCCCACTTACCTCACTGAACTGCTCACACCACAAACATCAACCCGGACCCGGTCAGGCCAACAGCACCATTTGCTCCCACCCAGGACACAGCTTAAAACTATGGGCGACAGAACCTTTGAGGCCGCAGCTCCCCGTCTGTGGAATGCTCTCCCGGACCACCTCAGGGCTCCACAGATGGTGGCTGCTTTTAAGAAAGGACTTAAAACCTTCCTTTTTAGAAAAGCATATATGGACTAAATGCTGTTTGCTATTTTTTACTTTTTTTATATACACAGTTTTAAATTGTTGAAATTACTGTATTTTGTTGTTTTATGTTTTCTCTGTTTGCCCTTGTAGCACTTTGAGGTTTGGTATCAAACAAAAAGTGCATTAGAAATAAAATTTATTATTATTATTATTATTATAAACCTGTCTGGAGGAGGCTGTTCTCAAAAACTGTGACTGTGCAGAGACAAGTGAGGAAAGCCACCAAGACAACCGTGACAATGCTGAAGGTGTTATCAGCTTCCATGTCTGATTAGAGTAAGTGGATAGTGCAGCTTTTAATTAAGTTATATATAGCTTCATTGTGGAGTGGCACAGAGAAAGATTTTCTTAAAATGTCCAAAACTGATTGATTTCCAAGAAGATGGAAGCACAGGTGTTTTGTTTGAAAAATTCTTCTCTGTTCCACTCCACTGTGGAACTGGGAATTTTGATACAACAAATGTTGCACAATTTCTCCAGTCACAGCCTGGTTCGAAAAACCTGTCTGCCACGCCAGCTAGCCCGAGTGGCCGTGGGTGTCTCGGTGGAAAAGTGATTTATTCATTACATTTAAAGGCATCACCAGTTGTGCACACCATTGTTTTGGGCTTTATATTTTTCATTTGTCATGTTGTAGATATTAGTTTTCACTCTTAACCCTTTATTGGCCTCATATTTTTCAATAGTGTAGTAGATATGCTCTGCCAAACAGCTGAGCTGAACATTTAAGGGTTAAAAGGCATCATTTTGCAAGTTTTAATATAAAGAAGCCTGAAGATTAAAAAAAAAAAACTTAATTACAGAATTCAAACATGTAAACTATGTATAATTTTGCTCAGATTTTCAGAGAAATGTAATACAACCAGCATGTACAATATCTTTGTCTTTTAATAAGGGCCACCTCTAAGGGTGTAATAAGGGTCACAAAAAATACAGACACTATTTTTTAACATCCCAATATTCCTTTAATTTCACTTGCTACAAAGTAATAACAAATTTGATCATTTTTTTTGTCATGTTTTGATTTAGAATAGAATGTGCAGTGTTCCCAGGACATTTGCGTGTATGGAAGTAAAAACTATGATAAGGATTGTGAGCTTTACTCACGTTTTAAAACACACTGCTATTATTTTGAACATATGGTTGCCAACATTAGAGTTCTGAAGCACTTCATTACATCTTGAGTGGTCACAGCTTAAAGGACATGTTGCACCGAAATCATAACCATTTAGATTTAGGCTGTTTGTAACCATCCGATGGTCCATGGTTGATGTTGTCACGGTAAAAGTTCCAGCTCCAAGAAGGTTGATGTGCACCTGCAGCCACGAGTCATAAATGCAGCCTGTCAATAACCATCTCTACTCCAGGATCAGTTTTGTGGACGATTAATTATAAGTGTTGTTATCAATAAAATCTAAAAAATACATCTGCTGCCGGGGGAAACAAGCGTCTCATCAGCTGCACAGTATGCGCACACACAAACACAGCGAGCTTCGCAGCACACATACACACATTCCAGCTCCAAATTCACTCTCTCAAAGTAAAAAAAAAAAAAAAAAAATAGAAATCTAGCCACAAAACACAAAACGGGTAAAATCCTGAACATGCCAGACTCACTGTTATGTTATGGATTAATGTCCAAATGTAAACTCCGCACGATCAAAGAAGCGTGCAGGTGTGAGATCGCCGGCTGCAGCTCTGCCTCTCTCATGATCGTGGCACGTAAAATAACGTCCATGAACTCCTGAAAATAATGTATTCTGACTTTTTTACAATGTAACAAATCCATCTCTGTGTCCAGGTAGTCTGATAAAAACAGTGCCAGATGTCCCGGCGTCCATGTCCACAGCTTCAGTAAACCAGCATCCACACAAACAGCGCATCTCCACACTTTATGCTCAACACTCTGAAAAAGTTAAGAGTTTTGGGGTGAAGCGGGTCATCTCCTCTCTGTAAATCTGAGCCATCACTTTCAAACAGCAGCTCAGAAGCTTCGTTTTCGGATGGGGCAGGTTTGTCAATCATTGGGATGTTTCTGTTTTGATAATTAGGACATAACACACTGAAAAATGCAGAGAATTGCAGAGTGAAATGTTTTCTGGAAATGCACCTGCTAACGCTGAGAGTGAGAGGACTAAAATACATCAGCGATCACTAATTATTAGCACATATGTGCAGAGACACTTACAATCATGAGTACTTTTATGTTCTCTTACTAACTCGGATATTAAAAAATATGAGACATGTCCTTTAACCTTTGTGTGCTCAAATATTAGCAGATGAAGTGTCAATTGTATGTATAATTCAATTGGTTTCTGTATTTACTGGTATGTTACACACTAAGATGAAGGCTACAGAACTGGTTGGTCAGTTGTACTCATTTACAATGAAGTTAGTTTAAACTGCAAAACATCAAGCCTCAATTACATTTCTTTATAAGGGTTTGATAAAGATTTATAGTAATCAATGTAATTTTTTAAAATGTATATTTATTGGTAGATGAATCAGCGCAGTCATTTTTTTACATCCCCAAAATCAGTATTGTATCGGCCTCAAAGCATACATGTCAGTCGGGCTGTAATAGATTCCATCTCCTGTAGTGGGATGGAATAACTCAAAAAATAATGGTATCTTGTACATCTCCCAATTAAAAAGACATAATTACAAATTAAATTACAAATTTGATGCACCAGATCAGTCAACTTTACTCATAGTTCTGCCCTCCCCCTGCCACCTGATGGTTGGTGGATCCTTAATGGATGATAAAAATTAGGAGCATGAGTAATTGAACATACAGGTATCTACTCTGCCACCTGCTGGACATGTCTGGGCTTGTAATAAATTATCTTAGTTGGTGCACAATGGATATTAGGAGCATGTGTTGTTAAAGTTACACAAAGTTTCAAATGACCTTGGTGCATCCATCATATGTTCATTTCCAAAGTCAAAGTCTAGTGGCCAACAAAGGCCACTGCTACTTGTTTTCAGAGGACATTTGTCTTTTTTCCTTTTTAATCCATCTTAGCCAAAAACACCATGGGACTGTTAATTAAGATAAATTTGTTGAAACCAACCTGACACAGCTAAACTTAAACACACTCATTCTTACAACACAGCATTTATATTTCATCAGAACAGCAAATGATAAAGGCTTTAAAGTGGATATGACACCTAAAAAAATGACGTAAAACTGATATAAATATCAAAAATATACATACAGTATAATAAGTTGAAAGTGGTTTTAATCATTATCACTGAGAAATAAAGTTTGTACGGCTTCTCAGAAGTGTGTTTCTTGGAAAGTGCAATGGCAGCATTCCATCAGCAGTCACGTGATGCCGTGACGTCACAGTCTGTAGTGTCCCATCTTTGTCTGTTAGATTGACAACAGGAACAGACAGACCTCAGCATGGACAGTGATGAGATCGAGAACTTTTCTGACTCCTCTTCAAGTGTGGATTGTTTCTGTGAAGAAATCGAGACTGACTCGGATCCTGAGGATGTTGCAGCAGTCAGACCCTACAGATCTGAGCCGTATCTTTCGGACGAACATTCAAACCTGGAGCATTCTGGCAGTGAGTGGCCTTTTATTGTGGGCAGTCTAAGGCACACCTGTGCACTAATCATGGTGTCTAATCAGCATTTTGATATGGCACACCTGTGAGGTGGGATGGATTATCTCAGCAAAGGAGAAGCGCTCACTATCACAGATTTCGACTGGTTTGTGAACAATATTTGAGGGAAATGGTGATATTGTGTATGTGGAAAAAGTTTTAGATCTTTGAGTTCATCTCATACAAAATGGGAGCAAAACCAAAAGTGTTGCGTTTATATTTTTGTTGAGTATATATGACAAAGGTCAATTTTAATTTATATAGAGCTCAAAAGTTAGCTGGTCTGCTCTGTGTCAGCCTGATCCTGTCAGATCTCAGAAGCTAAGCAGTGCAGGATCTGGTTCGTACTTGGATGGGAGACCTCTTCAGAACATCAGTGGCTGTGTGTGTTTCTCCAGGTAAAACTGTAGCTGCGTCAGGAAGGGCATCTGGTGTAATACCTGTGCCAAATACCGATGCGGATCTGACTGTATCTGCTGTAGCGACCCTGATAAATGCGGGAGCAACAACAACAGGGCTCAAAAGTTAGACATTGCTCCATTTTGGTAAGATAAAGACGCAAACTTTTGGTTGAGATTTACAGATTTGATCCTTGATGTGTTTGTCTGATATCTGGTGATGTGACTGCTGAATATCCTTTTTTGAATGAATTTGGGACATCTACATAATTGTGTTCAAAATTATAGCTCCAGACCCCAGAAATGGATTGCACGTGTATAGAAAATGAATGAATAAATGAATGTTGCTATTACACTTTGCTTTAAAAAGCAGTTTTAAAAGAGCTTCCAAAATTGTTTTCATCATCAGACGTCTGTGCTGCTGATTGTTGAATAAGATACTAATTATTTCCTGCATTTCAAAACATCTGGCAACTAATTGATGCGCGCACTGATAATTTGACAGCGCCGTTTAAAGGGGGGTTGTACGCGCGTTCCATGATGCAGAACACAAAATGATCAGTGTAACAACTCTTTACCTTTGAAGTCCGTTTCCTGTCCACTTCTGTGAAGATCACTGACCGTGATAAAAGAACAACCTAACGTGGATTTAAGGGATTGCGTTGCCACGTGCGCATCCAGGTGATGTAAGAGGGCCCAGGTCACAGGATGCAGTGTCTTCACGCTGTGCACCGCTGTTGTCGTGGGCGTGTCACCACGAGTGTCATCAGGAAACGGAAAAAACACGGAACCTGTTGTGCTGACGTGTTGTGTTCTTGGTGTTATTTGCGCGTGTTGGTGAAGGAGCGCAGACCCGAGGATGACCGTGCGTGGTGTTTTCCACGGGAGAGGAGCCTGCATGGTCCTGCTGCTGTGGGTGTCTGCAGCCTCACAGACCCACACTAACTACTACGCCACTCTGAGCGTGGATCACACTGCCACAGACACGCAGATCAAAAAAGCTTTCCGCGCGCTGGCCGTCAGGTACCATCCGGATAAGAACAAGAGCGCAGATGCAGAGAAGATTTTCAGAGAGATTGCTGAAGGTAAAAAAAAAAAAAAGAAAAAAAAAAGAGCATTCGATACTTCATGGAGGTATAGAACGTCCTGACAGACTGTTAATCTTGAATTGATTTTATACAATACACTAATTCAGGAACTCTGACAATCTGCACAATTATGTTTTTGCCCCTGTTTGTTTTTTGTTTTGTGAACGCCTGGAACCCACAATTCTTCATATTTAGGATCTTTTTAACAGGGAATTCATATCCTGATAGGCAAGAACTGATTCAGTTCAACCCAGTCTCAAAAATTCCTATAACACTGAATGAATTTTCAAAAAATCATAACTCCATCAAAAAAGATCAAATTTCTTTCATATTTGAGAGCATTATGCAGGATGGTATCCTTTATCGACTGAGAAAGATTGATCCAGATCTGATCTGGATTACAGGTTTTGTGGCCATTGAAAACCCCATTTAATATGTTTTACATTATAGCTTAATCAAATGTGCCCATTAGATCTTTAAGCAAACATGCCCCAATCAGTTCAAATATTTGAAAGTGAGGTGCAGACTGGCACTCACTGTCACCTGACGAAGTATGATCCAGATTGAGGATTTTGTGGACATTTGAATTTAATATTGAAAAGCCCATTTGGTGTACATTTTTGCATTATATCAATCAAAAAGTGCCTCAGTCACTTTGATTTGTAACAATGAGGTGCAAACTGGTACTCTCAATGAATAGACTAAGTTTTATCTGCATCTGCTGTATTGCGGATATAGTGGATATTTGATTTTAACATTGAAAAGCCCTTTAGATCTCTATTTTGTGTTTATATTTTAGCTTATGAAAAGCCACTTCTAACTTTGACCTTGCATATTTTTTCTATGATAAAAAAAATCTGTGGAATTGGAAACTAGTGTTGACACAGGTTTGCGCTCTGAGTGCGGTGCTCTCGTTTTAAATGGGTCTCAGATTTCTTCTTTTTTTTATGACACAAGAAAATCAATTTTTACTCATGGAGTATCTACTAAAATGGTTTAATTACACATGCTTAGCTATGTTTTGAGCTGGCCAATAAGCAAGTGACTCTATAACTATTTAACAGCTACAAAGTCTTGGCCTAATAATAAAGAATTACTCTGAATGCCTAGACACCAAAGCCACACTCCTCCCTTCTTTGGCACATCTGCTCAGCACATTTTGTGCATTGTGATCCGGACCATATCAGAATTGTACTACTGTGAAACATTCATGGAAGTGTGCAAAGTTGTGGCCCAGAAGTGAAAGCATTGTTCAGACTTCCAAACGTTGTGCGTAGTTTACAAAAATGTCATTTTAATCCAGACATTCTAATTTGAGCCTGAAAACATTTAGGGTAAACTGTGTTGCAAGGCCACTAAGTGGCTTTTGGTGGTTTTACCTACATTAATGATAAATGTCCACCAGTATGAGATGTTGCTCCATTTCAAGAACCTTGAGTACAGTCTGCTGTGGGACACCGCCAATGATGACTAACCTGTTGCTTAAATTAGTAGATATATACAAAGTACCACTCAGTTTGAATTTACTTTCTCATTCAATTGAGAGGCTCAAAATGGCCACTCTTTCTGCAAAGTTCTGCTTCTGTTTTTTGTCAAATACAAGTTAACCTTTGACATAAGTGTCTAAAACCCAAAAATATGAATTTAAAAACTTTAACCTGCAAGTTGCTCTTAAACATGACAGTGGATTAGTAGTGAAATAATTAACTTCCACATACTTTTCTTTAGTCTGCACTGAAAAAAGAGTACCGAATTGAATTGCTTCAGCTGACGTCATTTGTGTGTGTGTGTGTGTGTGTGTGGGTATTAATTTATTTATTTGACCATCTTAATAAAGTGCTTCAGTTGAGAACACTCATTAATAAGGTTATTCCAAAAGAACATAAGTAATATTTGCACCAATTTATCTTAATTTGGATAAACTGAATTCACTTGTGTGTTAGAACTGACAGTTTATTTAGTTGGGCGAACTTTTTTTTCAGTGTGAAAACTTTTGTGCAATATCTATAAACTGATATCTATATCTGTTTTAAAAGCCTACACAGTGCTGTCCAACAAGGAGAAGAGGAGGCTGTATGACCACTTGGGCCATGAGGCTTATCTAAAAAATGAGGCCTCCCAGGACCCCGGCGATGGACAGGACCCGATCTTTCACTTCAGTTTTGCTGACCTGTTTGAAAACCTCCATGACGATCCTTTTATGGAAGAGCCAGTCTTTCGCTGGACTTTCAACCAGGATGGGATGGATGAAGAAAACCTGCAAGAACATTACATTTTCCAAGACTCTTCTATTTTTGAGCCGATGGATTTCATGTTTTTTGGGGATGGTGATGAAAAAGAGGAAGAATCCAACAAGTAGACTAAAATACCAGCATTGAAAGTCTTGTTCTGTGTGGAATATTTTGTCCCTGATGTATTTTAATGGAAATAGAGTGTAAAATACTATCTTTTAATGTTCCACCTGTTTTTCCCAGTAACACAATTTAAATTGTTGTTTAACTGGGGCATTGCTAGGTGTAAATAAAGCTCTACTGGGGCACAGATCCCTGTTATTCGTATCAGATTTGTTTATGTATTTATTTTTAAAATCCTGTTGCATGCATGAAATGTGCTACAGTACATCCTATACCAGCTTCCTTTGCTTAGCTTATTATTACTGTCACACTACTGAAACAGCTACTGGTAAAGGTAAAAATATTGTATATACAGTAGTGTTCAGAATAATAGTGCTATCTGACTAAAAAGATTAATCCAGGTTTTGAGTATATTTCTTATTGTTACATGGGAAACAAGGTACCAGTAGATTCAGTAGATTCTCACAAATCCAACAAGACCAAGCATTCATGATATGCACACTCTTAAGGCTATGAAATTGGGCTATTAGTAAAAAAAAAAAAAAAAGTAGAAAAGGGGGTGTTCACAATAATAGTAGTGTGGCATTCAGTCAGTGAGTTTGTCAGTTTTGTGGAACAAACAGGTGTGAATCAGGTGTCCCCTATTTAAGGATGAAGCCAGCACCTGTTGAACATGCTTTTCTCTTTGAAAGCCTGAGGACAATGGGACGTTCAAGACATTGTTCAGACGAACAGCGTAGTTTGATTAAAAAGTTGATTGGAGAGGGGGAAAACTTATACGCAGGTGCAAAAAATTATAGGCTGTTCATCTACAATGATCTCCAATGCTTTAAAATGGACAAAAAAAAAACAGAGAAGTGTGGAAGAAAATGGAAAACAACCATCAAAATGGATAGAAGAATAACCAGAATGGTAAAGGCTCACCCACTGATCAGCTTCAGGATGATCAAAGACAGTCTGGAGTTACCTCTAAGTGCTGTGACAGAAGACGCCTGTGTGAAACTAATTTATTTGCAAGAATCCCCCGCAAAGTCCCTCTGTTAAATAAAAGACATTTGCAGAAGAGGTTACAATTTGCCAAAGAACACATCAACTGGCCTAAAGAGAAATGGAGGAATATTTAGTGGAGTGATGAGAGTAAAATTGTTCTTTTTGGGTCCAAGGGCCGCAGACAGTTTATGAGGCGACCCCCAAACTCTGAATTCAAGCCACAGTTCACAGTGAAGACAGTGAAGCATGGTGATGCAAGCATCATGATATGGGCATGTTTCTCCTACTATGGTGTTGGGCCTATATATCACATACCAGGTATCATGGATCAGTTTGGATATGTCAAAATACTTGAAGAGGTCATGTTGCCTTATGCTGAAGAGGACATGACCTTGAAATGGGTGTTTCAACAAGACAATGACCCCAAGCACACTAGTAAACAAGCAAAATCTTGGTTCCAAACCAACAAAATTAATGCCTTGCAGATGTGAAGAAATCATGAAAAACTGTGGTTATACAACTAAATACTAGTTTAGTGATTCACAGGATTGCTAAAAAAAAAGCAGTTTGAACATAATAGTTTTGAGTTTGTAGCGTCAACAGCAGATGCTATTATTGTGAATACCCCCTTTTCTACTTTTTGTTTTTTTTTACTAATAGCCCAATTTCATAGCCTTAAGAGTGTGCATATCATGAATGCTTGGTCTTGTTGGATTTGTGAGAATCTACTGGTACCTTGTTTGCCATGTAACAATAAGAAATATACTCAAAACCTGGATTAATCTTTTTAGTCACATAGCACTACTATTATTCTGAAAACTACTGTATAGTAGTGATTTTGTGTTTACATTTACTTCAATTCTTTTTATTTATTTACATACAGGTGCTGGTCATATAATTAGACTATCATGAAAATTTTGATTAATTTCAGTAATTCCATTCAAAAAGTGAAACTTGTATATTGTACTCATTCATTACACACAACCTGATTATATTTCAAGCGTTTATTTCTTTTCATTTTGATAACTGACAACTAATGAAAATCCCAAATTCAGTATCTCAGAAAAATAGAATATTACTTAAGACCAATACAAAAAAAAAAGAAAAAAAAAAGAAGATTTTTAGAAATGTTGGCCAACTGAAAACTATGAGCATGTACAGCACTCAATACGTAGTTGGGGCTCCTTTTGCCTGAATTACTGCAGCAATGCGGCGTAGCATGGAGTAGATCGGTCTGTGGCACTGCTCAGGTGGTATGAGAGCCCAGGTTGCTCAGATAGTGGCCTTCAGCTCTTCTGCATTGTTGGGTCTGGCATGTCGTATCTTCCTCTTCACAATACCCCATAGATTTTCTATGGGGTTAAGGTCAGGCGAGTTTGCTGGCCAATTAAGAACAGGGATACTTACTTAGCCTATTTCCCCTCCTGGGGCATAGGCCGTCAACCAGGGTTCGCCAAGCATCTCGGTCCTGGGCTGTCCTCTCCAGCTGTCTCCATGACTGGCCCATCGCCTGGATTTCAGCGCTTAGTTCCCTGCGCCAGCTGTTTCTCGGTCGTCCCCGCTTCCTCTTGCCTTGGGGGTTCCAGCTGAGTGCTTGTCGCATGATGTTTGATGTTTGTTTACGTAGCGTATGGCCTATCCATCTCCATCGGCGCCTTCTGATCTCCAGTTCCATTGGTTGCTGGTCTATTATGCTCCACAACTCTGTGTTCTTGATTGTGTCTGGCCATCGTATCTGCAGTATCCTCCTTAGGCACGAATTTACAAAGGTTTTTTACTCTTGTGGTGTTCATCGCATTTGTTCTCCATGTTTCAGATCCATATAGAAGTATGGATTTGACGTTGCTATTGAAAATCCTGAGTTTGGTTTTCCTGGCTATTTCTTTGGCACTCCAAACGGCTTTCAACTGGATGAAGGCTGCCCTGGCCTTTCCTATTCTAGCTTTGATGTCCGCTTCTGTACCTCCTAGCCTATTTACCACACTTCCTAGGTATGTGAAAGAGTCCACTTCCTCAAGTTGGCTCCCGTCGACTGATATTGGGTCTATGTTTGTTGTGTTTGCCTTCATAATTTGTTTTTCCTTTATCCGTAGTCCAACTTTCGCTGCAATTTCTACTACTCTACTCGTTTTCTCTTGCATTTGTTGCTTGGTGTGTGACAATAGGACCAGGTCATCTGCGAAGTCTAAATCTTCCAACTGTTTGAAGGGGGTCCACTGAATTCCTGTGCGATTGTCTGCTGTTGCCATTTTCATAACCCAGTCTATTGCCACCAGAAAAATAATCGGTGAGAGCAAGCAGCCCTGACGAACACCGGTTTCTACATCAAACTTATCTGTCAACTGTCCTTCATGTACGATCCTGCATGCCATCCCCTCATACGAGTTTTTGATGATGTTCACGACTTTGCTGGGTATTCCATAGTGCCGGAGAAGTTTCCACAGTGTCTCTCTGTGTAAACTGTCGTACGCTTTCTCAAAGTCTATAAAATTCATGTACAGGGATGAGTTCCATTCCTGAGATTGCTCTATGATGATTCTCAAGGTGGCTATTTGGTCGGTACACGATCTTTCCTTGCGGAAACCTGCTTGCTGGTCTCTCAACTCCTTGTCTAGTTGATCCTTTATTCTGTTCAGTAACACTCTGTTGAAGACTTTCCCCACAGTTGATAGTAGCATAATACCTCTATAATTTCCGCAGTCACTCAAGTCTCCTTTCTTCGTAATCTTTATCAAATGTCCTTCTCTCCATTCTGCTGGTATCTGTTCCTCTTCCCAAATCTACACAAAGAGTGGGTGTAGCATCTCCACTGTGGTTCCAATGTCTACTTTTAGCGCTTCTGCTGGTATGTAGTCAGGCCTGGCTGCCTTGCCATTCTGCAGCTGGCCTGTCGCTATCCGGATTTCTGCCTTGGTTGGGGCGCTGCAATCTATCTGTAGATCCTGTTGCCCTGGCTCTAAGTCTGGTGGGTTCGCTCTAAGTCTGGTTGTTTAGCAGCTCACTGAAATGCTCTATCCACCTCTGTTTCTGCTTTGTGGTGTTAGAGATTGGTTTGCCATCCTTGTCTTTAATAGGTCTCTCCGGTTTTCCAAACTTCCCAGACAGCTTTTTGGTCGTGTCATACAACTCCTTCAAATTCCCTTTTCTTGCTGCCTCCTCCGCCTCCGTTGCCAAGTTCTCTACATAGTTCTTTTTGTCCTCTCTAATCTTGTTCACTCTCGTTTGCTGTCGTGTATGCTTCCTGTGCCGCTGCTTTCTCTGCTTGTGTTCTACTATTGTTCAACTTTGCTTTTTTCTCCTTCCTCTCCTCAATCTCCAAGACAAGAAGAACAGGGATACCATGGTCCTTAAACCAGGTACTGGTAGCTTTGGCAATGTGTGCAGGTGCCAAGTCCTGTTGGATAATGAAATCTGCATCTCCATCAAGTTGGTCAGCAGCAAGAAATAAACACTTGAAATATATCAGTCTGTGTGGAATGAATATATACATTATACAAGTTTCACTTTTTGAATGGAATTACTGAAATAAATCAACTTTTTCATGAGATTCTAATTGTATGACCAGCATCTGTATGTAAATAATAAAACGGCCTACTCAAGTCATTCAACTTTCTGGCAAGAATGTTAGCTAACTTGTTGTTGAACTCCAGCCAGATTTTTTTTTATCTCAGTCATCTTCATTTCTCCTCCCTTCTTCTCCGTTTGTTTGGTCTGAATCACAGACCGCGAGATGGCGTGAGATTCACAACTGTGAAACAGATTAAGATAATCACATTGACTTAAAACCTTACTTTTGTTGCATTAGTGTTGTTTGCATACCACAATTCTAAAACTCCAGTTTCATGCAGTGCATCCGGAAAGTACTAGATAAGATAAGATGCCTTTTATTGTCAATGAATAAAATTCAACAAAATTTAAGTTGCAGCTTCATCTTGTCTAGCATGAAACCTCATACAATAATTTAAGACAAAGGACAAAATTTATTTTACAGCGCTTCACTTTTTCCACATTTCATGTTACAGCCTTATTCCAAAATGGATGTAATTTTTTTTTTCTCCCTCAAAATTCTACACACAATACCTCATCATGACTCCCATGATGCACTGTTTCTTTCTCTTTTTGCTCTGTATGCACCACTCTGCATTTAATCATTAGTGATCGATCTCTGCTCCCCTCCACAGCATGTCTTTTTCCTGGTTCTCTCCCTCAGCCCCAACCAGTCCCAGCAGAAGACTGCCCCTCCCTGAGCCTGGTTCTGCTGGAGGTTTCTTCCTGTTAAAAGGGAGTTTTTCCTTCCCACTGTAGCCAAGTGCTTGCTCACAGGGGGTCGTTTTGACCGTTGGGGTTTTACATAATTATTGTATGGCCTTGCCTTACAATATAAAGCGCCTTGGGGCAACTGTTTGTTGTGATTTGGCGCTATATAAAAAAAATTGATTGATTGACGATGTACGTAAGTATTCACAACCTTTGCCATGAAGCTCAAAATTGAGCTGGGGTACATCCTGGTTCCCCTGATCATTCTTGAGACATTTCTACAGCTTACAGAAATGGAAAACAGCTGGGGCAACACAGAATTAGGTGCTGAAAAGTTTAAGGTGCTAAAGACATAGAAAAAGACTAATGTTTCGATGTGCAAATAACATCTTCATCAGAGTCTTGAAAAGACCTGGATGGTACAGCCCCTAAATACTAACAGAAGCCAGGTGTCATGATGCATAAAGGGGGAGTGACCATCCGTCAATCAAGGCACTCACTCAATTTATAATTCATAATTAGAGACACACCATCCCAATTAAAAAAGAACACGCATAAAAAAAAAAGACAGTAACCCAGAGGGAAAAAAAAACAAAACATAAATATTAATGTTAAAGAAAACAAGTTAAGCTCAATTCTTCATTCAAACCAAACAGCTCCAAAGTACCCAAAGTATAAATCCAAAATGCTTCTCTACATAAAAGTTTTTTTAATGATGTCACCTCCTCTGGGTGGGACTGTAATTTTCTCAATCCCCCAGAATTTTAAAGATGCTGGAGAGCCATGACCGGCCTGTTTATAATGCCTCGCCATGGCATAAGTTAAGATTCTGAGTACGGATTGCTGTTTTATGTTTCGTAGTGATGGGTAGATGAGGCGTCATGAAGCGTTTTGACACATTGCCAAACTGTATTGATACAGTATTGCCCTCTGCCAGGTATCTCTGCACCTCCTGGATGGCATCAGCTGTGGCACTTTTGGTCTG
This sequence comes from Thalassophryne amazonica, assembly GCF_902500255.1. Classification (NCBI taxonomy): domain Eukaryota; kingdom Metazoa; phylum Chordata; class Actinopteri; order Batrachoidiformes; family Batrachoididae; genus Thalassophryne; species Thalassophryne amazonica. Next base: position 73,535,194 of record NC_047105.1, on the reverse strand, counting down.
CCTGCCCACTTTGACATCGAGATGATGCCAAAGGTTATCTAACAAACAACAAATTGGCATTTTAGTACATGATTTCCAAACAACAAATAATGCTGAATAACATGACTGAAGTGGTTGCAGACAGCTGTTGTGAAGACGGTCCCGGCTGGGGCTCATTTGTACATCCGATTACAGACGCACATTCTGACCGCAGTCTGCTGATGGCCTCAATGCACTTGGAGAAACTGCGGAACTCGGGTGATTTAAATCTGGGGTCTAGAAGTGTTGCTTAGGCGTTGACAGATACGCTTCCTTATAAACACAGTTTGGCACGTTAGTCTTCTTCTTTGTCTTTCGGCTGTTCCCGTTAGGGGTCGCCACAGCAGATCAATCGTTTCCATCTCACCCTGTCCTCTGTATCTTCCTCTGTCACACCAACCACCTGCATGTCCTCTCTCAGCACATCCATGAACCTCCTCTTTGGTCTCCCTCTTCTCCTCCTGCCTGGTGGCATCCTTCTCCCTATATACCTTGGGTCCCTCCTCTGCACATGTCCAAACCATCTCAATCTCGCCTCTCTGACTTTGTCTCCAAACCGTCCCACCTGAGCTGTCCCTCTGATATGTTCATTCCTAATCTTGTCCATTCTTGTCACTCCCAAAGAGAATCTCAACATCTTCAGCTCTGCCACCTGTCTTTTTGTTAGTGCCACTGTCTCTAAACCATACAACATATCTGGTCTCACTACTGTTTTGTAAACTTTCCCCTTCACTCTTGCTGATATTCTTCGGTCACAAATCACTCCTGCCACCTTTCTCCACCCACTCCACCCTGCCTGCACTCTCTTCACCTTTCTACCACACCCTCCATTACTTTGAACAGTTGACCCCAAATATTTAAACTCATCTACTTTCACCACTTCTACTCCTTGTAACTGCACTATTCCACTGGGCTCTGTTGTGAAAGTGTAGGAACACGGACCCACAACAGGGGGCGCAAATGAACGGACAATGGAGGAATCAAATAACACTGTTTTTACTGTTGTGAAAACAGGCACAACAACACAGCCGATTACAATATTGAGACTGAGTCCAATAACAACGGTGTCGTGTGGGCAGGCTCGACGATAGGAGACGTCTGTCCAAGTCGAACCGGAACCAACCCGATTTCCTCTGCCACCGAACCCCGGGAATACTGGAGCCGCCAAGTCCCGAATCCCCAGGTGGCCACTGCCTCCGCTCGTCGGATCCGGTACTGCTGGCAAGGAACAAAAACAGTCAGGTGTGGATGCGGCTGCACCCAGTAACACGGAGGGTGGAGAGTCCACCTCCACCTCTCGTTAACAACGATACAGGAGTGTAGGAAGGTGAGTACTTATCCAAAAGTCGTTCAGTAGTCAGCTGTCCTACAAATGCTCCACAAGAAATACAACAATGGTTAGTTATATGTATGGGCAGAGATTGTTACCTCTTTGGTCAGGCGATATCTCGGCAAATGAGGTGGAGATGCCGTCCTGCTGATATACCTCTGTATTGATTGGGATCAGCTGTCTCCAGTGATGGATGACAGCTGTCGTCCTGGCTGCTCCCGTAAGGCGGCAGCGCCCTCCGGTGCCTGGAGCCCGCACTCCAGGCAGGGCGCCCTCTAGTGGTGGTGGGCCAGCAGTACCTCCTCTTCAGCGGCCCACACAACAGGACCCCCCCCTCAACGGGCGCCTCCTGGCGCACGACCGGGTTTGTCAGGGTGGCGACGGTAGAAGTCGGCCAGGAGGGCCGGGTCCAGGATGAAGCCCTTCTTCACCCAGGAGCGTTCTTCGGGGCCGTACCCCTCCCAGTCCACCAGATACTGAAAACCCCGGCCCATTCGTCGGACGTCGAGGAGCCGGCGCACGGTCCAAGCCGGCTCTCCGTCGATGATCCGGGCAGGAGGTGGCGCCGGACCCGGAGTGCAGAGGGGTGAGGTGTGATGGGGTTTAATCCTGGAGACGTGGAATACTGGATGAATCCGCAGTGAGGCCGGAAGCTGGAGCCTCACTGCGGCGGGATTGATGACCTTGAGTATCTTGTAAGAGCCGATGTATTGTTCTTGCAGTTTTGGGGAGTCCACTTGAAGGGGAATGTCCTTGGTGGACAACCACACTTCCTGCCCAGGATGATACGTGGGAGCCGGGGCCCGCCGCCGGTCTGCATGGTTCTTCGCCCTCGTCCGGGCCTTTAACAAAGCAGAACGGGCGGCACGCCACACCCGACGGCACTTCCGTAGGTGGGCCTGGACCGAGGGCACACCGACCTCCCCCTCAACCACCGGAAACAACGGGGGTTGATACCCCAAGCACACCTCGAAAGGGGAGAGGCCGGTGGCTGACGACACTTGACTGTTGTGGGCGTACTCGATCCAGGCCAGGTGGGTACTCCAGGCCGTCGGGTGCGCGGCTGTCACACAGCGTAGGGTCTGCATCTGGTTGGCCCGTTCTGCTTGTCCGTTGGTCTGGGGGTGATACCCGGACGAGAGACTGACCGTGGCCCCCAGTTCCCGGCAAAAGCTCCTCCAAACATGCGAGGAGAACTGGGGACCGCGATCGGAGACGATGTCTGATGGTATCCCATGCAGACGGACGACGTGGTGGACTAGGAGGTCCGCTGTCTCCTGGGCCGTTGGTAGCTTCGGGAGGGCCACGAAGTGGGCCGCCTTGGAGAATCGGTCCACTATCGTGAGAATGACGGTGTTTCCCTGGGACGGCGGGAGACCCGTGACAAAATCCAGGCCGATGTGAGACCAGGGGCGATGAGGCACGGGCAGCGGCTGTAGAAATCCCGATGTCTTGCGGTGGTCGGCCTTGCCCCTGGCGCAGGTGGTACAGGCCTGGATGTAACCCCGGACGTCGGCCTCCAGGGACGCCCACCAGAAGCGCTGCCGGACGACTGCCACGGTTCTTCGCACCCCAGGATGACAGGAGAGCTTAGAACCGTGACAGAAGTCCAGAACTGCAGCCCTGGCTTCTGGTGGGACGTAGAGTTTGTTCTTCGGTCCGGTTCCGGGGTCCGGGTCTCGTGTCAGGGCCTCCCGGACGGTCTTCTCCACGTCCCAGGTGAGGGCGGCCACGATAGCGGACTCCGGGATGATGGGATCCGGGGGATCCGACGACTCCGTTTTGACCTCATCTTCATGTACCCGGGACAAAGCATCCGATCTTCGGTTTTTGGTCCCGGGACGGTAGGTGATCCGGAAGTCAAAACGGCCGAAGAACAGTGACCAGCGGGCTTGCCTGGGATTCAGCCGCTTGGCGGTCCTGATATACTCCAGGTTCCGGTGGTCAGTGAAAACCGTGAATGGCACAGACGTTCCCTCCAACAGATGTCTCCACTCCTCAAGAGCCTCTTTCACCGCAAGGAGCTCTCGATTGCCGACGTCATAGTTCCGTTCGGCTGGGGTCAACCTGCGGGAAAAATAGGCACACGGGTGAAGGACCTTATCGGTCTTCCCGCTCTGGGACAGCACGGCTCCTATCCCTGAGTCCGAGGCGTCCACTTCAACCACTAACTGGCGACTAGGATCGGGCTGCACTAGAACAGGTGCAGACGAGAAGCGCCGTTTCAACTCCTTGAATGCGGCATCGCACCGATCCGACCAGGTGAAGGGGACTTTTGGTGAGGTCAGGGCTGTCAGGGGGCTAACTACCTGACTGTAGCCCTTAATGAACCTCCTGTAGAAATTAGCAAAGCCTAGGAACCGTTGCAACTTCCTACGGCTTGTGGGTTGGGGCCAGTCTCTCACCGCCGCAACCTTGGCCGGATCAGGAGCGACGGAGTTGGAGGAGATAATGAACCCCAAGAAGGACAAAGACGTGCGGTGGAACTCACACTTCTCGCCCTTCACAAACAGCCGGTTCTCCAACAACCGCTGCAGGACCTGACGTACATGCCGGACATGAGTCTCAGGATCCGGAGAAAAGATGAGTATATCGTCTAGATATACGAAGACGAACCGGTGCAGGAAATCCCGCAAGACATCATTAACTAATGCTTGGAATGTCGCAGGGGCGTTTGTGAGGCCGAACGGCATGACCAGGTACTCAAAGTGACCTAAGGGGGTGTTAAATGCCGTTTTCCACTCGTCTCCCTTACGGATCCGAACCAGATGATACGCATTCCTAAGATTGAGCTTGGTGAAGATTTGGGCTCCATGCAGGGGTGTGAACACCGAATCCAACAGGGGCAACGGGTATCGGTTGCGAACCGTGATTTCGTTCAGCCCCCTATAATCAATGCATGGACGAAGTCCGCCGTCTTTTTTACCCACAAAAAAGAAACCTGCGCCCATCGGGGAGGTGGAATGCCGGATCAACCCGGCAGCTAATGAGTCCCGGATGTAGGTCTCCATTGATTTGCGCTCAGGCTGTAAGAGGTTGTACAGCCTACTGGACGGGAACTCACTGCCCGGAACCAAATCAATGGCACAATCATACGGACGGTGGGGGGGGGAAGTGTGAGAGCCAGATCCTTGCTGAACACGTCGACAAGGTCGTGGTACTCCACCGGCACCGTCCCCAGATTGGGCGGGACTCTGACCTCCTCCTTAGCTTGGGAGCCGGGAGGAATCGAGGAACCTAGACACACCCGATGGCAGGTCTCGCTCCACTGAACCACTACCCCGGACGGCCAATCGATCCGGGGATTGTGCTTCAACATCCAGGGAAATCCTAAAACCACACGGGAGGTGGCCTGAGTCACAAAAAACTCGATCACCTCCCGGTGATTTCCTGACACCACCAGAGTTAGAGGTGGTGTCTTATGCGTGATCGGAGGGAGTAGGGAGCCATCTAGTGCCCGAACCTGTACAGGCGAGGTAAGCGCCACCAGAGGGAGCCCTATCTCCCTGGCCCATCTGCTGTCCAACAGATTCCCCTCAGAGCCCGTGTCCACCAGTGCTGGGGCCTTCAGGGTTGAGTCCTCATAAAGGATCATAACTGGGAGTCGTGTGGCAATGTGGGTGTGTCCCACGTGAATGTCTCGGCCCACCCCTAGCCCAGTTTCTAGGGGGCGGGCGTTGGAGTTTAACCGCTCGGGGCAGTTTCTCATATGGTGCTCTATTGCACCACAAACAAAACAAGCTCCGTGGGCCCGTCTCCTCTGTGCATCTGGTGCCCTAAATGTTGCCCTACTCGTGTCCATAGCTTTGTCAGCAGGGGGAGCTGTGGCCCCACGGAGCACAGGGGCCGTGGAGCGTGGGGAAGGCGGAGCGCGGTCGGAACCGGAAGGAAGAGGGACGGCGCGTGCCCGGCTACGCCCTTCGTCACGTTCCCGCCGACGTTCTTCTAACCGGTTGTCTAACCGTATGACAAGATTGATGAGCTCATCTAAATCCCGCGGTTCGTCCTTAGCCACCAGGTGCTCCTTAAGAACCAAAGACAGTCCGTTTCAAAGGCGGCGCGGAGGGCAGTGCTATTCCAGCCGGACCTCGCAGCCGCAATGCGGAAGTCGACTGCATAGGCAGCTGCGCTCCGACGCCCCTGTCTCATTGACAGTAGCACGGTTGAAGTGGTTTCTCCTCTATTAGGGTGATCGAACACGGTTCTGAGCTCCCTTACAAACCCATCATATGTCAGAAGGAGCCGTGAATTCTGCTCCCAGAGCGCTGTAGCCCAAGCGCGTTGCCTCACCGCGAAGCAGGTTATTACATAAGCTACTTTGCTAGCATCAGTCGCGTACATGACGGGACGCTGTGCGAAGACGAGCGAGCACTGCATAAGAAAATCTGCGCACGTCTCCACACAGCCTCCGTACGGTTCTGGGGGGCTCATGTAAGCTTCAGGGGAAGGTGGGTGGGGTCGTTGAACGACCAGTGGAACATCGCTGTACGCACAGGGTCGACGGGAGGGAGAGCCGCAGCGGCGCCCGGGGGGCGCGCTTCCACTTGTGCGGCGAGAGCCTCCACCCTGCGGTTCAGGAGGACGTTCTGCTCGGTCATTAAATCCATCCGAGTCGTGAAAGCGGTGAGGATCCGCTGCAACTCACCGATCACCCCTCCCGAGGACGCCTGCGCGTCCTGTTCTTCCATTGGCCGTTCAACAGCAAGTTGACGCCCCTCGGGATCCATGACGCTGGCCGAGATATCCTGTTGTGAAAGTGTAGGAACACGGACCCACAACAGGGGGCGCAAATGAACGGACAATGGAGGAATCAAATAACACTGTTTTTACTGTTGTGAAAACAGGCACAACAACACAGCCGATTACAATATTGAGACCGAGTCCAATAACAACGGTGTCGTGTGGGCAGGCTCGACGATAGGAGTCGTCTGTCCAAGTCGAACCGGAACCAACCCGATTTCCTCTGCCACCGAACCCCGAGAATACTGGAGCCGCAAAGTCCCGAATCCCCAGGTGGCCACTGCCTCCGCTCGTCGGATCCGGTACTGCTGGCAAGGAACAAAAACAGTCAGGTGTGGATGCGGCTGCACCCAGTAACACGGAGGGTGGAGAGTCCACCTCCACCTCTCGTTAACAACGATACAGGAGTGTAGGAAGGTGAGTACTTATCCAAAAGTCGTTCAGTAGTCAGCTGTCCTACAAATGCTCCACAAGAAATACAACAATGGTTAGTTATATGTATGGGCAGAGATTGTTACCTCTTTGGTCAGGCGATATCTCGGCAAATGAGGTGGAGATGCCGTCCTGCTGATATACCTCCGTATTGACTGGGATCAGCTGTCTTCAGTGATGGATGACAGCTGTCGTCCTGGCTGCTCCCGTAAGGCAGCAGCGCCCTCCGGTGCCTGGAGCCCGCACTCCAGGCAGGCACCCTCTAGTGGTGGTGGACCTCCTCTTCAGCGGCCCACACAACAGGCTCCCTCTCATTCACACACATGTACTCAGTCTTGCTTCTACTGACTTTCATTCCCCTTCTCTCCAAAGCATATCTCCACTTCTCCAGACTAGACTCAACTTGCTCTCTACTCTCACTACAGATCACAATGTCATCTGCAAACATCATAGTCCATGGGGACTCCTGTCTGATCTCATCTGTCAACCTGTCCATCACCACAGCAAACAAGAAAGGACTCAGAGCTGATCCTTGGTGTAATCCCACCTCCACCTTGAATGAGTCTGTCATTCGACTGCACATTCTCACCGCTTGTCACATTATTCTTGTACATGTCCTGCCCTACCCTAACCATACTTCTCTGCCACTCCAGACTTCCTCATACAATGCCACAACTATTCTCTTGGCACCCTATCATAAGCTTGTAACTCAATGTAACTCTTTCTGTCCTTCTCTGTACTTTTCCAACAGTATTCTCAGAGCAAACATTGCATCTGTAGTGCTCTCTCGGCATGAAACCATATTGCTGCTCACAGATCTTCACCTGTTTTCTAAGCCTAGCTTCTACTACTCTTTCCCATAACTTCATGCTGTGGCTGATCAGCTTTATGCCTTTCCACTCTTCATCCTCTTCATAGCAGCCCTCACTTCATCCTTGCTAATCTCTTTTACTTCCTGATTTACTCTCACCACATAATCCAGCCTTTTCTCTCGCTCATTTTCTTTATTCATCAACTCTTCAAAATATTCCCTCCACCTTCTCAGCACACTCCTCACTTGTCAGCACATTACCATGTGCATCTTTTACCACCATAACCTGCTGCACATCCTTTCCAGCTCTGTCCCTTTGTCTGGCCAATCGGTACAAGTCCTTTTCTCCTTCCTTACTATTCAACTTCTTGTGCAGCTCGCAATATGCCTTTTCCTTTGCTTTTGCCACTTCTCTTCTCGCCTTACGCCGCATCTCCTTGTACTCCTGTCTACTTTCTTCATCTCTCCGACTATCCCAAAACTTTTTCGCCAACCTCTTTCTCCTTATGCTTTCCTGGACCTCTTCATTCCACCACCAAGTCTCCTTGTCTTCCTTCCACTGTCCAGATGTCATACCCAGTACTGCCCTAGCTGTCTCCCTCACCACATCTGCAGTACTTTTCCAGTTGTCCAAAATTGCTTCCCCTCCAACTAGTGCTTCTCTCACCTGCTCGCTAAATTTCACACAACAGTCTTCCTCCTTCAGCTTCCACCATCTGATCGTTTGTTGAGCTCTCACTCTCTTCTTCTTCTTTACCTCTAAAGTCATCCTACAACCATCCTATGCTGTCTAGTGACACTCTCTCCTGCTACCACCTTACAGTCTGATTTCTTTAGCTTGCATCTCCTATAAAGAATGTAGTCCACCTGTGTGCACCTTCCTCCACTCTTATGTTACCCTGTGCTCCTCCCTTTTCTTAAAGTAGGTATTCACCACAGCCATTTCAATCCTTTTTGCAAATCAACTACCATCTGTCCTTCCCCATTCCTATCCTTGATACCATATCTACCCATTACTTCCTCATCACCTCTGTTCCCTTCACCAACATGCCCATTGAAGTCTGCTCCTATCACCACTCTTTCATGCTTGGGCACACTCTCCACCACCTCATCTAACACACTCCAGAAATCTTCTTTCCCCTTCATCTCACAACCTACCTGTGGGGCATATACACTGATGATATTCATCATCACCCCTTCAATTTCCAACTTCACACTCATCACCCTGTCAGAGCACTCGCTTAACCTCCAACACACTTTTAACATACTCTTCCTTTAAAATGACCCCAACACCATTTCTCTTCCTGTCCTCACCATGGTACAACAACTTGTACCCACCGCCGATGCTCCTGCTGTTACTTCCCTTCCACTTGGTCTCTTGCAACACACAATATGTCTTACCTTTCTCCTCTCCATCATATCGGCCAGCTCTATCCCTTTACCAGTCATACTACCAACATTCAAAGTCCCCACTCTCATTTCCACCCTTCTAGTTTTCTTCTTCTCCCGCTGTTCATGGCAACGTTTTCCTCCTCTTCTTCATCGTCTTTGCCCAGCAGTAGCCCCAATTTCCACCGGCACCCTGTTGGGCAATAGCACCGGTGGCGGACGTTGTTAACCCGGGCCACGACCGATCCGGGTATGGGAATTCGATTCTGAGTCTGCATAGTTGGGTTGGCTTGTTTTACGCCGGATGCCCTTCCTGACGCAAACCCTCCTCATTTATCCGGGCTTGGGACCGGCACTCAGAATGTACTGGCTGCACACCCCAGTGGCTGAGTTTGGCACGTTAGTGTTAATTCAAAACAGCTCCTTGTATTGGTCCACGTGACTTTCTTAAAGTGATACACGCACCGACACGAGGTTTTGCTCTGAGCTCGACGCATGTGCCGACACATTGGTGTTGCCGGACCCATCAATAATGTTCAGCTATCGTTATTTGAGTTGATGTTTTGTTTGGCCTATATATGCCAATCCACAAGAACATTTTAGAAGGATACTACGTGCAAGGTTGGGTAGGATTACTTTGAAGGAATACATGTATGTATGTACATACATTTGGATTACTTGTAATCTGATTACATTTCAAAGTAATCCTACCCAACCTTGACTATGTGTGTAGTGTTACAGTTGATAAAAGAAGAAATGGAATATTGCTTACCAGTACAGGGATGAGAGAAGCATTTCACGTTGGTGTAATTAGAACGTTGTACACAATTACTGCATCTAAAGAAACCTTTCGGTGGACTGGAAAGGCAAGTAGTCGAGACAGCACGTCTGAATAGAAATTTGGGTGGCTCAGCACAGATGTCTTTAAGTGTCTGATCACTCTTAAGAACATGCCAATATTTGTAAATTGTGTTTTTTATTCTTCCCACTAGTGGAGTATACCAGGTAGAAAAAAAAAACAATTTAGATGTTGAAGATTTATATTTCTTCTTAAGTAAAGAGGCATGATCAGTATTTAGAGTTCTGTCCCATGCTTTGACGATATCAGTTTTATCATAACCACGTTGTTCAAACTGATGTGCTAAAAGAGCTGCTTTTGACATAAAATCAGTACTACAGTTTCTTTTAACTCGCAAAAACTGACCCACTGGTATGTTACAAACTAAATGAGATGGATGATACGGTCTGCTCTCAATAAAGTGTTTCTACTAGTTGTTTACAGTAAATAGTAGATTGCAAAGAATTTTTAACATCCTTATAAACAGTGAGATCTAAGAAGTCAGTGGAGTGAAAATTATAATTCATAGTGGAAGAAACAAAATCTGTGGTGGAATTGACATAATTCAAAAATTAATGTAACTCATCAAATGTGGCCCTCCAAATTAAGGACATCATCAATATACCTACGCCATAATGATATTTGGAGTGGAAAGGGTTATTTTCAATACCGATAGTCGTGTTTCTCTTCCCAAAAACCCATCACAAACAGGCGTACGATGGAGCAAAAGCATTCCCCATAGCGTTCCCTGTAATTGTAAATAATATTTACCAGAATATTTGAAAAAGATTAGATAAAACGATCTCAACCAAATTATCAAGAAATTCTGAAGGTGGCAACACATCAATCAATCAAATCAATTTTTTTATATAGCGCCAAATCACAACAAACAGTTGCCCCAAGGCGCTTTATATTGTAAGGCAAGGCCATACAATAATTATGTAAAACCCCAACGGTCAAAAACGACCCCCTGTGAGCAAGCACTTGGCTACAGTGGGAAGGAAAAACTCCCTTTTAACAGGAAGAAACCTCCAGCAGAACCAGGCTCAGGGAGGGGCAGTCTTCTGCTGGGACTGGTTGGGGCTGAGGGAGAGAACCAGGAAAAAGACATGCTGTGGAGGGGAGCAGATATCGATCACTAATGATTAAATGCAGAGTGGTGCATACAGAGCAAAAAGAGAAAGAAACAGTGCATCATGGGAACCCCCCAGCAGTCTACGTCTATAGCAGCATAACTAAGGGATGGTTCAGGGTCACCTGATCCAGCCCTAACTATAAGCTTTAGCAAAAAGGAAAGTTTTAAGCCTAATCTTAAAAGTAGAGAGGGTGTCTGTCTCCTGATCTGAATTGGGAGCTGGTTCCACAGGAGAGGAGCCTGAAAGCTGAAGGCTCTGCCTCCCATTCTACTCTTACAAACCCTAGGAACTACAAGTAAGCCTGCAGTCTGAGAGCGAAGCGCTTCTATTGGGGTGATATGGTACTACGAGGTCCCTAAGATAAGATGGGACCTGATTATTCAAAACCTTATAAGTAGAAAGAAGATTTTAAATTCTATTCTAGAATTAACAGGAAGCCAATGAAGAGAGGCCAATATGGGTGAGATATGCTCTCTCTAGTCCCCGTCAGTACTCTAGCTGCAGCATTTTGAATTAACTGAAGGCTTTTTAGGGAACTTTTAGGACAACCTGATAATAATGAATTACAATAGTCCAGCCTAGAGGGAAAATAAATGCATGAATTAGTTTTCAGCATCACTCTGAGACAGACCTTTCTGATTTTAGAGATATTGCGTAATGCAAAAAAGCAGTCCTACATATTTGTTTAATATGCGCTTTGAATGACATATCCTGATCAAAATGACTCCAAGATTTCTCACAGTATTACTAGAGGTCAGGGTAATGCCATCCAGAGTAAGGATCTGGTTAGACACCATGTTTCTAAGATTTGTGGGCCAAGTACAATAACTTCAGTTTTATCTGAGTTTAAAAGGCAGGAAATAGAGGTCATCCATGTCTTTATGTCTGTAAGACAATCCTGCAGTTTAGCTAATTGGTGTTGGTCCTCTGGCTTCATGGATAGATAAAGCTGGGTATCATCTGCGTAACAATGAAAATTTAAGCAATACCGTCTAATACTGCCTAAGGGAAGCATGTATAAAGTGAATAAAATGGTCCTAGCACAGAACCTTGTGGAACTCCATAATTACTTTAGTCTGTGAAGAAGATTCCCCATTTACATGAACAAATTGTAATCTATTAGACAAATATGATTCAAACCACCGCAGCGCAGTGCCTTTAATACCTATGGCATGCTCTAATCTCTGTAATACAATTTTATGGTCAACCAGTATCAAAAGCAGCACTGAGGTCTAACAAACTACATGGTGAGGTATGCATGTATACAGACTTTGTACATCCAAAGACACAAAGATATCATCACTTTGCACAATTCCAATTATTGATTAAGTTTCAAGTATCAATAGTATCCCCAAGATACAAAGGTAAACTGTGAACAAATTTTCCCAGAAAAAAACAAAAAACAAACAATTGTGAAAGGGGTTCAGTAAGACTCCCTATCCCAGAGACAATAGGTCGTAAAGGGGGATCATTGATTGTTTATGAATCTTGGGTAAACCATAGAATACTGGACAAGGTATTCACTTAAGAAAGCCTTCTCTGTCAAGGCTCGAGGATGCATGGCACAGATATGGGAGGCACAAAGGCAGACTCGAGTGAAAGGTGTTATAAGTAGAAAATTAATCTATCATTTTCACCAGCAGGGTATGGTACACGGAAAGGCAGGCAGCGAAACAGAGGTATAGACAAGTGCGAGGCAAAAACGTGGTCAAGACAGGCTGGGTTCAAAAACACTGAGATACTGTATCATAAGCCGAGGCAACAATTGGGTCCGGTAAACAAACCAAGGTCGAAACACACTGAGGCAGAAAAAAAGACAAAATCAAGACAAAAACCAATCCCACCGAAGGGCTACCTGAAAGGATCCCCGATGCCAAAAACCGAAACAGAAAACCTGCCCAGGGGGAGACAGTCCACAGTCAAAACCACAACCGGGGGATCGACTAAGACAGACCAACACCAAAAGCAGGAGGGCAACCATGAAAACCAAAGGTTCCCAACTTCTTGGGGAAACGGTGGGCAAAATGACCAGAAGCCAGGGCAGGGATAGAGGAAGACCTAAAGGGAGAAGCAGGAGTCAAAACCTCAGAAAAACCAGACCCCTTACTGGGAACAAATCGTTGGGGACCAACATAGCGGCGGGACAAATTAAAGAAATAATGGACCGAAAAGCCATGTGTGCCTACGTCTGGAATGAAAACATAAAGCGGAGAATCAAAAGAAACAAAAAACCAGCCACCAAAAACCAAGTAACCCACCAAAAAAAAAAAAAGAAAAAAAAAAAAGAACCAACTGAGTAAAGGAGGGACAGGCGAAAAACAAAGGGGACCTGAACTCAGGAAAAATGGAATATACCATGTGGAAAAAACAAAACAAAATAAGGATTTCGGCCAGAAGGAACCTAGGTTAACTAAATCAACAAAAGAACTGTGATGAGTGAAAACCAACAAAAGACATAATAAATGGGCAAAAACGAAAAAGTCAGCCATAAAAACCGTTACCAGGGCAACAAATTGGAAACAGATTAATAACCGACCAATCAGGGCCTCCAAACTGAGAAAATGAGGTAAGAAAAACAAACATACCATAAAGGGGGCAAATGAAAACAGACAAACCACTGGAAGAGATGGGAAAAGACCAAAAGAAAAATTTTACTTGGACTTAGGGCCCAACCAACAAAGAAAGCAACATGTCATGAATACACTGGGACACCAATAAGCCAAAACAAATTAATGGGACCCAAACCATAGCAGGCAAATGAAAAAAAAAACAAACTGGCGGAATGTACTTGAGGACTGACAAAAAATGGGTAACTTAAGCCAGGAACAGAAGGAGAACTTTATCCATACGTCATGCAGGGAAATTATTGGTTTCCCTTTTGATTTTAACACAGGTAAAAAAAAAACAGAAAAACAGGGCATACCAAACCAGAGAAAGGATTATAACTGATGTAACATGATGACTTGACGAAAAAGGAACCAAACATTGCTTTAGGATCAGACTGCATGTCTAATGAAAACAATAGAAACAAACACAGCCAGCAGAGTTGTCCAAATGAATAAAAAAAAAAAAAGCAAAACTCAGAGTCATGAAGGCAATGGGGTCATGGTTTGTTTTGGTGAATCCACAGCAGTGCAGGGAACCCGTGAAAGTCCTGAAGTAGTGTTCTGGGGTGAATTCTCCTCCGTGGCGCATGCTGGAGATGAGCTCGGTGCCGTGTGCGCAACTGATTCAGAGGTTGTGCATGGAGCGATACATTCTGGAGCCGCTTTAAGGTGTGAGACTGCTGGTGGGAGTGCTGGAACTGCCTCTGTTGGCACCCTAGATGTCTGTGGAGTGGCGAGCATTGTTATTGCGTCAGCTGATGCTGCTGCTGTTGGTGAAGAAGCGTGCGCCGGGATGGTTTCATCCAAGGCCAGGGAATGTGACAGAGTCGTGCGTGTCGTAGTTGATGCGATCGCTGCTGGTGTGATCCGTGGTGGCGTGTGCCACAAAAGCTTCAGTAGGTGGGGCTGCGGAGAGCCCACTGAGATGCTCCGAGGCATCGGAACCGGAGTTTCCCCAGAGCCGGTGCGCCGGTGAAGGTGGAACAGTTAACGCGTTGCTTCCTGAAGGTCCTGCTGAACAGGGAAGACAGGCAACCTGACAGCTTCCAGAGACATAGGGGGAGTGGTTGCAGGTGGCGTTTACTGGAACTGAGGTGCACGTAGTTTCTGTGGAGCTGGTGTGGGTGTGGCCAGCACAGGTGCTCCGTGGCCATGACTTGGATTCTTTGCGGGTCCCGCATCTGTACCCATGGAGGCAGTGAGCGAAGGGAGAGCACGCGCATTGTGTTCTGCGTGTGTCTATAATCTTCTCGCCCAGAAGAAAAGAGTGTGTTTACACAGGAGAGAAAAGTGATAAAGTTAATGCCTGTTTGAGAAAAGTGTATAAAGTGTGTGTTTCTCCAGGTAAAACTAGCTGCGTCAGGAAGGGCATCTGGTGTAATACCTGTGCCAAATACCGATGCGGATCTGACTGTATCTGCTGTAGCGACCCTGATAATGCGGCAACAACAACAGGGCTCAAAAGTTAGACATTGCTCCATTTTGGTAAGATAAAGACGCAAACTTTTGGTTGAGATTTACAGATTTGATCCTTGATGTGTTTGTCTGATATCTGGTGATGTGACTGCTGAATATCCTTTTTTGAATGAATTTGGGACATCTACATAATTGTGTTCAAAATTATAGCTCCAGACCCCAGAAATGGATTGCACGTGTATAGAAAATGAATAATAATGGTTGCTATTACACTTTGCTTTAAAAAGCAGTTTTAAAAAGCTTCCAAAATTGTTTTCATCATCAGACGTCTGTGCTGCTGATTGTTGAATAAGATACTAATTATTTCCTGCATTTCAAAACATCTGGCAACTAATTGATGCGCGCACTGATAATTTGACAGCGCCGTTTAAAGGGGGGTTGTACGCGCGTTCCATGATGCAGAACACAAATGATCAGTGTAACAACTCTTTACCTTTGAAGTCCGTTTCCTGTCCACTTCTGTGAAGATCACTGACCGTGATAAAAGAACAACCTAACGTGGATTTAAGGGATTGCGTTGCCACGTGCGCATCCAGGTGATGTAAGAGGGCCCAGGTCACAGGATGCAGTGTCTTCACGCTGTGCACCGCTGTTGTCGTGGGCGTGTCACCACGAGTGTCATCAGGAAACGGAAAAAACACGGAACCTGTTGTGCTGACGTGTTGTGTTCTTGGTGTTATTTGCGCGTGTTGGTGAAGGAGCGCACCGAGGATGACCGTGCGTGGTGTTTTCCACGGGAGAGGAGCCTGCATGGTCCTGCTGCTGTGGGTGTCTGCAGCCTCACAGACCCACACTAACTACTACGCCACTCTGAGCGTGGATCCCACTGCCACAGACACGCAGATCAAAAAAGCTTTCCGCGCGCTGGCCGTCAGGTACCATCCGGATAAGAACAAGAGCGCAGATGCAGAGAAGATTTTCAGAGAGATTGCTGAAGGTAAAAAAAAAAAAAAGAAAAAAAAAAGAGCATTCGATACTTCATGGAGGTATAGAACGTCCTGACAGACTGTTAATCTTGAATTGATTTTATACAATACACTAATTCAGGAACTCTGACAATCTGCACAATTATGTTTTTGCCCCTGTTTGTTTTTTGTTTTGTGAACGCCTGGAACCCACAATTCTTCATATTTAGGATCTTTTTAACAGGGAATTCATATCCTGATAGGCAAGAACTGATTCAGTTCAACCCAGTCTCAAAAATTCCTATAACACTGAATGAATTTTCAAAAAATCATAACTCCATCAAAAAATCAAATTTCTTTCATATTTGAGAGCATTATGCAGGATGGTATCCTTTATCGACTGAGAAAGATTGATCCAGATCTGATCTGGATTACAGGTTTTGTGGCCATTGAAAACCCCATTTAATATGTTTTACATTATAGCTTAATCAAATGTGCCCATTAGATCTTTAAGCAAACATGCCCCAATCAGTTCAAATATTTGAAAGTGAGGTGCAGACTGGCACTCACTGTCACCTGACGAAGTATGATCCAGATTGAGGATTTTGTGGACATTTGAATTTAATATTGAAAAGCCCATTTGGTGTACATTTTTGCATTATATCAATCAAAAAGTGCCTCAGTCACTTTGATTTGTAACAATGAGGTGCAAACTGGTACTCTCAATGAATAGACTAAGTTTTATCTGCATCTGCTGTATTGCGGATATAGTGGATATTTGATTTTAACATTGAAAAGCCCTTTAGATCTCTATTTTGTGTTTTATATTTTAGCTTATGAAAAGCCACTTCTAACTTTGACCTTGCATATTTTTTCTATGATAAAAAAATCTGTGGAATTGGAAACTAGTGTTGACACAGGTTTGCGCTCTGAGTGCGGTGCTCTCGTTTTAAATGGGTCTCAGATTTCTTCTTTTTTTATGACACAAGAAAATCAATTTTTACTCATGGAGTATCTACTAAAATGGTTTAATTACACATGCTTAGCTATGTTTTGAGCTGGCCAATAGCAAGTGACTCTATAACTATTTAACAGCTACAAAGTCTTGGCCTAATAATAAAGAATTACTCTGAATGCCTAGACACCAAAGCCACACTCCTCCCTTCTTTGGCACATCTGCTCAGCACATTTTGTGCATTGTGATCCGGACCATAGAATTGTACTACTGTGAAACATTCATGGAAGTGTGCAAAGTTGTGGCCCAGAAGTGAAAGCATTGTTCAGACTTCCAAACGTTGTGCGTAGTTTACAAAAATGTCATTTTAATCCAGACATTCTAATTTGAGCCTGAAAACATTTAGGGTAAACTGTGTTGCAAGGCCACTAAGTGGCTTTTGGTGGTTTTACCTACATTAATGATAATGTCACCAGATAGATGTTGCTCCATTTCAAGAACCTTGAGTACAGTCTGCTGTGGGACACCGCCAATGATGACTAACCTGTTGCTTAAATTAGTATATATACAAAGTACCACTCAGTTTGAATTTACTTTCTCATTCAATTGAGAGGCTCAAAATGGCCACTCTTTCTGCAAAGTTCTGCTTCTGTTTTTTGTCAAATACAAGTTAACCTTTGACATAAGTGTCTAAAACCCAAAAATATGAATTTAAAAACTTTAACCTGCAAGTTGCTCTTAAACATGACAGTGGATTAGTAGTGAAATAATTAACTTCCACATACTTTTCTTTAGTCTGCACTGAAAAAGAGTACCGAATTGAATTGCTTCAGCTGACGTCATTTGTGTGTGTGTGTGTGTGTGTGGGTATTAATTTATTTATTTGACCATCTTAATAAAGTGCTTCAGTTGAGAACATCATTAATAAGGTTATTCCAAAAGAACATAAGTAATATTTGCACCAATTTATCTTAATTTGGATAAACTGAATTCACTTGTGTGTTAGAACTGACAGTTTATTTAGTTGGGCGAACTTTTTTTTCAGTGTGAAAACTTTTGTGCAATATCTATAAACTGATATCTATATCTGTTTTAAAAGCCTACACAGTGCTGTCCAACAAGGAGAAGAGGAGGCTGTATGACCACTTGGGCCATGAGGCTTATCTAAAAAATGAGGCCTCCCAGGACCCCGGCGATGGACAGGACCCGATCTTTCACTTCAGTTTTGCTGACCTGTTTGAAAACCTCCATGACGATCCTTTTATGGAAGAGCCAGTCTTTCGCTGGACTTTCAACCAGGATGGGATGGATGAAGAAAACCTGCAAGAACATTACATTTTCCAAGACTCTTCTATTTTTGAGCCGATGGATTTCATGTTTTTTGGGGATGGTGATGAAAAAGAGGAAGAATCCAACAAGTAGACTAAAATACCAGCATTGAAAGTCTTGTTCTGTGTGGAATATTTTGTCCCTGATGTATTTTAATGGAAATAGAGTGTAAAATACTATCTTTTAATGTTCCACCTGTTTTTCCCAGTAACACAATTTAAATTGTTGTTTAACTGGGGCATTGCTAGGTGTAAATAAAGCTCTACTGGGGCACAGATCCCTGTTATTCGTATCAGATTTGTTTATGTATTTATTTTTAAAATCCTGTTGCATGCATGAAATGTGCTACAGTACATCCTATACCAGCTTCCTTTGCTTAGCTTATTATTACTGTCACACTACTGAAACAGCTACTGGTAAAGGTAAAAATATTGTATATACAGTAGTGTTCAGAATAATAGTGCTATCTGACTAAAAAGATTAATCCAGGTTTTGAGTATATTTCTTATTGTTACATGGGAAACAAGGTACCAGTAGATTCAGTAGATTCTCACAAATCCAACAAGACCAAGCATTCATGATATGCACACTCTTAAGGCTATGAAATTGGGCTATTAGTAAAAAAAAAAAAAAAAGTAGAAAAGGGGGTGTTCACAATAATAGTAGTGTGGCATTCAGTCAGTGAGTTTGTCAGTTTTGTGGAACAAACAGGTGTGAATCAGGTGTCCCCTATTTAAGGATGAAGCCAGCACCTGTTGAACATGCTTTTCTCTTTGAAAGCCTGAGGACAATGGGACGTTCAAGACATTGTTCAGACGAACAGCGTAGTTTGATTAAAAAGTTGATTGGAGGGGGGGAAAACTTATACGCAGGTGCAAAAAATTATAGGCTGTTCATCTACAATGATCTCCAATGCTTTAAAATGGACAAAAAAAAACAGAGAAGTGTGGAAGAAAATGGAAAACAACCATCAAAATGGATAGAAGAATAACCAGAATGGTAAAGGCTCACCCACTGATCAGCTTCAGGATGATCAAAGACAGTCTGGAGTTACCTCTAAGTGCTGTGACAGAAGACGCCTGTGTGAAACTAATTTATTTGCAAGAATCCCCCGCAAAGTCCCTCTGTTAAATAAAAGACATTTGCAGAAGAGGTTACAATTTGCCAAAGAACACATCAACTGGCCTAAAGAAATGGAGGAATATTTAGTGGAGTGATGAGAGTAAAATTGTTCTTTTTGGGTCCAAGGGCCGCAGACAGTTTATGAGGCGACCCCCAAACTCTGAATTCAAGCCACAGTTCACAGTGAAGACAGTGAAGCATGGTGATGCAAGCATCATGATATGGGCATGTTTCTCCTACTATGGTGTTGGGCCTATATATCACATACCAGGTATCATGGATCAGTTTGGATATGTCAAAATACTTGAAGAGGTCATGTTGCCTTATGCTGAAGAGGACATGACCTTGAAATGGGTGTTTCAACAAGACAATGACCCCAAGCACACTAGTAAACAAGCAAAATCTTGGTTCCAAACCAACAAAATTAATGCCTTGCAGATGTGAAGAAATCATGAAAACTGTGGTTATACAACTAAATACTAGTTTAGTGATTCACAGGATTGCTAAAAAAAAAGCAGTTTGAACATAATAGTTTTGAGTTTGTAGCGTCAACAGCAGATGCTATTATTGTGAATACCCCCTTTTCTACTTTTTGTTTTTTTTACGAATAGCCCAATTTCATAGCCTTAAGAGTGTGCATATCATGAATGCTTGGTCTTGTTGGATTTGTGAGAATCTACTGGTACCTTGTTTGCCATGTAACAATAAGAAATATACTCAAAACCTGGATTAATCTTTTTAGTCACATAGCACTACTATTATTCTGAAAACTACTGTATAGTAGTGATTTTGTGTTTACATTTACTTCAATTCTTTTTATTTATTTACATACAGGTGCTGGTCATATAATTAGACTATCATGAAAATTTTGATTAATTTCAGTAATTCCATTCAAAAAGTGAAACTTGTATATTGTACTCATTCATTACACACAACCTGATTATATTTCAAGCGTTTATTTCTTTTCATTTTGATAACTGACAACTAATGAAAATCCCAAATTCAGTATCTCAGAAAAAGAATATTACTTAAGACCAATACAAAAAAAAAAGAAAAAAAAAGAAGATTTTTAGAAATGTTGGCCAACTGAAAACTATGAGCATGTACAGCACTCAATACGTAGTTGGGGCTCCTTTTGCCTGAATTACTGCAGCAATGCGGCGTAGCATGGAGTAGATCGGTCTGTGGCACTGCTCAGGTGGTATGAGAGCCCAGGTTGCTCAGATAGTGGCCTTCAGCTCTTCTGCATTGTTGGGTCTGGCATGTCGTATCTTCCTCTTCACAATACCCCATAGATTTTCTATGGGTTAAGGTCAGGCGAGTTTGCTGGCCAATTAAGAACAGGGATACTTACTTAGCCTATTTCCCCTCCTGGGGCATAGGCCGTCAACCAGGGTTCGCCAAGCATCTCGGTCCTGGGCTGTCCTCTCCAGCTGTCTCCATGACTGGCCCATCGCCTGGATTTCAGCGCTTAGTTCCCTGCGCCAGCTGTTTCTCGGTCGTCCCCGCTTCCTCTTGCCTTGGGGGTTCCAGCTGAGTGCTTGTCGCATGATGTTTGATGTTTGTTTACGTAGCGTATGGCCTATCCATCTCCATCGGCGCCTTCTGATCTCCAGTTCCATTGGTTGCTGGTCTATTATGCTCCACAACTCTGTGTTCTTGATTGTGTCTGGCCATCGTATCTGCAGTATCCTCCTTAGGCACGAATTTACAAAGGTTTTTTACTCTTGTGGTGTTCATCGCATTTGTTCTCCATGTTTCAGATCCATATAGAAGTATGGATTTGACGTTGCTATTGAAAATCCTGAGTTTGGTTTTCCTGGCTATTTCTTTGGCACTCCAAACGGCTTTCAACTGGATAAGGCTGCCCTGGCCTTTCCTATTCTAGCTTTGATGTCCGCTTCTGTACCTCCTAGCCTATACCACACTTCCTAGGTATGTGAAAGAGTCCACTTCCTCAAGTTGGCTCCCGTCGACTGATATTGGTCTGTTTGTTGTGTTTGCCTTCATAATTTGTTTTTCCTTTATCCGTAGTCCAACTTTCGCTGCAATTTCTACTACTACTCGTTTTCTCTTGCATTTGTTGCTTGGTGTGTGACAATAGGACCAGGTCATCTGCGAAGTCTAAATCTTCCAACTGTTTGAAGGGGGTCCACTGAATTCCTGTGCGATTGTCTGCTGTTGCCATTTTCATAACCCAGTCTATTGCCACCAGAAAAATAATCGGTGAGAGCAAGCAGCCCTGACGAACACCGGTTTCTACATCAAACTTATCTGTCAACTGTCCTTCATGTACGATCCTGCATGCCATCCCCTCATACGAGTTTTTGATGATGTTCACGACTTTGCTGGGTATTCCATAGTGCCGGAGAAGTTTCCACAGTGTCTCTCTGTGTAAACTGTCGTACGCTTTCTCAAAGTCTATAAAATTCATGTACAGGGATGAGTTCCATTCCTGAGATTGCTCTATGATGATTCTCAAGGTGGCTATTTGGTCGGTACACGATCTTTCCTTGCGGAAACCTGCTTGCTGGTCTCAACTCCTTGTCTAGTTGATCCTTTATTCTGTTCAGTAACACTCTGTTGAAGACTTTCCCCACAGTTGATAGTAGCATAATACCTCTATAATTTCCGCAGTCACTCAAGTCTCCTTTCTTCGTAATCTTTATCAAATGTCCTTCTCTCCATTCCTGGTATCTGTTCCTCTTCCCAAATCTACACAAAGAGTGGGTGTAGCATCTCCACTGTGGTTCCAATGTCTACTTTTAGCGCTTCTGCTGGTATGTAGTCAGGCCTGGCTGCCTTGCCATTCTGCAGCTGGCCTGTCGCTATCCGGATTTCTGCCTTGGTTGGGGCGCTGCAATCTATCTGTAGATCCTGTTGCCCTGGCTCTAAGTCTGGTGGGTTCGCTCTAAGTCTGGTTGTTTAGCAGCTCACTGAAATGCTCTATCCACCTCTGTTTCTGCTTTGTGGTGTTAGAGATTGGTTTGCATCCTTGTCTTTAATAGGTCTCTCCGGTTTTCCAACTTCCCGACAGCTTTTTGGTCGTGTCATACAACCTCCTTCAAATTCCCTTTTCTTGCTGCCTCCTCCGCCTCCGTTGCAAGTTCTCTACATAGTTCTTTTTGTCCTCTCTAATCTTGTTCACTCTCGTTTGCTGTCGTGTATGCTTCCTGTGGCCGCTGCTTTCTCTGCTTGTGTTCTACTATTGTTCAACTTGCTTTTTTCTCCTTCCTCTCCTCAATCTCCAAGACAAGAAGAACAGGGATACCATGGTCCTTAAACCAGGTACTGTAGCTTTGGCAATGTGTGAGGTGCCAAGTCCTGTTGGATAATGAAATCTGCATCTCCATCAAGTGGGTCAGCAGCAAGAAATAAACCACTTGAAATATATCATCTGTGTGGAATGAATTATACATTATACAGTTTCACTTTTGAATGAATTACTGAAAATAAATCAACTTTTTCATGAGATTCTAATTGTATGACCAGCATCTGTATGATAATAATAAAACGGCCTACTCAAGTCATTCAACTTTCTGGCAAGAATGTTAGCTAACTTGTTGTTGAACTCCAGCCAGATTTTTTTTTATCTCAGTCATCTTCATTTCTCCTCCCTTCTTCTCCGTTTGTTTGGTCTGAATCACAGACCGCGAGGATGGCGTGAGATTCACAACTGTGAAACAGATTAAGATAATCACATTGACTTAAAACCTTACTTTGTTGCATTAGTGTTGTTTGCATACCACAAGTCTAAAACTCCAGTTTCATGCAGTGCATCCGGAAAGTACTAGATAAGATAAGATGCCTTTTATTGTCAATGAATAAAATTCAACAAAATTTTAAGTTGCAGCTTCATCTTGTCTAGCATGAAACCTCATACAATAATTTAAGACAAAGGACAAAATTATTTTACAGCGCTTCACTTTTTTCCACATTTCATGTTACCAGCCTATTCCAAAATGGATGTAATTTTTTTTTCTCCCTCAAAATTCTACACACAATACCTCATCATGACTCCCATGATGCACTGTTTCTTTCTCTTTTTGCTCTGTATGCACCACTCTGCATTTAATCATTAGTGATCGATCTCTGCTCCCCTCCACAGCATGTCTTTTTCCTGGTTCTCTCCCTCAGCCCCAACCAGTCCCAGCAGAAGACTGCCCCTCCCTGAGCCTGGTTCTGCTGGAGGTTTCTTCCTGTTAAAGGGAGTTTTTCCTTCCCACTGTAGCCAAGTGCTTGCTCACAGGGGGGTCGTTTTGACCGTTGGGGTTTTACATAATTATTGTATGGCCTTGCCTTACAATATAAAGCGCCTTGGGGCAACTGTTTGTTGTGATTTGGCGCTATATAAAAAAAATTGATTGAATTGACGATGTACGTAAGTATTCACAACCTTTGCCATGAAGCTCAAAATTGAGCTGGGGTACATCCTGGTTCCCCTGATCATTCTTGAGACATTTCTACAGCTTACAGAAATGGAAAACAGCTGGGGCAACACAGAATAGGTGCTGAAAAGTTTAAGGTGCTAAAGACATAGAAAAAGACTAATGTTTCGATGTGCAAATAACATCTTCATCAGAGTCTTGAAAAGACCTGGATGGTACAGCCCCTAAATACTAACAGAAGCCAGGTGTCATGATGCATAAAGGGGGAGTGACCATCCGTCAATCAAGGCACTCACTCAATTTATAATTCATAATTAGAGACACACCATCCCAATTAAAAAAGAACACGCATAAAAAAAAAAGACAGTAACCCAGAGGGAAAAAAAAAACAAAACATAAATATTAATGTTAAAGAAAACAAGTTAAGCTCAATTCTTCATTCAAACCAAACAGCTCCAAAGTACCCAAAGTATAAATCCAAAATGCTTCTCTACATAAAAGTTTTTTTAATGATGTCACCTCCTCTGGGTGGGACTGTAATTTTCTCAATCCCCCAGAATTTTAAAGATGCTGGAGAGCCATGACCGGCCTGTTTATAATGCCTCGCCATGGCATAAGTTAAGATTCTGAGTACGGATTGCTGTTTTATGTTTCGTAGTGATGGGTAGATGAGGCGTCATGAAGCGTTTTGACACATTGCCAAACTGTATTGATACAGTATTGCCCTCTGCCAGGTATCTCTGCACCTCCTGGATGGCATCAGCTGTGGCACTTTTGGTCTGCCTGCCACTTTGACATCGAGATGATGCCAAAGGTTATCTAACAACCAACAAATTGGCATTTTAGTACATGATTTCCAAACAACAATAATGCTGAATAACATGACTGAAGTGGTTGCAGACAGCTGTTGTGAAGACGGTCCCGGCTGGGCTCATTTGTACATCCGATTACAGACGCACATTCTGACCGCAGTCTGCTGATGGCCTCAATGCACTTGGAGAAACTGCGGAACTCGGGTGATTTAAATCTGGGGTCTAGAAGTGTTGCTTAGGCGTTGACAGATACGCTTCCTTATAAACACAGTTTGGCACGTTAGTCTCTTCTTCTTGTCTTTCGGCTGTTCCCGTTAGGGGTCGCCACAGCAGATCAATCGTTTCCATCTCACCCTGTCCTCTGTATCTTCCTCTGTCACACCAACCACCTGCATGTCCTCTCTCAGCACATCCATGAACCTCCTCTTTGGTCTCCCTCTTCTCCTCCTGCCTGGTGGCATCCTTCTCCCTATATACCTTGGGTCCCTCCTCGCACATGTCCAAACCATCTCAATCTCGCCTCTCTGACTTTGTCTCCAAACCGTCCCACCTGAGCTGTCCCTCTGATATGTTCATTCCTAATCTTGTCCATTCTTGTCACTCCAAAGAGAATCTCAACATCTTCAGCTCTGCCACCTGTCTTTTGTTAGTGCCACTGTCTCTAAACCATACCAACATATCTGGTCTCACTACTGTTTTGTAAACTTTCCCCTTCACTCTTGCTGATATTCTTCGGTCACAAATCACTCCTGCCACCTTTCTCCACCCACTCCACCCTGCCTGCACTCTCTTCACCTTTCTACCACACCCTCCATTACTTTGAACAGTTGACCCCAAATATTTAAACTCATCTACTTTCACCACTTCTACTCCTTGTAACTGCACTATTCCACTGGGCTCTGTTGTGAAAGTGTAGGAACACGGACCCACAACAGGGGGCGCAAATGAACGGACAATGGAGGAATCAAATAACACTGTTTTTACTGTTGTGAAAACAGGCACAACAACACAGCCGATTACAATATGAGACTGAGTCCAATAACAACGGTGTCGTGTGGGCAGGCTCGACGATAGGAGACGTCTGTCCAAGTCGAACCGGAACCAACCCGATTTCCTCTGCCACCGAACCCCGGGAATACTGGAGCCGCCAAGTCCCGAATCCCCAGGTGGCCACTGCCTCCGCTCGTCGGATCCGGTACTGCTGGCAAGGAACAAAAACAGTCAGGTGTGGATGCGGCTGCACCCAGTAACACGGAGGGTGGAGAGTCCACCTCCACCTCTCGTTAACAACGATACAGGAGTGTAGGAAGGTGAGTACTTATCCAAAAGTCGTTCAGTAGTCAGCTGTCCTACAAATGCTCCACAAGAAATACAACAATGGTTAGTTATATGTATGGGCAGAGATTGTTACCTCTTTGGTCGGCGATATCTCGGCAAATGAGGTGGAGATGCCGTCCTGCTGATATACCTCTGTATGATTGGGATCAGCTGTCTCCAGTGATGGATGACAGCTGTCGTCCTGGCTGCTCCCGTAAGGCGGCAGCGCCTCCGGTGCCTGGAGCCCGCACTCCAGGCAGGGCGGCACTCTAGTGGTGGTGGGCCAGCAGTACCTCCTCTTCAGCGGCCACACAACAGGACCCCCCCCTCACGGGCGCCTCCTGGCGCACGACGGGTTTGTCAGGGTGGCGACGGTAGAAGTCGGCCAGGAGGGCCGGGTCCAGGATGAAGCCCTTCTTCACCCAGGAGCGTTCTTCGGGGCCGTACCCCTCCCAGTCCACCAGATACTGAAAACCCCGGCCCATTCGTCGGACGTCGAGGAGCCGGCGCACGGTCCAAGCCGCTCTCCGTCGATGATCCGGGCAGGAGGTGGCGCCGGACCCGGAGTGCAGAGGGGTGAGGTGTGATGGGGTTTAATCCTGGAGACGTGGAATACTGGATGAATCCGCAGTGAGGCCGGAAGCTGGAGCCTCACTGCGGCGGGATTGATGACCTTGAGTATCTTGTAAGAGCCGATGTATTGTTCTTGCAGTTTTGGGGAGTCCACTTGAAGGGGAATGTCCTTGGTGGACAACCACACTTCCTGCCCAGGATGATACGTGGGAGCCGGGGCCCGCCGCCGGTCTGCATGGTTCTTCGCCCCTCGTCCGGGCCTTTAACAAAGCAGAACGGGCGGCACGCCAACACCCGACGGCACTTCGTAGGTGGGCCTGGACCGAGGGCACACCGACCTCCCCCTCAACCACCGGAAACAACGGGGGTTGATACCCCAAGCACACCTCGAAAGGGGAGAGGCCGGTGGCTGACGACACTTGACTGTTGTGGGCGTACTCGATCCAGGCCAGGTGGGTACTCCAGGGCCGTCGGGTGCGCGGCTGTCACACAGCGTAGGGGTCTGCATCTGGTTGGCCCGTTTCTGCTTGTCCGTTGGTCTGGGGGTGATACCCGGACGAGAGACTGACCGTGGCCCCCAGTTCCCGGCAAAAGCTCCTCCAAACATGCGAGGAGAACTGGGGACCGCGATCGGAGACGATGTCTGATGGTATCCCATGCAGACGGACGACGTGGTGGACTAGGAGGTCCGCTGTCTCCTGGGCCGTTGGTAGCTTCGGGAGGGCCACGAAGTGGGCCGCCTTGGAGAATCGGTCCACTATCGTGAGAATGACGGTGTTTCCCTGGGACGGCGGGAGACCCGTGACAAAATCCAGGCCGATGTGAGACCAGGGGCGATGAGGCACGGGCAGCGGCTGTAGAAATCTTGATGTCTTGCGGTGGTTGGCCTTGCCCCTGGCGCAGGTGGTACAGGCCTGGATGTAACCCCGGACGTCGGCCTCCAGGGACGCCCACCAGAAGCGCTGCCAGACGACTGCCACGGTTCTTCGCACCCCAGGATGACAGGAGAGCTTAGAACCGTGACAGAAGTCCAGAACTGCAGCCCTGGCTTCTGGTGGGACGTAGAGTTTGTTCTTCGGTCCGGTTCCGGGGTCCGGGTCTCGTGTCAGGGCCTCCCGGACGGTCTTCTCCACGCCCCAGGTGAGGGCCGGCCACGATAGCGGACTCCGGGATGATGGGATCCGGGGGATCCGACGACTCCGTTTTGACCTCATCTTCATGTACCCGGGACAAAGCATCCGATCTTCGGTTTTTGGTCCCGGGACGGTAGGTGATCCGGAAGTCAAAACGGCCGAAGAACAGTGACCAGCGGGCTTGCCTGGGATTCAGCCGCTTGGCGGTCCTGATATACTCCAGGTTCCGGTGGTCAGTGAAAACCGTGAATGGCACAGACGTTCCCTCCAACAGATGTCTCCACTCCTCAAGAGCCTCTTTCACCGCAAGGAGCTCTCGATTGCCGACGTCATAGTTCCGTTCGGCTGGGGTCAACCTGCGGGAAAAATAGGCACACGGGTGAAGGACCTTATCGGTCTTCCCGCTCTGGGACAGCACGGCTCCTATCCCTGAGTCCGAGGCGTCCACTTCAACCACTAACTGGCGACTAGGATCGGGCTGCACTAGAACAGGTGCAGACGAGAAGCGCCGTTTCAACTCCTTGAATGCGGCATCGCACCGATCCGACCAGGTGAAGGGGACTTTTGGTGAGGTCAGGGCTGTCAGGGGGCTAACTACCTGACTGTAGCCCTTAATGAACCTCCTGTAGAAATTAGCAAAGCCTAGGAACCGTTGCAACTTCCTACGGCTTGTGGGTTGGGGCCAGTCTCTCACCGCCGCAACCTTGGCCGGATCAGGAGCGACGGAGTTGGAGGAGATAATGAACCCCAAGAAGGACAAAGACGTGCGGTGGAACTCACACTTCTCGCCCTTCACAAACAGCCGGTTCTCCAACAACCGCTGCAGGACCTGACGTACATGCCGGACATGAGTCTCAGGATCCGGAGAAAAGATGAGTATATCGTCTAGATATACGAAGACGAACCGGTGCAGGAAATCCCGCAAGACATCATTAACTAATGCTTGGAATGTCGCAGGGGCGTTTGTGAGGCCGCACGGCATGACCAGGTACTCAAAGTGACCTAAGGGGGTGTTAAATGCCGTTTTCCACTCGTCTCCCTTACGGATCCGAACCAGATGATACGCATTCCTAAGATTGAGCTTGGTGAAGATTTGGGCTCCATGCAGGGGTGTGAACACCGAATCCAACAGGGGCAACGGGTATCGGTTGCGAACCGTGATTTCGTTCAGCCCCCTATAATCAATGCATGGACGAAGTCCGCCGTCTTTTTTACCCACAAAAAAGAAACCTGCGCCCATCGGGGAGGTGGAATGCCGGATCAACCCGGCAGCTAATGAGTCCCGGATGTAGGTCTCCATTGATTTGCGCTCAGGCTGTAAGAGGTTGTACAGCCTACTGGACGGGAACTCACTGCCCGGAACCAAATCAATGGCACAATCATACGGACGGTGGGGGGGGAAGTGTGAGAGCCAGATCCTTGCTGAACACGTCGACAAGGTCGTGGTACTCCACCGGCACCGTCCCCAGATTGGGCGGGACTCTGACCTCCTCCTTAGCTTGGGAGCCGGGAGGAATCGAGGAACCTAGACACACCCGATGGCAGGTCTCGCTCCACTGAACCACTACCCCGGACGGCCAATCGATCCGGGATTGTGCTTCAACATCCAGGGAAATCCTAAAACCACACGGGAGGTGGCCTGAGTCACAAAAAACTCGATCACCTCCCGGTGATTTCCTGACACCACCAGAGTTAGAGGTGGTGTCTTATGCGTGATCGGAGGGAGTAGGGAGCCATCTAGTGCCCGAACCTGTACAGGCGAGGTAAGCGCCACCAGAGGGAGCCCTATCTCCCTGGCCCATCTGCTGTCCAACAGATTCCCCTCAGAGCCCGTGTCCACCAGTGCTGGGGCCTTCAGGGTTGAGTCCTCATAAAGGATCATAACTGGGAGTCGTGTGGCAATGTGGGTGTGTCCCACGTGAATGTCTCGGCCCACCCCTAGCCCAGTTTCTAGGGGGCGGGCGTTGGAGTTTAACCGCTCGGGGCAGTTTCTCATATGGTGCTCTATTGCACCACAAACAAAACAAGCTCCGTGGGCCCGTCTCCTCTGTGCATCTGGTGCCCTAAATGTTGCCCTACTCGTGTCCATAGCTTTGTCAGCAGGGGGAGCTGTGGCCCCACGGAGCACAGGGGCCGTGGAGCGTGGGGAAGGCGGAGCGCGGTCGGAACCGGAAGGAAGAGGGACGGCGCGTGCCCGGCTACGCCCTTCGTCACGTTCCCGCCGACGTTCTTCTAACCGGTTGTCTAACCGTATGACAAGATTGATGAGCTCATCTAAATCCCGCGGTTCGTCCTTAGCCACCAGGTGCTCCTTAAGAACCAAAGACAGTCCGTTTACAAAGGCGGCGCGGAGGGCAGTGCTATTCCAGCCGGACCTCGCAGCCGCAATGCGGAAGTCGACTGCATAGGCAGCTGCGCTCCGACGCCCCTGTCTCATTGACAGTAGCACGGTTGAAGTGGTTTCTCCTCTATTAGGGTGATCGAACACGGTTCTGAGCTCCCTTACAAACCCATCATATGTCAGAAGGAGCCGTGAATTCTGCTCCCAGAGCGCTGTAGCCCAAGCGCGTGCCTCACCGCGAAGCAGGTTTATTACATAAGCTACTTTGCTAGCATCAGTCGCGTACATGACGGGACGCTGTGCGAAGACGAGCGAGCACTGCATAAGAAAATCTGCGCACGTCTCCACACAGCCTCCGTACGGTTCTGGGGGGCTCATGTAAGCTTCAGGGGAAGGTGGGTGGGGTCGTTGAACGACCAGTGGAACATCGCTGTTACGCACAGGGTCGACGGGAGGGAGAGCCGCAGCGGCGCCCGGGGGGCGCGCTTCCACTTGTGCGGCGAGAGCCTCCACCCTGCGGTTCAGGAGGACGTTCTGCTCGGTCATTAAATCCATCCGAGTCGTGAAAGCGGTGAGGATCCGCTGCAACTCACCGATCACCCCTCCCGAGGACGCCTGCGCGTCCTGTTCTTCCATTGGCCGTTCAACAGCAAGTTGACGCCCCTCGGGATCCATGACGCTGGCCGAGATATCCTGTTGTGAAAGTGTAGGAACACGGACCCACAACAGGGGGCGCAAATGAACGGACAATGGAGGAATCAAATAACACTGTTTTTACTGTTGTGAAAACAGGCACAACAACACAGCCGATTACAATATTGAGACCGAGTCCAATAACAACGGTGTCGTGTGGGCAGGCTCGACGATAGGAGTCGTCTGTCCAAGTCGAACCGGAACCAACCCGATTTCCTCTGCCACCGAACCCCGAGAATACTGGAGCCGCCAAGTCCCGAATCCCCAGGTGGCCACTGCCTCCGCTCGTCGGATCCGGTACTGCTGGCAAGGAACAAAAACAGTCAGGTGTGGATGCGGCTGCACCCAGTAACACGGAGGGTGGAGAGTCCACCTCCACCTCTCGTTAACAACGATACAGGAGTGTAGGAAGGTGAGTACTTATCCAAAAGTCGTTCAGTAGTCAGCTGTCCTACAAATGCTCCACAAGAAATACAACAATGGTTAGTTATATGTATGGGCAGAGATTGTTACCTCTTTGGTCAGGCGATATCTCGGCAAATGAGGTGGAGATGCCGTCCTGCTGATATACCTCCGTATTGACTGGGATCAGCTGTCTTCAGTGATGGATGACAGCTGTCGTCCTGGCTGCTCCCGTAAGGCAGCAGCGCCCTCCGGTGCCTGGAGCCCGCACTCCAGGCAGGGCACCCTCTAGTGGTGGTGGACCTCCTCTTCAGCGGCCCACACAACAGGCTCCCTCTCATTCACACACATGTACTCAGTCTTGCTTCTACTGACTTTCATTCCCCTTCTCTCCAAAGCATATCTCCACTTCTCCAGACTAGACTCAACTTGCTCTCTACTCTCACTACAGATCACAATGTCATCTGCAAACATCATAGTCCATGGGGACTCCTGTCTGATCTCATCTGTCAACCTGTCCATCACCACAGCAAACAAGAAAGGACTCAGAGCTGATCCTTGGTGTAATCCCACCTCCACCTTGAATGAGTCTGTCATTCCGACTGCACATCTCACCGCTGTCACATTATTCTTGTACATGTCCTGCACTACCCTAACATACTTCTCTGCCACTCCAGACTTCCTCATACAATGCCACAACTATTCTCTTGGCACCCTATCATAAGCTTGTAACTCAATGTAACTCTTTCTGTCCTTCTCTGTACTTTTCCAACAGTATTCTCAGAGCAAACATTGCATCTGTAGTGCTCTCTCGGCATGAAACCATATTGCTGCTCACAGATCTTCACCTGTTTTCTAAGCCTAGCTTCTACTACTCTTTCCCATAACTTCATGCTGTGGCTGATCAGCTTTATGCCTTTCCACTCTTCATCCTCTTCATAGCAGCCCTCACTTCATCCTTGCTAATCTCTTTTACTTCCTGATTTACTCTCACCACATAATCCAGCCTTTTCTCTCGCTCATTTTCTTTATTCATCAACTCTTCAAAATATTCCCTCCACCTTCTCAGCACACTCCTCACTTGTCAGCACATTACCATGTGCATCTTTTACCACCATAACCTGCTGCACATCCTTTCCAGCTCTGTCCCTTTGTCTGGCCAATCGGTACAAGTCCTTTTCTCCTTCCTTACTATTCAACTTCTTGTGCAGCTCGCAATATGCCTTTTCCTTTGCTTTTGCCACTTCTCTTCTCGCCTTACGCCGCATCTCCTTGTACTCCTGTCTACTTTCTTCATCTCTCCGACTATCCCAAACTTTTTCGCCAACCTCTTTCTCCTTATGCTTTCCTGGACCTCTTCATTCCACCACCAAGTCTCCTTGTCTTCCTTCCACTGTCCAGATGTCATACCCAGTACTGCCCTAGCTGTCTCCCTCACCACATCTGCAGTACTTTTCCAGTTGTCCAAAATTGCTTCCCCTCCAACTAGTGCTTCTCTCACCTGCTCGCTAAATTTCACACAACAGTCTTCCTCCTTCAGCTTCCACCATCTGATCGTTTGTTGAGCTCTCACTCTCTTCTTCTTCTTTACCTCTAAAGTCATCCTACAACCATCCTATGCTGTCTAGTGACACTCTCTCCTGCTACCACCTTACAGTCTGATTTCTTTTAGCTTGCATCTCCTATAAAGAATGTAGTCCACCTGTGTGCACCTTCCTCCACTCTTATGTTACCCTGTGCTCCTCCCTTTTCTTAAAGTAGGTATTCACCACAGCCATTTCAATCCTTT
Organism: Thalassophryne amazonica; assembly: GCF_902500255.1. Lineage (NCBI taxonomy): Eukaryota > Metazoa > Chordata > Actinopteri > Batrachoidiformes > Batrachoididae > Thalassophryne > Thalassophryne amazonica. The sequence continues at coordinate 73,502,659 of NC_047105.1, read as the reverse complement.
TTGCAAAATCAACTACCATCTGTCCTTCCCCATTCCTATCCTTGATACCATATCTACCCATTACTTCCTCATCACCTCTGTTCCCTTCACCAACATGCCCATTGAAGTCTGCTCCTATCACCACTCTTTCATGCTTGGGCACACTCTCCACCACCTCATCTAACACACTCCAGAAATCTTCTTTCCCCTTCATCTCACAACCTACCTGTGGGGCATATACACTGATGATATTCATCATCACCCCTTCAATTTCCAACTTCACACTCATCACCCTGTCAGACACTCGCTTAACCTCCAACACACTTTTAACATACTCTTCCTTTAAAATGACCCCAACACCATTTCTCTTCCTGTCCTCACCATGGTACAACAACTTGTACCCACCGCCGATGCTCCTGCTGTTACTTCCCTTCCACTTGGTCTCTTGCACACACAATATGTCTACCTTTCTCCTCTCCATCATATCGGCCAGCTCTATCCCTTTACCAGTCATACTACCAACATTCAAAGTCCCCACTCTCATTTCCACCCTTCTAGTTTTCTTCTTCTCCCGCTGTTCATGGCAACGTTTTCCTCCTCTTCTTCATCGTCTTTGCCCAGCAGTAGCCCAATTTCCACCGGCACCCTGTTGGGCAATAGCACCGGTGGCGGACGTTGTTAACCCGGGCCACGACCGATCCGGTATGGGAATTCGATTCTGAGTCTGCATAGTTGGGTTGGCTTGTTTTACGCCGGATGCCCTTCCTGACGCAACCCTCCTCATTTATCCGGGCTTGGGACCGGCACTCAGAATGTACTGGCTGCACACCCCATGTGGCTGAGTTTGGCACGTTAGTGTTAATTCAAAACAGCTCCTTGTATTGGTCACGTGACTTTCTTAAAGTGATACACGCACCGACACGAGGTTTTGCTCTGAGCTCGACGCATGTGCCGACACATTGGTGTTGCCGGACCCATCAATAATGTTCAGCTATCCGTTATTTGAGTTGATGTTTTGTTTGGCCTATATATGCCAATCCACAAGAACATTTTAGAAGGTATACTACGTGCAAGGTTGGGTAGGATTACTTTGAAGGAATACATGTATGTATGTACATACATTTGGATTACTTGTAATCTGATTACATTTCAAAGTAATCCTACCCAACCTTGACTATGTGTGTAGTGTTACAGTTGATAAAAGAAGAAATGGAATATTGCTTACCAGTACAGGGATGAGAGAAGCATTTCACGTTGGTGTAATTAGAACGTTGTACACAATTACTGCATCTAAAGAAACCTTTCGGTGGACTGGAAAGGCAAGTAGTCGAGACAGCACGTCTGAATAGAAATTTGGGTGGCTCAGCACAGATGTCTTTAAGTGTCTGATCACTCTTAAGAACATGCCAATATTTGTAAATTGTGTTTTTTATTCTTCCCACTAGTGGAGTATACCAGGTAGAAAAAAAAACAATTTAGATGTTGAAGATTTATATTTCTTCTTAAGTAAAGAGGCATGATCAGTATTTAGAGTTCTGTCCCATGCTTTGACGATATCAGTTTTATCATAACCACGTTGTTCAAACTGATGTGCTAAAAGAGCTGCTTTTGACATAAAATCAGTACTACAGTTTCTTTTAACTCGCAAAAACTGACCCACTGGTATGTTACAAACTAAATGAGATGGATGATTACGGTCTGCTCTCAATAAAGTGTTTCTACTAAGTTGTTTACAGTAAATAGTAGATTGCAAAGAATTTTTACCATCCTTATAAACAGTGAGATCTAAGAAGTCAGTGGAGTGAAAATTATAATTCATAGTGGAAGAAACAAAATCTGTGGTGGAATTGACATAATTCAAAAATTAATGTAACTCATCAAATGTGGCCCTCCAAATTAAGGACATCATCAATATACCTACGCCATAATGATATTTTGGAGTGGAAAGGGTTATTTTCAATACCGAAGTCGTGTTTCTCTTCCCAAAAACCCATCACCAAACAGGCGTACGATGGAGCAAAAGCATTCCCCATAGCAGTTCCCTGTAATTGTAAATAATATTTACCAGAATATTTGAAAAAGATTAGATAAAACGATCTCAACCAAATTATCAAGAAATTCTGAAGGTGGCAACACATCAATCAATCAAATCAATTTTTTTATATAGCGCCAAATCACAACAAACAGTTGCCCCAAGGCGCTTTATATTGTAAGGCAAGGCCATACAATAATTATGTAAAACCCCAACGGTCAAAACGACCCCCTGTGAGCAAGCACTTGGCTACAGTGGGAAGGAAAAACTCCCTTTTAACAGGAAGAAACCTCCAGCAGAACCAGGCTCAGGGAGGGGCAGTCTTCTGCTGGGACTGGTTGGGGCTGAGGGAGAGAACCAGGAAAAAGACATGCTGTGGAGGGGAGCAGATATCGATCACTAATGATTAAATGCAGAGTGGTGCATACAGAGCAAAAAGAGAAAGAAACAGTGCATCATGGGAACCCCCCAGCAGTCTACGTCTATAGCAGCATAACTAAGGGATGGTTCAGGGTCACCTGATCCAGCCCTAACTATAAGCTTTAGCAAAAAGGAAAGTTTTAAGCCTAATCTTAAAAGTAGAGAGGGTGTCTGTCTCCCTGATCTGAATTGGGAGCTGGTTCCACAGGAGAGGAGCCTGAAAGCTGAAGGCTCTGCCTCCCATTCTACTCTTACAAACCCTAGGAACTACAAGTAAGCCTGCAGTCTGAGAGCGAAGCGCTCTATTGGGGTGATATGGTACTACGAGGTCCCTAAGATAAGATGGGACCTGATTATTCAAAACCTTATAAGTAAGAAGAAGAATTTTAAATTCTATTCTAGAATTAACAGGAAGCCAATGAAGAGAGGCCAATATGGGTGAGATATGCTCTCTCCTAGTCCCCGTCAGTACTCTAGCTGCAGCATTTTGAATTAACTGAAGGCTTTTTAGGGAACTTTTAGGACAACCTGATAATAATGAATTACAATAGTCCAGCCTAGAGGAAATAAATGCATGAATTAGTTTTTCAGCATCACTCTGAGACAAGACCTTTCTGATTTTAGAGATATTGCGTAAATGCAAAAAAGCAGTCCTACATATTTGTTTAATATGCGCTTTGAATGACATATCCTGATCAAAAATGACTCCAAGATTTCTCACAGTATTACTAGAGGTCAGGGTAATGCCATCCAGAGTAAGGATCTGGTTAGACACCATGTTTCTAAGATTTGTGGGGCCAAGTACAATAACTTCAGTTTTATCTGAGTTTAAAAGCAGGAAATTAGAGGTCATCCATGTCTTTATGTCTGTAAGACAATCCTGCAGTTTAGCTAATTGGTGTGTGTCCTCTGGCTTCATGGATAGATAAAGCTGGGTATCATCTGCGTAACAATGAAAATTTAAGCAATACCGTCTAATACTGCCTAAGGGAAGCATGTATAAAGTGAATAAAATTGGTCCTAGCACAGAACCTTGTGGAACTCCATAATTAACTTTAGTCTGTGAAGAAGATTCCCCATTTACATGAACAAATTGTAATCTATTAGACAAATATGATTCAAACCACCGCAGCGCAGTGCCTTTAATACCTATGGCATGCTCTAATCTCTGTAATACAATTTTATGGTCAACAGTATCAAAAGCAGCACTGAGGTCTAACAAACTACATGGTGAGGTATGCATGTATACAGACTTTGTACATCCAAAGACACAAAGATATCATCACTTGCACAATTCCAATTATTGATTAAGTTTCAAGTATCAATAGTATCCCCAAGATACAAAGGTAAACTGTGAACAAATTTTCCCAGAAAAAAAACAAAAAACAAACAAATTGTGAAAGGGGTTCAGTAAGACTCCCTATCCCAGAGACAATAGGTCGTAAAGGGGGATCATTGAATTGTTTATGAATCTTGGGTAAACCATAGAATACTGGACAAGGGTATTCACTTAAAAGAAAAGCCTTCTCTGTCAAGGCTCGAGGATGCATGGCACAGAATATGGGAGGCACAAAATGCAGACTCGAGGAAAAGGTGTTATAAGTAGAAAATATAATCTATCATTTTCACCAGCAGGGGTATGGTACACGGAAAGGCAGGCAGCGAAACAGAGGTATAGACAAGTGCGAGGCAAAAAACGTGGTCAAGACAGGCTGGGTTCAAAAACACTGAGATACTGTATCATAAGCCGAGGCAACAATTGGGTCCGGTAAACAAACCAAGGTCGAAACACACTGAGGCAGAAAAAAAGACAAAATCAAGACAAAAACCAATCCCACCGAAGGGCTACCTGAAAGGATCCCCGATGCCAAAAACCGAAACAGAAAACCTGCCCAGGGGGAGACAGTCCACAGTCAAAACCACAACCGGGGGATCGACTAAGACAGACCAACACCAAAAGCAGGAGGGCAACCATGAAAACCAAAGGTTCCCAACTTCTTGGGGAAACGGTGGGCAAAATGACCAGAAGCCAGGGCAGGGATAGAGGAAGACCTAAAGGGAGAAGCAGGAGTCAAAACCTCAGAAAAACCAGACCCCTTACTGGGAACAAATCGTTGGGGACCAACATAGCGGGCGGGACAAATTAAAGAAATAATGGACCGAAAAGCCATGTGTGCCTACGTCTGGAATGAAAACATAAAGCGGAGAATCAAAAGAAACAAAAAACCAGCCACCAAAAACCAAGTAACCCACCAAAAAAAAAAAAAGAAAAAAAAAAAGAACAACCAACTGAGTAAAGGAGGGACAGGCGAAAAACAAAGGGGACCTGAACTCAGGAAAAATGGAATATACCATGTGGAAAAAACAAAACAAAATAAGGATTTCGGCCAGAAGGAACCTAGGTTAACTAAATCAACAAAAGAACTGTGATGAGTGAAAACCAACAAAAGACATAATAAATGGGCAAAAACGAAAAAGTCAGCCATAAAAACCGTTACCAGGGCAACAAATTGGAAACAGATTAATAACCGACCAATCAGGGCCTCCAAACTGAGAAAAGATGAGGTAAGAAAAACAAACATACCATAAAGGGGGCAAATGAAAACAGACAAACCACTGGAAGAGATGGGGAAAAGACCAAAAGAAAAATTTTACTTGGACTTAGGGCCCAACCAACAAAGAAAGCAACATGTCATGAATACACTGGGACACCAATAAGCCAAAACAAATTAATGGGACCCAAACCATAGCAGGCAAATAATGAAAAAGAAAAACAAACTGGCGGAATGTACTTGAGGACTGACAAAAAATGGGTAACTTAAGCCAGGAACAGAAGGAGAACTTTATCCATACGTCATGCAGGGAAATTATTGGTTTCCCTTTTGATTTTAACACAGGTAAAAAAAACAACAGAAAAACAGGGCATACCAAACCAGAGAAAGGATTATAACTGATGTAACATGATGACTTGACGAAAAAGGAACCAAACATTGCTTTAGGAGATCAGACTGCATGTCTAATGAAAACAATAGAAACAAACACAGCCAGCAGAGTTGTCCAAATGAATAAAAAAAAAAAAAGCAAAACTCAGAGTCATGAAGGCAATGGGGTCATGGTTTGTTTTGGTGAATCCACAGCAGTGCAGGGAACCCGTGAAAGTCCTGAAGTAGTGTTCTGGGGTGAATTCTCCTCCGTGGCGCATGCTGGAGATGAGCTCGGTGCCGTGTGCGCAACTGATTCAGAGGTTGTGCATGGAGCGATACATTCTGGAGCCGCTTTAAGGTGTGAGACTGCTGGTGGGAGTGCTGGAACTGCCTCTGTTGGCACCCTAGATGTCTGTGGAGTGGCGAGCATTGTTATTGCGTCAGCTGATGCTGCTGCTGTTGGTGAAGAAGCGTGCGCCGGGATGGTTTCATCCAAGGCCAGGGAATGTGACAGAGTCGTGCGTGTCGTAGTTGATGCGATCGCTGCTGGTGTGATCCGTGGTGGCGTGTGTGCCACAAAAGCTTCAGTAGGTGGGGCTGCGGAGAGCCCCACTGAGATGCTCCGAGGCATCGGAACCGGAGTTTCCCCAGAGCCGGTGCGCCGGTGAAGGTGGAACAGTTAACGCGTTGCTTCCTGAAGGTCCTGCGTGAACAGGGAAGACAGGCAACCTGACAGCTTCCAGAGACATAGGGGGAGTGGTTGCAGGTGGCGTTTACTGGAACTGAGGTGCACGTAGTTTCTGTGGAGCTGGTGTGGGTGTGGCCAGCACAGGTGCTCCGTGGCCATGACTTGGATTCTTTGCGGGTCCCGCATCTGTACCCATGGAGGCAGTGAGCGAAGGGAGAGCACGCGCATTGTGTTCTGCGTGTGTCTATAATCTTCTCGCCCAGAAGAAAAGAGTGTGTTTACACAGGAGAGAAAAGTGATAAAATGTTAATGCCTGTTTGAGAAAAGTGTATAAAGTGTGTAGTGAGGGGTTTTACACGAAGCAAGATTACACGAAGCAGGATTTGCACAAACGCCAGACCAAATCAAGCACCGGTGGAAGACGTGTGTTGCTGTTTAGATGGGGATATTCCAAATGATACCAATGACCATGTATACAGGAGTAACTCTGTCTGCTTAAGCATGTAAACGGGTTATTCGTAATGATACAGAAACCGGAATATTGACCTTAACCCGAATATTAACAGCATGTAAACGTCACACAGATTTCATGGCCTAGTACAGTGAGAAAAATAAGTATTTGAAGACCCTGCGATTTTGCAAGTTCTCCCACTTAGAAATCATGGAGGGATCTGAAATTTTCATCTTAGGTGCATGTCCACTGTGAGAGACATAATATAAAAAAGAAAAAATCCAGAAATCACAATGTATGATTTTTAAATAATTTATTTGTATGTTACTGCTGCAAATAAGTATTTGAACACCTGTGAAAATCAATGTTAATATTTGGTACAGTAGCCTTTGTTTGCAATTACAGACGTGAAACGTTTCCTGTAGTTTTTCACCAGGTTTGCACACACTGCAGCAGGGATTTTGGTCCATTCCTCCACACAGATCTTCTCTGGATCAGCCAGGTTACTGGGCTGTCACTGAGAAACACAGTGTTTGAGCTCCCTCCAAAGATTTTCTATTGGGTTTAGGTCTGGAGACTGGATGGCCACTCCAGAACCTTGATATGCTTCTTACGGAGCCACTTCTTGGTTATCCTGGCTGTGTGCTTTGGGTCACTGTCATGTTGGAAGACCCATCCATGACCCATCTTCAATGCTTTAACTGAGGAAAGGAGGTTGTTCCACAAAATCTCGCAATACATGGCCCCGGTCATCCTCTCCTTAATACAGTGCAGTCGTCCTGTCCCATGTACAGAAAAACACCCCCAAAGCATGATGCTTCCACCCCCATGCTTCACAGTAGGGACGGTGTTTTTTAGATGGTACTCAGCATTCTTCTTCCTCCAAACATGGTGATAATATGAGTAGTAAATTAAGAGTCACTTTGAAATTAATATGAATTCAGATAGATCAAGTGGAAACTCTGAGAGGAGCTGGATGAAACAAGGAAATTAAAACATACCTTATTTTCCGATATGACATCAAAATGATCCTACACGGCAGAAACTTTCCTATTTGTTTGGTTCTGCTCCATGATGTTTGGTGGATTTGATGATATACTGCAAAAGATGTGAGATTCTTTTGGCAGATACATCCCGTTGACAGATACGCTTCCTTATAAACACAGTTTGGCCACTTTGGCGCGTCAGCATCAGTGTCAGTGTCAGTTCAAAACAGTTCCTGTATCGGTCACGTGACTTTCGCAAAGCGATACGCACACCGACACGGGATTTCGCTCTATCAGCTTGACGGATGCGCCGACGCATCGGTGTTGCTGGGTCCATCACTAGTTGAAACACACTGAGACAGAAACAAGACAAAAATCAAGAGGCTGGAACATAGATACATGGATCACGACGAACTGGCAGGGGAGTGGAGAAAGTGAAGGCCTTAAATACACAGGTGGTGTAATTAGGTTAACAAGGTGCACATGTGGAAGAAAGTTCTAGAACGGAGGTGTGGTCAGGTGAATCCAAGAGGAGGGAAGAGATGCAAGAGAGTGATGGAGTGATCAAGGCAGACAGACAAAGATGAAACAGGCAGGTGCAAGAGTGTCAATGAACACACAGGGAGTAGAGACAAAGATGAAACAGGTAGGAGCAAGAGTGTAAGTGAACACATGGGGGGGGGGGGACAGAGACAAAGTTGAAAAAGTCAGGTGCAAGGGTGTAAGTGAAGGACATACAAACGGAGAACAAAATCAGTGGCTACTAAGGTAACAAACTAAACACATGGCTGAAGTCTAAAATATAATAACCATAACAAAGTAACCTATAGATAAACAGCATAATAGAAAACAAAACCCAAGACAACTGTATTAAGTGTAGCACAAAAAAGGAATGAAACAATGAAAGACTGCATAATAAGAAACAGAAAATAAAACCAGAAACAAAAACATAATACAATGGAAAAAAAAAACCAATAACTGGACAGAGCCTACAACTGAATAAACCACGTGACTAAAGTAACAAAAACAGAAAATACATAATACACAGGAAACAAAACCAGGATACAGAATACTGAACAGAAAATAAATGATGAACTCAGAATGAAACTAATAACTAGAAAATTGAGCTGTGGAAAGGGGAAATAAGAGAACCGACCCCACCCCGGGGTCGGAACCTGACGTTCTCTTTTTCTGTAATCCAGCCTTTCTTATAAGATGCATCAATAAATTCATGAATCATGCTGTTGATATTAGAAGTGGGATTAGAAAGTAAAGGTTGACAGTGTTTTATATTGTTTAGCAGTTTCAAATCAAATCTAGTTGCACAGGATTTTTGTGCTGTACAGAAGTGCAAACTCTCCTTTTTTATTTCTACAGCTTAATTGGAGTCCACCTGGGGTAAATTCAGTTAATTGAACATGATTTGGAAAGACACACAGCTGTCTACATATAAGGTCCCACAGTTGACAGTGCATGTCAGAGCACAAACCAAGCATGAAGTCAAAGGAATTCTCTCTAGACTTCTGAGAAAGGATTGTCTCAAGGCACAAATCTGAAGCATTTCTGCTGCTTTGAAGGTCCCAATGAGCACAGTGGCCTCTATCATCCATAAATGGAAGATGTTCAGATCCACCAGGACTCTTCCTAGAGCTGACCGCCCATCAAAACTGAGTGATCGGGGAAAAGGTGAACAAGAACCCGATGGTCACTCGGGGAGGTGTGTGTGGATCGGGAGGTCTGGGCGGCTTTGCTTGAGCTGCTGCCCCCGCGACCCGACTCCGGATAAAGCGGAATAAAATGGAATGGTATGGAACATTAATTAAATTTCCACATGTAATATCATATTAAATAGGGCAGATAAAAGAAGAATAACACACAATTTAAATCCCATAGCGTTGTTTTATCATGATTACATCCGAAAAACAATCAGATATTTCAGGTCATTTTTAAACTTTATTACAAATGTGAAAATCTTGTTTTTATGAGCTATCATGGCCCACATGCAGTATACAGGATGATCAGGAATGATTAATTGTAGTTGACTCAAAAACTTATTTCACCTTACAGTAAATACAGATGGAAATAGTTGTAGTGTTGTTTACTTTATATCAACTGGTCTTTTTTTAATAATTTGTTTAAAATCCACATAAACTGGCGGTGTATTTTCTTCATTAAAATCGTTTCAGCTTACTTGAAAAACTAAAATAAAAACGCTTTGAACTTCATCTATAATCATTTTTCTGTCTTAGTAAGATTTACTCAAACAAATGAAAGAGTTTTAGAGTTTGTACAATGTTAGCATATTGAGCAGAAAAATCTGATGGTTGCTTAAAAACTCAACTTGTTTGATTCAACACATTTGATCTGTAATGTCACACAATTCATTCACTTTTACCCGATATATAACCTACAATATCGTATCTTTTGCAGCCCGTCGCACATTAAAACGTTTGTCCACGTAGTTGCCACATCTTGAAAATGTTGAAAGCACTCCTAGGAATAATTTCTGTTTGAAAACGATGAACATTCGATTTACAGTCTCACCTGTACAGCCAGCAGGTGACTGCGATGTACTTTGCATACAAAACAGTTTATCCAACGCACCATCAACGAAACATTACTTTAAAAGTAACCCAGGTAACTCAAGACCTGGCAACACTGTATGCTGCTGGACACGTACGCACACTGCTGTGCACAGAAATACAAACGTCTGTATGGGATTAATGCTTTAATACATTTGGATTAGAAAAGTATCGATTATTTTCCTCGTATTGTCAGTCTAAATCAATCCACTGCCAAATAAATGATGTTCTTTAAACTTGAGCCTGGGATTTTTTTTTTTTTTTTTTTTTTTTTAATGGGCATCATCAGATAGATCCGGGGCACGTGCCTCCAGTGAAAGGGTTCTGACCACGCCCATGTAACGTTTTTGATAGCTGCGGAAACGATCCGACTGTTATGTCGGTTGGCTCTCGTGGGCGTGTCAGTGGGCCTGAGTTACTGACTAACGCACCAGTTACTCTTCTTTTTCCCTGCGCCAGCGTTTTGTGTTTGGTATTGTTTGTCTCACAAGACCAGCGTGCACTTTGACCTAAAGGATATCCTGTGCCTGCTCGGCAGCTGGAGACAGAGAACACTGTCAAACAGCACGGGACTGAAGCTTCGTACAGCTTTTACGCACATTTACTAACATTAAAGGGGATTTTTTTTTTCTTTCTGCACAACAGAAGGTGGAAACGTTAACTTGATGGTAAGTTTGCTGGAAAATCTCAGCATGCTGTGACTTCCCTGTGATAATGTTTAATGTTTTCACAAAATGTGCTGTAATTTCACAGATTTCAACTAGAATATTTTTTTTTATTGCAGGAGGAGACAAAAGAAGGGACAACTCTGCCTGTGCACAGCCAAAGCATCAAGGTTACAGACGTGCTGAAAGATGGGGAGACGCTTACTTTTGTAGTTGTGTCTCAGAAGGTGGGAAAGTGATTTGTTTAGTGATGTCATGACTGCAAATATAGATATAAATACAACCGCAAGTAATATATCCACAGCTTGCACCTTGCATTTGTGTGCTACTATTAAGCAAACTTAAATAAGATTGTCTTTACACACACCAGTTGTCACGTTCAGTAATTGTATTGTATTACATTTAGCTTGATTAGTTTGTTCCTGACCATCTGAACCACTTTCCTCTCAGCTGAGTGGGAATATTTGGATTTTCTTCCACAGGTTGGCAAAGTAGCAACATCTGCCAACTTGTACTTGCACACATCTGTTTGAAGTGATGATCTTGGAATTTCAGACCCCTACGTCATCATCAAAAACCATAAAATCAAATAGAATTCCTTGTTCTTGGCTTGTTTCCTATTAAAGCTGTGTTGTTGTAAATCAATCTGCTCCAGAAAAAGAACAGTTCATAGAGATCACTGAAAGTCCAATTTTATCCCGAAATGTCTGTGATGTGTGTATGTAAATGTCTGACCACCACTTGTAATGGTTGCAAGCCACCTTTCTAACAGTTCCATAGGTGTAAACAGTGGGGGAATAAGCATTTCTATGTTGCAGCTCAATTTTACTCTGTTTTAAACTTTTATATGCCAATTTAAGGTTGTTTGCCAAAATAGAATACCTAATTTTACAGACAGTTTTCTTCACAACCTGAAAATCTGGATATTTCTTATGATTTGTTTGTTTGACCATGACAATTTTTATTTATGTCCACTATGGGCTTCAATTTTTCACTTTAAAAATTTTTTTAAGAATTGTGCATACTGTAAATTGTTTAAAAAAACAACATAACTTAGGCACAACAGTCCCACTCCCCAAATGCTTTGTGTGTGTGTGTGTGTGTGTGTGTGTATATATATATATATATATATATATATACACACACATCAGTAGCGGATGCTGGTCTTTCAAGGAGGGGAAGCTCAATTTCGGCCTACATCATAAAATGTGTCGGTTTATTTTATACGTAAATTCTACCCTCCGTTCCTTTTCAAGAAAATGATCTGTGACCCTGTCGTACCAACAAGGCGTCTTTTCCAGGGACTTGACTAGTGTCCTCTCAATGGCCAGCAGAGCTAGGCTGCTGAAACGGCCTTGGCCCATGGTGTTGTGGGTGTAAGACTTGAGCCGCTTTAAACAGGAGAAGCTCCTCTCTGCACCTGCAGATGTAGCTCCAATCGTTGCCACTAATGACAATAGTTTGTACACCTGAGGCATTGCACTGTCCAACTCCATGTCTTTCAGAAACAGCAAGAAATCACATAGCTTTCCCCTGTTGCCCTGCAAGTCCTGGTTTGAATATAGGACTTGAAGTTCAGACCTCAGTCTCCCTGAATCAAAGAACTGGCCAAAACTTTTCAGGACACTCTGAAATGCCTCCTCTGGAAACACTTGTCTCATCTCATCAAATTTCCCTGGATTGACCAATTCCAAGAAGCGCAGACTTTCCAAATTTGCAAAACGCCGAGGTAGCTGCTCTGTGAGATTGTCTAGGATGGCCATGTACAGATTTCTGTAGCGCTCCTTGGGATCCTGTAGTTGTGACAGACGACGTTTTCTCATGGGCTCAGTTTGTGGGTCTGATGTGAGATCTGCTGCTTTGGCATAAACAGCTTGGAAAGCCCCCTCTGACCTCTTCTCTGACAAAAGCAAGAAGAGACTCAGTTCTTTTCTTGCAGTACAGAACATCCATAGCTCTCTGCTGGACAATGTCAAACACCACATCAGTCTCAGAGAAGATTTGTTCATATGTGTACAACATGAAGACAAACTCAAAATCCTCCAGTTTCATCAGAAGGCCTTTGGCACAGTCTAATGTGTCATCATCCATGGACTTATGTGCAATGATCATCTCAAAAGTTTGCAGGAGGGCATCATAATTGTTTGCCACAGTGCTCACTATCCGTGATGTGAAATTCCATCGAGTAGGAGCATTTTTGGGCAACCTTGAGCAGCCTGCTGACTCAAGAAAAGACATCCTCTTTGTGGATTTCGAGAAAAATGTGGCAAACCCAGAGAGTGATGCAAAAAATATTCTGCACTCAGATAATAATTTAGCCCCCTGAGACAGAACCAGATTCAGTCTGTGTGCATAGCAATGCACAAACATTGCACTGGGGGCTATTGCTTTAACTTTGGCCTGCAAACCATTGAGAGCTGAAGTCATGACAGCAGCCCCATCATAGGTTTGCGCCACAAGTTTCTCCCTGAAATTGTAGCCCTGCATGTTCTCATTCAAGACTTCAAAAACAGACTGAGCATCTCTTCTCCCAGAAACATCAAAAAATCCAATAAAGCCCTCCTGAATTTTACCTGCCCTATCCACATAGTGAACACTGACAGAGAGTTGAGCATGGCAAGCTATATCAGTTGTTTCATCCACCTGCCATGCAAAAAAGGGAGCAGCCTGGATTTCATCCTTGATCTCATCAGAAACAGTGGCTGAAAGAGCAGAGATCAAGTCATTTTGGATTGCATGGGACATACCAGAAAACACAGCTGATGACTGGAATTGTGTGGCCAGGACAGAGACATATTTAGCTAATGTTTCATTAAACTCCCTGTAATTCCCCTTGTTGGATGATTCAACACTCTTATCATGCCCCCTAAATGACAGCTCCTGACGGCCAAGCAAGGAAGTCACATCAATAAGGCGGTTTAGGAAAGCTCTTTTGTTTAACTGCTTCATTATGTTTTGCCACTTGAATGCGAGCGCCTTCATTGATAACATGCTCAACCCTGACTCTGCCCAGGCAACTTAACCTTGCACATGCACTCACATGTTCATTGCTTTTTTTCATGCCTTTTGTATGCCCTGTCAAAGTTGGACAGATCCCCAAAACCCACTTTTGACCAGACAACACATCCCTGAGATGGTTTCATCAAGAGGCATGGCCAACAGTACATTTTATTTGTTACAGCACTTCCAGTCAGCCAGCTCACTTTGTCATACCAGGACAGCTGAAAAGACCTGTTACTTTTCCCCACCTTTTGCACCAAATTAATCTGAGGAGTTGATCTGCCCTGCTGTTTAACTCTAAGTTTTTCTTCGTAAGGAAGACTATCAAATGGCTTCACCAAAATCCGGTCCACAACATTCAAATTGTCTGCCATTATGTGCAGCTTGCTACCTAGCTAGCTCGCTAGCTGGGACTGGCGCGAGGCTAGTGTGAAGTTTGTCCGCCTGTGAGTGCTTTGTGACGGTGGAGGAGCTCAGCAGCACCTGCTGCTCGGTAGGGACAGAAACTGCGATATAAGTCAGAAACAGTCCAAACACAAGCAGCTACAAAAAAAAACAAAACAAAAAAACACCAGAAATAGAAGCTTGATTTGTCGCTAGTCTTTTTAACAAAGAAAATGCCGCTAAGAGGATTAGTAAAGTCTCCGGTTCAACTCAGAACAGAATGAAAATTAAAAAATGCTCCCATGAATGTTTACACCAAAAGATCGCTGATTCGCTCATTTCACTGTCAATCAAAAAGGGATTCAGCCTCAGACAGATCATCCAATCATCATGCAGAAGCTGAGCGTCCGGGCCAGCCGAGTCCAGCCCACTGCCCCATAGACCCCCAGACACGCTGAGCGTCCGATGGGCGGGACAAAGCCCAGCATTTATCCAATGACTCGTTTCGTTTCGCTGTATGTTTTGTGTCGCTATTGAAGTCTGTGATCAGCGTCCACACTGTTTAAAGCTCTGTGAAGCTGCGGGTTTGAGTGAGTGGAAAGCTGCGTCGTTACCAATGATAAGAAGCTGATTCTGAACAAAAGTTGAGCGCGTTGTAGCGCATATTTAGTCAATGACATGTACACACAACAGTATATACAAGGGCTGTCAATAAAGTATAGGTCCTTTTTATTTTTTTCAAAAATTATATGGATTTCATTCATATGTTTTTACGTCAGACATGCTTGAACCCTCGTGCGCATGCGTGAGTTTTTCCACGCCTGTCGGTGACGTCATTCACCTGTGAGCACTCCTTGTGGGAGGAGTCGTCCAGCCCCTCGTCGGAATTCCTTTGTCTGAGAAGTTGCTGAGAGACTGGCGCTTTGTTTGATCAAAATTTTTTCTAAACCTGTGAGACACATCGAAATGGACACGGTTCGAAAAATTAAGCTGGTTTTCGGTGAAAATTTTAACAGCTGATGAGAGATTTTGAGGTGATACTGTCGCTTTAAGCACTTCCCACGGTGCGAGACGTCGCGCAGCGCTCTTAGGCGCTGTCGTCAGCCTGTTTCAAGCTGAAAACCTCCACAGGAAAAACACCTCCGTGTTGATAACCATTTGTAAAATCCAGGCGGCTTTTGATGGCTTTCAGTGGAGTGAGTATCTGAGAAATTGTTTAACAGCTGGGCATGTTCCAACTTTTCCTTAAGGCTTAATCTGTCCGCACGTCTTTCATTAAAAAAAAACAAATCTCCTTTAACAGTGGAATATCCGGATAAAATGCTGAAACCAACTTCTTATGAAACTTCTGTTCTGTCACGACATCCTGGATCAATAGAGCCTGAAATGTGGAGGTTTTCAGCTTGAAACAGGCTGACGACGGCGCCTGGGAGTGCTACGCGACGTCTCGCTCCGTGGGAAGTCCTTAAAGCAACAGAATCACCTCAAAATCTCTCATCAGCCGTTAAAATTTTCACCGAAAACCAGTTCCGCGCTTCATCACGGCGTTGCGTCATCACGGCGTTGCTTTGCGCCATGCAGCTCCACCGCAACGCGCGGAATTCCTTCGCACGTCTGTCTCAATGTGCGGAAAAAGTGCTGATGTCCACGTCTTTTCACAATTCCTGTGCTAGTCAGAGGACATACCTGATCAAGACAGCGTCCAGTTTAAAAATGAACGGCACATTTCACTGTTACAGGAGTTTTTGTCATGGAAAGAGGAACAAAGGTCGCGGCGGAGCTGCATGGTGAAAAGAAATGCCGTGATGAAGCCTCACAGGACATGTTCTGGCATGTTCAGCTCATGCCCAATCACAATCGGATATTCACACAACTGGAAAGCAACCGGAATCCGTCTGAAATCCACCTTTAAGCCGTCCTGTGAGACCAACACCGAGGTGGTTTTGTCCCGCGTAATGAACGGCTCCGTGACGCGTCCCTCGGCTTCTTTTTCCATGAAAAAAAAAAACTCCTGTAACGGTGGAATGTGCCGGAAAAAGTGCTGATGTCCACATCTTCTGCCTTTTTGTGAAAGTCAGACGAGGTCCCGGATCAACAAAGTTTTCACGTTGGAAATGATCTGGTTGTTTGTGCAGGGTGTCAGCCTGTCCATTGGCGTTGGGAGCGCGCCGCGCTCTCAGCAGTTGTGGGCCGTCCTTAAAGGGGCAGTAAGACTCCTTAATCTGTTTAATCCCCATAAAATCGTCCCTGAAAGCCATATTAATTTTTCGAACGGTGTCCACCTGGAGGTCTCTCACAGTTTCTGGAAAAAAATTGATGCAGCAAAGCTCCATATCGTTAATTTATTCGCAATAAAAAATAGACGAGAGGGGTGGACCACACCTCACTCAAAGCCTGCTCACAGGCGAATGAAGCAACCAACAGGCGTGAAAAAACTCACGCATGCACACGAGGGTTCAAGCTTGTCTGATGCAATCACACGTGATTCAAATCCATATGGTTTTTGAAAAAAATAAAAAGGTCGGATACTTTTCTAACAGACCTCGTGTGTGTGTGTGTGTGTGTGTGTGTGTGTGTATATATGTATATATATGTGTATATGTATATGTATATGTATATATATATATATAAACTAAAATTGCATGTACATAAGTATTCACATCCTTTGCTCAATCCTTTGGCAGCAATTACAGCCTTAAGTCATCCACACAGGATGCTGCCACCACCACTTCACTGTAGGGATGGTGCCTTGTTTCCTCCAAACATGATGCCTGGCATTTCAAAGAGTTCAATCTTTGTCTCATCATGGTCTAAGAATCCTTCCAAATTGAAACTGTTTCCAAATTTTATGTTAATCTCATTCCAAAATGGAGGAAATTAATTTATTTTCCCCTCAACATTCTACTCACAGCACCCAACATGAAATGACAACATGAAAAAGGTTTTTGGAAATGTTTGCAACTTATTAAAATAGAAAAAAATAATAAATGACATGTACGTATTTATTCACACCCTTTGCTCCATAGTTTGTTGATGCACCTTTGGGAGCGATTACAGCCTTAAGTCTTTTTGAATATGTTGCTACATTTATTTTCAGATCTCTCCAGAAATGTTCAACCAGATTCAGGTATGGACTCTGGTTGGGCCACTCAAGGACATTCACAGAGTTGTGCTGAAGCCACTCCTTCAATATCTTGGCTGTATGCTTTGGATCATTGTCCTGCTGAAAGATTAACCATCTCCTCAGTCTGAGGTCAAGTGCACACATTGCTGCATTCATCTTTCCCTCAGTCCTCACAAGTCTCCTAGTTCCTGCCGCTGAGAAACATCCCAACAGCATGATGCTGCCACTACCATGCTTTAATGTAGGTCACCATAACCACTGTACTGTGGTTGTGGTGCCTGGGTTCCTCCAAACATGACGCCTGGCATTCACGCCAAAGAGTTAAATTTTTGTCTCATCAGACCAAAGAATTTTGTTTCTCATGATCTGAGAGTCCCTCAGGTGCCTTTTGGCAAACTCCAGGTGGCCTGCCATGTGCCTTTTACTCAGGAGTGGCTTCCGTCTGGCCTGATTGGTGGATTGCTGCAGAGATGGTTGTCCTTCTGGAAGGTTCTCCTCTCTCCACAGAGGAATGCTGGAGCTCTAACAGTGTGACCATCAGGTTCTTGGTCACCTCCCTGATTAGCCCCGGTCACACAACACTAACAAAGGTCACCGAAGCCAAAACGAAACAAGAAATCTGGACTTACGTTGACTTTTAGAAACATAGTTTAACTGTCATCCAGCTTCTTTTCTGTAGCGCTTTATCAGAATTTTCAAACTGTTGAAAAATGTGAACGAATCCTGACAACCTCAATTTGTCCGTATTCCGTTTTGCTTTGTCTTGATGGTTCCTCATCGTTTGCGTCCAACTTCGTCCAACCTCCAGCCTCTCAACATCTCTTGGCTGTGATGTGCATGTGCGTGCACACGTTATCAAAACAGTGCAGCTGCAGGTGGCTGTGAACAGCACAGAGTTGCTACAGAAATGATCATATGCTGACGCTTCGTTTTGATTTTGTTTAAGCATAAGGTTGCTGTTTGCTTCATTTTTCTTTTGTTAGTTTCGGTTTCATTTCTGTCTTTTATGCGCTGTACACTCGCAGGCTTTTCGGTGACTGGCGAAGTCCAGGCTCATTCACCCACTTTTTCTCAATGATTTGTGACTTTGGGACTTTTTTCCTTCGTTCAGCAAATGCTGTGTGCCGTGTGACCGGGCCTTAAGGCCTTTCTCCCCGATCACTCAGTTTAGACGGGTGACCAGCTCTAGGAAGAGTCCTGGTGGATCCGAATTTCTTCCATTTGTGGATGATGGAGGCCACTGTGCTCAGTGGGACCCTCAAAGCAGCAGAAATGCTTCTGTTCTCTTCCCCAGATTTGTGCCTCATGACAATCCTGTCTTGGAGGTCTACAGACAATTCCTTTGACTTCATCCTTAGTTTGTTCTCTGACATGCACTGTCAACTGTGGGACCTTATATGTAGACAGGTGTGTGCCTTTCCAAATCAAGTCCAATCAACCGAATTTACCCCAGGTGGACTCCAATTAGCTGTTGAAACATCTTGATGATCAGTGGAAACAGGATGCACCTGAGCTCAGTTTTGAGTTTCATGGCAAAGGCTGTGAATACTTGTGATTTCTTGTGAAGTCTTGGAATTGTTTTTCACATTATTATGGGGTACTGTGTGTAGAATTTTGAAGAATAAAATGAATTTATTTTATTTTGGAATGAGGCTGTAACATAGCAAAATGTGAAAAAGTGAAGCCCTGTGAATACTTTCCAGATGCACTGTATATACAGAAATGTATTATTGAATAAAAAATATAGCTCACATATTGACTTTTGTTGGAACTGATTCTGTTGACATTCCAATAAATAAGGGGGTGGAGGGAGGGACATCAAATGCTACTTTTATTATAATTCGTTGGTGCCGTGTGTGTGTGTGTATATGTGTGTGTATGTATGTATGTATATATATATATATATATATATATACACTGTATTTTTCAAGAATTTAAACTTCTTTAGTATAGTTCTTATGTATTTGAAAATTAAAAATTTGTGTAGTTTATATTGTGCATCTTTGTGTGTGGTGAGTTAGCACTCTGGGATGGGGGAGTACCATGTGCACCGGACCTATGATGACTTTGAATGGCTGCAGCAGCACCTGTTCTCACAGGAGGATGTTCCTGGGATCCACGGTGTCATAGTCAGTATTTTGTTTGCTCTTAATCCAGGTTTGAAAGATGAATGTAGACACACTTTGGGCAATAATAAATCAGGAAACTTTAAATCAAATTAAATTGTAAATTTAAATTGTAGTTGAACTCTTGCACCAAAGATTTGTTTTCATTTACAATGCACCTTAACCTGTCCTTTGTAAAAGAAATATTATGCTTCCCTCAATTCCAATACAATGGTTTACTTAAAAAATAAAAAGTCAAAACAGTCATTCCCACCTGAAAACAATATTATCTGCAAGAGCTTTATGCTGCTTGTGTTTTCTGAATCATTTTACACTGTGGCATTTGTTCACTTACCCTCTAAGTGTTTTGCAACTTCAATATGTACAATTACATATTCCAGTTAATATAGGAGTGAATTTGAGGAACATTTCTTGGAGGTGATGGATGGATGAATGTAGTCTCTAGCGTCTGTGACATCTGTTGTCATGCAACAGGATTTTGAGATCCCTTGTTTTACACATTTAAGCTCTTTTGTGACATCAGATTTAAAAATGGAAAGAAAAAAAAAATCAGGCTTTTCTGGATCAAAATTTCAAAAATGATGTCCTGTAAAACAAATTGTGATAAGTGTGTGTGTTGAACTTAATTTCCACAAATAATTAAGAAATACAAATAGTATAATGTTTGGTAAATCTGTCTAGAGTCCACAATTCTCTCCACCAGCTGATTCTGTATTGTATGAAAAAAAAAATCCACTTTCATTGCCTTCAGCCCATGGGGAACTTTGTAAACATAAACCTAATCTGAGACATCTTGCATTCATTAGGACAGAATCGCTCTCGAACTCTGCTGATCAAATTGGCTTCTAAAGTCTTTAGCCTTTGTTTTATTTGATTTAATAAAAAGGTCACTGTCCTCAAAATCATTGCTGATTAATGATCTAATTGTGGAACATCATTTCGTCATGATTGACTTATGTGAAACCTGGTTGGATACCCCCCCCCCCCCCCCCCCAAATGAAGCCTGCCCACCTACATACATATTTAGCCATGGTCCTTGTGATACAAAGCAAGATGGAGGTGTCGCTTTAATTCATAAATCTGGGTTTCGCTTAATGGCTCCTAGTCGTCCCAAATATAATCCATTTGCACAAGTCTAGAAATCTTGATTACAAATGGTGTAGTTCAAAACTAGAAGTCTTCCATTTTGCATGACATGATGCTATTCTGGACTATAAGCGTGCACTATTGGGCACTGTAGTTGTTTGAGGGTGGGCACTGAAGGGTTCAAATATGATGCAATAATCCTACATCCAGGGACAGCCCTCGTCTGTCCCCATCAGAAACATGGCACTTTCTCTGAGTTTTTGGCCAAATTACACAGCAAACAAAATGAAAATGCAAAGAAAAAGTGAAGATGCGGCAGAAAGTGGGCATGTGTTGCGGTTTGTTTAGGACCCGGAGCTCAAACATGTTGAGGCGGTTGCACAGGATAGAGACCGCAGATACTCTGGCCAGGTGTGTAGGCTAACACTTACCGACACGACCTCTCCTATTTGCTTCGTCTTCCCTTCTCCACTGGGAACTGAAAAATCTACACTTTTCGTGACTGCTTTAGTGATTGCAGCCAAAAACAAAACAGTACACCATTTTTCCATTAGACGTGATGCTGTGTTTGTCCAGGCTGTCCCCGGAAATGGTCAAATCCCGTGATGTCACGCAGGGGTTCAAACGAGACTGCGCTGCCCCAGTGGCTACTAAGTGGGTCTATATCAGGGGTGGGCAATCATGTGCCATGAAGGGCCGAGACCCTGCAGGTTTTCCTTGCTACCAATAAACTCAGCAGGTGATTTCATTAATGATCAGGTGTTTATGCTCAAGGGAGAAGCTAATCAGCAACCCACCTGCTGAGGTAATTGGTTGCAAGGAAAACCTGCAGTGTTTCGGCCCTCGTTGCCCACCCCTGGTCTATATACTACTCTGATTAACATAAACAAGCATGATTCACTTGTTTGACACTGTGGCTACACTACAATTCCACTTTCCATTTACTATTCAGTGTGTCTTAGGTTACTTTGAAGAGAAAATAGGATATTAGGTCAGATATATCCCAGCATGTTCTAGTTCCACCACTAGATCCTGCTGCTGATGTGGGTGTCATGTCTGACAGGTGCCGAGACATTCTGAATGTGATACTGTTCTGCTGGGTGTACTGACAAAACTTCTGCTAAAAGCACAACCTGTCTTTCTGGTCTGTTTTAAGGACCTGCAGGTTACACTTGGGCCTACTATGTTGAAATTTTTAACCTGTCATTAGCCTCCGGTTCTGTTCCTAAAAGTTTGATATCTGCAGTGATTAAACAATCCTTAAGAAACCTAACATGGACTCTGGTTTAATGGAAAAGTATAGACTAATATCAAACTTATCCTTTTGCTCTAAAATCTTTGAAAAAAGTGGTTTCACAGCAGCTTGTGGTCCATCTTACTGAGAAGGACCTTTATCCACTGTAGTCTGCTTTTAGAATGCACCATTCTGTGAAAACAGCACTTACTAAAGTATTGAATGATCTTCTGCTTGACTTATGTTTGCACTTTGTTCATTTGCACTATATTTCATGCCCTCTGTTACTGTTAGAATGACCTGAGCAGTGGGCCACCCCTCTGAGTCTGGTCTGCTTTAGGTTTCTTCCTCAAAAACAAACAAAAAAAAAAAAGGCAGAGGGAGTTTTTCCTATGTGCTTGCTCAGGATGGGGGGTGGGAGTAAGGTTAGATCTTACCAAAGAGAAGTGCCTTGGTACAGTATAAACAAATTGAATTCTCAAATACTGAGTGTGGGAAGCCACTCAGACACCTTTTACAATTCTGAAAGTATTATAGGCTTCTATGGTTGTGATTAGAGAGACTGAACAAAGTGCAGCTTTTATCTTTTGTATCACCACTTACAGAGCAGACTTTGTTACAAGAAAATAGATTAAATTTAAGGTAAGTCTGCGAGTCATAGAGCTTTCTCTTATCGTGTCCTGTTCTGTGGAATGATCCTCCTGCCTCAATAAAACAGTCAGATTCTGTAGAGACTTTCAAGTCTCTACAGAAACTCATTCATTCAAGTCCAGACTTAAGACGCACTTATTTTCCCTTTCGTATAACTGGCATAGTATGTTTCCTCACTTTATCTAAATTCTGGGTCTTTTAGTGAAGCTTAGGGCTAGTGGCCGTCAATCACCTTAGTATTTCTTCTGTGTTTCTTGTTGCTTAATGCTGACAAATTACACTGTATTTGTCTTTCTGATGCTTGATTCTGCTTTTCTTTTTTTTCTTTTTTTTTTTCTTTTCCCTCTATTTGAGGTGTGGCTCCATCCAGAGATGGTTGTGGTATCTGTTCCAGAAACCGTCCTGTGCACCGGCAACATTTCCTGTATGTTCGTTTTGTGAATTGTTTTGTAAATTGTGTCTGTAGCATGGCCCAAGCAGAGGGTCACTCCTTTGAATCTTGACTTGGGACTTGCAGATTCATGATTTGAGAATGACTTGACAGTGACTTCATCCCACCTCTGAATATATATAATATAATGAGATGGTGTCTTGGTGGCTTCCCCCATCATCCTTCATACATGGGCTCTCAGTATTTTACAGTAATATTCTACACAGATTTACTGTCATGATGTCATAAAAATTCTAAATGTCTGAAAGTCCAAAGTTTTCCATGCAGCTGTATTTTTCCAAAATATGAGCACACACAATCATATATGATTGAACACAAAAACATCTGCCAACTTTGTGTTATGTAAAGCCGCAACGAAAAACCCTGAGCCCATCAGTAGTGGCCTTTTATAAGCCCCACTCCCTAACTGACCCGCTAACACTGAGCTGTAAAAAAACAAGTCATTTTTTTTAATACTGTGATGAAGTGATATTCCTCCTCTTCTCCTCCACAAGTTTCCTCCTCTTCCTCCAAAGGCTCAGCTGAATGCATCTGGGAAGGTTCTAAAACAGCTTGGTGAGTGCATCAAACAACCCAAAACCTGTATCAGTGGGGGGGGAAAGTAAAATGAACCAATATCATATTTAAATGTCCATGTGGTTCCTGCTACATTATGTTGTGTTTTTTGTATATGTGTGCTGTTTGATTAGAAGTGTTAGAATCACAATGTTGTTGAAAAACCCTGCAGGCTTCCTCAGTTTGGGAGAGTGGCAACCGTACAGTACAGCTTTGGAAACTTTTCTCCATCAGGTTGCTGCACACAGCTTACTCAGTAAAAATAAAGCTGTGGAGATCTTTCTCACAAGCTCTGAGGCAAGTACACACAAGTAGGTTAGTAGTTTATTTTTAATACACCACACAAAGAGAGCAAACATGAGTTTTATGAGTGGAAAAGACAAATGGTAGTTAAATTTTTACTGACGCTGCTTCAGAAGAAAATGCAGATGGTGAATCTATCACAGTAATTTGCATTTCTGTCGTAATGTGTGTGTGTGTGTGTGTGTATATGTATACACACACCAAGCAAAATGTCCAATGTAGAATAAAAATATTCCAGTATATGAAGAAAGACGGACACCAGATTCCTTCAGTATGGGTTGTGAACTGTTAACAGTTTTTCCTCTTGTGCTCCTGCTTGTAATCCATATGGGCTCAAAACTCTGAGTCAAATAGTTTTGACCTTTTAAGGTCACGGTTCATGTTACCCAAAGAAAGGTGATCTTTGACTTCATTTTTGCGTTTCATAATAACCATGGGTGTGCCTTTAACCACTTCCTTAAACGTTTACATTCGGCTGTAAATATCTTTGATAAGCACTGGGCCAAAATTTTGACCTTAGCCTGTGATGACCTTTTAGATTTTTCTCCAAATCACTTTGCACTTGGCTGAATCTCAAACATTTCATCAATTTTTTGATCCAAATTGGATCAATTCAAAAACTGTGAATTGTATACATGCACACCCAAAATCAAAAATAACCTGATATTTTTAGACACTGAAGTTTCATTTTTCTCTTGAATAATTTGGGCCTTGTTGCCTTTAATGGAGAAAAGTTATTCATGTTTGCATTCGACACATGGTACACATAGTTTGTTTGTCTATAGAAAAGTGTATTTTTGTGCTGAAGTGTTGAAAGGCCTGATGATTGTGATGATGATATATGAACTTTCTGCAGCTATAACTTGCTGTGTGGCTGAGTCTCGTGCAGTGTGGAATGCGGCATATCAAGGTTTTGTTTGTCCAGCTCTTCTCTGCAGTTTATAGATGACACCATACACAAGAATGCAGGGACTTGGAAACAACACACTATTATATTTTAGAATAGTGGAGTCGTAGTACATGGAAATACCAGGCTGTTTAGGGAGCTGGGAAAGTGGGCTGTGATGCCCCTGAATAGAAAAGGAGGCATTTTTTGAGAAGAATCTGTGATGAGATGATACATCGATAGTCTAGTAACCCTCAGCCTGCTTACAGAGGAATCAAAGTGCTACAGTCCTCCAACCCTGCAGTTTATAGTTATGGCAGCTGATAGCTGGTTCCATACATTTGGTACCATTGCACTCTGCATGCACGCACATGCAACCCAATAGATGGGGATGGGGAAATGATGGGGATTTGGGTGCTTAAATGGTTTTTATTTAAACACAAGATCATTTCAGTGGTGTTCGGCTTGAGTCTGTTCCTGTTCTTTGTTGCTTCCTCCCCAGTTGTGGAGAAGACCCTTTCACACAGCACAGACGTTACTGGCATATGAAGATTTTGTCCATCTTGTAAAGAGTTGGATAAACAGCTGCCTCCATCCTCCTTATCTCTCCTTTCCTCACACTCACTACACAGACTGTCACACAAACACTTACTCATCCACTAACTAACCTATTAATCTGTTTCTGTGTGTGTACGTATATATAGTGTCTGAATGTCTTTGTGCTAACGTGAGTGTATAAATGTATGATGTTTATTTAATCTAATGTTAATCTGACCTAAATCTCTCTCTGGTTGTCAATCGATGAAAATATACTAATAACACACAGCAAAACTCTCCTCAACACACCCACAAAGTTCAGAGGGATTGTGCCGATTTATAAGCTCTACGAGGGTTTGATAACTCCCGCCCTGAATTCAAATCAGTGTGACACATCACCAATACGTGTACAATGTAATGAAACTTCATTTGGAGCGTCACGTGATTTTTCACAGGGTGAAGGGACACTTCTGCTTTGAAAGAGCGATGCAGTGTTGAGCCGTCTGCTTCAAGCATAACATCACTACATGACAGATGCATCTGTTGTACTGTCCAATTACTGTGGCTACTTTGAGCAGTTGTATAAGGTTGATACTTCTGCCAGGAAGAAGACCTCCAGTACTTGGGATCTGGTGGCAGGTTCTCCGGTCAACTGAGCCAGCAAATGTTACTGAGATCGCAAAGGCAGTGAAGCAGCTATTCACAGCTTTTGCCATGAGCTCAAAATTGAGCTCAGGTGCACTTTTCCCTGATCATCCTTGAGATGTTTGTATGGCTTAATTGGAGTCCACTTGGGGTAAATTCAGTTGATTGGGCATGATATGGAAAGACACACCTGACATTAGCCCACAAACCCCTGCCTTGTCCCTTCCATTACAAAGAGGTGAAAACTGTCCACGGCGCGTCCCTCCCTTTCTTTCACCTCACTTCTGTGAACTCTGACAGCAAGTAGGGTGCCTGCAGGGGGCACCAATTTGCCAATTCCCCACCCAGTGACAAGAAAACCATTTTGCGGTGGAGATTTTCTTTTTTCCTCCAGTGCTTGTGCCCACTGTGCAGCCCCACCATAAATGCCACTCCAGGCAGCGGCCCGGATGGTCTGTACTAAAAACCGGCACTAGTCTGTCGACCTCCAAGACAGGATTGTCTCGAGACACAAATCTGGGGAAGGGTACAAAGATAGGTGCACCAAATAGACCGGGAGCCCACAGGGGTCAGCCTAGCTGGAAAGGAAACAAAATTTGTTGTGCCCAGCAAGGATCTTTGTACTTGGACAAAGAAAGAAATGAAAGTCTGCAGGTCCCTTGCTGGTGGGTGTGGTCCTCAGGGGCAGGATAATAGATGGAAAACTTGAGCTAGCTTAGCTCTTATAAGTGACAAAGAAAGCAAGTCAAAATGTAATAAGCATGATAAAGTGTATTAGAAATGACCAACACCAATGACAGAAGTTTTTGGTGGTGGTGGTGCACCTGCCAGACCTAAAAAAAAACAAAAAAAAAAAACCAAATCGTGCTAGATCAGCTTGTTGGGGTAACAACTTCAAATTCATCAGTAGGGCCCATTTTAACAGAAATGAGCAGTGACAGACATTTTCAGTGGTGGGGGTCCGAGCCAGACACCCCCAAAGTACCATGGCCTGAGGCTGAGCGAGCTCAGCTTATGGGGTAACAACTTCAAACCAGCTTCAAATTTATTAGTACGGACCACTTTATCAGAAATGAGCAATGACAGACATTTTCAGTGATGGGTGGTCCGAGCCAGACACCCAAAAGTAGAGTGCCTTGATAGAGAGCATGGCGACATGACGAATCGAAAAAAAATCTGTCATGTGACTCTTGGTGCCATCTTGGGTTCAAAATGGCATTCGCTGTTAATGTCTGCATGTAGCTCTAGCTATTTTATTTATTTATTCGCTGAAAATGACGGGTTTTTGTGCATTTGGAGGCGCAAATCGACACTACAAGGGCTTCAAGATGTACAGATTCCCTTCAGATCCGAACAGAAGAATAATTTGGGAAAATAAAGTCAGCTGTGTGTGATGGAAGCAACTTCATCGTCAAAGCTTTGAGAGGTAAATTCATTGTTCAGTCCCATGTACAGTAAAACTCACCTAAACCGTCACTGTATAAACCAGATATTCGCAGTCACTGTACAGCAGATTTTTCACTCACATCAGATAAAATGTCCCATCCGATCGCAATGCATTTCCATTAAACCCCTCGCATGTGGGACTGGAGCGAGTCATTTATGTGATTAAAAGCCCATCACTTTCCATGAGAAAACTTGATTTGCAGTAACCCTTTACTAAGCCTGGCTCCATATAGTTGCAACATATTGCGGCAGTCCACCATCAAAGATCTGTGCATACTCCTGTGGAAGGTCCTTTTTCTGTAAACAGTATCATCTGCATGGACTCCAGCTTGTTGAGCAGCGCTGCCTTGTCCGTCATCACACGTGACCCATCACAGTGTGCAATTGACAGGGGATACGAGATGATCGGGAAGTAAAGGACATTGCAAAGGTCGAAGATTGTTTCCTCTGCGACTGCAACGGTCAGATGGATGAAAGCATCTTGCAAGCTCTCAGCATTGGTAATGTCTTTCTGCAGAGCTGGTACTTTGACCTTTCTCTTGACATTTTCAGCAGTGAAGTTCTGTACCTTGGTCCTTTTGACTGGCTGGAGAAAACGTCCACTGTTACTTTTCCACTCTTCTTTGAATTTTTCCCTGGCATCCGATCCCCGTTGGAGAGTTGTCAGCAAGTAGTCCTCAGTGGTCTTGGATGCTGCATACCCAGTCGCAACATTAACTAAGTTTGTCGGAGCATGCACTGTAAAAGGATTGCAAGACTCATCAATCTTCTCACTGAGGGATTTCATTTGGTTGTTGTCCTTCCTGATGCATGAAGGCCGGGCATTGCGCAGTTGCCTCTTCACTAATTTCATGTCAGGTGAGTGCTTGAAGTTCAGTCACAGTCAAAGCTCTGTGTCATTGTGATTGACCACTGTCGCAATGCAGTTTCAGAGTTCCGGAAAGAAACAACACCCCTCATACTTGATGTGGAATCCCTATAGATGGACTGCTTGAGAGAGAGATCAACTGCACATCTGCTGTAATTCTTTGAGGTTCTCTGTACAGAAAAAGCTCCTTTTTGAACAACGTCTCACAAGGCTGTGTCCACAGTCAACAATCTTTGAATGAAGAGTGTCCCCCATCTGGCATAATTTTGGACGGTGTAGGGGAAAGAACATATCTACACGTGCTGGAAAGACACTGATGTAGCCATCCACATCATGCAACTTTGCAGCTCCCTGTGGATGCGATTGATGAGGAACATGTATATTCCCCAAAATTGCGCTGTTGTGCACCTCCAGAAAGAAGTCCTCGAACTTTCTCAAATATTCCAAGATGACTGGAAAAACCACCCAAAAATTTATCGGAAGCTACAGATTGTCTCCGGTACACTTGCATCAAGCTGTTTTTGAGTTTTAACACCACAATTGCTTATGGTAGCATCAAAGGCAACTACAGACCCAAACAATGAATCTTTGAGCACCCTGCCCACTGCTGGAAGCTCCTGTTTATTACATGGCTTCCAGTAACAAAGCAGTTGAGAGAAGCAGCGAAGCTCAACTCTCTACTCAGTAACAGTGTTGCTGTGAGGCGAAGGTCTTGGAAAATAAAGCAGTGCTGACTCATAGTTTTGAGTTATAAATAAAATTAATACTGATAGAATAACTCCATTAATGTCAATTCTGTCATTTGTACAACGTTAAAATATAACACATCTTTTAATGTTGAATAATGCACTAATTCTGAAGTTTTGTAACAAACACAGACAGATGGCAAAGGGTTATGGGTAAAGTGTGCCTCCGCTAACACTGATTGGTTGACTCATTCATTCTATGTTAACCAACATGTTAATGTGAGGTGTGTTGTGTGTTCGTGTTTACAGATAAATGTGATTTTGTAAAATATGCCATTTTTTTTTATTTGTAAAAAAAAAAAAAAAAAAAAAGCATTTAAAAAAAAAAAGCCAAGTTGTAATTAGATAACGGTCTGCTATAACCGGTGTCAAAATAAATAGAACACTGCCATCTACTGGACGCTCAGTACTAGGGTGAATACTGTTATGAACACTACTGGGCGCATGCCAGTCTGTGGGCCCCGTGCCCTGCCTCCCTGGAGGAGTTTCATTCATCCAGGAACAGTTTAGGGGGAAGTCCACATTTGAGTGTGAGAATATATTCACGAGAGTTTTAGGCACAATATACAAAGAGTTGAATGCTGTTGTCCATCTGGAGCCTGATCAGAGCGTCTCAAATGCATTTCATCAGTCGTGAATGTACTGAGGTACCCATAATGCACTGGGCACAGCATCTCCACACTAAAACCTTCAAAATTAGTGCATTACTTAAAACTAAAACATATCTGATATACATATCTTTATAAAAACTTAAATAACTTGTCCGAAATTAGTTTGGTTAAAATTTTAACCATAAATTAAAATTTATGCCTCTGGATGACTTGGGTGATAATTCCAGTGTATTAGTATGGGGTCAAAAGAAATGAGTTTTTTTTTAGTTGTTGTTTTGTGACCAGTTCTCCTTTGCCCGTAGAGGATAGAGCAGTTTCTACTAGAACCAGCTCTCCTCTGTTTATGGAGGATAGAACTGCGCATCTTCTATAAAACATTTAACAGGTAGGTACTCAACTGATTTTAGAGTTCATAGATGTTTGTAACTATTCAGCTTTGTTTACCATGGACCAAAACTTATCGGAAGATAATTAGTCCAATTTCAAAGTTATCTGAAAAGCTAATCCGATAATGAAAACATTATCTTCAATAATTAGCGGATTAGCAGAACTGTGCCCACCACTGTGTATCAGTAATGGATCCTGTACATACAAGCTGATGAAGCCAGAATGAAGGGGTGTGTTTCTATCCCGGAGCCTCCAAAGCCAGTACAGGTCAAGGGGTTTCAGCTGGATCTTTGTCTCATCAATGTTGGTTACATCACTTCTGCATACAAACGTTGCTTCTTCAGAGGTTGTCTGAATGGTTCAGTGTCACGTGGAGCCTCTACAAATTGTCGTCCGTTCCTTCCCTCTCAAATGCCACTTGCATTTGTAGTTGGGCGTGTCATGCCTGGCAAAACATTCTGGTACGTGTGACCAACAGTTGTGTGAAGGGTTGCCTTTCCCTCCAAAGTTTCCACATTGGCATCATTATCCCACACAGATGCTGTTGCAAGGCCTGGATTCAACTTTATGCCATCTGGTGCATGGCGATCGCAGGACTCCACAGAATAAGCAAATTCTGTTTCTAGACCCTTTGCCTTGCTGTAATTTATATTGTGCCTGACCTGTTCAAAATTTGCAGCATGAGCCTGGATCCGTAAGTGAAGCTATCCTAATCCCAAAGCACCCTTGTGCTTCCATGGTTTGACTGTTCCTCTAGTGACATTAAAAATGGCATTGGATGCCATCAAAGTTATACTTAATTTATAGTCAATACCATCCTTATGCACCCCATGGAAATTTGGTGTTAGGACACCTAGAAGACTCCTTTAAAAAAAAAAAAAAAAAAAAGTCTAACTGTGCTGGAATGTTTGAGGCAGACTCCTTCAGATTCTGAATGGTAGCTGGATTTTGTGTCCTTGATTTAGAGAGCTTCAATATCTGGCTTCTTAAATTAGAGCTTTGAAGTAATCAGGAAATTCCAGACAGATTTGGTTGTATACATGTTTGTGATTTATCTAAGCCTCTTGACCCAAGCTTGAAAATATCCTCTGGCATTGGTCATGTGAGATTCACTGGATGGGTTATGTGTTGATACGAGGTCTGTCCATAAAGTATCGTACCTTTTTTATTTTTTTTTTAAACTATATGGATTTGATTCATATGTTTTCACGTCAGACAAGCTTGAACCCTTGTGCGCATGCGTGAGTTTTCCACGCCTGTCGGTGATGTCATTCGCCTGTGAGCACGCCTTGTGGAAGGAGTGGTCCTGCCCTGTTGTCGAATTTTCATGTCTGGAAATGGCGGAATGATTTGGGGTTTTTTTTTCCATCAGAATTTTTTCAGAAGCTGTTAGAGATTGGCACCTGAAACTATTCGAAAAATTTATCATGGCTTTTCGGTGAAAATTTTATGGGCTTCACAGAGAATAAGAACTGTTACTACGCTTAAGGACCCCTTTAAGGATGCTCAGCGCGCCGAGCTGCGACGATACGGCACAAGCCACCGGACCATTTCTGAGCTGATGGCTCTGTGGATACGAGAACCGCCGTGGCTCTTTCTCTGGTTATCACAAGAGCTGGACATCAGCCATTTTCCGGCCGATTTCGCTTTTAACAAGAGATTTTGGTCATGGAAAGCTGCGTGGAGGCTTGCGCGTCACGACTGATTTGCTTTGGAAGCGAGACAAAGGAACACCTCCGTTTCAGAGTGTCAGAGGACAAGTTTGGGACATGTCTATCTCGGCTTTCAATGCTTACCAGTCCAGTAAGTATCAGTGAAATGTGTGCGGTGGCGGCGGCACAGAAAAAAAACACCTCCGGGTTGATAACCATTTGTAAAATCCAGGCGGCTTTGATGGCTTTCAGTGGAGTGAGTATAGAGAAATTAACAGCTGGACATGTTCCAACTTGTCCTTAAGGCTTCCAACAGGAGGTGTTTTTCCTTGGTGGGCGAGCGTCGCTGCAGCTGCGAGCCGACGCTGCAATCCGCCCCACGTCTTCATTAAAAAAAAAATCCTCCTTTAACAGTGGAATTCTGGATAAAATGCTGAACCGACTTCTTCTGAAACTTCTCTGTTCTCTCACGATGTCCTGGATCAATAGAGCCTGAAATGTGGAGGTTTTCAGCTTGAAACAGGCTGACGACGGCGCCTGAGAGCGCTGTGTGACGTCTCGCACCGTAGGAAGTCCTTAAAGCGACAGTATCACCTCAAAATCTCTCATCAGCCGTTAAAATTGTTCACCGAAAACCAGCTTAATTTGTTCGAACCGTGTCCACTTCGATGTGTCTCACAGGTTTAGAAAAAATTTTGATCAACAACGCGCCAGTCTCTCAGCAACTTCTCAGACAAAGGAATTCCGACGAGGGGCTGGACGACTCCTCCCGCAAGGAGTGCTCACAGGCGAATGACGTCACCGACAGGCGTGGAAAAACTCACGCATGCGCACGAGGGTTCAAGCATGTCTGACGTAAAAACATATGAATGAAATCCATATAGTTTTTGAAAAAATAAAAAGGACCTATACTTTATTGACAGCCCTCGTATGTCCATTTTTGGGCTGGAGCAAAGAAAAAGGTTTAGATTTACCCATGCTGACCGGGTATTTAATGGAAAAAAAAGTTACTGGCATGGTATTTGAGGGTGTCTGGCTCGGACTCCCACCACTGAATATGTCTGTCCTGCTTATTTTTGATAAACTAGGCCTTACTGATATATTTGAAGCTGGTTTGAAGTTTATTACCTCATAAGCTGAGCTTGCTAAGCTGCAGGGCATGGCACTTTGGGGTGTCTGGCTCGGACCCCCCACCACTGAAAATGTCTGTCACTGCTCATTTCTGTTAAAGTGGGCCCTACTGATAAATTTGAAGTAGGTTTGAAGTTGTTACCCCAACGAGCTGATCTAGCATGATTTTTGGTGTCCTTTTAGGTCTGGTAGGTGCACCCCACCACCAAAACCTCTGTCATTGCTCATTTCTAATACACTTTATCATACCTATTACATTTGACTTGCTTTCTTGTTACAAAAGCTAAGCTAGCTCAAATTTTCCATGTATTATCCTGTCCCTGAGGACCACACCCACAGCAGGGGACCGGCAGACTTCCTTTCTTTGTTTTTCCAAGTCCATAGATTCTTGCTGGGCACAACAAATTGTACCTTTCTGTGGGCTTCCAGTCTAAAACTTGTGGTATCATATTCAAGAAGACTTGGAGGCTGTAATTGCTGTCAAAGGTGCATCACCGAAGTATTGAGCAAAGGGTGTGAATACTTATGTAACATGTGGTTACTTACTTTTTTATTATTAATAAATTTGCAAAAATTAAAAAAAAAAAAACTTCATGTTGTCTCAATGGAGTCTTGAGAATAGAATTTTGAGAGGGGAAAAAAATTAATTTACTCCATTTTGGAATAAGGCTGTATCATAAGGAAAAAGTGAAGCGCTGTGAATACTTTCCGGATGCACCGTATGTTTGGCAATTCAAAAGTGGCCGTTTAGCTTTGCTGTGTTGTTATGCGTCTATCCGTCCATTTATGATTGTAGTTTGTTGTGCAGCATGTACTGTTTCTTCATCTGTGTTTTTGGGAAACTGTTAAAATTGTTATGTGCTTTGTGTGCAGCCACCAGGGAAAGACAAAGTGAGGAAAAACATCTTCAACCGACTGAGTCAAGCTGTGGAAGAAATGAGAAAAGAAGGTCATAAGGTAAACTTCTGGACTCCCCCAGACACTCAGGACTTAGAGCCTCTGCCACCTCATGTCCTTTTAAATGCGACTGTTTCTGCAGGATGTGGATTGAGTTCTTTCAAACTGAACTGTGATCATAACCTCCTTCTAACCGGGCTCACCAAAACAGCAGCTGAAGTGAGGCAAGTACCTTTTTTTTTTTTTGGATATTTTTGGATGCATTTCCTGTTTAATTCTCTCATGATATCACTTATGTCTACAGACCTATATAAACTCTGTGAACACTATGAAAAACAGTATTTTAATAGCTTTGCATCACCTCACTAATGTTTTGAGTTCCTTTTACCAGCAGCATCTGTGGTGTAATGTGGTTTGTTGGCAAAAAACACAAGTTTTTTTTTTCCAAGGTTTTTTGTTACATTTGTGAATTTAATTTCATATAATTTCTGATGTTTTATTTTCTTTTTCTGTTTTCTCTTGAAGGTTGCATCTTTAATTTCAGAGAATATTCACCAGTTTTTTTATGATAGATTTGTGGTATTTTTCTAATAAATGTGCAACTTTAATCTCAGAAATTTTAAGTTTTCAATTTTGTATTTTTTCCACAATTTTCATAAATTGGTCTATATAATTTTAGAGAATATGCAACTATTTTCCTGCCAGGTTTGAGTCCCCCCCCACCCCCCACTCATACATATGGCAAAAAACATTTTTTAGATATCTTATTTTAAATGCTTAAATGAGGATTTTTTGTTGTTTGTTTTTTGTAAATTTGCGTCATAAATTTCTGACTATAATCCGGTACGTTTGTCTTTATTATTTCAGAGAATATTTACCTCCCCCAAGGAAGCTGAGTGGAGGTTATGTTTTTGCCCAAATGTGTTGCAGGCATCCATTTCAAAATGAGCAAATATTTGCACAAAAACAACAAAGTCTATCAGTTTGAACATCAAATCAAATCAATTTTATTTATATAGCGCCAAATCACAACAAACAGTTGCCCCAAGGCACTTCATATTGCAAGGCAAAGCCATACAATAATTACAGAAACACCCCAACTGTCAAAACGACCCCCTGTGAGCAAGCACTTGGCGACAGTGGGAAGGAAAAACTCCCTTTTAACAGGAAGAAACCTCCAGCAGAACCAGGCTCAGGGAGGGGCAGTCTTCTGCTGGGACTGGTTGGGGCTGAGGGAGAGAACGAGGAAAAAGACATGCTGTGGAGGGGAGCAGAGATCAGTCACTAATGATTAAATGCAGAGTGGTGCATACAGAGCAAAAAGAGAAAGAAACACTCAGTGCATCATGGGAACCCCCCAGCAGTCTAAGTCTATAGCAGCATAACTAAGGGATGGTTCAGGGTCACCTGATCCAGCCCTAACTATAAGCTTTAGCAAAAGGAAAGTTTTAAGCCTAATCTTAAAAGTAGAGAGGGTGTCTGTCTCCCTGATCCAAATTGGGAGCTGGTTCCAGAGGAGAGGAGCCTGAAAGCTGAAGGCTCTGCCTCCCATTCTACTCTTACAAACCCTAGGAACTACAAGTAAGCCTGCAGTCTGAGAGCGAAGCACTCTATTGGGTGATATGGTACTATGAGGTCCCTAAGATAAGATGGGACTGATTATTCAAAACCTATAGTAAGAAGAAGAATTTTAAATTCTATTCTAGAATTAACAGGAAGCCAATGAAGAGAGGCCAATATGGGTGAGATATGCTCTCTCCTTCTAGTCCCTGTTAGTACTCTAGCTGCAGCATTTTGAATTAACTGAAGGCTTTTCAGGGAACTTTTAGGACAACCTGATAATAATGAATTACAATAGTCCAGCCTAGAGGAAATAAATGCATGAATTAGTTTTTCAGCATCACTCTGAGACAAGACCTTTCTAATTTTAGAGATATTGCGCAAATGCAAAAAAGCAGTCCTACATATTTGTTTAATATGCGCATTGAATGACATATCCTGATCAAAAATGACTCCAAGATTTCTCACAGTATTACTAGAGGTCAGGGTAATGCCATCCAGAGTAAGGATCTGGCTAGACACCATGTTTCTAAGATTTGTGGGGCCAAGTACAATAACTTCAGTTTTATCTGAGTTTAAAAGCCGGAAATTAGAGGTCATCCATGTCTTTATGTCTGTAAGACATCCTGCAGTTTAGCTAATTGGTGTGTGTCCTCTGGCTTCATGGATAGATAAAGCTGAGTATCATCTGCGTAACAATGAAAATTTAAGCAATGCTGTCTAATAATACTGCCTAAGGGAAGCATGTATAAAGTGAATAAAATTGGTCCTAGCACAGAACCTTGTGGAACTCCATAATTAACTGTGAATTAATCTGTGAAGAAGATTCCCCATTTACATGAACAAATTGTAATCTATTAGATAAATATGATTCAAACCACCGCAGCGCAGTGCCTTTAATACCTATGGCATGCTCTAATCTCTGTAATAAAATTTTATGG
Source organism: Thalassophryne amazonica (assembly GCF_902500255.1). Lineage (NCBI taxonomy): Eukaryota > Metazoa > Chordata > Actinopteri > Batrachoidiformes > Batrachoididae > Thalassophryne > Thalassophryne amazonica. The sequence goes on along the minus strand of NC_047105.1, from coordinate 73,466,711 downwards.
TCAACAGTATGAAAAGCAGCACTGAGGTCTAACAGAACAAGCACAGAGATGAGTCCACTGTCTGAGGCCATAAGATCATTTGTAACCTTCACTAATGCAGTTTCTGTACTATGATGAATTCTAAACCCTGACTGAAACTCTTCAAATAGACCATTCCTCTGCAGATGATCAGTTAGCTGTTTTACAACTACCCTTTCAAGAATTTTGAGAGAAAAGGAAGGTTGGAGATTGGCCTATAATTAGCTAAGATAGCTGGGTCAAGTGATGGCTTTTTAAGTATGGTTAATTACTTGCCACCTTAAAAGCCTGTGGTACATAGCCAACTAATAAAGACAGATTGATCATATTTAAGATCGAAGCATTAATTAATGGTAGGGCTTCCTTGAGCAGCCTGGTAGGAATGGGGTCTAATAGACATGTTGATGGTTTGGAGGAAGTAACTAATGAAAATAACTCAGACAGAACAATCGGAGAGAAATAGTCTAACCAAATACCGGCATCACTGAAAGCAGCCAAAGAGAACGATATGTCTTTGGGATGGTTATGAGTAATTTTTTCTCTAATAGTTAAATTTTATTAGCAAAGAAAGTCATGAAGTCATTACTAGTTAAAGTTAAAGGAATACTCGGCTCAATAGAGCTCTGACTCTTTGTCAGCCTGGCTACAGTGCTGAAAAGAAACCTGGGGTTGTTCTTATTTTCTTCAATTAGTGATGAGTAGTAAGATGTCCTAGCTTTACGGAGGGCTTTTTTTTATAGAGCAACAGACTCTTTTTCCAGGCTAAGTGAAGATCTAAATTAGTGAGATGCCATTTCCTCTCCAACTTACGGGTTATCTGCTTTAAGCTGCGAGTTTGAGTTATACCACGGAGTCAGGCACTTCTGATTTAAAGCTCTCTTTTTCAGAGGAGCTACAGCATCCAAAGTTGTCCTCAATGAGGATATAAGACTATTGACGAGATAATCTATCTCACTCACAGAGTTTAGGTAGCTACTCTGCACTGTGTTGGTATATGGCATTGGAGAACATGAAGGAATCATATCCTTAAACCTAATTACAGCGCTTTCTGAAAGACATCTACTGTAATGAAACTTATTCCCCACTACTGGGTAGTCCATCAGAGTAAATGTAAATGTTATTAAGAAATGATCAGACAGAAGGGGGTTTTCAGGGAATACTGTTAAGTCTTCAATTTCCATACCATAAGTCAGAACAAGATCTAAGGTATGATTAAAGTGGTGGGTGGACTCATTTACATTTTGAGCAAAGCCAATCGAGGCTAACAATAGATTAAATGCAGTGTTGAGGCTGTCATTCTCAGCATCTGTGTGGATGTTAAAATCGCCCACTATAATTATCTTATCTGAGCTAAGCACTAAGTCAGACAAAAGGTCGAAAATTCACAGAGAAACTCACAGTAACGACCAGGAGGACGATAGATAACAACAAATAAAACTGGTTTTTGGGACTTCCAATTTGGATGGACAAGACTAAGAGACAAGCTTTCAAATGAATTAAAGCTCTGTCTGGGTTTTTGATTAATTAATAAGCTGGAGTGGAAGATTGCTGCTAATCCTCCTCCTCGGCCCATGCTACGAGCATTCTGGCAGTTAGTGTGACTTGGGGGTGTTGACTCATTTAAACTAACATATTCATCCTGCTGTAACCAGGTTTCTGTAAGGCAGAATAAATCAATATGTAGATCCATTATTATATCATTTACTAACAGGGACTTAGAAGAGAGAGATCTAATGTTTAATAGACCACATTTAACTGTTTTAGTCTGTGGTGCAGTTGAAGGTGCTATATTATTTTTTCTTTTTGAATTTTTATGCTTAAATAGATTTTTACTGGTTGTTGGTGGTCTGGGAGCAGGCACTGTCTCTACGGGGATGGGGTAATGAGGGGATGGCAGGGGGAGAGAAGCTGCAGAGAGGTGTGTAAGACTACAACTCTGCTTCCTGGTCCCAACACTGGATAGTCACGGTTTGGAGGATTTAAGAAAATTGGCCAGATTTCTAGAAATGAGAGCTGCTTCATCCAAAGTGGGATGGATGCCGTCTCTCCTAACAAGACCAGGTTTTCCCCAGAAGCTTTGCCAATTATCTATGAAGCCCACCTCATTTTTTTGGACACCACTCAGACAGCCAGCAATTCAAGGAGAACATGCTGCTAAACATGTCACTCCCAGTCCGATTGGGGAGGGGACCAGAGAAAACTACAGAGTCCGACATTGTTTTTGCAAAGTTACACACCGATTCAATATTCATTTTAGTGACCTCCGATTGGCGTAACCAGGTGTCATTACTGCCGACGTGAATTACAATCTTACCAAATTTACGCTTAGCCTTAGCCAGCAGTTTCAAATTTTCTTCAGTGTCGCCTGCTCTGGCCCCCGGAAGACAATTGACTATGGTTGCTGGTGTCGCTAACTTCACATTTCTCAAAACAGAGTCACCAATAACCAGAGTTTGATCCTCAGTGGGTGTGTCGCCGAGTGGGGAAAAACGGTTAGAGATGTGAACGGGTTGGCGGTGTACACGGGGCTTCTGTTTAGGACTACGCTTCCTCCTCACAGTCACCCAGTCGGCCTGCTTTCCCAGCTGCTCGGGATTTGCCGGGAGGGAAACAGCGGCTAAGCTACCTTGGTCCGCACCGACTACAGTGGCCTGGCTAGCTGTAGGATTTTCCAAGGTGCGGAGCCGAGTCTCCAATTCGCCCAGCCTGGCCTCCAAAGCTACGAATAAGCTACACTTATTACAAGTACCATTACTGTGGAACCACAGTTAAAGAAAGCTGGATTGGATTCTACAGAGCTCAAGAACTTTAGGCCAATATCTAAAACCCCTTTCTTGGCCAAAGTCTTGGAAAAGGTAGTCTGTGCTCAATTGAGATCGTTTTTGCAGGCTAACAACATCCATGACACTTTTCAATCTGGGTACCGTGAGTTTCATTCTACTGAAACAGCCCTGTTGAAGGTGTCTAGTGACATGATGATGGCAGCTGACACTGGCAAATGTTCTGTGCTGATTCTGTTTGATCTGTCTTCGGCGTTTGATACCGTTGACCATGGCATTCTGATAAACAGATTGCGGGATTTGGTTGGAATGTCAGGTTGTGTTTTAGAGTGGTTTACCTCTTACCTGACTGGTAGAACTTTTAGTGTGACGGTGGGCAATGCAGATCTTCTGTGGGGTGTGCCACAGGGATCGGTCTTGGGACCTGTTTTGTTCTTGTTGTATCTCCTTCCTCTCAGCAAGCTGATCCAGCAGTTCAGTGATGTGTCCTATCATTTGTATGCTGATCTGCAGCTGTACTGCTCTTTTAAGACAACTGAGCCACAGAAACTCTGCTCTCTCACAAATTGTTTGGCCAAAATTAAGGAATGGCTCACTGAGAACAGTCTGCAGTTAAATTCCGATAAGACTGAGACTCTGATTGTAGCACCAGATAGTGCTGTACCTGGAATTAAGCAGCATCTCGGTAGCCTAAGCTGCACAGTCAAAAGCAGCCTGCGTAACCTGGGTGTCATTTTGGATGGAGGGATGTCTTTGGAGCAGCACACAAATTACCTGGTTAAGAACTGTTTTTTCCGAATTCGGAACATCTCTAAGCTTCGTAAGATGGTGACTTTAAAAGAGCTTGAGATGATTGTTCATGCGTTCGTCTCATCGCGTTTGGATTATTGTAACAGTCTCTTCACCTGTCTGAATAAGGAGTTGGCCCGCCTGCAGGTTGTGCAAAATTCTGCTGCGCGCCTGCTTACCCGCACCCGAAAGAGGGACCATATTACTCCTATTCTTAATACTTTGCATTGGCTGCCTGTCTCCTACAGGATTCATTACAAAATCCTGGTATTGACTTTTAGAACTCTGCATGGACAGGCACCGGAGTACATCAGGGACCTGATCCAGCCTTATGCTTCCTCCAGGAGCCTCAGGTCGTCCAATCAGAACCTGTTGATGGTTCCTCTGACCCGTTTTAAAACTCGCGGGGACAGATCTTTTAAAGCGGTGGCGCCTAGCCTCTGGAATGAGCTTCCCTGTGCCCTTCGTTCTCTGGATTGTATAGATACTTTTAGAAGGCAACTAAAGACTAAAGTATTTTATTGTTTTCGTATGTTATTTTTAGATTGTTTTTGTATGCCATGTGCAGCGCTTTGTGACCCTGGTCTGTGAAAGGCACTTTATAAATAAAGCTTACTTACTTACTGCTAAAGGATGCCGAGGAATAACTAAATATTTCACACCCAGAGCAGAAAAGTGCGGGAGAGACAGGAGAAGCCGCCATGCTAAACTGGCTAAGAGCTAGTAGCTGCACTAAGCTAGCAGATTCCTAAAAACACGCAAAGTGAATAATGTGTAAATAATTTAGAGGTGATTCAGCAGAGGGAGTACTTTAGTTAAGGCACGTGAAGATTACACTGTGAAACAAATCGTTATCTAGTTATCTAGATCAATCTAACTGCGCAGATTAAACAGCTAACAGATACAGAAAAACACCGCTGTGCTCCAGAACAGGAAGTGATACAATACCGCAGTGAGAGCCAACCACCAGTTAAATATCTTGTCTTTGTGGTGTATTCAATTGAATATAGGTTGAAGAGGATTTTCAAATCATTGTATTCCGTTTTTATTTACATTTTACACAAAATCCCAACTTCATTGGAATTGGTGTTGTAAGTAAAGTGTGCTGCTTACTACCTGACCTGAGTACCATGTAAACTGTGAAAGTAAGGGCTCCAGTGAGCGGGTCGTGATCTAATATGTAAGGGTGGGTGTGTGTGTATGCGTGCGCGCACGTATGCTTTCAACCTAAAGGCCCCAGTAACCTCCCCTTTGGTGCCCCAGTCACCATAGCAAGTTTGGTGTTGATTGCTTAATCACTGTGGCAGTGTATAGCAAACACACACGCGGTCAGCTTTATATATATTCTATAGTGTATAATAAATGAATTATTAACCTCGCTGGCTCAGTCTATATGGGAATATCAGACCTCTGTTTTTCGCGCTGATCTCACTAACACTCAGTCCATACTGTCAACACCTCCGGTCTGATATTTTTTCATACAGACCTCACGCTCAGTTAATAATCCTGTAGTATTATTATTATTATTGGCCATAATGACGCTAGTCGAGGTGGATTTAGGCTTTTAGTTTTGAATGTGTCCCCTTTCTTTTTCTTTCAGAGATTCCTGGATGTGGTACAAACTGAGCAAAGTAAGAAAACTTGTTTTAATTCCATAATGCACAACGCAAACTCAGACACATGGTGCCGCCGATTGTTTGTCGACCCGCCCGTTGTTTGCCGCATTAATGAGCAAGCAAAACTGTATACGTGTATACTGTTTCTAAGTATCTTTATGTAGTTCTACAAGTGTGGAGTGGCTATTTTATGCTGTGAAAATATATTGCACATCAGAGATTTAAAACTTTTTGCCCCTTTTTCCATCGTGCCCCGTTTTAAACCCCAAATTCACATTATCTAAATTCCATCATGGCTGTAAATGATGAGCTGAGCTGTGGTGTTTGTTCCGTTTGTTTGCAGAAATAGCAGTGGCCTGTGGGCACTTCTCAGCTGCTCTGCACCTCTGTGTGGAACCCGGAGATGATCCTGACAAGCAGGATTTTTCTAAGTGAGGCCCGGAACACCACGTGCTTCAAAATCAATTGCTTCTGGACAATGAATGTTTATAAGTTTGATTAAAACTGCACTGTTATTACAGGACCTGTGTGAAAATATCAGAGGTCTTTGAGTTAATTAAGGTATGATAATGCACCCTACAGAGTGAAATCCCTGTGCACTGTGTGTGTGATGATTGTGTGTGTGTTTGTTCAGAAAAACATGAGCAGTGTTGCTGAGAATAATGTGTGCACTCTTGGCTTTGGCCTGGACCTGGAGTCACGCTGCCAGGATGCAGAAAAGGTTTGACCTGTTTTCTCTTTTTATGCTGTATTTATTTATTTATTTGTAGCTTTAGTTTGATCATTTGTTTCTCTTATGAGCACATTCTGTGAACACTGACTCATGACGTGTTGCCAAGTGTGTGTTGTGTGTGAACCCTCATTTTGTGCTAATACAGGAAATGTTGTTCAGAAGAACCTGTAAACTAGTGGAAATGGAGACGGCCATTAGGAATGCAGAGAAAGCGAAACCTGTAAAGAAAGCTGCTGTGAGTGTCTGTTGCCGTACGCACTTGTTTTAACCGGATCACGTGCTCAGAATACGGCAGCCAATAGTGGGCGCAACACTTACATATTAGGACACCAGCAAATACAGATTATGCTGACAAATACAAAACAAAAAACACCTACATCAGTTCAACAAGGGTCAAAGGTTAGGGGCTCTTTGCTTCAAGAACGTCTTGCAAAATTTAAAAAATGCTATCAAACACAGAAAACACAATATAACCTGAAGCACATGCAACAACTGAATGTGATAATGTGTCTGCTGCAATTTCATATTTTGCATGCAAAAACACACACACTGCAAATGTCTCTACCACATCTGAAGTACTAGAAACACAAACACAGGCGAACTTTAAGTTGAAATTGTAATGAATTGCAGTTGGGGGGGGGGGGGGGGTTAAAGCTGTACAGTCTTTCAAATTTCACAAAACTGACTGACAAAATTTAGTTTCTACCAAAATCCAAGCCTTATAATGTAGGTTTATTTTTGAAACATGTTGCAAAATTACATTTCATCTTAATGAAGAAAGCATATCTACCTGGGGGGATTTTATTTTTCTTTTAACATTGTCTACCAGAGAGTGTGCATGCAAGAGATTTTAAAGTTACCATAATTTACCTTTGACCTTGCATGATATGTGTACATGGGGCATGCACGCTAACATCCATGAGATGTCTTGTACATCACCTTATTTCTTGCTACCTTTTACAAAATATATAAAACATATTAGATTCATACAAAAATAAGTTGTTTCAGAGTGTTTTCTGCCATCTTCATTTATTTTGTTCGAGCTAGCTGCCAACGATGTCACTGTGCCTCTCTGTACTCTGATTGGCCGTCGCTGTGTGCTTCTCAGCATCCCTCACACAAGCCGGCGGAAGCCCCCGCGTGATCTATGATGGTGCTGTGGTCCCTACCGTAGACTGTATGGGTCACTACCAACTGTAGTTCAAGGCTGTCTGTTTGACAATTTTTTTAATTTTTTTTTTAAATTATGATTCATCTTTTACAGACAGTGTGAATTTTGATCATATTGGCAATGCCATATTATGAATCGCTTATTTAAAGGCTAAGGAATAAAATTATAGCAGCTCAAAAGAAAATTCTTTGTTTGACTTAAATCTTAAAAAGTCCAGTGGCTCTATACTTTTTAATGTTTGAACATCTTGAAAATTAAGCCATTAAAACAAACAGCACAGTGATGGAATATCTCACTTCACCAAGGAAACCTTCCCGGACACTGTACAGTTTTCCAATGCCAAGGTTTTACACTGTCAGCCTCTAGGATGCATATCTGTGAACAATGAGAATGGAGGTCAGTCACTGAATAGGTCTGCAAAATTTCTGTAACTCTGTAAAAATCCACTTCATATTAAAAACCACTGCAAATTCAATTCTGACATTGTGGGTTCCTATAGGACCAGTGAATACCCTATGATGGGTAACATTGGCATTTTTTTAGCATGCACAAGGCAAACAGCTCAGTGGTTAGAATGCTGGCGAGGCTTACCATGTGAGAGGTCACTTGTTCGAGTCCTGGCTTGGCCTGGCACCTGCTGCCCACTCGGCAGTAAAAAGAAAACCTATCTGTATACAAGTATGAGGCAGTGAGGTTGTCAACTGGCCACCTTACCTCATCATGCTGTGGTTCCTCATATGTGCAACTCTATCTAGCATGTCCCTGTGGCCCAGTAAAAAGAACATGGGTCTTACCCTTAACCTTTAAAGGCAAAGAGCCTGTGTTTCTCTTGAAGACTAAATTCAGGGTGCTGTGGTCATTAATGCCATTGTATTGGTATTTAAATTATTAAAATTTAAACTTGTAGAATCTGCATTCTGGTTTGTTTCAGTAACAGCACACTACCAGAGCAGTTGTGCGTCTTGCTTGTGGCCACCAGGTGTCAGAAGTGCTTTGCTGGTACTTAATTGGGACCTGATAGTTGATAAGAATGTAGGCACATGACAAATAATCAGTATCTTTAGTCTGATGGCGGTGTATTATGCCCCTTTATTTTTCTCAGATGGAGGAGTTGAAGAAGGCAGCAGAGAAGGATTTTGCACAAATCTGTGAAGTGGCTAAACAGGAGGTACGTGCAGCATCCATATTAAAACTAGATTGTTCACAGATCGCCTGTCTCATTGTCTTCAGTGATTTGATGTGTCTCAGATTGCACAGTTCCAGGAAAAGCGTGTGGACGCGCTGCAGTGTGCTTTGGTTGAGTGGTGCAAGAAGCAGCTTCACACAGCCAAGGAGAGCGCCGCCCTCTACGACCAGCACCTCCAAGCCTTCAAAGCCATGGCCTAGTGACCTCACGAGCACGCCTCTACCCGAAATAAAAACCTCTTCAGTACATCTAAACATAGCCTGTTCTTGCACAAACATGCCCCTCGTGCTGAGGTTTGCTGTTTTTGTTGCATTTTCCTGCACTTCACCTGCAATTTATTATAGAATTCTCAAGGATGTAAATCAGTGGTGGTGGGCACAGCAATAAGTTAGCTTTCATAATCGCTAATCTGCTAACTGAAGCATTAAGAGTGTTCATGCTAAACTGCAAAAAAAAAAAAAAAAAAACATTTAGCTGAAGGTACTGATAACCGCAAGCTTTTATTATATAAATTTAGCTTGGATTCTTGGGGCTCCAGAAACCCTCAGTAGCAGATGTAAAGAGCTGAAATTTAAACATGTGTAATCATAAACATAGAACTTCCCAAAAAGATTGTGTGCCGAGATCAGCTGAGCAACAGGTACATAAATAATTAAATTAACAAATGAAAATAAATGGTAGTTTCCATTCAACATACAGTTTATTCATAATACAGAAAGTATTAAACTAATAAGAATACACATGGTAAATGATTTTCACAATTTAATGAATGTATTTACTCTAGCATGACCTCCTGCACCTTCAACACCTTGAGGTGATGCTTGTTGCCTTTAGTAGAGAAGCTTGAATCTTCGACTGGACTGGGTTGCTTGACGCGCTTGTGTCAAGCAACCCAGTCCAGTCAAAGATTCAAGCTTCTCTACTATGGACACCACCTGGACAACTGAGAGCCTACACAGAAACCTGTTGCCTTTGCGCAATGTATTTATTTACATATAGACCATTTCATGGCTCTGTAATTCATTGCGCATGTGATGTTCCTGTCTGAACCTGCATTAATTCAGCTGTCAACAGATGCTTGAAAATCAGTTATCAAAAGCTTTCAGAAGCAACGCAGTTTTTGCTGTGTGCCGTAATCAGAACAGAAAAGGCACGTTGAGTATAATTATTGTGTAACATATACTATATATAAAATATGTAATTTTTTTAAGGCTATATAGTGACAGAATACGCACACCCTATGAGCATTATCATAAAAATCTAAATTAAAACACATAAAACAGTTTATCTTGTGAGGGAACAATTTGCAGTTTGAACAATTAAATTCATAGAGTGCATCCAAGGTCTGCTAATGTTTTTTTTTTATATATATATATATATATATATATTTATCCTACAACCCCTGGCAAAAATGATGGAATCACTGGCCTCGGAGCATGTTCATTCAGTTGTTTAATTTTGTAGAAAAAAGTAGATCACAGACATGACACAAAACTAAAGTCATTTCAAATGGCAACTTTCTGGCTTTAAGAAACACTATAAGAAATCAGGAAAAAAAATTGTGGCCATCAGTAACGGTTACTTTTTTAGACCAAGCAGAGGGAAAAAAATATGGAATCACTCAATTCTGAGGAAAAAATTCTGGAATCATGAAAAACAAAAGAACGCTCCAACACATCACTAGCATTTTGTGGCACCTCCTCTGGCTTTTATAACAGCTTGCAGTCTCTGAGGCATGGACTTAATGAGTGACAAACAGTACTCTTCATCAATCTGGCTCCAACTTTCTCTGATTGCTGTTGCCAGATCAGCTTTGCAGGTTGGAGCCTTGTCATGGACCATTTTCTTCAACTTCCACCAAAGATTTTCAATTGGATTAAGATCCGGACTATTTGCAGGCCATGACATTGACCCTATGTGTCTTTTTGCAAGGAATGTTTTCACAGTTTTTGCTCTATGGCAAGATGCATTATCATCTTGAAAAATGATTTCATCATCCCCAAACATCCTTTCAATTGATGGGATAAGAAAAGTGTCCAAAATATCAACGTAAACTTGTGCATTTATTGATGATGTAATGACAGCCATCTCCCCAGTGCCTTTACCTGACATGCAGCCCCATATCAATGACTGTGGAAATTTACATGTTGTTTTCAGGCAGTCATCTTTATAAATCTCATTGGAACGGCACCAAACAAAGGTTCCAGCATCATCACTTTACCCAATGCAGATTCGAGATTCATCACTGAATATGACTTTCATCCAGTCATCCACAGTCCACGATTGCTTTTCTTTAGCCCATTGTAACCTTGTTTTTTTTCTGTTTAGGTGTTAATGATGGCTTTCGTTTAGCTTTTCTGTACGTAAATCCCATTTCCTTTAGGCGGTTTCTTAGTTCGATCACAAACGTTGACTCCAGTTTCCTCCCATTCGTTCATTTGTTTTGTTGTGCATTTTTGATTTTTGAGACATATTGCTTTAAGTTTTCTGTATTGATGCTTTGATGTCTTCCTTGGTCTACCAGTATGTTTGCCTTTAACAACCTTCCCATGTTTGTATTTGGTCCAGAGCTTAGACACAGCTGACTGTGAATAACCAACATCTTTTGCAACATTGCGTGATGATTTACCCTCTTAAGAGTTTGATAATCCTCTCTTTTGTTTCAGTTGACATCTCTCATGTTGGAGCCATGATTCATGTCAGTCCACTTGGTGCAACAGCTCTCCAAGATGTGATCACTCCTTTTTAGATGCAGACTAACGAGCAGCTCTGATTTGATGCAGGTGTTAGTTTTGGGGATGAAAATTTACAGGGTGATTCCATAATTTATTCCTCAGAATTGAGTGAGTCCATATTTTTTTTTCCCCTCTGGTTGGTCTAAAAAAGTAACCGTTACTGACTGCCACAATTTTTTTTCCTGATTTCTTATAGTGTTTCTTAAAGCCAGAAAGTTGCCATTTGAAATGACTTTAGTTTTGTGTCATGTCTGTGATCTGCTTTTTTTTTCTACAAAATTAAACAACTGAATGAACATCCTCCGAGGCCGGTGATTCCATAAACATTGCCAGGGGTTGTATTTTTCAAGTACTGGTCTTTCAATGCTTAAACTTTGTTAACCCTCTGGGACCTGAGGGCATTTTTTTTGGACAGTTCACTCGCCTGGCATAAATATTTTATTATCGTGGTCAACAGCTCTCCCTGCATTCCACAATCAAGTTTTATGTCTCTTTTTTTCAGGACAACCTGTACTTTCAAAATATATATGCTATAGTTGTGTTTTATAAGTGTAATAAAGGTTTACAATCAGAAATAAAGGAAAAAGTAAAGCAGAAAAGAATTTTCCACATACATTTATTCAAAACACACAGCAGACTATAATAAACTAGTAACACATCACTCCTAAAAACAATCTTTGGTGTGTTATGTGAGGTGAATCTGCCCTACGATTGGATTTTGGAATACCATGTGATGGTGAACCAATTTTGATTGAACACTTACATTGCTCACATCATCACACAGCTTCTATGAGGAGTACAAAGATGGTGGACGGTGGCTCCAAAGGCGTTGGCCCCAGAGGGTTAAATAAATATTTCTGTTCATGTTAACACAGGCGCTACTGAGACCCGAACCACACACAATACATACTGGAATAACCTTGAAAGACACTACTGGATTAGTTTATAAACTCCAACAGGAATGAACATTTATGATTTTAGGGTTTACAATCATTTTTGATAAACTTGATTTAAAAAAAAATATCGAGACTTAGTTAACTGGCCCACCAGCGGCTTTCAAAGCTGGCGCAAGAGTTAGCTTTGAGAATGAGCTGATGAACTGTGCCCACCACTGAAGTAAATGACACTTTAGTTCGAATTAAACAGAAGCTGTGTCATTTGTCAGTCGAGTAAAACATATTTTTCCCATCAGTCACACTCTGAGTGTAATAAATCTCCAGTGGAAATAACATCTTAGTCTGGTTTGGTGAGGTGTATTGTGTGAGGGCACCTGTACGTTTGTGCTCAGTGTTCTCTGGCCACTACATCAGCCGGGGTCACACAAAATGAAGTGTGATGAATTGATTCCCAAAGTACTTGCTTGCCACTCTGTGTGTTTCTTCCTCCAGGATCATTAATCAGTCGTTTTCACTGTTCCTGCAAGGACATGGCAGTAAGGACACTGTCCGCTCCACTCTTCAGCTTTCCACGCGGTTCTTGCTTTGTGATCTTGCTTTAATGATCTCACCTCCAGTCACTATTTTCCATATTTTAATCTCACACTAAGTGCTTTTAGTCTCAAATTCTGACGCTCAAATTCTTGCACACTGGAGTACTGATCATAATGTCTCTCTGTCTGTCTGATGTGGTCTTCATGTCCGTACAGTGGATCTCAGCACTGCTGCCTGCTTCATTTCATCTGTTCTGGTATCTAATCTCTCCTTTGGGAGAATATGGAGGAGTGGTTCCTATCTGAGGGAATGATTCAGAGAGATAGATGAGTGGTCACGTGAAGAGAGGGAGGAGAGGAGGTTTGGCTCATTTGACAGTGAAGGAGTAGATGGAGGACAGTCAACTATCATGCACCAAGAGCCAAGTTTGTTCCATCCAAACACATTATTTATAGGTTTTGCTCCATGAATGCAAGAGATGATGAATTAAAGGGCAGAATAATTTGGACTAGTTTTTCATTAGAATAAAAAGAGACTATTCTTGGGAGGTTTTGCCTGCGTGGGCTGCCATCCAAGACCACATGACAGTCAGTGTATCTTGTATGTAACTTCATACATAAACTACAAAAGCAATTTTTTTTCACCTGGAAAAACATGTCTTAAATTAGGGTTAGGGCCTGTGGCATCTTTCATATTAGTCACAGACATTCATTGCACCTCGAAGGTATTCACAGCACTTCACTTATTCCATATTTTCTTATATTACAGCCTTATTCCAAAATGGAGTAAACAAATTTTTTTGCCCTCAAGATTCTACTCTCAACTAGTTCATGGGCCAAGCAGGTTTTCGGTACCACTTAAGTGGACAAACGACACTTACAATCCAGCCTGAGTGTACCATGACCTACATAAAAATGTGTGATACCCATCCCAGGGTGGAAGTTATAGCCAGATAGGGATCAATGAAGAATTACACAGGGGTCAAAATTTAAAAACGCTCCAATCATATTAAAACTATCATCAAAACTATACCACATTATTTGTTTGAACATAAAGATTCCAAAAAGGTATAGTTTGGAATACCTATGAGTAAGTACTTGTATAATGGGGTAAAAATAGCAAGAATGGTGACAAAAGTCAATTTCAGTTTGTACAGTGGTCAAAAGTTAAAATTGTTTCAATTTTCGTAAAAAGTGATGGAAATTATTGAGTTAATAGGATTTTTAAAACGAGTAGTTTGCACCATGTGTCATGTTTAGTTATCACATTACAGGGTAACGTATGTCATAGAATTCAATGGACGTTGACATTGTTTGACCTTTACTTTGGAGACCAAGCATCCAACACAGTCAAAACTACTCCATTTATTCATCCCATTAGGACACAGACAGGTAGCGTGAGCAGGGTTCAAACCCAAGTCTACATATTGGCAAGACAACTTATCTACTCAACTACCTGCTCTACAAACTCAACAACTAGTACTTTAACACAAATTGTCCTCTCATATATGTTGGTGTCACAATTTAGTAAAACCTTGTTCTAAAAATTTGGTTTATGTGGAATATATTTATTTTGTGTGGGCTTGGGCATACAGGAAGTACACCACCTGATTGTATCTATAGACAGAAGACTCATGAAGGACACAAAGCATTATGGCCATTATCTTGACAATCTTGAGCACATGGTCTAAGACATTAAGGATGTGACCATATTTTGCTATTTACATGATCTATAATCTGAGAGCAAAATAAGCTGCAGAAATGTTTGGCGTAACATAAAATCTCCCAATCAGTGTCATCTGTCAGCCCCTTTAAGATCACACAAGCAAAACAATATGGATGAATTGATGTTGTCATCAGGATTCATTCACATTTTTCAAGAGTTTGAAAATTCTGATGAAGCGCCAGCTACATAAACGAAGCTGAACGAAGGTTAAACAATGTCTCCGAAAGTCAACGTCAGTCCAGATTTCTTGTTTCGTTTTGACTTCGGTGTCCTTCTTTAGGGCCGTGCGACTGGGGCTTAAAGGCGGATACTGTAATATGTGTGCTGTGCTCTGCAGTTTCTGCAGTACATTGATGCCTTCCATTAAGGTACAAGTACATCACATTATCATGTAGTGAATAGCCAGTGTCGCAGACCGAACGGTCCCCCCTAAAAATCAGTCTGCCCTGCCTTCGCTGCGCATGCGTCATCAGCTGCGGTTCACCGATTATCACCTCGTTTCTGCTTAAAACTGCACTCTAGTCATCATCTCAGTGATTGATATCTGAAGCTTTTGTACAACAATCATTTCCACATAAATTTAGCATTATTTCATCATAAAAGACGGGGGAGCGATCACAGTGCCGCAGCCACATGGGCTGCTAGCTGTTGCATTCACTGCGTGTCACCGAATATCGCCTCGTTTCTACTTAAAACTGACTTTAGAATGATTTAAGAGGTTTTACCTTGTCATCTGATGGTTAATAATCCCATTAAACCATTTGATCGCTTTGGGTGGAGAGAGACTCTGTCTCAGATGAGCTGCTGAGCTCCGAAATGACGCATGCGAAGTGGAGGCAGGGTGGACCAATTTTTAGCGGGTACCATTTGGTCTGCGATACCAGCTTAATACCCCTGTCTCATAGCCGGATCACGCAGAATGGCGTTGGAATTATGAATCGGCGCACATCCGAAAAGTGTCCGATTTCAGTTCCAAAATGTTCTGACGGCCATCTGCGGAAGTCGACACAGTTGGACGTGAAGCCGGGATAGCCGCCTGCGGTTAAAATCCTCTCACCCAAAAGAAAAAAATTAATTCCATGTGATAATCCAACCATCGCGGTGTCCAGAGTTGCGTTGTGCTCCTGAAGTGGACAAACGAGATAAAAGTTCCCTGGAAAGGCGCTGCATCTGAGGGACTGCACAGCAAACTTTGAGTGAAGCGGTCCAGTGCACCCCGAGTGCACACGCTTAGTCGCCCATGCAGCGTTATGCATACACACACGGCTGAGTGATAATTACAACCCCACACGTGTGTGGAGCGCACGTGCGCGCGCATGCGCATGAGGGACACAGCGCGTCGGTCTGTGTTTGCCATCCAGACATTTGAAGATCGGGCAGTCTGCAGCACCTTTTATGGCCATCTGACAGCAGTCTGTGTGGTCTATATACGCTCTGGATGCAATCTGACAGGCGTGGACACGGCAGTTTGTCTTCTGCGCTCCGACACTGCTGACCACGCCTTTTTTCCTCCCGACTGTGTTGGATTATGGCAATATTTGCCATGTCGGTCATGGCTCTCACACCTTCTTGCTATGTGTGATGGGGGCTTAAGAACAGTAGTTGCATTGCACTGTATGCATTTTTTTCTGGTAGGTATGAGGCTCACTGTCAGTTTCACAGAATGTCATGTGACTGCTGAGAGATCCGCAGAGACATGTTTACACATGGCTGTCAATGCCGTGGTGGCAGTTAGCCATGATGCCTAGTTAGTTAATGGTACCGGTTGTTGTCTGTTTAGAGACAAGTGCAAGTTCAGTGTGTTGGCCGTGCAGTACACCTACTTTCTGTGATAGCCCACAATGATATTTCATAAGAGTTGTGAATTTTTAGCTTCCAAACAAGCACAGACATGATGCCTGGTATTAGCATCTCTAAAATTGTGTGTGTGTGTGTGTGTGTGTGTGTGTGTGTGTGTGTGTGTGTGTGTGTGTGTGTGTGTGTGTGTGTGTGTGTGTGTGTGGTATCAGTTGCTTATTTTATGTTCGCATATTTTAGCTTTAGCCTGGTCAGTGGAAATACGTTGATTTAGGGATGTGATTCATTAAAAAAAGGCCAGTGGCGAAACAAAAATCTATTTAACACATCGCAAAAAGTTTGCATGGTTATATATCGCCACTTTGTCCATGATTTGTGGTCGTCCTTCCACACACCTGCTGGCTGCTTGTACAGGTATAACCAGCGCCGCTGTTCGGCATAAGCAGACTACGCAGCCTGCGTGGGGCACCAACCATGTTGCACTAGTTTGCAGGGCCTCCAATTGACTTAAAAATGTGTTGAAATTATTACATTTCAAAATCAATATGAATTATTTATGAACAGACCCATCATTTTTGTCTTTAAACATTGTGTAGGCCCCTACTCCATTACTTAATTGGGGCAAATTAACAGTAGTTTTTTTGCCTAATATAAAGCCCTCATCCACCCCCGTCCCGATTCCCTGAAGTGGTACAGCCCTGTTTGCGTCTTTCTCTGTTTGCTGTGCCGCCTAACCAGGGTTGCCAGATGTGACGATTTCCAGTCCAATAAATGCTCAAAAATGCATGGAGGCACTAAATCCTGCGCAATTTGAACTGATTTTTAAAATGTGTGTGGCAATTCTATAAAAAAAACTCGTCCAGGACCAGTGCCATATTTTTACCCTAAACAAACCAATTGGATGGGAAAACACCCAATCTGGCAACCCTGCGCCTAACTGAAGTAGCACTACTATTCCACAATTAAACAATGAAGCGACAGCAGGAGTCTGGAACTGAAAAACGGAGGAAAAAGAAACAAAAAGATGATGCCCGTGCATCCCTTGCTGGTAAGTACGTGTTAAAGGTTTAAATTGTTCTGATTACTTAATGTTCAGTGGTGCTAGGGTTGCGTTGGCTTTGCTGATTTGATGTAGCTTTAAATGCTAAACTAATCTGGATATTACAAGACGTGTGGCACGTTTGCAAATAGTTGGGCAGTGTAGTTTGAAGATTATGAGTGCCTTATAAGTCAACAAAGTCCTAGTTAGCCGTCAGTGCACTACTTAGGTCCAAATCTATTCTGCCTGACAACATGATCAGATAGCAACTATAAATTTGACAGGCTGATAAATATACCAAGAATAGTGAGAATAATTTCAGAACTTTTATTTAAGGCATATGTATGTAAATTACGTATCCACTGCTTAAAATAGACATGCATGCTTGCGTGCAGTCAGCAGAATGCTGGAAAAGAAACGCAGTTTAGTTGGTGGGGGTACTGTAGAGTGCTCCATTCCCCCTTAGGGTAAGGAAAGGGTGACACCTGCTGGTAAACTTTAGCATTTGTTGTGGTTGTGTATGGTTTCACAATGCTACCACTGTTTTGCTTGATGTGTAGTATTGAGCATTTTAATATTTAGGTATTTTTCTATGTGTCCATAATTTAATATAATGGTTTCATGTAGTTTTCCTATCATTATCGGGGGGGTTCTCTTGTATGGGGGTGGGGGGGCCTCCCTGACCAGTTATGCTTAGGGCCTCCAAAACCTTAGCAGCGGCCCTGGGTATAACTCCATTCCGGCAGTCTATAATTGTGCTAAACTCCATCCAGTTAACTGTGGTTCAGCCTTAAGTTACTTTATGTGAAGGTTTAAACAAGAATTAAAGATTTACTTGCATATTATAACTCCCATGTGAGAAGTGCTGCTGTGTTATGTTCAACCTGCACTTTTACAGGAAAAAGTACTGACCAAAAAGAAATGCTGGCACCTAACTTGACAACAACACTCATGTTTAGTTGAAGAAATCAGAAAAATATTTTTACTCATTATTGTTCACAATTTCAGTGTTAAAGCCAAGTATTTCATCATTTAAGGCTTTTTTAACTTCTGTCTTGATTTTATGAGACACAGTAAAAGTTGATTGCAACAAGGTTATGGAGCATTTTTATGGTTTCCCCCTGGATGTTGAGTAAAACAGTCTCGGCTTTGAGAACTGTGAGATGTAATGTACAAAGTGCACCATGCAGTCCTGACTCAAACTCTACAGTTTTTTTTTTGTTTGTTTTTTTTTTCACAGGGTGGCATATGTCGAAATAAGATTTGCTGAAATTCATTCAAAGCCACGATGCTTCCACCCCTGCTGCTCATCACCGTATTAAAGTAGCTGAGTTTCACAACAGGGGGTAGACATTGTGTTCATTCTGGTGCACATGGTGTGCATGCTCGCACTCTAATGAGAACCCCTCTCTAATGCTGAGAGCATGACCCAGATCAAGGACGGGGAGATCATGGCAACCGTCTGCATCCCACTGAAGACGTGCGCTTGAAGCTGATTTGCAGAAGGAGCTCATTACTGTGTGGAAAGACGGCACTCTGCAACAGCCGATAGATTCAGCCGGGCCGGCTCTTCAAGTGCAGAGTGAAGGCCGTAACCTGGCTGAATGACTCGGTCATTAGAACAACACATCACTACACCAGCTATGAGATGAGCTGTGTGCAAACAATAATAAGACACAGTCTGCCCTTAATTAGCAGTTTTAATCAGTATTCACTGGTTCTCATTCCTTCATTTTAAGCCCTAATAGCTCACAGGATGATTTACATTTTGCTGTAATATTTTAATGAATGAATCTCTTGGAACATGACTTCCACTAAAATTTAAATGAGCATGTTTTTATCTTGATGGAGGTTCGGTGAGTAGATTAATATTTATTATCTCAAGCTCGAGAAGTGACAGTTATTTGGTTTGTGCATGTTCACACACATTGTTTTATTTGACAATATGTTCTCTGCAATATCTGATCAATAAATGCACATATGTCAGGCCAGGTTTGGGAGCATGCGCTAATTATACTCTTCACTGCATCCACAGAAGTGTTCCTGGATAGCAACCACTCAGACAGGCCATCTACGTAGTAACCATCTATATCCTGCTGCAGTCATGTAAAACTTGCCACCCCCAGGCATTCTCCAGTTGCTGTGGTGCTGAATGGTGAGGCGCAGGGTGCTGGATCATTCCCTGTTCAAAACTTTGTAGCTGATGTTCCCTCACAATAGATTGATTTCCAATGCCAGAACTTGACCTTCCTCCCAGATGCCATGAATGTTTACATGAACAGCCCCACAGTTGGCCTTCTCAGCTGTTGTTTCACTACTGCAATGAAGACCCACTGGGTTCCTACATCTACATATACAGTGATGTAATAAGGCTGCGAGGATAATACAATAATACTTGCTCACTGGTCCATCTGTCGTCTCTGTTATCCATATTCTGTTTCATTTCTTCTGCTCTTGCTCATGTTTTGCAAATCTTGCTTGGTGCTTGTTGTCTTTTTCTGCACAAGTTAATGACAGTGAGTGTTGACCCCCATCCAGTGATATCTCAGGGCCACTCAGAAATACCTACCCCAGAGCAGGACGTTATCTCACCCCTGAAAATTGCCCCATGAATCAGCTTTCAGGGGTGGCCCCTGTGCTAGAGACATCCATAATGTTATAGGACCCCTAGAATACCCCATGAGTTCCTGTTGTGAAAATCGGCTTATTGCAAGTGATAGTCCTCATCTCTCCCAAAGTAACTTAATTTGACTCATTCCAGTGAGGATCAATCCAAGGATCTTCCAAAGAAACCTAGCACCAAAGACATCCAGTTGTTCCCTTAGGTCACTGGTTAGACTATAAGTCTCGCAACCATACAGTACAATAAAACAGGAAACACAAGGACCTTAAAGACTAAGACTTTTAATCTTCTGCAAAGATATGGGCTGGATCAGGTGACCCTGAACCATCCCTTAGTTATGCTGCTATAGACGTAGACTGCTGGGGGGTTCCCATGATGCACTGTTTCTTTCTCTTTTTGCTCTGTATGCACCACTCTGCATTTAATCATTAGTGATCGATCTCTGCTCCCCTCCACAGCATGTCTTTTTCCTGGTTCTCTCCCTCAGCCCCAACCAGTCCCAGCAGAAGACTGCCCCTCCCTGAGCCTGGTTCTGCTGGAGGTTTCTTCCTGTTAAAAGGGAGTTTTTCCTTCCCACTGTAGCCAAGTGCTTGCTCACAGGGGGTCGTTTTGACCGTTGGGGTTTTACATAATTATTGTATGGCCTTGCCTTACAATATAAAGCGCCTTGGGGCAACTGTTTGTTGTGATTTGGCGCTATATAAAAAAATTGATTGATTGATTGATATGGTTTTCGGCAAACACCAGGAAACTCATGGCTACATAAGGTTTAAAACCATTTTAAATTAATCTACTATTGTTTTTTAAGGGGCAAAATATGACAAGAGATACAACCACTCAGTACCCTATCTTGACAGCAAGTGCATAAAATGGTGCAGATAATTTTGTTCTGTGTCTCCATTCTTATTGTTTCTTACAAATTAATCACTTAAATCTCAACACAAACCAGGCTGCTGTGCACAGAAGGGGCTGGATTACATATCCATGTTATTCATGGTGTATTGTGTCCTCATTGTGGGTGCACCATAAATTCAACCAAACAGAGTGGCATCTGTCACTGCTGTTAAACCAGAGTGTATCTACTTCTAGTTCAATGCTTTTAAGGTGGTGCAGTGAGCAGACACAGGTTTCTGGTAAGGGAATGAAATTGCACTCACCCAGCAAACAAAAGTAACACAACCCGCTTTGTATGTATTGACTGCTATGACAGTTGAATTATCTATAGGTACTCACTGGGATATAGGAAGATTATTCACTTCTCAAGGTGTAAGTCTTACAACCATTGAGATGGACCTCACAAATTACTGAATGAATGGAAGTACAGAGACCAGCCACCTGCAGTACCTTTTAAGGTAAGTTAAAAACTGTATAGGCTGTCCACTGGACATTTGCTGTCGCTGCACACTGTGCACTTTGGCACAGATGTAAGCTTTCTTTTTCTGTAAAGATTGAAGTGTGAAATTAGAGTTTGTGATGTGTTTTTTTAATCAAAACATGAGTGGTTACTCAAAGATGAGTGAAAACTGTAGAGCAATAATAAAGAGAGAACATTTTTCTTGGTGCCACAGTCTAAGCCTTCACACTGATAGCAGAAATTAGTATTTGGCAGCTGTGTTGAGTCAATGCAAGCTTATTGGCACCCTATTAAAAGTAATCACTAATGTATACAGTTTATGACTGAGTAAAGTAAGTCCCTTCGGCTGCTCCCTTGTTTGCACTTGGGGTCGCCACAGCAAATCCAAGGTGGATCTGCATGTTGAATTGGCACAAGTTTTACGCCGGATGCCCTTCCTGACGCAACTCCACATTACATGGAGAAATGTGGCAGGGGTGGGATTTGAACCCGGAACCTTCTGAACTGAAACCAAGCGCATTAACCACTTGGCCACCACTGCAATGCATGATTGTGTAGACAGTTTATGTAGCATCATAAGACATATTCTGTTCCCCTGATGTAAATGCCTCTACTGAATCTGTCAAATCATTTAGATAGTGGATTCTGTGTCAGTTTTCTCTGCTTGCAGTGCATTTACAGCATTGCAAAGCATTAGACTTGCTAATTTAGTCCATTTCGCTGTTCACAAATGAATGTGCATAAATATTAATGCATTCCTCCCCTCTCAACTGCTTCTCGTGCATTCATTGGATTTTGGCATGATGTTATAATTATTTTTGCAGGAATAATGTCAGCCCTAAGCCTATGGACAGACTACTATGCTAAAGTAATGACTAAGCTGCCGTTCTTTGACATGGTAAAACACTAAGAAAAACCTGTGCATTTTCATATAACTGGTTCCTTTTAAAAATTAGAAGGGTGCTCATAGATTACACACTTCTACCAACACTGAATGATCCTGGGAATTTAAAATGGTTATAACTCTTCCAAAATAACAGAAAAAATTTCAGTGACATAATCGTCTGAATGTGTATATCACAGAAGGAAATTTCACATGCTGATTGTCATTCCATGTCTTACTGACAGGGTCAGTCAATATCACAGTGGTAGTTTTTAACAAAGTGACTACAATGCCCCATAATAATCATCACCCTGCTTGGCATTCAGTGACGTCTCCCTTGTGCAGACAGGCAAATCAAAGCATTGCCTTGAAAGTGCATTTAGGGTCTGATTTTCTAAGATCCCAAATAAGAAGTGCTAAATTGCATGAGCAATCCAAACTTGTAAATTGCATGGGTAATCCAAACATTTGCACATTAGGGTAGAGACAGTTTTGTTTTGACTTGCTAAAACGAACCACGCAATTGATACTCTGTGGTAACAGGACATAGGCAGCAGTATGTAATTAAAATTTTCAGTCTGTTAATGGCTACAAGCGCAAAGTGAAATTCACTCAGCATCTTGCAAGTATGAGCCTTGTGCTTCCTTGGGGCCCCTTCACACATAGTGCGAAGTTTGGATGGCGTTTGGATGAAAATGGTGAAACATTTTGCAATTAGCGCATGAAACAACATGCCAACGGGGAGACGTGCATGAACCCGTGCGAGAGTTTGTGCGCGTGCCGATGTCTATCGAGCAGGAACAGTGCCAGATGCAGCACATGGCGCCGCTTATGGGTGATTCTTTAACTACGGGCACTATTGGCCTTGTAAATGTAATTTCCACCACACCATTGCCTTACAATATAAAGCACCTTGGGGTAACTGTTTGTTGTGATTTGGCGCTATATACATGTGCTCTGATGTCACTGTTTATCTCCATAGAAACTACCCAAACAATCTTTCATACAAACTGTTTAAAGGGACATTAGTGTTGTGGTGGAAATTACGGTAATAGTCTGGAACAACTACATTTTGTTTAAAAAAATCACAACAGTTGTATGACATTGAATACCCCAATTATGTTTTAATTATTTTACTGATATTTTATTCAGAGATATTTTAAAACATTAGAAAAAATGTTTCTTTACCATTCATTTTTATCATTGAAGATCAAAAGTCTGGGTGTGGGACAAGCACAAAACAGCAATATTTGCATATAATGATGCTGAAAAAAGGTGAAAAGGTCATCATAGACTACTAGGACAAATTTCTTAACACACTTTCATTGTAAAGATAACTATAAACGTGTGAAATGTCCCCTTTTTTCTGTTTTTCATACAATATGATCAAAGGACATAAGTGCCCGTAGTCTAAGAATCACCCTTATGTGGAAGAAATAAAACTAGCTGGTATGTGTGGAACCACATGACGCCTCTTATGTGGAATAAGTAATACAATAAAAACCAACCGGTACCTGTGGGACCACATCACGCCGCTTATGTGGAATGATTAAAAAAAGAAAACAAAAAAACACACCACCCGGGACGCAAACTCCCGTAAAAAAGATTTTACCAAGCAACGGAGCTGTTCTTTGAATGCTGCAGGAAGCTGCCTCATACCAGGAAGGACATGGAAGTATTACAAAAAAAAAAAAAAAAAAAAATCCCACACCATATAAAAACACCACATTTATCAAGTGAGCAATACAAATATGATCTGTCTGTTCCTCTGGTGATGACCCATGGTCACAGACATACAATCATGAAATGACACGAATGAGACGCAGTGACGCTCTGATCATGTCCACATCTATTGGTCAGGTGCGTCCAGTCGGCCGCGCGCGTGTTCTGCCCGACATGCGTGTCTTGTGAACGGCACATCACAGCACAGACACCGCGTCATGTGGAACAGAGCTCACGTGGGTGACGTGATGGTCAGATCGCCCGCTGTGTGTTCTGATCTGTTGGTCCGTTTCAACCTGGGGGCTGTCAGTATCCGCTCCATGCACGCGCTCGTTTGCTGCAGCTTGTCGCCACCACGGCAATATATGTTTTTATTTATGTCCACATAAATACAGCAATCAGACACACACGCCTCACAGTGGACAGTTGTTAGTCCATAACTGTCCAAACACAGTAAGTGTTGTGAAGCTGGAATCTCCAGAATGACAAATCACCACAGCTGCTTCTGTCAGAAGCCACGCCTCCCGTGAGTGGAGAGCACACAACCACATGTCAGTGTGTGTGGTTGCAATGTCACACTCCTGGGGAACTTAGACAAATTTCACAGCAGTATGACAGTGATTGTCTGCAGTCTGTTGTCGTGCCAAGAGTGCGACTGGCCACACATTTTCTAAGTGCCATGCAAGCCATATTAGGTGTTTGTGCGTGCCACCTGGAATTTGGCCGGCACCTGCTGCGAGACGGTGTGATGGGTTCGCACAGTGCACACTTTGTCTTTCAGGCACTTGTGTGCGCAAATAGTTGTAGCTACAGATGTACGAGGCGTTCACACGGTTTGCACACGATTCCTGCATCATGCGCACTAAGTGTGCACTTCGTCCAAACTTCACACTATGTGTGAAGGGGCCCTTATGCACAGACATGGCAACATACCAGAGTGTATTCATGCATTGCCAATTAAAAAAAAACAATGACAACAACAAAATCTCTGATCTCAGATATTGTTGTTCCATCCATGTTATTTAAGCAAACTGGTTAATAATTTTGCATTCTCCCAATGGAATGCATACAGACAACTGTGCACACTGCATGCAGAGGTGGAACGCTCAGCTGTCTCTGTGTACTCCGTGCATTCAGTTGTCTGTGTGTGTTTCATGGATAGAATGCATGCAGCATGCACAGACACCTGTGCATCATCTTCTCACACAGACCAACTGTGCATATGTGTGTGTTTATTTGAGTGAACCAATGTGACACATCAATGCGAGTCATGATCACGAATCACACCAAAATGTACTATGGTCCACATGGAGACATTTATTATCCAGTAGTAGCAGCCTGTCAAGCGCAAACATTTACACCAAAGTGTGCTAAATACAGATGCTATCTGCAGCAGCTCAATTTCCTTTTGACCTTGATAAATTGTGTTGCATGTGTAAAGCCTACTGTATTTTTCACTCTCACAATTCAGTTGCAATGCAAGCTTGGTGTAAACGTAAATAACAGATCAAAATGGAGACCAGCCAAGACTTGTGAGAGCTGACAAAATTCCATGATCTTGTAGGTCTTATTTAGGTCCCAGTCCAGTGTAAAGGGGGTATTAAACAGCTCTAACACCTGGCAGAGTTTGTTGTAGAATTTTACAGAAAGGCTCTATTGGGGGAGCTCAGCATGGTTCGACACAGGTTGGGAGCTTGGGTTGACTCCTGGCTGACTTGGTTTGACTTGAGTTACCCCAAGCTATCATGACTTCAGTATGAAGTTTACACCAGAGTTTGGTTGGAATTAGTCTTGAGTTGTGCCAGGCTCACCCTGTGCTTGGTGTGGATTGGGGCAAGGTGATTGATATTTATAAGTGGAATATGCAGCACTATTATGTCTGTTCTTTAATCAAAGATGTTTTTATGGTAATGTCTTCATTGTAAGAGCAAAATTTTTGCACAGAGAGGTCAGCTTCTTTGCCGAGTGCCTGGAGCTGATCGGGATTGCTCTTCTGTTCAAGGACACCTCAGTGGGCTATCACTTTCTGCCAAACAGGATGCAAATCAGAGCCCTGCAATTGAGCTCTCTCTGGCTACGCTGCTTTTATCTTCCAAGCAAAAATACAAAGTCAAATCAACCAGATGGAAAGTCAGATCACAGCAGACAGCAAGCAGAGGTTGAACATCTGTTGCACTGATGTACCCAAAGACTCGCTGGAATTCAAGACTAGCCTCTTCTCACCTTTCCTGCTGCTCCTTCCTCTGACTCAGACTTGGCAAGTTGACAACCAGATACAACTGGTTTCTGCAAACCTCCTGGAAGCTGCAATTAAACTTTGAGATAATGCATGGTAAAACTCTCATTAAATCCTAGTCAGAGATAATGCATGTTAAACTCCCATTATGGTTTGTTTGGAAGGCAGAGCTTGCAGTTGTGCTGACTGTATTTTTCTTCATCAGATCTTTGGAGGTGCAGAAGGAAAAAGAAGCGTCAAAACAAAGATTGCTGAGTCAGCACGACCAATTTTCTTTCCCTCAGAGGAACTGAAGTGGAATTGTTGTGTATTGTTTTAACTTTAATGGAAGTACATGAGAAAGGCTTTTCACTGTATGAGTGCAGAAATTATTCATTCAGTGGAACAGCATCCACTGTGCCAGCAAAAAGACATTTTTTTTTCTTTTTGATGAATTTAATAGCCTCCAGTGTTATAAGCAAATTAAAAATATTACCGTAACATTTCTGGATATGTAATGATTCTGAATGAATATCTGTCATTTTACAAATTTAGAGAAAATTCTATGTAAAGTAACAGTGTGCAGGATTTTAGGTTTTTTTTTTGTTTGTTTGTTTTTTTTAGCAGAAATGGAATATAGCTTTCATAGCCATCTGTTCATTGGTGTATAATCACCTGCAATGATGGGTTGATGGGTTTTCATGACCTTAGAATGAGCCCTTTATAGCTACACAGGAGTAGGCCCCCTCATGGAAGCCACCATGTTGCTACAGTAACTCAAAAGAAGAGGAATCAGCGGGTGCTCCTTTGTACACTGTCTACTTGTTGCTAGTGCAGGCTAACAAGTTTGGGGAGCCTCATTTTTGTGAAATGGCAGCTTATACATATTGCACATCACAAGACAAGGGAGCGTGAATCCTCCTCAGCACAGAAGCAAAAATGTGGAAGAAATGGAACAAAAATGTGACCACCTTGTGATGTCCAGAGGTGTCAAGTAACGAAGTACAAATACTTCGTTACTGTACTTAAGTACACTTTTTAGGTATCTATACTTTACTCCATTACTTATTTTTCTGCCTACTTCTGACTTCTACTCATTACTTTTTCACACAAGTATCTGTACTTTCTATTCCTTACATTTTTTTAATACATAATACATAAATACATTTTACATTTTTTAAAACAAACAGTCTCGTTACTCTTGGCTTCAGTTTAATGTTTAATTTCACTTCATGTGCGCCTGTAATCAACTTTTCTGCAGCACGGCTTTGCTTTGAACCGTGAACCAATTGAAGCAGTGGTTCGCAGATTGAAGCAATGCTTCGACCTATTGCTTCATTTATTCTTTCTTTCGCTTAATTTTCCCCCGCTAAAACCCTAAAGAGCCTACTTCTGTGAGTATTATTTACCTTTTCTATGTTAAACTGACCTGTTATGGTCTTCTGAAACAGTTGATAGATGTATTTTATAACTTAAAAACAGGAGCGATGCTAACGTGTTAGCATGTCTATGGCATTTTCAATGTTAAAACTTAGCATTAAGCAATTCCAGCCGTCATCACGTTCGGGTGCATTTGTTTTCAGATTGTAATATTTCTTAAATTTATTTTTGTTTATATATTAATAATCTAATGATTATTATATACAATTTTAGAGAAAGAGGCAAAAAGAACCTGAATAGAAACACAACAGAAAATATAAAAGCAACTAACAATGAACATACATAAATAAATACATACATACATAAAGTGTTTCCTGTGAACACCTAGTGACTCTTACACCTCCACTTCATCCATGTCTTATTTAATGACAGTTTGTTTCGGTCAAACCATATTTTCAATGTGTTAATTTCTTCAGTGATTTCCTCCAGAACTATCTGCCAAACTAGAAAACTGCTGCATCCTAGTAAGAGCAGAATACTACTGGAATGAATTTGAATAAGGAACGTTGTTTTTTTTGTTTGTTTGTTTGTTTGTTTTCCTTCACTAAATGGATGCTGCACTCACTGCAGTTTATTGTCTGGAATAGTCCCAGATTGCATTTCAGAGCTTCTAGAATTGAAACATTTTCGTGCAGGTGGTGTTGGGGGGTAATTTTGGGTTTTGGGTCTTGGGCCACATGTAGAACGAATCAGTTTTTAAATTAAGCTTTCAATTCATATAGTGGCATGTACCTTTTCTTTTCTTTTTTTAAAGGTTACTTTATACTTTTATACTTTAAGTAGGTTTTGGAGCACATACTTTTTCACTTTTACTTGAGTAAAGATGTCAAGTTAATACTTCAACTTTTACCAGAGTGTTTTTAAACTGCAGTATCTATACTTCTACTTAAGTAACAAATGTGTGTACTTTTGACACCACTGGTGATGTCATACTGTAATTTGTAACCTCACTAATAAATGACACTAAATCTTACACACTGTGGCTTTAAAGCAACTTTATGCATATACTGTATATTTATATTAAACATAGTAAGCATAAACAATGTGAGGATATTTATTTGACCTGTATGTTTTAGAACCACCTGCTACGAATGCAGATAAATCTCATACACATAACATTTGAATTCAATTGTATGTTCAACAATTGTGTAACTCAGCGACATCTTGGGAACAGTATAATGTCAAAAAGTCAGGTCGCACATGTGTGTCAAAAATGTTACTATATTACATTTACTTCATGTATAACAGTAAAAACTTTGTGCACAAATATGACACAGAAACAACACTGGGTACTGTGCATCAGTTTTAGACCCCCCCAAAAAAGTATTTTTTTATTTGAAAATAAATGTTTGAGTAAATATTTGATTTGCTTCTTCAATTTCAAAATATAACGCTAAAATACCCTTGGCCACATGAACATAACAATAGGAAACAGAATGTGACCTTTTCACGTCTTAAAATCGGTCAAGGTTAGCCATCTTTGACCTTGCCGAGGACTGTGTCCCAAGAACGTTCCCTGTGAATTTGAAGATGGGACTGGACTGAGCACAGACAGACAGATGGACAGACAGACTCACAGATTGATAGATGGATGCAAGGCCTTCACAAGTCCTGTTGTGATTTGGCGCTATATAAATAAAATTGATTTGATTGATTTGAATACCCGATGGTCATATTTTAGCCTCAGGTAAAAATGCATTGGATTTGTGTTTTAACAATGCGTGGACATGTCAAATAAATTATGTTAACTAACTGATTTAAAAAAAAAAAAAGTTAAATCATCACTACATTATTGTCAATATTCTAGGGTGCTTTACATTTTCACATTACTGGACATTTGCTGCTCCCCAGGTTTAGAATTTGCTCAAGTGAAAATTCAGCAGGCCTAAAGCTTTCTTCACCAGCAAATTGAACTTTCTGTCCAGTTTTGCAATGAATTTGCAGATGGTATGCAGATTTTTAAAGCATCGCCGAGCAGACCTGAAAAGAGTCAGCAGCTGTCTTCCTGTTCCTTGCTTGTTCAGACTTTGTGATTTATCATTGCCCTACGCATAATGTATCACTTATTGTTGTAGGACAGCAAACTGCTGGATGTGCTGCTTAGCAAGGTCATATTAGGTTGAGATTATTTGTGTACCAGACGTGTAGCCAGCAGGGTTCTAATGGGTTCCTGAGATCCTTCATCCTTCCCTATATGTTTTACCGGCAAATATGCAAGTGAATTACTGGACTAAGCTTCAGCATTTTAAACGTTTTGAAAGGCTGATTCATTCAAACAATGTCTGTGTCAGTGTAATTAGTGCAGCAAATAACTGAAACAATACTTCACATGGTGATACGAGCACCAAATCCAGCACAAATTCTCCTGAGACATTGCTCTTTTGAAAAAAAACGACGGGCCACTTGAATTTTCAATAGGCGGCCACGTAGGGGTCAACTGAAGAATTGCACTGGGGTTAAAATATAAAAATGCTCCAATCAAATCAAAATCAAATCAAATCAATTTTATTTATATAGCGCCAAATCACAACAAACAGTTGCCCCAAGGCGCTTTATATTGTAAGGCAAAGCCATACAATAATTGCGGAAAAACCCCAACGGTCAAAACGACCCCCTGTGAGCAAGCACTTTGCAATAGTGGGAAGGAAAAACTTTAACAGGAAGAAACCTCCAGCAGAACCAGGCTCAGGGAGGGGCAGTCTTCTGCTGGGACTGGTTGGGGCTGAGGGAGAGAACCGGGAAAAAGACATGCTGTGGAGGGGAGCAGAGATCGATCACTAATGATTAAATGCAGAGTGGTGCATACAGAGCAAAAAGAGAAAGAAACACTCAGTGCATCATGGGAACCCCCCAGCAGTCTAAGCCTATAGCAGCATAACTAAGGGATGGTTCAGGGTCACCTGATCCAGCCCTAACTATAAGCTTTAGCAAAAAGGAAAGTTTTAAGCCTAATCTTAAAAGTAGAGAGGGTGTCTGTCTCCCTGATCCGAATTGGGAGCTGGTTCCACAGGAGAGGAGCCTGAAAGCTGAAGGCTCTGCCTCCCATTCTACTCTTACAAACCCTAGGAACTACAAGTAAGCCTGCAGTCCGAGAGCGAAGCGCTCTATTGGGGTGATATGGTACTATGAGGTCCCTAAGATAAGAAGGGACCTGACTATTCAAAACCTTATAAGTAAGAAGAATAATTTTAAATTCTATTCTAGAATTAACAGGAAGCCAATGAAGAGAGGCCAATATGGGTGAGATATGCTCTCTCCTTCTAGTCCCCGTCAGTACTCTAGCTGCAGCATTTTGAATTAACTGAAGGCTTTTCAGGGAACCTTTAGGACAACCTGATAATAATGAATTACAATAGTCCAGCCTAGAGGAAATAAATGCATGAATGAGTTTTTCAGCATCACTCTGAGACAAGACCTTTCTAATTTTAGAGATATTGCGTAAATGCAAAAAAGCAGTCTTACATATTTGTTTAATATGCGCTTTGAATGACATATCCTGATCAAAAATGACTCCAAGATTTCTCACAGTATTACTAGAGGTCAGGGTAATGCCATCCAGAGTAAGGATCTGGTTAGACACCACGTTTCTAAGATTTGTGGGGCCAAGTACAATAACTTCAGTTTTATCTGAGTTTAAAAGCAGGAAATTAGAGGTCATCCATGTCCTTATGTCTGTAAGACAATCCTGCAGTTTAGCTAATTGGTGTGTGTCCTCTGGCTTCATGGATAGATAAAGCTGGGTATCATCTGCGTAACAATGAAAATTTAAGCAATGCCGTCTAATAATACTGCCTAAGGGAAGCATGTATAAAGTGAATAAAATTGGTCCTAGCACAGAACCTTGTGGAACGCCATAATTAACCTTAGTCTGTGAAGAAGATTCCCCATTTACATGAACAAATTGTAACCTATTAGATAAATATGATTCAAACCACCGCAGCGCAGTGCCTTTAATACCTATGGCATGCTCTAATCTCTGTAATAAAATTTTAGGGTCAACAGTATCAAAAGCTGCACTGAGGTCTAACAGAACAAGCACAGAGATGAGTCCACTGTCTGAGGCCATAAGAAGATCATTTGTAACCTTCACTAATGCTGTTTCTGTACTATGATGAATTCTAAAACCTGACTGAAACTCTTCAAATAGACCATTCCTCTGCAGATGATCAGTTAGCTGTTTAACAACTACCCTTTCAAGAATTTTTGAGAGAAAAGGAAGGTTGGAGATTGGCCTATAATTAGCTAAGATAGCTGGGTCAAGTGATGGCTTTTTAAGTAATGGTTTAATTACTGCCACCTTAAAAGCCTGTGGTACATAGCCAACTAATAAAGATAGATTGATCATATTTAAGATCGAAGCATTAAATAATGGTAGGGCTTCCTTGAGCAGCCTGGTAGGAATGGGGTCTAATAGACATGTTGATGGTTTGGATGAAGTAACTAATGAAAATAACTCAGACAGAACAATCTGAGAGAAAGAGTCTAACCAAATACCGGCATCACTGAAAGCAGCCAAAGATAACGATACGTCTTTGGGATGGTTATGAGTAATTTTTTCTCTAATAGTTAAAATTTTATTAGCAAAGAAAGTCATGAAGTCATTACTAGTTAAAGTTAAAGGAATACTCGGCTCAATAGAGCTCTGACTCTTTGTCAGCCTGGCTACAGTGCTGAAAAGAAACCTGGGGTTGTTCTTATTTTCTTCAATTAGTGATGAGTAGTAAGATGTCCTAGCTTTACGGATGGCTTTTTTATAGAGCAACAGACTCTTTTTCCAGGCTAAGTGACGATCTTCTAAATTAGTGAGACGCCATTTCCTCTCCAACTTACGGGTTATCTGCTTTAAGCTGCGAGTTTGTGAGTTATACCACGGAGTCAGGCACTTCTGATTTAAAGCTCTCTTTTTCAGAGGAGCTACAGCATCCAAAGTTGTCTTCAATGAGGATGTAAAACTATTGACGAGATACTCTATCTCACTTACAGAGTTTAGGTAGCTACTCTGCTCTGTGTTGGTATATGGCATTAGAGAACATAAAGAAGGAAACATATCCTTAAACCTAGTTACAGCGCTTTCTGAAAGACTTCTAGTGTCATGAAACTTATTCCCCACTGCTGGGTAGTCCATCAGAGTAAATGTAAATGTTATTAAGAAATGATCAGACAGAAGGGAGTTTTCAGGGAATACTGTTAAGTCTTCAATTTCCATACCATAAGTCAGAACAAGATCTAAGATATGATTAAAGTGGTGGGTGGACTCATTTACATTTTGAGCAAAGCCAATTGAGTCTAATAATAGATTAAATGCAGTGTTGAGGCTGTCATTCTCAGCATCTGTGTGGATGTTAAAATCGCCCACTATAATTATCTTATCTGAGCTAAGCACTAAGTCAGACAAAAGTTCTGAAAATTCACAGAGAAACTCACAGTAATGACCAGGAGGATGATAGATAACAACAAATAAAACTGGTTTTTGGGACTTCCAATTTGGATGGACAAGACTAAGAGTCAAGCTTTCAAATGAATTAAAGCTTTGTCTGGGTTTTTGATTAATTAATAAGCTGGAATGGAAGATTGCTGCTAATCCTCCGCCTCGGCCTGTGCTACGAGCATTCTGGCAGTTAGTGTGACTCGGGGGTGTTGACTCATTTAAACTAACATAATCATCCTGCTGTAACCAGGTTTCTGTAAGGCAGAATAAATCAATTTGTTGATCAATTATTATATCATTTACTAACAGGGACTTAGAAGAGAGAGACCTAATGTTTAATAGACCACATTTAACTGTTTTAGTCTGTGGTGCAGTTGAAGGTGCTATATTATTTTTTCTTTTGAATTTTTATGCTTAAATAGATTTTTGCTGGTTATTGGTGGTCTGGGAGCAGGCACCAATCATATTGAAAACTGTACCACATTATTTGTCTGATCATAAAGATTCCAAAAATGTATAGTTTGGACTATCTATGACTGAATGTTATGGAGTTATGGGGTAAAACACCTTAAGAATGGTGACAAAGGTCAATTTCACTTTGTACAAATTGCTCCAATTTTAGTAAAAGATGGTGCAAATTGTTGATTGAGTTACTTGGATTAATAAATGGAATAGTTTTGACTGTGTTGAATGCTTGGTCTCTAAAGTAAAAGTCAAATAATGTTGACGTCTATTGAATTCTATGACATGTGACATATGTTACCCCGTAACGTGATAACTAAGCATGATACATTTTGCAAGCTGTTCCTTTTTGAAACCCTATTAACTCAACCAATAATTTGTATCAGCTTTGAACAAAATTGTAGTAACTCTAATTTTTGACCCCTGTACAAACTGAAACTGAACTTAGTCACCATTCTTGTCGTTTTTACCCCATAACTCTATAGAATTCAGTCATAGACAGTCCAAACTATACCTTTTTGGAATGTTTACAATCAGACAAATATGTGGTATAATTTTCAATATGACTGGAGCATTTTTATATTTTGACCCCATGTAATTCTTCAACTGACCCCTACGTGGCCGCCTATTGAAAATAAAATAAAATAATATTGAAAATAAATAAGGTGTACTTTTGCCAAATTTGGTGCTTGTGTCACCATTTGCAGGATTCCTCTGTAAATATTCTGTTATCTGCTGCACTAAATAGCCCATGGACACAACAGCCTTTGTTTGTAGTGCTAAACATAACTTAAGCAGTCAGCACTTGTACACACGCAACAGAAATGATGCACTGATAAGAGTAGGCGTAGATGCACGTCAGTGTATCAAACAGCCCATGTTTCCCATAAGTCTTTGCATCAGCCTCAGCGCTGAAGTAGAAACAGATATTTTCTTAAGTGGGAGGAAGTCACTGAAAGCAGTGAGACTGCTGTTTCGGGGGAAGATGGTGGCAAAATGCACTGAACCTATCAGACCAATTAGGGAGTGTCTGACACGTTCCACCTTCTTGGCTGAGATTACATTCCATATGCACATATTTAAAGAAACCAAAGAAGCTTTGGTGATCAATTAATAATTTTGACTATGATGTGTTTTTTGAGTAAAGACCACCCACAAATGATCTATGGGGTTTATTTGCTAACTAGTGTAAAGTAGGACAGGTAGGTACTCAAAATGCACAGCATGCACTGGTGCAGTGCCATACCACAACATGGAAACATTTTGGGTCCTGGATGGTATGGAGCTCAATCCAGGCCAAAAGTTTTGTAATCTGAAAAAATAAATAAATAAATGAATAAATAAAAAAATAAATTTTGAAACTGAAAATTCAATGTTTGTTCTTGAATTTTCTAATCATTTAAAAAGTATTGTTAAAATAAAAATAAGTGTAAGATATATATTTTTCAGTTTAAATATACTTTTGATTCAGCTCTGTAATTATTTTGATCAAATAGTTTATTTTCATTTTTTACTCTGAAATATATTTTAACATGTGATGTGTCATTTTTATCAGTTGCAGGATTAAATTTTTCAGAATCAAAGCTTATCTTTTTGGTTTCATATTTCTTTTTTTCACCTTCAGATTGAGTCATTATCTAGCAAAGTACCCACGTTTCCTGAAAGCAACATCATGTGAGGACTGTTGCTCTGCTGTCACTCACAATTCCAAACCCTTCTCAATCGAAGCCACGCCCTCCCACACCAGAACGGGGCCAAAAGTTTGAAACTGAAAAAATAAGATCTGAAAGCGAAAAAAAGATCTGAAGGTGAAAAAAGAAACATGAAACCAAAAAGATAAGATTTGATTCAGAAAAATTTAATCCTGCAACTGATAAAAATGACACATCACATGGTAAAATATATTTCAGAGTAAAAATGAAAATAATTTGATCAAAATAATTACAGAGCTGAATCAAAAGTATATTTAAACCGAAAAATATATATCTTACACTTATTTTTATTTTAATAATACTTTTTAAATGATTAGAAAATTCAAGAACAAACAATGAATTTTCAGTTTCAAAATTTATTTTTCAATCTTTTTTTTTTTTTTTTTTTTCCAGATTACAAAACCTTTGGCCTGGACTTAGCTCCATAGGATGTAACTACTCAGGCAGACAACTGATCCATCCCCACCTCTTTAAAGTAATCTGTAACAGTGGGTGAAATGCAGTCGTCCCCTTGGCCTTCTTCAGCCTCTGGTTTCTTCAAAACCTGTGGGCTCAATCATGACTCAAAAAATGTGCCACAAGGCCAAAATGTTGCAAAGCTCTGACCAAGAACAGCATCCAGTGGTTAAATTATGTCACTGGACAAGTTCTGCCTACCAGCCAGAAAAACACTTAAAAAAAATAATAAAAGCACTCTGCTCACACACTGTGTCCATAAATAAATAAATCATGCAATCTTTAAAAAACTGAGATTTTTACATGGCTGTGGTGTTATTAGTTAAAGCAGAACATCTGACAGCTTTGCCTGGGAGTGATGATGAATGACAGTGTTCAGTCTTTTCTGAAAAAGCTTTTGTGCATGCGTCTGTGTGTGTGTGTGCAGATTAAACCGTCACTCATTCATGCACAGGGAGCTGGAGGAGCACAATGACATCTATCATTATTCTATTAACACCAAAGACAAAATATGTCACTGACGTTTTCTAAAATGGTCATAAACTGTTTTTAAAAAATCAGAAAAACATCATGACCAAGGAATAATGCAGCTTTGTGCCACTGATGATATATACAGTTGTGGTTGAACGTTTACATGCACTCATCATGGGCATGAATATGATGGTAATTTTAGGCTTTCCATGATGTCCTTGAACTGTTCTTTTTTATGGTGGAATGGTTGCACAGTATACACGATTAATGACTTTAAAGAAACAAGAACTGGGTGCACAAGTTTGAATTTATTTTAGATCTTCTCTAATTCACACAGGGTCAAAATTATAGATACAGGTTAAATATATATACATACACCGCCACTGATATGCCCCTTAGCAAGTTGCACCTCAACCAGATGCTTTTAGAAGTCATCAACAAGCTGCTCAGACAATTCTGGATGGACATTTGACCACTCTTCTTGGCAGAATTGGTAGAGTTCATTTAAATTGGTTGGTTTCCTGGCACAGACATGGTGTTTAAATGTAGTTCCCAAATTTTCAATAGCATTGAGGTCAGGGCTTTAGGAAAACCATTCCAGAAGCTTAATGTTAGTCTGCTTTATCCCACAACTAGTTTTGATGTCTGTTTGGGATCATTGTCCTGTTGGAACACCCAGTTGTAGCCAAGTTTCAACCATCTATGAGGGATGATTGAGACATTTTGAGCCTGGCCCACGTAGGTTGTGGTTCACATGATTTGACACAGAGTGCAATGTTTATGGTCAGGTGACCAAAAAACGTCTCTCCAGAAAGCATTTGGCTTGTCCATGTGGGTAACTGAAAATTTTCAATATAGTTGGAAGGTGTTGCTTTTTGAGCAGGGACTTCTTGATGTGTTGGTGATGAGAAAGTGATGCTGAAAACAGGATTTTTGAATGGTAAATGTCAATTTTCGGGTTGGGTTATGATGAGGCTTCTGCAGTTTGTGACGGCCATTTGCGGCGGTCCTAATGTGCTTGTTGTGCTGCTGTCTTAATGTGTGTGTTTTGTGTCTTGAGGTCTCGGCCATCGGGAGGCGCTGGTCCTGTTTCCTGTCCTGGGTGCTATAAAAGGGGGGAGTTCTGCTCTCTCCGTCGCGCTCTTCCTCCTCCGGATCGCGGCGTGGGGTGAGGCCGTGTGTGCTTGGTCCTCTGGCTTATTCTGCTTCGCCTTCCTTTCTTTTTCTTTACTTTTACTTTTTATAATATATGGAGGTGATGGTCTAGTGATTAAGGCGTTGGGCTTGAGACCAGAAGAGCCTTGGTTCAAATCCCAGTCTGACTGGAACATCACTAAAGGCCCTTGGGCAAGGTCTTTAATCCCCTATTGCTCCCGGTGTGTAGTGAGCGCCTTGTATGGCAGCACCCTCACATCGGAGTGAATGTAAGGCATAATTTGTAAAGCGCTTTGAGCGTCTGATGCAGATGGAAAAGCGCTATATAAATGCAGCCCATTTACCATTTACCCTACAAAGGGTTAAAAAGATCTGTGCTTCCGTGTGTGCCTTACTTTTTGTTGCGGCTTTTGAGCCGGGCTGTAACAAGTTCTTTTAGTTGGGGGGGGGCTACAGTGCCATCCCCCCCACCGTATGTTTTTAAACTGATTTGATTAAACGTACCACAGAGCTTAATGCTTAATGAGGTCAGTCTTATGGCAGATGAACAGATGAGTGATTTTATGGTGCAAAGGCCAAGGGTCAAAATCTCACAATGACCACATCATTAAATGAACACACTTCAAGGAAGCAAATGCTTGACACCACCGTGATCTAGTCAGTGTCATGCGGCACTCAGTCCCTTAAGTGTAACGTGTCTGTAAACCCAGGAGCCCTCCTCAGACTGAAGCCTCTGAGTGGTTCATTACGGCGCTAATGCAGCGTCTCATGTTCCTACAGCATGTGGGATCATTTACCACCTCTTTCCCTTGTGTTCTCCCAATTTACACCAGGCTTCCTATTCCCCATAATGAGGCAATATGCACAGCCCCGAAACCCCACCTTCTGTGGGACATTGACTGTGTAGCCTTGATCTCTGTGAGAATATCTGTTGGAGATGAAATGTCTATGCACCTTCACATCATGTCTGACTGACATCAGAGGGCGTTTTATCACCGCGCTCTCATTAACAGAAGGAATGAGAGGTCTTTAGATCACGTTTTGCTTTAGCACAGACGCAGGTATCATGGAATGATGCAGGGTGCACCCCCATCCCTCCCCATTAGAAAGCAAAACAAATCATAAAGCTGACATATGAACAGGTCAGCACAGTCTCATTTGAACTCCTACATGATATCGCCAGATTTGACTACGTCTGGGGACAGCCAGAATGAACATGGCAGAGAATCCCCGGGCGGAGTGTTGGAGTTTCAGCACAAACCATTCAGCCCGGCTCAGCAAACTTAAAAGCATACTTGCCGTCACCTAGCGGACTTGCCGGTTTAAATTGGTTTGAGGTGAAACTCCCATCCTCCGAATGGTTTGTGCTGACACTCCCATACTCCACCCAGGGATTAGTCTCTTCCCACAATCAACGTCAGTTCTAATGGGAAAATGGTGTACTGTTTTGTTTTCGGCTGCAATCACCAAAGCGATCACGAAAGTGCAGTTTTCTTCCGTTCCCAGTGGAGAAGGAAGGACGAGGCGAATGGGAGAGGTCATGTAGTGTTAGCCTACACAGCTAACCAGCGTAGCTGAGTTCTCTCACCTGCACAACCGCCTCAACACATTTGAGCACCACATGTCCACTTTCCACCGCATCGTCACTTTTTCTTTGCACTTTCACTTTGTTTGCGTGCATTTTGCCCAAAAAACTGAGAAAAAATGCTGTGTTTCTGTCCCCGAAAGTACAGAAATTACATCATATGCGTCATATTTTACCCCTTTAGCGCCCGACCTCAAACAAGACTGCGCTGCCCAATTAAGAAGCCATTCTTGTTTTTTAACTGAAAAGCAATGAGAAAGTGAAAGACTGGGAAAGAAAAAAGAGTGAGAGTACAAGTAAGAAAAAAGGAAAGAGATACTTGCTCAGAAAGCAGTTCATATCAGATTTCATTTTCATTTCATTTCATTTTTATAACATTATATTTCATTTATTTTATGTATTTCATTTATATATAAGATTTCTATGAAATTTTCTTTGAAAAACTATTCTAAGAGTGTCACTTTTCTATGACTTTACTCTGTTAAAATATCAAATACTCTGGAATTAATATTTTTAAAAATACTTTTTGTTATGAACTCAGGAGTCGGCATTAAATATGGATCAATTTTTATGAATCAGTCTTTTATTTACACGTAGCCGCAGAAGAGAATATTAGCAAGAAATACACAGCTTTTAGCCAAAGTGTGGAAGGCACTGAAAGTAAAAGTGTGAGTGAGTGTGTGATTGCGACAAAGCCACGCCCCCTTTCACCCAACATTTGGATAAAGAGGCAAACTATGTTTTGAAGTTTTGCCTCATGGTCCAGACTCATCTGACATGGTTTAATCTGACCTCTACCTGTTTCCCAAACTGAAATCCCAGCTGTGCAGCTGCTGTCAGGTTGATGTTGTCATCCAGGCTGTTGAGCCGTACTGTCCTGCATGTGGTGGCAAAAGATGGAACAAGGTTGCAATGCTTAAAGGGCATATCTCAGTCCAGTCAACACTATTAAAAAAATTAATAAAAATCTATACCAGCCTTTAACTTGTGCGGGCCCTGATATAGCTGATAAAAATCAGTTTAGCCAAAATGCGTCTGAAAAATGCAAGTCAGATTTACAGCTATTTTGAACCAGAATTGTGACGTAACCTTGGGAACCAACTTTTAGCTGCCTGAAGGTCAGTACGCACAGGCAATCCGGGCTGCTTTTTTATTTTAATAGCTTCACTGTGGGAAGGAGACATTTCATTTAAAGAAGATGAAGGGATATTGGGTGAAGTAGGACTTGAGCTCTCTGGTTATCGAGATTCAGACAGAAGTGATGATGGTGACATTTCAAGTCAAATTGTTGTATTTTCCTGATCACTGTATTTACATCTCTGCATTCTTTGTAACCCGCAGTGTTTTCAGAACACCACCCCACCCCATCAAATATGCCTAAATAAGATTGGAAAAGCACAAACAAAAAAGTAGTAATAAATACATACCCTGAAAGACACCTGCAGCCGCTGATTTTACTTCTCCTCTGTTTGCACACAGCAGCCATGTAATGTCGCTCTGCTTTCTGCGCTGCTCCGGTTCCACATGTAAACAGTTATTTCCTTC
Organism: Thalassophryne amazonica; assembly: GCF_902500255.1. NCBI lineage: Eukaryota > Metazoa > Chordata > Actinopteri > Batrachoidiformes > Batrachoididae > Thalassophryne > Thalassophryne amazonica. Next base: position 73,426,641 of record NC_047105.1, on the reverse strand, counting down.
CTTCCTCCGAGTTCAATCACAGTTGAAGAGTTGATGTGTTGCCGCAATGATAAATAAGGTTATTGTCCCACTAAACACGGCAGCAGATCAGAGACCACTGATGCAAGAGGCGTGATGTCAATATTTGTGACAGCAATGCCACGAACGAGGACCAGATCCAGGGTATTTCCACTAATGTATGTCAAACCTTGACTGCATTGCTGGAATCCTAATATAACCATAATGTCCATAAATGATTTGCAGAGGGGATCAAGAGGCTTATTTATATTGTATGAATGTTGGAATCACAGACAGACAATCAGAATGTTATTTGCACAGGTTGACAAATTAGAGATAAACTCACAAAATTCATCGGCGGAACTATTTTCAGACATCATGTCCACAATGAGTTTTCATCAGGCTGTAATGACGAATCTGACTGAAACAGCATAACAGGTAAGATTAAGACTTCGGCTATGGCTCGTCCCACGTTTAAATCAAATCAAATCAAATCAATTTTATTTATATAGCGCCAAATCACAACAAACAGTTGCCCCAAGGCGCTTTATATTGTAAGGCAAAAGCCATACAATAATTACAGAAAAACCCCAACGGTCAAAACGACCCACTGTGAGCAAGCACTTGGCGACAGTGGGAAGGAAAAACTCCCTTTTAACAGGAAGAAACCTCCAGCAGAACCAGGCTCAGGGAGGGGCAGTCTTCTGCTGGGACTGGTTGGGGCTGAGGGGAGAGAATCAGGAAAAAGACATGCTGTGGAGGGGAGCAGAGATCAATCACTAATGATTAAATGCAGAGTGGTGTATACAGAGCAAAAAGAGAAAGAAACACTCAGTGCATCATGGGAACCCCCCAGCAGTCTAAGTCTATAGCAGCATAACTAAGGGATGGTTCAGGGTCACCTGATCCAGCCCTAACTATAAGCTTTAGCAAAAAGGAAAGTTTTAAGCCTAATCTTAAAAGTAGAGAGGGTGTCTGTCTCCCTGATCCGATTTGGGAGCTGGTTCCACAGGAGAGGAGCCTGAAAGCTTGAAGGCTCTGCCTCCCATTCTACTCTTACAAACCCTAGGAACTACAAGTAAGCCTGCAGTCTGAGAGCGAAGCGCTCTATTGGGATGATATGGTACTATGAGGTCCCTAAGATAAGATGGGACCTGATTATTCAAAACCTTATAAGTAACACTCACTGAAGTCAATTAACGTTGGGACTGCAGTATCTTTCGGCAAGTTTTTTGGTTTTGAACCCATTTTCAGCAGGACAAGTGGGGAATTGTGAGTAGGCGTCACGTTAGTGGCTGCATCTATAATTAAGTGAGTCAGACTCTGCTTTTAGACAAGCGTATAAACAGCCAGCAAAGTGTACCCAGACACAGAGGCTGTTTGTGACAATCGTGCTGATCGTAGTTGATCTTGGTGAAACTTTTCTCAGTCCGTCTTATTGACATTCCGCCTCTCTTGCACATAGAATTAAATATGGATACATTAAGGCAGGAGCTTGGTCCCCACATGCATACATCATAAAAATTCTGACGTTCTTAAAAATGTTAAATTCTTCTTATGGTCCTCATTCCTGGTATTGCTGGCACAAATATTCAATATTATTAAGTTTGCAGTTTCAGTGCCATGCTTAGTGGAACAAGAACCTTATTTATCATTGCGGTGACACATCAACTCTTCAACTACGACTGGACTCAGAGCTAGACTGATATCTTAGCTTCACTTTTGGAAAATGACCATTCATAAACATGTATGTTATTAGATAAAATAAGAATTATTTCAAGCTAGCCCTTTTTTAAAGCTCAATTTGTAGCGAGAGCTGGTTTCCCTAATGTTATCGGCGCTATTGACTGCACACATATTCCTATAAAGGCGCCATCACATGGTGAATTTGTTTTTGTTAATGGGATACATTTTCATTCCATCAATGTTTAAATCATATATGATGTGCAAATGCATCTAACTAACGTTGTGGCTAGGTGGCCTGGTTCAACCCATGACTCATTAATTCTGACTAACAGCAGGGTTGAGAACAGGCTACAGGCTGGTATGGTGCACGATGGGTGGCCGCTTGGTGAGTAAATAGTTTATTTATTATCTGAGCCAGCACCATTTACAGCATCACACACATGCTCCCACTCATTTATTTTCCGTTTCATATTTATCCCGTTTCACAGGGTACCAAATAAAATATCCCCATGTGTCTCCACTTCATTTCCATTCGTCTGTAACTCACACTTGGTATAATTTCTTTTCTTTGTTCATGTGGAATGATTGGACACAGAGGAGAATCCCAGGTCCCAGGGCCTATTTTTAAAAATCTACATATTTAAATGGGGGCGTGGACAGGGAGGAGTTTGGTACTTCTGTATGTGTGCTCAATTCCACGCTGATTGGGCTGCACAAAAGGCACGTGCTTGGATCCATGCGTATGCACACTATGATCCATCTGAATTTTTTTTGTGCGTAGGACAATTTCTGGGTTTTAGCATATGCCATGCTTCAGTAGGAAATCCACACAAGTCTGTGTACATGAGGCCCAGGGCCCTCTGATGGGAGAACAGGGTACATTATAAGTATACTCAACAAAAATATAAACGCAACACTTTTGGTTTTGCTCCCATTTTGTATGAGATGAACTCAAAGATCTAAAACTTTTTCCACATACACAATATCACCATTTCCCTCAAATATTGTTCACAAACCAGTCGAAATCTGTGATAATGAGCACTTCTCCTTTGCTGAGATAATCCATCCCACCTCACAGGTGTGCCATACCAAGATGCTGATTAGACACCATGATTAGTGCACAGGTGTGCCTTAGACTGCCCACAATAAAAGGCCACTCTGAAAGGTGCAGTTTTGTTTTATTGGGGGGGGGATACCAGTCAGTATCTGGTGTGACCACCATTTGCCTCATGCAGTGCAACACATCTCCTTCGCATCATCCGTGAAGAGAACACCTCTCCAACGTGCCAAATGCCAGGGAATGTGAGCATTTGCCCACTCAAGTCGGTTACGACGACGAACTGGAGTCAGGTCGAGACACCGATGAGGACGCCGAGCATGCAGATGAGCTTCCCTGAGACGGTTTCTGACAGTTTGTGCAGAAATTCTTTGGTTATGCAAACTGATTGTTTCGGCAGCTGTCCGAGTGGCTGGTCTCAGACAATCTTGGAGGTGAACATGCTGGATGTGGAGGTCCTGGGCTGGTGTGGTTACACGTGGTCTGCGGTTGTGAGGCTGGTTGGATGTACTGCCAAATTCTCTGAAACGACTTTGGAGACGGCTTATGGTAGAGACATGAACGTTCAATACACGAGCAACAGCTCTGGTTGACATTCCTGCTGTCAGCATGCCAACTGCATGCTCCCTCAAATCTTGCGACATCTGTGGCATTGTGCTGTGTGATAAAACTGCACCTTTCAGAGTGGCCTTTTATTGTGGGCAGTCTAAGGCACACCTGTGCACTAATCATGGTGTCTGATCAGCATCTTGGTATGGCACACCTGTGAGGTGGGATGGATTATCTCAGCAAAGGAGAAGTGCTCACTATCACAGATTCAGACTGGTTTGTGAACAATATTTGAGGGAAATGGTGATATTGTGTATGTGGAAAAAGTTTTAGATCTTTGAATTCATCTCATACAAAATGGGAGCAAAACCAAAAGTGTTGCGTTTATATTTTTGTTGAGTGTAGATTCTATTTAAAACAGTATGTGTGTTTGTGAGGTTTGTGCATCATAAGAAGCTGACGACAGTTTGCACCAGTGAAATCGCATCACCTGCAAGAAAACGTGATAATGCGTGTTTACATAAATGTGCACATTGTGGCTTCCTGATCTGACAGACGTTTTGATGCAAGTCTCACACTGAGTCAGCCTGCCACACTGCTGAAGAGCAATCCAAATTAAAGCCTGTACCCACCGCTGGTGTCACCTATATGTCACTGCTGTCTAACATCCACTTCCCACAGCCTCCACCCTGTCATTTCCTGGATCCTTTACAACAAGGGGATGGGACTGACAGTGACAAGTGTGAGGGTGGAATCTGTGAGGTGTATCAGTGGTGGCAGCGCACAGAGGGTTGACAGGGCTGTCTTCCCTGTGTCATGAGATAGTACGTCAAAAAATGTGTGGGACATTCCTCCAGAGGCCGCTTGTGTGAAACAGAAACTAAAAACACCAACGTTCCTTTTTAATGCCTATTGCATGTCAGCACACCGAATGAGAGGCTGGAAATTATGACTGAATCGTTAATTAGATGCCATTGTGCACATAATTACTTGCTAATCCTCTGCTGGAAATATAATCCTCTTATGTGCATGAATCTCTTTGTACAAACCCTCTCTGAGGGGTTTTATGCCACCGTAGGTTTTATCATTTTGGAGTTGGACGTTTGTGCCTGTTTTTTTTTTTTTTTTTGCTTTTTAATTCACACTCAGCAAAGATAAAATGCTCACAATTTGTGCAAACAGTAAAAACCTCTATCATGCCCATTAACTTGGCATTACAGACAAAATGTCCTCAATGAGATCATGCACGTAAGTTTTTTCATCTGAAAATTGGCTCTAAATTCAAAGCATATGCTGACAAACGGGGACAGTTTTTTAAGTTAAGAAACTGCGTCCTCAAGCCTTATAAATCAGACTTTTTTCTCCGGCTGTAGTCTAGAGCCAATTAGTCAGATGGATTGTGCAGCGTTATCTTCACTCTGGCTCATCTCCACTATGCAGGAGCACAGTCTGTAAAGTACTGCGGTGCAAGAGGCCCAGATAAGATCAGTAATAAAGAAACCCACCATGATGGTTTTTCTGTAACCAACAAGAAAGCAAAGGCTCCCTCGGCGTGTGTCATATACACTATCATTTTATCATATCACTTAGTGCCACTCAAAATTGCAGTAGTACTGAGTGGGCGGTAAACTGCCTGTTTAGACTCAACAACCCTCTGTGGGTAATAAATTACTTCCTGTGTGCCGGCTTCTTTGGCTGCAGTGTTCATCAAAATAAGAATTTCATATCTGAGCAATAACCATGAGGAGAAAATGCCATTTAACTGATCATTTAAACAGGTGTGTAGAAGGAGGCGGGGTCAGGCCTGTGTGGGAGGTGACAGATTGTCTCCAGCAGCAATGGGGTCATCGCTAGTGTATGTGAGCCAGACTCCAATCAAACAGGTGGTGTTTACGATTGACAGAAATGACCTGTAAAGAGCCCCAATTCATTACCAAAGGCACCACCACTTGCAGTGCAGCAGAAAGAGAAAAACCACACACCACTGGAGAAGATAACAGCTGAATGAGGTAAACCAGTTTAAGGAAAAAAGCACCTGGCCTGGAAATGTAATCTAAAGTGACGGTAAGCATGAAGGAGACCAAATAAGGGAATAAGCCAGTGTGACTGAGGAAGAAAAAGAGAGAAGGAGCTCTCAGCTGGACAGGAGATTGATTTATTTATACGTCTACAAACAGTGGAATGCTTTCATTTATCTTTATTTCCATCTTGTCTGTTTCCTGTGAGTGAACCTGTTACAGGATCATCCTGGTCTAAAATGTTTTTATATATGCTTTTTACCTATAAATATGGGTGGAGTTTCATATTAACCATCCTCAAAGTCCTGGAGCTCTATGCCTATGAATGGAAAAACTCATCTACTTTGAAAACATTTCGGCGTAAAGAGTTTGTTTTAGACTTCTGTGATGGATGTCACAGAGAGTGACTTTTCCAGGATATAGACAGTGGGGTGTGACAGAGTCAATTTGGCACTCATCCTCCAACCATCCTCATTCGGGGCATCTATGATGTTTAAAATAAAATCAAGCTGAAGAGAAAGAAAGTCCACCAATCCTACAAGGAAACAGGTACAGACTCAGTGGAGCTTTTGAAGGACGATTGTTATGTTTCGGAAGCGGTCGGAGCACCGACCCAGCGTTTGAAGGACCCAGCATAAAATAAGCAGAGCACGGTTCAAAGGATAACAGAATTTAATAAACATAACAGTGAGTGATATTAAACAACTAAACAGTCCGCGGTCTGGTGAGGTGAAAACACGGCGCGCTCTCGTGAGCTGTCACGTTATGCTAATTGTCTAATCAGCTTCTGCTGCAGTGGAGATTTGAACTGTGTTGTTCCGTGCCTGCAGGGTAAGAAGCTGATGTATAGATTTAAGCCAGGAAGTGAGGGACACCTAATCCACTGTCATTACTTCATAAAAGTCACCAAAACCAAATTACCTCAGGAAGTGTGCTGAAGAGCGTGAGACCTCACCCAATCCTCCTCCACAGACTGTGGCGTCAAACCTGGAGCGGTCTCTGCATCCGTGATGGTGAGATTGTTCTCCTGACGTCGATCTCACACGTCTGCTCACAAGGTCGAGTCTCTGGCAATCACACACTGTGCATTCAAGGTTTAAATGCAGCAATCTCTGATTAAGACAAAATACACCACAGCTGTGAGTCCTGATGACCTGCCCCTGATAACAAGCCTCAGGTGTTCAGGGTGAGGCCCTAATGCTCAGCCACTCAGTCCTGAATGCATACCACCTGGTGGGAGAAACAGAAAACAAAAACCAAACCAGCCAAACACCCCAGCCCACAACAGACGATGGCACAATTGCCCCTGTCACATACCACCATCTGTATCCTGGAGAAGCCACCCCTCCCTGTATGAACACGACAGAGAGATTCCACTAGGACCAGTAGTCTGCAGCATCTGCTCTTTGACTTACATTTTACAATGGGCACTATGGCATGGCGCCCTTAAAATATTCAGTTTGGTTAGTGAGAGTAAAGCCCACTTCCTGTCAAAAGAAAGTCCATGGAAGTTTGGAAACTTTTCACAATCATGTGACACAACGCTGAGTTTTAATTTCAGCATCAAACGTTTTGCTCAGGGATGCAGCTCCAGACCAATTGACACTGCTTTTCATGTTTTTTTATTTATTTTTTTTTGGGGGGGGGATATTGGACAAGTCACACACACCCAGAGCAGGAGTTTCACTCACCTACATTCACAGCGGTAGGTGAGCAAAAGGTATCCTACGTTCACAGATATCAAAGTAGGATACTGTAGTATAACAGTGTTATCACAGTTACTTTGAAAGTTTATTAGTTACTTCATGCAGTTACTTCATTAGCAGCTTTATGCAGTTACTTTATTAGGAGCTGCAGGCAACTTGTATCCAGTGTTGCCACAGTTACTTTGACAAAGTAATCCAATTATTGATTACTGATTACTCCTTGAAAAAGTAACTTACTTTACTGATTACTCAGTTTTAGTTACTTTATTACTTACTTTCAGTAGCTGCTAACAGCACCCCCCCCCCCCCCCCCCCCGCCACCTCAACATGAAAATGATAACCTGTTTTGCCAGTACTCACTTATAGTTACCCTTTCTTGTTTTAGGGTTTGTAAGAGTAGAATGGGAGGCAGAGCCTTCAGCTTTCAGGCTCCTCTCCTGTGGAACCAGCTCCCAATTCAGATCAGGGAGACAGACACCCTCTCTACTTTTAAGATTAGGCTTAAAACTTTTCTTTTTGCTAAAGCTTATAGTTAGGGCTGGATCAGGTGACCCTGAACCATCCCTTAGTTATGCTGCTATAGACGTAGACTGCTGGGGGGTTCCCATGATGCACTGTTTCTTTCTCTTTTTGCTCTGTATGCACCACTCTGCATTTAATCATTAGTGATTGATCTCTGCTCCCCTCCACAGCATGTCTTTTTCCTGGTTCTCTCCCTCAGCCCCAACCAGTCCCAGCAGAAGACTGCCCCTCCCTGAGCCTGGTTCTGCTGGAGGTTTCTTCCTGTTAAAAGGGAGTTTTTCCTTCCCACTGTAGCCAAGTGCTTGCTCACAGGGGGTCGTTTTGACCGTTGGGGTTTTACATAATTATTGTATGGCCTTGCCTTACAATATAAAGCGCCTTGGGGCAACTGTTTGTTGTGATTTGGCGCTATATAAAAAAATTGATTGATTGATTGATTGATTGTTTTATAAAAAATAAAATAAACTAGAAGTGACAAGTGTGATAATGTAACTGTAAAAAGAAAATAATAAAGTAACTTTTCAAAGTAACTGTGGCAACACTGCTGTATAATTTGAAGCAAAGATTGCAGCCAAAGCACTATGGAGTAGTTGAAGCTTTGAATCAAAGTTAGTCTCAAACAAGAAGCCAGTATTTAGCAGCATGCAGCCGAACAACTTCATCAAACTTCAACAGCTTCATCAAACAATGGGTTTTAAAGCAATTAAATGGCTCCAATACTTTAGATATGTTCCTAAAGCCCCCATCACACATAGCAAGAATGTGCAGGAACCAGGCTGAAATGGCAAAAATTGCCGTAATCGGACAGGGTTGGGAGGGAAAGAGGCGTGGTCAGTGGTGTCACAACGCATCAAGATTACCTTGTCCACACCTGCATGATGGTATCCAAAGCGCATGTAGACAACAGGTAGATGACACAGACTGCTGTCAGACGGCCATAAAAGACGCTGAAGACTGCCGGATGTCCAAACGTGGATGGCAAACACGGGATCGGAGTGGGAGGGAGCACTGTGTTCATCCCTTTGTACAGTCCCTGCTGGTGTCGCAGACCGAACGGTCCCTACAAATCGGTCTGCCCTGCCTTCACTGTGCATGCGTCATTTCAGAGTTCAGCAGTGTCATTTTTGAGCATCACCAGCAATTCACTGATTGTCGCCTCGTTTCTGCTTAAAACTGCACTCCAGTCATCATCTATCTCAGCGACAGATATCTGAAGCTTTTGTACAACAATCATTTCCACATAAATTTGGCATTATTTCATAATTAAAGATGGCAGACCAATCAGAGCGCCATAGCTGCAGCCGCACCTATGTCATTTCAAAGCGTCAATAACGACTTGCCAATTATCACCTCATTTCTGCTTAAAACAGCCTCATTTCAGTTTAAAACTGTCTTTAGAATGATTTAAGAGGTTTTACCTTGTCGTCTGATGGTTAATAATCCCATTAATCCATTTGATCACTTTGGATGGAGAGAGCCCATCTCAAACGTGCAGCTGTGGTCCAAAATGGCACATGTGCAGTGAAGGCAAGGTGGACCAATTTTTAGGAGGGACCGTTTGGTCTACAACACTGGTACTGGACACCAGAGTACAAGCAACATAAGGACCAGACTCATGCCATATGTGTCCAAGCTCCATCTGATGCACGGTGTGACTTCTTAGCCCACTGTCAGCAAACTTTCAGCAAAGGTGTCCAGTGGCATGCGCGCCACATGTGCACGTGCACAATCGTGCACACTTAGTGGCTCATGCAGCTGTTATGAACACACACACAGCTGAGTGATCATTCCACATGTTCGCATGCCACTGGACACCTTTGCTTAAAGTTTGCAACAGTGCCACACCATGCATTAGATGCAGCCTTTTTAGCGAACTTTAATTTATTTTTTCTTTTTTGCTCACTTCAGGAGCACAATGCAACTCTGTGCACTGTGATGTCAGTTGGATTATCACATGAGATTGAATTTTTGCGTGGTTATTTGCACGTGAGGCTTTTCACTACAGGCTGTGGTTTGGATCCTCTGCACTTTGCGCTGTCCTGGTTCCATGCTGGAGGTGAGTTACAGTTCCACGTCACACCTCCTACAGAGTTTAGATGGTGATCAGGTAATAATATGCATATTATAGCGGTGAGATCCATTCAGCTCCATGCCTGACGTGTGCTATGACGCATTACTGCGCATGAGACCATGAAGAGGCGCAGTGGCACACAGTGATTTCGGTTTGATTGCACACTGTTCACACCCACTGTACATGATGAATGTGTGCCATAAACATGTTATTACATATCAACATGCCCTTTGCCCTCCATGGCCAGGGTCCAGTGGAGGTGGACATCCAACAACATGCCAGCAGGCTTTGAGGTGACCGATCAATCTCAGAGCTCAGTCAACCGCAATCAGATCATTTCAGATGTTGTTTTGATTCCGTCAGAATATGTAGACTGCGATCAGAGGACGCAAAAACTGCATATACGAGGTCTGTTAGAAAAGTATCCGACCTTTTTATTTTTTTCAAAAACCTGATGGATTTGAATCACGTGTGCTTGCATGAGCCAACCTTGAACCTTCGTGTGCATGCGTGATTTTTTTCACGCCTGTCGATTGCGTCAGTTGCTTGTAAGCAGCCTTTGTGTGAGGATGGGTGGAGTCTCTCGTCATTTTTTCTTTGCAAGGAAATGGCGGAACGACTGGAGCAGCGCGACTGCATCAAATTTTGCCAGAAACTGGGCGACAGCCAGGTGGAAACCATTCGGATTATTCAGACAGCTTTCGGTGATGTTCCTATGGGCATCACACAGATTAAGGAGCGGTACAAATGGTTTAAAGATGGCCGCACAACGGTGGAGAGCGCGCCACGCTCCGGTCGGCCATCAACATGCTGAAATGACCAGATCATTTCCAAAGTGAATGCTGTGGTGATGTGGGACCGTCGTGTGACTATCCGAGAAATTGTGGAAGAGGTGGACATCAGCACTTTTTCGGCACATTCCACTGTGACAAAAGATTTTGCCATGAAAAGAGTGGCAGCGAAATTCATGGGCACGAAGCTGATGGCGCAGCAAACGCGCCTCTGTGATGAAGTCTCACAGGACATCTTCTGACATGCTCACCTCGTCCACAATTTCTTGGATAGTCACACGACTGAAAAGCCACCGAAAGCCATCTGAATCTTCCGAATGGTGGAAGAGCTGGGCATGTCACAACATGTCCTGTGAGGCTTCAACACGAAGGCGCTTTTGCTGCGCCATCAGCTTCGTGCCCATGAATTTCGCTGCCACTCTTTTCATGGCAAAATCTTCTGTCACAGTGGAATGTGCCGAAAAAGTGCTGATGTCCACCTCTTCCACAATTTCTCGGATAGTCACATGACGGTCCCACATCACCACAGAGTTCACTTTTGAAATGATCCGGTCATTTCAGCATGTTGATGGCCGACCGGAGCGTGGCTTGCTCTCCACCGTTGTGCGGACGTCTCTTAAACCGGTTTTGTACCGCTCCTTAATCTGTGTGATGCCCATAGGATTGTCACCGAAAGCCGTCTGAATAATCTGAATGGTTTCCACCTGGCTGTCGCCCAGTTTCTGGCAAAATTTGATGCAGTCGCGCTGCTCCAGTGGTTCCGCCATTTCCTTGCAAAGAAAAAACGACGAGAGACTCCACCCATCCTCACACAAAGGCTGCTTATAAGCAAATGACGCAACCGACAGGCGTGAAAAAAATCATGCATGCGCACGAAGGTTCAAGGTTGGCTCATGCAAGCACACGTGATTCAAATCCATCAGGTTTTTGAAAAAAATAAAAAGGTCGAATACTTTTCTAACAGACCTCGTAGACCGCTGTCAGATGTGCGTCGCATCTCGATGGCGCCAAGAGTGTTTTCAACATGTGCAACACACTCGGGACAGGTGAGCGAATGGGACCAAATATGTAGATACACAGACTGTCGTCCCTTGGCCTTCAGACTGCACCTGAATATTTCCAGATTGTGGCCGGATGTGTCATTCTGACGCAATTCGGCCTCAATCAGCGTATGTGTGATGGGGGTATAAAAGCCTAACAGAGTAATAATAATATGATCTGAACAGTCACCTAACCACAGGTGATACTGTATGTGTGTGTGTGTGTGTGAGAGAGAGAGAGAAACATTTTCGTACGGTAGCAAAGTGAAGGAGTGAAGGTGTGCCCTCTTAAACATCACTTCCCATTGGGTGGGACATACATTACAAAATCACAATCTAATAGTGTGAGACTAACCTGCCAATACAACATACGAGTTACAGTACAACCTCACTGTGTTTGTTATATATTGTCACTGTTAGATGGGACTACAGCTTCACGCAAACAAAGCAACACAGTGATGCAGGATGGCCTCTCTGACAGCAGCATGCTGCCAGCAAATGCAGCCATTAAAAGGAGCTTCAGGCTGTGCTTTAGGGATGAAAGAGAAACTGTATCTGTTTCTCACATCTACCATTCACCAGGATCACTGTGCAATATGAAGACACATTTATTTTTCTTTCTTTAATATTATCAACAGATTTATTGGTTGTATTTGTATTTGTGTAAGATTTTCATCTTTAAATCCTCAGATTTAAGAACAATATGTTTGTGTTTTAAAAGAACTAGTTTGCTTTAAATCACTAAAGCTTCTGAGTAGCACATGAGATGTCATATATTGCAACAATAAATGTGTTCATAACCTTGCATTATGTGTCCTGCAACGGCATTTGAGAACAGAACTCGTTGAATCTTCGAGGCATCTGGGCTGCAATTTTATCTGATAAAGCCTGGATTGCACACGTAAGAGGTTGTTACCAAAGCACAATGATGAATGTGTTGTGACTTTAGGTGTTAAAATCTGACATCTGTTTTGTTCCTCATAAAACAGTTTGTTTGACTTAGTCTGCTACAAATTTGCTCGTTTCATAAGAAACTGGACAGCAGTACCAAAGTCCCAGTGGATCCAAAATGTACTTACTGATCTTGTTCCATTCTTTCTGTTTGAAATCACACTCCCTGCTTTGTACAAACTCACAATACATTAAAACTTACAGCGTCACACATCAATGCCCTGACCGACTTCTGACTTTTTCCTTTGGCAACAGAAACTGTATTCATTAATCAGCACAACTTTTAATTCACAAGGTCTGAATTTACATTATTATGAGGACTAATCCCTGTGAAGGTTCCCATAGATCCAGTGCCTTCACCAAAACATCCTGCAGGGAGGTCAGAGTTCACGGTAAACTCTTTCACACTGTTGGCACGGTCTAACGTCATTAGTCTGGTTTCTTTGCACACCAAACAGTGTGCACGCCTCAGTGCATCATGCTCCGTGTGGCTGGGACAGATGTTTGCTTCCACAGAGCCTGGGAACTCATGTGATGACTTGTCTATTTTTGGGCTCACTCTGGTGTTCACACAATCCATCTAATGCCTTTACTATCAGGGGTCAGCCGTACACCCACATAGGGGTTGGTGGGCTTGGTGTGCTGCTTCTCCCTCTGCACTTTACCATATCCTATTATATCCTACAGAACCCAGTTTAGAGGTCAGCCCTTCAGAGGTCAAACTTTCTCTCATGAATATGGAAGACAACCACGCTCAGGAGACCATCTGCTGTGCTCTATTGGAAGCTAAACAAATGAGTGTGTAGAGAGAGTCCACTGTCAAAGCAAGTGGGATTTTCCGGGCCCAAAACAAAAGTGCCAGTACTGGAGTGCTTCCCTTCATTTTGTATCCAGACTCTGCAGGTGCGTCAAACGGACACTGAAACAAACAAACAAGAAACTGCACAGTGGTGCCAAAGTCCCAGTGGATCCAAAATATACTAACTGCTCTTGTTCCATTCTCTCCATTTGAAGTCACGCTTCCCCCCCTTGTATAAACTCACAATAAATTCAAACTAAATTAATTCTAGTTAATTATATTAGTTTGTTGTGAACAGGGGTGGTGGCCAAGTGGTTAGGGCGCTTGATTTCAGTATGAAAGCCCCACCCCTGCCACATTTCTCCATGTAATGTGTTGTTCTGTCAGGAAGGGCATCCAGTGTAAAACTTGTGCCAAAACCAATATCTACATCCACCTTGGATCTGCTGCAGTGACCCCGAGTTAAAAAAAAACCAAGGGAACAGCTGATGGGACTTACTGTATTGATTTACTGTGTCTGGTTTTTTTGGTTGTTGTTGTTGTTTTGTTAAATAATAGTTTTAACAAGAGTGTCCACCATTCCTAATCCAGATCACCTCCAAAATTTACTGGAGTCTTCCATGCCCTAATATCTATCTCTGGTGCAAATTTGGTAAGAATCCCTGAAGTAGTTTTGACGTAAGCCTTCAAAGCCTATATAAAGTGAAACTTGATCCAGAATCTGGATCCAAATCAAGATCACCCCCAAAATTTAATGGAGTATTCCTTGGTCTAATATCTATCTGTGGTGAAAATAATAACCAATGAATTAACTCACTAAATAAATACATTTTAATACTTACCCCCATGGCCCTGAATTTAGTAGCTTGTAAGTAAGACGTGTTATATTACAATAGACAGAATATGACCGAATAGTGTACATAGAGTGGCATACAAATGTTTTGGCACCTTTGTGATTTTACAAAATGTTATATCATTTAAAAAAGCAGTTAGGCTTCTATATAGTAAACAATTACAGCTATGCTTTAACTTTACATTGACAACAAATCTCTACAAGATTATATAAATGAAATAAAAACTGGGGCTGGGCTAAGTTAACGCATTATTATCGCGTTAACGCATTAACTAATTAATGCCAACAATTTTTTATCGCACATTAACGCAGTTGTTTTTTTTTTGTTTGTTTTTTTGCATTTGTTTTGTTTTTGTTTTTTTTGTAAGAGTCTGTTGCTCACACCAAAGTTATTTCCAGCCATTGCAAAGCTGCATTTTCTTATCAGCAGAGTACTTCGAGTCTTAAATATCACCTAAATGCAGCACACAGCTAATGCCAGCAAAACATTCAACGAAACACACTGTGGCGCGAGGCTATGGCAGACTACGTTAAATGCAGCGTTTGGGAGAACTATAGATAAACAAAGGCAAGAAAGGCTCGCAAATGCGACAGCAAAATGGATTACTACAGATTACAGGCCGATTAGTGTTGTGGAGGACATTGGTCTGACAGACATTCTGAGAGTCACAACAAATGACGGCACGTATGAGATTCCCTCATGATGCACCATAAAGGAGAGGACTACAAAAGCCACAACTTTACAACGTGCACCCGCTGTTGCTCTCGCTGGGGACTGATGGACATCACTGAGTAACTATAATTTATTTTTATTTAACTGCAACTGCATAAACAAAATACTGTTGTTAAGTGTTTGCAGAACAAACGTTATGGCACTTTCATTCATATGGCAGAACATTTAAAATAAAATTGTGCTGTACACTACTTTTGAATTCATTTTTGGATTTTGCATATAACAATGCGACTAACTGTGATTAATGATGGAAATCATGTGATTAATTGGGATTAAAATTTTTAATCGTTGCCCAGCTCTAATAAAAACACAAAGGAATCTTCACTTGGGGCAGTTTTCCTGAGACATGTCTGTGACTGTGAATGAAATGTGTATAATTGTAGAAATTGTAAGATAAAGAGGCCTGAATTTTTTGATAGAACATCTGAAGTCCTACAAAATTACAATCCGTCAACTGTGCCCAAACTTTTGCATGTCCCTGTAAAAACAACAACAACAAAAAAGAATAAGAATTTATAGTCCACATTTTCACATCAGGGGCAGCACGGTGGCTTAGTGGGTTCACTTCCCACCTGGTTCTTTCTGTGTGGAGTTTGCATGTTCTCCCTGTGTTTGCTTTCTTCCACTTTCAAACACATGCAGGTTAGGTGAACTGGAAACTTTAAACTGATTCTAAGTGTGAGTAAGAGTGTGAATGTGTTTGTCCGTCTGTACGTGAACTGGCGTCGTGTCCAGGGTGTACCCCGCCTCTCGCCCAATGACTGCTGGAATAGGCTCCAGCTACCCTATGACCCTTAACTGGAATAAGTAGGTATAGAAATAAATGAACTTTCACATACTATGATGATAGTGTTTGTGTGAACTGACACTTTGATGCAAAGTGTAAAGAATTTCTGCAGGATTTGAATGTGTAAAAAATGTGATCACACTCTGGGAGCTGCTGAAATAAATTAGAATTTTTTCTTATCTGTACTTCTTGGTGAGAAGTTTTGCAAGAGCTAAAGCACACTGTGACTTCATGCTGTAATTCTGCTCTTCTTTCTCTGTATCAAACATGTTTACACCTCCCAGGAGGGAAAAATCACAGTGCATCACTGCGTGTTAGTGACCGTGTACCTATTTGTCTCAAGTGTGTTGTTTTCATATTTGAGTGCTGTGAACAATGTTCCTGTTCTTTTTCTGTTGTAATACAAGTGGCCTGGAGTCAATGCTGAAGTACCAGCCTGCAGGCTTCAAAGGAGGACTCTGAGTTTGGATTGCACTACCTTGGTACTGTGTGTAAGTCTTTTGATGAAAGAAATAAAAACACGGACAAAAATGGTATCCGAGGAGACAGAAATTATTGTTTCCAATCTTTTTGTTCTGAACTTATTCTCTCTTGTGGCCTTAAACTTGGTAAAAAAAAAAAAAATCAATTCGCAATGTTGCTTGTACTGTATATATACAACCCCTGGCAAAAATTATGGAATCACCGGCCTCGGAGGATTTTCATTCAGTTGTTTAATTTTGTAGAAAAAAATCAGATCACAGACATGACACAAAACTAAAGTCATTTCAAATGGCAACTTTCTGGCTTTAAGAAACACTATAAGAAATCAAGAAAAAAAGATTGTGACAGTCAGTAACGGTTACTTTTTTAGACCAAGCAGAGGAAAAAAATATGGAATCACTCAATTCTGAGGAATAAATTATGGAATCACCCTGTAAATTTTCATCCCCCAAACTAACACCTGCATCAAATCAGATCTGCTCGTTGACATTGACCCTATGTCATGAAATTGACCCTATGTGTCTTTTTGCAAGGAATGTTTTCACAGTTTTTGCTCTATGGCAAGATGCATTATCATCTTGTAAAATGATTTAATCATCCCCAAACATCCTTTCAATTGTCCAAAATATCAACGTAAACTTGTGCATTTATTGATGATGTAATGACAGCCATCTCCCCAGTGCCTTTACCTGACATGCAGCCCCATATCATCAATGACTGTGGAAATTTACATGTTCTCTTCAGGCAGTCCATCTTTATAAATCTCATTGGAACGGCACCAAACAAAAGTTCCAGCATCATCACCTTTCCCAATGCAGATTCGAGATTCATCACTGAATATGACTTTCATCCAGTCATCCACAGTCCACGATTGCTTTTCCTTAGCCCATTGTAACCTTGTTTTTTTCTGTTTAGGTGTTAGTGATGGCTTTTGTTTAGCTTTTCTGTATGTAAATCCCATTTCCTTTGTGTGAGAGGATGAGATGAGATCTCCATGTCACATTGTGGTTCAAGGGTACTCCAGGACCGGACGGTAACTATGAGAGCCTGTTGGAGGAAGTAACCACAACATCTGCAGTAGCAGACTGTATTTACCATGATGGGAAAAATAGAGCTGCAATTGCGGTCTCTCATGTTCCTCCAGAAATTCAGAGATTACATAGGACTGGGACTCCCTTCCATGTGTCCCTCTTCAAACCATATCTCGTGACTTGGCAAAGCCTAGGGTTTATGGTCAAAGAGGGCATAAATGCAACCGATTGGGTTGAATCCCATCCAGGGAGTGGAGAATTTTTCAGTCCTTCCACCGGTCTATTCCGTGTACTCCTTCTCCATAGAACGGATTTGGAAGCAGGGAGTAGTGTTGACCATTGCGATAATCCTCAACAGACAGCATGATCATATTTATTGAATCCAGAGGATGAGCAGAGGTTGGTGGAAGTTCCACCTACCCTCTGGTCCCAAGGACCCTCTGATGTAGGGCTAGTAAAAGGAGCCCTACCAGTGCAAATTAGACCAAAAAACGGAATATCGCCCATGTGTCCGGCAGTACCCTTTGAGACCCGATGCGACGGAAGGGATCCGACCGGTAATACAAGATCTATTGAAGGCAGGAGTCTTGATCCCCTGCCCCGATTCACCATGTAACACACCTATCTTTCCGGTAAAAAAGGCTCCTCCCTCCGTAGGTTGGAGAATGGTGCAAGACCTACAAGCTGTCAACAATGCTGTTGTTCAAAGAGCTCCTTGTGTCCCGGATCCGTACACGTTGTTAAATTCGTTGCAACCAGATGCTAAAGTATTTACTGTCGTTGATATTAGTAATGCTTTCTTTTCTGTCCCGGTTGATCCAGACAGCCAGTTCTGGTTCGCTTTCACATACGCAGGACAAAGGTATACATACACACGATTGCCACAAGGATATGCTGAAAGCCCAACCATTTATTCGCAAGTAATGTCAGCTAGTATGGCCAAATTTGTACCACCAGGTGGTAGCCAGATTTTCTTGTACGTAGACGACATTCTGATAGCCTCTCATGACAAAGATACCTGCATCACAGACACTTTGGCCACCTTACATCACCTAGCCAGGGAAGGACATAAGGTCAGCAAGAACAAATTACAGTTGTGGTCCCCGACAGTAAAGTATTTGGGACATGAATTGAGTGCACAAGGACGCACTATTGTTCAAGACAGGAAGACGGCTATTCTCCAGGCACCCAAGCCATTGACAAAAAAACAGATGATGTCCTTTTTAGGCATCACTGGCTACTGCTGTAGCTGGATTCCAGATTATGCGCAAATTACGTCTCCTCTCTTGAAATTAATGTATGACGAAAGTATATCCATGTCAACAGCATTGAAGTGGACCCCAGAGGCGGAAGCGGCATTTGTGCAAATCAAACAAAGTCTGGTGTCTAGCTCGGCTCTAGCCCTACCAAATTATGACAAACCATTTGTTCAAACTGTTGATTGCAAAGGTCATTTTATGACTTCTGTATTGACGCAGCAATATGGAGAAAGGCTTCGCCCGGTTGCCTACTATTCTTCCAAATTAGACAGTGTTGCTTGTGCACTTCCTCCGTGCGTATGTGCAGTAATAGCAGCCTCTATGGCTATAGAGAGTTCTGCCAGAGTTGTGCTTTTCCATTCATTAATACTAAAAGTACCCCATGCAGTGTCAGCATTGCTGCTACAAACAAATATGACATTTCTGTCTCCAGCACGTCATCTTTCTTGTATGGCTACGCTCCTATCTCAACCCATTTGACTATTGAACGCTGCACAACATTAAATCCTGCCACACTCTTGCCCATCCCAGTGGATGGAGAACCACATGACTGTGTGGAGGAAGCCCAACGAGTATCTAAATGTAGACCCGATTTAAAAGATACATCTCTTTCAGAGGGCACAGTGGTATTTGTGGACGGCTCCTCAAAGAAAAATCATCTAGGAGAAATGATGACTGGGTACGCGGTAGCGACACATGATAGTGTCCTACAAGCTGTCAAGCTACCTGCTAACATGTCGGCACAAGCGGCCGAACTGGTAGCTCTCACCGTAGCCTGCCAAATTTTCAGAGATCAATCTGTCACAATCTATACTGATAGCCAATACGCATTTTCCACGGTGCATGTGTTCACCGAACAGTGGAAAATCGTGGAATGGTCACTTCAACAGGGAAGCCTGTCACACATGCCACTCTGCTCACCAAATTATTAGAAGCAGTCCAGCTACCCAGTCAATTGGCTATTTGTAAATGTGCAGCGCATAGAAAAGGGATTGATCTTATTTCCCAAGGTAATGCGTTCGCTGATGAATCTGCAAAAGCTGCTGCTGAAGGCCATCTTCATGTGGTTGCTGATCCTAACACACTTACAATTGATAAAGCAACTGAAGTAACACCTGATCTCTTGGTAGAAATGCAAAATCAAAGCCCGGACAGTGAGAGGAAATTATGGGAAAAACATGGAGCCGTCAAAAACAAGGACGGTCTCTACATGTGACCCCTTAACAAACCTGTGTTGCCCAAAAATTTGTATAAATGGGCAGCTATTTCAAGCCATGGTGTTTCCTATGTCTCGACAGGGGGGATGATTAAACAAATCGAAACAGTGTATATACAACATTTGGATTTAATAATTTTTCAAAACAATTTTGTAAAGCATGCATGATATGTGCAAAACACAACGTGCAAGGGAATTTGAGACCTCTACGAGGAAAGTTCCCTGAACCACAATATCCATTTCAGACCATACACATGGATTATATTCAATTGAACAAAAGTGAAGGGAAAGAATTTGTTTGGTCATTATTGATGCATTTTCAAAATGGGTCGAGATCTTCCCCACAAAACATGCAGATGCATTACAGTGGCAAAAGCACTGTGCAAAGACATAGTACCTAGGTATGGTATACCAGAAAAAATATATAGTGACAATGGACCGCATTTTGTAAACCAGTCGTGAGAAACATTGGACAACTGTTTTGCATAACCTAAAAACCACTGTGCATATCACCCGCAAAGCGCAGGACTAGTGGAAAGAATGAATGGGACAATTAAAAAATAGGCTAAAGAAGGCGATGGAAGAAACAAACAGACCATGGACACAGTGCGTGGACTTAGTAAAAATGTATATAAACATCACAAGTACAGCAGGATTAACACCATATGAGACCTTTTTTGGCCGACCGTACAGATATCCATGGGAAATACCAAAAGAAGCAAACCTAGCTGATTATATGAGAAAGATGCTGGAAAAGCAAAAGGACAGGACCTCAAACATTGATGATCCCATCTCTCCACAGGACGACCCTAAAGTGGTACCTGGAGACTGGGTACTGATAAGAAGCATCAAGAGGAAACACTGGCACTCACCTAAGTGGGAAGGTCCATTCCAAGTACTGCTCACTACACCCACAGCCTTAAAAATAGGAGAAAGACAAACGTGGATACATTTAACACATTGTAAGAAAGTGATCTCTGTAAACCCAGTGTAAGTACGGAAAGTGAGCAAGTCTGATAATAGTGTGTGGCTCTGGTGTTAAGATCCAGGGCAGACACGAAAATCAGCAGAAGAAATTACAAGCCACTGACCAGAAACTTAGGACACTGACTTTAGGGAGATCCTGACTATGTCGCGCCATACACCATTATGGATGAAAACAGCATTGAGCTGCTAGGCATTAGTGTTAGGAGCCATAACAGTCACTATATGGGGAATGCACGTGTGGACACCATTAATGAAAAAGGGAATTGACTTTGGGGAAGTAGAGAACATATGTGGTTACCTCAAAGGGAGTAACCTGCTACAATCATGGGAGGCAGATACTACGCGGACTAAATCCTTGTGAAGACCAGGAAACATCCTACCAATGGTTTTATGCCTGTTACACCACGCCCAGGATCTATTATGTTGTACAGATACCCTTTTTGGCCCTCAGACAAGATAGCTGGATTGGTGATCCTGGACAATGGCTGGCTTATGATTTCTACATGACTATGGGTTTTCCCGTGCCAGTCTTGGTGGGGAAATACCTTTCTGATGAATGGGCTACCCGTCCGCCTGGCCACAAAATTCCTATGGGTGGACAGACGAAGCGTATAGTTGGAAAAATATCATATCAAACCTAACAGTCAGCGGCCGAACCAAAACAGTGACATTCACAATAAACTCGTTAAAATTCCCGATAAGCAGACCAATCGAATGGATATGTCACACGTTTGCACTGTGTGCATACAAAGCGGGGTATGATCCTTGCTGGAAGATTGTGCTATGCCCAAAGACACCAAATACAAATGCCTCAAGAGACAACACGAATCAAACAATACTGGGTGACCTTCTCCCCGGACCGGGGTCTGTAAGAGCCAAGCAGGCCCGCTTGCATAAAGGGCCTCTGTCAGCAGATGATTGGTTTTTGGTAACTACGGGAATTAGCGGACAAAATAACAATTGGCTCCTGATGGCGGAGCAAGCAGTAAAATCCACAAAACAGGATTGCGTAGTATGTATGGGGCCACGACCAATTTTACAGGTGATTCTAGCAGCGATATCGGACGACTGCCTATTGGTGGTAATGAAAAATACAACAATACACCGAAACCACAATTGTTCAGTATGGGACCACATTTACCCCGTTGCGGCTGCGGTAAAAAACAAACCAATATTCTCAGAAAAGGTAGCTTTGGGAAATTTCTCCTGTATCAAACTGCCCGGAACAGGGAAACCACTGGGAAATCTGAACGAGACTAAGTGGTGTAGTCGAATAATACAGATAAACGGTTCATTTGTACCAGTCAGCCAAAGTGACGTGTGGTGGTGGTGTGGAGATAATAGAATTTTTGACAGATTGCCTAGGAATGTGTCAGGCTACTGTGCTTTAGTGTCCCTACTCCTCCCAGTAAAAGCCATTCCCATTTTAGCCAAGGACTTGCTGACGCACCTAAGGTCTGTGGTGCCTGAAAATTGGCATAGAGTAAAAAGAGATTGGAAAGGAGTGGGAGATCCAACATATATTGACGCAATAGGAGTCCCCAGAGGAGTGCCTGATGAGTACAAACTGGCTGATCAGATAGCAGCTGGATTTGAATCCTCCATCTGTTGGTGGTGCTCAATTAATAAGAACGTAGACAGAATAAACTACATCCACTACAACATGCAGAAATTGGGAAATTGGACAGAGGAAGGTTTTAAAGCGGTACATTCCCAACTGGCAGCCACCTCACTGATGGCCTTCCAGAACCGCATAGCCCTGGACATGCTACTCACTGAGAAAGGAGGAGTCTGTGCAATGTTTGGAGAACAGTGTTGCACATTCATACCGAACAACACAGCAGCTGATGGAAGCCTGACCCAGGCCATTGAGGGCCTGCGGACACTGAACAAGAAGATGAAGGATCACAGCGGCATTAATGCCGAATTCTGGGACTCGTGGCTGGACGTGTTTGGGAAGTATCGCACTTTGGTCTCCTCTGCGCTTATATCTATAGCAGTTTTTGCTGCAATTCTGACCTTGTGTGGATGCTGTTGTATTCCTTGTCTACGTGGGCTAGTCAATAGAATGATAACCACTGCTATCTCACCAGCCAGACAGGATTCAGCTCAGGCATACCCCCTTCTGGGTAACCATCCAGGCAATGACGATGATGAAACTGATGAAGAAGACGACTACGACCACTATCTTCCAGATCTGTTCCCTGATCCAGGTGATTATGGTGAACCTGACGATGACCTCAACACCAACGATAAGACCTCCCGAGTGTAAATGTATTCTTACCATTGTTTAATGACCCTGCAGCTGAAAATCTGAATAAGAAGTGGTTGCTTAGTAACAATTGTTTACTTTTAGGTGAAGATGTAATACCGTTGGAATGCATGATAAACAGGGGGGAAATGTTGGAGTTATTCTGTAGATACACTGTTTTATTTTATCATGCATGTTTTGTGTTCTCTGCTCTGGTAGAATGTAGTTCTCTCTGCTCTGATAAAGTGTATTGTACTGATGTGATGGGTGAAGGTTACTTAAGATATGTGACATGACGTGTTTCTGCAAGTTGTGGTATCTCTGTGTGCACGCTAAGCTCTTTTTAGGACATGTGAAGATGACTCATGCAGGACGCAGCCGAAGCTGAGCAGTAAGATAAGAATAGAGAATTGAATGTTCCAACCACAGTGTGATTGTGATACATCAGTCCTTTTGTCAGAAGAAGTGTGATTAATCGTTAGATGTCTTAAACACATCTTAACCGAGCCCAAGATTAAAAAGGTTCTGAACATCCTGAATGTATTGTGCAATCAGCAGTTCTGCGGCAACAGCTCATGCGCTATCACTCTTCCCCTCAGGAGCTGTACCGCCCATGTATGTAGGGAAGTCCTAAATAAAAAGAGCGGGAGCGCAGGCCAGACTTTAGTGTAGCTTTGGTGTACAGCCTGACTGCACTCCTCGCGAGCTTAAATTGAATTCTATCTCTCACTTGTTTTATTGCCTGGTTGTCTCTTCCTCTTATCAAAGGTACAGTATTCTAAACCCGACACAATCACACGTGATTCAAATCCATATGGTTTTTGCAAAAAATAAAAAGGTACGACACTTTTTGGACAGACCTCGTATTAAGCCATGGAAGACTCCACCTAATTTTGGAGATGATCCGGATCCAGTTTCTGGATCAAGATTTCCCTTTATATAGGCTCTGAAGGATTACTTCAAAACGACTGCACGGATTTTCACCAAATTTGCACCACAGATAGATATTAGGGCATGGAAGACTCCACTGCATTTTGGAGGTGATCCAGATCCAAATTGGCGGACATCAGAAATCTCTGATTGCACTTGTTTAAAATCTTTTCATAGCTATACGGGTGATTTTTTAACTACGGGCACTATTGGCCTTGTAAATGTAATTTCCACCACACCATTGCCTTACAATATAAAGCGCCTTGGGGCAACTGTTTGTTGTGATTTGGCGCTATATACATGTGCTCTGATGTCACTGTTTATCTCCATAGAAACTACCCAAACAATCTTTCATACAAACTGTTAAAGGGACATTACAGTGTTGTGGTGGAAATTACGGCATTAGTGTGGGACAACTACATTTTGTTTAAAAAAAATCACAACAGTTGTATGACATTGAATACCCCAATTATGTTTTGATTATTTTACTGATATTTTATTCAGAGATATTTTAAAACATTAGAAAAACGTTTCTTTACCATTCATTTTTAGCATTGAAGATCAAAAGTCTGGGTGTGGGACAAGCACAAAACGGCAATATTCAATCAATCAATCAATCAATTTTTTTATATAGCGCCAAATCACAACAAACAGTTGCCCCAAGGCGCTTTATATTGTAAGGCAAGGCCATACAATAATTATGTAAAACCCCAACGGTCAAAACGACCCCCTGTGAGCAAGCACTTGGCTACAGTGGGAAGGAAAAACTCCCTTTTAACAGGAAGAAACCTCCAGCAGAACCAGGCTCAGGGAGGGGCAGTCTTCTGCTGGGACTGGTTGGGGCTGAGGGAGAGAACCAGGAAAAAGACATGCTGTGGAGGGGAGCAGAGATCGATCACTAATGATTAAATGCAGAGTGGTGCATACAGAGCAAAAAGAGAAAGAAACAGTGCATCATGGGAACCCCCCAGCAGTCTACGGTCTATAGCAGCATAACTAAGGGATGGTTCAGGGTCACCTGATCCAGCCCTAACTATAAGCTTTAGCAAAAAGGAAAGTTTAAGCCTAATCTTAAAAGTAGAGAGGGTGTCTGTCTCCCTGATCTGAATTGGGAGCTGGTTCCACAGGAGAGGAGCCTGAAAGCTGAAGGCTCTGCCTCCCATTCTACTCTTACAACCCTAGGAACTACAAGTAAGCCTGCAGTCTGAGAGCGAAGCGCTCTATTGGGGTGATATGGTACTACGAGGTCCCTAAGATAAGATGGGACCTGATTATTCAAAACCTTATAAGTAAGAAGAAGAATTTTAAATTCTATTCTAGAATTAACAGGAAGCCAATGAAGAGAGGCCAATATGGGTGAGATATGCTCTCTCCTTCTAGTCCCCGTCAGTACTCTAGCTGCAGCATTTTGAATTAACTGAAGGCTTTTTAGGGAACTTTTAGGACAACCTGATAATAATGAATTACAATAGTCCAGCCTAGAGGAAATAAATGCATGAATTAGTTTTTCAGCATCACTCTGAGACAAGACCTTTCTGATTTTAGAGATATTGCGTAAATGCAAAAAAGCAGTCCTACATATTTGTTTAATATGCGCTTTGAATGACATATCCTGATCAAAAATGACTCCAAGATTTCTCACAGTATTACTAGAGGTCAGGGTAATGCCATCCACAGTAAGGATCTGGTTAGACACCATGTTTCTAAGATTTGTGGGGCCAAGTACAATAACTTCAGTTTTATCTGAGTTTAAAAGCAGGAAATTAGAGGTCATCCATGTCTTTATGTCTGTAAGACAATCCTGCAGTTTAGCTAATTGGTGTGTGTCCTCTGGCTTCATGGATAGATAAAGCTGGGTATCATCTGCGTAACAATGAAAATTTAAGCAATACCGTCTAATAATACTGCCTTGGAAGCATGTATAAAGTGAATAAAATTGGTCCTAGCACAGAACCTTGTGGAACTCCATAATTAACTTTAGTCTGTGAAGAAGATTCCCCATTTACATGAACAAATTGTAATCTATTAGACAAATATGATTCAAACCACCGCAGCGCAGTGCCTTTAATACCTATGGCATGCTCTAATCTCTGTAATAAAATTTTATGGTCAACAGTATCAAAAGCAGCACTGAGGTCTAACAGAACAAGCACAGAGATGAGTCCACTGTCCGAGGCCATAAGAAGATCATTTGTAACCTTCACTAATGCTGTTTCTGTACTATGATGAATTCTAAAACCTGACTGAAAACTCTTCAAATAGACCATTCCTCTGCAGATGATCAGTTAGCTGTTTTACAACTACCCTTTCAAGAATTTTTGAGAGAAAAGGAAGGTTGGAGATTGGCCTATAATTAGCTAAGATAGCTGGGTCAAGTGATGGCTTTTTAAGTAATGGTTTAATTACTGCCACCTTAAAAGCCTGTGGTACATAGCCAACTAACAAAGATAGATTGATCATATTTAAGATCGAAGCATTAAATAATGGTAGGGCTTCCTTGAGCAGCCTGGTAGGAATGGGGTCTAATAAACATGTTGATGGTTTGGATGAAGTAACTAATGAAAATAACTCAGACAGAACAATCGGAGAGAAAGAGTCTAACCAAATACAGGCATCACTGAAAGCAGCCAAAGATAACGATACGTCTTTGGGATGGTTATGAGTAATTTTTTCTCTAATAGTTAAAATTTTATTAGCAAAGAAAGTCATGAAGTCATTACTAGTTAAAGTTAATGGAATACTCAGCTCAATAGAGCTCTGACTCTTTGTCAGCCTGGCTACAGTGCTGAAAAGAAACCTGGGGTTGTTCTTATTTTCTTCAATTAGTGATGAGTAGAAAGATGTCCTAGCTTTACGGAGGGCTTTTTTATAGAGCAACAGACTCTTTTTCCAGGCTAAGTGAAGATCTTCTAAATTAGTGAGACGCCATTTCCTCTCCAACTTACGGGTTATCTGCTTTAAGCTACGAGTTTGTGAGTTATACCACGGAGTCAGGCACTTCTGATTTAAAGCTCTCTTTTTTAGAGGAGCTACAGCATCCAAAGTTGTCTTCAATGAGGATGTAAAACTATTGACGAGATACTCTATCTCACTTACAGAGTTTAGGTAGCTACTCTGCACTGTGTTGGTATATGGCATTAGAGAACATAAAGAAGGAATCATATCCTTAAACCTAGTTACAGCGCTTTCTGAAAGACTTCTAGTGTAATGAAACTTATTCCCTACTGCTGGGTAGTCCATCAGAGTAAATGTAAATGTTATTAAGAAATGATCAGACAGAAGGGAGTTTTCAGGGAATACTGTTAAGTCTTCTATTTCCATACCATAAGTCAGAACAAGATCTAAGATATGATTAAAGTGGTGGGTGGACTCATTTACTTTTTGAGCAAAGCCAATAGAGTCTAATAATAGATTAAATGCAGTGTTGAGGCTGTCATTCTCAGCATCTGTGTGGATGTTAAAATCGCCCACTATAATTATCTTATCTGAGCTAAGCACTAAGTCAGACAAAAGGTCTGAAAATTCACAGAGAAACTCACAGTAACGACCAGGTGGACGATAGATAATAACAAATAAAACTGGTTTTTTGGACTTCCAATTTGGATGGACAAGACTAAGAGTCAAGCTTTCAAATGAATTAAAGCTCTGTCCGGGTTTTTGATTAATTAATAAGCTGGAATGGAAGATTGCTGCTAATCCTCCGCCCCGGCCCGTGCTACGAGCATTCTGACAGTTAGTGTGACTCGGGGGTGTTGACTCATTTAAACTAACATATTCATCCTGCTGTAACCAGGTTTCTGTAAGGCAGAATAAATCAATATGTTGATCAATTATTATATCATTTACCAACAGGGACTTAGAAGAGAGAGACCTAATGTTTAATAGATCACATTTAACTGTTTTAGTCTGTGGTGCAGTTGAAGGTGCTATATTTTTTTTTCTTTTTGAATTTTTATGCTTAAATAGATTTTTGCTGGTTATTGGTAGTCTGGGAGCAGGCACCGTCTCTACGGGGATGGGGTAATGAGGGGATGGCAGGGGGAGAGAAGCTGCAGAGAGGAGTGTAAGACTATAACTCTGCTTCCTGGTCCCAACCCTGGATAGTCACGGTTTGGAGGATTTAAGAAAATTGGCCAGATTTCTAGAAATGAGAGCTGCTCCATCCAAAGTGGGATGGATGCCGTCTCTCCTAACAAGACCAGGTTTTCCCCAGAAGCTTTGCCAATTATCTATGAAGCCCACCTCATTTTTTGGACACCACTCAGACAGCCAGCAATTCAAGGAGAACATGCGGCTAAACATGTACATTATATGTTTACATTATACATGTAAATATAATATAATACATTATATTCGCATATAATGATGCTGAAAAAAGGTGAAAAAGTCATCATAGACTACTAGAACAAATTTCTTAACACACTTTCATTGTAAAGATAACAATAAAAGTGTGAATTTTCCCCTTTTTTCTGTTTTTCATACAATATGATCAAAGGACATATTAAGTGCCCGTAGTCTAAGAATCACCCACAAACTTTTTTCTAAGCATGTCTGGATTTGGTGCTTCATGGAAGATGTTCAAAGTTGGTAAGAGTGAGCATTCAGCAAAAATACTAAAAGTAAATAAGTAAATAAATAAAAGAAAATGACATTGCTGTATCATGCAACTGCCACTTGGAATGTCAATGGTTTGTGCTCAAAGGTGCCCGGTCTGCTCACCTTGAATCGGACGTGCACCAACCTAACGTCAAGGGACTAGATGGATTGATTTGAAGAAGAGGCATCAAATTGCATATTACCTCACCCAGGATGAGTGTTCCATGCAGTGGAAACGCCTGTCCATAACCTCTATAAGTATTCGTGTATTGCCTTCCGAAGGATCAAACCATAAACAGAGAGTAGTACTATGCCATCTTGTTGATGCAGTTGCATAAGTCTATCAAGATCAAATATCCAGGAATGCTGATGTAGGGCGTCTTACTTCATTGAGACAGTGCCCCAGCTCCCAGGTTGGGAGCTACCATGGCTGCTGTCATTACTGTGGTTTCCAGCTTTTTGATTACCCACTACAGTCTTTTGATTTTGAGAATCTGACATCCATCTGTTTCCAAAAAACATCTGACAATAAGAAATATCTTGACGATGATGATATGATATTGGCTGTTGAGGGCAGTGTTTCCATAAATATTAGACCTTCTTCTAAGCACTGTATGACCAGGGGCGTAGCACCAAATTCTGGGCCCTAGGTACTAGCCATATGGAAGACCCCCCCAAACTGTTCTTTTTTATTAACGCAAACACCAAATTTCTAATGCGTAGTCAAACCAGGTCTAAATCATGTATACCTTAGATCACACCTGGGAGTCAGAACCCTTTTTAAAGTTCAGGGAACAATATTGAGTTGGTGGGTTTGGGGGACCAAATTGCACCATTTTCTAGAAAAATGGTGCAGTTTGGTTCCCCAGACCCCCCAACTCAATATAGCTAGCTTTCAAGCTCACCTCTCTTTTCAAAGAATTTGGTGCATTCCCGTCTGTTAAAATGCACAGGAATGCACCAATTTGCACCATTTTTCTAGAAAATGGTGCAGTTTGGTTCCCCAGACCCCCCAACTCAATATAGCTAGCTTTCAAGCTCACCTCTCTTTTCAAAGAATTTGGTTAGCAGCTGCTTTCCCTCATTTAGTTTTCTTTCCTTGTCCTTTTTTCTCTTCTTTTTTAAAATCCGGACTTTGATTTTTTTTAGGGAAGACATATTTTATTTCAGCCTAAACACTAGGGCTGCAACTAACGATTATTTTAGTAATCAGTTCATCGGCCGATTATTTTTTTGTTTTTTTGTTTTTTACTTACATATGCATTTTACCATTATTTCTTTGAGTTATTATTAAAAGGCCTTTGTCACACAACATCAACGCTTGAGCTTGTAACAAAGTTATGATGTTATATTCTTGTCAAAAACATACCTGGAGTAATGTTTTGTTTTATTTTGCACATATACATCACCGACACACCACAAAGAGATTTTCATCAGGTTTCACCCGATTATGAGCATTTTTAGATGCCTACAGCAACTATCTCAACCACTGACAACATATTACAGCAAGAGTACACGAAAGTATTTTAAAGGCCTGACGAAAGTATATGTTATATTTAATAAGATATTTTCATGAAAAAAGACACAAATGTGCAGTTTACTGCATTTTATTTTTTTCTTGTGTAAAAACACAGCTTAGATGTGGTTTGACCAAAACAAATTGTTATTAAACTTAAATAAAACAGGGATGAAGTGGAGGTGTAAGAGTCACTAGGTGTTCACAGGAAACACTTATTTCTTTATTTATTTATGTTCATTGTTAGTTGGTTTCTTTTCTGTTTTGTTTTATCAGATTCTTTTGTCCGTTTCTTTAAAACTGTATTGTGTCATTATTAGTTATTATTACTATTATTGTTGTTGTTGCTATTATTATTATTATTATTGATATATAAATACAAATAAATGAATAAAATATTACAATTTGTAATACATTTGACTCTTTTACGACAACAAACGCTGAGCCATGAATTATTATACAGAAAACAAATGTGCTGACAGCTGCAACAGCTTAATGCTATTCTTCAACATTGAAAACGCCATAGACATGCTAACGCGTTAGCATCGGTCCCGTTTTTAAGTTATAAAATACATCAACTGTTTCAGAAGACCATAACAGGTCAGATTAACATAAAAAGGTAAATTTTACTCAGACATATGCTCTTTGGGGTTGTAGTGGGGAAAATTAAGATTAAGCGAAATAAAACAATGAATCAACCAAGCACCAGATCGAAGCACTGCTTCGATCTGCGAATCACTGCTTCGATTGGTTCAAGGTTCAAAGCAAAGCCGCGCTGCAGAAATGGTTGATTTATATGGAAGAAACGAAACATTTGCGGTAAAACAAAGTTATTTAACAACTAATTGATGACTAAATTAGTTGACAACTATTTTAATAATCAATTAAATCGATTAGTTGTTTCAGCACTACTAAACACCTCTTTCTGTGAGATCCCGTTTGGGATGTGTGTGTGTGTGTGTGTGTGTGTGTGTGTGTGTGTGTGTGTGTGTGTGTGTGTGTGTGTGTGTGTGTGTGTGTGTGTGTGTGTGTGTGTGTGTGTGTGTGTGTGTGCCACCTGTGCGCCTGGACTAAACCATTGTACAACTCTGCAGGGGTGGGAAGGACCCTCAGAGATCTTTCAATATTATTGTTAGAGCAGAATTATGGACATTTCTAACATGCAACACAAAAATGTATTTAATGCCAGTGTTTTGTGCCCCCCCCCCCCCCCCCTCCCCCATGCTTTGGGCCCTGGGTACATAGTACCCTTTACACCCCAGTCCGACGCCCCTGTGTATGACTGCTGGAAGAATGCTCTTTATTTCTAACACGTAAAAACAAAAATTATATGCAAGAGAAATGACAGCAAATGGACACAAAATAAATAATAATAATACTCCAAATAACAACCTAATATTACAAATTCCATCTTCTAAAAAGAACAGGAAGACGTTTTTACTTATTCATTCCTACCCCTAACCCATTCAAAATCTAGCCAATATGAATCAATCAATGGCATCAATTTTTCAACTGACTCTCATACTGTTTACTCAATGACTAGGCTGTGACATGTAGCATCAATTAAAACTGGATGGGCCTTTTATATAAACATATATTGCGATTATATTTATAAGACATCTTTATTTCTTTTCTTGACCAACAATCAGAACATGCATTGTAGTATCTTGTACAGTGTGATGTGTTCATCTTGTTTATGTTGTTGTCACTGTCTCTGTCATAGAAATTCTGCAGAAACATTTTTTTTTTTTTTTGAGTTATATAAAGCTATATTCAAAAATAAAACAACTACATACAGGAAAAATAATGGGACTCTCTAAGAGTGTATATTGTATGTTTAGTATGTAATGAAGGCATGTCTGGGTGGGTTGAGGGGAGGGAGGAAGAATTTGTGTTCAGAAGGGGAGCCTGGGGCATGCCTGTCAGACTGATGGCACTAAAGAGTCAGAGCATGAATAAATCACCACAGTTTGACCCATTTAAATACCAAATGGGACCAGTCTCTCCACCTGGGACCGACGAGCATGCTTCAACACATTGCTTCATTTCCATGATGGAACCAAGATTCCTATACTAGGCAGTGGGATTGTGGGTGTTCTGCATTAGTAGTGTGAGTGCATGGCTGTTGGTGTGGGTCAGATGAATAGAGGAGTCTCCCCATGCAGCCTGAGGCGTGCCATAGCGTCATGATCTAACGATACTATAGCCTGCAAGTGAACTCCGTATTCCTCATCTGCAGTGGCCGAAGGATCATTTGCAGTCACCCCTTTTATTTTTATTCAGCTCCTGTACACTCCATCAGATCGCAGCTTCCATCTCTAATTGGTCATGAAGTTGCTCAGCAGCACAGTCATCACCGGCTGGCTAGATAGCTAATGGCTAATGGCAGGCTGTTCCCTGTAGTGCTTAAGCAATCCACATAAAGTAAGCCAACTGTAGCTCCATTAATTTTTCAGTTATAAGGGCAGACCTAAATTTAATGATTTTGCACCGTGCATCCCAACTGAGCAACGAGCAACGAGATTTTCAACAGGACATTGTGGCCACCTCGTGTCTGAAAAAGTGTTGACTGTACGTCTGCCGTGATAGCTGGTTTCCCAGCTGCTGTCACCAACACTCTCTGCTGCTGTCCCAGAGCGTATGTCATCTCTTGTCTGAAGCGTTGGTTAAAATTTAACTTTCATGTTTCTGTAGATGTGGCAACCAACAACAACCACAGTGATGTGATGGAAGGGCCTGGGAGGGGATTACTGAAGAGGTGGAGAAAACTGAGGACAGTAAAAGTCATTGATATAAACGTGCTGATTGCTAATCATTTTCTCTGTTCATGTTCATTTGGAGAGAGAAGTGGGGAACTAAGTTTATCGCCTCTGGCACCATTGTTGGCCAATATGTTTGATTTGTCTTTGTACTGTAAATAAAACAAGAGTGAGACCATCATATTGTACCAGATTCTAAATGAAACAGCCACTGGCAACCTCAAAATAAATTACCTCCTTGGGACTGCACTGATGGAGGGAAACATTTTTCACCAGAAGTGGCAAGGGAAAGATTAACAGTGCAGGACAACACTGCAGAACATCTCGTGCAAGGATTAGCCCTCAGGTCTGTGCCATGGTAGCTATTTCAGTAATGGTCAACACAGCCCCAGTAATAGAAACAAACTCCACTCATGCTGTGTTGGTGTCTGGTGCATTCAATGCGTGATCTCAGTGCCTGAGCTGGTAAAGGATGGTTCAAGGAGCAAGAACTTAATAATAAGGTTGATCCAGACAGATTGCGTTTCAGATTAGCTGAGCCGATGGGACTTTTGACAATTGATAGCACATACAACCCCAATTCCAATGAAGTTGGGACGTTGTGTGAAATGTAAATAAAAACAGAATATAATGATTTGCAAATCCTCTTCAACCAATATTCAATTGAATACAGCACAAAGACAAGATATTTAATGTTCAAACTGATAATCTTTATTGTTTTTGTGAAAATATTTGCTCATTTTGAAATGGATGCCTGCAACACATTTCAAAAAGCTGGGACAGTGGTATGTTTATCACTGTGTTACATCACCTTTCCTTCTAACAACACTCAATAAGCATTTGGGAACTGAGGACAGTAATCATGAGTGTCATGATTGGGTATAAAATGAGCATCCGTTCACAAGCAAAGATAGGGCAAGGATATGGAGCTAAATCCATGCCAAAACTTTTGTAATCTGAAAATAAAAAGATTGAAAAAATAAATTTTGAAACTGAAAAGAATTTTTGAACTGAAAATTCAATATTTGTTCTTGAATTTTATAATAATTTAAAAAGTATTATTAAATAAAAATAAGTCTAAGATATATATTTTTCAGTTTAAATATTTTTTGATTCAGCTCTATAATTATTTTGATCAAGAATTTATTTTCATTCATATTTCTTTTTTTCACCTTCAGAACTTTTTTCACTTTCAGATCTTATTTTTTCAGTTTCAAACTTTTGGCCCCGTTCTGGCGTGGGAGGGGCTTGGCTTCAATTGAGAGGGGCATGGAATTGTGAGTGACAGCAGAGCAATCAGTCCTCATATGATGTTGCTTTCAGGAAACATGGCTACTTTGACAGATAATGACTCTGCTCCCGTCTCCATCATGGATTACTACACGGCTGGCGCGTGAAAGAAAATAGAGAGAATGAAAGCTTATTACGAGGCTTTAAACCCTCGAGATAAAGCTGTTTATTGTGATCGATGTGTAGCAGTTGGTTCAGCGGATCCGTATGTTGTACCGGATAGTGAATTTAATGACGATGTAACGAAGTGGCCAGCAGTTTCACAGCATAAACTTAATGTGACCAGAACCAAGCGGACCGCCCGTAAATCCAAAGCCGGAAGAGCGCTCCGGCTACCAGCGGTGTGAAGAAGCCTCACCGTTACAGGCCCGGCACTGAGGTGCTGAGAGAGATCTGCCGCTACCAGAAATCCACGGAGCTGCTGATCCACAAGCTGCTGACTAGGTCAGCCTTGCTGGCCTCCTGCAGAGCATCACAGCGGAGCTCTGAAAGCAGAGGATGGTCTTGAAGTCCTGAGCGATTTCTCTCACCAGGTGCTGGAAGGGCAGCTTGTGGATCAGCAGCTCAGTGGATTTCTGGTAGCGGCAGATCTCTCTCAGGGCGACATTGCCGGGCCTGTAACGGTGAGGCTTCTTCACACCGACAGTAGCCGGAGCGCTCTTCCAGGCGGCTTTGGATTTGGATTTACGGGCGGTCTGCTTGGTTATGGCCACATTAAAGCTTCCTTCAGATCTGCTGAGCCAGGTCTCTCTGTGTGTCACTTAGAAAGCTCGTAATACTTCACTGCTTGATGGACAATAACTGCTGGCAGCCTGTAAAATGAGCGACCTGCCTCATTTTTATGCGGCGATGCGGCGCTGCGTTCACGGTCTTGTGTGAATTTGGGACACATCACTTTTTTCAGTGTAGGTGTTAAACTTTGCAATCTTGCATATTTTCCAGTTTTTAAACATCAAAAATGACCAAGAGTGGTCTAGAATTACTTGTAATTGACATCTTTGTCCTTAGAATCACTTTATTTACAGATATCAAGACAATACAGTGGAGAGAAGTCTATCAAAGTACCCACGTTTCCTGAAAACAAACTCATGTGAGGACTGATTGCTCTCCTGTCACTCACAATTCTACGCCCTCCCATGCCAGAACGGGGCCAAAAGTTTGAAACTGAAAAAATAAGATCTGAAAGTGAAAAAAGATCTGAAGGTGAAAAAAGAAATACGAGGTCTGTCCGAAAAGTAATGGACCTTTTTATTTTTTTTCAAAAACTATATGGATTTGAATCATGTGCACTTGCATCAGCCAAGCTTGAACCTTCGTGTGCATGCATGAGTTTTTTCACGCCTGTCGGTTGCGTCATTCGCCTGTGGGCAGGCTTTGAGTGAGCACTGGTCCAGCCCCTTCGTCGGATTTTCATTGTCAGGGAAATGGCTGAGCGACTGCCGCTTTGCTCCATGAAAATTTTTTCAGAAACTGTGTGAGACAGCCAGGTGGAAACCATTCGGAAAATTCAGATGGCTTTCTAGTTGCTCCCAGTGTGTAGTGAGTACTTTTGACCACTTCCAGGGACAGCCTGCACAAACACAGCATCACGTCTAACAGAAAAATCTTCTTCTTTGTCTTTCGGCTGTTCCCGTTAGGGGTGGCCACAGCAGATCAATCGTTTCCATCTCACCCTGTCCTCTGTATCTTCCTCTGTCACACCAACCACCTGCAGCCACATGGGGTGTGCAGCCAGTACATTCTGAGTGCTGGTCCCAAGCCCAGATAAATGAGGAGGGTTGCGTCACGAAGGGCATCCGGCGTAAAACAAGCCAACCGCACTATGCAGACTAAGAATCAAATTTCCATACCGGATCGGTCGAGGCCCGGGTTAAGAACATCTAACAGAAAAATGGTGTGTTGTTTTGTTTTCGGCTGCAATCACCAAAGCATTTACGAAAAGTGCAGCTTTTTTTCGGTCCCCAGTGGAGAAGAGAAGACAAGGTTGTAAGTTTTAGCCTACACACCTTGACAGAGTAGCTGTCTGATGGGGACAGACAACGGCTCTCCCCGGAAATAGGATTATTGCGTCATATGTGTCATACCAAGGTCTGGTCAATAAAGTAACGGCCCTTTTTATTTTTTTCAAAAACTATATGGATTTCATTCATATGTTTTTACGTCAGACATGCTTGAACCCTCGTGCGCATGCGTGAGTTTTCCCACGCCTGTTGGTTACGTCATTCGCCTGTGAGCACGCCTTAGGAAGGAGTGGTCCCGCCCCCTCATCGGATTTTCATTGTCTGGAAATGGCGGAATGAAAAGGACTTTTTTTCCATCAGAATTTTTTCAGAAGCTGTTAGAGACTGGCACCTGGAAACCATTCTAAAATTTATCTGGCTTTCGGTGAAAATTTTACAGGCTTCACAGAGAATAAGGACTGTTGTTACAGCTTTAAGGACCCCTTTAAGGACCCCTTTAAGGATGCTCGGCGCACCATGCCCCGAGCTGCGACGACGCGGCATAAGCCATGGACCATTTCTAAACGGAGGCTCTGTGGATACGAGACTGTCGTGTGCTCTTTCTCTGGTTATCACAAGAGCTGGACATCAGCCATTTTCCGTCAGATTTCCACTTTTAACAAGAGATTTTGTCATGGAAAGCCGCGCGGAGGCTTCGCGCGTAAGGACCGAATTCGCTTTGGAAGCGAGACAAAGGAACACCTCCGTTTCAGAGTGTCCAGAGGGACAAGTCTGGAAGTCTATCGCGGCTTTCAATGCTTACCAGTCCAGTAAGTATCAGAGAAATTGTGGAGAGCTGGGCTTTGGTCCAACTTGTCCTCTAACAATCCGAAACGGAGGGTGTTATTTGCTCTCGATCCCATCAGCGGCCCCGTCGTGACCCGCAAAGACTCGCGCAGCTTTCCATGACAAAATCTCTTGTTAAAAGTGAACATCTGACGGAAATGGCTGATGTCCAGCTCTTGTGATAACCAGAGAAAGAGCACACGACAGTCTGTATCCACAGAGCCATCTGTTTAGAAATGGTCCGGTTGGCTTGTGCTGCGTCATCGCAGCTTGGAGCTGCGGCACGCTGAGCGTCCTTAAAAGGGGTCCTGTTGGAGTTATTCTGTAGATACACTGTTTTATTTTTATCATGCATGTTTTGTGTTCTCTGCTCTGGTAGAATGTAGTTCTCTCTGCTCTGATAAAAGTGTATTGTATGATGTGATGGATGCAGGTACTTAAGATATGTGACATGCGTGTTTCTACAAGTTGTGGTATCTCTGTGTGCACGCTAAGCTCTTTACAGGACATGTGAAGATGACTCATGCAGGACGCAGCCGAAGCTGAGCCGTAAGATAAAGAATTAGAGAATTGAAGTTCCAACCACAGTGTGATTGTGATACATCAGTCCTTTGTCAGAAGAAGTGTGATTAATCGTAGATGTCTTAAACACATCTTAACCGAGCCCAAGATTAAAAAGGTTCTGAACATCCTGAATGTATTGTGCAATCAGCAGTTCTGCGGCAACAGCTCACGCGCTATCACTCTTCCCCTCAGGAGCTGTACCGCCCATGTATGTAGGGAAGTCCTAAATAAAAAGAGCGGGAGCGCAGGCCAGACTTAGTGTAGCTTTGGTGTACAGCCTGACTGCACTCCTCGCGAGCTTAAATTGAATTCTATCTTTCACTTGTTTTATTGCCTGGTTGTCTCTTCCTCTTATCAAAGGTACAGTATTCTAAACCCGACAAGACTGGGGGCTTGTCCGGGATCCAACAGACCTGATGGATCCAGCGAGCGTGATCGGACACCAGAGAAATCCATGGCAAGGTAACCTCGACCCTTTATCAGGACTGGCTCAATCCGTTTGGCTGGTATCTGACAGGTTTGACGGGATCACCGAGAGGGACAGACGCCCGACCAGAGTGTGAGTATAGAATTTGATTTTGATAAAATTTGTTGTTGTGAATGGTGGCAGTCGGCTGCGGTAAAATAGAAATGTTGAAATAGTGAAATAGTGACAGAAAGTCACGGTTTAAACAGGGAAAAAAACGTGCACAGTGAAAAGGCCAGTTAAACTCCGCTAGGGATGGTGGATCCCCTAATGCAGGACATTAGTTAAATTCCACGGGAGGGCGAGCTCCCCTGACCTAAGAATACGCGTACGGTTATTAAGTGTTTCTATGTATTTGTGTAAATAAAATAACTGTGTGAGTGTAATAAAAGTGACTGAGTGAGAGTGTGGAGTCACTTCGACTCCCCTCTATGAAAATCTCACAGGAAAGTAAGTAGTAAGTTTTGAGAAGAAGCAAAGGCAAGGCCTTCCCGTGCCCTCTGGGGTGGCGAAAGGGAACGCACTTCTCAGAATAGTTGATTACTACCCTGTGATTGTAACAACACCAGTGGATTAGGACCCTGTAGGGGCAAAACCATCACTGGTCTAAAATGTTCTGAAAACACAAAATGGGAAAATCTAACAGTAAAAATGAGAGACCTAAGTCCCGGGACGATCTAAAAACAAAAGATTGGATATACATGAATAAAATTGATCCAAATTCAACAAAACACTTAGATAAGTGGATAAAAGATCATGGATTTGATGGACGCCTGCAGAAAGAGTCATTAACTAAACTAAAGAACAGTATTGAGAAAAAGTGTGGAACAAGTGAGAAAAAGAAAGAAAAAGAAGGTCAAGGTGAAATTGTAGCATGGGAAAGAGAAGTTGAGAAACGAAAGAAGGGCCTTAGAGAAGCAAAGGAAAGACAGAAAGAAACAGTAAATGATAAGAAGGAGCAGGGGAACGTGATGTTTCACAGACAAGAAGATAATGAGACAGGGCCTGCGGCTCCAAAAGTAGAAATGGTAGTAAAATTGGATACTACAAAACACAGTCAGCCAGAAGCTGAAATAAAGGAGAATAAACTCTATCCAGATTTACCCGCAGGGACAACCCCCATCATATGTAGACCCTACACAACACGTCATGAGAACACGATCCAAAACACTAAAAGATGAAGAAAATCAACCTGGACCATCAGCCCCACCGGCTGATCAGGAACCAGGTGGATCAGGAGTCTATCCAATGATTCATGTGGCAAATCCACATACGTCAGGACCAAGAACTATTCTTGTGTACCGAACTTGGACACAAGCAGACGTTAAGGCAGCTGTGGAAAGTGTAACTCCCCCACGAGAAGATGTAGCCCAGTACATTATTGACATAACCGCTTTGGTTAAATCCTACAATCTTAGAGGGGATGAAGTTCAACAAGTCATAATGGCAACTGTGACAAAGGATTGGGCTGATGTAAAAGGAGATTGGGATCCTGCAGAGGCAGACCACACTCCATTAGCCCATGATAGTCAGGAATTGGAAGATCGATTGGCCACACTACTGCTGAGAATTAAGCAGAAATGCCAGCAGAAGTCAAATTACACAGAAATAAATCGCACAAAACAGAAAGATGATGAACCATTCGAAGATTATCGACATCGAATGGAAAAAGTTTTTAAAGTGCACAGTGGTCTTCTACCACTGAAAAATGATAGCGTGTATGAACAACAATTGAAAAATGCACTCCATGCCAACTCCAGATCAGATATCCGAGCATGGGTAGACAAACACATGATAACGCTCCCAACAGCTGGGTTACAAGAGTATGTAGACCACGCCATACACGCAGAAAGAAATCTGAAAACAAAAAAGGCAGCCCCAAAAAGGAAACAGGTGACTACCTTCTATTCTGATGAGTCTGAATGGCAGGAAGGCCAAGTATTTTTTCAAGGCAGAAAATTTGGACCACCTCGTGGGCAGGGCCGTTTTAGAGGCCCACCCCGAGGACGTTTTCAATCAAACCCACAGAGGCAATGGAAGCAGGACAGGCAAGGAAATTGGCAGGGCCAAGGCCAGTCAGCTCCCCCAAAGCCCTGGGCTGGAAGGTCAAATGAGTGTTGGGTTTGCGGCAAATTAGGACATTTCGCCAAGGACTGCCCACAAAGAACACAGAATCCGCAATGACTAACCGCCCGACAAGCAACATCAACGGGACCTTTAGTCCCTGAGGCAGATCTAAACCTTCAAGATCTGCTGATGAGTGATGTACCTAAACCGGAAGTGACTTTAATGATGAATGGGAAGCATGTTGTTTTCCTATGCGATTCGGGCGCATGTAAAACAACATGTTGCTCATGGCCGGTAGGGTTACAGCCCAGTGATGAAACATTTTGGGTAAGAGCAGCCAATGGGAAGACATGTGCTGTCCCTGTGTCCCAACCCGTGTGGATTCGGGACCCAGAAGGGAAGTCATGTTGCATCTCTGTATTGATGATGCCCCAATGTCCGGTTAATCTTCTTGGACGAGATGGTCTAACTGCATTGGGACTGTCTCTAGTGTCGGACAATGGACTGTTGCGAGTAAAACGACAACATCAGCTGCAGGTCTTTACTTTAGGCTCAATTTACACCCTAAACTGCTACTATTATTATTTTCTGAAACTACGAGATGCTAGCCCCACCTCTTTTGGTGCATCTGTTCTGTCGTTTGCTAAAACATTGTTGTCTCATCCTGAACAAACACATGAACCGGAAGATCTCCATGTCACATTGTGGTTCAAGGGTACTCCAGGACCGGACGGTAACTATGAGAGCCTCTTGGAGGAAGTAACCCCAACATCTGCAGTAGCAGACTGTATTTACCATGATGGGAAAAATAGAGCTGCAATTGCGGTCTCTCATGTTCCTCCAGAAATTCAGAGATTACATAGGACTGGGACTCCCTTCCATGTGTCCCTCTTCAAACCATATCTCGTGACTTGGCAAAGCCTAGGGTTTATGGTGAAAGAGGGCATAAATGCAACCGATTGGGTTGAATCCCATCCAGGGAGTGGAGAATTTTTCAGTCTTTCCACTGGTCTATTCCGTGTACTCCTTCTCCATAGAACGGATTTGGAAGCAGGGAGTAGTGTTGACCATTGCGATAATCCTCAACAGACAGCATGATCATATTATTGAATCCGAGGATGAGCAGAGGTTGGTGGAAGTTCACCTACCCTCTGGTCCCAAGGACCCTCTGATGTAGGGCTAGTAAAAGGAGCCCTACCAGTGCAATTTAGACGCCCAAACGGAATATCGCCCATGTGTCCGGCAGTAACCTTTGAGACCCGATGCGACGGAAGGGATCCGACCGGTAATACAAGATCTATTGAAGGCAGGAGTCTTGATCCCCTGCCCCGATTCACCATGTAACACACCTATCTTTCCGTAAAAAAGGCTCCTCCTCCGTAGGTTGGAGAATGGTGCAAGACCTACAAGCTGTCAACAATGCTGTTGTTCAAAGAGCTCCTTGTGTCCCGATCCGTACCGTTGTTAAATTCGTTGCGACCAGATGCTAAAGTATTTACTGTCGTTGATATTAGTAATGACTTTCTTTTCTAGTCCCGGTTGATCCAGACAGCCAGTTCTGGTTCGCTTTCACATACGCAGGACAATGTATAATACACACGATTGCCACAAGGATATGCTGAAGCCCAACCATTTATTCGCAAGTAATGCAGCTAGTATGGCCAATTTGTACCACCAAGGTGGGTAGCCAGTTTTCTTGTACGTAGACGACATTCTGATAGCCTCTCATAACAAAGATACTGCATCACAGACACTTTGGCCACCTTACATCACCTAGCCAGGGAAGGACATAAGGTCAGCAAGAACAAATTCAGTTGTGTCCCGACAGTAAAGTATTTGGGACATGAATAAGTGCACAAGGAACGCACTATTGTTCAAGACAGAAGACGGCTATTCTCAGGCACCCAAGCCATTGACAAAAAAGCAGATGATGTCCTTTTTAGGCATCACTGGCTACTGCCGTAGCTGGATTCCAGATTATGCGCAAATTACGTCTCCTCTCTTGAAATTAATGTATGACGAACAGTATATCCATGTCACAGCATTGAAGTGGACCCCAGAGGCGGAAGCGCATTTGTGCAATCAAACAAAGTCTGGTGTCTAGCTCGCTCTAGCCCTACCAAATTATGACAAACCATTTGTTCAAAACTGTCGATTGCAAAGGTCATTTTATGACTTCTGTATTGACGCAGCAATATGGAGAAAGGCTTCGCCCGGTTTGCCTACTATTCTTCCAAATTAGACAGTGTTGCTTGTGCACTTCCTCCATGCGACGTGCAGTAATAGCGCCTCTATGGCTATAGAGAGTTCTGCCGGAGTTGTGCTTTTCCATTCATTAATACTAAAAGTACCCCATGCAGTGTCAGCATTGCTGCTACAAACAAATATGACATTTCTGTCTCCAGCACGTCATCTTTCTTGTATGGCTACGCTCCTATCTCAACCCCATTTGACTATTGAACGCTGCACAACATTAAATCCTGCCACACTCTTGCCCATCCCAGTGGATGGAGAACCACATGACTGTGTGGAGGAAGCCCAACGAGTATCTAAATGTAGACCCGATTTAAAAGATACATCTCTTCAGAGGGCACAGTGGTATTTGTGGACGGCTCCTCAAAGAAAAATCATCTAGGAGAAACGATGACTGGGTACGCGGTAGTGACACATGATAGTGTCCTACAAGCTGTCAAGCTACCTGCTAACATGTCGGCACAAGCGGCCGAACTGGTAGCTCTCACCGTAGCCTGCCAAATTTTCAGAGATCAATCTGTCACAATCTATACTGATAGCCAATACGCATTTTCCACGGTGCACGTGTTCGCTCAACAGTGGGAAAAATCGTGGAATGGTCCACTTCAACAGGGAAGCCGGTCACACATGCCACTCTGCTCACCAAATTATTAGAAGCAGTCCAGCTACCAGTCAATTGGCTATTTGTAAATGTGCAGCGCATACAAAAGGGATTGATCTTATTTCCCAAGGTAATGCGTTCACTGATGAATCTGCAAAAGCTGCTGCTGAAGGCCATCTTCATGTGGTTGCTGATCCTAACACACTTACAATTGATAAAGCAACTGAAGTAACACCTGATCTCTTGGTAGAAATGCAAAATCAAAGCCCGGACAGTGAGAGGAAATTAGGGAAAAACATGGAGCCGTCAAAAAACAAGGACGGTCTCTACATGTGACCCTTTAACAAACCTGTGTTGCCCAAAATTTGTATAAATGGGCAGCTATTTCAAGCCATGGTGTTTCCCATGTCTCGACAGGGGGGATGATTAAACAAATCGAAACAGTGATACAAACATTTGGATTTAATAATTTTTCAAACAATTTTGTAAAGCATGCATGGATATGTGCAAACACAACGTGCAAGGTATTTGAGACCTTCTACGAGGAAAGTTCCCTGAACCACAATATCCATTTCAGACCATACACATGATTCTATTCAATTGAACAAAAGTGAAGGGAAAGAATTTTGTTGGTCATTATTGATGCATTTTCAAAATGGGTCGAGATCTTTCCCCATCCAAAACATGCAGATGCATTAACATTGGCAAAAGCACTGTGCAAAGACATAGTACCTAGGTATGGTATCACAGAAAAAATATATAGTGACATGGACCGCATTTTGTAAAACCAAGTTGTGAGAAACATTGGACAACTGTTTTGCATAAACCTAAAAAAAACACTGTGCATATCACCGCAAAGCGCAGGACTAGTGGAAAGAATGAATGGGACAATTAAAAATAGGCTAAAGAAGGCGATGGAAGAAAACAAACAGACCATGGACACAGTGCATGGACTTAGCAAAAATGTATATAACATCACAAGTACAGCAGGATTAACACCATATGAGACCCTTTTTGGCCCGACCGTACAGATTACCTCAGTTTCAGAAATCCATGGGAAATACCAAAAGAAGCAAACC
Source organism: Thalassophryne amazonica (assembly GCF_902500255.1). Lineage (NCBI taxonomy): Eukaryota > Metazoa > Chordata > Actinopteri > Batrachoidiformes > Batrachoididae > Thalassophryne > Thalassophryne amazonica. The sequence continues at coordinate 73,382,947 of NC_047105.1, read as the reverse complement.
TAGCTGATTATATGAGAAAGATGCTGGAAAAGCAAAAGGACAGGACCTCAAACATTGATGATCCCATCTCTCCACAGGACGACCCTAAAGTGGTACCTGGAGACTGGGTACTGATAAGAAGCATCAAGAGGAAACACTGGCACTCACCTAAGTGGGAAGGTCCATTCCAAGTACTGCTCACTACACCCACAGCCTTAAAAAATAGGAGAAAGACAAACGTGGATACATTTAACACATTGTAAGAAAGTGATCTCTGTAAACCCAGTGTAAGTACGGAAAGTGAGCAAGTCTGATAATAGTGTGTGGCTCTGGTGTTAAGATCCAGGGCAGACACAAAAATCAGCAGAAGAAATTACAAGCCACTGACCAGAAACTTAGGACACTGACTTTAGGGAGATCCTGACTATGTCACGCTATACACCATTATGGATGAAAACAGCATTGTGCTGCTGGGCATTAGTGTTAGGAGCCATAACAGTCACTATATGGGGAATGCACATGTGGACACCATTAATGAAAAAGGGAATTGACTTTGGGGAAGTAGAGAACATCACAACCAGAACAGACGAAACTACAAGTGGGGAAATACCTTTCTGACGAATGGCTACCCGTCCGCCTGGCCACAAAATTCCTATGGGTGGACAGACGAAGCGTACAGTTGGAAAAATATCATATCAAACCTAACAGTCAGCGGCCGAACCAAAACAGTGACATTCACAATAACTCGTCAAAATTCCGATAACCAGACCCAATCGAACGGATATGTCACACGTTTGCACTGTGTGCATACAAAGCGGGGTATGATCCTTGCTGGAAGATTGTGCTATGCCCAAAGACACCAAATACAAATGCCTCAAGAGACACCATGAATCAAACAATACTGGGTGACCTTCTCCCCGGACCGGGGTCTGTAAGAGCCAAGCAGGCCCGCTTGCATAAAGGGCCTCTGTCAGCAGATGATTGGTTTTTGGTAACTACGGGAATTAGCGGACAAAATAACAATTGGCTCCTGATGGCGGAGCAAGCAGTAAAATCCACAAAACAGGATTGCGTAGTATGTATGGGGCCCCGACCAATTTTACAGGTGATTCCAGCAGCGATATCGGACGACTGCCTATTGGTGGTAATGAAAAATACAACATACACCGAAAACCACAATTGTTCAGTATGGACCACATTTACCCCGTTGCGGCTGCGGTAAAAAACAACCAATATTCTCAGAAAAGGTAGCTTTGGGAAATTTCTCCTGTATCAAACTGCCCGGAACAGGGAAACCACTGGGAAATCTGAACGAGACTAAGTGGTGTAGTCGAATAATACAGATAAACGGTTCATTTGTACCAGTCAGCCAAACTGACGTGTGGTGGTGGTGTGGAGATAATAGAATTTTTGACAGATTGCCTAGGAATGTGTCAGGCTACTGTGCTTTAGTGTCCCTACTCCTCCCAGTAAAAGCCATTCCCATTTTAGCCAAGGACTTGCTGACGCACCTAAAGTCTGTGGTGCCTGAAAATTGGCATAGAGTAAAAAGAGACTGGAAAGGAGTGGGAGATCCAACATATATTGACGCAATAGGAGTCCCCAGAGGAGTGCCTGATGAGTACAAACTGGCTGATCAGATAGCAGCTGGATTTGAATCCTCCATCTGTTGGTGGTGCTCAATTAATAAGAACGTAGACAGAATAAACTACATCCACTACAACATGCAGAAATTGGGAAATTGGACAGAGGAAGGTTTTAAAGCGGTACATTCCCAACTGGCAGCCACCTCACTGATGGCCTTCCAGAACCGCATAGCCCTGGACATGCTACTCACTGAGAAAGGAGGAGTCTGTGCAATGTTTGGAGAACAGTGTTGCACATTCATACCAAACAACACAGCAGCCGATGGAAGCCTGACCCAGGCCATTGAGGGCCTGCGGATACTGAAGAAGATGAAGGATCACAGCGGCGTTAATGCCGAATTCTGGGACTCGTGGCTGGACGTGTTTGGGAAGTATCGCACTTTGGTCTCCTCTGCGCTTATATCTATAGCAGTTTTTGCTGCAATTCTGACCTTGTGTGGATGCTGTTGTATTCCTTGTCTACGTGGTCTAGTCAATAGAATGATAACCACTGCTATCTCACCAGCCAGACAGGATTCAGCTCAGGCATACCCCCTCCTGGGTAACCATCCAGGCGATGACGATGATGAAACTGATGAAGAAGACGACTACGACCACTATCTTCCAGATCTGTTCCCTGATCCAGGTGATTATGGTGAACCTGACGATGACCTCAACACCAACGATAAGACCTCCTGAGTGTAAATGTATTCTTACCATTGTTTAATGACCCTGCAGCTGAAAATCTGAATAAGAAGTGGTTGCTTAGTAACAATTGTTTACTTTTAGGTGAAGATGTAATACCGTTGGAATGCATGATAAACAGGGGGGAAATGTTGGAGTTATTCTGTAGATACACTGATACACTGTTTTATTTTATCATGCATGTTTTGTGTTCTCTGCTCTGGTAGAATGTAGTTCTCTCTGCTCTGATAAAGTGTATTGTACTGATGTGATGGGTGAAGGTTACTTAAGATATGTGACATGACGTGTTTCTACAAGTTGTGGTATCTCTGTGTGCACGCTAAGCTCTTTTTAGGACATGTGAAGATGACTCATGCAGGACGCAGCCGAAGCTGAGCAGTAAGATAAAGAATAGAGAATTGAATGTTCCAACCACAGTGTGATTGTGATACTTCAGTCCTTTTGTCAGAAGAAGTGTGATTAATCGTTAGATGTCTTAAACACATCTTAACCGAGCCCAAGATTAAAAAGGTTCTGAACATCCTGAATGTATTGTGCAATCAGCAGTTCTGCGGCAACAGCTCACGCGCTATCACTCTTCCCCTCAGGAGCTGTACCGCCCATGTATGTAGGGAAGTCCTAAATAAAAAGAGCGGGAGCGCAGGCCAGACTTTAGTGTAGCTTTGGTGTACAGCCTGACTGCACTCCTCGCGAGCTTAAATTGAATTCTATCTCTCACTTGTTTTATTGCCTGGTTGTCTCTTCCTCTTATTAAAGGTACAGTATTCTAAACCCGACAGGTCCTTAAAGCTGTAGTAACAGTCCTTATTCTCTGTGAAGCCCGTAAAATTTTCACCGAAAGCCAGATAAATTTTTCGAATGGTTTCCAGGTGCCAGTCTCTAACAGCTTCTGAAAAAATTCTGATGGAAAAAAAAGTCCTTTTCATTCCGCCATTTCCAGACAATGAAAATCTGACGAGGGGGCGGGACCACTCCTTCCCAAGGCGTGCTCACAGGCGAATGACGTCACCGACAGGCGTGGAAAAACTCACGCATGTGTACGAGGGTTCAAGCATGTCTGACATAAAACATATGAATGAAATCCATATAGTTTTTGAAAAAAATAAAAAGGGCCATTACTTTATTGACAGACCTCGTATTTTAACCTTTTAGCGCCCACCCTCAAATGAAACTACGGTGCCCAATTCACAGGAAAAAAAACAACAACAAAAAAAAACAAAACCCACACAGACATGGGGAGAACATGGGCACTGCTGGAACCAAACCCTAGACCCTCTAGAAAGAGTGCTATCCTCTACACCATCTTTGATTATGAGAAAGCTGTTTTTTATACCTCTAGGCTAGATTCTCGGGCAATTTCCTGCCCTTGATTCCCACCTACTATCTTCTTTCCTTCTGCAATCAGCCTGATTTATAACAGTTAATAGCTGCCCACTGTCTTCACGCTTTTTAACTCTCCCTCTATTGATATTAGCCATCCAGGAAATGGAGCTAAATTATCCCATTCACTGGGGGTGACTTTAACACTCCAGAGAATTTGCCCTCAAAGGTAAGCTGTTGGTACTACCACATTTGTGCAGCGTGCACACAGCCACAGCCTTTAACCCTCAGATAACTGCATTTTCACATTTTTGTCATGTTAAGGCAGCGCACAGCAAAACCAGCAGCACCCTCAGTGTTAGATATGAAGAAAATGCAGACAAAGAAGTATTTTACAGAACATAGCAGTAAAGGAGGATGAACCCCCCCCCCCCCCTCCCTTCACCCAAATAATACCGTCAGAGTACAGACAAGTATACCACTTCATCAACCCGTGTACATCCGTCCTGCCATATATGGACAAAAACAAAAAAGAGGAACCGAAAAATTCCTTCACTTTCCTCACCTCCTCCAAATGCAAATCCACTTCCCCTCTGGTCCTAATCACTCCAGCATATTTTAATTCATCTCCCTTCTTCCCAAGTGGGGCAAGCCAGACTGTCATTAAACCTACAGCTTTCTGCTCACTCTGCATTTTATATCTCGCAGAAGAGCCGTGTGGGGCCACTGGGATGAAGTGCTTTGGAGTGCTGAGACAAAAAAGTGCTGTGTGTGGATACTGTATCTCTGACAGGAAAAGGGCACTGCTTCTTTGAAAGCCTGAGATGTTTTCAACCTGAAGTACAGAGAAGAGAAGCACAACAACAACAACAAAAAAGGACTGGTTGTTTTGAAAAAAAAAAAGTGCTGGGTAAAGTGCTTTTACAAAGACAGCTGCTTCAGCTCCACACACGATGTCTCTATTGAAAATGGCTGAAAAAAGCAATGATACTCTAAACCAAGTCCTCGTGGGCACAAGGCCGAACATTATCTTCAAGATTATTTCCTCCCATGCTGTGCTGAGCACACACGCACGCGCACACACACACACACACATACACACACCCGCATTAGCAGGACCACCATCTAAACTGCCAGCACCAGTAAAAAGGCACATTCTGACTCCAAGTCGTGGACTGGGCAGTTAACAAAGCAGGTGTCTTTGTTCAGCTGGAGCAGGAGAGAGAGAGAGACGGAGGGGGAGCAAGATGGAGGATGGGAAGGGGCTTTCCAGTTTTTGGTATGAGTGCAACAACAACAGGCTGGCTGCAGCGGATAGATGGCTACTATTGAAAATTGGGGATGGACTGGTTGTCTCCCTGGATGGGTGTTGTCCAGAAGCCTGGATTTAGCCACGGTGTGATGGGTGCAGTAACCCACAGCATCAGCCAGACCTAACCTGCAAACAACATGTGAGGAGGGAGAAACACCCCCACGACCAATAACATGTTACAATTCACCCCCTGTATACTGAACAATCGGCATCAATTTGACCAGTTAACGCTCAGCCTCGGCTCCTGTGTCATACATCACACTGACAAAGTGTGGAACCTTGGGGTAATTTTTGATCCTTCATTGTCCTTTGGCCTCCACATTAGAAATATTACTAGGACTGCTTTCTTCCACCTGCAAAATATAGTGAAGATTTGTCCCATCCTGTCTATGGCTGATGCTGAGACCCTGATCCATGCATTTATCTCTTCTAGATTGGACTACTGCAATGTTCTATTTTCTGGTTTACCGCAATCTAGCATTAGGGGTCTCCAATTGGTTCAAAATGCTGCAGCCAGACTTTTGACACAAAGCAGAAAGTTCGACCATATTACACCCATTTTGGCATCCCTTCACTGGCTTCCTTTCCCAGTGAGATCAGATTTTAAGGTTCTGCTACTAACCTATAAAATTATTCATGGACTGGCACCTCCCTACCTAGCTGACCTAGTTAAACCTTACGTACCGGCCTGGGCTTTACGTTCTCAGGGTGCAGGACTACTTTGTGTCCCTAAGGTGAATAAGAAGTCTGCGGGTCACAGAGCTTTCTCTTATCGCGCCCCTGTTCTGTGGAATGATCTCCCTGTGTCAATAAAACAGTCACATTCTGTGGAGATTTTCAAGTCCAGACTTAAGACGCACTTATTTTCCCTTTCATATGGCTAGCATACTGGTACAGTTTTGTTTTATGCTTTTACTCTTTTAATTCATTTATTAGATATTGGAGCGGGCTGCGGCCTCAACTTTACCTAAATTCTGGTTCTTTTAGTGAAGTTTAGGGCTAGTGGCTGGCGATCACCTTAGTACTTCTCTGTTTTTCTTGTTTAATGCTGGCAAATTATACAGTATTTTTTGTCTTTCTGATGCCTGATTCTGTTTTTTTTTTCTCTGTTTAAGGTGCAGCTCCATCGAGAGATGGGAGTTGTATTCGTGTTGGCGATCCTCCTGTCCTGTGCGCCAATAGCATTTCTTGTATATTCATCCATGAATTGTTCTGTGAATTGTTCTGTAATTTATGTTTGTAGCATGGCCCAAGCAGAGGGTCACCCCTTTGAGTCTGGTCTGCTTGAGGTTTCTTCCTCAGAGGGAGTTTTTCCTTACCACTGTTGCTCTGGGGTTTGGTAAGGTTAGACCTTACCTGTGTGAAGCGCTTTGAGGTAATTCTGTTGAAAACAATCCTCTAGAACAGGTGTCCCCAACCCTGCACCTGGAGATCACCTGCTCTGTATGATTTCCAACTTCGCTGGATGCACACCCCCCCCCCCCCCCCCCCCCGCCCCCATTAATTAACAAAGTCAGGTACTTATCGTCCTGAGTGGACTTGGAGAAGCCGAGAGAAATATTGGAATGCCTAAGTTCAGGGGTGCCCAACCTTTTTTGAACCAAGATCTACTTTTAAAGTTGAAAGTGTATCGAGATCTACCAAGCCTAGGGCTGTTCATATTATATAGTGAAAAATTAAAAGTTGTGAGAGACTTCGGGCTACATGTTGTTTTTGTTCCAATTGGGGTTTTATAGGTGCAGACCAAATTGGAACTGAATCAGATAAGATTTAGAGGTCCCCCAGAGTGACACATTTTCCTCTTCCTGTGCTGGCAAGGCAACGTCACCCTAATGGGAGAAGACTCTGATGCCATTATTTTTCTTTTACAGGTACATGTGATGGCTTCTAATCACAAAAAGTGGTGGTTGACTGGTCACCCAGAGGAGAACATTACTGGAATTACTGGATTACTACATTGCTTGTTTGGGGAAAATTGTTGCTTTGTGGGGGACCCCTAAACAATATCTGATTACAATAAAATTTGCACAGATCTTTTATTTTATTAGTGGAACAAGAACATGTGGCCCAGAAGATTTTGTAACATTTGACATTTTGAACAGGTCTACCGAAGCCATATCGAAAACCACAGCATGCACCGATATAACAACACAATTTTCTGGCACAAAGACAAAGTTTTAACAATAATAATACATTACTGAAGTACATATGCTTGGTGCGAAGAATAAGCACAAGCAGGCCTTTGACTGGACCATAACAACGCAACAAAACAACCCAAAATGACACAATGCCTAATTTAAGTTGGAAAAGTTGTTCCCTACCTTAGCTGGACTTCTGGTACTGAAAGGAGTCTGCATGCGGCTATACTAAAATACAAAATGGACGAAATGAGCAAAATGGAGCCTGATAATCATGAAATGGGGGTAAAATGTAATGAAATGGAGCAGACTGACTCCAAATATGATAGTATTTTTATTTACTTACTTACTTTACTTACTTTTATTTTAGCAAAATTGGGGCAAAATGGAGTGAAATGGGGACTGATGATCATGAAATAGGGGTATAATGGAACGAAATGGAGGAGATTGACCCAATGGCTGAAGTTTCATCTCTTGTACACCAGATGGGGCACCTGTCCTAAGTGCATGTACCAAGCGCATCTCACAAAAAACAAACACCAAACAATTAAAGTACATATTTGGAGTCATTCTGGATGTGTAAGTTGCCCATGTCCTGAGCACTAACACACCCCAAAACCATCACAGATGCTGGCTTTTGAACTTCGCACTGGTAACAGTCAGGATGGTCTTTTTCCTCTTTTGTCCGGAGGACATGACATCCATGATTTCCAAAAACAATTTAAAATGTGGACTCATCAGACCACAGCACACTTTTCCACTTTGCATCTGTCCATTTCAAATAAGCTCGGGCCCAGAGAAGGCGGCGGTGTTTCTGGATGTTGTTGATGTATGGCTTTCACTTTACATGGTAGAGTTTTAATTGCATTTGTATATGTAGCAATGAACTGTGTTAACTGACAATGGTTTTCTGAAGTGTTCCTGAGCCCACGTGGTAAGATCCTTTACACAATGATGCCAGTTTTTAATGCAGTGCCGCCTGAGGGATCAAAGGTCACAGGCATTTAATGTTGGTTTTCAGCCTTGCTGCTTATGTGTAGAAAGTTCTCCAGATTCTCTGAATCTTCTGATTATACAACCCCTGGCAAAAATTATGGAATCACCGGCCTCGGAGGATGTTCATTCTGTTGTTTAATTTTGTAGAAAAAAGCAGATCACAGACATGACACAAAACTAAAGTCATTTCAAATGGCAACTTTCTGGCTTTAAGAAACACTATAAGAAATCAAGAAAAAAAGATTGTGGCAGTCAGTAACGGTTACTTTTTTAGACCAAGCAGAGGAAAAAAATATGGAATCACTCAATTCTGAGGAAAAAATTATGGAATCACCCTGTAAATTTTCATCCCCAAAACTAACACCTGCATCAAATCACATCTGCTCATTGACATTAACCCTATGTCATGAAATTGACCCTATGTGTCTTTTTGCAAGGAATGTTTTTGCAGTTTTTGCTCTATGGCAAGATGCATTAGCTTCTTGAAAAATTATTTCATCATCCTTAAACATCAGAAAAGTGTCCAAAATATCAACGTAAACTTGTGCATTTATTGATGATGTAATGACAGCCAGCTTCCCAGTGCCTTTACCTGACATGCAGCCCCATATCATCAATGACTGTGGAAATTTACATGTTGTCTTCAGGCAGTCATCTTTATAAATCTCATTGGAACGGCACCAAACAAAAGTTCCAGCATCATCACCTTGCCCAATGCAGATTCGAGATTCATCACTGAATATGACTTTCATCCAGTCATCCACAGTCCACGATTGCTTTTCTTTAGCCCATTGTAACCTTGTTTTTTTCTGTTTAGGTGTTAATGATGGCTTTCATTTAGCTTTTCTGTATGTGAATCCCATTTCCTTTAGGCGGTTTCTTACAGTTCGGTCACAGACGTTGACTCCAGTTTCCTCCCATTCGTTCCTCATTTGTTTTGTTGTGCATTTTCGATTTTTGAGACATATTGCTTTAAGTTTTCTGTCTTGACACTTTGATATCTTCCTTGGTCTACCAGTATGTTTGCCTTTAACAACCTTCCCATGTTCTTTGCATTTGGTCCAGAGTTTAGACACAGCTGACTGTGAACAACCAACATCTTTTGCAACATTGCGTGATGATTTACCCTCTTTTAAGAGTTTGATAATCCTCTCCTTTGTTTCAACTGACATCTCTTTCAAACTGTGAAAACATTCCTTGCAAAAAGACACATAGGGTCAATTTCATGACATAGGGTCAATGTCAACGAGCAGATCTGATTTGATGCAGGTGTTAGTTTGGGGGATGAAAATTTACAGGGTGATTCCATAATTTATTCCTCAGAATTGAGTGATTCCATATTTTTTTCCTCTGCTTGGTCTAAAAAAGTAACCGTTACTGACTGTCACAACGCAACAAAACAACCCAAAATGACACAATGCCTAATTTAAGTTGGAAAAGTTGTTCCCTACCTTAGCTGGACTTCTGGTACTGAAAGGAGTCTGCATGCGGCTATACTAAAATACAAAATGGAGTTACTGACTGTCACAATCTTTTTTTCTTGATTTCTTATAGTGTTTCTTAAAGCCAGAAAGTTGCCATTTGAAATGACTTTAGTTTTGTGTCATGTCTGTGATCTGCTTTTTTTCTACAAAATTAAACAACTGAATGAACATCCTCCGAGGCCGGTGATTCCATAATTTTTGCCAGGGGTTGTATTATGGACTGCAGATGATGGAATCCCTAAATTCCATGCAACTGAACACTGAGAAACATTGTTCTTAAACTGTTGGACTATTTTTTTCATGCAGTTGTTCACAAAGTGGTGATCCTCCCCCATCTTTGCTTGTGAATGGCCGAGACTTTTGGGGATGCTCCTTTAATACCCAATCATGACACTCACCTGTTTCCAATTAACCTGTTCACCTGTGGAATGTTCCAAACAGGTGTTCTTTGAGCAGTCATCAACTTTCCCAGTCTTTTGTTGGCACTCTCCCAGCTTTTTTGAATTGTGTTGCAGGTATCCATTTCAAAATGAGCAAATATTTGCACAAAAACAATAAAGTTTATCAGTTTGAACATTAAATATCTTGTCTTTGTGGTGTATTCAATTGATATAGGTTGAAGAGTATTTGCAAATTGTATTCTGTTTTGATTTACATTTCACACAACATCCCAACTTCAATGGAATGGTTGTAGAAAAGAACTATGAAATGGTAAAAATTATAAAAGGATTGCAGTTCTTTAGCACTTTTCAAATTGATGTGGACACTCAAAGTTTACAATGACACCTCACATTCACACACAAACACACCAATGTCAGCATGCTGCCAAGCAAGGCACTCAACTGCATCTCAGGAGAAATTTGGGAATTAAGGTCCTTGCCCAATGGATGTTAGTGATTTTCCTGTCTAAGGGGGAATCAAACCCATGATCTTCCAGCCACATATAGTGGTTATATAAATTGCTGAACAGAGGTGTCAGTTCTTGTACTTTCACTCTTATTGCACACTAACCAGTAAGATAACATGAAAACTGAATGAACTGAATGTATTCAGAATCAGAATCAGAAGAAGTTTATTGCCATTGCCAGTGAACAGGATTCACAGACTAGGAATTTGCTTCGGTACAATGGTGCAACATTAAGAAGAGATAAAATGCTAGGATAAAATATAACATATGTGTCAAAATAAGATAAAAAAAAAAGAAATATGAAATATGAAAGGCTGTGTGCAACAGAAAAACAGAGAAACAGAAAAAACAGTGCAGTGGGAGGAGTGCAATTAAAAACCAAAGTACACTGTCTAAAGTGACCCGTGATAAAATGATAAAGTGACAGAGTTAAGCTTAAGGTGACTGAGTTATGAGGTGTTCATGAGTCTAACGGCAGAGGGGAAGAAACTATTCTTATGGCGGGAGGTTCTGGTCCGGATGGACCATAGCCTCCTGCCTGAGGGGAGTGGTTTGAATAGACTGTGTGCAGGGTGAGAAGGGTCAGCTGTGATCCGACCTGCTCGGCCCAGAGTCCTGGAGACGTGCAGGTCGTGGAGAGATGGAAGGCTACAGCCGATCACCTTCTCAGCAGAGGCCACAATGCGCTGCAGTCTGTGTCTGTCCCTGGCTGTGGCCCTGGCGTACCACACCGTGATGGAGGAGCAGAGGATGGACTCGATGATGGCTGTGTAGAACTGCACCATCAGCTGGACAGGCAGCTTGGCCTTCTTCAGCTGCCGCAGGAAGTACATCCTCTGCTGGGCCTTCTTGATGGGGGAGCTGATGGTTGACTCCCACTTGAGGTCCTGGGTGATGGTGGTGCCGAGGAAGCGGTGACAGACTACAGTGTAGATGGGGCTGTTGGTGAGGGTGAGGGAGGGCGGGGGGGCTGTGGCTTTCCTGAAGTCCACGATCATCTCCACTGTTTTCTGGGCGTTGAGCTCCAAGTTGTTGCTGCTGCACCAGGTCACCAGCCGGTCCACCTCCCTCCTGTAGGCAGACTCATCCCCATCCGAAATGAGTCTGATGAGGGTGGTGTCGTCCGCAAACTTGATGAGCTTTACGGAGTCGTGGCTGGAGGTGCAGCAGTTAGTGTAGAGGGAGAAGAGCAGAGGGGAAAGGACACAGCCCTGTGGAGATCCTGTGCTGAGAGCCCGAGTGTTTGAGACATTTTTTTCCAGCCTCACATGCTGACTCCGGTCCGTCAGGAAGTCTGTGATCCACCTGCAGGTGGAGTTGGGCACGTGGAGCAGAGAAAGCTTGTCCTGGAGCAAAGCTGGAAGGATGGTGTTGAATGCAGAGCTGAAGTCCACAAACAGGATCCTAGTGTAGGTTCCTGGGGAGTCCAGGTGCTGCAGGATGGAGTGCAGGGCCAGGTTTATGGCGTCGTCTACAGACCTGTTGGCTCTGTAGGCAAACTGCAGGGGGTCCAGGAGGGGGTCGGTGATGGACTTCAGGTGGGATAAAACCAGGCGTTCGAAGGTCTTCATGACTACATACGTGAGAGCCACAGGCCTGTAGTCATTAAGTCCAGTGACGCGTGGTTTCTTGGGGACTGGAACTATGATTGAGGACTTGAAACAGACTGGAACATGGCATGACTCCAGGGAGGTGTTGAAGATCCCCGTGAAGACTGGGGCCAGCTCATCAGCGCAGTGTCTCAGGGTGGCAGGAGAGACACAGTCTGGCCCCGGGGCCTTACGTGGATTCAGCCTTTTGAAATGTCTCCTCACGTCCTCCTCTCGGACCAAGAGGGCAACAGGGGGAGTGGGGAGGGCAGCAGTGAGAGGGGGGAGGTCCAGAGTGTTTGAATATCCAGTTGTGTCGGGGGTGGGGAGGTGTGAGTCCTTGTCTTCAAAGCGTGAATAGAAGACGTTCAGGTCGTTGGCCAGCTTCAGGTCGTCAATAGAACAAGGTGCTTTGGGCTTGTAGTTGGTGATCTCTTTCAACCCCCTCCACACAGAGGCCGAGTCATTGGCAGAGAACCTTTGCTGCAGACGTGAACTGTACATGGATTTAGCCTTTGCCACCTCCTTGCTAAATCTGTACTTTGCACCTCTATAGCTGTCTCTTCGGTTGCTCCAGAGGATCCTTGTGCACTGCTGAAATTCATTTGTGTGAAATTAGTGGCTATACCTACGTATATCGCATGCCCATTTTTCATTGGTTCATCTTGTTGTCATGTCTGTATCTTTGAATACCACCTTTGGTTTTTCTTCAAAGTATTCCTTCAATCTACCTTTTACCCATTTTAAAACCACAAATTGTTTATATTTTAATGTGCTTCACCGAGCTAAAATCCTTCTTTGCCATGTGTCTACTCTTTGCTTTTCTAAATAATAATAATAATAAAAATTCTGTCGCTTGCTTTTGCAGTACTTCATAGACCTCCTCATAGGCTTAGCTCACTCTGGTCTGTACTCCCCCTTCCTTCATACTTGCCTCTCTATGTGTTTGTCTCTCTTCCTGAACTATCTAATTACGTCTTTGCATCCAGAACATACTGTATGACCTTGTATTTTCTGATCCCTCTCCAATGTGATCTTCTTCACATTCAAAAGTCTTTGGCTTTTTATTCCACCACTGTGATAGGTCACAAGCTAGTTTGCCTTCTTTTTTTCTTTAAAAAGAAGGCCACTCACTATTCCCTCCATGTACGCATATATAAATGTCATGGAAAAAAACACTGCTGTCTTTATCAATATTCCTCTTTATTCATGTACCTCTTTGATCACCTCTGTTCCTTCTCACATGGTCATTTGATTTTGCCAATAATCTTTTAATCATATGGCTCCAGGCTGGCTCTGTGGTTGGCATGAAGCTGGACTCTCTGGTGATGGTTGCAGAGAAGAGAACATTAGACAAACTGCTGGACATTATGGATGATGCCAATTACCCTTTGCACACTGTCATCAGCAACCAGAGGAGCCTCTTCTGCCACAGACTGCTTCTTCCCAAATGCAGGACCAACAGACTGAAAACCTCCTTTGTCCCTCAGGCCATCAGACTGTACAACTCCTCACTCAGGGGGAGGAGGAGTAACGGGAAGACAGACGACAGGAATGAGAGGAACAGTAGTAGCCAGTAAAGTAGTAGAGATCAGTATGTCTGGTATTTATATTTATAAATAGTTTTTTTACTGTCAGTTTTGATGCTCTGTGTGCTTCTTACCCTGTGTACTGCTATACAATGCTGCTGGAACTTCAATTTCCCTGAGGGAGTCTTCCCAAGGGATTAATAAAGTTCTACCTAATCTAATCAAATCTAATCTAATGTGAGTGGAGCACCCAAGGCTTGCTCTATGGTAGACGAAGGCACAAACTGGAAATGGCATAAAAATTCTCTGCAGTGGGGAAAAAGCCATAAACCAATGGTAGACGTATGGTAGACGAAGGCACACACCGAAAATGACACAAAAAATCTCCGCAGTAGGGAAAAAGCCGCAAAAAGCCATAAAAAGCCACAAACTGATGATAGACGAACATAGACATTATAAAGAAGAGTAGACACCACATTGGTTGCTGTGGCGCAAGAAATGCAGCTGCCATCTTGGACCAGTCATCGCAGTGATTCTATCACAAGGCCAACGGTATCAATCAATCAATCAATTTTATTTATATAGCGCCAAATCACAGCAAACAGTTGCCCCAAGGCACTCTATATTGTAAGGCAAGGCCATACAATAATTACGTAAAAACCCCAACGGTCAAAACGACCCCCTGTGAGCAAGCACTTGGTGACAGTGGGAAGGAAAAACTCCCTTTTAACAGGAAGAAACCTCCAGCAGAACCAGGCTCAGGGAGGGGCAGTCTTCTGCTGGGACTGGTTGGGACTGAGGGAGAGAACCAGGAAAAAGACATGCTGTGGAGGGGAGCAGAGATCAATCACTAATGATTAAATGCAGAGTGGTGCATACAGAGCAAAAAGAGAAAGAAACACTCAGTGTTATGTGTCGAACGCAGGCGGAGAACCGACCAGCATTTGAAGGACCCAGTATAAAATAAGCAGAGCACGGTACAAAGGATAACAGAATTTAATAACATACCTGTGAGTGCTGAATAATCACAAATGAGTGCGCGGTCTGGCGAGGTGGAATTACGGTGCGCTCCCAGCAGCACAAACGGTCCGGAGCCAGAACAGTTCGGACCCAAGGACCCCGCCGACACCCCCCAGGTGGCCGCGACCAACCGAGTCTGTGAAAGAAGAAACCATCATGTGAGTCCACCACTCCACACACAGAGAGACCACTCAAAGGTGTACATAAACAGCAAACACTTCCTGGCTTAATTACCAATCAGCTTCCCACCCTGCAGGCATGGAACACCCAGTTCAATTCTCCACTGCAGTGGAAGCTGATTAAAAGACTAACATAACAGCTCAATATAATAAGGTGTGAGGGACACCACATCTACTGACTGTACTCATGTTAGTCACAAAACCTAAAGTACCTCAGGAAGTGTGCTGACGAGCATGAGACCTCACCCCCTCCTCTTTCACAGACCATGGCATCAAACCTGGTATGGTCTCTGCATCCATGATGATGAGATGGCTCTCTAGACGACGATCTCACCCGTCTGGTCACAAGGTCGAGTCTCTGGCAAATACACACTGTGTACTCCAGACTTAAATGCAACCATGCCCCAATCCATATAGATGCACCACAGCTGTGAGTCCTGATGAGCTGCACATGACCAGCCTCAGGTGATCAGGGTGAGGTCCTAATAACTCAGCCACACAGCCACTCAGCCCTGAACGCATGCCACCTGGAAGGAAAAACAAAAGACAGAACAGAAGACAGAAACAAAAGGCAGCCAGGCACCCCAGCCATACAACACTCAGTGCATCATGGGAACCCCCCAGCAGTCTAAGTCTATAGCAGCATAACTAAGGGATGGTTCAGGGTCACCTGATCCAGCCCTAACTATAAGCTTTAGCAAAAAGGAAAGTTTTAAGCCTAATCTTAAAAGTAGAGAGGGTGTCTGTCTCCCTGATCCGAATTGGGAGCTGGTTCCACAGGAGAGGAGTCTGAAAGCTGAAGGCTCTGCCTCCCATTCTACTCTTACAAACCCTAGGAACTACAAGTAAGCCTGCAGTCTGAGAGTGAAGTGCTCTATTGGGGTAATATGGTACTATGAGGTCCCTAAGATAAGATGGGACCTGATTATTCAAAACCTTATAAGTAAGAAGAAGAATTTTAAATTCTATTCTAGAATTAACAGGAAGCCAATGAAGAGAGGCCAATATGGGTGAGATATGCTCTCTCCTTCTAGTCCCCGTTAGTACTCTAGCTGCAGCATTTTGAATTAACTGAAGGCTTTTCAGGGAACTTTTAGGACAACCTGATAATAATGAATTACAATAGTCCAGCCTAGAGGAAATAAATGCATGAATTAGTTTTTCAGCATCACTCTGAGACAAGACCTTTCTAATTTTAGAGATATTGCGTAAATGCAAAAAAGCAGTCCTACATATTTGTTTAATATGCGCTTTGAATGACATATCCTGATCAAAAATTACTCCAAGATTTCTCACAGTATTACTAGAGGTCAGGGTAATGCCACCCAGAGTAAGGTTCTGGTTAGACACAATGTTTCTAAGATTTGTGGGGCCAAGTACAATAACTTCAGTTTTATCTGAGTTTAAAAGCAGGAAATTAGAGGTCATCCATGTCTTTATGTCTGTAAGACAATCCTGCAGTTTAGCTAATTGGTGTGTGTCCTCTGGCTTCATGAATAGATAAAGCTGGGTATCATCTGCGTAACAATGAAAATTTAAGCAATGCTGTCTAATAATACTGACTAAGGGAAGCATGTATAAAGTGAATAAAATTGGTCCTAGCACAGAACCTTGTGGAACTCCATAATTAACCTTAGTCTGTGAAGAAGATTCCCCATTTACATGAACAAATTGTAATCTATTAGATAAATATGATTCAAACCACCGCAGCGCAGTGCCTTTAATACCTATGGCATGCTCTAATCTCTGTAATAAAATTTTATGGTCAACAGTATCAAAAGCAGCACTGAGGTCTAACAGAACAAGCACAGAGATGAGTCCACTGTCTGAGGCCATAAGAAGATCATTTGTAACCTTCACTAATGCTGTTTCTGTACTAAGATGAAATCTAAAACCTGACTGAAACTCTTCAAATAGACCATTCCTCTGCAGATGATCAGTTAGCTGTTTTACAACTACCCTTTCAAGAATTTTTGAGAGAAAAGGAAGGTTGGAGATTGGCCTATAATTAGCTAAGATAGCTGGGTCAATGGCTTTTTAAGTAATGGTTTAATTACTGCCACCTTAAAAGCCTGTGGTACATAGCCAACTAATAAAGATAGATTGATCATATTTAAGATCGAAGCATTAAATAATGGTAGGGCTTCCTTGAGCAGCCTGGTAGGAATGGGGTCTAATAGACATGTTGATGGTTTGGATGAAGTAACTAATGAAAATAACTCAGACAGAACAATCTGAGAGAAAGAGTCTAACCAAATACCGGCATCACTGAAAGCAGCCAAAGATAACGATATGTCTTTGGGATGGTTATGAGTAATTTTTTCTCTAATAGTTAAAATTTTATTAGCAAAAAAAGTCATGAAGTCATTACTAGTTAAAGTTAAAGGAATACTCGGCTCAATAGAGCTCTGACTCTTTGTCAGCCTGGCTACAGTGCTGAAAAGAAACCTGGGGTTGTTCTTATTTTCTTCAATTAGTGATGAGTAGTAAGATGTCCTAGTTTTACGAAGGGATTTTTTATAGAGCAACAGACTCTTTTTCCAGGCTAAGTGAAGATCTTCTAAATTAGTGAGATGCCATTTCCTCTCCAACTTACGGGTTATCTGCTTTAAGCTGCAAGTTTGTGAGTTATACCACGGAGTCAGGCACTTCTGATTTAAAGCTCTCTTTTTCAGAGGAGCTACAGCATCCAAAGTTGTCTTCAATGAGGATGTAAAACTATTGACGAGATACTCTATCTCACTTACAGAGTTTAGGTAGCTACTCTGCACTGTGTTGGTATATGGCATTAGAGAACATAAAGAAGGAATCATATCCTTAAACCTAGTTACAGCGCTTTCTGAAAGACTTCTAGTGTAATGAAACTTATTCCCCACTGCTGGGTAGTCCATCAGAGTAAATGTAAATGTCATTAAGAATGATCAGACAGAAGGGAGTTTTCAGGGAATACTGTTAAGTCTTCAATTTCCATACCATAAGTCAGAACAAGATCTAAGATATGATTAAAGTGGTGGGTGGACTCATTTACATTTTGAGCAAAGACAATTGAGTCTAATAATAGATTAAATGCAGTGTTGAGGCTGTCATTCTCAGCATCTGTGTGGATGTTAAAATCGCCCACTATAATTATCTTATCTGAGCTAAGCACTAAGTCAGACAAAAGGTCTGAAAATTCACAGAGAAACTCACAGTAATGACCAGGAGGACGATAGATAATAACAAATAAAACTGGTTTTTGGGACTTCCAATTTGGATGGACAAGACTAAGAGTCAAGCTTTCAAATGAATTAAAGCTCTGTCTGGGTTTTTGATTAATTAATAAGCTGGAATGGAAGATTGCTGCTAATCCTCCGCCTCAGCCCCTTGCTACGAGCATTCTGACAGTTAGTGTGACTCGGGGGTGTTGACTCATTTAAACTAACATATTCATCCTGCTGTAACCAGGTTTCTGTAAGGCAGAATAAATCAATATGTTGATCAATTATTATATCATTTACTAACAGGGACTTAGAAGAGAGAGACCTAATGTTTAATAGACCACATTTAACTGTTTTAGTCTGTGGTGCAGTTGAAGGTGCTATATTATTTTTTCTTTTTGAATTTTTATGCTTAAATAGATTTTTGCTGGTTATTGGTAGTCTGGGAGCAGGCACCGTCTCTACGGGGATGGGGTAATGAGGGGATGGCAGGGGGAGAGAAGCTGCAGAGGGGTGTGTAAGACTATAACTCTGCTTCCTGGTCCCAACACTGGATAGTCACGGTTTGGAGGATTTAAGAAAATTGGCCAGATTTCTAGAAATGAGAGCTGCTCCATCCAAAGTGGGATGGATGCCGTCTCTCCTAACAAGACCAGGTTTTCCCCAGAAGCTTTGCCAATTATCTATGAAGCCCACCTCATTTTTTGGTAGACGAACATAGACATTATAAAGAGGAGTAGACGCTGCACTGGTTACTGAGGTGCAACAAATGCGGCCGCCATCTTGGAGCAGTCACTGTAGTGATTCTATCATAAGGCACAGTAAAGGTTTGACTTTATAATCTTATTTTCTTTTTTAATCTTTCTAACATAATATGCATGAAATACCAAGTGTTCCAACACTACTGGAGGGCTCTGTATCCTAAGCTTATGATGAGTGCAAAATGAGTGTGGTATTATTACTGTTTTGTTTGTTTCATTTTCACTGTTACTGCACTTTGTGTGAAATCATAGTCATAGCTTATATCACATTGATATGACAATATTGCAATATGATAATTTGGCCATCTTGTAGGCAAAAAAAGAAAAATGCTTAAAAAGATGGGGGGTCTGGGCTCCCCTTGAAGCTGAAAGGCAATATATATATATATATATATATATATATATATATATATATATATATATATATATATATATATATATATATATATATATATATATTTAAAAGGTGGGGGGTCTGTGGGGACAGAGCTCCCCCAGAAGCTGAAAGGCAAAAATAAATAAATAAATAAAGCTGAAAGGTTTTAGCCATGCTCATGCTCCACTGAAGTATTTACTCAAAATAAGTCTGAAGGACCTAAATGACATGCTGAGATGCTGAAAAGCTTCGCTCGTCATGTCTGCAACATATACATATTATGGTCACCATCTGAGCTGAGAAGGCTTCTTTCGTCTCTTCGCTACCATCTAGGAGGCGTACTCACACATGATGCTAATTGCAGTTCCACCAAGGCCCACTTCAATGCTCATGACCCTGTCACTTATGCTAGTCACAGTAACTACAGGTCAGGTCTGGGAACATCTCCCACACTACGGAATGGTCTTGAGTCCTGACTGGCAACCACGGAGATAGACCACCCACTGATGACGCATCTTTCAATTATTTAAACACTATCACAACAACATTTCTTTCTTGTTCATTTGCTTCATTATACAGCAGTGTACAGGCTTTTTCCCAATTCCCTGACCCAATGGATGTTCTACAAATTGCAGTTTCCCAAATACACAACAGTCATATGTTGCTCTTCTCCGTGAAATCTCCTATTTTTCTATGTCTTCCAGACATTACCCCAACATATACTATCTATACTCTGACCTTCAACCCTTCTTTTCCTCTTTCTCCTTCTTAGCTCAAGACAATACTGCCAAATAATAATAAAAAACTAGCAACTGAGAAACCATACGGTGTATTACATTTGTATCAGCACTGTGTTTGAAAATATATGGAACCTTCAGAGGTCACTAACAGCACATATACTGTGTGTATATAGGTCCACAGGTTAACATATGTATCTGTAGTGCAAATTTGGTGAGAATCCATCAAATAGTTTTGACGTAATACTTCAAAGCCTATATAAAGTGAAATCCTGAGCCAAAATCTGGATCTGAATCTGGTTCACCTCCAAAAGTCAGTGGAGTCTTCCATGGCCTAATATCTATCTATGATGCAAATTTGGTGAGAATCCATGAAGTAGTTTTTACGTAATCCTGCTAACAGACTGACAGACAAATAAATAAATAAACAAACACCAATAATTTTATTACATCCTTGGAGGACATAATAATAATAATAACAATAACAACAACAACAACAATAATAATAATAATAATAATAATAATAATAATAATAATAATAATAATAGTGTGTATATGATAACATGAACCTAAATACATGAATCTAAATACATTAAGACAATAAGTTAACATTTCAAAATTACATAATTAACAGGAAATAAAAGGGTTCTTTTCAGAGTTCTTCTAAAAACTGTTGAGGTCTAAGGTTTTAAAAACCTTCTGGATTCACACGCCATTCCAACTCATTATAGAAACTTTGCACAATTTATTACCACCATTGAAAAATGTCAGCTACCTATTTTATAAACACTACCCGATCTAGAGCCCGTGGATCCCCACAGACAACATACTAGCTATAATAATAACCTTTATTTAACCAGATAAAATCCCACTGGGATCGAGACCTCTTTTGCATCAAAATGTATATGCTTATTTAGTTCACCTCACTGTGGTGTTCATACAACATCAGCATATGTGATGTGAGGCTGCAAGCTGAAGAAATATTGTTCTGTGATGGAAATAAGTCCCACTGTCTCATACCCTTCAAGACAGGGTTTAATTGACAGAAAACAAAATTTGCAGTACAAGCATGTTTGAATTATTTACTCAGAGTGGATTTTTAAAATCCCATTCTGAATGGTTCCATGACCTCAGTGTGCTGTTGGGAATAATTTAATGATGAGGAACAATTAGCACAGACTGGACAATCTGGTGGATTGCAAGAGGGGAAAAAAAAATCTTTATTTACCTCAAAAATACTTTAATTTAATGGTTCCCCTTTTAATGTCTCCAGCTGCATCTGAAATGTAGCATTTCCCAAAACAAAATCCACAAGGCAGTCAAAGCAATTTTCTTCTAGCCCTTTGAAAACACCATTAGCAATGTAAAGCTGCTGATGTCAAAATGAAATATTAATTATCTCTTTTTGTTTCTTTTTTTAGGATGAACCAACAAAGCTGAAAAATAAACCAAAGCTGGTAATTTTTTAGGTTATGATTTATTTGTTTATTTATTTGTGGGATTGAACACAATAAGGATTGATGAATCAAACTGATTAATTTGAGGCTACTGATTTAATATTTTATGGAAATGAAACACTTTATTGTGAAGTTGCATCATATTATTTGAACACACGAGCCACAACAAGCACAAAGTCAAATGTGCACAGGTTGTCATTATAAAGCCATTTAAATTTTCATTTGGGACACAACACATCAGCAAGGCCTGTTCTTGGGGGGGACCCAGTGAAGTCAATCCCAAAGAGGTTCTGGTAAATTGCTTTGGTCAGCAGTAATTATAAAGGGATCTGTTGATTCTGCCGGTAAGTGGCTCTGATTGGTTGTGCAGTAACAGGTGTTAATTTGGAACCTAATGCAAACTGACATGTGTAACAGGAGCTGAGACCTTATCACCATTGTGGCTATTAAGACAGCTGCATGAGACATTTCACACTGTCCTTGATGAGCAGTTGGAGTGGACAGAAATATCCGACACCTGCACCACTACAGAGTCCTAGAATTATGACTGATGTAGTTTTTACACAGCACAGCATGTTGTCTAACTGGGCCTAGACTACAACCCCTGGCAAAAATTATGGAATCACCGGCCTCGGATGATGTTCATTCAATTGTTTAATTTTGTAGAAAAAAAGCAGATCACAGACATGACACAAAACTAAAGTCATTTCAAATGGCAACTTTCTGTCTTTAAGAAACACTATAAGAAATCAAGAAAAAAAGATTGTGACAGTCAGTAACGGTTACTTTTTTAGACCAAGCAGAGGAAAAAATATGGAATCACTCAATTCTGAGGAATAAATTATGGAATCACCCTGTAAATTTTCATCCCCCAAACTAACACCTGCATCAAATCAGATCTGCTTGTTGACATTTACCCTATGCCATGACATTGACCCTATGTGTCTTTTTGCAAGGAATGTTTTCACAGTTTTTGCTCTATGGCAAGATGCATTATCATCTTGAAAAATGATTTAATCATCCCCAAACATCCTTTCAATTGTCCAAAATATCAACATAAACTTGTGCATTTATTGATGATGTAATGACAGCCATCTCCCCAGTGCCTTTACCTGACATGCAGCCCCATATCATCAATGACTGTGGAAATTTACATGTTCTCTTCAGGCAGTCATCTTTATAAATCTCATTGGAATGGCACCAAACAAAAGTTCCAGCATCATCACCTTACCCAATGCAGATTCGAGATTCATCACTGAATATGACTTTCATCCAGTCATCCACAGTCCATGATTGCTTTTCCTTAGCCCATTGTAACCTTGTTTTTTTTCTGTTTAGGTGTTAATGATGGCTTTTGTTTAGCTTTTCTGTATGTAAATCCCATTTCCTTTAGGCGGTTTCTTACAGTTCGGTCACAGACGTTGACTCCAGTTTCCTCCCATTCGTTCCTCATTTGTTTTGTTGTGCATTTTTCGATTTTTGAGACTTATTGCTTTAGGTTTTCTGTCTTGACGCTTTGATGTCTTCCTTGGTCTACCAGTATGTTTGCCTTTAACAACCTTCCCATGTTGTTTGTATTTGGTCCAGAGTTTAGACACAGCTGACTGTGAACAACCAACATCTTTTGCAACATTGCGTGATGATTTACCCTCTTTTAAGAGTTTGATAATCCTCTCCTTTGTTTCAATTGACATCTCTCGTGTTGGAGCCATGATTCATGTCAGTCCACTTGGTGCAACAGCTATCCAAGGTGTGATCACTCCTTTTTAGATGCAGACTAACGAGCAGATCTGATTTGATGCAGGTGTTAGTTTTGGGGATGAAAATTTACAGGGTGATTCCATAATTTTTTCCTCAGAATTGAGTGATTCCATATTTTTTTCCTCTGCTTGGTCTAAAAAAGTAACCGTTACTGACTGCCACAATCTTTTTTCTTGATTTCTTATAGTGTTTCTTAAAGCCAGAAAGTTGCCATTTGAAATGACTTTAGTTTTGTGTCATGTCTGTGATCTGCTTTTTTTCTACAAATTAAACAACTGAATGAACATCCTCCGAGGCCGATGATTCCATAATTTTTGCCAGGGGTTGTATCTCAAAATACTTAAAGGTGATCAAACCTGAGTGCTAGTTGCAATAGGGGTGTCCGACGTGACCTATGACTCTCAAGAGCTTATTCAGCAGAATATATGGGTCTGAGTCTTTCTGCATATTTACTAAAAGGAATCTGAAGACTAATTCTCTCAGATCAGCGATATCTGACTCTCAAGATTTGCATGACTGCAGCAAAACACTTCAGAGGCTGCAAACAGTTAATCTACCGTGTTCAACACAGCGCATTCAAATACAGTCACTCTGCAACATACCTCATTAATGCTAAAAATTAAGTTAGAGTTGTTGATTCAGTTCAAATTCTCTGCAGTTTTGTTGTATCATGCATGTCAAGCAGTGCTCAAGGTGTTTTCAGGCCATGCTATCCTTGACCTTTGGCAAAACTACTCCAAAATCTAATCACCTCAAGTAATATATCCAAGTAATAGTCCCACCAAGTTTGAAGGAGATGCATTAAGCCATTTTTGAATCCTCCCTTTCAAATCCTAGCCATCTATAACTGAAAACACATATTGAAAAAAAAACATAACACCTTGATGTTCTGTCAGTGGAATGAACTGTGGCATAACAACGAGAAGACTTGGAAAAAGTAAAATGGGGGCACACCACTGGTTTCCCAAAAGGCCATATGGAGGGAGCTGTGTGATCAGAGATCTAATAAACCGGTGGATATGCTGCATCGCCTTTCATGGGAGGGAGGGAGCTGCTGTCATGGCAACCACACTGCATCCACTGCAGGTTAATAGAGGGAAATTATGATTTACTGGTTTAACAAATACATAGAGTGACTGCTGAATCAATTTGCTTCTGTCTGGGTTCTTTTAAGTGCACCAATGATTCTTACAAGTTCCAGGCAATTCCCAGAAAAATGAAACATTTTGCAAGGATACAATTATTATATATTCCAGTTGTTATTTGCACTTGGTCTGCATTAACTTATAAATATTCTCAGATTTGTGTTGCAGAAACGCCAGAGATCGTCATTATTTCTGCTATAAGCTGACTGCGTTTTAAACGTGACCTTGGGTGACTTGAAATGAAATCTCATAATAAAATGTTTTTATTATTATTATTATTATTATTAAACAGGTATACAGCTCCCAAAGCAGCAGTGATGAAATCCTGTCATTTTATGGCTCTCCTCCTGAGAGAGGAGGAGCAGCAGGAGGAGAAGGAATCCAAACAAGTGACAGTTCTACGTGAAAAACATATTTTGAATTATACCCTGTATGGATTAGAGGTATGAGGTGACTGCAAAAGTCCATTTTATGTCACTATAAAGGAAAAATATTAATTAAGAAATCATTGCATATTTATATCAACCATTCTAAATGAAAAACATTGCACTTAGGAGGATTTTATTCTCTGTTTGGCTAACAGAAATTATTTGAATGTTTTACTTCTGCAACGTTAATGTTCTCTTATAATGTTAAGAAACAGACCTATCAGCAAGCTCTTCATGAATGTGGCATTAGAACATCTCTTAAATATTTATTTACAGTAGCCCAGACTTTCTAAGCATTTTTTTTTTTACATACTCTCTTTTAGACACACCTTGTTCACATATTCATACCTGGATGGACTTCTCCCACCCAGGTATACCCTCACATTTTGGTACCTGCACCAGAGCCCTCCAGTCAGAAGTCCATGTTCCCATTCTTTGACTCAGCACAAGACACTCCTTCAAACACATTTTCAAACAGGCCACACAGGGGCTGGTTAAGGCCAGAAAGCTAGTAGTTTACACATCTCTGCTTGACTAATGATCAAATAATGTATCAATAAGTACAGCCCTGTGATAATTTCCCTTGATGTGACACCTGTAAAAGCTTGTTTGTTTGTCTATTTTAATTTTAATTAAAAGACTCGAGCTGGATTAGTGGTTGGCACTGTTGAATCACAACAAGAAGGCCATAGAATCGCTTCCCACCTGGTCCTTTTCTGTGTGGACTTTGCATGTTCTCCCCATGTCTGTGTGGGTTCCCTGAAGGTGCTCCGGCTTCCTCCCACATCCAAAGACTTGTGTGTCTGTGAATGTGGTTATCTGTCAATACCTGTCACTGCGATGGCCTGGTGTCCTATCCAACTTCACTCCCTCTGACTGCTGCCATAGGTTCCAGCCCCCTGTGACCCTTGATTAGAATAAGCGGGTAGAGAATGACTAAAAGACACATAACTTGCATTTTAAGTTACATTGTAGTTTATAGCTGTTTTTCCTTTTTCAACAGAAATGTCATGGGTAATTTAGTTTAATGATTTATCTTATAGGGCAGCACAGTGGATTAGTGGTTTGCACTGTTGCCTCACAGTGTTCAATTCCCACCTGTGGCCTTTCTGTGTGGAATTTGCATGTTCTCCCCATGTTTGCATGGGTTTTCTCCGGGTGCTCTGGTTTTCTCCCACATCCAAAGACATGCAGGTTAGGTGGACTGGAATCTTTAAATTGTCCATGGGTGTGCGAGTGGGTGTGAATGTGTTTGTTTGTCCGTTTGTGGCCCTGTGACAGACTGGCATCCTGTCCTGGGTGTACCCCACCTCACACTCTATGACTGCTGAGATAGGCTCCAGCCCCCCGGGACCCTTAATTGGACTAAGCGGTTGAAGATGAGTGTGTGTGTGTGTGTGTGTGTGTGTGTGTGTGTGTGTGTGTGTGTGTGTGTGTGTGTGTGTGTGTGTGTGTGTGTGTGTGTGTGTGTGTGTGTGTGTGTGCGCGCGCGCGCTTTATCTGATATATAGTAATTTTGGGGGGAGCTGTAAATTTGTATTTCTTTTAAAAATTTCATTTTTTTTTCTTTGGCATGTATTTTGTGTATGTTTGTCTTGAACATGATGTTCTCCTGCATCCAGGGACTGTAGGTTGTCACCCAGTCTACAGATAACCCCTTTATATATACTCAACAAAAATATAAACGCAACACTTTTGGTTTTGCTCCCATTTTGTATGAGATGAACTCAAAGATCTAAAACTTTTTCCACATACACAATATCACCACTTCTCTCAAATATTGTTCACACACCAGTCGAAATCTGTGATAGTGAGCACTTCTCCTTTGCTGAGATAATCCATCCCACCTCACAGGTGTGCCATATCAGGATGCTGATTAGACACCATGATTAGTGCACAGGTGTGCCTTAGACTGCCCACAATAAAAGGCCACTCTGAAAGGTGCAGTTTTATCACACAGCACAATGCCACAGATGTCGCAAGATTTGAGGGAGCGTGCAATTGGCATGCTGACAGCAGGAATGTCAACCAGAGCTGTTGCTCGTGTATTGAATGTTCATTTCTCTACCATAAGCCGTCTCCAAAGGCGTTTCAGAGAATTTGGCAGTACATCCAACCAGCCTCACAACCGCAGACCACGTGTAACCACACCAGCCCAGGACCTCCACATCCAGCATGTTCGCCTCCAAGATCGTCTGAGACCAGCCACTCGGACAGCTGCTGGAACAATCGCTTTGCATAACCAAAGAATTTTTGCACAAACTGTCAGAAACCGTCTCAGGGAAGCTCATCTGCATGCTCATCGTCCTCATCGGGGTCTCGACCTGACTCCAGTTCGTCGTCGTAACCGACTTGAGTGGGCAAATGCTCACATTCGCTGGCGTTCGGCACGTTGGAGAGGTGTTCTCTTCACGGATGATGCGAAGGAGATGTGTTGCACTGCATGAGGCAAATGGTGGTCACACCAGATACTGACTGGTATCCCCCCCCCAATAAAACAAAACTGCACCTTTCAGAGTGGCCTTTTATTGTGGGCAGTCTAAGGCACACCTGTGCACTAATCATGGTGTCTAATCAGCATCCTGATATGGCACACCTGTGAGGTGGGATGGATTATCTCAGCAAAGGAGAAGTGCTCATTATCACAGATTTCGACTGGTTTGTGAACAATATTTGAGGGAAATGGTGATATTGTGTATGTGGAAAAAGTTTTAGATCTTTGAGTTCATCTCATACAAAATGGGAGCAAAACCAAAAGTGTTGCGTTTATATTTTTGTTGAGTATGTTGGTGGCAGGATCAGCAATTCAGCCGTTGCTAAACACACTGCAAAACTCTGCACCAGAAAAGAAGCTCTTTTGTTTCCCTGTTCTGTGGGAGCATAACTCCGCTGCTGCCTTCCATCTAAGGGCCCTGTCCCACTGGCATTTAGGAGGATTTGCGTATGGATTGTGCATAAAATTGGCCCATATTCACCAAACATCCACAATATCCGTGTAACGTGCCTGTATGAGTCGGCCGTCATCCGAACATGCCCATGATCATCCGCAGAGGCACGCATGTCCGCAGCCAGGATTTTTGAGCTGTTCAAAAATCTGGATGCGGATAACATCCACCTTACATACTCCATATATACTCAATTCATACACAATACATACTCACTCTATGCGCTGTATATCTGCCGTTAACTGCTGATATCCGCAACTGACAGGGATTTGCAGCTTGGCAGCGGACTGGGACAGTGTATAAAACAAATATATATCGGGGCCATCATGTCCACATCACGAACTAAAATATGTTGTAGCGAAAGCATACAAACTGGCCACGAATAAAGCGTTTTCATTACATCTGCTTTGCAGCTGATTGGTGGACAATCTGTGAATGCACAACAAACACGTCACATAAACCCAAAGTACTATATGTGGCAGAAAGCGACATACCTGCCAGTCAGTGCTGGTCCGGCTGTGTAGATCCACAAAGACATAGCTGCTGCAATCCAGGACTTTTATTTAACACCAACAAAAGGAAGAGTTGATGTTTAGCCACAACTGTGACACTCTCAAAAAAAAAAAAAAAAAAACACGTCTCACACCCCTAGTGGCTTCCCCCCTCCCGCTCCCCAAACTCATGAACAGTTAACCCTCGCATGACAAATAAACATTGACTCTGTGATCAACTTGTCCAAGTCCAGGAAATGCTCCAGAGGCTGTATTGTTGGTGTGAATAGTGATGCCAACGGCCCGAGTGCGCTTATTTTATGACCGCAATGCAGATGTCGTGCACGCGCAACATGTGCGCGATGCATTCATAATACACCCGTAATACTGCCATGATAATCTCAATGTTTCGGATCAGTTTCCTCACTACATGCGTTATACAACCGTGACTGTTCATCATATATTCTCTATTAATATATCCGTAATTCATACTGGGACATTTGTCATTTTTGGCCATTTTTGTTGCGGACGACAACGAACCGCAATTTGTATACTCAATTAATGCGCAATTAATCCTCTCTCCCCAGTGGGACAGGGCCCCATGGCATGTATTAAGAAGGGGATGAGGGAAAGCTGTTTGTAGCCTAATCTGTGATGAAACCACAGAAGAGCACCAAGGCTCTTCTGTCCTGGAGGCGGTAACTGGTGCGGTACTGCAGAGGTCATTGTCAGTACAACAGCATACAGGTACAAATCTGAGGAGACACATGCAAGTGGGCACCTGGAACATCCTTTCAGTTATGATGACCACCTTCCACTGCTGTTGGTGGGGTTTGGAAAGCTCAGCATTGCAGTGGTTCCATTGTCTGAGGTTCAGAGACCTACAAGGAGCCAGATTTCAGCAGGTGGACCAGCACACATATGTTTGGTCCGGTTGCCCCAGTAGGCATATTGTTTTTTGTGAGGTCATCAGTACCTGCAGGCTGAAGAACCTGGGCTATATTTATAATACTTTCAGTCCCTTTTATAGAAATTTTTCATGAGAATACCCTGACTGACAAGTGGGAAATAAACCTATGGAGTAAATGTTATTTTGTACCCTCTAAAATAGTGCTTACCCACCTTTTTTTCCTTAGAGGACAACCCCCCCCCCTTTTTTTTTATCCAAAAAGGCTAAGCTCCCCCTCAGCCCATGTAAATGCACGCACGCGCAAACACACACACACACACACTCACAAAGACTTCAAAGAAATTAAAATAAGGTGGTTAATTCCAATGTTCTTTTGGCAAAAATACTGAAAGTAAAGCAATGATTTTTACTTACTTGTAGTGAGGAGTTGGGTAGGAATGAAGGGGGTCGGTCCGGGTGGGGGGGTTAATTGTAATATAATTCATTGAATATTCAGTTTCCCATTTAAACAAGCAAATTGTCTTGGTCCGATTGGCATAACTGGATTATCAGTAAATATATGCTGTCTGGTGGGTCTCTGCAGTTCCCGTGGATGCGGGGACGGAACAGATGGTCAGGTCTCCTCATCCTGAGTCCAGCACATCTTTGCGCACGCAGCTGCGCGCCGCAGCGCTCCCACTTCTGAAGTGGATCTCCAAGCGACGAGAGCGCACACGAGCAGCTCTCGCACTCTCTGTAAATGTGCGTTCATGAGGCCGAATCATGATACGCTAAATCCCATCCTGCAGTCATTGCGGATCACCGTGGACCCGCGGACAGTCTGCGTGGGTCAGCAGCCTGCAGGAACAGTTCTGCCAAGACGCGGCGCTTCGTAAAGGTGAGAGAGAGCGATGCGTTTGTTTATGTTCTCGGTGGAATATTTTAATCCACTCACCTCCGTTCGATAAGGTTTTTTTCCAGCTGGAACAAATGCGGTGTTATAGTTGGAATGAAACAATAGGCGACCCCACGCAGCGCGTATTTCTGCTGCAAAGAAAGGTGGCGCGTTTCAGTGTTACTGTCAGGAGAGATTTGACGAACATGTACAGAAATGATCTGCACGATGTGCAAAGGATCCTTTCCGAGCTGTAAAACACTGTGCATGACTTTAATTATAAGCCTTTTGAAATGTAAACAATTAACATGTGGGGGTTGATGTGGGGAAGAAAACAACAAGAGCAAAGTGTGCGCACTGGAAACTGCACCAGTCATCCTTTAATTGTACAAAAAACATTTTTGCACTTAAAAACAAACAAACAAACAAACCACAAATTTATGTGAGCATGTGTCTTTGTTGCACACAAACTTCACCAGAGCCCTGACATTTCACTGCAGGTCCAGTGTAGTGGAACATTTCTACAAACTGCAACATGGCTCATCAGTGCAGCTCAAACAGGAGCAGCAATAGGTCACGTGGTCCACAAACCCTATTTGCATGCAGGAGATGGAACATAGTTGATGTTTGAGTGCACAGACAGTCCACTGTTGCTGAAGTTGGAGAAAACCGTGTAGGCCCGTCTCTTGTTGTTGGGTCACCTTTGTCAAGTGATTGTGTTTCTCCAGCACCTGTTACAGAGGAAACCTCCCACTCTGTAGTGTTCTCACATTATTTTATTTTTAGCAGCTGCAGAGCTTTTGCTGATTTTGTCTGAACTGCAGACAGCTGATCTGTTTGTTATCCATCATCAAACATAAGGGAAAAAAAGAAGAGCACTTTCCCCCGACCCCACAAAGCACCATGATGTGTGTCCCCGCTCAGGGATGAGGGGTTTCAGAACCAGCAGAAACAAAGACACGTCTTAGTGAGTCTGTGTGTGTTTGGTCTATTGTGTGTTAAAGGGACAACTCTGCAGCATGTGTTGATCTGTGTTGTCTCAGAGATTGGCAGAGAGGACATGGTGCACAACAGCTGCCATCTGCCAATGTGATGTGTGATCGAAAGAAAAGGCAAAGAAATTTGCGAAGACAACCTCCCCCACGTCAGCTCATTTGTCTATGGTGACCTTTAAAGGGGTTCTATAAGGGGAAATCGGTTTCACCTATATTTCACTTCTTTAGGCCAGACTTTGTTAATTTATGGTTTACGGACCCGCCGACGCAATATTTGGCATTTTAAAATAAATTTAAATTCCGATTTTAGGGTTGTTTTTTTTTATTTCCACCGACACTAATGCTCCGTCATGGCCAGTGATAAATGATAAATTCCATTTGCCATTTTGCACTTTAGGGCCTTTCACACCGGACACAAAGCATTATTTTCAATGAGACGCGTTGCTTTTAGAGGCGTCGGAAGCATCGCATCAAAAGCCATGCTAAAGCGACACTTCTGAAGGGAGCGCGCATTGCCGCTTGTCGACAGGCTGACACGGTCAAAGTTCAACCCAATCCAACTTCCGCCACTCTGAGCTGTGACGTAGCTTCGCGCTGTCCAATAGGAACGACGTGTTGGGCCAAAACATGGAAGACTAGTGTCAGAAACCACTGATCTGTACAAAACAGATCGGTGCAGAAACCACTGATCTGTACAAAACAGAAACATGTCACAGGACTGCTCATTTATAGAGCAGTTTTCTGAAGAAAAATCCTTGGAAATGTTTTTTTTACCTCAAAATTTCTGATTACTATTAACACTTGTAATTAAAATAGCTAAATAAATAAATAAAAGGTTCTTTAGAAACCTTTCTTCATCTGTAAATTAAAACCACGTGTAACCTTGGAGATTTATTTTTAGACAAATAAAATGACATGGAAATTTGTACTTTTTTTAAGGTAGATTATTCATATCTCATTTCAACCAGAAAAACAGACACTGTAAATAAATACAAATGTTTATTATAAATGCAACAGGAGATAATTTAAGAATGACTGCAGTGTGATTGTAAAGTAGGATTTCTGTGACATAAACCTCATGAATTTTTTTTAATTGAGTCATTTCAACTTGTAATTTCATCAAAATTTGTGATTGCCTTTAATGTGATCAGGACAGAATAATTTCTAAAATATGAATTTGACTAGTGATTGTGAATGTTTTAAAATTATGCACAATAAAGGGAGAGCTTCTACATGTGCAAATGTCTTTTGACTGATTTCATGGACATTTTTAATGATCCATTCATTTATTGTTAAAATATAAAATGAAACAGCTTTTTAAAAAAATAACAAAATAGTTGTTTAAAGAGCCTTTTATTTAGAAGCAGGTGATGTTATGCTGAATTCTCGGGACCAGATGAAGGTCTCTTCTGCAGCTTTGACCTCTGTTGTTGAAGACACTTTTCTCCTATTTTTAGGAATTTTGAATTTACGAAATACCTCTGTACAAACACAGGAGAAAATTTAATTTATTTTTATTCCGAATCCCGACAAAATTTTGATTGGAAATGTCCATAAACCAAATAATAAAAAATGTCTGGCCTTACGACTCTAGTCATATTAAAATATTGTTAGCATTCAAGCATCCAAGTGCTGCACATACCTCTGACCTTTGTGACAACCCCCCGCCCCTTTTTTTTTTTTTAAGAAATAGTTTTTTAAGGAATGAATTGGCATGAACAGTGCAGCCATACTGGGAGTTACAAAATCCACTACATGCTCAAAATAAGCATGTCAGTTGTGCAGTGATGTCTGAAGAAACATGGCCAGCTTGGTGTATTTTTTTTTTAAATATATCTGTTTATGTGATGCCTGTGTGAAGACCAGCAGGAGGCGCTGTGCAATAACAGTCAACTGGCCTAACTCTCCCTACTGCCAAAGGATACTCAGGCCAGAGTCCGGGTTTTAGCTAAGTGGACAGAGCGTCCTTAGGAGAGAGTAGGAGGAGTTAAAATCACAATGCAGAAACAGAGAGTATAATGGCTGAGAAGATCCTTGTCATTTGATTGGTGGCTTGTATGTCACGTTACATGGATTATTCGTACCATTTGCCATTGTTTCATTTATGGTGCAATTGTTCTTTTTAGCGTGCAATTATGGTGCTATATGAAATGTGCTATTGCACGCCCGACCACCGCGTGTGCTCACACTACCGGGGCAGCGTTTAGCTAAACACGGCAGAGTTTGTTTTGCTGGCGGACGATGATTTGAAGGAGCTAATTGATGGTGCTAATTCTTCTAGCAGACACACACACACACACACACACACACAAAAACATCCACTACGTTGTAAGCCGTTTGGAGGCATGAAGACGAAGTTACGATGAAAACCTGGACAAATTTCTGACATGATTTTTCAATGGACTGAAGAAGTACACAGTCAGTGCATGGCATCATGGACTACATTGTCAGAATAAGCGAAGTGCACATCTCGGGCCGTGCGGTGCATTACGAGTACGCTAAATTTTTGGCTACCATTCCGCATTCAGAGATGGTGGAAAGCAATGATGAGTGCTATGATTTGGACCATTTCAACCACTGTAAAGTTGACGATTTAAAGCATTTTTAGGAACTCTGCAGATTGGCTGTTACAATCAAGACTGTGTACGGCAGTAGACAGAAATGGAAAGAAGACCTGGCTGCCCTTGCGTATGCTACATCGGTACAGAAACTACAGTTGCTGCCGACAAAGGAGGAAGAGACAGCTGCTGTCGAAAATGACGACCGGTCCTTGTTGATAGTTGGAGACAAACAAATTTCTGACCCCTTGAAGGCAACTGGCGGATGGTTAGACGAAGTCCAGAGTCTGAAACTGTGGCCACCTTGCATGTTAGCCGATACTGCAGAATATTTGCTAAGCAGGGATAAGAAATCGCTACGCCACCAGCTTCGTAATCACTACAAGGAAGGTGGGTCTCACATATAACCTCTTTGGTGTCACATTTGTTTTGATAAGTTGACAGACATACAATATGTGCATGGATGCAGTTTGTTTATAGAACATGTTAATATTACAATATTATGCGCCACGTCATTCATGGCGCGACATTACAGTCATAAGCCGATGCACGAAAACGCACTATCAACCACATTAGAATTTGGCACAATTTCAGGATATTGACAAAATAAATGTGTGCAAGAAACTTACAATTTTAGTCCATCTTTCACGTCCATCTGGATATTTCTTGTCTGTGGGGAAATTGTGTAGAATGAACGGAGGTTTACAACCACATTTCTTCTTCTTTCCATCTTTGGGTGAATTCGGCGGAGCCTTGCAGTCGTGTGTTTTCAGCCACCTATCAAGCCTATAAATTCCGTTCAAGCATTTGAAAACAGCACAATGCGCACCTGTCATCATTATATGTGTCACTTAAGGCTTAAAGCCTTTGAAACAATCCGTGTAAGCCTTAACTTTCACAGCCCGCTAACGCTACCGTATACAAAATTCAGTGGCAGCGGTGTGTGTTTGGTAACTGGAATTTTTGAACCCGTTTGACCCACGCATGCACAGATGCATTACGCACTTCGCTTATTTTTTAACTACCTAACTGTTTTTCCAAGTTGACTGAGAACAATTTTGGACTCCTATTTAAAGTTCATGTTGGATTGTTGATGTCATAGCACCAGTGACGACCACCAAAATGTAAGCCCCTTTTCTGTTGTTTATAAATTAATAAAATATCAAATGACAAGGATCTATTTTAGCCGTTATATAAAACAAATAATGAATGTTTTTACATTCTTTCAGTGGAATGAATATTTAAAGGGGAACATGACACAGTGACAAATGCAATACTCCCATAAGAAACATACCAAAGAGCTGATATTCCACACTTTTTACACTAGTCCCGCAAGTACATACCTTTATTGGACATTTGAACTTTGCGCTCTCCTGAGTGCTGCCGGGCCACCATCATTGTAGAATGTCCAGGTATTTCCCTCACGTACATGAGCTGGCATGACCAAATAAGGGAGTGGGAAAGGTCACGGGGTAGTGGGTCGTCTCTCTTGTTTGAGGCACCATTTCAGTATGTCTTTCTTCGACACCGCTGAGCTGCAAGGTTGAGCTTTTTGTAGTCTTCTTGCGGCACGCAGGCCCGTGTGGTTACAAATCGAACTAGTCCGGTCTGTGATTGTGCAGAAAATACTGGAATCCATGGAAGCCGAGTTTGAGACAGAGGAGTTTGAGACAGAGGAGTTTGAGACGGAGGATCATCCCAATCCTCGGCACATCATAGCATATAGCCACCAGCCAAGGTGGTCTGACGACAAGAAGAAGAAAACGAAGAAGAGGAAATATAACCAGTCAGAAGGCAGTGGGGAAGTGGGTGCCGCATCAGCCGCCACAAACAGGAATGAGCAGATTGAAGAAAGTGGGGGGGGGGTGCCACTGCAGCCGCTATAAATGAGTCTCCTCCGGTAGAACCAAAATCTTTTCCAGCCAGGAGCATGGACGACTGGATTCAAGTCTGGGATGGCAAAGATGCTGAGACAGAAACTTGGCGCCTTTGACATCAACAATCCAACAATCCATTCCATCTTTCACCGTTGAGCCATACCATTGAACTCATAAACATTCATTATTTGTATATTATATAATGGCTGAGTGGATCCTTGTCATTTGATTGGTACTTTGTATGTCACGTGACATGGATTATTTGTCCCATTTGTGTTGCATTGCATTTAGAGTGCAGTTTGGTTCCATTTAGGGTGCAAATTTGGTTCCATACATTTGGTACGCGCGCACACACACACACACACACACAAAACAAATCCACTGTGCTGTAAGCCGTCTGGAGGCATGAGGAGCTGTTCAGATGAAAAGCTGATGTGATTTTTCGCTGGACTGAGGAACGACACAAAGTCTTTTTTTGGGGGGGGGGGGGGGTACAAAGTCAGTGCACAGCATCACCAGAACACATGTCACAATTTGAACTCCTATTTAAAGTTTGTGTTGGACTTTAGCAGCAGTGGAACAACAAACTGTAAGTCCATTTTCTGTTGTTTATAAATTAATAAAATATCAAATCACAACAAATCACAACAGAGTTGCCTCAAGGCACTTCACACATGTAAGGTCTAACCTTACTAACCCCCAGAGCAGCAGTGGTAAGGAAAAACTCTCTCTGAGGAAGAAACCTCAAGCAGACCAGACTCAAAGGGGTGACCCTCTGCTTGGGCCATGCTACAGACAAATTACAGAACAATTCACAAAACAAATATATAGGAAAAGCTGTTGGTGCGCAGGACAGGAAGGTCTCCAGCACAACTACCACACCCATCACTGGATGGAGCTGCACCTTAGACAGAGAGAAAAAACAATCAGGCATCAGAAAGACAAGAAATACAGTATAATTTGTCAGCACTAAACAACAAAAAAAAAACAGGAAATACTAAGGTGATCACTGGCCACTAGCCCTAAACTTCACAAAAAGACCCAGAGTTTACGTAAAGTTGAGGCCACGGCCCGCTCCGTTTCCCAATAAAATGAATTAAAAGAGTAAAAAGTGTAGAACTATACTACGCCAGTATGCTAGCCATACGAAAGGGAAAATAAGTCTTAAGTCTGGACTTGAAAGTCTCCACAGAATCTGACTGTTTTATTGACGCAGGGAGATAATTCCACAGAACGGAGGGCACGATAAGAGAAAGCTCTATGACCCGCAAACTTCTTATTCACCCTAGGCACCCAAAATAGTCCTGCACCCTGAGAAGGCAAAGCCCCGGCTGCTACATAAGGTTTAATTAGGTCAGCTAGGTAGGGAGATGCCAGTCCGTGAGCAGTTTTATAGACTAGTAGCAGAACCTTAAAACCTGATCTCACTGGGACAGGAAGCCAGTGAAGGGATGCCAAAATGGGTGTAATGTGGTCAAACTTTCTGCTTCGTGTCAAAAGTCTCGCTGCAGCATTTTGAACCAGTTGGAGAGTCCTAATGCTGGACGGCGGTAAACCAGAAAATAAAATATTGCACTAGTCAAATCTTGAAGAGATAAACGCATGGATCAGGGTCTCAGCATCAGCCATAGACAGGATGGGATGAATCTTCACTATATTTCACAGG
Source organism: Thalassophryne amazonica (assembly GCF_902500255.1). Classification (NCBI taxonomy): domain Eukaryota; kingdom Metazoa; phylum Chordata; class Actinopteri; order Batrachoidiformes; family Batrachoididae; genus Thalassophryne; species Thalassophryne amazonica. The sequence goes on along the minus strand of NC_047105.1, from coordinate 73,345,986 downwards.
TGGAAGAAAGCAGACCTCGTAATATTTCTAATGTGGAGGTCAAAGGACAATGTAGGATCAAAAATTACCCCAAGGTTTCTCACTTTGTCAGTGTGATGTATGACACAGGAGCCTAGGTTAAGTGTTAACTGGTCAAATTGATACCGATGTCTCACTGGACCAAGAACCATCATTTCAATCTTATCAGAATTTAAAAGTAGGAAGTTTCTAGAAATCCAACGTCTCACTGATGCAAGGCAATCTTCTAAGGATTTTATGTGAATGAGATTACCAGCAGTTATCGGCATGTATAACTGAGTATCATCAGCACAGCAGTGAAAGGTAATCCCAAAACGCCGCAATATGTGCCCAAGGGGTGCTATATAAAGGGAGAAAAGCAGTGGGCCTAAGACGGACCCCTGTGGAACCCCAAATTTCATGTCACTAAGGTTAGAGGTAGTGTTAATGTACAAAACACACTAAGAACTAGAGCCCGACCGATATGGATTTTTTGAGGCCGATGCCGATATTTGGATGAAAAAAATGCAGATAATCGATAAATCGGCTGATTTGCAGGTAGCCGATAAATCAGCCGATATTATTATTATTATTTTTTTTTTTAATGAATAAAATGTTCTTTTTTGGACCCTTAACAAAAAAGGTATGAGCTAAAAGCTGACACTTTGTCCTCATATTGATTAACTGTATAACAGAGAAGAATTTTCAAGTTCAAAAAATGCAAAAATGCAATTGGAGCAGTTAGGGGGCTATCCAAATGGGCCAACTAGTAAGATATCACTCCTGAAAATGATCTTTGCCATATCACGTGAGGTAAATCTGCCCTACGATTGGATTTTGGAAAACCATGTGACGGAGAACCAATTCCGATTGGACACTCGCATTGCACACGTCATCACACATCTTCTATGAGGAGTACCAAGATGGCAAATGGTAGATCGAAAGTCTGCGGAATTAACTTTTCAGCAAAAAAAAAAGTAAGTTTCTATCTCATATCATTAAAAAGTTATTTACAATTTAGTAAAGCTTGGTCCCAGCCATCATATACGATGACGGCGTCTGCCCCAGAGGGTTAATGGTGAACGGCAGTAATTCCCAGAACCCTTCTGGACGACCAGTGAATCTGAATGTTTCAACCTCTTAGCAGTAAACGAAAGTTTTTCATGCTTGAAATAAGGTCTACACAAAATGAGCTTAATACAAAAGCGTGACTGACACAATGAAGCACATTTGACACATTACTACATAAACTGAGTTAATCAAACTGAGTTGAACTGAAATGGGAGAAATGTGGAGTGAATGTAATCGCAAAGTTATTACAAACAGCATCCTTATAAACTTACTTGGATGCTTTTGTCAGCCGATCAGTGCAGTGTGACGGCGAACTACGGGGGCCGGTGATGAACACATTTAAGCAGGAGTGTAAGCAGCTCTCAGTTGAATGGAGTCAGAGCTCCATCTACTGGACAAACGGTGCAAGGACATTTTACATTGCCGACACAAACATTATTTCAGTAACTGTTCTGTTTATGAGAAATTATTGGCGTTCTATCCACAAACTTTTGGCCGATAGTGAGTACTTTGAAAAGGGCTTATATCGGCCGATAATATCGGCCGGCCGATATATCGGTCGGGCTCCACTAAGAACGACTGGTCAAGTATGACATCAACCATGAAAGGGCACTCCCAGTAATCCCAAAATGTTTTTCCAGCCTATCAGGTAGAATATGATGATCCACGGTATCAAATGCAGCACTGAGATCGAACAGCACCAGAACCATAGTGGTGTCCGAATCCAGTGCAAGCAGAAGATCATTCACCACTTTACTGAGAGCCGTCTCTGTGGAATGTAATTTTCTAAAAGCAGACTGCAGTGGTTCAAAGAGATTATTCTCAGTAAGATAGTCCACGACCTGCCGTGACACCACTTTTTCCAGAATTTTAGAACAAAATGTTAGATTTGATATCGGCCGATAGTTTTTCAATACACTAGGGTCAAGATTAGGTTTCTTAAGTAATGGTTTAATCACTGCAGATTTGAAACATTTAGGAACAGATCCAGAAGTTAAAGAAAGATTAATAATTTTCAGCACAGTCTGCCCAAGAGTGGGCTACAGGTCCTTAAACAGTTTTTGTTGTGTGTTGGGGGGTTTGGCTGGATGTTTTTGTGTTGTTTTCTTTTCTTTGCTCTCCAGGTGGTATGCAAACTGGTTTTTGTCTGTGGAGACGGTGCTGGCAGAAGAGTCCTTCACCCTCATCAGCATTATTAGCTGCACCTGTGGAGGATGCTCATGTGTAAACTTAAAGACTTTCAGCTGAAGCAGATAATGAGATGGCGTTCTGCATTTAAGCCATGAGTGGTTCAAGCAGAATTGCCGGGAACTCGACCTTGTGACGTTCGTTTGTGAGACGCTGAGGACCGCGCCTGGGTTTGACACATCGTACCTGTGAAGGAGGACGGGTGAGGGACACATGCTGTCAGCACACATCAGAGGTGATGATTGTCTGAATAAGTGTTAACAATAATTTGGTATTTTGTTACGCAGTATATTTGAACATTGATGAGAATTGTGCAGCTTGCTTCTCACTGCCGTGGCGTACGGAATGATGATCCTCCACCTGTTGTGAGAGGCTGCTCATTTACATAAAGCTTAAATTCAGACCTGAATGTGTTGCTGATAGTGTGTGCCTTTGAAGGATATTTGTTGTAGCTGTTGACTTACCTCACCTTTTCCATCCTTCACAAAGTCAGTTTGTCGTGTCCACCTGGGGGGTGTTCGGCGGTGAGTCTGGGTCCAGAATCAATCAATCAATCAACTTTTTTCTTATATAGCGCCAAATCACAACAAACAGTTGCCCCAAGGCGCTCCACATTGTAAGGCAAGGCCATACAACAACCATGAAAAATCCCAACGGTCAAAACGACCCCCTATGAGCAAGCACTTGGCCACAGTGGGAAGGAAAAACTCCCTTTTAACAGGAAGAAACCTCCAGCAGAACCAGGCTCAGGGAGGGGCAGTCTTCTGCTGAGACTGGTTGGGGCTGAGGGAAAAAACCAGGAAAAAGACATGCCGTGAAGGGGGGCAGAGATCGATCACTAATGATTAAATGCAGAGTGATGCATACGGAGCAAAAAGAGAAAGAAACAGTGCATCATGGGAACCCCCCCACAATCTACGTCTAAAGCAGCATAACCAAGGGATGGTCCAGGGTCACCCGATCCAGCCCTAACTATAAGCCTTAGCGAAAAGGAAAGTTTTAAGCCTAATCTTAAAAGTAGAGAGGGTATCTGTCTCCCTGATCTGAATTGGGAGCTGGTTCCACAGGAGAGGAGCCTGAAAGCTGAAGGCTCTGCCTCCCATTCTACTCTTACAAACCCTAGGAACCACAAGTAAGCCCGCAGTCTGAGAGCGAAGCGCTCTAATGGGGTAATATGGTACTACGAGGTCCCTAAGATAAGATGGGGCCTGATTATTCAAAACCTTATAAGTAAGAAGAAGAATTTTAAATTCTATTCTAGAATTAACAGGAAGCCAATGAAGAGAGGCCAACACGGGTGAGATATGCTCTCTCCTGCTAGTCCCCGTCAGTACTCTAGCTGCAGCATTCTGAACCAACTGAAGGCTTTTTAGGGAACTTTTAGGACAACCTGATAATAATGAATTACAATAGTCCAGCCTAGAGGAAATAAATGCATGAATTAGTTTTTCAGCATCACTCTGAGACAAGACCTTTCTGATTTTAGAGATATTGCGTAAATGCAAAAAAGCAGTCCTACATATTTGTTTAATATGCGCTTTGAATGACATATCCTGATCAAAAATGACTCCAAGATTTCTCACAGTATTACTAGAGATCAGGGAAATGCCATCCAGAGTAACGATCTGGTTAGACACCATGCTTCTAAGATTTGTGGGGCCAAGTACAATAACTTCAGTTTTATCTGAGTTTAAAAGCAGGAAATTAGAGGTCATCCATGTCTTTATGTTTGTAAGACAATCCTGCAGTTTAGCTAATTGGTGTGTATCCTCTGGCTTCATGGATAGATAAAGCTGGGTATCATCTGCGTAACAATGAAAATTTAAGCAATACCGTCTAATAATACTGCCTAAGGGAAGCATGTATAAAGTGAATAAAATTGGTCCTAGCACAGAACCTTGTGGAACTCCATAATTAACTTTAGTCTGTGAAGAAGATTCCCCATTTACATGAACAAACTGTAATCTATTAGACAAATATGATTCAAACCACCGCAGCGCAGTGCCTTTAATACCTATGACATGCTCTAATCTCTGTAATAAAATTTTATGGTCAACAGTATCAAAAGCAGCACTGAGGTCCAACAGAACAAGCACAGAGATAAGTCCACTGTCCGAAGCCATAAGAAGATCATTTGTAACCTTCACTAATGCTGTTTCTGTACTATGATGAATTCTAAAACCTGACTGAAACTCTTCAAATAGACCATTCCTCTGCAGGTGATCAGTTAGCTGTTTTACAACTACCCTCTCAAGAATCTTTGAGAGAAAAGGAAGGTTGGAGATTGGCCTATAATTAGCTAAGATAGCTGGGTCAAGTGATGGCTTTTTAAGTAATGGTTTAATTACTGCCACCTTAAAGGCCTGTGGTACATAACCAACTAACAAAGATAGATTGATCATATTTAAGATTGAAGCATTAAATAATGGTAGGACTTCCTTGAGCAGCCTGGCAGGAATGGGGTCTAATAAACATGTTGATGGTTTGGATGAAGTAACTAATGAAAATAACTCAGACAGAACAATCGGAAAGAAAGAGTCTAACCAAATACCGGCATCACTGAAAGCAGCCAAAGATAACGATACATCTTTGGGATGGTTATGAGTAATTTTTTGTTAGCAAAGAAAGTCATGAAGTCATTACTAGTTAAAGTTAATGGAATACTCAGCTCAATAGAGCTCTGACTCTTTGTCAGCCTGGCTACAGTGCTGAAAAGAAACCTGGGGTTATTCTTATTTTCTTCAATTAGTGATGAGTAGAAATATGTCCTAGCTTTACGGAGGGCTTTTTTATAGAGCAACAAACTCTTTTTCCAGGCTAAGTGAAGATCTTCTAAATTAGTGAGACGCCATTTCCTCTCCAACTTACAGGTTATCTGCTTTAAGCTACGAGTTTGTGAGTTATACCACGGAGTCAGACACTTCTGATTTAAAGCTCTCTTTTTCAAAGGAGCTACAGCATCCAAAGTTGTCTTCAAAGAGGATGTAAAACTATTGACGAGATACTCTAACTCCCTTACAGAGTTTAGGTAGCTACTCTGCTCTGTGTTGGTATATGACATTAGAGAACATAAAGAAGGAATCATATCCTTAAACCTAGTTACAGCGCTTTCTGAAAGACTTCTACTGTAATGAAACTTATTCCCCACTGCAGGGTAGTCCATCAGGGTAAATGTAAATGTTATTAAGAAATTATCAGACAGAAGGGAGTTTTCAGGGAATACTGTTAAGTCTTCTATTTCCATACCATACGTCAGAACAAGATCTAAGATATGATTAAAGTAGTGGGTGGACTCATTTACTTTTTGAGCAAAGCCGATAGACTCTAATAATAGATTAAATGCAGTGTTGAGGCTGTCATTCTCAGCATCTGTGTGGATGTTAAAATCGCCCACTATAATTATCTTATCTGAGCTAAGCACTAAGTCAGACAAAAGGTCTGAAAATTCACAGAGAAACTCACAGTAACGACCAGGTGGACGATAGATAATAACAAATAAAACTGGTTTTTGGGACTTCCAATTTGGATGGACAAGACTAAGAGACAAGCTTTCAAATGAATTAAAGCTCTGTCTAGGTTTTTGATTAATTAATAAGCTGGAATGGAAGATTGCTGCTAATCCTCCGCCACGGCCCGTGCTACGAGCATTCTGACAGTTAGTGTGACTCGGGGGTGTTGACTCATTTAAACTAACATATTCATCCTGCCGTAACCAGGTTTCTGTTAGGCAGAATAAATTAATACGTTGATCAATTATTATATCATTTACCAACAGGGACTTAGAAGAGAGAGACCTAATGTTTAATAGACCACATTTAACTGTTTTAGTCTGTGGTGCAATTGAAGGTGCTATATTATTTTTTCTTTTTTAATTTTTATGCTTAAATAGATTTTTGCTGGTTATTGGTGGTCTGGGAGCAGGCACCGTCTCTACGGGGATGGGGTAATGAGGGGATGGCAGGGGGAGAGAAGCTGCAGAGAGGTGTATAAGACCACAGCTCTGCCTCCTGGTCCCAACGCTAGACAGTCACAGTTTGGAGGATCCAAGAAAATTGGCCAGATTTCTAGAAATGAGAGCTGCTCCATCTAAAGTGGGATGGATGCCGTCTCTCCTAACAAGACCAGGTTTTCCCCAGAAGCTTTGCCAATTATCAATGAAGCCCACCTCATTTTTTGGACACCACTCAGACAGCCAGCAATTCAAGGAGAACATGCGGCTAAACATGTCACTCCCGGTCTGATTGGGGAGGGGCCCAGAGAAAACAACAGAGTCTGACATTGTTTTTGCAAAGTTACACACCGATTTAATGTTAATTTTAGTGACCTCCGATTGGCGTAACCGAGTGTCATTACTGCCGACGTGAATTACAATCTTACCAAATTTACGCTTAGCCTTAGCCAGCAATTTCAAATGTCCTTCGATGTCGCCTGCTCTGGCCCCCGGAAGACAATTGACAATGGTTGCTGGTGTAGCTAACTTCACATTTCTCAAAACAGAGTCGCCAATAACCAGAGTTTGATCCTCGGCGAGTGTATCGTCGAGTGGGGAAAAACGGTTAGAGATGTGAACGGGTTGACGGTGTACACGGGGCTTCTGTTTAGGGCTACGCTTCCTCCTCACAGTCACCCAGTCAGCCTGCTTTCCCGACTGCCCGGGATCTGCCAGGGGGGAACTAACGGCGGCTAAGCTACCTTGGTCCGCACCGACTACAGGGGCCTGGCTAGCTGTAGAATTTTCCACGGTGCGGAGCCGAGTCTCCAATTCGCCCAGCCTGGCCTCCAAAGCTACGAATAAGCTGCACTTATTACAAGTACCGTTACTGCTAAAGGAGGCCGAGGAATAACTAAACATTTCACACCCAGAGCAGAAAAGTACGGGAGAGACAGGAGAAGCCGCCATGCTAAATCGGCTAAGAGCTAGTAGCTATGCAACCTAGCGGATTCCTAAAAACACACAAAGTGAATAATGTGTAAATAATTTAGAGGTGATTCAGCAGAAGGAGTGCCCCAATCAAGGCACCAAACAGGCCATGAAGCAGCACAGGCAACGCACGACAACAGCGAACGCACGACAACGGTGCTAAAAAAAAAATAAAAAAAATAAAAATGAAAGCGTTAGCAAGCTAGTTAGCTTGCCAACGCTGATGAAAGTTAGCTGATAAAAGTGCTCCGTCGCGATGTTTCGACCGTTAGAGGTCTTCCTTAGGCGTTGGAGCACAGTAAAAAAGTAAAAAAAAAAAAAAGTCTTGAAAAAGACTGTTAGTTCAAGTCCAAAGCAGCAGGTAGCAGTCTCTGTGTAAACAGTCCCAACAGAGAGCCAAAATTCTGATGCAATCTCACTCCGAAGACCAAGTGACACTCAATCAGCACCACGTGACCTAACAAAAAATGAAAAGTGCATCGGGCTTCGATCCATTTGGGCGCTGGAGAGCGCGCCGTCCTTCACCTCGCCAGATAACCGCACATTTATGTTGTACACAGTTATTGCACAGAAGGAAATAAGAGTAATAGGTCTGCTTTGTAGCCAGTAGTGCATGCTTATAGTCTAAGATAGCATCACGCCATGCAAGGTGGAATACTTCTAATTTTGAACTACAGCATTTCCGTTTTAGACCTCTGGCCTTACGCTTGATGTCACGCAGGTAATCATTGAACCAAGGTGACTGTGTTTTGGGGGAGTGCGGTTTTAACACAGGTGGTGCAATCATGTCAAGTGCAGTTTTGAGGACTGAGTTTAAACTATCCACAAGACTGTCTACTGATTGGGTATTTGCCAAATGTGAAGCTAAGACATCAGGCAGTCTGGCTTCGAGTTCAGTCTTAGTTGAGGAGTTGATGCATCGCTGTACATTGAGGAAAATAAGTATTTGAACACCCTGCAATTTTGCAAGTTCTCCCACTTAGAAATCATGGAGGGGTCTGAAAGTTTCATCTTAGGTGCATGTCCACTGTGAGAGACAATCTAAAAAAAAAAAAAAATCTGGAAATCACAATGTATTATTTTTTAATCAATTATGAGGTCTGTTAGAAAAGTATCCGACATAATTTTTTTCAAAAACCATATGGATTTGAATCACGTGTGATTACATCAGACATGCTTGAACCCTCATGGGCATGCAAGAGTTTTTTCACACCTGTCGTTACGTCATTCGCCTGTGGGCAGTCCTTGAGTGAGGAGTCGCCCACCCTCTCGTCGATTTTTCATTGTTTAGGAATGGCTCAGAGACTGCTGCTTTGTTTGATAAAAAATTTTTCAAAAACTGTAAGGCACAACTGAGTGGACACCATTCGATAAATTCAGCTGGTTTTTGGTAAAAATTTTAACGGCTGATGAGAGATTTTGGTCTGGTAGTGTCGCTTTAAGGACGGCCCACGGCGCCTGATGGCAATCTGCGCTTCAAGGCGGCAGCGTCTCGCCGTTTCAAGTTGAAAACTTCCACATTTCAGGCTCTGTTGACCCAGGAAGTCGTCAGAGAACACAGAACTTTCAGAAGAAGTCGGCATGAGGAGTTTATTTGGACATTCCATTGTTAACGGACATTTTGTAATGAAAGAACGTGCGGGCAGAGTCGCATGTCGGGCCGGACCTGACCGCGGGGGGTTGCGACAGGAAAAACACCTCCGTTGGAAACCTTAACGGGCAAGTTGGAACATGCCCAAGCTGTTAAACAATTTCTCAGTTACTCACTTGTTGAAAGCCATCAAAAGCTGCCTGAATTTTAGAAATGGTTTTCAACACGGAGGTGTTTTTCCTGTCGCGGCGCACACAGAATTTGTGCGCACGTCTTTCATTACAAAATGTCCTTAAACAGTGGAATGCCTGCATAAAGTCCTCATGCCGGCCTCTTCTGAATCTTCTCTGTTCTCTCACGATGTCCTGGGTGAATTAAGCCTTAAATTAGGATGTTTTCAGGTTAAAACAGGCCGACGACCGCGCCTGGAAGCGCTGCGCGACATCCCGCTCCGTGGGAAGTCCTTACAGCGACAGAAACACCCCATAATCTCTCATCAGCTGTAAAACTTTTCACCGAAAACCAGATTAATTTCTCGAATAGTGTCCACTCGGATATTCCTCACAGGTCCAGAAAAAATTTTGATAAAGCAACTCGCGCCGTCTCGAGCAGCATGTGAAACAAAGGAATTCAGGCGAGCGGGCTGGACCACATCTCACTCAAGGCCTGCCCACAGGGAAATGACGTCACCGACACGTGTGAAAAAACTCACGCATGCGCACGAGGGTTCAAGCATGATTGGTGTAATCAATCAATCAATCAATCAATTTTTTTTATATAGCGCCAAATCACAACAAACAGTTGCCCCAAGGCGCTTTATATTGTAAGGCAAGGCCATACAATAATTATGTAAAACCCCAACGGTCAAAACGACCCCCTGTGAGCAAGCACTTGGCTACAGTGGGAAGGAAAAACTCCCTTTTAACAGGAAGAAACCTCCAGCAGAACCAGGCTCAGGGAGGGGCAGTCTTCTGCTGGGACTGGTTGGGGCTGAGGGAGAGAACCAGGAAAAAGACATGCTGTGGAGGGGAGCAGAGATCGATCACTAATGATTAAATGCAGAGTGGTGCATACAGAGCAAAAAGAGAAAGAAACAGTGCATCATGGGAACCCCCCAGCAGTCTACGTCTATAGCAGCATAACTAAGGGATGGTTCAGGGTCACCTGATCCAGCCCTAACTATAAGCTTTAGCAAAAAGGAAAGTTTTAAGCCTAATCTTAAAAGTAGAGAGGGTGTCTGTCTCCCTGATCTGAATTCTACTCTTACAAACCCTAGGAACTACAAGTAAGCCTGCAGTCTGAGAGCGAAGCGCTCTATTGGGGTGATATGGTACTACGAGGTCCCTAAGATAAGATGGGACCTGATTATTCAAAACCTTATAAGTAAGAAGAAGAATTTTAAATTCTATTCTAGAATTAACAGGAAGCCAATGAAGAGAGGCCAATATGGGTGAGATATGCTCTCTCCTTCTAGTCCCCGTCAGTACTCTAGCTGCAGCATTTTGAATTAACTGAAGGCTTTTTAGGGAACTTTTAGGACAACCTGATAATAATGAATTACAATAGTCCAGCCTAGAGGAAATAAATGCATGAATTAGTTTTTCAGCATCACTCTGAGACAAGACCTTTCTGATTTTAGAGATATTGCGTAAATGCAAAAAAGCAGTCCTACATATTTGTTTAATATGCGCTTTGAATGACATATCCTGATCAAAAATGACTCCAAGATTTCTCACAGTATTACTAGAGGTCAGGGTAATGCCATCCAGAGTAAGGATCTGGTTAGACACCATGTTTCTAAGATTTGTGGGGCCAAGTACAATAACTTCAGTTTTATCTGAGTTTAAAAGCAGGAAATTAGAGGTCATCCATGTCTTTATGTCTGTAAGACAATCCTGCAGTTTAGCTAATTGGTGTGTGTCCTCTGGCTTCATGGATAGATAAAGCTGGGTATCATCTGCATAACAATGAAAATTTAAGCAATACCATCTAATAATACTGCCTAAGGGAAGCATGTATAAAGTGAATAAAATTGGTGCTAGCACAGAACCTTGTGGAACTCCATAATTAACTTTAGTCTGTGAAGAAGATTCCCCATTTACATGAACAAATTGTAATCTATTAGACAAATATGATTCAAACCACCGCAGCGCAGTGCCTTTAATACCTATGGCATGCTCTAATCTCTGTAATAAAATTTTATGGTCAACAGTATCAAAAGCAGCACTGAGGTCTAACAGAACAAGCACAGAGATGAGTCCACTGTCCGAGGCCATAAGAAGATCATTTGTAACCTTCACTAATGCTGTTTCTGTACTATGATGAATTCTAAAACCTGACTGAAACTCTTCAAATAGACCATTCCTCTGCAGATGATCAGTTAGCTGTTTTACAACTACCCTTTCAAGAATTTTTGAGAGAAAAGGAAGGTTGGAGATTGGCCTATAATTAGCTAAGATAGCTGGGTCAAGTGATGGCTTTTTAAGTAATGGTTTAATTACTGCCACCTTAAAAGCCTGTGGTACATAGCCAACTAACAAAGATAGATTGATCATATTTAAGATCGAAGCATTAAATAATGGCAGGGCTTCCTTGAGCAGCTTGGTAGGAATGGGGTCTAATAAACATGTTGTTGGTTTGGATGAAGTAACTAATGAAAATAACTCAGACAGAACAATCGGAGAGAAAGAGTCTAACCAAATACCGGCATCATTGAAAGCAGCCAAAGATAACGATACGTCTTTGGGATGGTTATGAGTAATTTTTTCTCTAATAGTTAAAATTTTGTTAGCAAAGAAAGTCATGAAGTCATTACTAGTTAAAGTTAATGGAATACTCAGCTCAATAGAGCTCTGACTCTTTGTCAGCCTGGCTACAGTGCTGAAAAGAAACCTGGGGTTGTTCTTATTTTCTTCAATTAGTGATGAGTAGAAAGATGTCCTAGCTTTACGGAGGGCTTTTTTATAGAGCAACAGACTCTTTTTCCAGGCTAAGTGAAGATCTTCTAAATTAGTGAGACGCCATTTCCTCTCCAACTTACGGGTTATCTGCTTTAAGCTACGAGTTTGTGAGTTATACCACGGAGTCAGGCACTTCTGATTTAAAGCTCTCTTTTTTAGAGGAGCTACAGCATCCAAAGTTGTCTTCAGTGAGGATGTAAAACTATTGACGAGATACTCTATCTCACTTACAGAGTTTAGGTAGCTACTCTGCACTGTGTTGGTATATGGCATTAGAGAACATAAAGAAGGAATCATATCCTTAAACCTAGTTACAGCGCTTTCTGAAAGACTTCTAGTGTAATGAAACGTATTCCCCACTGCTGGGTAGTCCATCAGAGTAAATGTAAATGTTATTAAGAAATGATCAGACAGAAGGGAGTTTTCAGGGAATACTGTTAAGTCTTCTATTTCCATACCATAAGTCAGAACAAGATTTAAGATATGATTAAAGTGGTGGGTGGACTCATTTACTTTTTGAGCAAAGCCAATAGAGTCTAATAATAGATTAAATGCAGTGTTGAGGCTGTCATTCTCAGCATCTGTGTGGATGTTAAAATCGCCCACTATAATTATCTTATCTGAGCTAAGCACTAAGTCAGACAAAAGGTCTGAAAATTCACAGAGAAACTCACAGTAACGACCAGGTGGACGATAGATAATAACAAATAAAACTGGTTTTTGGGACTTCCAATTTGGATGGACAAGACTAAGAGTCAAGCTTTCAAATGAATTAAAGCTCTGTCTGGGTTTTTGATTAATTAATAAGCTGGAATGGAAGATTGCTGCTAATCCTCCGCCCCGGCCCGTGCTGCGAGCATTCTGACAGTTAGTGTGGACTCGGGGGTGTTGACTCATTTAAACTAACATATTCATCCTGCTGTAACCAGGTTTCTGTAAGGCAGAATAAATCAATATGTTGATCAATTATTATATCATTTACCAACAGGGACTTAGAAGAGAGAGACCTAATGTTTAATAGACCACATTTAACTGTTTTAGTCTGTGGTGCAGTTGAAGGTGCTATATTATTTTTTCTTTTTGAATTTTTATGCTTAAATAGATTTTTGCTGGTTATTGGTAGTCTGGGAGCAGGCACCGTCTCTACGGGGATGGGGTAATGAGGGGATGGCAGGGGGAGAGAAGCTGCAGAGAGGTGTGTAAGACTACAACTCTGCTTCCTGGTCCCAACCCTGGATAGTCACGGTTTGGAGGATTTAAGAAAATTGGCCAGATTTCTAGAAATGAGAGCTGCTCCATCCAAAGTGGGATGGATGCCGTCTCTCCTAACAAGACCAGGTTTTCCCCAGAAGCTTTGCCAATTATCTATGAAGCCCACCTCATTTTTTGGACACCACTCAGACAGCTAGCAATTCAAGGAGAACATGCAGCTAAACATGTCACTCCCGGTCTGATTGGGGAGGGGCCCAGAGAAAACTACAGAGTCCGACAATGTTTTTGCAAAGTTACACACCGATTTAATGTTAATTTTAGTGACCTCTGATTGGCGTAACCGGGTGTCATTACTGCCGACATGAATTACAATCTTACCAAATTTACGCTTAGCCTTAGCCAGCAGTTTCAAATTTCCTTCAATGTCGCCCGCTCTGGCCCCCGGAAGACAATTGACTATGGTTGCTGGTGTCGCTAACTTCACATTTCGCAAAACAGAGTCGCCAATAACCAGAGTTTGATCCTCGGCGGGTGTGTCGTCGAGTGGGGAAAAACGGTTAGAGATGTGAACGGGTTGGCGGTGTACACGGGGCTTCTGTTTAGGGCTACGCTTCCTCCTCACAGTCACCCAGTCAGCCTGCTTTCCCGGCTGCTCGGGATCTGCCAGGGGGTAACTAACGGCGGCTAAGCTACCTTGGTCCGCACCGACTACAGGGGCCTGGCTAGCTGTAGAATTTTCCACGGTGCGGAGCCGAGTCTCCAATTCGCCCAGCCTGGCCTCCAAAGCTACGAATAACCTACACTTATTACAAGTACCGTTACTGCTAAAGGAGGCCGAGGAATAACTAAACATTTCACACCCAGAGCAGAAAAGTGCGGGAGAGACAGGAGAAGCCGCCATGCTAAATCGGCTAAGAGCTAGTAGCTACGCTAAGCTAGCGGATTCCTAAAAACACGCAAACTGAATAATGTGTAAATAGTTTAGAGGTGATTCAGCAGAAGGAGTGCTTTAGTTAAGGCACGTAAAGATTACACTGGGAAACAAATCGTAATCTAGATAACTAGATCAATCTAACTGCGCAGATTAAACAGCTAACAGATACAGAAAAACACCGCTGTGCTCCGGAACAGGAAGTGATACAATACCGCAGTGAGTAATCGCACGTCATTCAAATCCATATAGTTAAAAAAAAATAAAAGTGTCGGTTTCTTATCTAATAGACCTCGTATTTGTATGTTACTGCTGCAAATAAGTATTTTAACACCTGTGAAAATCAATGTTAATATTTGGTACAGTAGCCTTTGTTTGCAATTACAGAGGGCAAACATTTCCTGTAGTTGTTGACCAAGTTTTCACACACTGCAATAGGGATTTTGGTCCACTCCTCCATAAAGATCTTCTGTAGATCTTTCAGGTTTGGAGTTTCAGCTCCCTCCAAAGATTTTCTATTGAGTTCAGGTCTGGAGACTGGCCAGGCCACTCCAGGACCTTGAAATGCTTCTTACGGAGCCCCTCCTTAGTTGCCCTGGCTGTGTGTTTGGGGTCATTGTCATGCTGGAAGACCCAGCCATGACCCATCTTCAATGCTCTTACTGAGGGAAGGAGGTTGTTTGCCAAAATCTCACAATACATGACCCCATCCATCCTCCTTTCAATACGGTGCAGTCATCCTGTCCCCTTTGCAGAAGAGCACCCCCAGAGTATGATGTTTCTACCCCCATGCTTCACGATTGGGATGGTTTTCTTGGGGTTGTTCTCATCCTCTAAACATGGTAAGTGGGGTTGATTCCAAAAAGCTCTATTCTGGTCTCATAATCTTTATGACTGTGGTCCCAGCTCTCTTCAGGTCATTGACCAGGTCCTCCTGTGTAGTTCTGAGCTTTCTCAGAATCATCCTTACCCCACAAAGTGAGATCTTGCATGGAATCCCAGACCAAGGGAGATTGACAGTCATCTTGTGTTTCTTCCTCTTTCTAATAAATAATCATAACAGTTGTTGTCTTCTTCCAAGCTGCTTGCCTGTTGTCCTGTAGTCCATCCCAGCCTTGTGCAGGTCTACAGTTTTGTCCCTGGTGTCCTTAGACAGCTCTCTGGTCTTGGCTATGGTGGACAGGTTGGAGTGTGATTGATTGAGTGTGTGAACAGGTGTCTTTTATACAGGTAACAAGTTCAAACAGGTGCAGTTAATACAGGTAAAGAGTGCAGAATAAGAGGGCTTCTTAAAGAAAAATTAACAGGTCTGTGTGAGCCAGAATTGTTGCTGGTTGGTAGGGGTTCAAATACGTATTTGCAGCAGTAACATACAAATAAATTATTAAAAATCATACATTGTGATTTCCAGATTTATTTTTTTTTTTAGATTCTGTCTCTCACAGTGGGCATACACCTAAGATGAAAATTTCAGACCCCTCCGTGATTTCTAAGTGGGAGAACTTGCAAAATTGCAGGGTGTTCAAATACTTATTTTCCTCACTGTATAAGGTTGTTGTTCCATTAAACACGGCAGCAAAACTGTAAACTTAATAAGTGAGTGATCAGAGACCACTAATGTAAGAGGCATGATGTCAGTATTCGTGACAGCAATGCCACGTGCAAGAACCAAATCCAGGGTATTTCCACTAATGTGCGTTGAATCCTGAATGCATTGGCAAAATCCTTATGCATCCACAATTTCCATAAATGATTTGCAGAGGGGATCAGAAGGCTTATTTATATGAACCTTAAAGTCACCAGTGATCAGAATGTTATCTGCACGAGTTGACAAGTTAGAGATGAACGCACCAAATTCATCTTAGATTTCAGAATATGGGCCAGGAGGCCTATATAAAGTGAAAAATATGGCTGATTTTTATTCTTCTGACCTTGGCAATGTGTAATATCCTGAGCAGAGTGGAGAATCAGATGCTCAAACGAGTTATGTTTGTGACCCCCCAACAGCTAATAAGTTAAACCTTGATTTATAAATAAGAGCAACACCCCCCCTTGCTTCACATCACGAGGGACGTGACTAAATGTATATGCTGGTGGGCAGGCCTCATTTAAGGGGAGGACAGCTGTTGGTTTAAGCCTGGTTTAACATAACCCAATCATATCTAAGTGTTGATTGATAATTAGATCATTAATCAACAATGATTTTGAGGATAGTGATCTTATGTTCATGAGACCCAGACTAAGGACCTCAGCGGGTTGACAGTTGAACTGTTTGGGTTAAGGGGTGGTTCCAGAGTAGCATATATAAGATGCCTAGAAGTAGGTTTAAGATGGACCACTCAGATGTCTGCCTGGGTGGTTGCCCAAGGTATTGTTCCACAGTGAGGAAGATGTGGCGACATGTGGCACCAGAAAGTAGTTCCAAACCTGACCCCGAAAATGCAAGCGCACAAGAGTAAGTACACTATATAATTTTAAAGTTAGTATGGTTTGAGTTCATTTTGAACTATACAGCAGGTGCAGAATGATACCTATGTTTTTATTTTGTTTTCAGTAGTTTGTGGGATAAGGGATTTCCATCATATGATGCAGTTACTAAACATGAATACAGCACTCAGGGACTTGATTGTTGTGTTTTATTGTTATGTTTTATTAGGGCCATTATTCTGAGTAACGCAATTCCAGTCATGTATTACTTTTTGCGGTAACACAGTAATGTACGGTATTACTAATACAAGTGAAGCGCTGCACAGTGGCGCAAAGCTCGTTATGGTACAGGGAGTCCCAAACAGGAAGTGCCAAATTTTGAGTCCACAGTGAAACAGGAAATGTCATATGTCATACACTTCCTAGATTGACAGATGAGATCCCATGAAATCTCGTGGGAACTCAGTGGCAAGTTCACACTGAAACAGGAAGTGCCAAATTTTCAGTCCACAGTGAAACAGGAACTGTCAAATGTTGAGCACTTCCTGGCATGGGTGGAGCTAGAGCGGAGGCCAGGATTGCGTTGGACTCCCTGAAATCTGACTGAACACAGATGATTGACCCTGAAATCTGATTGGACACAGATGATTGACATGTCACTGCACCGCACGTCTAGTTGAAATGAGCTGCATTTTGAAATCAGTGAGTCACATTGACTGCTAGGTTCCTCCTGTCCAGTAGTTAGTGCTGTATACCACAAAAAGTTCTAATCCACCTTAGTAGAAGAAGAAAAATGTTTGCCTCAGATTTAAACTAAACACGTCATTTAAACCATGGACTAAAAATGACAAAGTTATATCAGTGAGTAAACTGCCATATTTTATGCCAGAATTGAGGTCCAGGTTGTTAAAAGCAGCATTTCTCCTTTAATTCGGGTTGACTTATATATGCATGTGTCTCCAGTGATTTTTAAACGAGCAAGCAGCTGTTGATTAAATAACCTCTTAATTATGCTGTCTCAAGGACTTAAATAACCTCTTAATTTTGCCCCTTGAGTGTCACCAGGATGATGCATTTCACTTACAAATACACATGCCATGGAGTGTTTCTCAGCTGTACTTAAAAGTATTGAAACACTTGGCATTTCACACATTTTAATTTGTTTATGCCATTTCAAATACAAATAAATAAATTAATCTAAAGATATCTTCCTTAAACTCAAACTGAAAGCAAATGTCTACAACTTGATATAAATTAATTAAAAAATATAAAATACAGCTTCCTCATGAAGTGGTGTAGAGGAGGATTTTCTTTAAAAGAAGACCTGAACGTTCAGCTACAGTTTGCCAGAAAGTACATCTGAGATGAAAGCCTAGATTTGATGTTTTAGTGAAAGAAACTATTTCTTCATAATTGATGTAAATAAAGTCCAATACATATTCAGTGACGTGGAAATGTTCATGTTTCCATCCCCTAACTTGTCTGAAGAAAATAAACTGATTATTATTTACAGGTATTATCAAGTTTTAGAGATTTGCTTTCAGTTTGAGTTTGAGGAAGATAATTTTAGAAATGTTTATACTTTATCTTTTTTGTATTTCTTGTATGTGGAATGGCATAAACAAATTAAAATGTGTGAAATACCAAGTGTTCCAATACTTTTGCAGGGCACTGTATCCTAACCTTATGACGAGTGCAAAATGAGTGTGGTATTATTACTGTTTTGTTTAAGAATGTTTAATTTTCACTGTTGCTGCACTTTGTGTGAAATCATAGTCATATCATATATCATACTGATATGACAATATTGAGATATGATAATTTGGACATATTGCCCTACTGTCAACTAGCTGAAAACTTTGAATATTAATTTACATCTACCTTTTAAAAAATGCTTAAAGTGGCAGGAGGTTAAGAGGGCTATAACTGGGGGGGGGTTGCGGGGTGGAGCCCCCACAGAAGCTGAAAGGCAAAAAAGAAAAATGTTTAAAAAGCTGAAAGGCTTTAGCCATGCTCATGCTCCCAAGAACCATTTTGCTGAAAAAAAAGTCAGAAGGACCTAAATTACATGGTTAAATGGTGAGGAGCTTCCAGGCATGTGAGAGGCAAATAAAGAAAAATGCTTCAAAAGGCGGTGGTGCTAGGGGGAGCTCCCCCACAAGGTGAAAGCCATGCTAATGCTCCCCTGAAGCATTTACTCAGAAAAAAGTTTGTTTTACGGTTGAGTTGATGGAGCCGAAATAGGACCCAAATGTGGGATGCTAAGGTAACAAGCAAAATACAATTTATTGTTGGAAATGCTATACAGACTTTTGGAATGTTCAAAAGGTCACAGAGGCAGGAGAAACAGACTGGACCAGAACAGGTGTGATGAGAGACTGGTGCCAGGTGGCTGCCCATGGAGCTGACTGGAGACAGGATCACTGGAAGGAAACAAACAGATATGGGATAGAAGATTGAGCACACACAGTGAGAGCTCTACAAATCAAAATAGAGGGGCAAGGTGCCACGTAGTGGCTACTGAATTACTGGCAAAGGTGAAAAGGCTGAACCAGGGCTTATAATCAACTCAATCAATCAATCAACTTTTTTCTTATATAGCGCCAAATCACAACAAACAGTTGCCCCAAGGCGCTCCATATTGCAAGGCAAGGCCATACAATAACCATGAAAAACCCCAACGGTCAAAACGACCCCCTATGAGCAAGCACTTGGCCACAGTGGGAAGGAAAAACTCCCTTTTAACAGGAAGAAACCTCCAGCAGAACCAGGCTCAGGGAGGGGCAGTCTTCTGCTGAGACTGGTTGGGGCTGAGGGAAAGAACCAGGAAAAAGACATGCCGAGAAGGGGGGCAGAGATCGATCACTAATGATTAAATGCAGAGTGATGCATACGGAGCAAAAAAAGAAAGAAACAGTGCATCATGGGAACCCCCCACAGTCTACGTCTAAAGCAACATAACCAAGGGATGGTCCAGGGTCACCCGATCCAGCCCTAACTATAAGCCTTAGCGAAAAGGAAAGTTTTAAGCCTAATCTTAAAAGTAGAGAGGGTATCTGTCTCCCTGATCTGAATTGGGAGCTGGTTCCACAGGAGAGGAGCCTGAAAGCTGAAGGCTCTGCCTCCCATTCTACTCTTACAAACCCTAGGAACCACAAGTAAGCCCGCAGTCTGAGAGCGAAGTGCTCTAATGGGGTAATATGGTACTACGAGGTCCCTAAGATAAGATGGGACCTGATTATTCAAAACCTTATAAGTAAGAAGAAGAATTTTAAATTCTATTCTAGAATTAACAGGAAGCCAATGAAGAGAGGCCAACACGGGTGAGATATGCTCTCTCCTGCTAGTCCCCGTCAGTACTGTAATGAATTACAATAGTCCAGCCTAGAGGAAATAAATGCATGAATTAGTTTTTCAGCATCACTCTGAGACAAGACCTTTCTGATTTTAGAAATATTGCGTAAATGCAAAAAGGCAGTCCTACATATTTGTTTAATATGCGCTTTGAATGACATATCCTGATCAAAAATAACTCCAAGATTTCTCACAGTATTACTAGAGATCAGGGAAATGCCATCCAGAGTAACGATCTGGTTAGACACCATGCTTCTAAGATTTGTGGGGCCAAGTACAATAACTTCAGTTTTATCTGAGTTTAAAAGCAGGAAATTAGAGGTCATCCATGTCTTTATGTCTGTAAGACAATCCTGCAGTTTAGCTAATTGGTGTGTATCCTCTGGCTTCATGGATAGATAAAGATATAACCATCTGAAGGTGTGGTAATCAGTTCCGTGGCATGGCATCTGTAAAAAACAGGATGTGAGGGGGAGCAGAGCAGAGCACACACCACGACAGCACAACAATACCCCCCCCCTCAACAGGAGCCCCCAGGCAACCCACCAAGTCCACCCAGGTGGGCACGATAGAAGTCCTACAGGAGGGAGGGGTCCAGGATAGGGCCCCCCAGGACCATTCTTCAGGTCTATAACCCTCCCAGTCCACCAGATACTAAAAACAATGGCGACAAACATCCAAAATCCGCCGCACAGTCCAGGTCCTTGGCTGACAGCCACACCTCCTGGCCCGGTCAGTACTGAGGAGCCCAGATATGATGCCAATGTGCATGGCGTTGTGTCCTGTTTTTTGTCTGGAGAAGGGTGGAATGGCCGTCTTCCACACCTGCAGACATCACCGCAGGTGGGCCTGCAAAGAAGTTACGGCCGCATCCTCTTTCTGGGCTGGGAATAGTGGAGGTTGGCAACCAAGTGAACATGTGAATGGTGAGAGTCCGGGAGCAGAGCTGACTTTGGAGTTGTTGGCATACTTCACCCACGGCAGGTGAGCATTCCAGGACATGGGAAGACATTACGGACCAGAAGGTGGATTCAAGTTCCCGGTTTGCATGCTCAGCATGGCCATTGGTCTGTGCATGAAACCCGGACGAGAGGCTAACCGAGGCACCAGGGGCAGAGCAGAAACTCTTCCACACTTGAGAGGTAAACTGGGGGTCATGGTCTGATACGATATCCACAGGTATGCCATGCAGACTGAACACATGGTGGACTAGGAGATCAGCGGTCTTGTGGTTGGATGGAAGCTTCGGCAGGGCCACGATGTGTGCTACCTTGGAGAATTTGTCCATGATTGATGATTGCAGTGTTTCCTTGAGAGGGAGGCAGTCCAGTGATGAAGTCCAGGCAGACATGAGACCAGGGGCATATAGGCTTTGACAGAGGTCGAAGAAGTCCAGCTGGTGGTTGAATAAAGTTCCTCACATCTGCCTGGACCGTGGGCCACCAGAAATGGCAATGGACTAAGTCCAGTGTCCTGTGTATTCTGGGATGGCAGGCGAGCTTGGTGCTGTGGCAAAATTGCAGGACCTTGGAGCAGGCTTCCAGTGGTACAAACAGCCATCCGAGAGGACCTCCGCCGGGATCCGGGTGGCGACACTGTGCCTCTCGGATGACTCTCTCTACATCCCAGGTCAGGGCTCCCACCACAAGGTCTGCAGGCAACATCCGGCCTGGAGAGGTGCTTTGATCTGTAGGGAAAAACTGACGGGAGAGTGCATCTGGTTTTCCATTCTTGGAATCTGGCCAGTAAGTGATAGTGAAGTTAAACTGTCCAAAAAAGAGCGACCACCTGGCCTGCTTGGAGTTGAGTTGTTTGGTGGGCTTTTGCCAGGTTTTTGTGGTCCATCCAGACAATGAATAGGACTGCGGCACTTTCCAGCCAGTGTCTCCACTCCTCCAGGGCTTTTTTAACCGCCAGGAGTTCCTGGTTACCCACATCATAGTTCTGTTCTGCAGGAGTCAGATGCCAGGAGAAGAAGGCACAGGGATGGAGTCAGTTATCGCCCTCAGCTCACTGGGACAGGATAGCTCCGATCCTGATGTCGGAGGCATCGACCTCTGCAACGAAGTGGCAGTCCAGGTAAGGGTAAGGATGGTTGCAGAAGAAAAACTGTGACTGAGGGTGCTGAATGATTTATCAGTGTTGGGAGACTAAATGAAAGGGACCTTAGGAGATGTGAATGAGGTTAATGGAGTGGTGAGTTTATTGAAATTACAAATGAATCATTTGTAGAAATCTGCAAAACCTAAAAACTGCAGCAACTGTTTAACTGTGATGGGTGTGGGCCACTGAGTGACTGCATGGACTTTGGTGGGTTGGGGTTTGATTTGATCTTTGGAGAAAATGTATCCTAAAAAATAAGCTATAGTGTTCTGGTGGAAGTCACATTTTTTGGCCTTGACAAACAACCGGTTCTCCAGCAAACACTGAAGAACCTGACAAGAATGGAGGGTGTGTTCTGCGGGGTCTTTTGAAAAAAAATGAGGATATGCTGCAAGTAAACGAACACAAACTGGTTGAGGAAGTCTTGCAACACATCGTTAACCAAGGCTTGGAACATGGTGGGAGCATTAGTGAGACCAAAAGGCATGACAAGGTACTCAAAATGTCCAAGGGGGGTGTTGAACATGGTCTTCCACTCATTCCCCTCCTTGACTTGGACTCGGTGGTAAGTGTTACGGCGGTCTAATTTCATGAATGGGTGATTCTTTAACTACGGGCACTATTGGCCTTGTAAATGTAATTTCACCACACCATTGCCTTACAATATAACGCGCCTTGGGGCAACTGTTTGTTGTGATTTGGCGCTATATACATGTGCTCTGATGTCACTGTTTATCTCCATAGAAACTACCCAAACAATCTTTCATACAAACTGTTTAAAGGGACATTACAGTGTTGTGGTGGAAATTATGGCAATAGTGTGGGACAACTACATTTTGTTTAAAAAAAATCACAACAGTTGTATGACATTGAATACCCCAATTATGTTTTGATTATTTTACTGATATTTTATTCAGAGATATTTTAAAACATTAGAAAAAACGTTTTTTTTACCATTAATTTTTATCACTGAAGATCAAAAGTCTGGGTGTGGGACAAGCACAAAACGGCAATATTTGCATATAATGATGCTGAAAAAAGGTGAAAAAGTCATAGACTACTAGAACAAATTTCTTAAAACACTTTCATTGTAAAGATAACTATAAAAGTGTGAAATTTCTCTTTTTTTCTGTTTTTCATACAATATGATCAAAGGACATAATAAGTGCCCGTAGTCTAAGAATCACCCGAATATGGATGCCGCGTCCAGGGAGTTGAATGCTGCAGCAAGGAGGGGAAGTGGGTACCGACTGCAGACCGTGATGCATTCAACTCCCAAAAATCTATGCATGGGTGCAGCGTCCTGTTCTTCTTCCCGACAAGGAAGCCTGCCCCCAATGTAGATGATGACAGATGAATTAAACCATTGGCCAGAGAGTCCCGAATATAGTGCTCCATTGATTCCCTCCCCAGATGCGACAGATTGTATAACCAACTAGAGGGGAAAGCCGCGCCTGGGAGCAAATCAATTGAGCAGTCATATGGTCTGTGTGGTGGGAGTGACAATGCTCGGTCTTTACTAAACACTTTCCCTGGGTCATGGTAACAAGCAGGAACTACGTGAGGTCGTGAGGGTGGATGCTCACGGTCTCTCTGGCCTTGGAACTGGGGTCACTTACATTCCACGCCCGGCTCCAAGCCAGTGAGCCGAGCTTCTTACCCATTTAAAGTTTGAGAATAGTTTGAGATTGTTTTGGCCCCAAGGCCTCTAATCATTCAGTTTATCAGATAAAACTGCGTGCAGGGAGTGCCAGCTGTTCTGAATGATATTTTAGATGGAACCAGCTACTAGATGGTTCGATTAGTCTTTCTCCCCTATACCCAGGACGGACGACTGATTTGCACATCAGGACCACTGTGGGCCTCCACCAGAGTTTCCTATGGCTTCGCCCTGCCCAGACATAGTTCACCGGTGCCACGGTGGCTTAGTGGTTAGTACTGGTGCCTCACAGCAAGAAGGTCGTTGGATCGCTTCTACCTGGAGTTTGTTCTCCCTGTGTCTGCATGGGTTTCCTCAAGGCAACCTGGATTCCTCCCACAATCAAAACATGCTTATTTAGGCTCTGCTTCTTTCTCTGCTCTTGACCAGGGCAGCGTCTCTACATCTGGAGTTGGTCCCCGGATGCTGGACTGTGGCAGCCCACTGCTCCTAGTGGTTTGATTGTGTCTAAATATAATTAGGATGAGTTATATGCAGAGGACAAATTCCGCTGTATATCTATACAATCACACTAAAGGTTCTTCTTCATTAATCTGCCCCTGCTGAATACATAGAAATTAAATTGAGCCCTGAAATCCATTCTGACTTAAGCCAAGGAGGTCGAAATTGGAATTCTTACCTGCTCTGTTAAAACATCCTCGCTGAGCTGAGAGATAATTACACAAAAGGGGGCGTGGCTAACAGCAGTTTCTTTCCATATAACGCAACATAAATAGATTCTTTCTTAATTTCTTTCTCATTGTCTGTGGGTATTTTTGGTTGTATCTGTTTTTTAAGACATCGTTGACCTATATTAGCTTGATTATTTTTATAAATTGGATAAAATAACCTCCTTTAATTATGTAAAAAATAGATTTACTGTGAACACTAATGTTATTGCAAGTTAATAGTGTAAAAGGAATTTGGAGGATTTACATGATGAATTTGATGCGTAATTGAGTTTTGTTTTTTTTGTTTTTTTGCACTTCTCTGTTGAGTATAATTGAAATTATTTCCTAAAAGTTAACTGTTGGCACCATCTGTTTGGTCTAGATGTTTGTATGTTTGTACAGAGAAAGATCATCTGCCTTGACCTCTGCATTGTTCCAAACAGAGGGTCCCCTGAGATTAGAGACTTTTGGCAAAGTCAGGATGATTGATCAGTGCTGCAGCGACAACATATTGGATTTTCACCAATGTTGAAACTCTACAGAGAGAGAAACTGAAGAGGAGGAAGAGGGCAAAGAGCAGAGGATAAAATGAAAGCAATAGAAGCAAAAAAAAAAAAAAAAAAATCAAGTCACGACTCATTACAGCTCCACTGGGAAATAATGCTAGTATATGGATTTGTAGTAAATAGAAATAGAGACAATATTAATATTGTCTCACAACATGCAGCAAACTCCTCTTCGTCACAAGCAAAAATACTGGATCTCCTCTTTGCACCTTTAAACTCTTGCAGTTTCAGTTCAGCGGTTTCCTCTCGTGGCCTACTGTTAGAGGCAGAGCTTTCCATCCACTCTGCACTTTTTCTCTTCTTTCTGACTGAGTGGACATGCATCCTTCTCTTCTACACCTCCGCCATCAGCAGCTGCACCAAAGCCTTGTGTGATGTGGAGCGAGGCACTTGCATACTAATGGAGTGGGGACAGGATGCCTCTCAGGCAGGCGTGCACAGTAATGGACATGGAGAGAACATCAGGCAGATCCTGTCAGCAGCACCGACTGATGACTCTGGATTTGAGCTGGTTCTCTTTGATTGGTAGTGTAGAAAATTAATTAATTATCAATTAATTATCGGGAATTGTGTGCTTTGCCACTTAAAGTGAATTGTTTATTGCATCATATTGTTTAAAACTTCTTATATGATTCTTACTGCCGTATTTTCACCAACAGCCACCTTCTGATATGATTATAAAACAGACATGCCAGCGGCATGGCTGTTGCTATGGTGATGTTGCTATGAGCCTGCGGTGTGGCTGCTGATTCAGAAACGCTTCTTGCATTTTGCACCCAGTGAAAACGGTTTGACAGATACAGGGGTAAGCTTTGCCTCCTGTGAAAAATGTTGCTGCGTACGCCGCGAATTGAATACAAAAAGTCAACTGATGTGTCACTTATTGAAAATCAAAATAAGTAACTGATGGCCTTAAGAACAATCAGTCAATTTAGCAATGAATCGTAAAGTAAGTGAAGTCAGCTGGAATCAATTAACAACAATTTCAGAGACAAAAAGTGACTGCACAAAATATTGACAAGCCCTTCTTCATGGATCAGAAAACAATGACCTTTTGTCTGTTTCTCCTGCTGCCTGTGCACAGAAAGACTAATTGCACCGCACAGCTCTGGAGACATGCATTTGCTGCATTTGAATGCAGGTCGGCGTTCCCTCAGTCGGTTGGATTATTGTTACTGGTCGCTTTGTTGCCCAGAGATCCTGTCTTATAAATACATTTATGGGGCCTGCAGAAGGCAAAGCTAATTATGTCCCACAATTACATCTTTCTATATTTATGTCTTGGATACACTGAACCTCCAGGCCAGTGATTCTTTGCAGGTTTATGGGAAGTGGGAAAATCAGATTGCAGTAGATGTGTTATGTGTCCTTAGAATTAAACTTCTCCAGGATTGGATAAGGGCAGCACGGTGACTTTGTGGTTAGCACTGTTGACTCACAGCAAGAAGGTCATGTGATTGATTCCCACCTGTGGCCTTTCTGTGTGGCGTTTGCATGTTCTCCCAGTGTTTGTGTGGGTTCCCTCCAGGTGCTCCGGCTTCCTCCCACATCCACAGACATGCAGGTTAGGTGGACTGGAAACTTTAAATTGTCTGTAGGTGTGTGAATGTTTGTATGTGGCCCTGCAACAGATTGGCGTCCTGTCCAGGGTGTACCCCGTCTCACGCTCTATGAGTGCTGGGATAGGTTCCAGCCCCCCATGACCCTTAATTGGACTAAGCGGTTGAAGATGAGTGAGTGAGGACTGAATGAGCAAAAAAGTAAATCCCTCCTGCTGCTGGAGGCTTCAGTTCAAACACTCAACTGGATCAATCCAAGCTGTTGAGGGATTTTTCTTTAAACACCCATGCAATGCACAGTGCACCAGCAAAATATAAATGTCAGACGAAGTGTATCCTTTGTGAAAGTGAGAAGATGTGCAATAAATATGTGAGTGTGCAAACCAGTGTGAATTCAACCATTTAGAGTCAATTAGTGCAGCTCTGTGTTCAAACATCAGCTGTATAAGGTAGAAAGTTCTGGATCCGTTCAAAGAAATGGCATGTTATACGTATATGTGTATGTATACTGGATAATAGTTTTAAAGCTACAGTGTGTATGATATAGTGTCATCTAGTGGTGAGGTTGTAGATTGCAATATATAGTCACTGGTCATGATTTCGTTTCCCTTCATGTTTTCATTTCTTTGGTGATGGAGATTCATGCTCTCGTGTCTTTACATGTGATAAGCAATATGTATGATACTCCATTTCACGAAAATGAAGGTTCTCAAACATAACCTGCACTAGCAACCAGTACCAATGGTGTCCAAAGTATTCCAGAAAGGGCCAAGAGGGTGCAGGTTTTCTTTGCAGTCACTGACTCCAGCAGGTGATTTTACTGATGAACTCATCCCATCTGCTCAAAGTGATGTTAATGCAACACTCCACTACTGTATGCAAGTCTACAAGTCTACGCAACACTGCGCTACTGTACACCATGCCCCCGCAATTGTACGCTACCCTACACCATTCCAGTGAAAAATCCTTTAGGTTTTTTTTTTTAATCAGCATATACCTGCATTGCTAGATTTTATTCCTCCTGCTGGACTCTGCTGAACTTAGCTGGCAGTGAAGCTTCAAAACCACAGAAGAAGAAGAGGGGGCCAAAACCACAGAAGAAGAAGAGGGGGCCAAAACCACAGAAGAAGAAGAGGCGGGCCAAAGCTCCTCCCCCCAACCCCCCTCCCCCACCCACGCGCAACATACGCAGCCATTCCTGCGTAACAGATGCGCAGCACAATACAACTCTACGCAGGCAATAATTAGTGAAAGGGGCTTAATCACCAGAGTCTTGACGTCTCATTTAATTTCAGTGGTGCTTTATTGACATGCAAAACATATGTTTACATTGTCAAAGCAAGTGTTACACAGAAAAAAAAAACAAAATACTAAATAATTAAGATGTACACGTAGGTAACAATATTCGACAATAAATAAATGTGTAAACAGGAGATATGGGATTGAAATAATAGTTTAAAAAATGTGCTTTTGTTGTAAAAATATGCTATCCTATAAAATGTGCTATACATAGATAAAGTGACATAGCAGTTTAATCTCTCTTTCTCTCTCTCGTCACATAAGTGTGAGTGTTATAGGCTGGTGAGTCAGCTTGACCCCCCCCCCCCCCAACCAGGTGTCAATCAGTGCTAACCCTGCCTAAGCCCCTGCTACATACAACAACACAAAGTAACTTCTCCACACACACTCATAACTCTGCATACTGTAACTTTCATGACACTGTTTCTGCAGGGGAAGCCATCTCAAACATAGGCTCCTTTGACTTTTTGGTGTGCCACCACATTAATAAGACTCTGTAAAGAATGATGAAATAACTAACGCCACTCTTTGTGAATACTGTTTTGCTTTGAGATAATCTTACTCAGAACTTTCATGACATAAATCACATGCAAGTTCTTCACTGGAGAGTAATGCCCATGATTTTCCTATGGTCTTTGAACACATCACTTTACTCCCCCTCAGTTACCTGGCAACCACACTTGTTCAATCAAATAGATTTTGTTTGTTCTTAAAATACTCACTGCTCCGGCTGTCACTTGGGGCCTGTTTGCAGTTGGTTTTAAAATATGTGTTGGGCAGTTGGCTCACAAATGGACCACCCTAAATACAAGTGTAAACAATCACCAAGATATTGTTTGCCGATTGCTTATTTGCCAAGGGCATCTAGGAATGCAGTTCAAAAAAGAATAAATGAAATATTAAAAAAAAAAAAGTTATTTCAGAAAGTGAAACTTTTATATATTCTACACTCATTATATGCAAACTAAAACGATAAAAGCATTTTTTAAAAATTGAAACATTGATGAATAAATCCACATAAAATAAAAAAAAATGGAGAAAACCGTATCTCAAAAATTAAAATATTTCAAAGCATAAATTAAAAAAGATAATACAGGAATGACAAACATCTGACTATGTATGTAAAGTATGTTCATTTATAATCTCAATACTTTCTCTTGACAAAACTCCATAAAGAATGTATGGGGTTCTGGTCAGATCAGCTGGCTGACCGACCAATCACATACAGTAATATCATGTGCTGCAAACCTGTAATTCGTAGTTTTGTCAGTGTATGCAGATGCCAAATCCTGCTGGAAAAGGAAATTGGCTTCTCTGTAAAGTTCGTCAGCAGATGGAATCATGAGGTGCTCTAAAATCTCCTGACTTTGGACTTAATAAAACACAGTGGACAAACACCAATGGATGACATGATAACATTTTTATTTTCTTCCTTAGTCTATGCAAAACAAATGTGGCACTAGTTTGGTGACAGACTGACATATTAACTGTATGTAGGGCCCTTTGACCTAGAAGAAGTGATGAGGCTGGTACCAAAACTGATTTTGGTCTCTTCAGCTAGTTTTCCTGTTCATGAGAACTGTACAGGGGTGAATTTTGTTGTTGTTGTTGTTTGTTTGTTTTAAACTAATCAGTTTAAGCTATTTTAAGACATTAAATTATGAATAAAAATGGGCATGTTTGCTTTGAGTGACACTAACTGTGCCTGTTCAACGGTTGCTAAGCTGCTGCGGACTTGACCATGTTTGTCCTTTCTGAGTATTTTATTCCAAGTATTTGAGACAGCTGTGTGCTTAATTGCATCAACAGGCCATTTAAAAAACTCTGGGCTCCAGTATTTCCTTTGAGTAAAATTTTATTGTAATTTAATTTGTGTTAGCACCACAAGCCCCAATTACCAGGTGACATAGCTTGGTGACATTAGCCGCACTGCCATGGTTTTAGAGGCAATATGCCGGTTGTAGTTTTTAATACTCACACCCAAACCACCTGTTATAAGAATCACTGTCCAGTCTACAAATAATATATGTTAGTTAATCTTTTGAATGGGCAGTAAGGTGCCTTAGTGATTAGCCCTGTTGCCTCACAGCAAGAAGGTCATGGGATCACTTTGCACCTGTGGCCTTTCTCTCTGGAGTTTGCATGTTCTTTCCATGTTTGCATGGGTTCCCTCCAGGCACTCCGGCTTCCACCCACTTCCAAAGACATGCAGGTTAGGTGATTTGGTGACCTTTTGTATCTAGACCTACGGTCTATATTGACCATAGGTGTGCATGTGTGTATGTATGTATGTATGTGTGTGTTTGTCTGTTTCTATGTGACCCTGTAATAGACTAGCATCCTGTCCACGGTGCACCATGCCTCGCACTCTATGACTGTTAAATACTGTTGGACTTAATGGACAACAGTTAATGTTTATTTTATGGATAGGCTCCAGCTCCCCTATGGCCCTTGATAAGCAGATGTAGAAAATGAATGAATGAATAACCTTTTGAAGTCAGGTTACCTAGCCTGTGAGACCGAGCTAGCTTGTTAACTTTGGGATAGGTCGGTATGTTTACGCAGTTATGGGTTGGCTGGGAGTTAGCCAAGATGGTAAATGGACTGCATTTATAATCTTGCTTTTCCATCTGAATCAGAAGCTCAAAGCCCTTTACAATGATGCCTTGCATTCACCCATTCACACAGACACAGATGTCAGGGTGCTGCTCACTCTACACCGGGAGTAACCTGGGGGATTAAGGACCTAGTGATTTTCCGGTCAGGTTGGGGTTTGAACTGAGATTCCTTTGTTCTTGAGCTCAAACAGGTGTCAAACTGATTCCAGAAAGGGCCAAGAGGGTGCAGGTTTCTTTGTAACCACCCACTGCACCAGGTGATTTCACTGATTAACATCACTTTGAGCAGATGGAATCAGTTAATCAGTGAAATCACCTGCTGCAGTGGGTGGTTACAAAGAAAACCTGCACCCTCTTGGCCCTTTCTGGAATCAGTTTGACACCTATAGACCATTACCGCCCCAGATGGTGACATTTGGTACCACCCAATTTGAGCTTCAAACTCGCTCTTCACAGTGTTGGGCACAGCTAAACGAAAAGTTAGCTTTGATAAAAGTTAACTTTTATAACACTAAACTGATAAACCGCTAAAAAAATTAGCAGAAGTTACAGCTAACTGCTAACTTTTAGTATTGACTCAGTACACTGTCAACTACTGAAAAGCCAGTTTCAAGTTTAAGCACAGCAGGGGCTTCTGAGTAAATTCAAAGGCAATCACAAACCCAAAACAAACAACAAGCTAGAGCCAGAGCCTTTGTCTTTGTGCCCGCTGCTGCAAAGATATGTCACTTGCTTTTCCTGTGTATAAAGTATAAAGACAGTGGAGATGGATAGAAATAGGAAGTGGTGAAGACTACAGAAGAGCATGTGCACAATGCACATGGACATTCGTAGGAAATGCATAGAATGCATGGAATATTTAGCTTAAATTTTAGTATAATATCATATGAAAGACATGAGAATATGTAAAACTGTGTTGAAAACACGTCATCTAAAAAATGGAGAGAGAGAGAGCGAGAGAGAGAGTAATGACAGCTCTGAAAAAGTGACAAGCTTTTCTTGCTGTGATAGGAGAGAAGAATTTCACAGAAAACAATGTTACAAAGAAGATGTATAATGTTTCAGCTAGAATATCACACATTGTCTTTTTGCCAATGACTATGATTGCATGGACAAGCAATAATCTGATTTTTCATCTTATTCTGAATAAGACCATATGGTGTTTACATGAGTTGTTCGAGGAGCATTTCATCCAATCAATCAATCAATCAATTTTATTTATATAGCGCCAAATCACAACAAACAGTTGCCCCAAGGCGCTTTATATTGTAAGGCAAGGCCATACAATAATTATGTAAAACCCCAACGGTCAAAACGACCCCCTGTGAGCAAGCACTTGGCTACAGTGGGAAGGAAAAACTCTCTTTTAACAAGAAGAAACCTCCAGCAGAACCAGGCTCAGGGAGGGGCAGTCTTCTGCTGGGACTGGTTGGGGCTGAGGGAGAGAACCAGGAAAAAGACATGCTGTGGAGGGGAGCAGAGATCGATCACTAATGATTAAATGCAGAGTGGTGCATACAGAGCAAAAAGAGAAAGAAACAGTGCATCATGGGAACCCCACAGCAGTCTACATCTATAGCAGCATAACTAAGGGATGGTTCAGGGTCACCTGATCCAGCCCTAACTATAAGCTTTAGCAAAAAGGAAAGTTTTAAGCCTAATCTTAAAAGTAGAGAGGGTGTCTGTCTCCCTGATCTGAATTGGGAGCTGGTTCCACAGGAGCCTGTTTCCATGTGGCAGAGCATAGTCCTTAACCAATGTCTTGTGTGTTGCAAAATTCTGTTAAAACTCCAAAAGGATGTCAGTCTGATCATGTCTACAACATGTCTACAACCCACTTCAATAATCAGAACCAGAGGGGAACACACCACATGTCTTAACCAGATTATTCCTTACTCTGATTCTGATCTCATTCGGGTTAAAGTAATCAGAAAATGCTGCATGCATGCATTCTCAGAACGTAGCCTTAATCAGATTTAGATCTGAATATTACTGTTCATGTAAAGGCAGCTATTGCTTTTTACTGTTCCAACATGAAACTGTGGTTGAGGGAAGCTACCTGTATGCACCGTCTCTCTAATCACAGCCACTAGCTTGTAACTCTTTAGGTTTGTCATGGATGTCTCTGTGGCTTTTCTCAGTGGCCTATTTTAAGTATAGTTACTCAGTTTTTAAGGATGCTCTGCAAATTGTGCCACACTTTTTCCATTTCTTAATGGTTGATTGAAATAAATTTTAAGGGACATTCAGTAATTCAGTTGTTTTCTGGTATCTATCCCCTGACTTCCCAAATGGCTGTAAAAGTGATACTTGCATGTTGTTCTAAAGGGGTGAATACACATATATATACATATATATACACATACATATATATATATATATATATATATATATACACACACACACACACATGTCCAACCGCTCAGTCCAGTCAAGGGTCGCGGGGGCTGGAGCCTATCCCAGCAGTCATAGAGCGCA
The DNA here is from genome assembly GCF_902500255.1 of Thalassophryne amazonica. Lineage (NCBI taxonomy): Eukaryota > Metazoa > Chordata > Actinopteri > Batrachoidiformes > Batrachoididae > Thalassophryne > Thalassophryne amazonica. The sequence goes on along the minus strand of NC_047105.1, from coordinate 73,313,341 downwards.
AGGCGGGGTACACCCATATATATATATATATATATATATATATATATATATATATATATATATATATATATACAAGGTCTGTGAGAAAAGTATCCGACCTTTTTATTTTATGCAAAAAATATATGGATTTGATTCATATGTTTTTACGTCAGCCAAGCTTGAACCTTCGTGCTCATGCGTGAGTTTTTTCACACCTGTCGGTTACATCATTCGCCTGTGGGCAGGCTTTGAGTGAGCACTGGTCCATCCCTCTCATTGTTTTTTCATTGCGAGGAAATGGCGGAATGATTTGGGCTTTGTTCCATCAGAATTTTTTCAGAAACTGTTAGAGACAGGCAGCTGGAAACCATTCGGAAAATTCACATGGCTTTCGGTGAAAATTTTATGGGCTTCACAGAGATTAAGGAGTGTTACTACCGCTTTAAGGACGGCCCACAATGGCGCACGGCGCGCCGCGCTCCGAGCCGCGATCGACAGGCAGAAACAACCATTTCATTTCTAAACGGATCGCTGTATGGATCCGGGACCATCGTGTGCAATTTCTCTGGTTATCACAAGAGCTGGAAATCAGCCATTTTCTGGCAGATTTCACTTTTAACAAGACATTTTGTCATGGAAAGCCACGCGGAGGCTTTGCGCATCATGATGGAGCCACTGATGGAGTGAGACAAAGAACACCTCTGTTTTGGAGTGTCAGAGGACAAGTTGGGACATGCCCAGCTCTCCACAATTTCTCTTATACTCACTCGACTGGTAAGCCACTGAAAGCCAAGATCTGAAATCTGACATTTGACCTCTATGACCTTGACCTTCACCCACATTTGACCTGCGGCTGACTTTGCCAGAGCTATTGTGGAATCCACCCTCTGTCTTCCACATTTGGTCCAAAACGAGTTGAAAATCAAATTCTTTGACTTTGACATTTGTGATGATGAATTATTTAAAGGTAATTTCAGAGTCAACCTTCACTCATATCTAGCCTGGTAGAAATTAGCAGAAGGACTTTGAGAGGAGTAGGTCAGCATACACACAGGCAAACGTGACTTTGGCCTCAGTGGTTAACCTTTGACAAATTTGATGTTGCTGGGCAACATCAAAAAATGTGTTCCAGGTTTGGTGCAGATTGGAGTGAAAAACCTCAATTTTGACCTTTGACCTGTATGACCTTGACCTCAGTGATTAACATTTGGCAAATTTTATTTCATCTGGGCAATCCCAGAATCCACCTTCGTATCTGTGCCGGTTTTTAGTGGACAGTGTGAAAAATCAAAAATTTGACCTGTGATCCAAAACAAACCCTTTAAGGAGTGATCTGAGGTTGACCATCATTCATATATGAAGTCTGGTGGAAATCAGCCAATCACCTGGGAGGAGAAGGGAACAAACAGACAAATTAAAATATGATACGGTCTGTAATGGATGGCATCTGTAAGGAAGATGTTGCATTCAATCTGGAGTTTATGAAATAGTGCACCATCCCTAAAGGACTATGTGTTTAATTCTGCACACAGTGTTATATTTAAATCATGGCCGATGCCGTCGTATACGACGGCTAAGACCAAGCTTCACTAAATTATAAATAATTTTTGAATGATATGGGACAGAAACTTTCTTTTTTTGCTGAAAAGTTAACTCTGCAGACTTTCAAGCCAGCCATCGGCCATCTTTGTACTCCTCATAGAAGCTGTGTGATGACGTGCACAATGTGAGTGTCCAATCGGAATTGGTTCACTGTCACATGGTTTTCCAAAATCCAATCGTAGGGCAGATTTACCTCACGTGAAAAGCCAAAGATGCTGGGTGCTCCAGTGAGTACATACTGTTACTACATACTCAGTGTGCCCTGCGCCATTACGCACAGAGATCAGTGAAGCAGACGGAGAGCCTCTGATGACAATCTCAAGTGCTCAAACAAAGAGTGTGTAAACTATCAGGATTGCTCCACTAGTTTGCATGTGAATGTTACTGGATAAGTCTGTTGCTTTCTCTGCATAATGCACTGCTTACTGCTTACCATATCAATGGACAACAAAACGCATAGACCATTTTGTATATATTCTTCAAAATGTGCATTTGTGTTTATTGTTTGAACCTTTTTGTTGTTCAGTCTTTCACACAAGACCTCAAATTACCTTTATAAAGTGTCAAAACAGCTGTTTATTATAGTTTGCTGTGTTTTTTGAATAAATGTGTGTGGAAAAGTATTTTTCGCTTTATTTTTTCCTTGCCTATTTTTGATTGTAAACCTTTATTACACTTATAAAACACAACAAAAACATATATATTCTGAAAGTATAGGTTGTCCTGAAAATAAAGAGACATACAACTTGATTGTGGGATGCAGGGAGAGCTGTTAACAACAATAAATATACATTTATGCCAGGCGAGTGAACTGTCCAAAAAATGCCCTCGGACCCCAGAGGGTTAAAAGGCCAGTCTAACTGTTATTGTTGCTGCTAAACTGTGTAACATGTAACTATACATGCATTAACAGGAGTGTGCAGGCTGGATGCCAGCATGAGTCTCTGAACTTGCAAAATTCAGGCTGTCCAACAATAATTGGTGTTCACAGAATGGAGTCTGATGACAAAGAAACAAAGCTTGGCACTAATACTGAAATGTGCTGAGAGGACAAATGGGAAGGTCATAAGCGTCTCGTGAAGCAGATTGTGACTGTAAAAATATGTGCTCAGCAGAGTTTCTCAGGCCAATAAGGTCAACACACAGAGAGTGAGAGTGAGGTGAGAACAGATACAGCTCCCCCCCAGAGACCTAAAAGGAGTGTGAGTTTTATAGCCTCGGTGTGAAACAATGATTACTGTGTGCTTGATAACAGTGCAGAGAAACACTCGGAGGAAGAGAACAGGCAGACACATGTATTAACATATAGACCCCTCAGTCCCAAAACACTGAAAAATCGATGAGCTGAAAGACATTCATGGATTTTTGGAGACAGTGCCATAAATGTTTTAATGTGTTAACGCTTTTCTCTAAACACCTATAGGCTCTGTGAATAATGTCACAATGAAGTGCAGGTTTCTTATACTTCCGTCCCAGTGAGATGAATGAATGAATTTATTTGGCACACAAACTCAACAGTAACAAAAAACTGATACACAAGACAATTCCACATCTTAGACTAATTCCTCCTCCCTCTGCAGGATGAATACAGAATGAATGGAGTTCTTCAGAGTTTTTCAGTTACTCAGAGTTATGTGCAATATTGTTGAACATCATGTGTAAATGTCTTTACAAAAACATTTTTCACTGTTTACTGTCACTGTTTCGGTACTGTGGCAAAATCATTTCCTTTGGGATAAATAAAGTTGATCTTATTGTTATATTTAGTTTTTCCAATTATTTATGGGCTCTGAAAATGTATGGATTGCATACACAAATGGGCACAATTCCTAAATGGTTAATATGATATTTTGTTTGAACCCCTTGAATTAAAACTAGAAAAAAGAAAGGAGTAAAAGCCATCACTGTCCAAATACCTATGAACCCGAGGGTATGCACTGCATTGAGTGCACTGTTGTTCAATACTGTGTAAAAGCTGCTACAAATGGATAAAAGTGCATGAAGGAAAACAAAATTAAAATCTGCTGGCTGTTACTATTCAGGGCAGCACGGTGGCTTAGTGGTTAGCACTGTTGCCTCAGAGCAAGAAGGTCACAGGATCGATTCCCATCTGTGGTCTTTGTGTGGAGTTTGCATGTTCTCCCCGTGTTTGCATGGGTTCCCTCCGGGTGCTTCGGCTTCCTCCCACATCCAAAGACATGCGGGTTAGGTGAACTGGAAACTTTAAATTGTCCATAGGTGTGCATGCGGGTGTGAATGTGTTTGTTTGCCCATATGTGACCCTGCAACAGAGTGGCGTCCTGCCCAGGGTGTACCCCACCTCACGCCCTATGACTGCTGGGATAGGCTCCAGCCCCCCATGACCCCATCTTAGATAAGTGGTTGAAGATAAGAGTGTGTGTGTATGTTGCTATTCATGAACATCACAGGAACAAAACATCCAAATCATCTCATTTGTGCACGTTTCAATCCCTTTATTTGTGTTCATACTCGTGGAAAACAGGACAGAAATATTACCAGCTGAAATAACTGACATCATTTTTCCAAATATAACTCCTTCCAATTGCAGAAAATCTTGCAAGTCCTGATGTTGTCCTTAAGCAACTCGGCAATCTGCAAGCATTTCACTGTCAGTCTGTGAACACGAGTGTGTTTATGAAGATAAATGTGAATTTTTATGAGTACGAGTCAGTGTAAAAGCTGACACACTGTGGCTTAAGAGCCACTCTGTCTCTGTACGAGAAGCTGATTACGTCTTCAGTTTGTGGAGATAAACTGCAATTTTGCACAACACTCCCTTCACACACATAAATCCACTCACGTAAACTATGCTGACGCACACAAAATGTCATCAAAATAGAATATTTAAGGCGTATTGCTATAAAACAAAATGACAGTGATTCAAAACACTTCATTATACTGTAATCAATTCTGTGTTGTTTTTATTCCCGCTGCTGTTGTGGTTAAGTAGTTTTGTCTAAATTATGTTTTCACCCATCATCTCTGCAGACACTTGTATAAAATGCTTTTACGATCACGTGTAAATTTGCGTGCGTGCAGCTTCAGCACTGAGATGTGCACGTACAGTATGAGTGCCTGTATCATAGAGGTGGTGATTAAGACGGAACAGTACAAACTGTCAGTATATTAAGCCTGTTGTGTTATGGGCTGACAGCCAGAACTACCGGCTGTGCCCATATCCAAGAGGATCACTGGCATCAAGCTGGTATGCAGATAATCTGCCCGGCCCAGAGAGAAAAACACGTTGGTAATCTCAGAGGAGACAGATATGCACCACAACATGGAACCAGAGCTGAAAATCAGGCTTAGCGTCTCCGATTCTGACAAGTACTGTAAATACTGAACCACATTTTTGTACCAGTCTGTCCTGCTTTTGGGAAATGTCCAAATTATAGATGCCTGTTTGTTATAAAAATGTATATTGATCATAGTTTGTAAAAATGCAGCGATCTTTGTGTTGAATTTTGAGAGAATAGCACTGAAGAGGTTTTTTTTTTTTTTGAGTTCCTATAACTGTCACTTCATAACTAGAAGCTTGTAGGGTCAAATCTGGACTTGGACCTTTCTGTGTGGAGTATATTTGGGGCTTGTGTCAATATAGCCTTTCTTTTTCTGAAACATCTGTCTTTTTTTCAGAGTGCTCTGCTTCCTTTGTGTGGAGGTGGCATATGTGTGTGGGGGGGTAGCATGCAGGGGGTAATGTGCAGGGGGGCTTGCATGTTGGGAGTGTGGGAGTGGGGGGGCTGCGTGCTGAGGCAGTTGTGTGCGGGGGGGCATGGCAAGGGTTGGTGTGTTGGGCGAGTATGCAAGAGGGAGCGTGTGTGTGTGTGTGGGGGGGGGGGGTAACCAATCAGCTGCAGCAAAACTTGTCACCTGAACAACCAAGAAAATGGAAGAAGTAGCTCTTTCCATTTCTCTTTCTTTCCATTTCTCTCCACAGTCAACTGAAATGTCACCAAAAAAAAAAATCTCATAATAGAGACAAAAAAAATTAATCTGTGATATAGCACACTGAACATCTATGTTCCTGCTGAGAGTGAGTGCTTTTATCACCATGTGCATTATAAGCTAGGTGTTTTTTGTTTTCAATCCGTTGAGCAGCCAATTTTCATTTTTTTAAATAAAGCACTGGGATGAAGTGCCCTCTCAGCACTCTTCTGTGAAAAATAAAAAAAAAACATTGGAGATAAACAGTGACATCAGAGCACATGTATAAAGCGCCAAATCACAACAAACAGTTGCCCCAAGGCGCTTTATATTGTAAGGCAATGGTGTGGTGGAAATTACATTTACAAGGCCAATAGTGCCCGTAGTTAAAGAATCACCCATACATTTTCCCCCCTCCAATCAACTTTTTAATCAAACTACGCTGTTCTTCTGAACAGTGTCTTGAACATCCCATTTTCCTCAGGCTTTCAAAGAGAAAAGCATGTTCAACAGGTGCTGGCTTCATCTTTAAATAGGGGACACCTGATTCACACCTGTTTGTTCCACAGAATTGATGAACTCTGACTAAATGCCACACTACTATTATTGTGAACACCCCCTTTTCTACTTTTTTTTTTTTTTACTAACAGCCCAATTTCATAGCCTTAAGAGTGTGCATATCATGAATGCTTGGTCTTGTTGGATTTGTGAGAATCTACTGAATCTACTGGTACCTTGTTTCCCATGTAACAATAAGAAAGGCTGTCTTGACATGTGTTAGCCCGGTGATAACGCAGCGACCTATTCAAGGTGCACCCAGTCTCTCACTCAATGTATCGCCCCCCATGACTCTCAGCAGAATAACTGGAGAAAGAAAATCGCTGAATCCATATGCACCACTAGAGATAACCACAATGCAAGGCAATATTGCATTTCCTTTTCACTCACAAAGCCAAAGTTGAAAGCATATATTTTGGTACACATCATCAAACTCAAATGAATTTAACATACATGAGTAAAAAAGAAAATGCTGATCATCAAAGTGCATCCTGCAGTGAAAGAGCTCATTAAAAAGCAAAACTAAAAGTCACCGCAACAGCGGGACAACAAAATAAATTTTACAGATTTATTCTGCTCTATTAGGGATGTCAGACTACAGTCCCCAAAATATCTGTTAACCTGATTTTATTCCTTTTAGCAAGGAAACAAAACACAGTATAGCTCTTACTCTCACAATTCAGAGTTCTGTTACATTCTCTTGCTGAACACCTGTTTATTAGATAGTAAATCCTTGGATTGATCTATGTTTCAGGCTTTAACAGCTGAACTTCATTCTGTGTTTTTGTTTAGGTCTGCTCTGCGAGACCTTGAGGTGTGCAAAGTGAGAACCGAAAAACCAGTTGGCAAAGGTGAAGTCTGGACCGGATGTGCTTTTGGCATTACATCTACAAATATTTTCCTGTGGATTACTAATCACCTCTCAAGAAAGTGCCGACAACAGCTAAGTAGCAGTACAGGGGGTTAATGCTCATGAAGGTTCTCTCCTGGCATTTCTCCAACACAGTCTCTCATCGAACCTTAGTGTGAGCAGAGAGAGCAGACATGATGGTGCTCAGTTCCTTCTCTTGGCCTCAGCTAAAATGGCTGTGCTTGGGCTCACTACTTTGTCTTCTGTCAGTAGTAGATGGCAAAGAATGTCCTCATCTATGCGTGTGCGAGATCCGCCCATGGTTCACTCCCCAGTCAACCTACAAGGAGGCACTGACGGTGGACTGCAATGACTTGAGGCTCACTCACATCCCCATTAATCTGTCCACAGACACCCAAGTACTGCTGCTGCAAAGCAATGCTATCTCTCACACCAGTGGAGAGCTGGAGGCACTGTTCAACTTAACAGAGTTAGACCTGTCCCAAAATAACTTCAGCACCGTGGAAGCGGTAGGTCTCACAAGCATGAATCATCTGACCACCCTTCATCTAGAGGAGAACCAGATCAGCCAGCTGCCAGACCACTGCCTGCGAAACCTTCCCAACCTCCAGGAGCTCTATATCAACCACAACCAAATAAGTTCCATCTCTCCAAGGGCATTTGCAGGCTTGTACAACTTGCTGCGCCTTCACCTCAACTCCAACAGGATTAATGTCATAGACAGCCGCTGGTTTGAAGAAACACCAAAACTTGAGATCCTCATGATTGGGGAGAACCCAGTCATTGGCCTTCTGGACATGAACTTTAAACCACTGAGAAACCTGAGGAGTCTGGTTCTGGCTGGTATGGACCTGACCGATGTTCCAGGAAACGCATTTGTAGGTTTGGATAACCTGGAAAGCATTTCCTTCTATGACAACAAACTCGTCAGGATACCCCAACTGGCTCTTCAGAAAGTTCCTAACCTGAAGTTCTTGGACTTAAACAAAAACCCAGTTCAAAAACTTGAAGAAGGAGACTTTAGAAATATGTTGCACCTGAAGGAGTTGGGTATCAACAACATGATGGAGCTGGTTGCTATTGATCAGTTTGCACTGGATAACCTACCAGAACTGACAAAGCTGGAGGCCACCAACAATCCTAAGCTGTCATATGTCCATAAGATGGCCTTTAGGGACATGCCTTTCCTGGAGAGCTTGATGCTCAACAATAATGCTCTCACTGCCCTCTACCACCACACTGTGGATGTGTTGCCCAATTTGCGTGAGATCAGTTTGCATAGCAACCCTTTGCGCTGCGACTGCGTCATTCAGTGGATGAGTTCCAACAAGACCACAGTACGCTTCATGGAGCCCTTGGCCATGCTGTGTGCCTCCCCAACAGAGCTCAGAGGCCGGCGAGTAAGAGAGCTAAGGTTGCTGGAGTCACCAGAGCAGTGCCTCCCCCTCATATCTCATGACACCTTCCCTAGCCACTTAAACCTTGAGCTGGGCATGAGCGTCAGTCTGGACTGTCGGGCCATGGCTGAGCCAGAACCAGAAATTTATTGGGTGAGTCCTCTTGGAACCAAAATCACCATGGACACTGTGTCAGAAAGGTATCATTTGAGCAGTGATGGGACCCTACGATTGTCCCATGTGCATATAGAAGATTCTGGTCTTTACACTTGTGTAGCTCAAAACCCAGAGGGTGCTGACACACGGGTCATCACCATCCGGGTAAATGGAACTCTGCTTGACAGTGCTGAAATATTGAAAATCTATGTCAAGCAGACTGAGTCACACTCCATCCTGGTGTCCTGGAAGGTAAATTCTAATGTTATGTCCTCCAATCTCAAGTGGGCTTCAGCCACCATGAAGATCGACAACCCCCACATCACCTATACAGCACGTGTTCCTGTAGATGTTCATGAGTACAACCTCACGCACCTACAACCTGCCACCGAGTATGAAGTATGCCTCACGGTTTCCAACATTAATCTGCAGACACACAAATCTTGCGTTAATGTAACAACACGTAGCACCACCTTTGCTTTGGACTTTTCTGAACAGCATCCGAGTGCTGCTGTACTGGCTGTCATGGCAACTATGCTGGTCTTCATCAGTTTGGCCACTGTTGGGGTCTACGTGGCACGCAAATGGAAGAGAAAAAACTACCACCACTCCCTGAAGAAATACATGCTGAAGACCTCCTCCATCCCACTGAATGAACTTTATCCTCCTCTCATCAACCTGTGGGAGGCTGACAGTGAGAAGGACAAAGATGGTAGCACAGAGGGGAAACCCTTTCCAGTTGACACAACGCGTAGCTATTACATGTGGTGAGGATTCAGCAAGGAGGCCTGGCTGCCTCTTAAGCAGCACAAAAAGACACATTTTTTGCCATTTTGGTGCAAAAGTTGACAAAAGTTGCAAATGTTTTTGTATTCTCAGCTTTGCTAATAAAAGGCAGAGTTATTAAAGAAAGGGTTTTTATTAGTATAGCGCATCACCTTTCTTTAATTCTGACTCGCTTGGACTCTCTAAGACGGTAGCTGTATGTAGCTTCCAGGATTTCTTAGTTGCTATTTTCTGTTTTTGTGCTGCATTTTTGATTCACTTATATTCTGATTAATAACACAGAAGCAGACGCCAGTGGTCTGTGTGGGGTATTAGTGGAGATCGCTGTTACTTTCTACACCTTGTAAAACAGGTAATCTGTTGTGCACTGATAGATGCTGGAGTTTTATCAACTTCAATTAAAAGCTGACACATGGGTTTAGACTTGTTACACTACTGTCTACTGAATGTTAGCAATTGTGCAGTAATGTTGTATCAACTATCTTTGAACATTTGATTTAAAGTTAGAGAATAGAATTTAGTTTGAAGACAAATGTGCTGGTAAATGCTAGAAACATTTTTTTTAAAATAAGGTGCACTAGAAACGTTTTAAAAAATTCTTTCTCAGTTTACTTGCATTTATTTTGCTATACATTGTGAGTTGCTTAGTTTATGATTTTCACATGCAATATGTACTGAAGAAGTAAAAATAAAAATATTTGTTTCTTTTACAAATGTTTGTTTTTGGCTCTTGTCCTAATATATTTTTAGTTTGGAAGGATCTTCCTGGAGAATTTTTTTTAAATCATTAATTATTTCACACATGCATATGATTTATTTATTTATTTTTCAGATCAGTAGTAGACGTATGATAATGACATCAGTTTATGAGTTTGCAGTACACAAGTTGCGCACAAGGTGAAACGATCTGGCACTGTCTGGCACTAAACGAGTGAGTTATTTGTGATGAAATCAGATTTTTTTTTTTTTAAATATATGGACGGGTCTGTATTCCGAAGAACGTAATATTGGCCATGCACTTGTGTATCCGCCCACCCCCTTTTACACACGATTTCGCACAGAACACCATGGGTGTTCTGACTTACAGATACAGTATCACTAAGGGTGCTAGCATTATTTTCCTGCTATTATAAAGTGTATATCACTGGTAAATGAAATGTCAAATGAGCTGACTATTCTAAATAAAAAATAAATAAATAAAGAACTAGTGTGTTGCACGTGGGGATATAACATAGGTAGCTGACATTTTTCAAAGGTGGTAATAAATTATGCAAAGTTTCTATAATTAGTTGGAATGGCATGTGATTCCAGAATGTTTTTAGAAACTTGATTTTGAATAGTGAGATTTTTAAACCTATACAATGAGTAAATTGTAGCAAATTATCATTTTGAAGCCTATCTAGTAAGACATGTCCACATTTCTCATTTAAAAGATGGCAATGAAAACCCATTGAAACCTGGTTTAAAAGTTTATTCAATGTCTATAAATAGACGTTGAATAAATGTTCACATTTAAACCAGTTTTCAACGTATTTTCACCATAACCATCTTTAAAAGGTACATTCAACTTTAAAATCCTCCGTTTTGGAAGTCTTAATAAATGACCATAACATGTTTTGTTACAACTAGAAACACAGAAATTAATATACTTCGAAACATCACTCCGGCTGTTAAGAGACAATTACAACACCGTCATATATATATATATATATATATATATATATATATATATATATATATATATGACGGTGTTGTCTTGCGACATCTGTGGCATTGTGCTGTGTGATAAAACTGCACCTTTCAGAGTGGCCTTTTATTGTGGGCAGTCTAAGGCACACCTGTGCACTAATCATGGTGTCTAATCAGCATCTTGATATGGCACACCTGCGAGGTGGGATGGATTATCTCAGCAAAGGAGAAGTGCTCACTATCACAGATTTCGACTGGTTTGTGAACAATATTTGAGGGAAATGGTGATATTGTGTATGTGGAAAAAGTTTTAGATCTTTGAGTTCATCTCATACAAAATGGGAGCAAAACCAAAAGTGTTGCGTTTATATTTTTGTTGAGTATATATATATATATATATATATATATATATATAAATCATAATAGTTTACCCCCCCCAACAAAAACACCCAGAGGATATAATAAACTTATTTAAGCAACAATTTAAATACAACATGAATAATGGCTTTGAATTGCCCCAGTTGGGGAGAATTTTCTTGAATCTTAAATCTTTTCAGAAAATTACCAAGAGCAGTGCTCCTTGTTTGTGCCATTTCCACACATCAAATTCTTATGGCAATTAGTTTTCTTCAAAACCTCTAAAAATTTACATCAGTGCAACATGTCCACAGACATTTGAATTTCAAATGTGTATGTGTACACATACACACAAATTGTGACACTGTAATTTGTAAATTAAGATTTCCTTGATCATACAATAATTAGTGTAATTTATAGTGCAAGTTCAACCCAGTCTCACGGCATGTCGTGACTGAGCAGCACAAAATATACATTAATCTATTGGTTTGTGATAGTCATGAAAAGTGCAAAATGTTCATCATGGGAGCACAAATTTATTCTAACACATTCCATGACGGCTCCAGGAAATTAAAAGTGGAGCGGGATTGGGGTTGGGGGTAGGAGTAGGGTTAGTAATAGTAAGTTTAAAAAAACCCTGTCATGAAAATTTTAATTATTTCATGACGGGAGCACAAAAAAAAAAAAAAAAAAAAACATGAGACTGGGCTGTGCAAGTTATGAAATGATGGTCATGGCATTCAGAGAAAAAAACAAAATAATATTGAGAAATAGGCTTTAATTAAGAGGTCATACTGGGTTTTTCTGTTGTTTTTTGTTTGTTTGTTTTTTGCAATATAAAAGTAAAGCTTAATAAATTTGAGTGTATACTCACCACACCATGGTCTGTCGAAAACTGTCAGCGGTTGATGGACAATATAAATTTACACTGAGATTGATTTGTAACTATTTTTTGAAAAATTATGCATCCTATGATACACATACAATATTATGCAGCCAAAGAAAAGAGACTGACACCACTACTTCTGCACACCTTGTACCCCACACAGTCCAGACGAACCGATTTAAAATATGATGCATATTATATGGTTAATATGAAAGAGCTTAAAGCCGCCAGCTCAGGCACCAGCACTGCAAGGGCCTGTGACATCATGCCTGCTGTAGGCTACCATCACCTGCACCCACAAAGGCCTTGAGCTGCACTGACCACATCCCAAAGATGGTGGCAATACTGGAAATGAAAGACTGTGGAGAGTCAGCTACTCGCATTCAACCTGTGGTCTGTTGGATCTGGTGGCCACCTGGCTCAGATTTGGTACATCAATGGAACGCATGGAGAGTTATGCTTTCTGGTTTCAAGTGCTTGACTCCGCCTCCCATGTCACACTTTTGCTGACTAATGGACATAAAGCAAAGACTTGGGTTCCATGATAAACCAAACAACCAAACATGGAGGCCTACTCTGAACTCACATGTCAGCACCTCCCCTGAGGGATAATATTTGAAAATATCATTGAAAACCTACAACCCCTGGCAAAAATTATGGAATTACACCGGCCACGGAGGATGTTCAGTTGTTTAATTTTGTAGAAAAAAAGCAGATCACAGACATGACACAAAACCAAAGTCATTTCAAACGACAACTTTCTGGTTTTAAGAAACACTATAAGAAATCAGGAAAAATAATTGTGGCAGTCAGTAACGGTTACTTTTTTAGACCAAGCAGAGGGAAAAAAATATGGAATCAATTCTGAGGAAAAAATTATGGAATCATGAAAAACAAAAGAACGCTCCAACACATCACTAGTATTTTGTTGCACCACCTCTGGCTTTTATAACAGCTTGCAGTCTCTGAGGCATGGACTTAATGAGTGACAAACAGTACTCGTCATCAATCTGGCTCCAACTTTCTCTGATTGCTGTTGCCAGATCAGCTTTGCAGGTTGGAGCCTTGTCATGGACCATTTTCTTCAACTTCCATCAAAGATTTTCAATTGGATTAAGATCCGGACTATTTGCAGGCCATGACATTGACCCTATGTGTCTTTTTGCAAGGAATGTTTTCACAGTTTTTGCTCTATGGCAAGATGCATTATCATCTTGAAAAAATGATTTTATCATCCCCAAACATCCTTTCAATTGATGGGATAAGAAAAGTGTCCAAAATATCAACGTAAACTTGTGCATTTATTGATGATGTAATGACAGCCATCTCCCCAGTGCCTTTACCTGACATGCAGCCCCATATCATCAATGACTGTGGAAATTTACATGTTCTCTTCAGGCAGTCATCTTTATAAATCTCACAGTCCATGATTGCTTTTCCTTAGCCCATTGTAACCTTGTTTTTTTTCTGTTTAGGTGTTAATGATGGCTTTCATTGAGCTTTTCTGTATGTAAATCCCATTTCCTTTAGGTGGTTTCTTACAGTTCGGTCACAGATGTTGACTCCAGTTTCCTCCCATTCATTCCTCATTTGTTTTGTTGTGCATTTTCAATTTTTGAGACATATTGCTTTAAGTTTTCTGTCTTGACGCTTTGATGTCTTCCTTGGTCTACCAGTATGTTTGTCTTTAACAACCTTCCCATGTTGTTTGTATTTGGTGCAGAGTTTAGACACAGCTGACGGTGAACAACCAACATCTTTTGCAACATTGCGTGATGATTTACCCTCTTTTAAGAGTTTGATAATCCTCTCCTTTGTTTCAATTGACATATCTCGTGTTGGAGCCATGATTCATGTCATTCCACTTGGTGCAACAGCTCTCCAAGGTGTGATCACTCCTTTTTAGATGCAGACTAACGAGCAGATCTGATTTGATGCAGGTGTTAGTTTTGGGGATGAAAATTTACAGGGTGACTCCATAATTTATTCCTCAGAATTGAGTGAGTCCATATTTTTTTCCCTCTGCTTGGTCTAAAAAAGTAACAGTTACTGACTGCCACAATTTTTTTTCTTGATTTCTTATAGTGTTTCTTAAAGCCAGAAAGTTGCCACTTGAAATGACATTAGTTTTGTGTCATGTCTGTGATCTGCTTTTTTTCTTCAAAATTAAACAACTGAATGAACATCCTCCGAGGCCGGTGATTCCATAATTATTGCCAGGGGTTGTATGATGAGGGAACAGGAAAACTAGGATATTAAGTCAGAGACCCCAAACTCTATTGTTATTGTCAGAAGATCAGAAAAAAATGTTACAACAAATACCACATGAGTTATGATCACAACATAAAACAGATGTGAGATTAGTTAGGTCAGCCCAGCCGATCCATATAAAAATAAAAACAGGTGTTGTGTTGCCACACAAAAGGCAATATCCATTGAAAGCACATCAAATAGCAGGTATAAAACCCACAGTCGAGAGCTTGGTAGCAGCAGGTGCTTTAAAACCAACAAAAAGCCCTTGTATGACACCAATTTTCCAATCAAAAAGCCAGACTCAGATGATTATAGACTGGTGCATGATTTATGTGCCATCAATTCTATAGTGGATGCTGAGACCCCAGTGGTCCCAGACTGACATACATTGCTTTCAAATATTCCTCCTGGTGTCTGCTGATACACAGTTGTGACCGCAGGACCTTTGTGGCCGGAATTGCGGTGGGATCGAACCCGGACGGCTCGCACTAAAGTGGAGCTTATTTTTTAACTTGTTAAGAAAATTGGTCTCACCCTCTTAAATTATTCCTCTATTACATAAAACTATATTCTGAAAATATTAGGGCTTTTGGTTAATATTTACTGGTAGCTCAATTGGACTAAAGTTTCATAGTTTTAGTTAAATTCTACATCAAATGGCATGGTATAACTGAAAGTTGGAAACCTCCTGTCTCTCTTCCAGTAACATATTCCAATCTCAGACATGGTAATTATGACTTTTTGGGACACTATTTGTTGATTCTTAATAACTTAGCCAATGACAAACTAGTTTAATAATGAATTAAATTGTCTGATGTTTTCACTGACTTTCCAAAAGTTGGCAATTTCATCGTAACTGTGTATTTACATGCAAGCTGTGAAGTAAACACAATGGCAACAAGACCAAAATTACAAAATGTTATATATCTTTATATATATTTGGATCATAGCAGATATGAAACAGGAATGACATCTGAAAAGGTCACAAATCAAGTTGAAGATATTCGAGAGTCTCTGCTTGAATTTGCTAATGTAAACCTGGAAGAAAACCAGCCGCGTGATGATTACAAGGAACGTCTTGAATTGGCAATCATCTTCCTTGGTGCAGAATCAGCTTAACGAGTGTCCTTCAAAGCCCCTGGTGCTGCACATCATGCCCGTTGGATGGCAAAAGTCATCTATTGTCTGAAAATCTGGATGTTTTGTGCACAGTTCACCCTTACAAGAAGAGAAATCTCAAAGCTAGAAGATATCTGTGTGTTCTCCATCTGTGTCTACATAAAGTTTTGAATAATGGCTCCACTTCAGAAGGATCTTCTGAATTACAGGGCACTCAATGCTGGTATTGCTCAGGCCGCATCTCAGAAACTATCAAATCACCTGTGGTTATCTGTCACCAGAACTTGTTAGTTGTTTGGCAAACATGTCAACATGGAAACGAAGAGACTTATGGTCATGGCAATTTCCAAAGTTGACGATGTTTCAGATGATGACCAGAATACAGGTCACAGCAAAAGAATCCAAGCAGACCTTACTTCAATCAACACCAAGAATATTGAAGATTTTGTTTCTCCAGAATCCAAGGTTATCTTTAACATGCTGAAATTGCCAGAAACATTTCTTGAAGTAGTCCCAGCAGAATGGGATGAAAGGGAAGACTACCAACTGGCTCGCAAAACTGTGATGGCCATCAGAGTTGTGAATGATCATGCAGAGCGAGGTGTAGCCCTTGTTCAAGAATACTGTGGTCTTATTACAAGCAGTGGCGGTCCTAGAGTGATTTACTCCCCGGGCGAAACCCCCTGCGTGCGCCCCCCACGCACACTAATGTGGCCACCACCTCCGCCCCACCACCCATGAAAACACTAACTTCGTCCAGAACACCCACAATCCCACAAATTAACTCACAACAGCTATTTTCAAGAACAAATTTCTGGTTTTAATGTCTACTGCAATAACAAACACAAAGATAAACAATAATTACTTCAATAAAGTTTTTGAACATAAAAAAACAAAAGACTCAGTGACTTCACATTACAACTACGTACAGTACAGGTATTTAAGAAAGCACAACTGCACTACAGCACCACCCGATGGGCAAAATATTGCACGTCATTCAGTTTTACCAACAGAGTGCACTTTGCATTATCATAGAGTACCATTCACCATAATGAACAAGACTTAAAACGCCATTAAAGTCGCACCATATGAATAACAAAAGAAGTTAAACAATCTGTATATTACAGAATACCATGAAGTGACAAAAAATGTACAAAAAAACCCCTATACATTAAAGTGGCAAAAATGGTAAAGCGCAATCATGTATCATAAATAAATGAACTAATGACAGAGGTAAATTCTATACCCATTACTGTACACATGAGAAGAAACAACAAACACTATTGTGTATCATAAGTAACAGGAAGCAACAAGTGAAGAAGTTAACACTCTTTAATGGCAAAAATGGCAAACCACAATAATTTGTCATAAATAACAAGAAGTGCAAAAGACGTAAGAGGAAAACAGTCTATATACAAAAGTTTGCAGGAGGGCATCATAATTGTTTGCCACAGTGCTCACTATCCGTGATGTGAAATTCCATCGAGTAGGAGCATTTCTGGGCAACCTTGAGCAGCCTGCAGACTCAAGAAAAGACATCCTCTTTGTGGATTTTGAGAAAAACGTGGCAAACCCAGAGAGTGATGCAAAAAATATTCTGCACTCAGATAAGCATTTAGCCCCCTGAGACAGAACCAGATTCAGTCTGTGTGCATAGCAATGCACAAACATTGCACTGGGGGCTATTGCTTTAACTTTGGCCTGCAAACCATTGAGAGCTGAAGCAATGACAGCAGCCATGGCTTCTTCGTAAGGAAGACTATCAAATGGCTTCGCCAAAATCCGGTCTACAACATTCAAATTGTCTGCCATTATGTGCAGCTTGCTAGCTAGGACTCACGCGAGGCTAGTGTGAAGTGTGTCCGCCTGTGAGTGCTTTGTGACGGTGAAGGGGCTCAGCAGCACCCGCTGCTCGATAGGGACAGAAACTGCGACAGAAGTCAGAAAGAGTGATAGAAGTCAGTCTCCAAACACAAACAGCTACAAAAAAACACACCAGAAATAGAAGCTCGATTTGTCGCTAGTCGTTTTTAACAAAGAAAATGCCGCTAAGAGGATTAGGAGTCTCCGGTTCAACTCAGAACAGAATGAAAATTAAAAAATGCTCCCACGGATGTTTACACCAAAAGATCGCTGATTCGCTCATTTCGCTGTTAATCAAAAAGGGATTCAGCCTCAGACAGATCATCCAATCATCATGCAGAAATTGAGCGTCCAGGCCAGCCGAGGCCAGCCCACTGCCCCATAGACCCCCAGACACGCTGAGCGTCCGATGGTCGGGACAAAGGCCAGCATTTATCCAATGACTCGTTTCGCGGCAGTCTTTGCTTCGCTATTAAACTCTGTGGTCACTCAGCGTCCACACTGTTTAAAGCACTGTGAAGCTGCGGGAATACATAAATTAATACATACCTTTTTCCTTTGCTCGTTTCTCCTTTTCTTCTTTCTTTTTCTTTCAAAATTGGGCACCTGATGGCTTTGATCATTTCCTATCCATGATTATATTCTTACTCCGTTTCGACCACCTCCTCGTCCAAACACTGAATGATACCCCCTCCCCCTGCACAAACTCTGCACTGTGCAGCGTTGCTCACCTAACGCGAGAGGTGAGATGGGACAACCCCCCGCCCCGGTTTTATTTATTTATTTTTTGGGGACAGGTTTTTTTTTTCGCACGCTCGTGCCCCCCCCGCGATGCCGCCCCAGTCGGCTGCCCGGTCAGCCCACCTCCAGGACCGCCCCTGATTACAAAGGATGAATCTCAGCTGCAGCACCTGCTAAAAATTATTGAAAAACATCACAAACATTACCCAGACTGCCGCAAGAAGACATTAACTGCAACAGCCACTACTTCCTCAGTTGTAGACTCTGCAGTTTAGTCAGTCTACACTCTACATTGTATATATAAATCCATAAATTTGATTGCAATTTCATTGCAGTACTTACTGTTGTTGAATGTTTATATTATTAAAGCTTGTATTAAACTATGTGTTATGCTTTGGTAATTTTTCAAAAGTTTCACTTATTTCTACAACAGGGTTTAATATTTCGCATTCAGTTCAATATGATTGTTATGATCAAACTGAGTTTTTTGAGCTATCTCTAAATATTATCATGGGACTCTCAAATTTTACCTATATATTTTTTAACTAATAAAGAAACTTTTTGAGGGGTGAGACCTTAGAAAATCTAAATTAAAAAAAAATGTCAATTTTAAGCTCCATCCTAGTGCACACGCATGCACGCGTGCCCGCATGTGCTCGTGCACGCACATGCACGCGCACCCGCACATGCACTTGAGCATGCACGCACACACAAAACAAATCCACTGTACTGTCTGGAGGCTGTTGTCTACCAAGACATGCTTTGATTCAGCTAACTGACGCTGCTAATTCTTGTAACACACACACGGTGGACACAGTTACGCTAATTATCAAAGATAATGTTTTCTTTATCGGATTAGCTTTTCAGACAACTTTGAAAACCATTATCAGACCAATTATCTTCTGACAAGATTTGGTCCAATAATTTTTAGAGCGCTAACATTTTTGCAGACACAGCTTTTTGTAGTAGATGTGCAGTTCTATCGTCTACAAACAGAGAAGAGTTGGTTCCAGAAGAAACTGCTCTACCCTCTGCAAGCAAAGGTGAACTAGTCATAGAAAAGAAAAAACTCATTTCTTTTGACCTCATACTAATACGCTGGCAATATCACCCAAGTCATCCCGAGACATATAGTTTTAACTTATGGTTAAAATTTTAACCAAACTCATTTCGGACGAGTTATTTAAATTAACGTCATGTCTGAAGTTTTATAAAGTGAAAATATCAGATATGTTTGTAACAAATAGCCAATTTGTTACTAAGTGACTTCATACTTGCACATTTACTCTGTTAACTAAGCACTTTGATGCACATTTGCACAATGGACTGCACTCAGCACTAACAACTTTTTGCACATTTGAATAATTTGCACACGATTGGTTTTAAAGAAATATAAATTTTATTGAATAATGTCTTTCATCCATTGTTTAGATTTGGAGGCAGTGGGCCCTGGAGGAGTGAGGGAGACATTAGGTCACCAATCAGTTGTAACTGGGAAGTGCAAAATGTTGTGCAATATGTTTAGGTTGTTTTAGTGTTTCGTGTATGTATTGATGTGTATTGTGGTGTTTTAGTGAATAATTATAATCTGTCTCCCTTACCATCTGTCTTGTGTCCAGGTGGCAAAGAGGTCCCACCACCAACATGTCCCTATGATAAAGGTTCCGGGCCAGACCAGGGCAGGAGAATGTGAGGGGGGAGACAGGTTAAGGGGTTTATTGGCTTATGGATTTTAGTTAGCAGGGGTGTTTGGTTTCAGGGTTTATGTACAGAGAAGGTGGGCTTTTAAATGGGTTTGGTTTAGTTAAAGTTATGGAGGTTTTTCAAACAGGTTTTGTGAGTTAGTTTTTTCAGCTCTTACCTTTTTAGATGCTAATGGTTCAACTCAATCAGCGAGACCAGATAAAAAGGCGCCTGGAAGATCACTCTGGTTGGGGCTGCTGGGAAAGAGACTACTCCACCCACCTCTCTGGGCACTTTGTACTTTATGCACTGGATTTTTTTTTTTTTTTTTTTGGGGGGGGGGAACAAATATAGAAAAAATTAAAATTGTGGTCTCACCTATATTCAATCACTAACGGCCAGACGACTTCACATTTGGTGTTGGAAGTGGGTCCCTGCCTTAGTGATGGCAATTTCGAGGCCTCATGAACCAATGAGCCACTTCAACACAACTGGCTGAAAATCGACACACTGCTTCGAGGCGTTTGATACAGTTTGAAGGGTGACATCTGCTGGATTGTTTTGAGAATTACCCTGAGCGAGTGCTGTGACAAATGTTTGCAGTAATTCATGACTGATGTGGTTTGTCCTTGAAAAATACTAATAAAAAATGTCAACTTCATTATTGTGTCTTTCTTAATGTAATAAATAGTCCCTACAGATGCACACATACTGGTTATGAAAGCCTTTATTGTAGACTATATGTAGATTTATCAGTCCTCAAACAATATTTGAATGGAATGTGACGGGAAAAGTGAGAAAGGCATGTGCTTCTGCAACTTGTGTTTATGATACTGTAATTTGTAAATTAGAATAGAGGGGATAGGAGACGGTGATTGTGCAACTATCAACAATTTTTATTCAAAAAAAGAATCATTTCAACAGTGCTGGGCTTCAATCGGCTCCTCTTCTGCCTCACCACCTCTCCAGCTTTGGAGAAGACCCGCTCGCCAAAATCACAGCTCTTCAGTCACTCAGCTCAGTCTCTGATCTACCTATGAATATATAGTCTAACCTATAACCTGTGTTGATGTACTGTGTGGATAAATGTTGTATATGAATGGATGCCTGTTGTGTGTGATGTGTGTCTGTCTATGTTAGGTCCTATGTGTATGTAGCTAACTATACTAAATGAACTCTAAACTAGACCTAAATATAAACTAATGCTGTCCCTGTCACGTAGTAATTGGCAA
Organism: Thalassophryne amazonica; assembly: GCF_902500255.1. Lineage (NCBI taxonomy): Eukaryota > Metazoa > Chordata > Actinopteri > Batrachoidiformes > Batrachoididae > Thalassophryne > Thalassophryne amazonica. Next base: position 73,292,221 of record NC_047105.1, on the reverse strand, counting down.
TAACACTGTCGCTAGCAGTTCCTCCTCTCACAAACCACAGTTTGTGCCGCGATTCAGATCTTATTTAAATACTTGGCGGGTCGTATTGACACGCCAGATTATTCGACTTTCCTGAGAAGCTCGACCAGTGGGGTGACGTTAACGAGGCCTCGCTCGCACAGTGGTCACGTGATGGGGGCGTGCTCGAAAGCTGCGTCACCGACACTTCTGGTTCACAAAGCTCGATGCTGTGTCGAGCAGCCTAACTCGAACTTAACGTCACTACCCTGCCTTGGTGAGACAAAATGAGAAGGAAAAGAGGGGGGGGAAAGAGGTTCAGAAGATGATGACGGCGAATCAGCTGAAGCCCACATTGAAGGGGCAGCGTCAAGGAGTATTAGGACCACTCCATATCACCCTCAAATGGACGGTTTAGTGGAGAGGTACAACCAGATGCTTAAAAATATGTTGCGCAGGTTTGTCTCCTCTACAGGCAAGGACTGGGACCAGTGGTTGCCATATCTGCTCTTTGCCTACCGGGAGGTCCCTCAGGCATCAACCGGCTTCTCACCGTTTGAGTTGTTATATGGACGCCAGGTGAGGGGACCCCTGGACTTGCTGAAGGAGCATTGGGAGCAAAAGGAGACAGATGGAGACAACATTGTGGTGTATGTGTTGAAGATGAGGGAGAGGACTGAGGCAATGGCAACACTGGCACAGGAGAATCTTAAAGCGGCTCAAACGGCACATAAAACCTGGTACGACGGGAAGGCAAAGGACCAAATTTTCACACCAGGCCAAAAAGTACTTTTGCTCTAACCCAGCAGTGAAAATAAGTTGTTGGCTAAGTGGCATGGGCCGTATGAGATTACAAGACGTGTTGGTGATGTTACTTATGAACTTTACATGCCAGAGAGACTTAAAAGCACCAACTTTTCCATGTCAATCTGCTGAAACAATTCATTGTTCATCAAGAACCTTCTCAGCAGTTGTTGGTTCGTGCGGTGAAGGATGATGAGGTGACGGAAAAGTTTTTTCCGTTCTCAGTTACCAATCCTGTTGCCACTGACTTGTCGCACCACTCTCCTTCTCAGCGGGATGATATATGCCCTCTTCTTGACCCAGATCTTTTCCAGGAGATTCCCGGTTTTACCTCCCTGGTTCAACACCTTATCTGGCTCAAAAAGGATGCTCCAGTGAGACAGAGGAGCTACCGGATCCCTGAGCGGTTGGTTATAGAACTAAAAAAAGAAATTCAACTGATGCTAGAGCTTGGAATTATTGATGTCTCTAACAGTGAATGGTGTAGCCCTGTTGTGCTTATGCCAAAGAAGGATGGCTCACTTCGTTTCTATATTGATTTCAGATATTTGAATTCCATCTGGAACTTTGACCCTTACCTGATGCCCACGCATTGATGACCTCTTGGAACAGTGGGGAGTGCCTCCTTCATTACAACCTTGGATCTGTCAAAGGGCTATTGGCAGCTTGCTTTGGCTCCTGAAGCTCAGGAACCAACAGCTTTTAAAACACCTGTTGGCTTGTACCAGTTCTGGGTGATGCCCTTTGGTCTGCACGGGGCTGCAGCCACTTTTCAGAGGCTCATGGACTATGTGCTCCGAGATGTGACCGAATTTGCGGCAACTTACTTGGATGATGTTGTGGTATACAGTCGGTCCTGGAAGGAACATCTCCATCATCTCCAGGAGGTCCTACAGAGGATTCAGGCCGCAGGATTGACCATCAACCCCTTGCAAGTGTGCTGTGGCGCACAGGGGAAGTAGAGTACCTGGGGGTACACTATTGGCTTTGGTAAAATCAGACCACAGGTCCAGAAGATGGAGGCCATTCACTCCTTTCCGGTGCCTACTACAAAAGGAAAGTGGGGGGGTTTATCGGACTTGTGGGATGGTACAGAAAGTTTATCCTCAGTTTGCTGACCGAACCAAAAGTCCTTAATGACCTACACTAAGAACTCTGCCCCAAACAAAGTTCGCTGGACAGAGGAATGTGATAGAGCTTTCAAGGATTTGAAAGAGGCCATCGGTACTCAACCTGTACTTCAAAACCCAGACTTTGACCAGCCTTTCATCCTTCAAACTGATGCCTCAGGGGTGGGACTGGGGGCAGTGCTCCTTCAGGTAGAAGATGGAGAAAGAAAACCGGTTGTGTTCCCGAGTCGGCAGCTGTTGGACCGGGAAACAAGATACTCGGCGGTGGAGAGGGAGTGTTTGGCGATGAAGTGGGCAATTGATTCTTTGCGCTACTATCTGCTGGGGCGCCACTTCGTCCATGAGACGGATCATCGTGGGCTTTCAATGGCTGCATCGCATGATGAGAAGCAATACTGTATTGCAGGGTGGTACCTTGCCCTGCAACCCTACAACTTCACAGTCAAGTACAAACCAGGGAAGACCAACATCGTGCAGACCCGGCGCCAGAGAAAAACATATTAAGGGGCGATGCGTTTATCACAGGGGGGGGGGTCGCGCCCCCCCCCCCCACCCCCCCCCCCAAAAAAAGTGCGCACCAGAGGAGAGTGCACCTCTGATGTGTGCGTTAATGAATTGGGGCGCTCCTGGAAATGCTCGTGCTATTTAGGCCTCACCATTGTAAGAGACTGACTAAGAGTAAAGAGTGATGACAGTATTTTTTTTGTATATTATTTGAACGTATAGACCCTCGGTCAAGTGATCTCCTGCATACCCACCCAGAGCGGGTGTTCTGTCGACGATGAGGTGCGCCAACTTTCGACACTCTGAGCTGTGACATACCTTTGTGTTGTCCAATAGGAACAACACGTCGGGCCAAAACACGGAAAGACTCGTGGCAGAAACCACTGATCTGTACAAATGGATTGGACCAATCCGATTGGTGCAGAAACCACTGATCTGTACAAAACATTAACGTGTGACAGGACTGCTCATTAGAGAGCAGTTTTCTGAAGAAAAATCATTGGAAATGTTTTGTTTGTGTTGTTACCTCAAATTTCTGATTACTGTTAAAAAAAAGTTTAGAACACTTGTAATTAAAATAGCTAAATAAATCAATAAATAGTTCTTTAGAAACCTTCATCTGTAAATTAAAACACCTGTTATTTCATATTAGATCATTTCTTGTTTAACATAAGGAACCTCAGACATTTATTTTTAGACAAATAAAATAACATGGAACTTGTATATTTTTTAAGTCTGGTAGATTATTTATATCTCATTTCAACCAGAAAAACAAACACTAAAATACAAATGTTTATTATAAATGCAAAAGGAAATAATTTAACAATGACTGCAGTGTGATTGTAAAGTAGGATTTCTGTGACATAAACCTCATGATGAATTTTTTTATAGTCATTTACACTTGTAATTTCATGAAAATATGTAATTGCCTTTAATGTTATCAGGACAGAGTCATTTCTAAAATATGAATTTGAGCACAATAAGTGGAGAGCTTCTAATTGTGCAAATGTCTTTGATTCGTGGACATTTTTAATGATCCGTTCATTTATTGTTAAAATATAAAATGAAACAGCTTTTTTAAAAATAGTAAAATAGTTGCTGTTCAAAGAGCCTTTTATTTAGAAGCAGGTGATGTTCTGCTGGATTCTCGGGACCAGATGAAGGTCTCTTCTGCAGCTTTGAACTCTGGTGGTGTTGATGAAAAGCAGAGATGTTTTCTTTCGACTGGACTTTGCGGTGTTCAGCTCATCAATGGAAGTTTGGTTGTCTGCACAGCAAATGTTCCTGATTGGGACAAATAAAAATATTTCTTTAAATATAAAGAAACACTAAACAGTTTATACATAAAAAAAAGGGGTGGGGGGGGACGGCAAAAAACGATGGAAAAAACGCCTGAAAAAATAAGTCATTTAAAGTTGAGCTTTTGTGGTGTCTGAAAAAAGCTGTAGCTTTATTTGGTAAAAATAAAAAAGACTGAACCATCTACAAATTAAAGTGTTCACTCAGATCAACTGTGCTAAAAGGCTAAGCTAACGTTAGCCAATCATTAAACCTTCACAGTTCAGTAAACGTCACGTTTTATTTTTACATTATTCTCACCTCAGTAAAGCTGCAGAACTAAACTCCGTTGGGCAAACTGGGACTTCGCATATATCCAAAAAGTGGGAGATTTCGGACTAAGTGGGTCTGCTCCATCACCCCGGCTGCCTGCCTCGGTCTGCCCAGGAATGATGCCTGAAGGCCGGCTTCTCCGTGCGGGTCGGCCCGCTGTCGCGGTTCGGTCGATATCCCACCAAGTCGACAGTTCTCCCTCGGTCGACGTCACTCTGAAAAGTAGCTGAAAAAAGCTTCTCCCAGCAGGGTGATGGGAGAATCATTCTACTGCTGTTTTTTAAATGTTTTTTTGTGGTTCAGGCGACCGAAGTTCAAGACGGCGATCGCTGAACTTTTTTCAGATTGTGGAAACAGCCAGTGTCACGTAGCAATCTCTGCCCCCTTGCCGCTTCCGAAGCGACGCGTCTGACGTCACGATGCGTTGGAAACGCATCGCCCTCTGCCGCACTGACAAGCGCAACCCTCATCCTATCAAATCCCTTGAACACAGACACACGCCATATCCATTTGTTTTAAAATTAATTACTTTAGTTAATTAATTTGGTTTATTTGTTAAATACGTGATATTATTGAATAACTAATATTTTGCTATATTTTCCAGTATTTCTTTTTATTTTTTTTGATAATTCTAACATCCGAGGGGGCGAGGTTGATGACGTGAGGGGGCGTCGCCCCCAAATGCCCCCTCGTGGCGCCGGCTATGACATCGTGGCTGATTACCTCTCAAGACTGGCAGAAGTATAAGGATGGCCTTTTGTGAGGAGGGGGGAAATGTAACAAATAGCCAATTTGTTACTAAGTGACTTCATACTTCCACATTTACTCTAAGCCAGTGGTTCTCAAACTTTTAATACTGCGTACCACCTGAGAAACAATTCAGCTGTCTGAGTACCACCATGATGACCGATTTTAAAATATAGCCATATATGCCTTCTCAATTAGCTTTAAACACACAGGAGTAGATGTTTATTCCTTATTGTGGTTATTTATTGTACCTGAATTGGTTACCTTACTGAATCAGACAATGTGGCACCAAGTCCAACTTTTTTTGCTGCCTTCTCCCCACACATGATGTGTGTTATTTTTTAGCAAGGGTAGACAATAGCTTCGAGCAGATGGTGTGTGGCTCACCTGACCTAGCTACGAGCAGGCTAGCTTCATAGGAAGCCTCCTGTGCGTCGACTGAGGGTGCAGTACAGGAACAATGGCGGACTTTGACTGCTTCAAGCTCGTCACGTTTAAAAGTCCACCGGCTTGTCTTTAAAGTCGGGTGTTTTAGTGTGTAGGTGCCGTGTTGAGATTGGCTGGTTTCACTGAGTCGTTGCACAGTACTTCAGAACACACCACATTGTGGCTTTGGTTTCCTTGGTCCCCTCCAAAAGAACCCAAGCTCGAGATATGTTGGGTCATATTTTTATGCAGCTTTGCTGCGCTTTCTGTTTGAAGAAGCCGCGGACATTTCAGGGTCAGCGTTGCATCTTTCGTTAGCACTTGAAGTAGTGCTACTCGGTTCTGCTTCCACATTGGCTCGACCAATATCCTTTCCATCCTGATCTGCAACTTTTCTTTTCTCTGTCTTTTTCTCTCCACTTAGCCACGGTTTTAAACTCATTTCAACGTTAGAACATTACATTTATTTACCCTTCGCATTTACGTTTCTATTCCTGCTCGCACCACAATTTGAAGTGAGTGGATCCCATGATTCCGTGCAGCCTGTACGTACCTACGTAAGCACAGTACGTTTGCAACAAATATTTTTTAAAAGACAATTTTAATGATCTCAAGCTACACATTTAGTTTGAAACGTTGTATTTATAATGCATTGCATTTTTCCGATTTTTTTTTAAGTGAAAATGTGGAAAAAATGTGGAAAATCATGACATTCCCCCGCATACCACCAGAGAGCACTCGCGTACCACCCACAGTTTGCGCACCACTGCTCTAAGCACTTTGATGCACATTTGCACAATGGACTGCACTCTGCACTTTAACAACTTTTTGCACATTTGAATAATTTGCACACGATTGGTTTTAAAGAAATATAAATTTTATTGAATAATGTCTTTCATCCATTGTTTAGATTTGGAGGCAGTGGGCCCTGGAGGAGTGAGGGAGACATTAGGTCACCAATCAGTTGTAATTGGGAAGTGCAAAAAGAGACTGGGAAAGAGACTACTCCACCCACTTCTCTAGGCACTTTGTACTTTATGCACTGTTTCTTTTTATTTTGGAAAAAACAAATATAGTAAAATATTAAAATTGTGGACCACGTCATCTTGCCTCTGCCTCTGTCTCACCTATATTCGATCGCTAACGGCCAGATGACTTCACAATGTTTTAGTTTTAAAGTAATGCACTAATTTTGAAGGTTTTAGTGTGGACATGCAGCGGTGCCCAGTGCATTATGGGTATTCACGACAGAAGAAATGCATTTGAGATGCTCTGATCAGGCTCCACACGGACAACAGCATTAAACTCTTTGTATATTGTGCCTAAAAGTCTCGTGAATATATTCTCTGGGTTTATAGACATTGTTATTGTGGTTGTTTTATGTAAAAATGCCAGAAGAAGCCCAGGTTGCTTCTCAAAGCCGAAAAGTCTGTTAAATTGTGATTCAGGCCGTGTGATATACCGGCGTCAAAATGCATAGAACACAGCCATCTACTGGCGGCCGGTTATATCACAGTGTTGTCAACCGCAGGATTTTAAATTATCTGTAGGTTTCCAAAACCTGAGAGACCACACACGTGGAGATAAAAAACAAATTATAGATCTGACAGGTTTAGTTGTACAGCGTGTGGTGTCAGCCACACGGTAAAAACAACACACACAAACAGATTTCATACACAAACATTCCCAGGTCAGACACCTCGCTTTCTAATTGGCTGCATGTCACATTTAGCTCCTCACGTCCTTCTGAGCAGATCAGAGCGCTCTTACAAACCACACACGGCAGGAATATCTAATAAGATCATATTTAGCGTCATCACAATTGTCGGGGTGTCCTTAAGATTGTCGGACAGGGAAGATCGGGTCCAATATTGGCCTAATTATTTTGCCATGTGAACCAGGCTTGATGTTATGACCCCTAACGGAGCGACTGAGTAATACGTTATGACATCCCACCGAACATGTTTTCACTATTATTTGATTTCTTTGTGTAACTGACTTCGTTATTCAAGCCTTCAAAAGGTGATTCCTATCACCACACAACTCCAACCACACGAGAAAGTTTTTTGACAGTTCTTGTTATTGAAAGAAACCTTGTCTCCCTAACTAGATAAAGTTGTGATGTCATCACGCATACGCTTAGGCACTGTCTAGCGGGATATTGAAAATTTCTTTTTTTTTTATACAAATGAAAAAAATGACATATTTTACAAACGCACATTTATTTGTAAACACCAACACGTTACATTGATTCACTTGTGTTGGTTTTTACATAGAATGAATGAATCAACCAATCAGTATGAGTGGAGGCTTAGTTACCCATAATCCCCTGTGAGTATCTATGTGTTAATGTTCAAATCTTCAGAATTAGTGCATTATTTTAAAATTAACATATGTGTTATATATCACTTTGTACATTTTAAGAGTTTACATTAATGTAGTTATTCTATCTGGAATAATTTTATTTTTAAAGCAAAACTATAATTCAAATCTGCTTTCCATTTCAAGACCTCTGCCTCATCGCAGGACCACTGTATCCTATCAGGGTAAAGAGTGCTTTCCTACAGCAGTGGGTAGAGCGCACAAAGATAGAAGGGCTGGCTCATTAGCTGTTTGGGTTTGCGCAGTAGCTGAGAGTGTATGGAAGGCAAAATGTAAAGTTACTGGTTATCTGTAGCTTCTGATAAGTGTTTAGGCAGTTTATTGGTTTATTGTTAAAAAAGATAACTTTTCAGTTAGCTTTTTTGGTTATCTGTGCGGCTGTGCCCACCACTGCGCACACACAAACAAATCCACTGTGCTGTCTGGAGGCTGTTAGCAAGAAGAAAGAATGAAAAGCTGGACTAATTTCTAATGTGATTCTTTTTTGCTGCACTGAGGATGTACAGTCTTTTATTGGTAGTACACCTGCACACAAGGGCTGACCCGGTTGCGCGTGTGTGCACGTGTGGGAAACCATGACACGATGATTTGACTGAGCTAACTGACGCTGCTAATTCTTGTAACACACGCACACAAAATCCACTCCACTGTCAACCGTCTGATGCATGAAGAGCTGTTCTGATGAAAAGCTGACGTGATTTTTCCATGGACTGAGGAACTACACAGTCTTTTTTTTTTTTATGGAAGTCCAAAGTCAGTGCACAGCATCACCGGACTACACGTCACAATTTGGACTTTAACAGCAGTGGAACACCAAAATGTTTCTGTTGTTTATAAATTAATAAAATATCAAATGACAAGGATCTATTTTAGCCATTATATCAAACAAATAACAAATGTTTTTACATTCTTTCAATGGAACGAATATTTAATTTGGTGAAAGCTGGAACAAACCATCGTTGAATGGTTTGTTCCAGCTTTTGCCTCATGAAATATTTGTACCACTGAACTCATAAACATTCATTATTTGTATATTACTCCCTTATACACTCAGTCAGCATTAGCATGCTAGCTTTAGCTTAGCAGGCCTTAAGCCTTGTTCACGCTGTGACTGGCATTAAAAAAATACAACAGTGCTCATTTCTAGTTTGTTTTTATGCGAGACAGTACTTACCGAGTGTGTGGTTATCATAAAGTGTGTACATTTCTTCGGCTCGTTCACATTACAGGTCTCTTTGTTATGGTGTTCCAAACTACAATCCTACAGCCACTGAATACTGAGCAAAAAGACACAAACTCCAGAAAAACTCTAAGTGTTCCCACATGCGCATGATAATAATAAACATAAATTCTTATTTGAAAATAACCCTTGAATCTGTTCATATTACAGAGTTCTAGAGGCTTCTTTCTGACAGAGTGCAGCTGACACAGCTCTGTATTTGTTGCATCCTTCAAATGTCATCCCATCCTGTCTATGACTGATGCTGAGACCCTGATCCATGTGTTTATTTCTTCTAGATTGGACTACTGCAATGTCCTATTTTCTGGTTTACCGCAGTCCAGCATTAGGGCTCTCCCATTGGTTCAAAATGCTGTAGCCAGACATTTGACATGAAGTAGAAAGTTCAACCATATTACACCCATTTTGGCATCCCTTCACTGGCTTCCTAAGGTTCTGCTACTAGTCTATAAAATTGTTCACGGACTGGCACCTTCCTACCTAGCTGACCTAATTAAACTTTACGTACTGGCCCGGGCTTTGCATTCTCAGGGTGCAGGACTACTTTGTGTCCCTAGGGTGAATAAGAAGTCTACGGGTCATAGAGCTTTCTCTTATCGTGCCCCTGTTCTGTGGAATGATCTCCCTGCGTCAATAAAACAGTCAGATTCTGTGGAGACTTTTAAGTCCAGACTTAAGACACACTTATTTTCCCTTTCATATGGCTAGCATACTGGCATAGTATAGTTCTACACTTTTTACTCTTTTAATTCATTTTATTAGTAAATGGAGCGGGCCGTGGCCTCAACTATACCTAAATTTTGGGTCTTTTAGTGAAGCTTAGGGCTAGTGGCCGGTGATCACCTTAGTATTTCCTGTTTTTCTTGTTTAATGCTGATAAATTGTACTGTATTTCTTGTCTTTCTGGTGCCTGATTCTGTTTTTTCTCTCTGTTTAAGGTGCAGCTCCATCCAGAGATGGGAGTGGTATTTGTGTTGGAGACCCTCCTGTCTTTCTTTCTTCTGTCTTTAATATTTATTTCATTCATTTAAAAGAAAAAAAAAAAAAACCAGAAAAGCAGAAATAAAGCATCACAAATCACCTGAATGAAAAGGAGCAGAGAGAAGAACAAGTCTTATGTTTTCTGCCCCTTTTTACAATACAATCTTTCAATATCCAGTGTCATTATTCGACATTATTTATCAGATTGCATTTCTTTGACTTGTCACATACCACTGACTTATTTCATAATTATGACCATTATTTAGTAGATTACAACTCTGACAGGTTACATTTTAAACTTAAAACATTTTAAACATTATTAACAGATTACATTTTTTGGCTTTCTTACAGCCCACTGACTTATTTCATAGTTTCATACTTACTTAATACATCTAGTTTAATACATTTTTTAAATAACTTAAGCAACCTTAATTCTTTAATTTCTTTGTTGAGATTGTTCCATAATTTTACACCATTTACTGCAATACGCCGTTCATTTACTTTGGTTCTGTATCTTGGTTTTTTAAAGACTTCTATTCCTTTCAGTTTATAACTACTTACTCTTTTTTCAAACATATTTTGAATGTTTGTTGGTAAAGTATTTTTATTAGCTTGGTGCATTGTTTGTAATATTTTCAAATCGACTAAATCATGAAATTTAAGTACCCTATACTTAATGAACAATGGATTAGATGGATCTCTAAAACCACTGTTGCTAATCACTTTTAAAGCTCTTTTCTGCAGAATAAATAAAGGTTGTGTATAAGTTGTATATGTTGATCCCCAGATTTCTGCACAGTAAGTTAAATATGGAACAATCAATGAATTGTACAATGTTAATAAACCATAACTATTTAATGAATATTTTACTTTATGCAAAACAGCAATGGCTTTCGCTATTTTCCCTTTTATGTAATTTATGTGTGACTTCCATGTAAGATCATCAATCATGACTCCTAAAAATTTCATTTCTTTTACCAGTCTGGACTGGACCAGTCTGTCCTGTGCACCAATAGCATTTCCTGTATATTCGCTTTGTGAATTGTTTTGTAATTTATGTCTGTAGCATGGCCCAAGCAGAGGGTCACCCCTTTGAGTCTGGTCTGCTTGAGGTTTCTTCCTCAGAGGGAGTTTTTCCTTACCACTGCTGCTCTGGGGGTTAGTAAGGTTAGACCCATACAGCTCCATGGTTAGACCTTACTTGTGTGAAGTGGCTTGAGGCAACTCTGTTGTGATTTGGCGTTATATAAATCAAAATAAATTCAAAAATTAAATTGAAATTGCATTTCATGTCAAACATTAAAAGTGTTGAAAAGATGTCTTTTGTCAAGCAGTTTTCACTGACCATGACCAGTGAAAAATGAATTTGGAGAAATAGCACAATAATCCATATCACCTCTGTTTAAAGCTTTAACTGAACAAATCACCCATCTGTTGAAAGAAATTTGTGTTTTGTGACATGTTGATAATGTAGCCGCATTTTTGAGGTTTAGATGGTCATCACCCAGTTTTCAATCAAAAATCAACATTGAAATTACATCTAGTGCTCACTGGGTGACATGGCACACTGTGTGTCCGCCTAATTCCGCAGTGTGCATGACACATGCACTTACACAGCCACACAGGTCAATCAATGAGATCAATCATGCAGATGAACCTGAACATTTCCCCTCGTGTCAGCAAACACCCTGTGTGACTATGACGTTTTAAGCATGTGCTGCCCTCTGCTGGACACACCAACAAGGCACCATCGCACAGTTCAGCCTTTTAAGGATGAAACATTTCAGATGTAGATTTTATCCACGCTGCAGCTTGTCATATTGCGGCGGTATGTTTAGCGCAGGTGTTACCTTTTCATAATGAAGCTGTTCACTATATTGTGAGTGCAGCTGGCGTCACATTTAGATGTTTTTAATGTGAAGCACATTTAGAAGAATGTGAGTAGCAGCAGCAACAAGCTCATAGAACCAGTGAAGCTGGTTACCAGTTACTAATTAAGACACTTTATTCTGCTTTTTTTTTTTTTTTTTAAAGTTAAGCTGTTACTAGTTTCTTATTCGGCAGATTTTTTGTTGTTGTTGTTGTTGTATGAATGACGTACCACAGAGATGCATAATGTAGGAAATCGGTCTGAAATTGCGATTATATTTCTGAATGTCAGTCCAGTGCAGACACTTCTTCGGCTGAAAAAAAAAAATGTTTATTTTTTTTTTTTTGGTCAGAATGGCATTCATTTGGTCCAAGGCATAGGCGTAGGAGGTGGGGTCTATTTTGGGGTGCGACACCAAATTTCCCCAAATTTCAGAAACCCCCCATGACTCTTTAAATTACCATATATTTATAAACCCATATTTATATTGATATTGGTGACCAAATAGCGATTTGATTGTTTACATTAATTGCAAAAATAAGTCATTTAGGTCATTCTATTCTGTATTCAGAGCCTACATGGCCCATGCCTGAATTTCCCAGCCCATCTGCCCAAATTTGATCATTTTGCAGACCCTATGGTACAAGGAGATAATTAATATAGGTTTTGACTGAAAAACCTGGGCTACAAAAGCAAATCAGGCAGATTGTGAATATCTGTCCAGACACTTATTCAGTTACCAGTCTGGACTGGACAGATATTCAGACAGATAATTGCAATTTCAGCCTGATTTCCTATATTATGCATCTCTGTGGATCCATTGGATGTCATTCATACAAACAAACAAAAAAAAAAAGTCACATAAGTGTCTGAATAAGTAACTGGTAACTGAATAAATGTCTGGACAGATATTCACAATTTCAACCCGATTTGCATTTGTAACCTTTTTATTTATTTTTTTTTTGGTAGTCAAAACCTATATGAATCATCTCCTTGGACCAGAAGAATGCCATTCTATCCAAAAAAAATAAATAAATAAATAAAGGAATTTTTTATTGGCCGAATAAGTGTCTGGACTGGACAGATATTCAGACAGATATTGGCAATTTCAGACCAATTTCCTCTATTATGCATCTCTGTGGATCCGTTGGATGTCATTCATACCAAAAAAAGGAAAAAAAAAAAAAAAAAAGCAGAATAAGTGTCTGAATAAGTAACTAGTAACCAACTTCACTCAACCAAGAGCAAACACTGTCCATACCTCTCTGAAAAAGGTGTGCACAAACATCTTTTTCAAAAGCATTTGAGACGTGTACACCATGGAGAAACCTGTCAAATTTAATTGAATTTCTGTTCGGTACTTTATGTTGAAACTTGCTCTATATGAACACCCAAGAACAGAACCATATTTCAGTATCTCATTCACTCAGTGACCATCAGCACCCATATCTAGACACATTGATTTTTTCTAACCCCTTATTGTTTTATTGTTAGCACAATTCCTGTGGATAAATCCACTCTCTGAAACTGCCTAACAAAACTTAAAATATACATTTTAGTAATTTTATTGATTTAAATTAATGAAGTATAGAAAATATCCCAATAACAGTAGTCAACAATTTTAGTCGGTTTGTTTAGTCATTATATTTATGAAATGAGTTGAGTCTCACGCAAAATGTGCCAGAGATTTGACACTGAAAAGTCAAAAATTGTAAGATTCCTTTCAGTGGGATGCAGTACCTTTGAAGCCAAGCCATTACAGCATGACCACTAAAGCAAAAGTTTTGTTGCAAATCGTCAACAAAGTCACAAGAAATGTGCAAAGAAAAAATGCAAATTAACTCCAAAAGACTTGAGAATTAAACGGGACACTACCAAGAGCCCATTATCCTCCAGTGCCAGCAAACTGCAAGCTATCTGTAATGTCCAGAAGTACAAGGTGATTCAGTGCTTTTTTGTGGTGAATGATCTCAAAAAGAACTGGGCAGGAAATGGACTTCAAAGTTGTTGTATTGAAAGGTGCCTACACTGATTACAGAGAGTCATTTAGCAGCGCTGGGGTCTTCGAACAGACTACATGCTACACCTGAACAAAGAGCCCAGATTTTCTTCCTACACTAACTTTTATTCCTGAGTCTAGGCCGGCCCCATGTGGGCGGTCTTTAGCCTGTCGTCAATCAGTGGCTATGTGTTCAGCTGCAAAGTGAAGTTAGGCAGGTGTAAGCGGGTGTCGTGCTCACGTTGCGTTCAAGGTGGTATGTAAAAATCTTTGTGTATACCTGCGTGTCGCAACAAATCAGTGTTGCATCATGCCATATACAATACTTTGGTTTTATCAGTTAGACAGCTATAAAAAGATCAGATAGTCATGCCAAATACAAAGCCATTGTATTTGGAGGATGTGCGTCAGCCATTTTGAAAAGCAGTTAGGTTAAGATCAGACAGTTACAAGGACATTCTGGATATGCATCGGCCATTTTGTGGTAAGCATCATAGAACACTCTGACAGTGACCAGAGACATGGCCAAGTAGGTTATAACATGACCAACACTGAACAAAACTCACACAATGAAACGTCAAGATTGGGCCAAGAAATATCTTAAGACAGATTTTTTTTTCAAAGGTTTTAAGTTTGATGGGCCCGTAGCTGGATTACTATTCGACACACACACCACTACTTCCAGACAAACACCAACAAGGTGGAGGAGGGGTACTGGTATGGGCTGCTATTAAGTATTAGTTAGCTGCACACACTATGTCAAACCAATTAAACACATGGCTGTCGTTATCAAGACACAACATGGGGGGGGGGGGTCTAGGTTGTACTGGAGTATCCAGTACTGGGTAATAATAATCGTAATAGTAACAATTATCTTTTAATAGTTAAAACTCTCAAACAGAAACAACAGAACAGGTAGAATCTTCAGTTGGAGTGAAGTCAGAAATCCAAGACAATAAGCATTATTCCAGATTCCATTTTATATTTATTACATTCATTCTCACAAAAATTATGTCTTAACCAAAGAACCAGGCACTTCACTTTCACTGACTGGCACTCACTGATTCTTTTTCTATACCCACTATTCTTCAGTTAAGAGTCATGCGGGGGAACCTAGCCCAGCAGTCATAAGGGACACATTGAGACAGACAAATACATTCACACTCACACTTATGGGCAATTTAAAGTCTCCATGACTGACACTGATATTTACCAGTAAAGTGTTTCTACAGTATAAACCAAGGGTCTGCTTACGAATGACAGATTCCCCCCCCTCTAACACCACAATCACAGCGGGTGTGGAACCAACATGGAGTGCCTCAAGTAAAAATAATTACTTGGGTTAAAAATTTAAACATTCTCCAGCAGTGTTTAGCTGTAAAGAAAGAAAGAAAAGCATTTTCTGTGCATTTTTATGAAAATACAAATATACAAAATTTAAGAATTTCAAAAATATATACAAGACTATATGGCTTTTTACAGTGCAAATTGTGACCCTGTGTCTTATGACCTTCATATTAATTATATATCAGGTCAAAAGCCTCACAAATGCACATACTGCTTTCATCTGGAACACACACTGAGATACAACCCCTGGCAAAAATTATGGAATCAGCGGCATCGGAGGATGTTTATTCAGTTGTTTAATTTTGTAGGAAAAAAGCAGATCACAGACATGACACAAAACTAAAGTCATTTCAAATGGCAACTTTCTGGCTTTAAGAAACACTATAAGAAATCAGGAAAAAAAAAATTGTGGCAGTCAGTAATGGTTACTTTTTTAGACCAAGCAGAGGGAAAAAAATATGGAATCACTCAATTCTGAGGAAAAAATTACGGAATCATGAAAAACAAAAGAATGCTCCAACACATCACTAGTATTTTGTTGCACCACCTCTGGCTTTTATAACAGCTTGCAGTCTCTGAGGCATGGACTTAATGAGTGACAAACAGTACTCATCATCAATCTGGCTCCAACTTTCTCTGATTGCTGTTGCCAGATCAGCTTTGCAGGTTGGAGCCTTGTCAGATTCGAGATTCATCACTGAATATGACTTTCATCCAGTCATCCACAGTCCACGATTGCTTTTCCTTAGCCCATTGTAACCTTGTTTTTTTCTGTTTAGGTGTTAATGATGGCTTTCGTTTAGCTTTTCTGTATGTAAATCCCATTCCCTTTAGGCGGTTTCTTATAGTTCGGTCACAGACGTTGACTCCAGTTTCCTCCCATTCGCTCCTCATTTGTTTTGTTGTGCATTTTCGATTTTTGAGACATATTGCTTTAAGTTTTCTGTCTTGACGCTTTGATGTCTTCCTTGGTCTACCAGTATGTTTGCCTTTAACAACCTTCCCATGTTGTTTGTATTTGGTCCAGAGTTTAGACACAGCTGACTGAACAACCAACATCTTTTGCAACATTACGTGATGATTTACCCTCTTTTAAGAGTTTGATAATCCTCTCCTTTGTTTCAATTGACATCTCTCGTGTTTGAGCCATGATACATGTCAGTCCACTTGTTGCAACAGCTCTCCAAGGTGTGATCACTCCTTTTTAGATGCAGAGTAACGAGCAGATCTGATTTGATGCAGGTGTTAGTTTTACGGATGAAAATTTACAGGGTGATTCCATAATTTATTCCTCAGAATTGAGTGAGTCCATATTTTTTTTTCCCTCTGCTTGGTCTAAAAAGTAACCGTTACTGACTGCCACAATTATTTTTCCTGATTTCTTATAGTGTTCCTTAAAGCCAGAAAGTTGCCATTTGAAATAACTTTAGTTTTGTGTCATGTCTGTGATCTGCTTTTTTCTACAAAATTAAACAACTGAATGAACATCCTCCGAGGCCGGTGATTCCATAATTATTGCCAGGGGTTGTATATGAGAAAGCGGATTAAGAAAAAGAAAAAAAAAAAAAACTGTATCCAAGTGCAGCAGGTCAGGTCACTTGAGAAACACAGCGAAAACCAAGATTAGAAGCTGAGCTGTCTGGAGTATTCTGGCTTCGGGCCGCACATCGATATCTGTAACAGTAAGACTGAGACAAAGAGAACTTTATTATCATCAAGCCAGTCATCTTGGGAAGGAAAGCTAAAAATAAGACAACTATTTTGGAGAACCAGTTCCATTTGCACATCTTGTACTGAGTTTGTACCAACAGTATGCACTGTGTCTGAACAGCATCCTCGCTTCCTTCATACAGTTTATTCATCTGAAACAAACAATTGCTAATTTTGAGTGCAATTAGTCACATTCCCATAGCAACCGTCGCTGGTGGCGTACAAACAAGACTGGTTACCAGTGGGCGGCTCAAATGGTGTTGCAGATAAAATTGATGTACTGCCCAAGCAGAGTTAACTGTATTTCCTGTACGTTGATTTCCAGTCTTGAGAAGTCATGAAAGCAGAACCGCTGAACTTAACGACACAGACAGACAAAGTTCATGAATAATTTGAAAATATGGGGTTAGTACAATTTTCCTCCCATGTGGAGAATTAAATTGATCTTTTATTTATTTGATCTGTACCTCAGACAGGCTGCATTTTGCCTGCATAATCAAACAGGTCGACAATAAAAATGTATTTCCCACTGCAGTATTTCTCCTCCAGAGAGTAGTACCAGTACCAGTTCTTGTCTGTGTTTCCGCCACACAAAAAATATCCTGGTGCCTCATGTGCAAAGTGTGCTTATGCACAAAAACTTGGCGTATGCCAACGTTCAGATGTATCAAAAGTGAAATGACTGTGGAAATGTGTGGTGCATCATGCAAAAATCCTGGCTGGCATACGCACATATCTACTGCGGACATGTAAGGGTGATTCTTAGACTACGGGCACTTATTATGTCCTTTGATCATATTGTATGAAAAACAGAAAAAAGGGGAAATTTCACACTTTTATAGTTATCTTTACAATGAAAGTGTGTTAAGAAATTCGTTCTAGTAGTCTATGATGACTTTTTCACCTTTTTTCAGCATCATTATATGCAAATATTGCCGTTTTGTGCTTGTCCCACACCCAGACTTTTGATCTTCAATGATAAAAATGAATGGTAAAGAAACGTTTTTTCTAATGTTTTAAAATATCTCTGAATAAATATCAGTAAAATAATCAAAATATAATTGGGGTATTCAATGTCATACAACTGTTGTGATTTTTTTAAACAAAATGTAGTTGTCCCACACTTTTGCCGTAATTTCCACCATAACACTGTAATGTCCCTTAAACAGTTTGTATGAAAGATTGTTTGGGTAGTTTCTATGGAGATAAACAGTGACATCAGAGCACATGTATATAGTGCCAAATCACAACAAACAGTTGCCCCAAGGCGCTTTATATTGTAAGACAATGGTGTGGTGGAAATTACATTTACAAGGCCAATAGTGCCCGTAGTTAAAGAATCACCCATAAAGTGATGCTGGGAACCATTAATAGTGTGAAAACATGAAGTCAGAGTGATGTGCACATCAGGGACACAGTAATGAAATAATGAATTAACACATATGTTTGCAATTATATGGGTGGATATAAAATCATGTGCAAAGTGACGTAAAATGGCACTAACAGTGGCTGCGTTAGCATTAGAGGACCTTGCAAATGGTGCAATCCAACATGATTCAGGGAACGCGAGGATTTTCTTGCAAATGACGATAACTGGCTCATAAACCGATTCTGATTACCTGATACTGGAGTTGCGCACAGAACTGCGGCTCTCCCAGAGCACAATACAGCGAGGAGCCAGGCAGTTATCTATGCCCACACGGGTGCTGTTCACAGTGGGAGTCCTGGCAAAAGGGGTATTCCAACAGGAACTGGTCAATCAGTCAGGAGTGTGCCAGTCAAACTTGAGCTGAGCCATGCCAGCTGTGTGGAACTCAATCATCCGAATGTCATCCAGTACATCACATTCCAACATTAAAGCGCCATTTGCGGCCGGTTTCCATGTAATCAGAGCTATTGACTGCACACATGTTCACATCATATGTGAAGCACAAATGCGCATCAGGCTGGTAGCTGGCGTGGTGTACGATGGCTGGCTGTTTGCTGTGTAAAATGGTGTATTTGTGTAGTTGACCCGAACATAAACCAGCGCAGGCACATTTGGGCGTGTGCGCATTCAAATGTTTATTATTGTCTTTGTTTTAATTTCTGCTTGATGGTGAGAGCTGCAGGGCTTCTTAACAGGCTTCCTGTGTTCAGTATTTGTCAATAAACGCGTAAGTTGTGAATATCACACGGTCAGCGGAGGCATGCATCACCTTGTTAATGTCAGTGTGTGTGCACTGTTTTGCCCGTCAGCCTCACACACACACGATTCACGATGAATCCGTTTAACAGCTTACCAAATAAATTATCCCTGTGTCTCCACGTAATTTCCAGTCATCTATAGTATAATTTCTTTTCTGTGTTCATGTTCTCTCATGTGACATTGTGGGGAATCCCTGCTCAAAGGGCTTATTTACATGAAACTGCATATTAATGGGGCATCGCCAGGGAGGAGTTTGGTTCCACGCGCAATTCCAAATTCAGTGGGATGTAAAAATGGAACGTGTGTAGATCCATGCCAACGCACACTTTGATACATCTGAATATTTTTGTGCTTACGCTAGTTCCTGGGTTTTGGCATATGCCATGTTTTAGTAGGAAATCCATGCAAGTCTTTGTACATGAGGATTTTTTTTTTTTTTTTTTTGCTGTTTATGTAGATTCACAACTAAACCTGTACAAGGATGCATCTGATTACAGTTCAGAAATAATAGCAGTTACTGAGACAAGTTAACCAACTCCTATTGCAGAACAGCAGTGTTCAAACAAATTAGTTTTAAGAATAGCAATTGCTTAGAATTGTAGTCAATAGTCAAAGTAAACAAAACATCAACATTCTTCGTGGGGAGTAAATTAATCATTCACCTTAAACATGGAAAGTGATGGCACAGTACGTAGCGTAAAAGATCATAGGGTGGGGACACGGAGTAGGCTATGCACGTAAGATTTGATACAAATTGGACAGACGATATCAATACTGTTCAACAGTGAGATAGGTACAGACACCAGGGTTCCAGCTAGAACCATTTTAGTCCCCAGGAAATTACGTGATCACGACTCACGGCCAGGGGTCCCAGCGGGAGTTAAGGGACAGAGCTCCCTGAAGCTATAGGATTTTATAGCTCTACAAACATTATTAGCAATACAGGGCTGGATCCAGAGTCAAAATCTGACAGATGCATTTTTGCCCAATGATAAAATAAAAATCGTACCCGTCTTGTTATTCAATAATCTTCATTCTTTTATTTGTGTGCAAGATACAATGTCACACTTCTTATAATATATTTATTATACTTCATGGACCATAGTGAACACTTATTTTTATAAATATGATGTCCTAAAAAAACAATACTATAACAAAACTTGACTGTAAACAGGATCAAATTTATTGCCAAAACCTTTCAATTATACCTGAATCTATATATGATTTTTTTTTCAATTGATAAAAATCAATAAAAATATTACTGCATAAATTCTTAATAATAATAATATATTGAGATACAGACAGTTCACAGAAGACATTTTCCTTTGATACCAATCAAAATTAGAAACAGTCCAGCAGGTAACAATATTCATCATGTCCATGACTAAATATACTAAAACAAATACATCACAATTGTGATGTGTACAATTGTAATATATTTGTTTTAGTATATTTAGATTTTGTTGTGATTTGGCACTTTATAAGCCAATTAAATTGAAATTGAACATTGAGTCTTAAAGTAAATAAATATGAAATTGGTCACTGGATCCATAAACTTTGGACATAATAAACTCTACATAGTGGATCCTTGATCTCTGGACATAAATAGGAATAAACAAAATCTGTAGTTTTTGTCAAAAACATTTCCTTTCAGACATGACTGGCATGAATGTCTTTCCATATATCTGAGCTGAACTCTTGCAGCTGCTGTGCTTCACTTCAGGATGTAATTTGTAAAGAAATACAGCATGTCTCATTTTGGGAGGAAAAAACATTTTAGTCGATTGTAGTTTCTTGTCTGTATTACAACGTTTGGAAAGAGGTGTCATTTTATTTAAAGCGGCAATTCATTTTGAAGTTATTCATTCCGACCGGACTCTGTCTCGGCAGAGAGCCGCACAGCGTTTGGAGCTGTTCCAACGGAAAGGAGGAGGATTCTTGTTTCTTGATTGCAACAAGACAAGAGTCCCAGTTAGTGACTTTAATCCACAGAAAAGTGACTCACGGTATTTTAATGGCTTTGAGGGGTTAAGAAGCGGACTTGCCATTTCTGAAGAGCAGCGAATCAAAGACCCAACGAGCTAGTGGATCGAAGCATTGCTTCAATGGTTCACGGCTTCAAAGTGGAGTCGCGCTGCAGAAACAGTCGATTACAGAGCCGCTGCAGACCAAACCCTGAATATCTGACTTTATTTGTACGTCCATATGACTCTGGAAAAAAAATCAGTATAATTTATGGACTACGGGTTGACATGAAAACCACCAAAAAGCTGTGTTCACTGCAGGGACACGTTCGGCACTATTCGGGATTATTCAAGATTTTTTTTTTTTTTACCGATGACGAATGATGCGTAAAAAAAATTTGACCGATGCAGTTGCATCGGTCAAATTTTTTCTACCAGACCAGTCTGGATTCAGGCCTGCAATAGTACAGCAGATAACTGTAAGAATCATTCAAATCTGGTTACAAGCACCAAAATTTGACTGTATATACGTTTTGGTACATATTGTAGAAAAATAACTTTAGCCATTTGAATTTTCAATAGGGGGCCAAGTAGGGGTCAACTGAAGAATTGCACAGGGTCAAAATAAAAAAAAATGTTCCAATCATATTGAAAGTGATACCACATTATGTATCTGATGCCAATGATTCCAAAAAGGTATAGTTTGGACTATCTATAACTGGATGTTCTGGAGTTATGGGGTAAAAACAGCAAGAATGGTGACAAAGGTCAGTTTCAGTTTGTACAGGGGTCAAAAGTTAAAGTTGCTCCAGTTTTGGTAAAACATGGTGCAAATTATTGGTTGAGCTAATAGGATTAACAAATGGAATAGTTCTGTGTTGAATGTTTGGTCTCCAAAGTAAAGGTCAAACAATGTCGACGTCCATTGGATTCTATGACATGTGACGTTACCCCATAACGTGATAACTATGCATGGTGCAAACTATTCCTTTTTAAAATCCTACTAACTCAACCAATAATTTACATCATGTTTTACCATAACTGGAGCAACTTCAACTTTTGACCCCTGTACAAACTGAAAGTGACCTTTGTCACCATGCTTGCTGTTTTTTACCCCATAACTCTAGAACATTCAGTCACAGATAGTCCAAACTAAACCTTTTTGGAATCTTTGTGATCAGACACATAATGTGGTATAGCTTTCAATATGACTGGAACATTTTGTAGACCCCTATGCAGTTCTTCAATTGACCCTACTTGGCCCCCTATCGAAAATTCAAATGGCTAATGTTATTTTTCTAAAATATGTACCAAAAGGTATACACAGTCAAATTTTGGTGCTTGTAACCGGATTTGAAGGATTCCTCTGCAAATATTCTGTTATCTGCTGCACTACAAGCCCTGTTTTAACTAATTGTCAGTGGTTTTCGACGCATTGAAAGAAAGAATAACAGACAAAAAAAAAAAAAAAGAGATTTATGTATAGTACCATTTATTTGTAATACCAAAGTTTCTTTTTTAAATGTTTCTGTCAAAGTCTAAGTTAATAAAATAAATAACATTGAAAAGGTTAAAAACACATTAATATTTGATGGGCATATAGCATTTGCTCTCTTCTTCAAAAATGGCACACTGTACCTTTTAATCCTGCAAAGCAAGCAGAGATTTTCTGTCATGACAGTTTTTTCCCCAACATGTTTCAGTGGGATAGCATTATTACTATTATTATTATTACTGCAGAAGTGAAGCCCAGCACAGCGCAAGAATGGTCTTCAAAACATGGATCTAACCACGGATTCTCTTCTTTCCATTTGTGAACACGGGTGGAGTGACTGTAAGACAGGCAATAGTCAGTGCCTGATGTTACATCATGATTACAGATCAAAATGCCTGTCAATATGTTGTGCATTTTTCAGGTGCACTCTGGCTTATCTTACTTTTATCAGCTTTATCAGAACTTGCAGAAGATAAAGAGTTGGAAGTTATGATTTATAATGTGGTATATATTTTTTTTTAAAAGACAGTGTTGACTGGAGTGAGATATGCCCTTTAAGAAAATTGGGTGCTGTTTTTCACAGTGTGAGAAAAGCATAAATTTTGACTGATCTGCATCTAACACCTTTCAACTTAGTTAAGTTAGACTGCAAAACAAAAACTGACTGCAAGAATTCTTGAGTTTGTATAGTATATATGGTGAAGAGCAAGGGTCCCAGAGGTATACCTTTCAACACCGGAAGGAAAGAAGAGGAACAGCCGGCAAACTGGACATGTGCTCTAGCTGACAATTAGTTAGAAAACCATTTAACAGCACACTCATATAAACCAATATTTTGAAGTCTATCTGCCAAGATGTTGTGATCCACAGTGTCAAAAGCTTTTGACAGGTCAACAATACTTTTTGCAGTCCAAAGCTTTAATAATGCCACTCACCACCTTAATAATGGTAGTAATTGTACTGTTATAATATAAAAATATTCCCCCTTCAAAGCTACAAAGCTTTTCATAGAGTTATAAATATTATTTTTAAGAAATCCCTTTATAGTTCTCATTAAGGACACAAATTGTGTTTAAAAATTTAAAATTCCAAGCCCTTAAAGTGAAATCACACTTCTCACAAAAAATAAGTTAAAATCCCAAAAAGCGCCTCTGAATGAACATCAGTGAGCGACAAAAGCAAAAAAAAAAAAAAAAATAATAATAATAAAATAAATAAATAATACGTTCATGACTGTAAAACCAGCTGGTTCTACTTTAAATATATCAGACAAAATATCTGCAGCTTCATACACCAAAGACCTCGTGTGAAAAGTGACTGTCTCAGTGTTTTACCTTGTGGCACATGTACCGACCCGCTCCTTCTTCACCCTGTCTGTACCTGAAGGTGGACCTTTCTGAAAGCGAGACAGATGAGGTGATATCAGAGGAAAATACTGCAAAGCTGGATACAGAAGGTAAAAGCAGTGACATGTTGTTACTGGGTTATTTTGCTGTTCGGTGGTGTGGTGCACTGTCCACCAGTCTGCCGTCCACTCCCACACGTTGCCCACCATGTCATACAGACCGAAGTTATTGGGAGGAAATGACATCACCTGTGTTTCAGGAAGACAGCAACACCACATTAATGCAACATCATAAAAGTGTTCTTTTGTCTGAATGCCTGGAGAAAATATAAGAAAATGTGGTAAGTGTATGTATGGCAGAATTTACAAATTTTTTTTCCACACAACACACATTTTAGGCTTTAATTTAGTATTTACAGTGCTCCAGGAAAGTAGTCATAATGCATCACTTTTTCACATTTTATGTTACAGCCCTTTATTCCAAATGGATGAAATTCATTTTCCTCCAAATTCTTCACACAATACCCTTTATCTTCATTGATCCATGTTCCATAATTGCTATATCAGAAACATGGATCAATGAAGATAAAGGAATGGATTTTGAACATGGATGGATATGAATTTAATTGTGTAAACAGAAAAAATAGAGTGGAGGAGGAGTGCTGTGTATGTGGATAAGAACATGGATCATAAAATATAGACAATATGACAACTGTGACTGATAACTTATTAGGAATGTATAACTATGAAATATGTGAAGAAAAAAGGCAAAAATGTATTAGTCAGCTGTATATATAGAGCACCAGGATCTAGTATTGAAACATTCACTGACTGTATGGGAAAAAATGTTCTCAAAAAACTAATAAAAAAACTGTGTTCATTTGTGGTGACTTAAATATTGATCTGCTCAATCCAAATAAGCATAAAATAACAGATGAATTTATCAGTATAATGTACAGTATGAGTTTATATCCAAAACTCACCAGGCCAAGCAGAATTACATCCCATAGTGCCACCTTAATTGATAATATATTCAGCAATGATATTGAGAATAACACTGAGTGGATTATTAATCAATGACATTAGTGATCATCTACCAGTTTTCATCGTTTATAATAGAAACCATCGGCGGAATCAGCCAGAGGAGAAAATAAAATACAGGCGAGTGCAGACAGAGGAAAACATGAACACACTAAAGAAGGATTTACAGGAGCAAAACTGGGAAAAGGTATACAGTGAAAGTGATGTTGATAGTGCATATGAAACTTTTTTACAAATATTTACATCATTATATGATAAAAATTGTCCAATTAAACAAGACTACAGAAAACAAAAAATCCAAGCTCGACCATGGATGACGAAAGGGTTACGAAATGCATGTAATAAGAAAAATACACTGTATAGAATTCATAAAACTAAGAGGCAGAAAATAGATATAAGAAATACAAAAATAGATTAACTAATATTATACGGGTATGTAGGAAGGAATATTATAGTAACATATTATATAATAACAAAAAACAATATTAAAGGAATATGGGATATATTAAATAGCATTATCAAAATGGTAATAAAAAACAGAGTTACCCTCAGTATTCATTGATAATAATGTCAAGAAGGAAAATAAGGATGAGGTAGTCAACGGTTTTAATAATTTTTTTGTAAATATTGGACCAAGCTTGGCAGAAAAAAATTCCCGATTCCCAACCTGAGGATTGGGATAATATCTCATAGAAAGAATCCCTGTTCAATGTTCCTCACAGCAGTGGATGGAAATGAAATTATAGACATTGTGAATAATTGTAAATATAAAACATCTACCGATTTAAATGAAATTGATATGTGGTGGTAAAACAGGTCATTGATGGATTGTAGAACCATTAACATACATCTGTAACTTATCATTTCAAACTGGTAAATTTCCCAATCAAATGAAAATAGCTAAGGTTGTTGCCGCTGTATAGACGGGGGATAGACACCACTTCACAATTATAGACCTGTTTCTTTGCTTCCACAATTTTCCAAATTATTAGAAAAGTTATTCAATAATAGATTAGACAAATTCATAAATAAACATAAATTACTTACTGATAGTCAATATGGATTCAGAGCACATAGTTCAACATTGCTTGCATTAATAGAATCAGTTGAGATTACAAACACCATAGACCACAAATTACATTCAGTTGGAATATTTATAGACCTTAAAAAGGCTTTTGATACAATCAATCATGACATATTAATCAATAAACTTGAACAGTATGGGATTAGGGGGTTGGTGTTGCACTGGGTGAGAAGCTACTTAACAGAAAACAGTTTGTGAAGTTGGGGGAATATACATCATCATGCTTGGACAATGCTTGTGGCGTCCCACAGGGGTCAGTATTGGGTCCAAAACTGTTTCTAATTTATATAAATGATATTGTCAATGTTTCCAAAATATTAAAATTAGTATTATTTGCAGATGACACAAGCATTTTTTGTTCAGGGGGGGATTTGCAGGAGTTACTGAGGAGGATCAGTATAGAAATGGGAAAATTGAAAATATGGTTTGACAGAAACAAATTATCATTAAACTTAAGTAAAACAAAATACATGTTATTTGGCTATTGTAATACAGACATACAGGTTCAGTTACAAGTCGAGGGGGTAGATATTGAAAGGGTACATGAAAATAAGTTTCTGGGGGTGATATAGATGATAAGATAAACCGGAAGACTCATATAAAACATATACAAAGTAAACTGTCAAGAAGCATTTCAGTTCTAAACAAAAGCGAAACATATTCGGACCACAACTCACCTCCGCATTCTTTACTGCTCACTGGTTTTAACCATATTTACAGTACTGTGCAGAGGTATGGGGTAATACTTATAAAGGTACAACACAATCACTATCAGTAATGCAGAAAAGAGCTATAAGAATTATTCATAATACTGGCTATAGAGATCATACAAATCCACTATTTTTACAATCCAAATTCTTAAAATTCACAGACTTGGTTCATTTTCAAACAGTACAAATTGTGTATAAAGCAATAAACAATTTACTTCCAGCAAATATTAAAAATATGTTTTTTTTTAACAGATCAGGGGATTACAGTCTGAGGGGGAAATTTAATTTAAAGCATCAGTGGGCACGAACAACATTAAAAGGTTTCTGTATTTCTGTCTGTGGGGTGAGGATGTGGAACAGATTGGGAGTGGGGCTCAAGCAATGTCCAAGCATGAACCAGTTCAAACAGCGGTACAAAAATATGGTTTTTTCTAGGTATAGGGAGGAGGAAGGGTAATGAGGGTTAGGGTGTTTTTGTTTTTTGCTTTGGCTTGTATTTTGTATGTAAGTAGGTATGTGTAGGTGTATATTTATGTTTGTGTATATATATGTATATGTGTATGTATGTTGATGTGTGTATGTATATATGTATGTGTATATATATGTATATTGATATCGGTTTAGGTGTGTAGGAATCTATGTGTATATGTGGCAAAGGGTATTACTGGTTGTGGGGAAGAAGGGGTAGGGATAAATAAGCTGATGCTTCACCCTACCCCTTTTCGGACATGTTGGGTACACAGTAGGAACTTTTTTGTTGTTGTCTTTACTGATCTATCTTGTAATTGTTGTTGTATCAAATGTTCGAAATAAACAGTTTTCATTCATAATGACAATGTGAAAAAAGTTAGGAGATTTTTGCAAATTTATTAAAAATAAATAAACTACAAAATCACATGCATGTAAATATTTACAGCCTTTGTCATGAAACTCAAAATTGAGCTCAGGTGCATCCTGTTTCCATTGATCATCCTTGAGATGTTTCTACAGCTCGTGATTGGACATGATTTGGAAAGGCACATAACTGTCTACATATAAGATCCTACAGTTGACTGTGCATGTCAGAGCACAAACCAAGCATGAAGACAAAGGAATTGTCTACAACCCCTGGCAAAAATTATGGAATCACCAGCCTCGAAGGATGTTCATTCAGTTGTTTAATTTTGTAGGAAAAAAAAAAAAAAAAAGCAGATCACAGACATGACAAAACTAAAGTAATTTCAAATGGCAACTTTCTGGCTTTAAGAAACACTATAAGAAATCAAGAAAAAAAAATTGTGGCAGTCAGTAACGGTTACTTTTTAGACCAAGCAGAGGGAAAAAATATGGACTCACTCAATTCTGAGGAATAAATTATGGAATCACCCTGTAAATTTTCATCCCCAAAACTAACACCTGCATCAAATCAGATCTGCTCGTTAGTCTGCATCTAAAAAGGAGTGATCACACCTTGGAGAGCTGTTGCACCAAGTGGACTGACATGAATCATGGCTCCAACACGAGAGATGTCAACTGAAACAAAGGAGAGGATTATCAAACTCTTAGAGGGTAAATCATCACGCAATGTTGCAAAAGATGTTGGTTGTTCACAGTCAGCTGTGTATAAACTCTGGACCAAATACAAACAACATGGGAAGGTTGTTAAAGGCAAACATACTGGTAGACCAAGGAGAACAAAGCGTCAGACAGAAAACGTAAAGCAATATGTCTCAAAAATCGAAAATGCACAACAAAACAAATGAGGAACGAATGGGAGGAAATTGGAGTCAACATCTGTGACCGAACTGTAAGAAACCACCTAAAGGAAATGGGATTTACATACAGAAAAGCTAAACGAACGCCATCATTAACACCTAAACAGAAAAAAACAAGGATACAATGGGCTAAGGAAAAGCAATCGTGGACTGTGGATGACTGGATGAAAGTCATATTCAGTGATGAATCTCGAATCTGCATTGGGCAAGGTTATGATGCTGGAACTTTTATTTGGTGCCGTTCCAATGAGATTTATAAAGATGACTGCCTGAAGAGAACATGTAAATTTCCACAGTCATTGATGATATGGGGCTGCATATCAGGTAAAGGCACTGGGGAGATGGCTGTCATTACATCATCAATAAATGCACAAGTTTACATTGATATTTTGGACACTTTTCTTATCCCATCAATTGAAAGGATGTTTGGGGATGATGAAATCATTTTTCAAGATGATAATGCATCTTGCCATTGAGCAAAAACTGTGAAAACATTCCTGGCAAAAAGACACATAGGGTCAATGTCATGGCCTGCAAATAGTCTGGATCTTAATCCAATTGAAAATCTTTGGTGAAAGTTGAAGAAAATGGTCCATTGACAAGGCTCCAACCTGCAAAGCTGATCTGGCAACAGCAATCAGAAAAAGTTGGAGCCAGATTGATGAAGAGTACTGTTTGTCACTCATTAAGTCCATGCCTCAGAGACTGCAAGCTGTTATAAAAGCCAGAGGTGGTGCAACAAAATACTAGTGATGTGTTGGAGCGTTCTTTTGTTTTTCATGATTCCATAATTTTTTCCTCAGAATTGAGTGAGTCCATATTTTTTTCCCTCTGCTTGGTCTAAAAAAGTAACCTTTACTGACTGCCACAATTTTTTTTTTCTTGATTTCTTATAGTGTTTCTTAAAGCCAGAAAGTTGTCATTTGAAATGATTTTAGTTTTGTGTCAGTGTCTGTGATCTGCTTTTTTCTAACAAAATTAAACAACTGAATGAAACATCCTCCGAGGCCGGTGATTCCATAATTTTTGCCAGGGGTTGTATTGACCTCTGAGACCAGACTGTCTCAAAACATATTTTTGGGGAATGGTACACAAACATTTCTGTTGCTTGAAGGTCCAATGAGCACAGTGACCTTCATCATCTGTAAATGGAAGAATTTCAGATCCACCAGGACTCTTCCTAGACCTGACCGTCCATCCGTCTAACAAGGGGTCGGGGAAGAAGGGCCTTAGTCAGGTAGGTGACCAAGAAACCCGATGGTCACTCTGTCAGAACTTCAGCATTCCTCTGTGCAGAGAGCACAAACTTCCAGAAGGACACCATCTCTGCAGCAAATCTACCAATCAGCCCTGTATGGTAGAGTGGTCAGATAGAAGCCACTCCTTAGTAAAACGCACATGGCAGCCCGCCTGGAGTTTGTCAAAAGGCACCTGAAGGACTCTCAGACCATGAGAAACAAAATTCTCTGGTCTGATGAGACAAAGATTTAACTCTTTGGCATTAATGCCAGGCACCATGTTTGGAGGAAACCAGGCACCATTTCTACAGTGAAGCATGGTGGTGTCAGCATCATGCTGTGGGGATGTTTTGCAGCAGCAGGAACTGGGAGACTAGTCAGGATTGAGTGAAAGATGAGAGCAGCAATGTACAGAGACATCCTGGATGAAAACCTGCTCCAGAGTGCTTTTGACCTCAGACTGGGGCGACTGTTCATCTTTCAGCAGGACAATGACCATAAGCACACAGCCAAGATATCAAAGGAGTGACTTCAAGACAACTCTGTGAACGTCCTTGAGTGGTCTAGCTGAAGCCCAGACCTGAATCTCTTTGAACATCTCTGGAGAGATCTGAGGTGGCTGTGCACTGACACTAACCATCCAACCTGATGGAGCTTGATGGTGCTGCAAAGAGGAATGGGCCAAACTGCCCAAAGATTGGTGCACCAAGCTTGTGGCATCATATTCAACAAGACTTGAGGCTGTAATTGCTGCCAAAGGTACATCAACAAAGTACTGAGTAAAGGGTGTGAATATTTATGTATGTATGATTTCTTAGTTTTTCATTTTTAAGAAAATTGCAAAAGTTTAAATTTTTTCATGTTGTCATTATGGGGTGTTGTGAGTACAGTTTCTATGTTGGAATAAGACTAACATAACAAAATGGGGGAAAAGTGAAGCACTGTGAATACTTTCCAGATGCACTGTAAATGCATGCTTTCAAATATGTTTACTGTGAAATGTGAATCACGGAGAGAGACAGAGAGCAAGAATGAATATGGGTTTGTAAATTTTTATTCCCCATGTGGAGGATTAGACTGGCTTAAACTGATCTTTTATTTATTTCATCTAGAGCTCTAAACTGCTTGCTAGACTGTATCAACTTGTAAAATGAGGACTTAGTAGTTTCCCGAAGACTCCAGAAATGATTGATAAAATGTAACTCATCTTACAGTTCCACAACAACAGAACAAAGAAAATCAAAAGTGTAGACATTGTGGTTCTCTCCATTTCTCCCTATCTTACCGGTGAAGTTCTGATGTATCCATCTTCTCCAGAATTATGTGAGGGGAAATCTCCCTGCCAGAGGTTGGCATAATGTTGTCTTTTTGGGTTTAATTTGTTTCCCCAGGGAAAAATTCTATAGGCAGGAGGACAGGTAGCATCACAAAGTTAACACTGACAAGAAATACAGTTTATGATAACTGCACATATCAGACTGTGTTTTGTTGTAAATAAATTACAGTCCTGCTCAAAATAATTTCCATCTATCATTTCAAGTACATTAGTCAGAAAAGCTTCTGGAATAGATTTAAATGTATCAATCAGGTGCCAGTAACTGTCCAGCATAAATTGCATGTCTTCTTTTATTTCACTATAAATATTTTTTTGTTTTGTTTTTTTATTTGTTTTTGCTGTTGCTCAGTTACTTTGGACATTTTAAGGAATTTTCAGATTGTACAAAATTGGTTCAT
This sequence comes from Thalassophryne amazonica, assembly GCF_902500255.1. Taxonomy (NCBI): domain Eukaryota; kingdom Metazoa; phylum Chordata; class Actinopteri; order Batrachoidiformes; family Batrachoididae; genus Thalassophryne; species Thalassophryne amazonica. Next base: position 73,260,920 of record NC_047105.1, on the reverse strand, counting down.
TTGTATCTATTCCTGAAGACATTCTGAATTATGTACTTGAAATTCAAGAGTACCAAGAATTTTGAACTGATCTGTACCTCTCTTTCAGGCCACCCCTGCAGGCATACTCCCATTCTGCCTCCGTAGGAAGCCTCTTATTGGCCCAGGAGCAGAAGGTGGCAGCATCTGTCCAGGACACATGTAGAACAGGATGGTTCAACCTACAACAATAACACAAAGGCTTAAATGTAATTACAGAGTGCTTGCGCTTGCTAAAAGGACAAAAATACTTCTACTAAAATAAATACTGTAATCATAGTTGGAGGCTTGTTTTGAGTTCATTATTGATAATTAACAGAAATGATAAATGAATGTCCTTGGATAACAATATAGCACCTTTACACACAGAGCTGGTTACATTTATCAAAGAAAAAAAACAGCAATGGAAGAAATTTGACATTCACACTAATGTGTTACGTAGAACATTTGTATCTTTCTGTTCATACTTAAGCCCCTTCTTCTGTTTACATTACAGCGTCTCCTATGTGCGCTGCACTGTAATTTATTTATAAAGCACCAAATCACAATATAAGTCACCCCAAGAGGCTTCACAAGAGTAAGGTCTAACCTTACCAACCCCTCACCCCACCCTAAGCAAGCATGTAGGTGACAATGGTAAGGAAAAACTTCCTCCAGAGTTTTTTTTTTTTTTGGAAGAAACCTCAAGCAGACCAGACTCAGAAGGGTGACCCACTGCTTGGGCCATTCTAACAGTAACAGAGATCAAATATACAAAGTACAACAAAGAATTATCAAACATGCAAAAGAAGAATAAAACCAAAATTAGAGATCATTGTTAATATTCAACATCAGCATCCCCAGTCACGGGTGAGTACTTGGCTGTGTCCTCAACCAATGGTCCACCAATTGGTACTAAACTTAAGATGTCCATCGTGGAAGCTGCGCCTCAAACAGAGAGAAAGAGAGCAGAATCAATCGGCCAGAACTAAGACCACATAAAGCACTAATTCCCAGCAGTAAACCGACAGAGCAACAAGTATAATAATGTGGTTGCTGGCAACTACCCCTCTGCTTCACTAACAGACCCTGAATTTAGATCTAATGAGGCTGAGAGCTGCTACATTGTTAATCATTGTTAATAATACAATTACGAAGGAGAGGGGAAAACTGGTTCAGTGCAACACAAAGTATATTAGTCATACAAAAGGGAAAACAGATGAGTCTTTAATCTGGATTTGAAAGACTCCAGAGAATCAGATTTGTTCATCTCAGTAGGCAGATTGTTCCACAGAACAGGTGCATGTTAAGAGAAAACTCTGTGGCCTGCAACTTCTTAACATTAAGGTGACACCATAATCCTGCGTTCTGAGAACACGGAAAATGGGCCGATACGTAAAGTTTAACTAGGTCGGCCTGATAGGGAGGTGCAACAAAACAAAACCTTAAAATATGACCTGGCAGGAACAGGAAGCCACTGGAACCCTGTTTTATGGCACAGAGTTCTGAATAAATCCAGAAATTATTTAAGAAGTAAGCCAAATGGTTTACTAATGTGTGTTTAGGTTGCTTGCTCTCGTTTGGCACAGAAGCAGAAAGCACAAGGTGCAAACACACAAAAATGGTCAGACCAAACACATTTCTGAATTTCACAGATTTAAAAAAAAAAAAAAAAATGCCAGCTGGACTGCACACCCCAGTCACTTGTCTAAATACAGTGTCATGTTAAATGAAATTACTCAGCTACAATTTCAAACACTGACATCATCCAGCTTCTTTTATCCCCAAAACTGAAACATTCTGTATTTGTTTGAAGGTCCTGAGTGGGGAATTCACAGGTGAACCTTACTAAATGATAGCTTAATTATCAACAGTGTTTATGCTGTTGCCACTACACAATGTTTTAACTCTTACCGGTCTGAAATGTTAGAATCTGGACCTTCTGGATGTCTCCAGTTAGCACCTTTGACTGGAAGCCACCAGGGGGCAGCAGCTACCTGAAAAAGCAAGGAATGCTGGGTAATGATGAAGGTTCTCATTCTTGGCCAAACATACAGAATTAATTTGAACATTGTCATTTTAACAGTCTAGTCAGAGTGTAAAACCATAATGGAAGTTTTCTGTGATATCGCACCAAACACTCAGTAACACATTCATGGTGCACTCATCACGTAAGCTGAACCAGTAAAATCCATGCAGTCTGACTGTCATCTCCAAAGATCTGGTGGAGCGAATCCTCAGCCTGTGAACGTACGCTTACATAATAGTAAAGACAAAAATAAACGCACTGAGGCTAAACGTCTAAGGTAGTTGCACGGGTGGTGGGCTAAGTGGTTAGGTTCCAAGTTCAAACCCCATCCTCAAACCCTATTTCTCCATGTAACGTGGGGACGCATCAGGAACGGCATCTGCCGTAAAACTTGTGCCAAAATCAATATGCACATCCACCTCGGATTTGCTGTGGCGACCCCGAGTGAAAACACGGGAGCAGCTGAAGGGACTTACTTTAGGCTAAGTGTTTAAGGTGCATGTAATACTTAAAAAATATTTCCAAATACATAAAGCACTTAGCGTAAATGCAATACTGTTATCACTATAGTTACTATTTGGCATTAAATGTGTGAAACTGATGTATTTTCTGTTTTAGTTAAAACATTATTTTAAATATTTTTATGATCCGTATTCTTGATCATGTTTCTCTCCAAGTCTGTGAGAAATTACTGTTGTTTATGTATTGAACAGTGGCCAATGCACTTGATTCCAAAACAGAAGGTTCTGGTTCTGCTCATCCTCCACGTAATGTGGTGGTGCATCAGGACGGGCATCCAGCATAAAACTTGTGCCAAATCATCATGCAGATCCATATCAGATTCACTGTGATGACCCCAAATGAAAAGGGAGAAGGCAAAAGAACTTATGATATACATACTGACAGATGCACAGATCAGACAGAGGGATCGATGAATAAACAGAATTGACTCGACAAACAGGAACTATACACACCACTGTTAGAAAAAGAAAAAAAAAAAGCTTGTGAACTTCTTCCTCTGGCCCTGAATGCTCCAGGTTGTCATGGAAAGCACGAGTGGCTGTCCATCTGTGAGAGATTACAGGGTTGTGTGTGGAGTGGCTGAAGTGTGTTTGTTCTCCCTGATTTTACAGTCCCTCATGAGGAGTATTAAGTCAAAAGTCCTTGTGAATCAGATTTGTGTTAACTAACAGTACTAAGAATAAGTTGTGCTGGTAAAACATACAAGAGAGCATGTATGCTATATGCTGAAGAAAAGCAAATACTTACTGCCTGTGAGATTTGACTTTTCACAGCATCACTCAGAACTCCCTCAAATACAAAAGAGTCTCCAAACTTCTCTGCCTACAAACAAGAATTACAATATTACAAGCAAAGCTGATGTGAATGAATCTTCACCTTATTACAAGCTTCATTCTGAACCTTGATTTCTCTGATATTTACAGTAACTATTAATTACCATACAGAAATTATCCCAACCTCAGTTATGTATCCTGTGGCATTGACAAAAATCTGGAATTGTTTGTTGGTGACTTCCTGAATGTCTATGTAGAAGGAGTCCACGTCCACTGGTCTCTGTGGTCCCTCACCATCCGCAGGGATGCCTGGGTCATTTGTTCCCATCAGGAATCGTCCTCCAGAGATCAGCACCATCTGAAAACAAGGAACAAAATTTGCTTTGTTTCTCTTTAACCTTCTGGGGTGCAAGGGCATTTTTTGGACAGTTCACTCGCCTGTCATAAATGTTTTATTATTGCTGTTAAAAGCTCACCCTGCATCCCACAATCAAGTGGTATGTCACTTTTTTCAGGACAACCTGTACTTTCAGAATATATGCTATAGTGGTGTTTTATTAGTGTAATATTTTTACAATCAGAAATAAGAAAAGAAAAAATAAAGCGGAAATAATTTCACACACATTTATTCAAAACACAAAGCAAACTATAACAAACAACTATTTTGACACTTTATAAAGGTAGTATGGGGTCTTGTACAAAAGAATGTATAAAATAAAGGTTCTTACAATAAACACAAATGCACATTTTGAACAATATATACAAAATGGTCTATGTGTTTTGTTTGTCTTTATGCCACATCTCAAAGCAATTTCTGTCTGCTATTACACAAAGGCTTGCAACACAAACTTTTTAATTCCATGGAGTTGACTCCCTCTTGGAATGTGTTCCTGCATTGTAAACAACCTATCTTCACAGTATGAGGCCCTGTTCACACCCCTCCTAGCAGTGTACAAAGACTGCAACAATCAGACATACCTTATAAGTAGGTTCATAGCACATGTACACTCTGCTTGCCTGCTAATATTGTCACCTGTAGTGGTGTAATAATAACATGATTGCTTCTTATGGTCACTGCAGGCAAAGAAAAAAAAAATATTACTGAAATACCCTCCTAAGAGCATAAAACAGGAAATGGAATTTGACCTTTTGACCTTAAAATAGGTCATCTTTAGCCATCTTTGAACTTGTCCAAGGTCTGTGTCCCAAGAATGTTGCCTGTGAATTTGAAGACTCTGGCAGTAATTTCAATTTATTGTCATTTATACAGCACCAAATCACAACAAAGTTACCTCCAGGTGCTTCACACAAGTAAGGTCTAACCTACCAACCCCCAGAGAAAGCACACAGGCAACAGTGATAAGGAAAAACTCCCTCTGGTGATTTGAGGAAGAAACCTCAAGTAGACCAGACTCAAAGGGGCGACCCTCTGCTTGGGCCATGCCACAGACAATTTACAAAACGAATGTACAAGAAATTCTGCTGGTGCACAGGACGGGAGGGTCACAGAAAGTCGGGCAAGATCATTGTCGACATAGTTCGCCGATCTAACTTCACAGTAGTATGGCAGCACACAAAATGAGCAGTAAACAGAAGTTGTGGACTCTGGTGTTGACGTCAGAATAGTGGTGGGTTACAATCACATTGATAAACCCTCTCTCAAAATGACAGATGAAAATATCACAGAAAGGAACTCGACGGGTATTAACATTCCTGAGCAGATGCACTGGAATACACTGAGACCAGAAGTCAGACACACCAAAAGCTCCTCCACTGTTATGCAACAACACAGCAGGAAATGGGACCCTTTGGCATTGAGTGCAATCTAAACTACAGTTGTCCAGCATCTAAAAGCTCCTCATTTGTATTGTCAATGAAATAATGTTTTTCTGTTTGTTTTGATTAATTAGAGGAAATCTTGTCACATCAGACAACCAGGAGCTCCACATTGCTGCATTAACAGACAAAAGAAAAACTGATCCAGTAGATTGATGAAACCTGGAGCACATGATTTAAGTTGATCCATTAATAAGATCCATTAAAGATGGCTTTCCTCCACCATCATTCCAGTCCCCAAGAAGTCAGCAGTGGAGAGCATAAATGACTACAGGCCTGTTGCACTTACGCCTGTGGTCATGAAGTCCTTTGAAAGACTGGTTTCTCAGCACATCAGAACCTGTCTGCCTCCCACTCTGGACCCCCACCAGTTTGCCTACAGGGCAAACCGCTCCACAGAGGACGCCATCACCACAGCTCTCCACACCGCGCTGAGCCACCTGGAGCACCAGGGGAGCTATGTGAGGATGCTCTTCCTGGACTTCAGCTCAGCCTTCAACCACATCATCCCGGAGATCCTGGTCCAGAAACTGACACATCTGGGCATCTCCACCCCATCTGCCAGTGGATCAAGGACTTCCTCACAAACCGCCTACAGTCCGTGAAACTTGGCCCCCACCTTTCCTCCACCATCACACTCAGCACCAGTTCCCCTCAAGGCTGTGTACTGAGCCCCCTCCTGTTCACCCTTTACACACATGACTGCTCTCCGACCCATCCCACAAACACCATCATAAAGTTTGCGGATGATACCACCGTGGTTGGGCTCATTTCAGGGTGGATGAGACCGACTACAGAGACGAGGTAAATCGACTGACAGTGTGGTGTTCAGCTAACAACCTGCCGCTGAACACCACAAAAACAAAAGAAATAATCCTGGACTTCAGGAAGAACAGGGCTGACCCAGCCCTGCTCTACATCCAACGGGACTGTGTGGAAAGGGTCAGCTCCATCAGGTTCCTGGGAGTGCAGCTCTCTGACAGCCTCTCTTGGACTGCCAAAACCACAGTGGTGGTGAAGAAAGCCCAGCAGCGACTCCACTTCCTGAGGGTGTTCAGGAGAAACAATCTGGAGGAGAAGCTACTGGTGTTGTTCTACAGAGCCACCATCGAGAGCATCCTGATGTACTGCACCCCCTGTACCACAGACAGGAGAGCGCTGCAGAGGGTGATCAAAACTGCCCAGGGGATCACTGGTTGCTCTCTGCCCAGGCTGGAAGACATTGCCAGCTCTCGCTACCTCAGCAGAGCTGCCAGCATCTGCAAAGACACATCCCACCCCAGCAACCACCTGTTTGACCTACTACCTTCCAGCTGACGGTATAGGTCAATCGAAAGTAGGACAAACAGACTCAGGGACAGCTTTCTCCCCAGAGCGATCACTGCTCTGAACAAAAACAAATCGCTCTAATCTGCACCTTTCAAGTTTCTTGTGCAATATCTGTAAACCATGTGCAATTTTCCCATGCAATATGATTCCACAGTTATATATAATTCTCATTTTACTTGGTCCACATTTCATTTCATTTTATTTTACCTTTTGTTTATATTAGTTGTACATATACTCTGAATAATTTACTGTTAAATTTCACTATCTTTTATTTTGGCTAAAAATTACTCGCACCACGGAAAGCACCTTTTTGGAGTTGCACTCAAATCTCGTAATGTAAATTACAATGACAATAAAGGCGATTCTGATTCTGATTTTCCACAATGATGTGACATACAGACTCTCTGCAGGTCTGAATGGCTGAACAGCCAGTCGTTCTCCCTCACAATATGCAGGGATTCATCTCATGGAGCAAGCAGGAAATCAGATATGAACAGTCACAACATGCCACAGAGGAATAAAATGAGCTGCCTCAGGCCTAAACGCTGCTTGCAGTGGACATGCACAGAAAGAGAATTGTAGAAATTTGATGGGTTTTAACATTAAAGTTCAACTATATTTAATGGTGAAGGCAGATACAGCTTGTTTTGTATGTCACCCTTTGATGTGTTTTTTTGCTGCGCGTCCTGAGCTGCTTCGTGCCGACGCGCGAAATCCCCCGCACGTCTTTCATTACAAAATCTCCTGTAACAGTGGAATGTGCCGCAAAAGTGCTATGTCCAGCTCTGTTGCCATTTCTGTGGTAGTCACATGATGTCCCGGATCAACACAGAGTTCAGTTTAGAAATGATCTGGTCGTTCCAGCCTGTCGATGGCCGCTCGGCGCGTCGCGCACCCTCCGCCGCTGTGGGCCGTCTTTTAAAAAGGTTTTAACAGTCCATAATCCGTGTGACACCGACAGAATCTTCACCGATATCCAACTGAATCTATCGAATGGTTTCCAACTGCCTGTCTCTAACAGTTTCTGAAAAAAATTTCATGGAGCAAAGCGGCAGTCTCTCAGCCATTTCCCAGACAAAAGAAATCCGACGGGAGGGGTGGACCAGTGCTCACTCAAAGCCTGCCCACAGGCGACCGACGCAACCGACAGGCGTGGAAAAACTCACGCATGCGCACGAAGGTTCAAGCTTGGCTGATGTAATCACACGTGATTCAAATCCATATAGTTTTTGAAAAAAATAAAAAGGTACGATACTTTTTGGACAGACCTTGTATAATGAGTTAGAATGGCGTGTGAGTCCAGAATGTTTTTAGAACCTTAGACCTCAACAGTTTTTAGAAGAGCTAAACTTTTTTATTTCCTGTTAATTATGTATTTTTATGTTAATTTACTGTCTCCATGTATTTATAAATTGTTTAGGTTCTTGTTATCATATACACATACTATTATTATTATTATTATTATTAGTGGTGTTATTATTACTTCTATTTTGTCATTTGATTTTTAAATGGACCACAATGGAAATAAGTGTTTTCATTTTCTGGTGTCATCCATGTATTTTTAAACATGCAATTATATTATCTACTGACATTGAACTTACTAAGTAAAATCAGACATGCACACTTTTAATGTGACTTACCACCCTCTGCTGGAATGGTGTGTGAGTACAGAAAGTAATTACCAACATCCATTGTTTTGTGTTGTAAGCTAATATCTGTTGTTGCTCCAGAAATATTAGTCCTATATCAACTTTCCATTTTAGCTGCATTAATCCTTGACTCAAAATACAAAAGTATACAAAATGGCAAATGTTAGGTCTCCCCAGTTTGTCTGTGATAGAAGTTATACACATGCCTGGATACATGCAGAGCGTTTTGTCTTTTCTGCATTCTGCTGCAATCAGGTGCTGTTATTTTTACACACCCACAAACAGACACTATGGTGGAAGACATCAAACACCACTATACTTTTCAGTCATGGTACCAGCATTATGACACTTGACTCTCTCATGGTAATGTCAGGTGCCATAATTAATGTTCTGTGAATCAGTGTGTGCTGCTTGTTCCTTGTTAATATAGTGGTAAATGTCGCCCCCTCTCATTTGGGAGATGGGTTTGATTCTGTGAAGCAACACTGTTTCTTTTTTAACTCCTTTCCTATCAATCAACATTTCTTGTTTCAGTTATTGTTTGGGTTCATGTATTTAGGTAAAATTTGGGTTATTTGGGTAATTAAGGCTAAGCTTAGGGCTAGGGTGTCACATCACCAGCATAATAACCTACCAACACACAGTTATGGTTACCATAACAATATCCACACATGCATATTATTGCTGTTTAAAAAAAAAAAAAAAAAAAAATCACTTGGGAAAATTTTGTTCTCATCTGTGTACACACACACACACACATATATATATATATATATATATTTGCATACAACCCCAATTCCCAAACATACCACTGTCCCAGCTTTTTTGAAACGTGTTGCAGGTATCCATTTCAAAATGAGCAAATATTTGCACAAAAACAATAAAGTTTATCAGTTTGAACATTAAATATCTTGTCTTTGTTGTGTATTCAACTGGATACAGGTTGACGAGGATTTGCAAATCATTGTATTCTGTTTTTATTTACATTTTACACAACGTCCCAACTTCATTGGAATTGGGGTTGTATACACACAAAGATTATTTAATGTTTTCTTCAAAAAGTTCCCGTTCTTATTTAACAGCGCAAGGAACTTTCAACACAGAATTTCTAAACATCCCTTTTTTTTTTTTTTTTTATATGCTTACATTATTTTACTTTGCACACAGAAACAAAATTTTACAAAAACTACCGGAGGGTCTGACCTGACTTGGCGTTGCCTCCTGAGCGCTCTGAGCCTCGTTCACGGCTCTGGAGTATCTGGCAGCAGCTGTCTCAGCGTCTCCGCAGGAATCTGTGGCTCTTTTCAGCGCCTCACAGCCGCAACCCGCTGCTTCTGACCGTGTCTGATGCAAAACCGCAATGTTCATGCAACTCCACAAGACAACGCACGAAAAACAACGCACCATTTTCATGATACATGGATACTCGCGCTGCTATCACGTCGACACTTCCGTATAGTCACGTGATCGTTCAGCTGTATTGTTGCCAGATTTTTAAAGCGAAATAAGCAACAATCTCGGATTGTAAATTGGTTCTCAAAAACAAACAAACAAACAAACAAAAAAAAAAGACTGAGCGCATACCTCTGACAAAATACTAACTTGCACTTTACCATAAAACATGATAAATTATTTCTTCTGACATCACAAAATATTATCAAATTCCATTACTATTATTGAGACATTTTTAATTCAATGTTCATAAATGCTTTAAACTTCTTCTGGATCCTGGATCCAAAATATGTTCTCGAAGAAATTCAAAATTAAATTTCTTAATTTTCTAAAACATTAACCATCCACCCACAAATTTCATCAATATCTTCTCACATCTTCAGTTAAATGTTGCTATATGTGCCAAACATCATGCCAGATCTTACTTCCAGAATATGCTATCTATCTCTATCTGCTTACCAAATGTCACTGAAATCTGTTCATTACTTTTTGAGTTATCCTACTAACAGACAACATTACCGCCTTGGCAGCGGTATCCATCCACCACGGTTCAGCAGTTTACTATTAATCTGTCTTTAATGGAGCTGAAGTGAAAGTTGTGACTTTGGTCAAAAAACATGGAAATCAATGGGAAGCACAATATAAAAATAAAGATATTAATTAAAATGTTTCAAAACGTAATGAACTCTCTACTGATCCAAAGGTTTGCCAGTACACTGAATTAAAAAATGGTATGTTGTATGGAGATGGGAAAACATGGAAATCAATTATATACCATGAAAAAAAAATATTTATTTTGCATTCAGATTGGTTTAAAAATCCCTATGATTAGCACGGCATGAGGACAGTGAGTCAGTTCACAAAATTTCTGCTGTTAACTCCGTAAAAGCTGCTGCATATTCAGCTCTGAAATTCTCATAAGTATAGATGGGGATGAGTGATATTTTGGGCCAAGTTGGCATCAGTTAAGGAAAATGACATAACAAAATAAGGGCAGACAGGCCTACACTAACTGGACGGTGAGAAAATACTGGCCTCTAGTGGTGACCGTGTAGCACTAACCACAGGGTCCTGGTGGTCACTGTAGGTCAGTGTTGATTCTGAAGGCCCATCAGGCTGGACGTGGAGACAGTGTAATGCCTGACCGAGAGCCCCTGAACCCTGGAGGAGCGTACAGGCGGACGCCTGGAGCTCACTTCCCCACGGGCAGGCCAGAAGCCAAACGAGGACAGAGAATCTTTCAAATCCCCAGGAAGATTAGAGAACGGAAAGGGGTCGCTGCTGTCTCTGCATGTTGTTAGCCTGCTAGCTAAAAAGCTGACTGGCCTTTTTTAGGGACCTTTGTCCAATCTCAGAAGTGAAACAGAGTGGAAAGCATTTGGGAAAGGCATCTGGTGTGAAACGTCCCAAATCCCAGTGTGGATCAGTATGGATCCAATGTGGTGATCTTGTACAACCAGGATCAGCTAAAAGATAACGACAACAAATGGAGACCAATGTTGCTTGTTAAGTCAGTAAACCAGTCACGATCAGTATGTCTGGTATTTATATTTGTGTATTTATATTTATATTTACATATTTTTTTTTGGGGGGGGGGGGGGAAGCAGCACTGTGGCTTAGTGGTTAGCACTGTTGCCTCACAGCTAGAATGTCATGGGTTCAATTCCCACCTGTGGCCTTTCTGTGTGGAGTTTGCATGTTCTCCCCGTGTTTGTGTTTTTTTTCCCTCCGGGTGCTCCGGTTTCCTCCCACATCCAAAGACACGCAGGTTAGGTGGATTGGAATCTTTAAATTGTCCATAGGTGTGTCTGTGGGTGTGTATGTGTTTGTTTGTCTGTTTGTGGCCCTGTGACAGACTGGTGTCCTGTCCTGGGTGTACCCCGCCTCACATTCTATGACTGCTGTGATAGGCTCCAGCCCCCCGCAACCCTCAATTGGACTAAGCGGTTGAAGATGAGTGTGTGTGTGTGTGTGTGTGTGTGTGTGTGTGTGTGTGTGTGTGTGTGTGTGTGTGTGTGTGTGTGTGTGTGTGTAAATTGTTTTTTTTTTTACTTTCACTTTGGATACTCTGTGTGCTTCTTACCCTGTGTGCTGCCATACAATGCTGCTGGAACCTCAGCTTCCCTGAGGGAGTCTTCCCACGGGATTAATAAAGTTCTATCTAATCTAATATAATTTAATCAGTTCTAATGCCTAAAACCTGTCTCTCCACCAAATTTACTTGAAACCAATCTCGTCATTTTAAGTGATCCTGCTGTCAAACAAGTTAGTGGTCTTGGTGGCCTCCAGGACTCTGTAAATAAGGTGCCTCTTCTGCACTGTATGGCTCACCCTGCTCACGGTTGAAATGGTTTCATCCTTTGGTGGTTGATGGATGCCAAGTGGGGCATTGAGGGTGAAGTTAACCCCACACTTACTTATAACAAGCAAACCTGGCAACACGGAGAACTGTCTCTTATAATTATGTTAGATATTGATGGTCGTTTTTTAATAAACCGCCACGCAAATTTGAAAATTATACGTGTATGCTTGGAAATATATGCTCTCGCTCTCTCTCTCTCTCTCTTTAAGCGATCTCATTTGAAAATACTTAAACTGCACTTGCAGTAGCGATTAATGTAAGAATCGGAGACTTTTTCTCTGGCGTGAACAACATTTGAGTTTGGTGTTGATGGTGCGGGGAGCGGACGGACCTCATTTCCCAGATAACACCAGGGCAGGAGACGAGGAGACGCGGCGGCACTGAGGAGGAGGAGGAGGTGACAGATAGCTGTCAGAAAAACTGGAGTCCAGCTGTCGGCGGGATGAGGAGGAGATGTCCGAGTGAAAACCCCACGAGAGCCACGGCCGAGGTGACATTTTTACCGCCTAACTTTGCTTTCTCTTTTTTTTTAATCGTTTTCAAGGCGCAGAAACACATTCGGACGCCTTAAATGGTAAAAAGCGAACAAAACGCGTTTGTTTCCGTTTGTTGTGTTATGCTAAAAACTGTGGGATTTAATTCAAGTCGTCGTGTTTCTGCTGTGCCGTGGGCGAGCTGGGTGACTTTACAGACAAACGTTTGGTTAGGGTCATATATGGTTTACAACAAAAAGGCAGGGTTTTTATTTTTATTTTTTAAACGATAGTCTTTCATTTATATCGAGCAATGAAAAGTAGAGCTTGAAAAACATTTTTTAATTGAGCTGTAGTTTTCATATACCCGTGTTAAGTAGGAGCTACACGACTATTCCTGATTACTTCTTTTGTGATATTCCACATAGACTAAATCCAGTAGCAAGTGGAGGATTGGTGTGTTACCTTAAAGGGGTCTTATTATTCAGTTTTCGGCAACCTAATATAGGGCACCAGGACCTGGTTTTATGAAGCAGTGCTACTGACAGACTGAGACTATAAGGCTTAGTACTCAAGCTTTAGTGAAAAACTAAAAAATAGGAGTTTGCTATGGTGATGGAGTAGGCAAATTGGACCCATCTAACTCTAGTCCATAGGCCTAAAATTCAGACCATCCATTTGCGGTGGTTTAAGCCGGTTAGTCCTGGTTTAAGGCACTGTTTCCATCAAGCTTTTGCGTCAGCATTAGCATCGGTATTTAAATCTGCAATAGAATGTTGACACCAATATTGTGCTTTTGAGTTTCTCAGCCTGAAATTTTACTTAATTAGAACTAAAATAGCAAGATCAGCTCTTGGGTGCAGCATAGCTGACAAACGGAAATTTGTTGCAATGATGCTGCTTAATGAAACAGACGAGGAAGAGTTGGAGGATGAACAATGAGTGGTACTGACCGCTGTAATCATTCAAAAGTACACAAAGTGTTGGTGGGTCCATCCAGTCAGTGCTGCAAGGAAGAACTATGGCAGTTATCAGCACCTCATGCCAGAAGTGAACTATGTTTAGATGGTTACGTTATCAGTGATATCGCTTACTACTATACTACTGATGCCCAGACGCATGGACCATCAGCTTCCCTGTGACGTGGATGGTGTCACAGCACAGAAAACATGTGCATCAAGATTATCATTATGTGCAAGCACATCAGTTGCAGCTGATGCTGACTTCGAAGCTGATGTGAAAGCTTGGTGAAAATACTCAAGTGTCTCAACATAGAAGTCATTCAAATGCTGACACCAACACAAAGTTAAAAAAAAAAAAATAAGAAAAGCTTGGTGGAAACTGGCCCTAAAGTCGTTGGCAGTGATTGCTGTGCTCCAAGATGTAGAAGGTGATGCTTATATTGAGAGGGGGATTTTGAAGATTGCAAGGATTCCCCCAGTAACTCAAATCTGTGACATTTTTGGCTGATTTTGATTTTGGGGTTGGGGGGGATGGGGGTGTCTTTGAATCATATAATCCCAGGTACCATATTAACGGACATTTTTGCAGAGTACGTTAACTGAAAATTACAGCAGGATGCATGCAGTATTAAGCCTGCTAGGATTGAAAATGGTTTTGAATGTTCCTTACCACAACTGAGAATACACTAGTTTTAATACGGTACACTAAAATTTTAACCCGAGAATAGAACCAACCTCTATTTTGCCTAGGGATGGGTATCGAGAACCGGTTCCTTTCGGGTATTGTTAAGAAATGATTTGATCCACCGACATCAATAACCTTTTTGCTTAACAATTCCCTTATCGGTCCTTCAGAGTGGCCGTTGTTATTGGGGGGGTGTTTGTCTGGAAAATGATCATTTCTCTACATTGATTACAGACCCGCTGTTATGTGTCGACGCAGATTGAGGAGCGAACTTGCGTCAGACAGGACCCAGCACTAAAAATAACCAGAAAGCGGTTCCATCAACAAAAAAACAATTTATTTTTCACCTGTGCCTAAATAAATTATACAAAAAAACCCCAACCCAATGTCCTTCAAGAGGAGTGACTGCTGGCACGCTCTCCAGTGTTCATGGGGAGAGCAGTCCGGTGCTCCTGGACTCACTACCATCAAACAGACACCCCCCAGGTGGACACGACAAACTGACTCTCTGTTGAAGCACAGAAGATGTGAGGTACGTTAGCAGTCATAGCAATTTCTTTCACAAAACACATGCTATCAGCAACACATCAAGGTCTGTACTTTTTATCTTTATGCACATGAGCAGCTTCTCACAATAAGTGGAGGATCACTTATCCTGCACGCCACAGCAGTGAGAAGCAAGCCACACCATTCTCATCACAATTTCACGTATACTATGTAGCAAAACATCAAGTTACTATCTACAATTAGTCCAACAGTTAATTACCTTTACTGTGTGCTGACAGCATGTGTCCTCACCCTTCCTTGCTTCACAGGCTAAATGTGTCAAACCCAGGTGCGGTCCTCAGCGTCTCACAAACGAACATCACAAGGTCGAGTTCCCGGCAGTTCTGCTTGATTCACACATGCCTTAAAAGCAGAACGCCATCCAATTATCCGCTACAGCGGAAAATCTTTAGGGCTGCACGTGAGCACCAGTCCCAGGTGCCTCACATGATATTGACGAGGGTGAGGATTCTTCAGCCAGCACCTTTTTTCCACAGACAAATCAGCTTCCATGCCACCTGAGGAGCAAAGAAAAGAAAACAACACCAAAACCTCCAGCCACACCCCCCAACACACAACAGTACCCCCCCATCAACAGGAAGCCCCCCGGCGACCGACCAGACCAGGACCGAGAACAGCACCTCTCTCCGGGGTCCATACCAGGAAGCAGACAGCACCACGCTCCCGAGGTCCACCACAGACAACAGGACAGGCACCGCAGCTGGAAGGCCGTCTGGAGTCAACAAAAGCCCCAAAACAAACCCCAACAATCCAACACACAAAAAAAAACACAAAACCCACCCAACAACCTCCCCAGGGGACCGTCCCATCAAACCCCGGGAAGAAAAAAAAATCATCCCAAACACCAAAACCCAACATAGTCCCACAAACACAATATAAACAGAAATACACGAAAGAAAAATAACAAACAACCCTCCCAGAATGACCTGCAAAGACCAACCCCCCCCCCCCAGAAGGCCTTCATCGCCTGTTCCAGGAGGAACAGCCAGAACCAAGATCCCACACAGGTCCCCAGGTGTACATAGAGTAAAACGGCGCCCCCCAGGGGACCGTACCATCAACCCCAGGAGGCGCCCCCCCCACAACCCCGGAACCCCAGACCCAGGCATACTCGGCCAGTTAGCCCCAAGCCAATTCCCCCCCAGAGGACCGTCCCATCAACCCTGGAGGCGGAACTCGAAAGGAAACAAAACAAAAGCAAAAATCAACCCCCGGAGGACTACCAAAAACAACCCCGGGGGATGGTAAAACGACTCTAAACCCCGTTACCCTCCCCGGCACCCCGAAAGACCCTAGGTCCCACCCAGAGCTCTTCGGCGGCTCAATAGCAGCGAACCGCTCGCAATACTAAGCCGGAGAAGGGAACAGGAAAAAACTAGCCCGGCTCCAACCCCAAGGCGCAGCGGAGAACCGGAAAAACATCCGGTGCCTCAACTCGACCATACCCCAGCCCCTCGGGAGGGGTGGAACCACCGAAATGGCAAACGGCAACAGATCGGGCCACCCCTCCAACTGAGGTAAGTCCCCGCAGCACCATACCCCGGCAACACCAATGACAAACGGTACAAAGGCACGCCGAGGCTGGAGTGGAACCGGGCCCTAACCAAAACAAAAAAAACGCCTCTAACACCCCCCCTAGGTGCAGAGGTCTTCTGAGAATACTCAGTGACCAACCTGCACCACCCCACCACCCACAAGACAAACGGTCTTGGGGCAAGTGAGGCCGGGGTTAGGAATGTAGAGAAATAAAAAACAACAAAAGAAAACGACCCAACAAGCCCAAACAGAAAATACCTAAAAACACATAAAAAAGCAATAAGGACAAGAGTCCAGGCGGACATCCAACCGCCGAACAGCCACTCCTCCCCCTCCAGGCAAACCTACAAATCACCAACCAAAAATAGAAAAAAAAAAAAGAGAAGAAGAAAAAAAAAACAATTACCCGTGCTGTTTTTTTTTATTTATTTATTTATTTTTATTTTTTATTTATTTATTTTTTTTTATATATGTGTATTATATTGCCGGTCCCAGAACACTTGGACTCACGTCACCATTATTCTTTTTGACGTCTAATAGTCGGGGCAATACAGAAATCTCTGCTCGACCGAGCTGCATGGGCTCGTCGACAGGAGGAGCCAGAGGTCCCGTCGGGGGAGCCTCAGTCGGGCGAAGAAGAGGCGGCCCAGACCTGTGTCGGGGAAAGCCCCGAGACGAAAAACCCCGCTCTGATGGGCGTCCTCTCTCGCATCCACGCTCCCTCATCCGATCATCCAGACGAATTACCAACGATATTAGCTCATCTAAATCGTTTGGTTCGTCACGGACCGCCAGCTCGTCCTTTAATGACTCATTTAACCCGTCCACAAACACGCCCCGCAAAGCTGCGGCATTCCAACCTGACCGAGCAGAAAAAATCCGAAAGTCCACAGAATACTCCGCCGCACTCCGCCTCCCCTGCCTAAGATTCAGTAACTGTTGAGCAACGGTATTCATTTTCACCGGATGATCAAAAACCAGTCGGAACTCCCGGGAGAAATCCTTAAAGGACCCTAACAATGGCGAGTCGTTACTCCACAACGCTGTGACCCAAGCTGAGGCGTCACCTCGGAGCAAATTTATCACGTATGAAACACGGCTCCCATCAGAAGAGAAGGAAGCCGGTCGCTGAGCAAAAACCAGAGAACATTGCATAAAAAACGAAGCACAAGCCTCGACATCTCCCGCATAAGGCTCCGGATGACAGATAATCGGTTTGAACACTGAATCCCTGGGTGACGGAGTTATCTGCCCCGGTATCGCTGATGCCGCAGCTGACGCAGCAGGAAGCGGAACGACTTGCGCTGCAAGCTCCGTAACACGGGCGTCTGTTTGTTTAATTTGATTTGCGAGATGTTGTAATTGCTCCCATATTTTCTCCAAGTGTTCTTGGACTTTCTCGGCAAAAGGAACCGCCTCTGCCGCTGGGTCCATTATGGAATGGCCGGGAACTACTGTTATGTGTCGACGCAGATTGAGGAGCGAACCTGCGTCAGACAGGACCCAGCACTAAAAATAACCAGAAAGCGGTTCCATCAACAAAAAAACAATTTATTTTTCACCTGTGCCTAAATAAATTATAGAAAAAAACCCCCAACCCAATGTCCTTCAAGAGGAGTGACTGCTGGCACGCTCTCCAATGTTCATGGGGAGAGCAGTCCGGTGCTCCTGGACTCACTACCATCAAACAGACACCCCCTAGGTGGACACGACAAACTGACTCTCTGTTGAAGCACAGAAGATGTGAGGTACGTTAGCAGTCATAGCAATTTCTTTCACAAAACACATGCTATCAGCAACACATCAAGGTCTGTACTTTTTATCTTTATGCACATGAGCAGCTTCTCACAATAAGTGGAGGATCACTTATCCTGCACGCCACAGCAGTGAGAAGCAAGCCACACCATTCTCATCACAATTTCACGTATACTATGTAGCAAAACATCGTTACTATCTACAATTAGTCCAACAGTTAATTACCTTTACTGTGTGCTGACAGCATGTGTCCTCACCCTTCCTTGCTTCACAGGCTAAATGTGTCAAACCCAGGTGCGGTCCTCAGCGTCTCACAAACGAACATCACAAGGTCGAGTTCCCGGCAGTTCTGCTTGATTCACACATGCCTTAAAAGCAGAACGCCATCCAATTATCCGCTACAGCGGAAAATCTTTAGGGCTGCACGTGAGCACCAGTCCCAGGTGCCTCACATGATATTGACGAGGGTGAGGATTCTTCAGCCAGCACCTTTTTTCCACAGACAAATCAGCTTCCATGCCACCTGAGGAGCAAAGAAAAGAAAACATCAAAACCTCCAGCCACACCCCCCAACACACAACACCCGCTGCAGGGTCTGTAATCAATGGAGCCAATTAATGAAGGCTCATTAAAAGTCTGCTAACGGGTCTTTCATTGGATTCAGGTGTGTTGGAATAGAGAGACAACTAAGTGTGTCAAGAAGGTAGATCTCGAGGACCGAACTTGGGCACCCCTGCTTTAAAGTATGATTAAGAAAGGATTCGATCCACCGACATCAATAGCCTTTTTGCTTAACGATTCCCTTATCGGTCCTTCAGTTCGGGACACCACAGTGGCTGGGAAAATGATCATTTGTCTATGTTGATCGCAGACTGCAGTAGGTCCGCTTGAAGCAACGAAGCAGCGCTTTGACTCGCTGTTCGGTGGTTCTCTGGTTTTCAGAAGTGGCAAGTCTGCAATGCCTTCATTAACCCCTCTCAAAGCCATTTAAAGATGTCAGTTGTGAGTCACCTTTGTGTGGATTAAAGTAACTAACTGGGACTCTTGTCTTGTTGTGGGTAAGAAACGAGAATCCCCCTCCGTTCCACACCGGAGTTTTATGCGATGGTTCTCTGGCGTGAGCACCAGCCGGTGTGTAAACTGAAGTTGTCCATTGGATAAAGGACATAATAATAATAATATCCTCTGTTTTGTGGGAATAAGTGCACAGCTCCAAAGAGCCGCGCAGGCTTCAGTCAGAATTAATAACTTCAGAGCAAATCGCTGTTTTAGATCAAATGACACCTCTTTCCAAACATTATAAAACAAACAATAAACTACAACTGACCAAAACCGTTGTTTCCCCCCAAAATGAGACTGTCTCCATTTTTTTATGAATTACATCCTGACGTGCAGCACAGCTCAGAGGCTATGGAGGTACATTTGTGTCATTAATATCTGAAAGAAATGCTTTTGACAAAAACCACCGATTTTGTTTATTTCTATTTGTGTCCAGAGATCAAGGCTCCATCATGAAAATTCAGTAAGGTATATTTTCTATTATACATTCCAATTCTAAGGTAGAACTCTACTAGTGTATACTAAAGTATATCTAAATATCCAAAAAAAAAAAGAGCAGTAGAGTAGAGCCTCTTAGGTGCCTGGTCTTGAGAACCAGGGATGGATCCAGTGACCATGTGCAGATTTTGTTTTTTATTTATATCCAGAGATCAAGGATCCAGTGACCAATTTCACATTTATTTAATTTAAGACTCAATAAAATGTTGTTGACATAGAAAACCTGTAAAGCCTACTTTTAGTACACAGGAAATACATAAGAGGTATTGATAAGGGAATCGATAAAGAATCGGATCGATAAGCGAAATCAATAATGGTATCTATCGATAAAATCTTATCAATACCCATCCCTAATCTGGCTCAAGCTGAATGCAAGCCAGAGCACAAGTGTTTGTGGACTTATTGAAGTGTGGTTTACAGACTTTTCAAAAACCTATGACTCTCTTTCATCACTACAGGTGTGACAGACATGTCAGATAAGATGTCGAGCTTCCTGCATATTGGCGACATCTGCTCCTTGTATGCAGAAGGCTCCACCAGTGGATTCATCAGCACCCTGGGGTATGTCTCCTGTGTGGACCCACTTCAGGGCCCTTTTTTCTGTTTCAAGCGGTGCCATTTTTATTGATGACAGCAGTCCTCTTGATTGAAAGCTTGATTTGTCAACAGAATTGCTACAACAGTTTTTTTTTTGTTTGTTTGTTTGTTTTTTACAATTTTTTTTTTTGGTATTTGTTTTTATAGGTGCTTTTAGACCACATAAGATTAGACCCTTGACTGGAACCAGTACCACCTGTAATAGTAGATCCTGGTAGTTATTTCCCCTGATGTGGAGAGAGTCAGTACATTATATAAATCAGGACTAGTGACATATGAATGTTACCATCTTAAGACTATGGGCTACATTCTTACTAGTTCTTATCAGTCACTGCATTTGGAAGCCCCCACAGATGCTGTAAGGCAAAAAAAAAGAGAGAAATGTTTAAAAAGGCACAGTTATAGTTAACCCACAGACCTGCTCCAAAGACCTACAACATGATGTTGCTGCAGATAGTGTGTCTGTGCATTCTTCAACTATACAGCACACTTTGTACAAAGAGATGCTGTTTGATGCTGTAATGCAGAGGAAGCCTTTTCTGCGTACACCCCACAAACGGACACGCTTGAGGTATGCTAAAGCACATTTGGACATGCCATCTTCATTTTGAAATAAGGTGCTGTGGACTGATGAAACTAAAATTGAGTTATTTGGACATAACAAGGGGCAGTATGCATGGCTGAAAGAACACAGCATGCCAATAAAAATGCTTGCTTCCTACAGTAAAATTTGGAGGTGGTTCCATCATGCTGTGTGGCCAGTGCAGGTACTGGGAATCTTTTTAAAGTTGAGGGTCACATGGATTCCAGTCAATATCAGCAGATTCTTGAACAATGTTCATGAATCAGTGACAAAGTTGAAGTTGCGCCGGAGCTGGATCTTTCAACAAGAGGACCGTAAACACTGCTCAAAATCTACTAATGCATTCATGCAGAGGAACAAGTACAACATTGTGGAATGGCCATCTCAGTCCCCAGACCTGAATATTATTGAAAACCCGTGGTGTGATTTTAAGCGGGCTGTCCATGCTCGGAAACCAACAAACCTGAGATGTTTTGTAAAGAAGAATGGTCTAAAATACCTTCAACCAGAATCCAGACTCTCACTGGAAGCTATAGGAAGCATTTAGAGGCTGTTATTTCTGCAAAAGGAGGAACTACTAAATCTTGATGTATTTTTTTTCTGTTGGGGTGCCCAAATTTATGCACCTGCCTTATTTTCTTTAAAGAATTATTGCACACTTTCTGTAAATCCATTTAAATCATAAATCCATAAATCATTTCACTTCTCAAATATCTTTGTTTTTCTGCTAGATGATATATTTAACTGAAATTGCTGATCCAAATAACCAATGATTTGTAAAGGAAAATCATGGAAATCATCAGGGGTGCCGAAACTTTTTCATACAACTGTAAATGACATGGTGAGATGCTGAAGAGCTTTGCTCGTTCATGTCCGCGACATATAGTAACAGTTCTGTACTTTACCATATGGTTGCTCTCTGTCAGGCCATCACACACCAAAGCTATTTAAGATATATAACTTCATCTCACAATTCTCTCACATGAATTGATCAGGTGCCAGGCTTAATCTACTTTTTCTAGATCAATTCAGGGAGGGTTCACTTGTCTGTGAAGGACCTAATACCTGTCCCTCTACTCTACAGGACCAATTTGGTGGGAGCTACTGGTCATTCCAGATAGAGCTCTTAGATATTATTTTCTGATTGCAATGCTAGTCCTTGTGATGGACATGCACTGACTTATTTTTATTTATTTATTTTCAATTAAAAAACGTTTTCCTTTTCTTATTGGTGACAGAAGAGATAAACAGATGCTTTTTTTGCTGTTTATCTGACTGAGCCAAGCTGGCAAAACAGTAGGAGGAGGAGAAGGAAAAGGTGATGCAATGCAGCCATGCTCCACCACTGATAGTACTGACAGAATAGGAAATGTAGGGTGGCAAAATGCACATGGTGCAGGTCTGAGGCTGAGAAGTCAGAAGAAGAATTGAACTTGTGCTGTGTGCAACAAGCCATCGTTCTCATTCACAACTGCTTGCAGGAGGCTGCAGGCAACCCCATCACTGACCCATGATGCAGGCAGGCGGTGCACGGTGGTCTAAAAAGTAGGCTTCCCCTTGATGCATACCGGGTTTGATTCTGGCCTTTTATCACTGTGAGCGCATGAAAAATGTTGAATTTATTTTCTTGCAAGCCTTGCGCCAGAACTTTTCGTGACCAGTGCGCACAGGACCGAGGAAAATGGTTTGATCCATCTAGTACTGGCTAGCGATGCATGCGCAGGCTGCAGAACGCCACATTGTTTCAGCCAGCATGACTTTTAGCACTCAGATGTTGTTGAATTATTCAAAGTGCTCGGGTGATACTGGCGCAGTAATAATAAATGCTAATAATAATAAAATGCTGGTGTTGCTGCTGCTTCTGATCACGGTGACACAACAGGATGCACACCAGAGACCCTGAACTCTCACACTGTGCATAAGCACGGTGACAATTTTGGATGAAATATTCACCATTTGGTGCGTGCGGTTGCTGAGTCCTGTCGCACCCTCCCTTCCTCATTATGGGTTTGCCAAAGCGCGCAGTTGAACAGAAAATGACTGTCGTGTGGTGATGTGGTCCCCAAAGTGAGACTTAAAGTAGACCTGCATTGAAATAAATGTGGTCAGATCTCAGAAAGAAATAGCTGATATGTATTTATAAGACCCTCATGAATGCAGTAAAGTAAATCTGCATGCCCAAATTTGTAATTCAACGGAGAAATCTTTGTTTAAAAATGACAAATTTGCAGCTAAAATTTGGCCCTCCGTGAAAACTGTTTGTACATCTGGGACATTGCCGTGACGTGAGGGAGAAGACGGAGCGCTAGCGCCTTCAGTCCAATCCTGCAATGAAATTGATTTTATCTTAGTAATGTTACTGTTATGCACATCCTGGTTTCAACATCCAAAAGTAAGCTGCAATGAATGCGAGATACAGCTCTGCATGCTCAGCTCAGCGGTGACATCGACAGCGGGCGACGTTCTTCCCTGACGCCTTGCTCTCACTGCCTCCGATGCGCTTACCAAGTCTGCGGGCTCAGTAAACGCCGCAGCAGGCCACTCACACCGCCCCCGTGTCTGCTGTGCAGAGCTGCGGCCAACTCCGGCACCACCTCCCTGTCTACTGAATGGAGGTGCGGCCAACTTGGCAACAAGTCCAGAGACTACGCTCACTGTTTTGAAGCGGAACACTCCGGCCGCCCGCAAGAACAGACTTATCCGCAGCGCCGCATGGTCTCGGTAATCGCAGCTGCAGAGCTCCGTGGCCACTGAGAGAGGTTAGTATCTTTTTAATGACTTGGATTCTTTGCGGGTCCCGCACCCGTACCCCACAACAGTAACACCGGAGGCTAAAGACAGTAGATTTTCAATGTCCCCAAAAATAATTTTCAAGCAAAAATAAAAGAAATGTATATTCACCAAATGTACCGCAAGACAATATGAAGTTTAAAAAAAAGTCGATCCTTCCGTATAAGACACTAAAAAGGTGCTTTTGTAAGAGAGATGCAAACTGACGTAAATCCACAAATTACAGTTGGCGTGCACAATAAATGCTGGGATAGGGTCTTCTCTCTTGGTTCTCGGCAGCGTCCCGGATGTGATGACAGTTTTGGGAAGGGCCGAATTTTAGCTGTAAATTTGTCATTTTTAAACGAAGATTTCTCCGTTGAATGACAGATCTGGGCTTGCAGATTTACTTTACTACATTCAGAAGGATCTTATGTGTAAATAGAAGTCATTTTTTGGTCCAAAGATCTGACTGCATTTATTTCAATGCAGGTCTACTTTAAGGGCCAACGAGGTGGCACAAATCACAAGAAGAGAAGTTTTATTTTGTCATTCATGTGTTAGAACAACAGGTCTGTGCGAGCTGGGCTGTGGCCTGTTTTGGAGCCAAGAAATGACACTTGTGAGGAAATCCTCCTATACGATGCCTTCTCATTTATATATTTTTCCAATACTCGTTTTATATTCATTATCGTAGCCTTTGGAGTGAACAGAAGGCAACGACTGGCATGATTCCACATGAGAAATACATTAAATAACCCTTGCTAGTGACAGCACACATTTAAACAAGTGTCCCGGGTGTACCCTGCTTCATGTTCTATGACTGCTGGGATAGGCTCCAGCCCCCCACGGCCCTCAATTGGACTAAGCGGTTGAAGATATATATGTGTGTGTGTGTGTATGTATTACTAACCCTACTCCTACCTCCTAACCTTAACCATAACCTAACCCTACTCCTAACCCTAACCATAACCCCCCCCCCCCCCCCCCCCCCGGCATCACTTTTAATTTCGTGCAGCCGTCACAGAATGTATTTGAATAAATTTGTGCTCCCAGTACGAACATTTTGCAGTTTTCATGACAATATCACGAACCAATAGAGTAATGTATATTTCATGCTCCTGAATCACGACATGCCGTGAGACTGGGTTGGCAATAAACATCAAATCTATGAAGTAAGTGTATGTGCCCTGGTGATGCGTCATTACTGAGGCCCATAGTGCTGCAATACACCCACATAAATGATACTGTTTTACATTAGCAAGTGTAAAAATCAACTTAATTAAAATTAATATCTTGCTGGAAGACTGTACTGTGAAGGCTGAGTAGCATCAGCAGTGCCATTAGGACTTGTTCTAGTGGTTAAAGCAGTGGGCCTGTGATCAGTGGATGCTCGGTTCATCTCCCAATCGAACTGGAAAATCATTAAGGACCCTTGAGCAAGGTCCTTGATCCACCAGTTCAGTGCCTTGGATGATAGCACAGTGACATTGGTGTGTACATGAATGGGTGAATGAGAGGCATCATTGTAAAGATATCTGCTGCTTTGACATTTTTTTTTCATACGGGAAAGGGCTACAGAAATGCAGTCCATTTACCTGAAACTTCATCAAACTTGTTCATGACAAACATCATAGGTCTTCTAGAGTTCCAGTAAACCCCCCAATGGCACAAATGTTTCTATTTACCAAACTACAGCTTTGACCTGGAGATATTTTGTCCCAACTACAACAGCCCTCTGAGCAGCATTTTCACATCCCCAGACCTTAAGTAGAAATGGGCTTGTAGTGAGAAGAGTACCAACTTCTCTTGTCTCTGTCGTTTTCCTAATGTCCAGCTGAGCAGCATTTTAAAGCTGCTATTTAGTAGCTGGAGAGAGACTGAAGGGTAATTAAATGTTAAATGTCTGAGGGAAAAAAAATTCAGTTTAGCACAATGGGCTTCTACTCCAGCGGGACCTGTCTAGTTTGTTCAAAGGTGAGCGAAATTCATTATGTGCATCTTCTGCCATATCAACAGTGACCTTAGCAGCCACCAGGACTCTACGATTAGCAACAAGGTTTGCGTAAACCGCATAAGGTCTACTTTACATGTGAGCTCCTCCAGACATGTCACACAGCAGTGGCGGCTGCTGGTCTGTCAAAGAGGGGAAGCTCATCGTTGGCTTACGTCATAAAAATATGTAAAATGGTCATAACAGTTCCAAGTTGCACAAGCATTTTGCAATTTATATCTCTATTACATACAATATTTTATGATGGTACAATCACCAAGTCGTTGGTGCACTTGGTTTCAGTGCGGAAGGTTCCCGGTTCAAACCCCACCCCTTCCACATTTCTCCATGTAATATGGAGTTGCGTCAAACAGGCCATCCTGCATAAAACTTTGTGGTGACCCCGAGTGAAAACAAGGGAGCAGCCTAAGGGACTTACTTTTACAAGAACATTATTAATGTTTTTAAACAAAAATATCATAAAAAGTTTCAAGAAGTTCATAGAACCTTTATTATTAAGCATACATAACAGAGCCTGTTTCCTGACATTGCTCCATGCAAATGTTATTTTAAAGATTGGCTTGCAGATGTCACCATATGTAATTGTATCAAAGCTTCAAAACACTGAACCATTGCTTAATATTGATTCAGTGGTTCAAAACGCTTCTTTTTTTCTCCATCACTAATTTTCATGAATAAAATGCATCAGCAACCACTAATTATTACCACATATGCCTGGATAAACTTATAATCATGAATACTTTGATGTGTTGCGAACCGGGACATTAATTAACATGCAATGACTTTTAAACACTTACTGAAGAATGAAGCAGAGAGTAACTCATCCGAATCGTCTCACATAATGTCCTAATCCAGTGTGCTTCTCTGTGCACCTTTTAAAACAGACTGATTTATAGTGCATGCAAAACACTTTGGCATAAATTTCAAAATGCAGAAATACGCAAAAATGTGCAAACTAATTCTCACATTTGTATAGCTGTCAATCAAAACGGGATTCAGCCTTTCGACTGATCATCCAATCATTGTACAGAACTCCAGCGTCTAGGCCCATCCACAGCTTCATTCACCCCCTGAGACTCTCAGCGTCCAGGGGCGGGACAAAATTGTGGCTTTATCCACTGACAGTCACGTTTTGTGGCAATGAAAAAAACCTTTCCAGGCAGTCCCATTGAAGTGAATGGACGCTCAGCTTCTAAAGGAAAATGCATTGACCACAGACCGTATAAGAAAAAGATTTATGATAAGATAACAAAATAGTCAATAAATTTGTGATAAGTAGCTGATTTTGAAAGAACTCGTCTTCAAGATGAACATGTTCAAATGCATTTGTAGTCAATGAAATGATAGCAAACTGTACATATTTGACCATTTAATTTTTGACATTTTAGGGGAAGCTGAGCTTCCTTTGCAGTCTTAGAGAAACCGCCTCTGTTGCACAGTAACATTTCTGTTGAAGCTAGCATGTGTGTGTGCGTGCGTGCGCACGTATTGTGTTAAAAGATGCCAACTTGACTTAGAATAGGAGGTTCACTGGTCTTGAGCTGTATCTATCAAAAATTCCATAGGCATAATAGAGTGAGTGGGTCTACTAAACAATTCCGTCAGTAATTCTCTAAAAAATACTTGATATTCAGCACTGAAATTTTGGATTCTGATAAATACAGGTGAGGACTGGTGAACATCCTATTTTAGCTCATGTTGGCATCTTTTAATGTATAAATTAGTAGTCTTAATTGTATTTGCGGAAATACTGACAGGCATTTTGCTATTATGTTTGTGTTTGCATTGGTAGTCCTACGACTACCAATGCAACTACTAATGCACGTTTTTACTGTAAACTAACTAACAAGCAATGTATGTGCTAATGCATGTGCAGACCCTATGCTAGCTGGAGTATCAACACCCCGTCACACCTTAACGATTTAGCCAGCGTTTGCTGACCGTATTAAAAACTCTGGGCATACGCAGGTGTAAGTCCAATAAGTTATGGGTGAGTTTTGTTTATGTTAAAAGCACGTTGAAGCACGCAGATATACTTTGCAATACGGCGAGTACGTCAAAATATTTTGGGCATGCACAATATTTTCGAGATATGCCAGCATATGGCTAATATGTCCCGCATTTGCAGATCATAAGTTGTAGGTAAGCTATGCGATTGTTGACACACATTTATTACAAGTTACTCATAAGTAGAAATACGTCCATTGATACTGTCTATTGATTGGGTGAATAACTGAAAGCTGCAGTCCTCATGCGAACAGTTCAGACTTGTTTCAAATACTAAAACCATTCACACAGGGTGTAAATGTTGTGGCTGAAGAAACATAATGTTTTTAAAGTCCCTCTGCTCCCAGTGCATGTCTCAGCCTGAACCAGAAAACAGCGGCATTTTGTGCCACAACAAGAAAATTAACTTCTTTTAAAAGCTGAAACAGTCACAGCGCCTCATTCATTTACAGAACATTTATCACAGGCATCAGTTAATTCTTCAGCATTCTGCAGGCGCACAAAATAAATCCCATTATCCCCCAAGACAAAAGTAAAATCTATATACATAAAGGGCTACGTCTGTCTGTCTGTCTGGGATGAACTCCCAAACTATAATGTAGCCCTAAAAACTATACAGTGAGGAAAATAAATATTTGAACACCCTGCGATTTTGCAGGTTCTCCCACTTAGAAATCATGGAGGGGTCTGAAATTTTCATCTTAGGTGCATGTCCACTGTGCGAGACATAATATAAAAAAAAAAAAAAAATCCGGAAATCACAATGTATGATTTATTTATTTTTTAATAATTAGTATACACTAGTAGAGTTCTACCTTAGAATTGGAATGTATAATAGAAAATATACCTTACTGAATTGTCATGATGGAGCCTTGATCTCTGGACACAAATAGAAATAAACAAAATCTGTGGTTTTTGTCAAAAGCATTTCCTTTCAGATATTAATGACACAAATGTACCTCCATAGCCTCTGAGCTGTGCTCTTCAACCGGCTGTGCTGCACGTCAGGATGTAATTCATAAAAAATGGAGAAAGTCTCATTTTGGGGGGAAACAGGTTGTAGTTTATTTGTTTTATAATGTTTGGAAAGAGGTGTCATTTGATCTAAAACAGCGATTTGCTCTGAAGTTATTAATTCTGACTGAAGCCTGCGCCGCTCTTTGGAGCTGTGCACTTATTCCCACAAAACAGAGGATATTATTATTATTTCCTTTATCCAATGGACAACTTCAGTTTATGCAACGGCTGGTGCTCACTCCAGGGAACCATCGCATAAAACTCCGGTGTGGAATGGAGGGCGATTCTCGTTTCTTGCCCACAACAAGACAAGAGTCCCAGTTAGTTATTTTAATCCACACAAAGTTGACTCACAAATGACATCTTTAAATGACTTTGAGAGGGGTTAATGAAGACATTGCAGACTTGCCGCTTCTGAAAACCAGGGAAGCAGATAATCGCAGGGTGTTCAAATACTTATTTTCCTCACTGTATATATTCTGAATCCTCATGACATGGGGAACAAACTGGTACCATTTTTTTAAAAGTTGAACTGAAAATTACCCCCAAAATAGCCATTTATGTAAGACCATACAATGTTGTACCATGTGCGATAAACTCCCAAACTATAATATGTAGTCCTAAAAACTATATATATTCTGAATTCTCATGACATGGGGAACAAACTGGTACCATTTTTTAAAAAGTTGAACTGAAAATTACCCCCAAAATAGCCGACTGTGGGTATGACCAGGCAGATTCAAATTTCCAGCCCTATATATGTGTTGGCCATCTCTGTTTATTTAATCCCTTTCTACAGCACACTCAGCAAAACAACAACATGCTTAGGCTAAGGCTGTGGGTATGACCAGGCAGATTCAGATTTTCAGCCCTGTGTATGTGTTGGCCATCTCTGTTATTTAATCCCTTTCTTCAGCTACTTTATGTTCTCAACTGTTAAGCACCTGACTGTCCTGTACAACCCAGTTTGCCTTTCTGTCTGAATACATTAATTTTATGTTTGTAAAATTGTAATGTAAAAACTGTGAAATACACCACTACCTCAATTTTAATTCATTGATATTTACATTTACTGTTACCTACCTTTTGTGTGTAGTTTTGTTATAAATTTGATTGCAAAACAAAGTCTGCATGAAGGACTTCAAATGTGTTTGTCTTTTA
This sequence comes from Thalassophryne amazonica, assembly GCF_902500255.1. Taxonomy (NCBI): domain Eukaryota; kingdom Metazoa; phylum Chordata; class Actinopteri; order Batrachoidiformes; family Batrachoididae; genus Thalassophryne; species Thalassophryne amazonica. The sequence goes on along the minus strand of NC_047105.1, from coordinate 73,231,288 downwards.
ATCAAGTATTTCCACTTAGTTTGGGGAGTCCATCTCTTATAGTTCTGCTGGACATACCTTAGCCCATTAACTATTATTTTTATAAGACATCAGCATTACAAAAACAAATGTTTGGCAATTGTTTTGATTAAAATGATTGCATTTGGCTTATGTCTAAAACAGGTTAACCCGGGCAGTGCCGGGTACCCCAGCTAGTTAAACTAAAAAAAAGCATATATATATATATATATATATATATATATATATATATATATATATATATATATATATATATATATATATATATATATATATATATATATATATATATATATATATATATATATATATATATAAGCCTGCATGCATGATTTTAGTAAGTTCAGTGTAAGTACATAATAGAATAAATAAATGATAAAAATACACAGAACAAAAATATAAATGCAACACTTTTGTTTTTGCTCCCATTTTTTATGAGCTGAACTGAAAAATCCAAAAGATTTTCTATATACAAAACCTATTTATCTATATACTATACCTGCTTATCTCAAATATTGTTCACAAATCTGTCTAAATCTGTTAGTGAGTACTCCTTTGCAGAGGTAATCCATCGCACCTGTGAGGTGGCATGGATTATCTCTGGCCAGCAATTAGGCTGGCCACAATAATATATTTTTTATTTATATTTGTATAATATTTATATAATTATATTTTCGCTCAGCATACATGGATGACACAAGAAAGTGAAAACACTTTTTTACATAGTTGTCTATTTAAAAATCAAATGACAAAATCGAAGTATTAGTAATAAATAATGATGATAATAATAGTGTGTATATGATAACAAGAACCTAAACAATTGATAAATATATTAAGACAGTAAATTAACATTAAACAATTATTATTTCATGTTAATTTCATTAACATGAAATAAAAGGGTTGAGTTCTTCTAAAAGCTGTTGAGGTCTAAGGTTCTAAAAACATTTGGACTCATGTGCTATTCCAACTCATTGTAGAAATTTTGCATAATTGTCAGCTACCTATTTTATAAACACTACCTAATCTAGAGCCTGCTGATCCCAACAGGCAATGCACCAGGTTTATTTTTTTATTTTTAAGAAATTTGCAAAAATCTTAAAAACCTTTTTCACATGGCCATTTTGGGGTATTGTGTGTAGATGTTTGAGGGGAAAAAAATGAACTGCAACCATTTTGGAATAAGGCTGTTACATTAAAAATGTGGAAAAAGTGCAGCACTGTCAATGCTTTCTGGATGCACCGTATGTTGTGATTTGGCGCTACATAAGTACATTGAATGTACTCCCTCAGATACAAATTCTATCAATTCTTTAATTCTGTATTTATTTTATTGTTGAGTTAATATCTTGCCTAGTATTTTCCTCATGTCCTAACTTTCATTCATCCATCCAGTATCCATCAACTGTCTGACATCTGTGGGATATTACATAAGCAAACGAGTTGCTTTTTCAGTTGATCTACTTAGCCGTCATCTATCACTACATCGTGGTTATACATTCTTTTAATTTCGGAAATTACATGATGATGACATCTATTGTTTTTGCATTACCCAAGCTGTTCAGGTTGGACTAAACCCCTTAGTCACCCATCAACCCCTATGCCCTATGCTATTACCACTGCAGGGAATTTCTTTTGGTTCCTCTAATTTTGTTCAAGGTCACCAGAGCGTATCCACTATGAATCTGCATATTCACGTGGTACAAGTTTTATGCCGGATGGTGATAGAACTCCAGATGTACGTGGAGGATGTGCACAGCTATTCTAGAACTGTGGACCTTATTGCTGTGGACCTTGTATCACCATGGTTCCCTGTTTTTGTTCTTGTTAACACTCCCAGTTATTGTCTCACTTAATAAATATGCAGCCTTGTTCCTGAAGGTGTACAGGCCAGCGATAGCTGTGTTTGGACAACTGTAGATGTTCCCGGGGGTAGAGAAGCCAAAATGGATGTGGGATTTGGCGTGTGTCCAGACAAATGTTATTCTAACACAGTGAAAGCTAAATTTGTCAAGAAGAATTCCAGCCTGACCATAGGTCATCTAATCCTGAATTATTTTATTAGTTTGTGAAGTAGGAGGGTGAACATGGTGCATCTATGTAAACTAAGAAAACATGCTGGGAGAGTGTGCTGCTGTCGTCAGCAGGAATGAATAGTTATTACATGCTGCTATGTTTAACAGGACAAACTGAAGAAAGGAGTTCCTTCAAAGCCATTAAATGACATTAAAGCTTCACGCATGCTGAATAGCCATATACAGACTGCAGCTGGTTTTCAACACAATTCAAGAGCACGTCTGTTAATAATTAACTTTTTGCAGAGTCAGACAAAATGTTCACAAGAAGTCCAGCCTGTGCAGTTGTGTATACATTATTACAGTAATTGGGATGATATGGAAAATGCAAATAAAATAAATGAAAGTGATTTGCTTTGACTTAATTTCTTTGTTGACAGTATTAACCAATTATATTTCATGTTTTGTCTGGTCAGCTTCATTTCACTTGTTAATATACATCCATTCCTAGATTTCTGCAACACATTCCAAAAAAAATTAATGAATGAATAAAACATTAAGAAGATAAAACATTTAGATTTTGTAATGTTGCCATTCATATGGTTTTGAATTGCCTTGTTAAAAAAATGCATTGATATCCCTGGAAAAGATATCCTGAAGGCAACATATGTTGCTCTAAAATCTCAGTGTACTTTTCTGCATTAATTCTGCCAACATAGAAGTATAGAAGCCCATAGTTGGCAGATGCTGGCTTTTGGACTTGTTGCTGATAAGTTTGTATGGTCTTTTTCATCTTTGGTTCGGAGCACACTGAATTCCATTTCTTCCAAAAAAGATTTGGAATACTGATTTGTACATGATCACTGGGCAATGGTCCAACCCACACATGCCTCTAAACCCAACACAGCTTCTAGACAAAGTTAATATCAGGCTTCTTTTTTGCACAGTCAAGTTTTAAGTAGCATTTATGAATGTAAATCCATATTTTTGTACTTTTCAAAAGTTTCCCAAAGTAATCCATTGTCCATGTGTATCAGCTATTGACGAATGACATGTTTTTATGCAGTGCTGTCTGAGGGATTGGAGATCATGGGTGTTAAGTTTATGCTAGCATGATAGAGGGTAAAATATAAAAATCCATTTCAATCTTTCTTTGTGGAATGTTGTTTTTAAACATTTCAATAATTTTATCATGCATTTGTTGTCAAACCTGAGGTCCTCCATCTGTCTCCTCATCCAAGACTCAGCCTTTCGTGAATACTGCCTTTGTACCAAATAATGATTACAGTCGTCTGTTGACATCACCTGTTTGAAATAACATCATTTATTTATCAAGTTTGACACCTCATTGCTAGGCCTAAATTGCCCCCATCCCAACCTTTTTTAGAATGTGTTGCATGCCTGAAATTCAGAAGTGGATGTATATTAACAAATGAAATGACGTTGGCCACACAAAACATGAAATGTCCTGAGTTCATGTGGTCTGCAATGAAATAGACGTCACTAAATGTTAAAATCACCGCAGGTTTTTTGTTGTTTGCTTTTAATGAGCATTTTCTGTACTTTTCCAACTTCTTCTGATTTTGAGTTGTAATTTGATGTTTTCAGAAATGACACAACCGTGCTGTCACATGTGAAGCATGTGTCTACACGCGCCTCTTACAGACACATAATTTCAATAAAAGTTCATGCTGAGTGAAATGTACAGCTGCTTGCTTGAATTGTTGAAGTGTAGGTATCCCAGAACAACATTGTGTGTTTGTGCGTGCGTGTGTTGGTGAAGTAACAATTTTACCACGATGGAGATGCTGTTAGGCCTCAGTGACTGGATGATTCTTTCTGGTGAAATGATGAATCACAACAAATAAAATGAGGCACTTTACTGAGTTCACTGATTACTTCATGCTGTTGATTTTTATGATTGATCAATCAGTCAGTTTCTCAATTGAATGATTAGTTTTTCGATCCATAAAATTGTGAAAGTTGATCAGTTTTTTCCAGAGTCTGATGATGCCTTCAAATGTCTTTTGTCCACAACCCAGAGATATTCTGTTTGCTGCTAGATAGGAATAAAATAAACCATGAAGTATTCACATTTAAGCACCAAAAGACTCAAAATGATTAATTGATTATCAAAATAGTTGACAGTGAATTTATTAATCAATTAATTGCTGCAGCTCTAATCTCAAATTTTAAAAGGGTACAGGTTTTCATTGCAATTTCAGACTTAACAAGCTAATTTTGTTGATTAAGTCCACTTTGAGTACTTTGTAAGTAAGATGCATGTAAATTCAGTAAGGTATATCTTATATATTATATTCCAATTCTAAGGTGGAACTATGCTAGTATATAAAGGTATATCTAAAAAGGAAGAGTAAAATAGGAGAGTAGAAAAGAGTAGAGCCAGAGCCACTTAGGTGCCTGGTCTTGAGAACCTTTGTCTGTTGTGGAACTTGTTTGAGATTACAGTATAAAACCAACTTGCTTAGTTATTGTTTGCTGTCATATTTATGTTAATTTTATGTTATTTACAATTGTGATAACTGATATATTGATAAAATTGTAATAACTTAAATGGGAAAAGCAACCAGAGCTTCAAAAGCTGATGAGAACTACACGAGGCCTGCAGAGTTGAGTGGATTACTCAGAGAAATTATTTCATATGTGCCTGTATGTAATTACAGTGTTACAATGTGTCTGTGTGCCCAGCTTGGTGGATGACCGCTGTGTGGTGCAGCCTGATGCAGGAGAACTGAACAACCCTCCTAAGAAGTTCAGAGGTAAGATGCTCAGAGCGCCTCCTCCTGATCATGCAAACCGCTCTGTGTTTACACTGTGGGCTCTGTGAGAGATGCTGATCAATGTGTTATGCTGTGTTTCTTTAGTGATGGCAACAATATCTCTGCCCACCGTGTGTGTGTGTGTGTGTGTGTGTGTGTGTGTGTGTGTGTGTGTTTCAGAGGCTTCTCTGTGGAAGCAGATGGAGAGACTGAGTGCTGATGTTGATTTGTTATTTGATTGGAAAGCTGCTGTCCGAACCAAAGCAGTGAGGTGGCTGTTTGGTGAAGCAGCTATTATTAGCTTCTATAGAGGAAGTAGGAATCTCGACCTGCAGTTCCTAGACTAGAGGTATATAAATGTCTCTGGGGAGAAGCCCGGTCTGAGATTTTGTAGAGATTATGAATGTTTAAAGCTGCATTTGTGTAGAATTTGTCTAAAATTATTTTAAAAACAATATTTTCTGTTAATTACTGGAGACTCAATGTTCGGGCTGGATTTCTCTTCTGATCTCATATGATTGTGTTACTTCAGACTGTCTTGATTCAATTGTTAATGGCCCAGTCACACGGCATACGTCGATTCCTAAACGAAGGGAGAAAAGTCAAAAATCGTTGAGAAAAGGTGGACGAATGAGCTTTTGACTTTTCCCATCACCAAATCAAGAGAGCAAAAGGAACGAAAGAGGGACAAAATGAAACCGAAGCTAACGTTGATCTCCACGCTTTAAACAAAATGCACCTGGAGCCACTGCTAGAGCAGTGTGTGTCTGCATCCTGCTCTGTGTTCCAGGCTCTGTAGTGCCTGAGTCCTGGAGAAGCTGCAAACCGAGGTGCACGATCCGGCCCACGGCCTTATTTAAGAAACTGAGCGGGTACATCCTATATTTTGCGTGTATTAGGAAGATGTCTGTAAGCAGACCCTGGCACCATATCCAAAACAGGCAGTAATTAAATAAATTAATAAGCTACTCGATGCACCCAGTTGTGTAAATGTTGTGCATATAATTTCATTGCGGAAGTAACGACGCAACTGTGCACCGTGTGGAAACTGACTTTGACTTCAGGACAATGCAGTGACCTTTGCAGATTCAATGGGTGACACGTACACATCACTTGAGAGGCTGAATGAAGGAGGAGTGTGTCTGGTTTTGTGATTATCCTCCATCAAGAATAAGATCTAGGCTTTGACTGAGTTCCTGCACTTTCCCATCAAAAGCGTATCTGTATGTATTGAGATTGGAAGACAGCTAAGAAGCGTTTATGGAGTCACAACATCCTTGGACAGAGGTGTTTGGAGATGCCTATACCTTTCCAGGAGGATGCAGGTCTAAGTTTTTCAGGTCATGGTGCTTCCGGTGTCGTGAGGTTTGGACACCAATCGGTGACCTAAAGTTATGACTGTATGTCTTTTGTACTTGGTCTCTTCGGCCGATCCTCAAGTACTGCTGGAATGACTGTATGGGAAAAACTCAGGGGGACTTGGATGAAGTGTAACACTTGCATCTTGAGGGAATATCGTCCGCGACATTTTGCTCATGTGGTGCACTCCTCTGGGCTTGATCCATCACGTAGGTGCCTCAGTGTTGAGAACTCCAGTGGCTTTTGAAGCACAAGAACATGGCCATGTTTCATTGGTTGCAGCAGATGATTGCTATTTTTGAGAGGGAGAAATGGACCAGCTGTCTGTCTGAGTGAAGTATAGAGGATGCGGTGACATGTATGGAACGGTTCTGTGCTTCCAGACCAGTGGTGTTATCACCAAAACTGCAGCAAAACTCTCAAATCTTTCAAAGGACAAGTGTTTGTTTGTTTGTTTTCACACAAAAAAAAAAAAAAAAATGTTCAGAACGTTACATTTGTAAATGTGCACGGATGTCTAGAGAAGCATAGTTGATGGATTACAAACATATATGTATTCTTAATAGAACCCGACCAGTACAGGATTTTTTTTTTAAAATGTGCACAAATAATCACTAAAAATGATGAAATGTTGATATTTTAAAAAATCCTGAACACTAAAAGTCGGTAACCTTTAAGGATAAAGGATAAACAACAGCTATCTGTAGCCTGCACTCTTTTTCAGCCCTCAGCCATGGTCATACTGTTGCTACGTCATCACAGGAACGCACCTGTTTTTGGACACTTTTTTTTTCCTAGTGTGAAGGTTTTTTTTTTTTTTTTAAGTCCAGTCTGAGCGTGTGTCTGAATAAGCTGTTGGGGACACAGCCTTATTTAGATGCCAGTGAGGGAGACTTAAACCTTGGAGGAAAACCTGTGACTATATTGGCAGAGTTCAGAATGGTGATAATAAAAAATAAATAAATACTGCAGGTGATTTTGGCATGCGGGTGGAGGTGATACTTTTTTGCCAGCTCTTTGGTCTAATCAAGTGTTGTGTGTGTTTTTTTTTTTTTTTTTTTTTTTTTTTTTTTTTTATAGTTTTATCTGTGACATCAGAAAAAAAAGTGATGGTGTGGATTTTTTTTTTTCCTGAGAAACGGGTACATTCAAATCTGAAATGACACAAGGGACTGAAAATATCAGCTAACTGTATTTTATTACACAGTTAGTATACTGTACGTTAGTGGTGTATCAAGTTATTATTAAATATTGAAACCATTCACACAAGGAGAAAATATAGACAAGACAATACGATCTTAATAATTAATGTAAATAGCAATAATTGTATAATTAATTGTATATACACTGAACAAAAAGATAAACGTAACACTTGTTTTTGCTCCCATTTTTCATGAGCCAAACTCAAAGATCTAAAACATTTCCTATATACACAAAAACCTATTTCTCTCAAATATTGTTCACTAATCTGTCTAAATCTGTGTTAGTGAGCAATTCTGCTTTGCTGAGATAATCGATCCCAGGGTTCTCCCCAGAAATTTTTAGTATAGTGGTGCTGTTGGCAACTATAACCCGAAGTCTGCGCAGTGCTTCCGCTTGGGATCCTATCCAACCTTGTGTCCTGAAGCCCTAAGACAAAAATGAAAATCTTTTAGTGCTGTTTCTGGTCTGATTCTGTGCTGAATTGATGATTAGTTAAATTTATCTAAAATGTTTGCGTTTCATTGATACACTGTATACATGTTATAAATGTGCAATAAACTAATTTAAAAGAAATGTACAGAGACCATTTAAACTGTGGGAGATTCCAGCCGTTTTTTTTTTTTTTACACATTTCCACTGCATAATTTAATTTGAAAAGTTTGAATTCCCAAGTCACAATATCACCAGGTTGGGGGCATTCCTTCAAAGTGTCAAAATCTCACCTTTTGTCACCACTCTATATTGTCCAAATAAATGAATTAAAAAATAGAAAAACAAAAGGTCTGGCTTTCCTCCCTGTGTCAGCAGGTGCATTTCTGGAAAATGTCTTACTGCATTTCTTGGTATGTGATGTACATATTAGGAAAATCAGAAACATCTGACGGCTGTCTGACAGTGAAACAAACACTGTTTCATCTGATAACGAAGCTTCTGAGCTTTCATTCAACAGTGAAGCTTCAGATTTACAGAAGCTGTACAGAGAGACAGGAGGCAATACACTTCACCCTAAAACTCAGAGTCTGTCTGATTTTGGATCCTAATGTGTGGTGAATTTTTGGCCCTATTTTTGATGCACGTCCGTGCAACAGCCCACATTAGGGTGACATGCGCGAACATGTCGTACCTGTCAATTCAGGAGTATCCTGGAGTATTGATAAAACATTCATGTTTGTATTTTATTGGGTTAACAGACATTCATATTTGAAATTTCCAAACTGTGAACATTCGTACATGAAGAAAAAGGTGCTTCGTTTTTGTTTTTGTTTTTTGTTTGTTTTTTTTTAAGTTACTGCCTGACATTTGACAACATGAAGAGAATTGCTGACTATCAGTATAGTGGGTGTGGGGCAACAGCACATTTTCCCAGACCTGTCCTGACCAAATTTTATATTTTTACCTCTGCCAAGGAGGTTATGTTTTCGGTCGCGTTTGTTTGTTTGTCTGTCTGTTTGTCAGCAGGATAACTCAAAAAGTTTTGAACAGATTTTGATGAAATTTTGTGGAGTGGTTGGAAATGACAAGAGGAACAAGTGATTAAATTTTAGTGGCGATCCGGATCCAGGAATTTTTTAAAGGATTCTTCACCATTGCAGGATAGGGGGAATTTTGACATTCTAGGTTCTAACTCCACAAAAACAAGGCAGAAAGGCTTGAAAAAAATTAGGGTGTAACATAGTCAAATGTTCTATCAAACAACAAAGTTTGATGATGATCGGATCCGGATTCCGGATCTGGTGATCCAGAATATGCAAAAATATAAGGAAAATGGAAAATGTGTCAGTGTGAGGTGACAAATGAAGCTAGAGATGCACAACTAACACCAAATTGTAGCTGAATCTGTACTGATTCAGTAAGGTGTCATCAGATTTGATGTAGCTTCAAATGTTATGGAGCTAGATCCAGAAGAAAACCGCCATTACCGAAAAATCGTTTTTATACAATAACTTTTGAACTAATAAAGACATAAAAGTGATTCCAAGTTCTAGTGCTATGTTTTCATGGTCAAGGATGTCAAATATAAAGGAAAGAAAAGTGTATGTATCATAGTTTTGGTTGTAACACTGAATTGTTGAATAGATCACTGTGCCAAGGAGGGATCTCTTTAGGGTCAGTGACCCTATGGCCTTGTTTAGAGAAGTGTTTCATAAATGTTAAATTCATATATTGCAGTTTAGTTGACTAATAAATTGAATTTTGTCTTTGTTTTCGTCTATAAGCACATGCAATATCAATATCCGTGCTCAGATGACAGTAGCTTCTGGGAAAGGTGCAAGTTGCAATAAACTGTAATGCCAAGCACTAAGGATACATGCTATCCAGTCACAGCAGATGAAACTTTTTTTTTTACTACTGAGCAAACATCATTGTTAGACTTTTTTAGGTTCAGTGATTCCACAGCATGTACATGTTGTGGCGTCAGTGACCCCATGGCCTTGGCGGAGGTTTGCACTCTGAGTGCTTCTAGTTATTTATTTATTTGTAAAGTGATTATTCATCAGTTGTAAATTGGTCACACATGGCATTTACCGGTTGTCTCTGAATTTGCGTTATCTTGTTGTTGTTGTGTTTTTTTTTTTGTTTTTTTTTTTTAGGCACGTACCATTGCAGATATGCTATGGTTCAGATTGATTTTATGACAAAGCATATTTATTTTAAAAGGAAACTTTTACTTTGTTGTATTTTCATAGTGTGGGCATCCTTGCAATAGCATTATTTCCAGTTTTACAGTTTCACATCATGTAACATGTTAAATGTGAAATTCAGAAACTGTGCAGTCCTACTTCATTTCGTTTCTAGACCAGAAGGAACAAGTCAACTGAAACATTTTGACACAAATTTAATTTGGCTCATTCAGTAGAAATGAAACTGTGATGTATTGTGGCTCCATTTACTACAGCATTTGCTGTTTTCCTTTTGATACAGACTCCACAACAATACCTCTAAATGTGGGTATGCAAAGGTTTCAAAACATTCCACAACATTCCTTTAAATTAGTTATCACTAATTTGCAGTACTGACGAAAAGTTTAGGTGCCATACCTCAGCCACAAGTTCAAGTTTTTACTTTCTTGTTCTGTTGTATCCCCATCCCCCGCACACACACAATTTGCCCGTATACTGGGCATTACTTTTCTCCCTATGATTCCTGGATTAATTTATCTTTTGCTCCCGTTAAGGGAGTGTTGGTAGGAAAGGTGCATCAATTAGCATACGGTCTGCAGTGTTTGGCAGGAGGCAGACAAACCACTTGTAAATTCAACCATGGCTAATCCTAATTTTTCCATCCAGCACCCACTAACCATCCAGCAGGTAGCAGACACACCTTTAGGATATTGCATAGGCAAAAAAATAAAAAATTCTCCCCAGCATATAGACTCACCCCGAGTCTTCCTCCTCCTCCACAGGAGTCTGACACAACAGACTGGTGGCACTCATGTTAGTTCCATTCTGATCATCAGTGTGTGCTGTGTAGACGGTCACATAACTGTTGCAAAACAAAGCCTTCAATAAAAGCAGCAAGCATTTGCATTGATTTCATTTTAAATCATATGACATGAGTCATGCTTTATGTTAAATGTTAAATAGGGCCCTGTGCTGTAAAGTACTGAGCGGAGGGATATCCACCCGCATTGAATGTCAAATCTCACTCGGACTTGGTTAGCCTTTACCTCATTTGCTGCTCTGTGACTAATTAGTCCAGACTTAGAGAAGCCCTGCCCTTGACGTTATTTTATTTTAAAAATTGATGGCCAATTTTAATGGCAAAATAAATAAACAAACCAAGAATCAAGTTTATTTTATTTTATTTATTGTAGTAAATATTTTTAAGGTGGTCTTACGCACTATTTTTGTCTCTCCCACAATGTTTTTTTTTTTCTCTCAAAACTTTATTTCAATAAATACATACGGGGAGGTGATGGTCTATTGGTTAAGTATTGGGCTTGAGACCTGAGGATCCTCTGTTTCAGACCCCAGCCTGAATGGAAAATCACTAAGGGCCCTTGGGCAATGTGCTTAATCCCCAAGTTGCTCCCGGTGTGTAGTGAGTACCTTGCATGGCAGCAGCCTGACATCGATGGGTGAATGTGAGGCATTATTGTAAAGCGCGTTGAGCTTCTGATGCAGATGAAAAAGCGCTATATAAATGCAGTCATTTACTATGAAGAATTAAGGCCACAATGACATTCACACTATTATCATTACAAATGGAAAGAGATAGAAAATAAAATAAATTGTACAGTAACAGTAAAGGGATTTTTTTAACATGAATTCTCTTTTAAAAAGTTCCTTATAGAGCGTGACAGTTTTGTGACATTTGGGAGAGTCTGCTTATATATTGCTTTGCATTTTGTATCACCAGTTATATAGCTTCATGATGAAGTGGTATAGAGGAGGACTTTCTCAAAAAGACCTGAAACTTTAGCTACAGATTGCCAGAAAGTACAACTGTTTTGATGAAAGAATATCTTTCTCCGCTCCACTGTGACGCTAAGAGTGGTGATGCAAAATTTGCAATGTGCATTTCTCTAATCACAGCCACATAAGCCTATAACTTCTGGGTTGTCTGGGTGTTTTGGTGGCTTTCCTCACTCTTCTTCTGGCGCGGTCACTCAGTTTTTGAAAACTGTCTACTCCATGCAGATTTACCATATAGTGCCGTACTGTTTGTCCATCCATCCATTTTCTTCCGCTTTATCCGGAGTCGGGTCGCGGGGGCAGCAGCTCAAGCAAAGGCGCCCAGACCTCCCGATCCACACACACCTCCCCCAGCTCCTACGGGGGAACCCCAAGGCATTCCCAAGCCAGCCGAGAGATGTAATCCTTCCAGCGTGTCCTGGGTCTTCCCCAGGGCCTCCTCCCAATGGGATGTGCCCGGAACACCTCTCCAGCGAGGCATCCAGGGGGCATCCGGAAAAGATGCCCGAGCCACCTCAGCTGACTCCTTTCGACGTGGAGGAGCAGCGGCTCGACTCCGAGCTCCTCCCGAGTGACCGAGCTCCTCACCCTATCTCTAAGGGAGTGCCCAGCCACCCTGCTGAGGAAACTCATCTCGGCCGCTTGTACCCGCGATCTCGTTCGTTCGGTCATGAGCCAAATCTCATGACCATAGGTGAGGATTGGAACGTAGATCAATCGGTAAATCAAGAGCTTTGCCCCCCTACTCAGCTCTCTCTTCACCACGACGGTCCGATACAGCGACCGCATCACTGCAGACGCTGCACCGATCCGTCTATCAATCTCACGCTCCATCCGTCCCTCACTCGTGAACAAGACCCCGAGATACTTAAACTCCTCCACTTGAGGCAAGGACACTCCACCGACCTGAAGAGGGCAAAGCACCTTTTTCCGGTCGAGAACCATGGCCTCAGATTTGGAGGTGCTGATTTTCATCCCGGACGCCTCATACTTGGCTGCAGACTGCCCCAGTGCACGCTGAAGGTCCTGATTTGACGAAGCCAACAGAACCACATTGTCCGCAAACAGCAGAGACGAGATTCTGTGGTTCCCAAACCAGACCCCTCTACACCCTGGCTGCGCCTAGAAATTCTGTCCATAAAAATAATGAACAGAACCGGTGACAAAGGGCAGCCCTGGTGGAGGCCAACGTGCAGCTCGGCCCGTAGGCTGCGCGGCAGTGCAGAGTACCTGACCTTCCTGGAGTCCCTGGGGAGGGGTACTAGATAGCGCACCGACTGGGGACTCCATTGTTCTCTTGTTCTTCATAATTAATGTAAATAAAGTCCACGACACATTCAGTGGCAGCTTTACCATCAGAGCCTCGTCCACAACTACCACAAAAGACTCCAAGCTGTCATTGATGTTAAAAGGGGCAATACACGGTTTTAAGAACAGGAGTGTGTAAACTTTTGATCAGGGTAATTTTGGTTATTTCTGTTGTCATTATGATTTTAAAAAGTGTAAACACAGTTCTTTGACAATAAATGGCTTCACCCAACCATTAACAATGAGTGGGGAAAAAAAAAGTGTTTGTGTTATCATTCATATTCTCTGAAAAATGGCCAAGAAACCAAAAATTCTGCCACTTTTGAGCAGAACTGTATGCTGGATTTGAGTGGAGTTTGCCGTGGTCTAAAAGCATGAAGTCATATTTCCTCACTGTTTGTGAACCAGGACATCAGACAACTCTGCCGCACCTCCGCAGAGAGGACAGAGGGAGAGCGATGTACTCAATGTCCACTTGTGCTGAATTGACACTGGAGCTTTCTGAAGCCCAGAATGAACCTTCAGCTGCAGGAAAAAGTTCTCCACCTGAGCTCCGCTCAAAGATTTTAACATGCACAAAACCTTCTAATGAACTCTGTGGACACCAGCTGACAAGGAACTAATTTTGCACTTTATAAAATGAAGTTTATTCATGAAAATCCCAGCAAAGCAAACTCATCTGGAGTAGATGAGTCCGCTTATTAGGATGAGGTGGAACAGCTGATGATGTGGTGTAGAGAAAATAACCTACTCCTGAACACATCCAAAACAAAAGAGCTAATCATAGACTTCAGGAGAAACAAAACAGACATTCAGCCTATTATCGTTGGGGGGAGACCTGTATGGAAAGGGTCGGGGACTTCCATTTCCTTGGAGTCCACAAAGAGGAGAAACTGACCTGGAACAGGAACAACACACATTTGGCAAAGAAGGTACAGCAAAGACTCCACTTCCTGAGAATCCTCAGAAAAAATAACATAAACCAGAGATTGCTTCTGTCTTTTTATCTCTCTGCCATAGAGAGCATCCTCACATACTACCTCTGTACGTGGTTTGCCAGTACGGTGCCAAACAGGAAAGCGTGTGGTTAACTCAGGTTTATATTTGGACTGAAAGGATTGCACCTTACCGTTTGTTGTACTTGCTATAATGACAATAAAGAATCTGAATCTGAAAGAGTCCTGATCAGTGTGCGTTGACTGTCTTCTATGTTGCCTGTGCATCATTTGAGCATTCTCCAGCCTAGGAGACTCTTATGCGATTGTCAGGTGCAGGTCCATACTTCATGCAGATCGTGGAAACCATGGCATGTAGTATGCAACTGCCAAGCATGCCTTGTAAGGTCCGAGGGTGCGCTGGGCATTTCTGCGGCATCCTGTGGCATTCTTCATGAATTCCATGACGCCAGCGCATGATCCGAGACTTACAACTCCCAAACGTCTTTTATCAAAGTTTTGTTAGCAGGATTATAAGTTGCATGAAAATTTGTGGTGTCATCAAACTCATCAAGGGGCAGAGCTCATGAAGTTTTGTTTTAAAATTTGTGTGTATAAATGGACAGATTTCAAATATTTCTTGGACTCTTCCAAAAGCAAAAGTATCTGGAGCCTCAAGATGATTTCAGTTATTTTCTGGCTGTTGATCCCCTCCCAGTAGTTTTATGTAGTGAGCAAACTCAAAGACTGACAGGAGACGGACGTCAAAAACAGCTGTTGTATTTAAAAGATGCTTTCACTGAAGAACAGTCACCTACTACAGCGCTGGGGTCTTGAATCAAAATGTCACATGCACCATTGAGGACAAGAGCCTCGACATTAAGGTAAGCCTGCACTTGATCCACCCCCCAGGTGGGTGAGCCTTGCCCTGCCGTGTGGATCAGTGGAGCTGTGTGATTGGTTGAACAGTGTTGCTTTTGACACTGTAAGCGGGTCACCGTGATCGCGTTGTTATATTCAAGTAGTATGTGTTATATCAAAACAGTGATGAATGTGTTGGTGTCAGCATAAGCAAAGAACAGAACATTTCATGGCACCGTTGTCCCAAACAGAGATACAAAGATCTTGGGTTTAGACTGTACGCAAATGTTGACATTTTTGGGCATGCATCAGAGCTGCATGTAAAGCAGTCAGGTCAAATCCAGTCTGTAACATTAAGTGGTCTGAGGACAGTAGCAGCAGTTCCATCCAACAATGAGGTCGTACTAAAGAAATCGAGTTGTGGCTTTAAGTCACTGGTTAACATCCAAGTCTCGAAACTGTACTTTGGTGAAAAGAGCCTTCGGTCATTGGTTGGCTTCCATTTCTCATATCCATACAGTAAGACAGGTAGCACTCCCTAAAGACTTGGACCTTAGTTTTCCAGCAAGGATATCTGCATCACCAAACACCTCTGTCCAGCGACCCTCGATCTCGAAGGCCGAGGATCCAGAGACATGTATGTCACTGCTGAGATAAGTGAATCTCTAAAAGTTCATCACTTTCACCACATACAAATATTCATACACCTCTTAGCAGAGAGAATAATTTTCTCTGACGTAGTGCTGCATTACAAGCCATTGTTGGTGCTGCACACCAGTTTCATCACTTATTTTGGATAAACACCAGAAAGGTTTCTGTCTTTAGTCCCATCTTCTTCTAATAACTGCACAAATTATATTGTTTTCCTGTCTGACAGAGGAGAGGTGGTGCAGGAAATGGGAGGGAAGCTGTTTTCAGAAGACTCATTTCTTGTAATACGCATGATTTGTTGCTTCCTGATATCTCCAACAGTAGAAGAACAGGAGAAAGACAGACAGTTGGGGATATACCTCAGAATACGAGGTCTGTCAATAAAGTATAGGTCCTTTTTATTTTTTCAAAAACTATATGGATTTCATTCATATGTTTTTACGTCAGACATGCTTGAACCCTCGTGCGCATACGTGAGTTTTTCCATGCCTGTCGGTGACGTCATTCGCCTGTGAGCACTCCTTGTGGGAGGAGTCATCCAGCCCCTCGTCGGAATTCCTTTGTCTGAGAAGTTGCTGAGAGACTGGCGCTTTGTTTGATCAAAATTTTTTCTAAACCTGTGAGACACATCGAAGTGGACACTGTTCGAAAAATTAAGCTGGTTTTCAGTGAAAATTTTAACGGCTGATGAGAGATTTTGAGGTGATACTGTCGCTTTAAGGACTTCCCACGGTGCGAGACGTCGTGCAGCGCTCTCAGGCGCCGTCGTCGGCCTGTTTCAAGCTCAAAACCTCCACATTTCAGGCTCTATTGATCCAGGACGTCGTGAGAGAACAGAGAAGTTTCAGAAGAAGTCGGTTTCAGCATTTTATCCGCATATTCCACTGTTAAAGGAGATTTTTTTAATGAAAGACGTGCGGACGGATTGCAGCGTCGGCTCGCAGCCGCCGCGACGCTCCGCCACAGGAAAAACACCTCTGTTGGAAGCCTTAAGGACAAGTTGGAACATGTCCAGCTGTTAAACAATTTCTCATATACTCACTCCACTGAAAGCCATCAAAAGCCGCCTGGATTTTAGAAATGGTTATCAACACGGAGGTGTTTTTCCTGTGCCGCCGCACCGCGTCGGCTGCGTCCCGACGCGCAATGTTGTTTTTAGAAATTTAATAAGATCTATTTCAAGAACCCACTCAAGATTGGTTCTTGAGCTGCTGCTGCAGTTGCTCTTATTAATCCTGTTGTTCATGCAATAAAATGAGAGGTGCTGAACTAACTGTATAACCTTCAAAAGGTGCTGAATATTTATATAAAAAAAACAAAAAACAAAAGAAAAAAAACACATGAAAAAATAAATAAACAAACAGCACTCCAATTTTGATCTTTTATTGCCACATGTTTAGCACTGTCGACTCAGGAAAAAGGTCCTGGGAAGCGGATATAGAAAATGAATAAATGTTTCAGACCAAATTCTCTTCAACATGTGCAATGACTCATACTCACATGACACACACTGTGTGGCAATAAAAGATCAAAATGTGAGCGTTGTCCTGATTTTTGCTTTTGATTCATTCAGTAAACAATTAAAATCAAACAGTACCTCAATGGTGTTGGTATTAGAGAAAATTGATCAATCTTTACATTGAAGAAGCTACAACCATTTTAAACAGTTATCACTGTAGTTCTTAATTTTTTTTCTGACAAGCCACAAATTCTAATTTTAAGCTATAAATTAATAATCAATGAACTTGTGTTGTATTTACATCTGGGAATTTGGGTTGGTGACAAGCTTTGGCCTTAAGGATTTCTACCATTATGTTTTGAGTACAGTTAGAAGTAGGTCAGGTCTGGGAGTGTACACTAGTGCCATGCATTGCCACATTCACCATACCTTGGGTCCTGGATGGCAACTACAGCAGGAGACAACTGGTCTATCCCCACCTCTTGATATTAACCATCTATGGGTGATTCTTTAACTACGAGCACTATTGACCTTGTAAATGTAATTTCCACCACACCATTGCCTTACAATATAAAGCGCCTTGGGGCAACTGTTTGTTGTGATTTGGCGCAATATACATGTGCTTTGATGTCACTGTTTATCTCCATAGAAACTACCCAAACAATCTTTCATACAAACTGTTTAAAGGGACATTACAGTGTTGTGGTGGAAATTACGGCAATAGTGTGGGACAACTACATTTTGTTTAAAAAAATCACAACAGTTGTATGACATTGAATACCCCATTTATGTTTTGATTATTTTACTGATATTTTATTCAGAGATATTTTAAAACATTAGAAAAAACGTTTCTTTACCATTCATTTTTATCATTGAAGATCAAAAGTCTGGGTGTGGGACAAGCACAAAACGGCAATATTTGCATATAATGATGCTGAAAAAAGGTGAAAAAGTCATCATAGACTACTAGAACAAATTTCTTAACACACTTTCATTGTAAAGATAACTATAAAAGTGTGAAATTTCCCCTTTGTTCTGTTTTTCATACAATATGATCAAAGGACATAATAAGTGCCCGTAGTCTAAGAATCACCCCTATGTTCCCGGGCCAGTTGAAATATGAGTGTACCCTGCGCCTTCTCCAGCTGTTGAGATCCTCAACACTGAAGCTCCTGTGCACTGGATCATACACAGAGAAATGCACCACATGGTCAAAATGATGTACCTAAGGGCCCCTTCACACATAACAGGAAAGACACAGAATCCAGAAGAAAATCTGCAAACCAAAAATGAAATGGGGAACCACGAAACATTCCACCTTTCAGGAGGGACGCACGGTCAGACAGGCGTACACGATTGCGCAGTGATGGTTTTGTGCACGCTTGTATTCGTGCACATGAACACAGTGCGAGCACATGGAAAGTTGCATACACAGCAACAGAGCAAGAATTTAATAAGGCACCATAATTTCTAATGCTTAATTCCTGTTATAAAGAGCAGAGCTAGCCTCCGCCTAGATGTACACCAGGAAGTAATGAAATGATGTGGATTACTGTTCTCTTTTATATTTTACACAAATTACCTGATGCGCTCCCATCTCACAAAGAGTCATCTCCCGTCTCACGAAGAGCCAGCTCTCGTGTCGTGAACACATCAGCCAGTGTCCCGAGTGATCCACTGCAAATGTGATATATGTTTTAATTATTACAATGTGGGTAAATCCCGCAGTGAGAGGTGCTGATCCTCATTCCAGCTGCGTCACACTTGGCTGTGAACCGATCCAGTGAGTGCTGGAAGTCACTGGATGATGAAGCCAACAGGACCACATCATCTGCAAAAAGCAATGACCCTGAGCCCACCAAACCAGAAAGGAAAGGAAATTTTGAAATGTTCAAAATCTTTAGCACGCATTTATTATGGGAACTTCATGTGAACATTGTGCAAACAATTCAGAGTGTTAGTGCGAGTCATTGTCAGCTCAGCGCATCACAGCGCAGCTCATCTGAACGATTATGGCGAGATGTTAAATCTATCATAAACATAATTTTACAGATACTAATAATACTAATAATAATGCAACTGTTCTACCAAGCCATTACAATATTAATATTACAAATAATCACCTTTTAGATGATTCCAAATGTGTTCTCCACATCATGAAGCGCACGAAAGAGAGAGGGGGGGAAAAAAGCTGCAGCTGTAGAAAATTCCTCTGTGATTCCAGAAGTGATTAGAGGTGGTTTCTTCAGTTAAACTCTGAGAGCAAATGATTATTCTGCTACAAAATAATTTCATACAACCCCAATTCCAATGAAGTTGTGACGTTGTGTGAAATGTAAATTAAAACAGAATACAATGATTTACAAATCCTCTTCAACCTATATTCAATTAAATACACCACAAAGACAAGATACGAGGTCTGTTAGAAAAGTATCCAACCTTTTTATTTTTTTCAAAAACCATATGGATTTGAATCACGTGTGATTGCATCAGCCAAGCTTGAACCTTCGTGCGCATGCATGAGTTTTTTCACGCCTGTCGGTTACATCATTCGCCTGTGAGCAGGCTTTGTGTGAGCAGTGGTCCACCCCTCTCGTCGGATTTTTATTGCGAATAAATGTCTGAACGATTTGGAGCTTTGCTGCATCAATTTTTTCCAGAAACTGTGAGAGACCTCCAGGTGGTAACCATTCGGAAAATTCAAATGGCTTTCAGGGACGATTTTAAGGGGATTACACAGATTAAGGAGTGCTCCAGCCGGTTTACAGACCACCAACAGCTGCTGAGAGCGCGCCCAGCTCCGAGCGCCGATCGACAGGCTCAAACCCCGCTGAAACAACCAGATCATTTCCAGCGTGAAGGCTTTGTTGATCCGGGAGGTCGTCTGACTTACACAAAAATGGCAAGAGACGTGGACATCAGTACTTTATCGGCACATTCCACTGTTACAGGAGTTTTTTTCATGGAAAGAAAAGCGGAGGATTGCGCCACCGTGCCGCTCATGGCACGGCACAAAACCACCTCCGTGTTGGTCTCACAGGACGGCTTTGAGATGGCTTTCAGACGGCTGTCGGTGGGTTTTCAGTCGTGTGACTAACCGAGAAATTGTGGATGAGCCTGGACATGCCAGAACATGTCCTGTGAGGCTTCATCACGGCGTTGCTTTGCGCCATGCAGCACCGCCGCGACACGTGGAATTCCTCCGCTCCTCTTTCCATGACAAAAACTCCTGTAACAGTGAAATGTGCCGTTCATTTCCAAACTGGACGCTCTGTTGATCCGGGACGTCCTCTGACTAGCACAGGAATTGCGGAAGACGTGAACATCAGCACTTTTTCGGCACATTGAGACAGACATGTGGAGGATGCCATATTTCTGCCTCTACTGGTGGTTGGCTCTCACTGCGGTATTGTATCACTTCCTGTTCCGGAGCACAGCGGTGTTTTGCTGTATCTGTTAGCTGTTTAATCTGCGCAGTTAGATTGATCTAGATAACGATTTGTTTCACAGTGTAATCTTCACGTGCCTTAACTAAAGCACTCCCTCTGCTGAATCACCTCTAAATTATTTACACATTATTCACTTTGTGTGTTTTTAGGAATCCGCTAGCTTAGCGCAGCTACTGGCTCTTAGCCGGTTTAGCATGGCGGCTTCTCCTGTCTCTCCCACACTTTTCTGCTCTGGGTGTGAAATGTTTAGTTATTCCTCGGCCTCCTTTAGCAGTAATGGTACTTGTAATAAGTGTAGCTTATTCGTAGCTTTGGAGGCCAGCCTGGGCGAATTGGAGACTTGGCTCCGCACCTTGGAAAATCCTACAGCTAGCCAGGCCCCTGTAGTCGGTGCGGACCAAGATAGCTTAGCTGCCGTTAGTTCCCCTCCAGCAGATCCCGAGCAGCCGGGAAAGCAGGCCGACTGGGTGACTGTGAGGAGGAAGCGTAGTCCTAAACAGAAGCCCCGTGTACACCGCCAACCCGTTCACATCTCTAACCATTTTTCCCCACTCGGCGACACACCCGCCGAGGATCAAATTCTGATTATTGGCGACTCTGTTTTGAGAAATGTGAAGTTAGCGACACCAGCAACCATAGTCAATTGTCTTCCGGGGGCCAGAGCAGGCGACATTGAAGGAAATTTGAAACTGCTGGCTAAGGCTAAGCGTAAATTTGGTAAGATTGTAATTCACATCGGCAGTAATGACACCCGGTTATGTTTAGCCGCATGTTCTCCTTGAATTGCTGGCTGTCTGAGTGGTGTCCAAAAAATGAGGTGGGCTTCATAGATAATTGGCAAAGCTTCTAGGGAAAACCTGGTCTTGTTAGGAGAGACGGCATCCATCCCACTTTGGATGGAGCAGCTCTCATTTCTAGAAATCTGGCCAATTTTCTTAAATCCTCCAAACCGTGACTACCCAGGGTTGGGACCAGGAAGCAGAGTTGTAGTCTTACACACCTCATTACCCCATCCCCGTAGAGATGGTGCCTGCTCCCAGATCACCAATAACCAGTGAAAATCTATTTAAGCATAAAAATTCAAAAAGAAAAAATAATATAGCACTGGATGAATATGTTAGTTTAAATGAGTCAACACCCCCGAGTCACACTAACTGCCAGAACGCTCGTAGCACGGGCTGAGGGGGAGGATTAACAGCAATCTTCCACTCCAGCTTATTAATTAATCAAAAACCCAGACAGAGCTTTAATTCATTTGAAATATTGACTGGGCCTTTCACACTGAATCCGTCAGATGCGTCAAAAATCGGTCTAAAAAGCATTATTTTCAATGAGATGCGTTGCGTTTCAGATGCATCAGATGCGTCAAAAGCCGAGCTAAACCGACACATCTGACGGGAGCGCGCATTGCCGCTTGTCAGCAGGCTGAAGGAGTCAAAGTTCAATCCAATCCAACTTCCGACCTGCTGAGCTGTGACGTACCTTTGCGTTGTCCAATAGGAACGACGCGTCGGGCCAAAACACAGAAGACGGGTGGCAGAAACTGCATTGGCTGCTGTGGCGCATGAAATGCGGCCGCCATCTTGGAAGGGGCGTCCTACCTATGGCAGAAACCACTGATCCGTGCAAAACAGAAACGTGTCACAGGACTGCTCATTTATGGAGCAGTTTTCTGAAGAAAAATCCTTCGAAATGTTTTTTGTTGTTGTTACCTCATTATTTCTGATTACTGTTAAAAAAAAGTTTAGAACACGTAATTAAAATAGCTAAATAAATCAATAAATGGTTCTTTAGAAACCTTTCATCTGTAAATTAAAACCACCTGTTATTTCAGATTATTTCATTTCTTGTTTAACATAAGGAACCTGACATTTATTTTTAGACAAAATAACATGGAAATTTGTACATTTTTTTTTAATTCTGGTAGATTATTTATATCTTATTTTAACCAGAAAAACAGACACTGTAAATAAATACTAATGTTTATTATAAATGCAACAGGAAATAATTTAACAATGACTGCAGTGTGATTGTAAAGTAGGATTTCAGTGACAAACCTCATGATGATTTTTATATATACGAGGGCTGTCAATAAAGTAACGGTCCTTTTTATTTTTTTCAAAAACTATATGGATTTCATTCATATGTTTTTACGTCAGACATGCTTGAACCCTCGTGCGCATGCGTGAGTTTTTCCACGCCTGTCGGTGACGTCATTTGCCTGTGAGCACTCCTTGTGGGAGGAGTCGTCCAGCCCCTCGTCGGAATTCCTTTGTCTGAGAAGTTGCTGAGAGACTGGCGTGTTGTTTGATCAAAAGTTTTTCTAAACCTGTGAGACACATCGAAGTGGACACGGTTCGAAAAATTAAGCTGGTTTTCAGTGAAAATTTTAACGGCTGATGAGAGATTTTGAGGTGAGACTGTCGCTTTAAGGACTTTTCACGGTGCGAGACGTCGCGCAGCGCTCTCAGGCGTCGTCGTCAGCCTGTTCAAGCTGAAAACCTCCCCATTTCAGGCTCTATTGATCCAGGACGTCGTGAGAGAACAGAGAAGTTTCAGAAGAAGTCGGTTTCAGCATTTTATCCGGATATTCCACTGTTAAAGGAGATTTTTTTAATGAAAGACGTGCGGACGGGTCCGCGCGTCAGGACGCAGCCGCC
Source organism: Thalassophryne amazonica (assembly GCF_902500255.1). Lineage (NCBI taxonomy): Eukaryota > Metazoa > Chordata > Actinopteri > Batrachoidiformes > Batrachoididae > Thalassophryne > Thalassophryne amazonica. The sequence continues at coordinate 73,208,178 of NC_047105.1, read as the reverse complement.
GCGACGCTCCGCCACAGGAAAAACACCTCTGTTGAAAGCCTTAAGGACAAGTTGGAACATGTCCTGCCTCTTAAACAATTTCTCATATACTCACTCCACTGAAAGCCATCAAAAGCCGCCTGGATTTTATAAATGGTTATCAACACGGAGGTGTTTTTCCTGTGCCGCCGCACCGCGTCAGCTGCGTCCCGACGCGTGGATCCGTCCGCACGTCTTTCATTAAAAAAATCTCCTTTAACAGTGGAATATCCGGATAAAATGCTGAAACCGACTTCTTCTGAAACGTCTCTGTTCTCTCACGACGTCCTGGATCAATAGAGCCTGAAATGTGGAGGTTTTCAGCTTGAACAGGCTGACGACGGCGGCTGAGAGCGCTGAGCGACGTCTCGTACCGTGGGAAGTCCTTAAAGCGACAGAATCACCTCAAAATCTCTCATCAGCCGTTAAAATTTTCACTGAAAACCAGCTTAATTTTTCGAACCGTGTCCACTTCGATGTGTCTCACAGGTTTAGAAAAAATTTTGATCAAACAACGCGCCAGTCTCTCAGCAACTTCTCAGACAAAGGAATTCCGACGAGGGGCTGGACGACTCCTCCCACAAGGAGTGCTCACAGGCGAATGACGTCACCGACAGGCGTGGAAAAACTCACGCATGCGCACGAGGGTTCAAGCATGTCTGACGTAAAAACATATGAATGAAATCCATATAGTTTTTGAAAAAAAATAAAAAGGACCTATACTTTATGGACAGACCTCGTATATATATAGTCATTTCAACTTGTAATTTCGCCAAAATATGTAATTGCCTTTAATGTTGCTATCAGGACAGAGTCATTTCTAAAATATGAATTTGAGCACAATAAGTGGAGAGCTTCTACTTGTGCAAATGTCTTTTGACTTTGATTTTGTGAACATTTTTAATGATCCATTCATTTATTGTTAAAATGTAAAATGAAACAGCTTTTTAAAAAATAATAAAATAGTTGCTGTTCAAAGAGCCTTTATTTAGAAGCAGGTGATGTTCTGCTGGATTCTCTGGACCAGATGAAGGTCTCTTCTACAGTTTTGAACTCTGGTGGTGTTGCTGAAAAGCAGAGATGTTTTCTTTCGACTGGACTTCGCGGTGTTCAGCTCATCAATGGAAGTTTGGTTGTCTGCACAGCAAATGTTCCTGATTCGGACAAATAAAAATATTTCTTTAAATATAAAGAAACACTAAACAGTTTATATATATATATATATATATATAAAGGGGAAAAAACGGAAAAAAAAAACAATGGAAAAAACGCCCGAAAAAATAAGTTATTTAAAGTTGAGCTTTTGTGGTGTCTGAAAAAAGCTGTAGCTTTATTTGGTAAAAATAAAAAGACCGAACCATTTAGAAATTAAAGTGTTCACTCAGATCAACTGTGCTAAAAGGCTACGCTAACGTTAGCCGATCATTAAACCTTCAAAGCAGTTCAGTAAACGTCATGTTTTATTTTTACATTATTCTCACCTCGATAAAGCTGCAGAACTAAACTCCGTTGGGCAAACTGGGACTTCGCATATATCCAAAAAGTGGAAGATTTCGGAGAGTGGGTTTGCTCCATCACCCCGGCTGCCTGCCTCGGTCTGCCCAGGGATGATGCCTGAAGGCCGGCTTCTCCGTGCGGTTTGGCCCGCTATCGCGGTTCCATTGTCGGTCCTCCTCGTCCATCCTCCTCCTCGGTCGGCGTCACTCATAAAAGTAGCTGGAAAAAAAAAAAGCTTCTCCCAGCAGGGTGATGGGAGAATCATTCTACTGTTGTTTTTTTTGTGGTTCAGGCGATGCAAATTCAAGATGGCGATTGCTGAACTTTTTCAGATTGTGGAAACAGCCAGAGTGTGACATGGCAATCTCCGCCCCCCACCTTTTTTTTTTTTTTTTTTTTTTTTTTTGCTGCTTCCAAAGCGACGCGTCTGATGATGGATCCGACGGATCCCGATCCGTTGGCGCACTGGCCTGAAGGATTCAGTGTGAAAGGCCCTTTAGTCTTGTCCATCCAAATTGGAAGTCCCAAAAACCAGTTTTATTTGTTGTTATCTATCATCCACTTGGTCGTTACTGTGAGTTTCTCTGTGAATTTTCAGACCTTTTGTCTGACTTAGTGCTTAGCTCAGATGCGATAATTATAGTGGGCGATTTTAACATCCACACAGATGCTGAGAATGACAGCCTCAACACTGCATTTAATCTATTGTTAGACTCGATTGGCTTTGCTCAAAATGTAAATGAGTCCACCCACCACTTTAATCATACCTTAGATCTTGTTCTGACTTATGGTATGGAAATTGAAGACTTAACAGTATTCCCTGAAAATCCCCATTCTGTCTGATCATTTCTTAATAACATTTACATTTACTCTGATGGACTACCCATCAGTGGGGAATAAGTTTCATTACAGTAGAAGTCTTTCAGAAAGTGCTGTAACTAGGTTTAAGGATATGATTCCTTCTTTATGTTCTCCAATGCCATATACCAACACAGGGCAGAGTAGCTACCTAAACTCTGTGAGTGAGATAGATTATCTCGTCAATAGTTTTATATCCTCAATGAGGACAACTTTGGATGCTGTAGCTCCTCTGAAAAAGAGAGCCTTAAATCAGAAGTGCCTGACTCCGTGGTATAACTCACAAACTCGCAGCTTAAAGCAGATAACCCGTAAGTTGGAGAGGAAATGGCGTCTCACTAATTGAGCTGAGTATTCCTTTAACTAGTAATGACTTCATGACTTTCCTTGCTAATAAAATTTTAACTAACTTCTCTTTGGCTGCTTTCAGTGATGCCGGTATTTGGTTAGACTCTTTCTCTCCGATTGTTCTGAGTTATTTTCATTAGTTACTTCCTCCAAACCATCAACATGTCTATTAGACCCCATTCCTACCAGGCTGCTCAAGGAAGCCCTACCATTAATTAATGCTTCGATCTTAAATATGATCAATCTATCTTTATTAGTTGGCTATGTACCACAGGCTTTTAAGGTGGCAGTAATTAAACCATTACTTAAAAAGCCATCACTTGACCCAGCTATCTTAGCTAATTATAGGCCAATCTCCAACCTTCCTTTTCTCTCAGAAATTCTTGAAAGGGTAGTTGTAAAACAGCTAACTGATCATCTGCAGAGGAATGGTCTATTTGAAGAGTTTCAGTCAGGGTTTAGAATTCATCATAGTACAGAAACAGCATTAGTGAAGGTTACAAATGATCTTCTTATGGCCTCAGACAGTGGACTCATCTCTGTGCTTGTTCTGTTAGACCTCAGTGCTGCTTTTGATACTGTTGACCATAAAATTTTATTACAGAGATTAGAGCATGCCATAGGTATTAAAGGCACTGCGCTGCGGTGGTTTGAATCATATTTATCTAATAGATTACAATTTGTTCATGTAAATGGGGAATCTTCTTCACAGACTAAGGTTAATTATGGAGTTCCACAAGGTTCTGTGCTAGGACCAATTTTATTCACTTTATACATGCTTCCCTTAGGCAGTATTATTAGACAGCATTGCTTAAATTTTCATTGTTACGCAGATGATACCCAGCTTTATATCCATGAAGCCAGAGGACACACACCAATTAGCTAAACTGCAGGATTGTCTTACAGACATAAAAACATGGATGACCTCTAATTTCCTGCTTTTAAACTCAGATAAAACTGAAGTTATTGTACTTGGCCCCACAAATCTTAGAAACATGGTGTCTAACCAGATCCTTACTCTGGATGGCATTACCCTGACCTCTAGTAATACTGTGAGAAATCTTGGAGTCATTTTTGATCAGGATATGTCATTCAATGCGCATATTAAACAAATATGTAGGACTGCTTTTTTGCATTTGCGCAGTATCTCTAAAATTAGAAAGGTCTTGTCTCAGAGTGATGCTGAAAAACTAATTCATGCATTTATTTCCTCTAGGCTGGACTATTGTAATTCATTATTATCAGGTTGTCCTAAAAGTTCCCTGAAAAGCCTTCAGTTAATTCAAAATGCTGCAGCTAGAGTACTGACAGGGACTAGAAGGAGAGAGCATATCTCACCCATATTGGCCTCTCTTCATTGGCTTCCTGTTAATTCTAGAATAGAATTTAAAATTCTTCTTCTTACTTATAAGGTTTTGAATAATCAGGTCCCATCTTATCTTAGGGACCTCATAGTACCATATCACCCCAGTAGAACGCTTCGCTCTGACTGCAGGCTTACTTGTAGTTCCTAGGGTTTGTAAGAGTAGAATGGGAGGCAGAGCCTTCAGCTTTCAGGCTCCTGTCCTGTGGAACCAGCTCCCAATTCAGATCAGGGAGACAGACACCCTCTCTACTTTTAAGATTAGGCTTAAAACTTTCCTTTTTGCTAAAGCTTATAGTTAGGGCTGGATCAGGTGACCCTGAACCATCCCTTAGTTATGCTGCTATAGACTTAGACTGCTGGGGGGTTCCCATGATGCACTGAGTGTTTCGTTCTCTTTTTGCTCTGTATGCACCACTCTGCATTTAATCATGATTGATCTCTGCTCCCCTCCACAGCATGTCTTTTTCCTGGTTCTCTCCCTCAGCCCCAACCAGTCCCAGCAGAAGACTGCCCCTCCCTGAGCCTGGTTCTGCTGGAGGTTTCTTCTTGTTAAAAGGGAGTTTTTCCTTCCCACTGTGCTTGCTCACAGGGGGTCGTTTTGACCGTTGGGGTTTTTCCGTAATTATTGTATGGCTTTGCCTTACAATATAAAGCACCTTGGGGCAACTGTTTGTTGTGATTTGGCGCTATATAAATAAAATTGATTTGATTTAATTTATTTGCAAGAATCCCCCGCAAAGTCCCTCTGTTAAATAAAAGATGTGCTGAAGAGGTTACAATTTGCCAAAGAACACATCAACTGGCCTAAAGAGAAATGAAGGAATATTTTGTGGACTGATGAGAGTAAAATTGTTCTTTTTGGGTCCAAGGGCCGCAGACAGTTTGTGAGGTGACCCCCAAACTCTGAATTCAAGCCACAGTTCACAGTGAAAACAGTGAAGCATGGTGGTGCAAGCATCATGATATGGGCATGTTTCTCCTACTATGGTGTTGGGCCTTTATATCGCATACAGGTATCATGGATCAGTTTGGATATGTCAAAATACTTGAAGAGGTCATGTTGCTTTATGCTGAAGAGGACATGCCCTTGAAATGGGTGTTTCAACAAGACAATGACCGCAAACACACTAGTAAATGAGCAAAATCTTGGTTCCAAACCAACAAAATTAATGCCTCGCAGATGTGAAGAAATCATGAAAAACTGTGGTTATACAACTAAATACTAGTTTAGTGATTCACAGGATTGCTAAAAAAAAGCAGTTTGAACATAATAGTTTTGAGTTTGTAGCATCAACAGCAGATGCTACTATTATTGTGAACACCCCCTTTTCTACTTTTTTTTTTACTAATAGCCCAATTTCATAGCATTAAGAGTGTGCAAATCATAAATGCTTGGTCTTGTTGGCTTTGTGAGAATCTACTGAATCTACTGGTACCTTTTTTCCCATGTAACAATAAGAAATATACTGAAAACCTGGATTAATCTTTTTTGTCACATAGCACTACTATTATTCTGAACGCTACTGTATAATGCAGCGTCCTGCGGCACAAAGTGTAGCATCCAGGTGAACACAGCGGGTTGCATTGGCACGACGAATTGTACGGCAGTGCAGAGGTTAAATGGTGCAAGTGTCCAGGTGCCTTGACACAGGCTTATCAGTTCGCTTTTTAGGAATGTTAATGAATCATTAAATTGTGGAGGTTTCCCAGCAGGGGCTTTGAGTCAGTGTGTTCTTTTATTGCTAGCAGTCATGAAAGGAGAGCATTGAGTACAAGGTGTTCATTTGTCCTTTCTCAAATGTAAATTTGTAATTTTTTGTGTCTGTAGTGGACGATAGTGTTCGGTTATAGGACAGCTCATTCATCAGGCAGAGTTTCCAGTGTGTCTGAGTTGCTGTGTTTTCCTCACTGCCTTTCTAACTGCTTCATCAACTAAAACGTGGCGCACTCAGTTAACACACATTTACTCTGCTGACAGCATTGAATGTCTCCGGACTTCCTCTTTTCTTGCATCTCTTTCTCATTGCCATCTCTCCTGTCACATTCTTTCTTTCACTGTCTTCCTCATTTTAATTTCACTTCAGTTTATTCACTTTTCTAACCATGTTTTCAGTTGGACTTAAGTAAACTGCATTGAATGAGGTTGGGGGAGAGGAAAGTATAGCATTTGAGCAATAAAAACAAGTAACAGGGTAACATCTAGTCCATACACACAGATATTGTTGAAAATGTAGGTGTTTTCTATGCATTTTGACCTTTTTGTTCACACAAACTCATTTTAGGTCCCTGAAAATTGAGCTTTTGCACAAAAGGATATTGGAATATACCGGTGTCAGTGCTTGTGTGTAGATAAGGTAAACAGAGTATTTGCACACACACACCCCACACACACACACACACACACACACACACACACACACACACACACACACACACACACACACACACACACACACACTTCTGATTGGCCAGTGTGCCTATACAATAATGTTCCATTCTCTTGTTTGGAAAAACAGTCATCAGAGCACAATAGGTCACCCCAGTCTCATTTGGACCCTGTGTGATATCGCGGGATTTCACCACTTATGGGGACAGCCACTCTGGTGTACCATTTTTGTTTTGGCTGCAATCGCCGAAGCAGTCACGAAAAGTGCAGTTTTTTCAGTTCCCAGTGGAGGAAAGATGATGAGGAGAATGCGAGAGGTCATATCGGTAAGTATTAAGGTGCCCTGACACTTGCACGACTTTGATGTATGCACTGTCGTGCAGGAGAGTAAACTCATCTTTAACGGGTGTAGACTGATCGTGAGGGGGCGCCGGCGCATGCAACTCCGCAAAGAGAATTTTTAAATGTTCAAAAAAATTTTCACGCATAAATGTCATGCAACGTGGTGCGATCTGCTCACCAACACGACGTGCAGCTCGTCAAGTGGAGTAAAGAAGTGAACAGAGCGAGTGATTGCATCTGCGCACCGCATCAGAGCGCAGCTCGTCTTAACGATTATAACAAGATGTTAAATCTATCATAAACATACTTTTACAGCTGCACACAAGAAGGAATGAATATGCAACTGTTTTACCAAACCATGACAATGTAAACATGACCTTTTTAGACAGCTCAAATGGCTTTCTCCAGTTCATTCAGTGCGCGCACGAACGGCCCCTGCTGGAGCGGTCCTCTGTGATTCAGGAAGTGATTAGAGCCATTTTCAGCAGCCAACTTGGAGAGAAAATGATTAATCCGCTACAAAATGATTCTTTTATATAAGCAGCATCCAGCACAGAGCGTGTGGCAGCCGGTGGAACGAAGCACGGCGTCCAGCAGGGAACACAGCGGGTGGGATCCTCACGATGATGTGTGTGCAAGTGCGCAGATCAAAGTTGTGTCAGAGCACCTTTAGCCTACACTGCTAATCAGAGTAGCTACGTTCTCTCACCTACACAACCGCCTCAACATGTTTGAGTTCCGGGTCATAAACAAACCGTAATACATGTCCACTTTCCACCGCATTGTCACTTTTTCTTTGTATTTTCACTTTGTTTGCATGTAATTTGCCCAAAATCTCAGAGAAAATGCAATGTTTCCATCCCCAGAAGTAGACATTATGTCATCTGTGTCTTTAGCGCCTGCCCTCAAACAAGACTGCAGTGCCCTATTGCTGCTGTCTGCAGCAGCACACCGTAGTTGATGATGTGGTTATTTTTTGTTGTCCACAACATGGACAATAATGTTCTTCAGTGAAAGATACAACAGAGTTTTAGCATTTTTGCACACCATTATATTAAAACAGGAAGCCGTGGCTCTGATGGGAGCTTAAAGTTCACTTTTTGTGAGGTTATGTGAGCACAGCATCACCACGTTGCTTTGGCAAGCTCTTGTTTTATTTTTATTTTTTGAACCCAAGGCAGAAAGTATAGAGCCCTTAAAGGGACATTGGGGGAGATACTTTTGTGAGCGCATTTTCTACCATCTTGTCTCTCTTGTCTCACAAATTATGTGATCTTGTGGAACTGCTCTAAAGTGCAGGAACACTTCCAAATCCTCCATGTCATTATTTATAACAAAAGTTGAAATGGAGGCTACAAGTATACCATAATGTAGCAGAAAATGGATGTAGTCTTTTATTGTCAATACATTAACAGAGCACAAGGTGATTGACTGTAGTTGCCCATGGCAAACCGAGGTTTTCAAAAACAGAGATCTTTCAGCCTTCATTTATATAAAAAAGCAAAATTCGGTCCACACAAGCACAGTTGAAGACAGTTAAATGCAAACACATTGTGAAGGGCTGTCAAGAGCATGCCAAAGCAACAGGTGGTGATATAATATACAAATAATTAATTTGTATGAGTTCAATGGTACAAATATTTCATGAGGTGAAAGATGGAATGTTCTATTCAACGAGGTGAAGCCTAGTTCTGTCAGGGTGGGCGGTTGCCCGACACCAGGAACTATGAACAGAACATAATATAACTGGAAGCAGGCATGAGCATGAGAACTGATCGGAAACATAAATACTAGAGCAAAACAAGGTGATGACCGAACTACAAGAAAAAACAAACTACATGAAAACAGAAAGCAAAACTGGAAAAGTAAGCATAACTGATGACAACAAAATAAACAAGTGATAACCTAATAAAACTAAATGAGCATAATAAGAGATAAATGCTGAAACTAAACAGAAGCCAACTAAGAAAACAAGCTGGTGAAACAAACCATAAGAAAAGCAGAGACAAAACACTAACAGAAAACAAAACCTGACATTACGCACAACAAATGTTACAAATAAGAGAATCTAAATAACCAAGTGATAAATTACTGAACAATAAATGAAAACATAACTGACTAAAAAAACAAACTAGAACAGAACGAAAGGCCAAAGTAAAAAGTAACAAAGAAAACAAAGCGAGAAAACTGAACAGAGAATAATCACATGATGAAAATAAAATAACTAGTACATCAAGACTGGGGCATGTGAAGAGGAAAAAGAAATAGCGGAAAACCCAAATCATACCCCAGATCCCCAGAACAATCGCATCAAAAATTTGTCCAGCTTTTCATTCTAACAGCGCTTCATGCTTCCAGATAGCTTATGGCATAGTGTGTGTGTGTGTGCGTGTGCGTGTGCCAGAAGAAGTAGCACGGCCTATTAGCTCGTTCAAATCGTCGTCTGTCAGCAAAACAAACTGTCATGTTCAGCTGAACACTGCCCCCCACTAGTGTGTCCATGGGTGGGGTTCGCAGCGTGCAATGGTACAAAACGTATGAAACCAAATTTGCATGGTTAATGGAATGAATAATCCGTCATGTGACATACAAAGCGCCAATCAAATGACAACGATCAACTCAGCCGTTATGTAACCCTAATTGGTCAGTCAGAAGGTTGGGGGGGGGGGCAGTTTTCCTTGTTTACACACGTGTAAACACTGAAACAAGCATTTCTGAAAATCTTCACCTTGGAAGGAGTTTTGCAAAAACCAGTGACCTAAAATGTAGTTTGCGGATGTGGATGCACGACCAAAACACATAGAAAAAGCTAGTTTTTCATTTAATATCAATGTACTTATGGACAGGGCCTCAGAAAGAGAGAATGGCTTAAGAAGAAAAGAAGGCAGACAGGAGAAGTAGGGATGATTGAGTACCGAGAAGCAGATAGTGAGTTCCCACCCGCTTCCCTCCCTCCGTCATCACACTCCCCTTCTCTTTACTGGCCTTATTTGGTGATGTTACAGCAGCGATAGCTGGAGAAGGGAGAGTGTGTGAGAAGGATAGAGATTTTTTTTTCTCCTCTTTTCAGAATAGAAAGCTTTCGTCTGATGAGAGGTGAAGTCGGAGGAAAGCCAGAACACCAGAGGAAGGAGATGCTGGTGGGCAGAAGTTTAATTCTGCTGTCAAAAAGTCTCATATTTGATTGTAGTATTTAACTGCAGCAATCAAAAATATAAAACAGCTGCCATGTCTTAACTTTCATACCAGTGTAGCATTCTGTGTTGACAGCGTGGACCTCTGATACGGTTATCCGCATCTAAATGCAAATCAAACATTTTCCCTCTGGCTTGTTTCTGCAGAGTATATGTAAAAGAGAAGCACAGCGTTGCCTTATTGTCACTGATTATACACACTGGGTGACCGCAAATTATCATAGTTGTGTCACTTCATACCACACATAGACAATATTGTGTAGTTTCAGTTACTGCAGGATATAACCACATGCAACTGCTCTTTTCTTTCATGGGAGGAACAAAAACATACACCCACAAACTCTTCTGCTTCTTGAAGCACAAAAAGCTGTTTGATCTCCATTCTCGAGCATTGTGAATGTGTTTGATGTGCAGTAACACACTTACATGCACGTGTAACATATTTTATTATAGTCTTTAATCAAATTTAAACTGGCTTCTTTTTCTGCATGTAGATTCGGTGTTTGCCAAAGTTGTTTCAGTAAAGCAGTCTTTCAGTGTCTGTTGATTTGTGCTAAGCTGTGAAGCTGACCCCCCTCCCACAGCATAAAACTGACCTTTACACGCTTCACCACACTGCATTCATGTAGTCCCTCTCTTTTCCTCTTTGTTTTCATTTCTTTTGAATTATACTTGGGGCGTCATAGTACACAGAAGTCACAGTTCAGGTCATAATTGTTTGACATCGCGGTTCAGTTCTTACATACAGTAGCTTTAAACTTTGAGCAGCAGAGAGCTGCAGTTACACTTTTTAAAGTGTAAATCTAAACTTTTTTTGTCATGAAACATTTATGTATTGATTACATCTGTCATCATTCGTTGGGATGAATCTACTGTGCAGCAAATGTTTTTGTTTTTTTGCGATGTGGAGCAAGAATATCTTCAATATTTTGTCCATTTTAGTTTGTTTTACTTTTGCACAAATGATGTAATCTCATAAAACCTCACTCTATACAGATTTGGAATCATTGTACTTAATGTTACTCTTCAGCAGCAAATTCATCTGCAATTTTACACTAATTCATATAAAACATCAACTTTTGTCATATGTTGCTGAAACTAAATTCGAATTCGGAATGATCTTATCCCGGGACAGTGATTCAATAACAAATGCATATTGGTATGCGTTCACTTCAGAGGTGTAAAAGTCTGGCTTCAGAAAGTAAAAGTCCAGCCACATATTTGTTCCATCTTCCTAATAAACCAGCTGACTGTAATTAGTTCAGCTCTTCAGGCAGGTGGATGAGCTAATTATTGAGATCACCTGTTTTAGTTGCACAGGTAGAAACAACACATGGGAGGGTTTTTACTTTCTGAAGCCGGAGTTTTACACCTCTGACTTTTATGTTCATATTTAAGGAAGCAAAGGTAAATTTGCCAATTCCATTTATGCTTCCAACGTTTCTGGGTGGAATAATGCAGTCGCTTGCTTCACCTGACGGGTTTGCCATTTTCTCTGTTCGATTCTCATACGCTCACATACAGACAGCAGACTGAGGAGTCTGGCCAAGCCTCCTGCTCTGAGGCAGAAGACTACACCTCCTCATCTCCATCCTCTCCTAGGGGAGGTAATGGTCTAGTGGTTAAGTGTTGGGCTTCAGACCAGAGGGTCCTTGGTTCAAAACCCAGCCAGAAAATCACTAAGGGCCCTTGGGCAAGGTCCTTAATCCCCTACTTGCTCTCAGTGTATAGCAGTCCTTCTCAAATAATGGGGTGCAGTGCGATGCCTGGGAGGTGGTGGGGGTGGGCGTGTGACCGCGGGGAACATCCTTTTTTTTCCCGTACTAGAAAAAAGTGTAATTGCACATCCACTACAGTAGGTGGCAGTGTCGCTCTCATTGTCAATGTGCATAGGGAGTCTTGAGGACTCTAGCATAATGCTGTTTCCATTATGGATAACATAATGGGGTTTTTTCGCACTACGGTGGGAGACGAGGAAAGACCGGTGTGTCTTTAAATGTTGGCAGTGAACAGCATGAAGCCAAATAAATCAAGGCGTCACTTAATTTATAACACTGTGAAATAACCATATGCAATAATATGCCCACAAATCATGTGCAATATTAATATGTCCACAAATCATGTGCAGTAACAACTCGTTTACAAATCCCTGCACTAATGTCACCTTACCACATCTAAACTCCATTTCACATATTGTAAAGAAGATGCTCCTATCTCCTTTTCAATCCCAATCATGTTTATATATATGTGTATGTGTATAGGTATGTGTGTGCGTATGTGTATAGGTATGTGTGTGCATATGTATATATATATATATATATATATATATATATATATATATATATATGTATATATATATGAGGTCTGTTAGAAAAGTATCCGACCTTATTATTTTTTCAAAAACCATATGGATTTGAATCACGTGTGATTACATCAGACATGCTTGAACCCTCGTGGGCATGCGAGAGTTTTTTTCACGCCTGTCGGTTACGTCATTCGCCTGTGGGCAGTCTTTGAGTGAGGAGTCGCCCACCCTCCCGTCGTTTTTTTCATTGTTTAGGAATGGCTCAGAGACTGCTGCTTTGTTTGATCAAAATTTTTTCAAAACTGTAAGGCACAACTGAGTGGACACATTCAATAAATTCAGCTGGTTTTCGGTAAAAAATTTTAACGGTTGATGAGAGATTTTGGTCTGGTAGTGTCACCGTAAGGACGGCCCACGGCGCCTGACGGCGATCTGCGCTTCGAGGCGGCAGCGTCTCGCCGTTTCAAGTTGAAAACTTCCACATTTCAGGCTCTGCTGACCCAGGAAGTCGTCAGAGAACAGAGAACTTTCAGAAGAAGTCGGCATGAGGAGTTTATTCGGACATTCCATTGTTAACGGACATTTTGCAATGAAAGAACGTGCGGGCAGAGTTGCACGTCGGGCCGGACCCGACCGCGGGGGGTCGCGACAGGAAAAACACCTCCGTTGGAAACCTTAACGGGCAAGTTGGAACATGCCCAAGCTGTTAAACAATTTCTCAGTTACTCACTTGTTGAAAGCCATCAAAAGCCGCCTGAATTTTACAAATGGTTTTCAACACGGAGGTGTTTTTCCTGTCGCGGCGCACACAGATTTGCCGAGTCGTCACTCATTTAAAAAATGTCCTTAAACAGTGGAATGTCCGCATAAAGTCCTCATGCCGGCCTCTTCTGAATCTTCTCTGTTCTCTCACGACGTCCTGGGTGAATTAAGCCTTAAATTAGGATGTTTTCAGGTCGAAACAGGCACAACGTCCTGCTCCATGGGAAATCCTTACAGCGACAGAAACACCCCATAATCTCTCATCAGCCGTTAAACTTTTCACCGAAAACCAGCTTAATTTCTCGAATAGTGTCCACTCGGATATTCCTCACAGGTCCAGAAAAAGTTTTGATAAAGCAACGCGCGCCGTCTCGAGCAGCGTGTGAAACAAAGGAATTCAGCCGAGAGGGTGGGACCACATCTCACTCAAGGCCTGCCCACAGGGAAATGACATCACCGACACGCGTGAAAAAACTCACGCATGCGCACAAGGGTTCAAGCATGATTGGTGCAATCGCACGTCATTCAAATCCATATAGTTAAAAAATAAAAGGGTCGGTTTATTACCTAATAGACCTCGTGTGTATATATATATATATATATGTATTTTATATATTATATTCTATATTTATATTTATTCTATCTATTGCTGGAAGATGCAAGGGCTGCAAAATAAAAACATAAAAAATAAAAATCACCAAAAATAATCATAAAAAATCTGCACAAATTGTTTTGTTCATTTTTGTTTAGTCTGTTAAAATGTTTAATTTATTGTGCACCTGAGTAAGTGTTCTGATCAATTTCAATTTATTATTTATTGATTTTATTTAATTTGTTTTTTCAGTATCAAATGGCATTCAGTCAAAAAATGTTAATAGTTTAAAGACCTGAAACTGAATTTATTAAATTTAGGTGCAAATCTGCAGGCTGTATGAGCACCCTTATCTTCCGTCAGTTTGTCTCCTTGGATTGAAGACTTCCTTTAGTTTTTAAGCAGATCCCAATCCCAGTAAAAAAAAATATTTTTGTGGCTCCTTCGACATTGCGTGTGTGTGTGTGTGTGTGTGTGTGTGTGTGTGTGTTACGATCCCAGCTTTGGACATCAAAAATACTTTGATAGTGTCCTGACGACAGATGCTTGAGTCCTAGATGATGTACAGTGCATCCAGAAACACTTCACAGTGCTTCACTTTTTCCACATTTCCAGCCTAATTCCAAAATAGAGTAAATTCATTTTTCTCCTCAAAATTCTACTCACAACACCCCATAATGACAACATGAAAAAAGTTTTTATTTATTTATTTATTTATTTATTTATTTATTTCTAAATTTAATAATAAAATAAAAGACTAAGAAATCACATGAACATAGAGTTGTGCTTAAAGTTTACATACCCTGGCATAATTTTTTGGTTTCTTGGCCATTTTTCAGAGAATATGAATGATAACGCAAAACCTTTTTTGTCACTCGTGTAGTGGTTGGGTGAAGCCATTTTGTGTTTACACTTTCTAAATCTTAATGACAACAGAAACTACCCAATTGACCCTGATCAAAAGTTTACATACCTCCGTTCTTAATACTTGAACTTTGCACTGGTAACAATCTGGATGGTCTTCTTCCTCTTTTGTCCGGAGGACGTGGCGTCCATGATTTCCAAAAACAGTTTGAAACGTGGACTCATCAGACCACAGCACACTTTCCCACTTTGCATCTGTCCATTTCAGATCAGCTCGGGCCCAGAGAAGGCGGTGGCGTTTCTGGATGTTGTTGATGTATGGCTTTCGCTTTGCATGGTAGACTTTTAACTTGCACTTGTAGATGGAGCGATGAATTGTGTTAACTGACTTTTCTGAAGTGTTCCTGAGCCCACACGGTAAGATCCTTTACACAATGATGTCGGTTTTTAATGCAGTGCCGTCTGAGGGATCCAGGCCCGGCGGCAGAAAAAAATATTAAGGGGGTGATGAGTTTATCACAGGGGGCGGGGTCGCCCCCCCCCCCCCAAAAAAAAAGTGCGCACCGGAGGGTGCCTGCCTCTGAGCGTGCGTAATGAATTGGGTGCACTCCTAGAAAGCTTGTGTATGTAGGCTACACCGTTGTAAGAGACTGACTGAGTAAGAGTAAAGAGTGATGACAGTATTTTTTTTTATTATTATTTGAACGTATAGACCCTCGGTCAAGTGATCTCCTACATACCACAAAACCAAACCAACAACTGATCTGAGAAACGACACGAGACAGTAGATTAACCCCACATACAGCCCTCCATCACAAGCGCAAACACAGCGCAATTGGGCATGACAGTCACACAACGGGTCAAAGATAAACCTTTCATGTAGATATACAGTGGTCCCTCATTTATCACGGGACTTACGTTCTAAAAATAGCCCGCAATAGGTGAAATCCGCGAAGTAGACAGCGTTATTTTTTTACCATTATTATAGACATTTTAAGGCTGTAAAACCCCTCACTACACACTTTATACACTTTTCTCAAACAGGCATTAACATTTTGTCACTTTTCTCTCGTGTGTAAACACTCTCAAAGTTCAAACCTTAGTAGAAAAATAAGACCAACCTGTTTTCAGGCCCAAACATTTGTTTGAGAAATAAAAATAGAACGTTTTCCTATAAATAATTATGATGGCTTTTAGAACTAACAAATTTAATTTTAACGATCAACCTACGAAGTTGGACACATAAGAAATTATTAATAGTGACTGACCAGTATTTCACAGTTCCTCTGATCGTGCCTCTTCGTCCTGGCGCCGCGCCTTTTTCCACTCACACCTCGCTGCAGGTGTCTTTTTCCGAGTGAAGAACACAGTTATGGGTAGTTGTTGGTGCTCTTTTTTCTTCTGGACGAGAAGATTCTTATAAACAGACATGCAGAACACAATGCGCGTACTCTCCCTTTACGGTGCCGCAACAGGTGCCCTGTCATCTCAACAGAACACCAGCCTGCTTGATGAGGTCGCAGAGCCCAATGCGCTGTGTAAAAAGAAAAAAGCATGCAAAATTGGACTAAAAAAATCCACGAAACTGCGAGGCGCTATATTTTCCAGTATTTCTTTTTCTTTCTTTTTTATTTTTATTTTTGATAACTCTCACATCCGAGGTTGATAACGTGAGGGGGCGTTGCCCCCAAACGCCCCCTCGTGGCGCCGGGTCCGGAGGGATCAAAGGTCACGGGCATTCAGTGTTGGTTTTCGGCCTTGCCGCTTATGTGTAGAAAGTTCTCCAGATTCTCTGAATCATTATATTATAGACTGTAGATGATGGAATCCCTAAATTCATTGCAATTGAACGTCAAGAAACATTGTACTTAAACTGTTGGGCTATTTTCTTCACGCAGTTGTTCACAAAGTGGTGTTTCTCGCCTCATCTTTGCTTGTGAACGGCTGAGCCTTATGGGGATGCTCCTTTTATACTCAATCATGACACTCACCTGTTTTCAATTAGGTATTCTTTGAGCATTCATCAACTTTCCCAGTGTTTTGTTGCCCCGTCCCAACTTCTTTGAAATGTGTTGCAGGCATCCATTTCAAAATGAGGCAATATTTGCATTAAAAACAATAAAGTTTATCAGTTTGAACATTAAATATCTTGTTGTGGTGTATTCAGTTGAATATAGGTTGAAGAGGATTTGCAAATCATTGTATTCTGTTTTTATTTGCATTTTACACAACGTCCCAACTTCATTGGAATTGGGGTTGTATGATGCGACAAGCTTGGCTCACCTATCTTTGGGCAGTGTTGCCCATTCCTCTTTGCAGCACCTCTCAAGCTCCAGGTTGGATGGGGAGCGGTAGTCGCTGTTAGTTAGCCCTTTGCTTCACTAACAGATCCATTGTTAATAGCACAGTTTAAAGTGAGAGAGAAAAATGGTTAAATACTACATAAGTATTAAAATACCCCACAAGACGAATGAAGCCAGAGAATTGGACTGTTTCTTTTTTTCTGAGCAAGCAAATTCTTCCACAGGACAGGAGTACAATAAGAAAAAGCTCTCTGGCCTGCTGACTTCTTTTAAACCTTAGGGATACATAGTATTCCTGAAAATGCAGAACACGGGCTGGTACGTAAGGTTTAATTAGGTCAACCAGGTAGGGATGGGCAAGTCTGTGAAGGATTTTGTTAGGTAGTAACAAAACTTTAAATCAGACTTTGCTGGGACAGGAAGCCAGTCAAGGCAAGCCGAAATCGAGGTAATATTGTCAAACTTTCTGCTTCTAGTCAAGTTCCTTGCAGCAGCATTTTGAGCAGTTGGAAACCTTTAATTCTGGATTGCATTAAGCCAGAGAATAGGACGTTGCAGTAATCCAATTTAGAAGAGAGATAGGTATGGATCAAAAGGTTTTTCACAATAACATATAACACACAAATTTACGTTTAGCATTAGCTGTTCAAACTGATGACTGTCACACAGAACCAATGAACATCATGTCGGTCTTGTCTGAATTTAAAAGTAAGAAGATCACGTTTTCAGAACAGGATGTTGCAGTATCTAGAAGAGACATAGGTATGGATCAGAGTCTCTGCGTTAGCCATAGGTCAAAGGAGAGTGCAGCATCGAAGATCCCCAAAAGGTTTTTCACTTTATCACGACAACGTATTACACAGGAGTTTACGTTTAGCATTAGCTGTTCAAACTGATGACTGTGTCACACAGGACCAATGAACATCATCTCTATCTTGTCTGAATTTAAAAGGAAGAAGATTCAGTTTTTCGCTGAAGCCAGACAGTGCTCTAAAGTCTTTGTGTGCATGAGATTATCAGCAGTTATCAATATACAATTGAGTGTCATCGGCGTAACAGTGAAAAGCAATCCCAGAATGTCGCAGTGTCTGCCCAAGGTGTGCTATGTAGAGGGAGAAAAGCAGGGGCCTAAGAAGGACCTATTCATTGGAACAAGATTTGAAGTGACGTTATTGGACAGGACACTATGAATGCGACTAGTTAAGTAGGATGTCAACCATGCTAGGACATTACCAGCAATCCTAAAGTGCTTCTCAAAGCTATCCAGTAGTGTAATACACAGTGTCAAATGGCGTACTGAAATCCAACAATAGTACCACCGTGATGGAGTCAGAATCCATTTCAAGCAGAAGATCGTCCCACTTTAGTAAGTGCTGTTTCTATTGAATGGTGCATTCTAAAGGCAGACTGCAGTGGCTTAGAGGACAGAAAATCATTAATCCACTACAAAATAATTATTTTATATTACAGTGTCCTGCACACAAAGCAGATGGGATTGTCACGACACTGCACGAGAGGGTGGAGCCAAAATAGCCTGTCCAGTCCTCGTAGCTGTCAGGTGCTCAGATAATTGGTTTTTAACAGCCTCATCCTCACCACAAACATGCCTCTAAAATCCTCGTTTGTCCTTGTAGTACCTCTTACACAAACTGCCCCACGCTGTTGTTGCTGAATTTTGAACTTCTTGTAATTAGTGCCACTTGGAAGAGATGAGCCTCGTTAGCCAAATATTCTGCCTCTAAGAGCCTCTGAGCCACTACTCTCCCACGATTGTTGAACAACTGGACTTCAAACTTCATTATTTGGTGTTACCAGGGCTTTAAAGGTAATTATTTATATTTTATTTAATGGCTTGGTAAAACTGTTGCATTTCATTCCTTCTTACGAGTATTAATTATGATTATGATAGATTTAACATCTCTTTATAATTGTTCAGATGAGCTGTGCTGTGGTCCAGTGCACTGACGCAATGACTCGCAGTGATACTCAGTGTTTTTGAATTTTATACACAATGTTCACGTGAACTTCACATAATTAATGCGTGTCAGAGATTTTGAACATTTCAAAATTTTCTTTGCGCACTTGCACTAAGCCGCACACAGTTTACAATGAGCTTACTCTCTGGCATGGCAGATTGCGTACCAGTGCGCTGGTCAAATGTGTGCAAGTGTCAAGGCACCTGTAGACTATAAAAAGTTTCAAGTATAGACCTTCTGGAATAGAAGAAACCGTTACTCCGATTTTCATGACAAAAGGCAGTTGTCAGACGACAGATTCCTGTGTTGTCTGACTATTACCTTTTGGCATGAAATGTAGAATAACGGCTTCTATTGCAGACGGTCTATACTTGAAAGTTTCATATATTAAGGCCCACTGACACGAGCATGCCTTTATTCACACAATAGCACAACCTGTGTCGTGCTGGAGAGTAAACTCGTCTTTAACTGGTGCAGACAGGACGTGAGAGGGGTGCCGGTGTGTGCTATTGCGAACAGAGAATTTTGAAATGTTCAAAAAATCTTTCATGCATAAATGTTGTGCTATGTGGCGCTGTCTAATGTCCAACACTATGTGCAGCCCAAGAAGTTAAATCTGTTATAAACATACTTTAACAGCTTCACACAAGAAGGAAAGAACACGCAGCTGTTTTATCAAGCCATGATAATGTAAACATGACAAATAATTACCTTTTTAGATGGCTCAAAATGCTTTCTGCAGGTAGTTACTTGCGTGTGCGCAAATGGCTCTGGCTGCAGCCTCCTCTGTGATTCAGGATGAGATTAGAGCCGTTTTCAACGGCCAACTTGCAGAAAACAATGATTAATCCACCACAATAATTATTTTATATATGCAGCATCCAGCACAGAGCACATGGCAGGCGGTAGAACAAAGAACAGCGTCCGGCTGTGAACACAGCGGGTGGGATCATCATGACGATGTTCGTGCTATTGCGTGAGTCACAGGCATGCTCGTGTTAGTGCACCTTTACAATTGTAGTAGGTAATTGTAGAGTATGTCACTGAGGAAGTGGCAGTAGTATGTTTAATCAGTTGAAGTGACATGATTATATGAATGAAAAGCAAAAAACATTTTTTTTAATTCTGTGGTTTTCTGATGACTTTGCCCTACAGACCACAAGATTGTATGATGTTCAGCTGAAACATGTCACAGCATGAATCATGTCTACATGTTCCATTTTGGATATTTTGAATATAACATAATTTTGTGTGAACCCTCGGCTTTAATAATTATGGTTGAGTTGATAGCAGGTTGTTGCAAGTGGAATATTTTTTTAAAGACAAGATTCCTTATGAAATGCATTGATGAAATCCCAGTGTTTCCATAATGTCCAAAAATGATTTTTAAGGCTTATTTACATGGATATTGAAATCACCAGCAGTCAGAATGTTATTGGCACAAATTGCCAAATCAGAGATAAACTCATCAAATTGATCCAAGAATTTGGAATATAGGCCTTGGGGCCCATGTCTGAGTGTTCAGGCCACCCAAGTTTCATGCTTGTGTCATCATTTGAATGATTCTACATAAAATCAACAGTTAACTGCACTGCTATACCTGGTAATCAGTTGTGGTCTGCCAGATTGGATAATTGTTTTCTGTAATTTCAGTACTGAATGCCTGTTAATGTGCTGTGTCAGTCACTCTCCCTTTTCTATTATGACCTCTCTACCAGCCTCAGTATGGATGACTGCATCTTCTTCTGTTTCTGTCTTCTGCACCATCCTTGGTATCACTGTATCTTTGTATTCTAGTTATGATTATTTCTGTCTGTGTCTGTCCAGACTGCCTCTTCAGATTGTGTCCTATGAATCGATATTCAGCACAAAAGCAGTTCTGGAAAGCAGCAAAGCCTGGAGGAAATACGGACACAGTGCTGCTCAACAAGCTCCATGTGAGTAAAGAGACAAAGTCACATGTTCACCTTCCAGCAGTTGCTAAAGGACAGTAAACACTGGACTGTCATCAAGGCTTAAAGAGAAAGCACAGGAAATCTGAAGATTTTAGACTTCAGCTTTTCAGCATGTATTTGATTGATACTGAATCAACTGAATGTTGAAACATTGTGGCTCGTTTATCATAAATGAGTTTCTGTTAAAATGGTCATTAATAAGTCATCAGATGGTGCCATGCCATTGTGAGCACACTTGATCCTGTCAGATCTCAGGAGTGAACCACAGTTTGGGAGCACTGGGCACTGTGAGCCTATTTCTCCATGTGGAACTGTAGTTATACCCAGAAGGATATCTGATGTAACACGTGTCAAATTCCAACACAGAGCTGTACCGGATCCACTGTGGTGACCCTGAGCATCCGGAGCACGCAAAAGATGAACAACATTAAGACATCAGATGTCTTAAAAGCAGATATTCAAGCAGAAGTCTGACCTTTTTCAACCAAGCTCTATTTTTATATGTTGGGGGAGGGGTGTGTGTGAAAGTGTTTACTCTGAACAGAACGTAATTGGCATATTATTAGTTTAGAATGCAAATACTGCCTTGGTCTAAGGCTAGTTAGTGTTACTGGATAGGGTAATAAGAAACACTGAGTAAACTGCTGGTTGTCACCACAGATCAGACAAAAATGTCATTCGAAGTTTGGCTACATGGATCTCTATTATTCATTTGTCCACAAGGGGGCATTTCAGAGTTTTAAAGCCCTACAGAAGGATCATAGACAGGAAAAACATGATTTTTTTTTTTTTTTTTTTTTTTTTTTTAAGGTACCTGCAAATAAGAAATTTCTTCAACAAAAATCTTAGCGGTATTAGGAAAAGGTGAGTCAGAGTTCATAGAGGTATCAGGAACTAAGTCCAGAGCATGCAACAAAATTATTTCCAAATTATGTATATACAGTTATTAGATACAGTTATCTAAACAAGAAAATACAGAATACATAAAGAAGAAATGGGAAAAGGAAGTAAAGGTAACGGTCACGCAGGAGAGCTGAGAGGAAATATGGCAGTTACAATGGCTCACAACTTGATCAAACACATGGTGGGAGTTCTGCTGGAAAAATATTGCTAGATTTTTTTTTGTCACACCCATACAAAAAGGACATCAAGGCAGTGGGGGCACTTGTTGGAGACTTTGTGGGTCTAACAGATATTTTTTGAGACTGCCAGGTAATAAGGCCTTACTGGGAAGAGATCCACTAACATATAAGAAATGTATTTGGTGTAAACATTCATTTAAATGTGAAGTTATTTATTTGGGTGATTCACGTATTGTTTGAAAACATGGTACATCAGAGACAAAAAAAAAACTGCTGGCTATGCTATTGGCAGTCAGTAAGAAATCCATCATGAGGAAATGGTTAAGAGTAGAACCACCCACCATTGATGAATGGATTGAAATTGTTTGACCTTTATGTCATGGAGAAGATATCATTTTCCCTCAGAGTTGAGAAAGAAATATTTTATAAGATTTGGACCAAATGAACTGAGTATGTAAAACCAATCAGATCTGATTTCATTTAGCAATTTTCATTTACCTTCGTGTGATCTACCCTCTTACTATTTTGTGACATTTTGATTGTCTGGGGTGGGGTGCTTCCCTGTTTTGTTCTGTTTTGATATTGTTCATAATTAGAATAATTAATGATCCATAAAAGAAAATCCCAGGAGGGCAATATGAACAAATCGTTTGAACTCTCTGATTCCATCTATTTGTGTGTCCTTGAGTGACTTAGGCTAAGTCTGTAAATAATGGATATGATGGATATTTGCCTCTCCAAATAAAAAGATAATTAAAAAAAAAGAAGTTTCGCTACAGAGGCAAACATGTGCATATTCAAACAATAATCAATTAAGTACTGATTAAATTCATTGGTGTCCTGAGTAAAAAAAATACCACCAAACATCTGAAAATGTAGCCTAGGTTGGACACTCTCTCCTTTTAAAGTTTGCAACAAAAATACCCAATAGACACTGAAATGATGCATTCAGAGACCGTGTTGGACAGAGCAAGCACGAGAGTCCACAAACGGACGTCTGTAACGTATGTCACAGAAGTCTAGAACAAGCCGTTTCAGACCTAAATGGTGACACAAGCAGGTGAATTCTTACAGGCACAGACATAGAATTCTGGGGTTTTGGAGATGTTAAACCTGAAACTCAAACCACTTGTAAAAGATAGGTTTAAATAAAACAACAAAAAACAATTTTTACACAGTGTGACCTTTTTCAAGATAAACTTAAAATTTTCAAAGGGCTAAATTGCTCCGATAGAATTTGATAGAAGTCCTTTTATAGACATTTCTGAAGCCTTTCACTCATATGAGCCCACCTTTCTGCCCTCAACACTGTCCCTCTCTCTCTTTGCGCTGTGATCCCAAAGCAACCTGATATCTTGCTGCACAGTCGCTAAATGGAAGATTGTAATTTCTACTCCTTTTCCAGGGAGATGCAAGTTTTTTTTGTTTTTTTGTTTTTTTTGAAGTGCAAATGTCTGGCAGAGATGTTTGTAATTCCAGTGTTGCTATTCTTTTTCTAGTGGCACACCAAGCAGACTATTTCTGACCATAATTTTATAGAATCATCTTGCGATAAGTAGTTGTGATTTTCAGTTTAAATTTTTAACTGCATTCCTCTCTTATCTCTGTCTTGCCTTCCAGCATGCAGCTGACTTGGAGAAGAAGCAAAATGACTCTGAAAACAAAAAGCTGCTTGGAACAGTAATTCAGTATGGAAATGTTATTCAGGTTTGTTTGGGTTTTTTTTGGGGGGGGAGGGGGGGGGGGTTGCAGATTAGTGTTCCAGCATTAGAAAACCTTAATTTAGACAGAAATGAATGAAAATACAGTCAGCTGAGACAACCTGCATTCAATCCACAAATTAATGTAATTTTCACATCCAGTTCTGAACAGAGAACGCTGCAGCTGTGCACAGAATAATCAAAAAATAAAATGCTTAATTCACAAAACATAAAACTTTAACAATCAACAAATTAATAAGAATCGATTTTGAAAAAATTGTCTTTAACATTTCATCTAATGGTAGTAATATACTGCCAGCACTGTCTTTAAAAAAAGACAAAACTTGATTTAAAGTCTTTTCGTGTTGGTCATTCACTGTTTGCACTGAGAGCATACCTAATCCATGACATCACATTTGCTAATGTCATGTTGACTATTGTTTCTGCTCAGCTCCTCCACCTGAAGAGCAACAAATACCTGACTGTGAACAAACGTCTGCCTGCGCTTTTAGAGAAAAATGCAATGAGAGTGATGTTAGACACTGCTGGAAATGAAGGCTCGTGGTTCTACATCCAGCCCTTCTACAAGCTACGCTCCATTGGAGACAGTGTGAGTCATCTTGTGTGTGTGTGTGTGTGTGTGTGTGTGTGTGTGTGTGTGTGTGTGTGTGTGTGTGTGTGTGTGTGTGTGTGTGTGTGTGTGTGTGTGTGTGTGTGTGTGTGTGTGTGTGTGTGTGTGGCCTACGTAAGACTGCAAGACTGTAAATTGATGCATTATGGTCATTCCATGATATGTGCCAGTGAAATGGACAAAATAACCAAATCTCTGAAGCACATAATCACTCATTCACTCATTTTCAACCGCTTACTCCAATTAAGGGTCACGGGGGGCTGGAGCCTATCCCAGCAGTCATAGCGCTTGAGGTGGGGTACATCCTGGACAGGACGACAGTTTGTCGTAGGGTCACATACAGTTGTATGCAAAAGTTTGGGCACCCCTGATAATTTTCATACTTTTCTTTTATAAATCACTGACTGTTTGGATTAGCAATTTCCAATTTTTTAAAATAATTATTGCACACTTTCTGTAAATACTAGAAACTTCATTTCACTTCTCAAATATCAGTGCGTTCATCTGCTATGTGATTAACTGAAATTTCTCATCCAGACAACCAATGATTTATAAAGGAAAATCATGAAAATTATCAGGGGTGCCCAAACTTTTGCATACAACTGACAAACATATTCACACTTGCACACACACCTACAGACAATTTAAAGATTATAATCCACCTAGCCTGCATGTCTTTGGATGTGGGAGGAAGCCGGAGCACCTGCAGTAAAGCTACATAATCTCAACAATTATTTAGAGAATAAGTGTATTTTTAATGGAGAACTGAAACAAATTTTACATTGTCATGCACATATTACAATCATTCCACTGCATAAAAAATATCAAGCCCAATCCTTACAGTGCATACATCCATACATTGTTTAGAGGGCATGTCCAAACTATGGGGCTTGCTGTTTAAGCAGCAGGAAATACCATGCTCTGGGTTTAAAGAAATAGGTTTTACTGGGTCCATTAGTAATGGACACACTGTAATCTGAACATATTAACCAAACAGAATGGCACCTTGACATCAAGAGTCTACCAGGCACACAGCTCTGTTGTGTTGATAAAGCAGGCACAAGTGAAAGGATTTCCGATGAGTTAACTGTTTGGTGCCGACATGTCAGGGTCCACATTGGCCTCCAAAGTTCCTTGACGTGAAGTAATGCAGCAGCATGGTGAGATTTTGTATTTTTTTCCATGAATTGGTTGTTTTCAATTAATTTTTGTTGTGTATTTTACAGCCTACAATGTTGTTTGTTTCTGAGAGAGAGAAAGCGATGAGATAGTTGTCACAACTGACTTCCCCCAGTTGTGATCAATAGCAGTTCAATTTTTAACTTCACATTACAAATGGTGATGCCCAATCCCCAGTCAGTGAGCTGTAACACCTTTGAACATGGCTGCATATTAATAATACTGCATTATTTATGATGTGTGTTATCTGAACCTGTAAGTTTGTGTGTGCATGTGTGGCAGAGAGATAGTAAGGAAGGGATAGCTGTCATAAAGTTTTGTGTTGTTTTTTTTTTCTCCTCCCTTCCATACTGTTTTTTGTTTCCTCCTGCAGTGGTTGTAATACACAGCCATACTAATACACAGTTGCAGGTGACTGTTGATGAAATGTGCAGGGAAGCAGGGTGCATGTTCATTGTGAACCCACTTATGTAAGGTGGACCTGAGTGGTGTTCTCTTTATACCAGGGGTCAGCATGAAGGACTAAGAGTGCAAGTTTTCCTTGCTACCGATCCCCTCAGCAGGTGATTTCATACGTGATCAGGACAGCACACTGTTACCCTTTAAGCCTGGTTTTTGGTGGGCATTGGTTTCCCACCATGGTCCTCAGGGAATCCTAAACTCCACATTTTCCAACTCTACCTGCTGTAGCAAAAGCTGATTAGCTCATGCAGGTGTCTGTTAGTTCTTGATTAGCTGAGCACACTTAAAAGACCTAATTTGCTTTTGGTGAAACAGGGAGAGCTGTATCAACATATAAGGCCTGCGCCTGACCACACCTCATTTATAGATCAACACACCCACATGACCACTGTACTTTGATTAGAGGACTTGGCGCTGAGTGTAAAAATGAGAACTAGCAATGACACTTGTGCTGCTTTGGACAAAGAGCAAGATAAACCTCATTATTATAGGAAATATGTTTCTTTTCTTCAAATTGTGTTTGCTTTAGATTCAGTTGGCTCTCCATATTCACTTTCTCTCTCTCTCTCTCTCTCTCTCTCTCTCTCTCTCTCTCTCTCTCTCTCACTCAAAAAGGTCACAGGGTTGGTTCCACCAAAGCTCACTTACTTTTTCTGTTGAATTTGCATTTTCCCCTTGTGTCTGTGTGGGTTTCCTCCCATTATCAAAATATATGCATGCAGGTTCACTGACACTCCAGTCACTGTAAAAATAAATAAATAAATAAAGTCAATGAATAAAAATAAAAACACTCAATTCAAAACCACAAGGGTAGAGGTTGATGTTGAGTTAAAAGTGCCATTCGTGTAGGGATTCAGCAATTGGATGCATGCGCTCCTCTGTTTGAGTCTCTTCTCTGTGAAGCATCAGTGTAACAACAGGAAAAACCTTTATTATGAACCATCTATATAATAATAACCAAGTGGTCTCTGTGTGCGTGTGTGTGGGTGTGGGTGAGTTCGATCACAGAGAAACTGGGGAGAGCTGACATTTGTCATTTGGTATGCTTATGTATTGTGGGTCAAGGATGAAAGCTGTGAAAATGAAAAGTTGGTAGGACAAATATTTTTGGCAAAATTAGCGATGCAGTGCCTTGGGAAAGTATTCAGCCCCTTGGTACTTCACACATTTTATTTATGCCATTTCAAATACAAAAGTAAATCAGGCTTCTCAATATAAAAATTTCTAAAATTATCTTGACTCAAATCTCTACTCATATTAACTCAAAGCAAATATCTACAACTTGATATAAATGAATTAAAAATATAAAAGCCAAGGTGATGGGTTGCATAAGTAATAGAATGCTTTGGTATAAAATCTGTAAATATTCAGTTTTATTGCCAGTTTTCTTCAGACAATTCAGGGGATGGATACATGAACATTTCCAAGTCACTGAATATGTCTTGGACTTTATTTACATCAGTTACAAAGAAATACAAACAGTATGGCACTCTGTGGTAAATCTGTATGGAGTTGCCTCAATTTGGATAACGGACTGTTTCAGGTTTAGTGCACATAAACAGTCAAATGTATATGTATTGTCTTAAATTTGATGTGTGCCATTATTACGGCAAATAAGTAATAATTGTGGATTAATTACTGTTTGTCTGTGGTAATGTGAGTGTGGACATAATCTCTTTATTGCAGATGTAATGACAATGACAATAAATCTTATCCATCCATCCATCCATCCATCCAGTAGACGGTTCTCAAGAACTGAGTGACTGTGCAAGAAGGAGAAGAGTGAGAAAAGTCACCAAGGCACCCAGGCAACCCAGAAGAAGTTATAATCTTCTCTGGCTGTGATTGGAGAAATTGTACACAGTGCATGTTTTGCATTTTGTATCCCCAGTTATACAGCTTCATGATGAAGAGGTATAGAGGATGATTTTCTTTCACCAAAACATCAAATCTAGGCTTGCATCTCGGATGCACCTTTGTGGGGTGGGGGGGCAGGGTAAGTGGTGGTCTCCGGCATTATTTATTATTCTAGCTGCGGATAGAAAAAAGCCATTTTTGTGTCTTGAGGTTTTAGTTCTGATGGACCTCAGCCTCCTGCCAGAGGGGAGGGTGACAAACCTTTTGTCACCTGGGCGAGAGGGATCGGCCAGAATCTTCATTGCTTGCCTCGGTGCCCTGGAGGTGTACAGGTCCTGTAGGGATGGCAGACTGCAGTCGATCACATTCTCTGCTGAGTGGATGATATGCTGCAGTCTGCTCTTTTCCTTAACAGAGGTAGTAGTGTACCAGATGGTGATGGAGTAGGAGATGATGGACTCTGTGAAGCCAGTGTAGAAGTTCACCATCATCGTTTTTGGCAAGTTGAACTTCCTCAGCTGCCACAGAAAGTCCATCCTCTGTTGTGCTCTCTTGATGAGAGAGCGGACGTTCCGCTCCCACTTGAGGTCCTGGGTGGTAAGGGAAGGACTCCACAGTGGCAACTGGGAAGTCACATGGGTTGATGGGGATGGCCAGGACTAGGTTCTTTCTGAAGTCAACAACCATCTCCACTGTCTTGAGGGCGTTAAGCTCCAGGTTGTTCTGTCTGCACCAGTACACCAAGTGGACGATCTCCCGTCTGTAGGCAGACTCGTCCCTATCAGAGATGAGTCCAATGAGGGTTGTATCATCCATGAACTCCAGGAGCTTAAAAGGACAAGTTGGGACATGCCCAGCTCTCCACAATTTCTCTTATACTCACTCGACTGGTAAGCACTGAAAGCCGAGATAGGCATGTCCCAACTTGTCCTTTAACACTCCGAAACGGAGGTGTTCCTTTGTCTCGCTTCATCAGCGAATCGGTCGTGACGCACGAAGCCTCCGCGCGGCTTTCCATGACAAAATGTCTTGTTAAAAGTGAAATCTGCCGGAAAATGGCTGATGTCCAGCTCTTGTGATAACCAGAGAAATTGCACACGACGGTCCCGGCTCCACACAGCGATCCGTTTAGAAATGATGTGGTGGTTTCTGCCTCTCGATGGCGGCTCGGAGCACGGCGCGCCGTGCGCCATTGTGGGCCGTCCTTAAAGCTGTAGTAACACTCCTTATTCTCTGTGAAGCCTGTAAAATTTTCACCGAAAGCCAGATAAATTTTTGGAATGGTTTCCAGCTGCCTGTCCTTAACAGTTTCTGAAAAAATTCTGATGGAAAAAAAGCCCAAATCATTCCGCCATTTCCTCGCAATGAAACAAGGACGAGAGGGGTGGACCAGTGCTCACTCAAAGCCTGCCCACAGGCGAATGACGCAACCGACAGGCATAGAAAAACTCACGCATGTGCACGAAGGTTCACGCTTGGCTGACGTAAAAACATATGAATCAAATCCATATATTTTTTGCATAAAATAAAAAGGTCGGATACTTTTCTCAGAGACCTCGTATATATATTCATTCAAATTAAAACAAAAACAAGATAAACATCCTTGTACAAACGTTTTAAAATCATGCTCTGTATCTCAAAGTGAAAATAAATCTTTACAACATGCTCCAAACTAAATACAAAGACAACTCACAAAATCATTGAATATGTCATTGGCACAGGGCTACCAACATATTTTGCATACCGGTACATCTGTATTTCACAGCAACAGCTTTTCAGTTGGATGTGCACAGTTGACTGCTCACTTCTGTCAAGCAGCTGCTTTTGTGCATTCTTTTAAAGCATTTATGTTGAAGTGTCCCACAGTTGATCAGTTTCATTGACCGTCAGTCAAATCCACAAATGACTGATTATTGTATTCCTGCTATATCAGTGGTACAGAAGTTGTCTGGTTTCACTGTGGTTGTGTAGCAAGCTGCGATATTTCTGTAAAGTATTTCAGCTCGTCGTGACAAACCAGCCTACACCTCCTTCCTGAAGACTCCTACCTCACTTTATTTAGACTACACATATGACACAATGTGTTTTGTGGTCTGATTAGTTCTTTGTTTCACTTTTTGTGTTTCAGTTCAGTTTATTTGTATAGCCCCAAATCACAACATAAGTCAGCCCAAGCCATGTCACATGGGTAAGGGCTAACCTTACCAACCCCCCCTAGGAAGCACTTAAGTGACAGTGGTAAGGAAATACTCCCTCCGGCATTTTTTTGAAAGAAAGAAACAAGCAAACAGACCCACTGCTTCAGTCATTCTTACAATTTGGTACTTTAATGTTTCCTGTAATGCCCCTGCCAGCCCCCTGCTGTTCCCAGAATGCACTGCAGTGCCAGCAGAGTTCCAGCATCTCACAGCGCATGTAAAAAAATGACTAACAAGGATGTGGATGGCATGGCTCCAGCGAGTTCACCGGCGATTATGCTGATGACACGTTTTCTCAAGTTGAGAGGGTTATCTAGAGGAGGTGTAGCACCTGTGATGAACTTCTGCCGTGCCCCGATGTTGTCTTGTCCACACGTCACAATGTTTGTTTACATTGTGCCCTGAACTGGAACTCTGCTGAAACTGAACTCTCACGTGAGTCACGGACCGCGAGACAGCGCAAGATTCACAACTGCGAAACACAGAATAACCAAAATCGAACAGGCAGAATACACACAGTCATCAGACATCAACCATGCAAAACAAAAACAAGATCCAAGTCAAACAAAAACAAGATCACAGTCAAATAAAAGTGGATTTTTCAAGTGTTCCAGTCAGTGTCCGTTTCTGTGTTTCTGGACCATTAGCCTTTGGGTTCTGTACGTGGTGTACAACGTGGACCTCAGCCAGTGGTCCAGCCAACAGTGTAGAGCCAAGCACCAACGTGACACTACGTGAAATGAAGCAAATATGGAAATGCAGTTCCTTGAATAGCCGCTTGAGGCTGGCTCCAAAACAGAGCACTTTCCCATAGGACTGCATATTAAAATGTTCAACTTCAGAGCAGAAATAAACATATTTACAGCCTGGTCCAAAAAATGGTTTTGTTTTGGCTTCTATAGACAATTTGCTCCTCCTCCATGGCAACTGTATGGGGGGGTTAACTTCTTAGATAAAGACATTTTAAGCCATAAAGTTCTGTAAATTTGGGGCCATTGTCGCTTTGAGTGACAGCAGCTGAGCCCAGCAGTGACTCCTCTCATCTTTCTCTCAGTGCCCATTTGATGTGGCTGGTAGTGGAGACTGTGTGTGTGTGTGTGTGTGTGTGTGTGTGTGTGTGTGTGTGTGTGTGTGTGTGTGTGTGTGTGTGTGTGTGTGTGTGTGTGTGTGTGTGTGTGTGTGTGTGTGTGTGTGTGTCATTTCAGTATTTTATTACATCCATCCATTTTCTATACCTGCTTACTCCAATTAAGGGTCACGGGGGGCTGGAGCGTATTCCAGGAGTCATAGGGCGTGAGGCGGGATACACCCTGGACAGGACGCCAGTCTGTAGCAAGGCCACATATAGACAGACACGGCCTTGCTTACACCTGCAAGCACACCTGCAGACAATTTAAAGTTTCCTGTTCATTAACCTGTATGTCTTTGGATGTGAGAGGAAGTGGGAGCACCCACAGTGAACCCATGGGGAGAACATGTAAACTCAACACAGAAAGGCCACCGATGGGAATTGATCCTGTGACCTTCTTGCTGTGAGGCAACAGTGCTAACCACTAATCCATGGTGCTACCCATATTATATTAAACACCTGGAATAATGCAGCTTGTTGTGCAGTGAAACACAGTAACAAACAATCTAAGATGTCTCTGTTGCAGTAATTGTGCTGAGTGAAACTCATCAGATTTCATATTGTATGCTAACGGCGTTAGCACTTCTAGCAGCTGTCAGTAGCTTAACCCGTTGGGTTCACTTAATGCAAGATTACTGAGAAAATATCTAGCTCATAACTTTTAATGTCCACAACAAAGAAAACCGTTAGGAGAACCATAGTTCAATCCCCAAAAATATGAGTAATAAACACCTGAATCCAGGTTAGTTGGCTCAGACTCTGAGAGGGGTGTGTTACATCTTACATGAAGCCACCCATGCTCCTCCCCACTTTATGCATTATTGAGTTCATCATACCGGTGTAAACATGGTGCTACCCACAACAAAGCCCAGACACGGGCATCATTTCGGCTGTTCTGGGTCTCTATAGAAAACCAATGGGTGACATTATGCAGGCTTTGTCCAGTGTGTAGAACCTAGGCCTCATTTTTCATTGTCCTGTATTTTATTTGTGTGGTCACAGGTGGTTATTGGAGACAAAGTGGTGCTGAACCCTGTGAATGCTGGTCAACCGCTCCATGCCAGCGCACACCAGCTCGTGGATAATCCAGGATGCAATGAGGTTTTCAACTCTAAATTTTTTCCTAAGATGTTTCTGCAGGAGTCTCTCCTATATTCATTCTAATGATAGTTTTCAATAATGTCTGTTTGATAGTTGGCTCCCTGATGCGCAGTTCTGCAAGATTAGCTTCTAGATTTCTGTACTGAACAAAATTTTAAACATAACATCGGACATCTTTAAATATTTTGTACACTTCGGGTTGGGGGTGGGGCGTCATACATCAGAATTGATAAGTCATTTTCTTGTGTGGCCTCCGTTTGTATCTGGCAGTGTGGTACATCTCCTGCCCATGGAACTCACAAGGTTGTCAATTGTGACCAGTGGAATATTGTCCCACATTTCTGGAAGAACCGGATGTGCCGATGCTGTGCTGGGGTGGTGGCACATGGTCTGTGGGTGTGTAGTTGATTGATCATTGTTCAAACTGTGTAAACCAACATGTTAAGTGGCCGATGGTAAATCAGTGGACATTACACTGTGTAGCAACAGCTCTAGTCGACATCCCAGCACTGATCAGTTTTTACAACACCCTCTTTCCATTTGGCAGTGAGGCAAAAACTATGAGAAAACAGTTTATTTTTAAAAATCACTGTGCTTGTTTTCAGCATTCTTTCCCAAGAGAGAAAATTTTGATGAAAACAAAAACTTCACTTCCCAAGAGGGATGGCGTCCTGCTGCCCTCTACTGGTTAGCCATCACTAAATTGCTTCAAACTGTTCCTTTGCAAGATTACAGTACCTACATTGCATATGAAGTGTTTCACTCCTTATGGGACATATAGTCATGATTGTTTTCTTCTTTTTGAACAATGACACCACACAGGTTGCTTTATTTTCTCTTCATCCAGTTTGAGGACCTATTGAATTGTAAAATTCACTAATGGGACAAAGTCAGTATAAAGAGAGTTCAACCCATCTGTACTATAAATCTCAAATCAAATAAACTTGACATTCATGTTTTAGAATTGGGTATGTGACTTGCGGTGTTACAACTTGAGACTGACTTAACAGTGGCTTTATCCCATATTTGGTAAGATTGTGTTGGCACATGTATGAGATGATGGAGGTGTTGGTTAACTGTTATTCACAATATGTTGTGATTTTTAAAAATAGTTTGAATACAAAAATATGTTGATTGCAACATTTCAGTCAGTTACTGGTAATCTTTGAGTGATGTCTATTCCCATCAAATCTGCTGTGGTAAATGCGTTTACAGTAACTAATCTCAGCGTTATTAGGAATAATCAGACAGTAGAATCACCAAACTATCCTGAGAACATTGCCAGTGTTTACGCAGTCTGTCACTGATCAACACCACTCACGTCTGTGTTCATATCAGCTGTAACGGTTTGTGTTTCAGGTCAATTCAGTCAACTGTAACACCAGCTGGAAGATTGTCTTGTTTATGAAATGGAGCGACAATCAAGAGCTCATCCTTAAAGGGGTTTGTTTCACAGCATTTTCCACACAATGATATGGGTACCCACGCCCCCTTGAAGTACTTTTATTTTTAACTTTAGCTCCAAAGCAAACAAAATATTACTAAACAAATACACTGTATACAAATAAAGCAAAGTGAAAATGATTCAGTGTTAAGCATACAGTATATTCCATAATGTGAAAAATGGTTGACATTAATTTGGGGTTAGAGACCATTCCATAATATAAAACCCAAAGATAAAAATAATTTAGGCCAAGTAAATTTATTCTGTTGTTGGCTGGAGGAATTTATGTGATCATCCATATATGTCTCTGGCTGTACACTGTAAATCAAAAAATAAAGGTTGGATTTGATTAAAACCCCACTCCTACTTGCATCATTTTTTTTTTTGATTAGCACTCTGTTTTTTTTTTGTCAATATAACATATAGAACATAGCGAGGCAGTGAAAGAACTGTACACCACTACGCAGAAACAAAAGAAAATTAAGTAGATAAATGAAAGTATTAAAATACTTAAATAGAATAGTAACAATAAATAAATAATAATAATAATAATAAAAAAAATGTAAAATAAAATAAATACCCAGTGAGGATGAGAGCATTGCAATTCGCGGTGAGAGTGATGCTTCAAAAGTCGTGTCGAGTCCTTGCTTTAAGCTTTGGCCTAAAAGGTTCCTTTTTGATTTTTACTTCAAGTTTGAACGTGATTATATACTGGCTGATTATTTATTCTCAAGATCGGCAGTAAATTCTGTTTTCAGAGTTTAATCATTTATACTTATATGTAACTAAAACTTGGATTAATTCTTAAGCAGATTTAAATTAAATGAACCAAGGACGCGGCTCAAATCCCTCACCTCGAGAGGTAAAGGGTTTAAGAGAACACTCCCACGCTAATTGCATTTAGTCCAACCACCTTAGCATCATAGACATTCAACCTGAAGTTCCTATAAAGGAGAAATAGGCATTCCATTTGAGATAGAAACATTCCATTCTGTCCAGTAGTTTATATGAAAGGCGTTCCAGTGTAGCTAGTTTGCCCAGCTCCCTGAGCCACTGAGCCACCGGAGGGGCTGTTGGAGATTTCCAGTAGGATATTATACGTTTTCATCCCAACAACAAGACAGTCTGAGTCCATTCCTTATCATTAAACAGGGAGTCTTGCAAAGGTGATGGATCCCCGATCACAAAAAGCCTCTGAGAAAATGGCACTTTATGTTTAACAATTTGTTCAATATGTCAATGGATCTCCAACCAAAAGCACTGAATTTGTGGACAATCCCACAACATGTGGACGAGTGTACCCACCCCCTGCGAACACCTCCAGCAGTTTGCAGAGGGTATAAGCTTTCTACTTGCATTATTTTTGTGTTGGACACCACCACACCACATCTCTCGTGGTGTGTCCTGGGGATAGTCCTTATTGTGTCTCGGTGAGTCTTTGATAAATCATGATGGTACAAGGTGTTGCTATGACGGTTCACACCAGTTTTATAAAATGTTTAAAACTGGTGTAAACTGTTGTGGAACTTTTACAAATCCTCCTGCAGTAATCCAAGTCTTGCTTTGACTTGGTACATTCTTTACAGTCTCTGCAACAAGACTATTTATGGCCCAGTCAGACAGATCTAAGACTGCTGGGGATTTGGGAGAGTTGCTAATGGTCTCTGCCGCAGCCCCCTCAAGAATAGAAACCACGTCATGCTGTGACCACTTCCTGTCAGTTCACATAACTTCTTGGTTTCAATTACATCATTCATTTTAAAGGCAAGACCTGAGATGTCACCAAAATTCAAATTCCTCACAGCTTGAGGTTTCTGAGAATTTTTTATCAGAGGTGGGTGAAATCATGCTAATTTCCCCATGTTTGACGTAATTTTCATAATTTGACATTATTTTCATAATTCTGTATTTATGTAGAATAGTCAGCTTATTTGACATTTGATTTACTCATGATACTAGTGATAAATCTTAATTGTTTTGTCTTATATACTGTTACAATGACCAAATTGATTGTTTTATCTGTATTTTTTTTTTTTTTTTTTTTTAACGTTCTCCTGATGATGATAACCTGTCTGTTGTGACCTGTGCTGCTGCCTTTCTTGACCCCGTCACCCGTGTAAGAGGTTT
The DNA here is from genome assembly GCF_902500255.1 of Thalassophryne amazonica. Lineage (NCBI taxonomy): Eukaryota > Metazoa > Chordata > Actinopteri > Batrachoidiformes > Batrachoididae > Thalassophryne > Thalassophryne amazonica. Next base: position 73,172,502 of record NC_047105.1, on the reverse strand, counting down.
CAGTCTTAGTTGGCTTTGTATCTGGTTACTGTAAATAAAGTTATACGCACTTTAACTGTACTACTCTTGGTACTGTAGGAATTAAGGAAATTCATTATTGCTACGTAGAAAAGAGATCTCTCTGTCTCTCGTTCAGAGCCTGTGTGTGTGCAGGCTGCTGAGCACCGCTGAGGCATCTTGTCTCTCTGTCTCTCTCACCCACTTGGAGCTTGTGTGTTGGCTGGGCTGCTCTCACTCACACATGCACACACGAAACTGATGATGGTGAAGAGAATTAAATGCTCAAAAGTGGCTGCACTTGATTGTTTGTTAAATTGTACATAGAAAATAAAGCAATGCTGGAAAAAATAATCAAATTACCGATTAAAAATACTGATGAGCGGTACCGAGTAGTAGTATTAGCAGCACTAGCAGTCTTTAACGATACCCATCCCTAGTCATGGTCAAAGTCCTGTTTGGTGGAATGGGGCCTAATGTTTCTGCAAGGATAGTCCTGTAGTCAGAGAGGAGTTGAATACATTTTAAGATGATGCGAAGCTGATTCATTATGCAGAGCTGATTTCATGTTTTGTGATTTCCACTTAATTTCTTTTGTTAATATGCAACTTTTAAGGCCAGAAACACATTCCATAAAAAAGTTGGCACAGGGGAAATTTCTTCTAAATATAAGGATTGTCTTCAGTTTTACTGCCAGTTTTCTTGAGACAAGTCAGAGGATGGACACTTAAATATTTCCAAGTCACCGAATACATGTTGGGCTTCATTTACAGCAATAATTAAGAAATGTAAGTAGAATGGTGTTGTGTGGTAAATCTGTGTCAAGTAGACAGTTCTCAAAAAATTGAGTGACCAAGTTTGAAGGAGGCTACTGTGGTACCTTGCCAAGACAACCATGACAGCTCTGAAAAAATTACGGGCTTCTGTCGAAGTGAGATGAGAAACTGGGAATAATGCAGCATTTGCCTGTTGCATCCACAATCACACCTTCATGTTGGAGCGTCGTAAAGAAAGACTGCAAAACATGAAAACGATTCAAATCTAGATTGATTTCCCATGTCCCTTTTGGGAAAACTGGAGGGTTTTTAGACCCAACTTTAACAACCCTTTCGTCTCGCATACTGAATGACAAATACACTGAGGACTGCACTCTACAGTAGTCGCTGGGAGTGTCCAGTTTATAATAAGATGTGCATTTTGTGGAATTTAGAGTATGCTGGAGACCTACAAAGGCAAGCTTATTTGATTTCATAGTAATAAAATGCACTGAATGTATAAATATCCTGTCTCCAGGGTGACGTGGTACGGTTATTTCATGCAGAGCAAGAGAAATTTCTCACCTGCGACGATCACAGGAAAAAGCAATATGTTTTCCTTCGCACCACTGGACGACAGTCTGCTACCTCTGCAACCAGCAGCAAAGCCTTATGGGAAATCGAGGTGAGGATGACTATTTCTAGTGTGTGTGTGTGTGTGTGTGTGTGTGTGTGTGTGTGTGTGTGTGTGTGTGTGTATATATGTGTGTGTGTGGTTTTTAAAGTTGCAGTCTTGCTGATCCTGATCCCCACCAGTAATATACAGTGGGGTAAAAAAGTATTTAGTCAGCCCCTGATTGTGCAAGTTCTCCTACTTAGAAAGATGAGAGAGGTCTGTAATTTTCAACATGGGTACACTTCAATTATGAGAGACAAAATGAGAAAAAAAAAATCCAGAAAATCACATTGTAGGATTTTTAAAGGATGTATTTGTAAATTATGGTGGAAAATAAGTATTTGGTCACCCACAAACAAGCAAGATTTCTGGCTCTCACAGACATCATAACAGCCAGAATTCTTGCTGGTTGGTAGGTGTTCAAATACTTATTTGCAGCATTAACATACACATAAATTATTAAAAAAATCATACATTATGATTTCCGGATTTTTTTTTTTTTTTTTTTTTTGTTAGATTATATCTCTCACAGTGGACATGCACCAAAGATGAAAATTTCAGACCCCTCCATGATTTCTAAGTGGGAGAACTTGCAAAATCACAGGGTGTTCATATACTTATTTTCCTCACTGTACCTCTCTCATCTTTCCAAGTAGGAGAACTTGCACAATCAGGGACTGACTAAATGCCTTTTGGCCCCACTGTACTTCTAGCCTTCATGTTACATGATAGATCATGTATTGTGGTATATCATGTTATCTTGATATATGTGCACTCAGGTGGTGCAGCATGACCCATGCCGAGGTGGAGCAGGCTACTGGAACAGTTTGTTCCGATTCAAACACCTTGCCACTGGACACTACCTGGCTGCAGAGGTCAGTCCTGTTTTTTTATTTATTTATTTATTTTGTGTTTGTTTAATGGTGTTAGAAAATTTTGACAAACAGTTATAAGATGTAATAATATTTCAAAGGACATCTGTACTCAGAGTTTTTATTTGAAGTAGTGCTCCACATTATATTTTTGCAGGTAAATCCAGAATATGAAGATGAGTGCCTCGATAACCGTTCCTCAGTAAGTGAGCCGATCTAAGGGATTTACTTGAGTAATGTTAAATCTGCACTTGCCAGTACATGGTGACTTAAGAACTGATTGAAACGTAATCTGTAGTTGGTGCCTGACATCCCGTAAGATTGGTTGGCATGCCTATGCTAAAAGTGTACCCAACAATATGCAGTAGGTTTTCGTTACAGATGTAGTGTGTGTTTGTGTGTGTGTGTGTATGTATGTATATATATATAAAATTGACCAGCAGATGGCACCCTTCCGCTGTGAATGCATCCTTCACTCTGGCACTGGGTTACCACTGTTCAATCAGCTGTTACAGGGTGTTCATTTCTACTGCCCAGATGGTGCCATTTAACTGTCTCTCAGTACTGTCAATGTTGTGCGGCATTTACCTCATTGCTGAGGACTCTACTGAATGGAACAGGCAAAGGGGACGCACATGTGGATCTGTGGCAAATGGTTACTTTTGAGAGATAAGTATGTGTTGCAAGTCAGCCTGAGTGGTTCTGTTGGGACCAGTTTGCTTATGTCGTTGGAGTTCCACTGTCCGCACTCACCTACCTTATCCGAACTGCTCATCTGAAATGCAGTGCAGGAGAGTCCATAAGGCAGTGTGGTGCGCCATTACGGAGTATACATGCAAAATCACTGATAGCGTTCCACTTTGTTTTTCCTCAGAGAATTCACATATTGCGAAATCTTTCAAGAATATAGTTATGCTAAGACCGCAAGACAAATTGCAACTGTCAATAACCTTTGTTCTGTGAATTTTTACTGCAGCCCTCAATGAAAGAACAAATAACTAAGAGCAACGCCTAATCAGAACTCCTTATCGATTTTGTGCACGTGCACCATTGTGTAGTGATGCAGTGGATTATGAGTAATGCCACCTAAATATTTGGTGGAGCTGGTCACAGGTCTTTGGCAACAGGTTCTACCTTAAGTCTTGGAGGTGTTATGGAGATTTATTTAAATGTTTTTTATCTGCAGTTTGTAAAACAGATGTAGTAATTTTATGATCTCTTCTTCAGAGCTGTTCCCTCGCAAACATGTGGGCTAGCTCCTCCAGAACAACAACACGATAGAACAGAAAAAATGGTTTCATTGCTTCTGTCCCAAACTACGTAACACTAAATCATTGTGTTATCAATCACATATTGCACAACAAATCTCTGAAACCTGAAAACACGGTGGCACCATAGTGGAGCTTTCCTCAACTCATAGTGAGGAGGTGTTGTGACGCACCAGCGTAACCTTCAAAGTCTTAGAGTAACACACTCACAGTGCTAGAAGTGCTTTTTATCACTATACAGATCAGAGTTTAAAAAAATGTTCAGGGACGTGTAGGCGTTAGTAAAATGGGCTGTATGGTGTTTATATCTGCTGTGGCCCAGAAATCGATCATGGCAATTCAGGACAGTTTCTGATTCCCAACACATAGATGACGGTCTACAAGTTCACTCCCCCTCCAAGCCTGTATCACCGCATACGGACGTGTGAACTAAACTCAAATGCGTCACCACACTGTTGTCTACGTACTTTGTGGTTCATTTACGTGTGGTGAATTCTTATTTTTGCTTTTCTTTTTGAGATTATTCCTACACCACACCACTATGAGTCTCAAATATTTTAATAATAACAAATGAGAACATTTTCCAGAGGGGAAAAAATACATCAATTAAAATGAAGCAAATAAATAGTTGTAGTCTTTTGAAGAAGGGGAGTTTGAACTGTGCCATGCCCCATTCATTACATTGATTCAGATGTGGACACAAACATCAGCTATCTTTATCATTTTGTAAACTGAGCTACTGTGTGTTTTGATCTTTTCCTTTAGCTGGACTCTGATCAGGAAGCCTTACGCGCCCGTTTGAGGAATGTCCCAGATAAAGTCTTGTACACACTTGTGTCTGTTCCTGATGGAAATGACATCTCTTCCATATTTGAGTTTGACCCAACCACGTTAAGAGGAGGAGACTCGCAAGTACCCAGGTACTAAGGACTTTTATGTGGTGCAGTGGAGGTGATGGTCTAGTGGATAAGGTGTTGGGCTTGAGACCAGAAGATTCTCTGTTCAAATCCCAGCCTGACTGGAAAATCACTAAAGGCCCTTGGGCAAGGTCTCTAATCCCCAAGTTGCTCCTGGTGTGTAGTGAGCGCCTTGTATGGCAGCATGCTCACATCGGGGTGAATGTGAGGCATAATTTGTAAAGCGTTTTGAACATCTGATGCAGATGAAAAAGCGCTATATAAATGCAGTCCATTTGCAGTATTTTTACACCAAGTCAGTTCTGCACTGTTGCAGTTTATATGTAACTATAAAGCCTGTTGTGTTCTGCTCCATTATCTGTCACTCTTTCCACAGAAAAACAGTCAGCAGACACATTACAAAGAGGGGACTTCCAAGTATTTCACGGTCAACTTAGTCTGGTTGCAAAACACTAAACCATGAAAGTGTGTGTGCGGGTGTGTGCCAGTACTTGTGAATATGACGTACTGCACATGACGGCATGACGGTTATATGGTTGACGTTCACCACAATGTGACACTGATGTGTGTTGGAGTGGAGTTATTTAACATCGCTGACAAATTGCAACACAACAGTGTGCATTTGATGTAAAATCTTTTATTAGGAAGAACATGTCTTTAACAAGAATAGACTGAGGAAGCCATTTGTGATCGTAGTTACGTTTATGTTTGCAGTTGAGTGTTTATGTACAGTTCACTTGTGATTCAGTGTATCTGATGCAGAAGCATGGCTCCTATAAATGTGAGAATGCATGTGAAGATGTGAAAACTGTGTGATGCAATTACGTATTTATTTATTTGTTTTATCAAAGATTCAATTTTAAGGCTAACTTTAAAAACTGATTTAATAAAATAATCTAAAGAATCAATTTTACTCAATGCTATATTAGAATGTGATTGTTCCCTGCACATACCTTTTAATCATAGTTTTGTCTTATTTGGATTGTTTCAAAGAGGCACTCCTTCAAAAATATTTAAAGAAAAAGGCTTTTTTTTTTTTTCAAGTGAAGAACTTGTATGAAAGGTGAGCAGTGGACACTGATTTTCTTAACCAAACAGTTTGGTGATTTATTCTGAAAGTATGGAGTGCCATGTTAAAGGTGCTATTAATGCGCAATGTGCGCAACGTGACAGCAATATGCAGATATAAAAGTATTCAAATGTGTTTTCAGAAACTCATATGTACGTCTCAGACACCTGTGCACCAACACGTGGGTTCACAGCACCAACCAACCAATTGACAAAGAGGAGGAAAAGCCTGTCATGCTGCGTGTGAGTTTATTTGCACTCATCTGCATAAACCAGAAATGTTGTGTTGTAGTGCACTGTTATACTGAACCTCAATTTGAGGTACAGTGCTCTTTATTTAAGTTTGTAGGACAGCCAACTACAGTGGTCCCTCGTTTATCGCGGGAGTTACGTTCTAAAAATAGCCCGCGATATGCGAAATCCGCAAAGTGGCCAGCGTTATTTTTGACAATTATTATAGACATTTTAAAGCTGTAAAACCCTTCACTACACACTTTATACACTTTTCTCAATCAGGCATGAACATTTTCTCACTTTTCTCTTATGTGTAAACACTCTCAAAGTTCAAACCTGAGTAGAAAAATAAGACCAACCTGTTTTCAGGCCCAAACATTTGTTTGAGAAATAAAAATAAAATGTTTTCCTATAAATAATTATGATGGCTTTTAGAACTAATGAATTTAATTTTAACGATCAACGTACGAGGTTGGACACATAAGAAATTATTAATAGTGACTGACCAGTATTTCACAGTTCCTCTGATCGCGCCTCTTCGTCCTGGCGCCGCTCGCTGCAGGTGTCTTTTTCCGAGTGTAGAACACAGTTATGGGTAGTTGTTGGTGCTCTTTCTTCTGGGCGAGAAGATTCTTATAAACAGACACGCAGAACACAATGCGCATGCTCTCCCTTCGCGGTGTCGAGACCCGGCTGCTTGATGAGGCCGCAGAACACAATGCACTGTAAAAAAAAAAAAAAGCATGCAAAATTGGACTAAAAAAAAATCTGCGAAACAGTGAGGCCGCGAAAGGTGAACCGCGTTATAGCGAGGGACCACTGTACTGTATTATTTTCACCATGTAGGATAGTTGTATGGGTGTTGTCCATTTAGACTTGATGTCTTTAACAATTTAAGCCACAAAATAGGATTTTCTCTATCATAGTAATTTTGTTCCTCACTGTCAAAATAAGTGATTTCCAATCTTATATGACCAATCATCACCCTATCGAGAAACAATTTAGACCCATGTACTTTAAAACAGCAACAAGACACTATGATACTTTCTATGGTGATGTCTGATGATTGGGGCAGTTACAGGGAAACTATGCTACATTCTGGGAGACTATGCCATTTGAAGAAAACCCCAGCACTGCTATATCTGCTAGGGTTAGCATCATGGAGCTGAAGAAACACTTGTAGACATTCCATTGTAACTGTGGGGGCCACAGGGTCTAAATTGGTAGCAGAAAGACAGTGACCAAGACGCCTAATAACCATAGGCCCCCAGAGAGTCCATTGAGTAGAACTCTGAATCAAATATGGACATATTTCACACAATAGTTTTGCTGGATATCTACTGGACAGGTCTGTGATGTCCGTTGTTTTTAACTCATGTTAATTAACAATATTTTGACTCAGTTTGTCAAAATGAGATGGTGCGGAAATGAAGGTTTTTTTTTTAATCATTTATTGGATCCATGTATGAATACCTCCTTATTGCAAGTCAGAAATTGTGAGTTCCCAGTATCCATCGAATGTAGTATGAACATCGACTCTTGCGTGTACACACATGCACTTCCTCCTCCATGTCACCTGCAAGAGCTCACAAAGTGAACTCTAGATATTTGCCATGAAATCCCTTCAAAATAAAAACTTTATCCAGGAATAAAATTTGCTGTAATTTTGTGGTATACCGCAAACATAAATGTGCTTTAAATAATTACTCTGACACAAATTAATTTTGTTAATTTTTTGGAAAATTAAAAGATACTACTACACATTTTAAAAAAAATCTCCAAATTTAACAGCTTAATTTTTATCAACAAAAAACAATGGACATGAGGTAATACTGTGGACTCAAATATTTTCTATTACACAGTTTGATAACTTTGTTGTACATTTCTGTTCTAATTAAAGATTGGCACTTCAGCACTCAAAGAGGACAAAGAGGCATTTGCCATTGTGCCAGTCTCTCCAGCAGAAGTGAGAGACCTTGACTTTGCCAATGATGCCAGTAAAGTGTTGGCTTCTATTGCTGGAAAGCTGGAAAAAGGCACCATCACACAGAATGAGAGGAGGTAAAAACACATAACTGGGCAAGATGTGAATTGATGAAGGAGAAACAATTCATTCATGTGAGTTTCCTTTTTCTTTTTTTGGCATTTTTAACCAGGGCTGTTACCAAGCTTCTGGAGGATCTGGTTTTCTTTGTTGTGGACATTCCTAACAATGGACAGGATGTCCTAGAGATTATGGTCAACAAACCAAACAGGGAAAGACAAAAACTGATGAGAGAGCAGAATATTCTCAAGCAGGTAATGGTACAGTGAAGGCAACATTTTGATTAACCTCAAACTGTTTGACCTCCCTTGACTTCCTCTTAAAATCTTTGAAGTACTTTACAAAATAAAATGATGCTTGATGTCTCGATCAGTGTGTTCTTTTGGCTTAATATGGTTAAAGTTCTTACAGGATCATCCTTTCACACAGATTTTCAAGCTTCTGCAGGCTCCTTTCACAGACAGTGGGGATGGGCCAATGCTACGCCTGGAGGAACTGGCTGACCAGCGGCATGCCCCCTTCAGACACATCTGCCGCTTGTGTTACCGTGTTTTGCGTCACTCCCAGCAGGACTACCGTAAGAATCAGGTACTTCATGTGCACAAGGTGTGCATAGGTGTGTGTACAACTTGTGGGAAAGTTCTTCAGTTATATCCCTGATCAGGAAGGGAAAAGAGGCCAACATTACATTATCCCCATCTTGTGGAAATGTAATGGGACAATTTCTTTTTTTTTTTTTTTCTTTTTTTTCTGCAGAAAAATACACAAATATTTTTTTATACTGAAGAATATCTAAAGGCTGGGATCACTCAGTTTCAGCATCACTAACATCCACATCACCAAATATATGAGTACAAACACAATTTTTGGGTATAAGCAAATCTTAATGTGCATATTTATTTAATTGTCAGAATCCCTTCCAGTCATCACGGACATATTTCAGGGTGCATGTGCACCTGTTTTTTTCCTCAGTTTAAGTCTAGTCAGGCTGCTGTGTGACAAGCCATCACACAGATAATGCTAAGAATCACAAAGTTTTATGTATATATTTTAAAATGACACTCTGCTTTTAGCAGCAGATTTGTCTAGTGTGAAATAGGAGGCTTAACAGTGCAAAAGGAGAGAATGTTTCATGAAAAATGTGTGCAGTGCAGAGGTGAAGGTTAATGTTTGACTTTTCTGCTAGTGGATAGGGGTGAAGTCAGAGGTGTTGAGGGTGAAGAGCAGCGGGTTCAGCACGCAGCCTTGAAGGGAGGTGGTGCTGAGCGTGAGAGCTGTGGATATGTGGGGGCCAATCCTTACTCTCTGTGAGCGATCTGAGTCCTTAATCCAAAGGCATATTGAGGTAGACTGAGGTTCAGCAGTTTCCTTTCGAGGCCATGGGGGAGGATGTTGTTGAATGCTGAACTATAATCCATGAAGAGAAGACTGGTGTAGTTGCTCCAGGTGGGGCAACACATTGTGGAGAGCAGCTTTCACGGCATCCTCTGTTGACCTGTTGGCCTTGTAAGCAAATTGGTGTGGGTCTGAAGTGGGGGTTATGAATGACATGATGTGACTTCTAACCAGTTTTTCAAAACACTTCAACACCACCAGTGTGAATGCAACAGGCCGGTAGTCACTGAGGCTGATTATGGGGGATTTCTTGTGTAGAAAGACTATGGTGGAGGTCTTCAGGCATGATGGGACAGCAGTCTGTGTCAGGGTTGATGATTTTGGTAAAAATCCTGCCAAGCTGGTCTGCACAGTCTTTCAGCAACCATCTGGAGGTGCCGTCAGGGCCCATTGCTTTGTGTGGGTTGACACCCCTCAGCGTGCCCCTCACCTCGTGCTTCCCTACCATGAAGTTGCTCTTGGCCGCTGGCAGTAACGTGGCTGCTCCTGCTATCACAATCTCGAAGCGAGTAAAGAAGAGATTTAACTCTTCTGCCAGCTCTTCTTCTCAAAGGTATTGGCTTTGTTAAATGCCTCAGTCCTGTATGTTTACCACTTGAACTACAAACAGATACATTTCTGATGGTTGAATCCAGAACATCACTGAAAGGCTTGGTCCGAGTTTTGATCCATGAAAATATCAAATCCAGACATTCCAACTCTACACTCAGATTCTCAAATGTCACAATCATGGCATCTGTTTTTTCAATTTATTTAATTTATATAGCGCCAAATTGCAACAAAGTTTCCTCAAGGTGCCTCACATGAGTACATTCTAACCTTACCAACCCCTAGAGGAAGCACACAGGTGACAGTGGTAAGGAAAAACTCCCTCTGATGATATTGAGGAAGAAACGTCAAGCAAACCAGACTCGATTCCACAAAGACCACAACATTGTGTCCAAGGTCATATATAACTGCTCAAAGTAGCCTGCCTAATGGGCCGGCACAACAGACTCATCTGCAAGGGCCATGCCATCATGTACTGGAACACTAGTGGAACGAGGTGCTGGTTCGGTGGAACGCAATTCTTAAATCCCTCTGCCAAAAAAATGGAACAAATTAACATAAATATACTTTAAGTTGTGTTATTAATGCCTGTGAATCCTTTGCAGTCAATGATCGTATTAAATCTTGAAATCAGACATGAACAAACACTGAGCAGTCAGTGATCGGATTAAATCTTGAAATCAGACATGAACAAACACTGAGCAGTCACTGATCGTATTAAATCTTGAACTCAAACATGAACAAACACTGAGACCCAGATCCTCCAGGCTTCCTTCGCAGCTGCCTTTAGTTCCTGCTTGATCATGGGTGGTTTTTGCAGTGTGTCAAGACTGACATACTGCATCTGACTTGTGCAAATGTGCAGGTGTTTTGCTTATTAGTTTGTTTGTTTGTTTCTGTGTTTCTGTTCTCAGCAATGTCATAATCAGTAAATACAATAGAAACAGTTCTGTTGACAGCCATACATGTGCTCCACCATGCTTCACAGAGTTAGTATGCTTTTCATCAGGAGCAGTTCCTTCCCTCCTTTGTATTTTTCTCTTGCCATCAGTATGGTACAAGTTGATCTTTTGGTCATATCTTTATAGGAAATTGTTCCAGAACTGTGTAGACTTCCTCTGTATTTACACTGGTGAGGTTTTCTCAAATTGAAAGTCATCAAACAGATCCAGTACACCCACTTAGTGGTGGGTATTCTTGACTTGGTTACAGAGCAAGAATTATTCTATCATCCACAATGCGTAACCTGCTTCCATGGTTGTCCAGGCCTTTTTCTAACTTCATTATTAGGTTTATTCTGTCCAAGAATGTACCAGATAGTAAATTTGATCTTATGTAATGTTGTTTCCTCTGATAGACTTGTTTTTGTCAGTCTAGTGATGGCTTGCTTCATGTGAGGTAACTGGCCTTTTCAAGTCACACTGGTGAACAGAAACTGATTCCTAATGCAGTGCTTGATATCAGCTCAAGACTTTTTATTTCCCAAATTGTAAATGGGGGGAGGATGATGAGGTAATAACACATACGTGGCCATAACAAAGGTATTGTCACGTATTACGTTTGAGGAACATGCATGATGTGTGATGCAGATCCTACACCATTCAACATTTAGATGTGCTTTCAATACAGCCAGAATAAAACAGATTGTCAGTACATTAAGTGCTTTAAATCTATGATTTTATTCTAAAATTCTGGATATAGTGGTTTCACAGCAGCTCATGGACCACCTTACTGCAGACTGCATTTAGAAGATATCATTCAACGGAGACTGCCCTTACTAAAGTGGTAAATGATCTTCTCTTTGCAATGTATTGTGACACCACTACGGGTCTGGTTCTATGAGATCTTAGTGCTGCATTTGATATGGCGTATCCCCATATTCTGCTCGATAGGTTGGAGAATCACTTTGGGATTACTGGGAATGCCCTTGCATGTTTGACATACCTAACCAGTCCTTCTCACTGTGTCTTGTACAACAACACAACCTCTTGAACCTTAGTGACATGAAATTTGGAGTTCCACAGGGGTCCGTCTTAGGCCCCTTGCTTTTCTCCCTTTATATAGCACCCCTTGGGCACATATTGTGGCATTTTGGGATTACCTTTCATTGCTCTGATGATACTCAGTTATAAATGCCGATAACTGCTGGTAACCACATATAGATAAAAACCTTAGAGGATTGCCTTGCATCAGTGAAAGCAGACAAGACTGAAATGATGGTTCTTGGTCCAGCAAAACATCAGCATCAATTTGACCAGCTAACGCTTAGCCTAGGCTTGTGTGTCATACATCACACTGACAAAGTGAAGAACCTTGGGGTGATTTTTGATCCGACGTTGTCCTTTGACCTACACATTACAGATATTACAAGGACTGCTTTCTTCCACCTGTGAAATATAATGAAGATCCGTCCCATCTTGCGTATGGCTGATGCAGAGACCCTGATCCATGCATTTGTTTCTTCTAGATTGGCCTACTGCAGTGTCCCATTTCCTGGTTTACTGCGGCCCAGCATTAAGGGTTTTCAATTGGTTCAAAACACTGCTGTCAGACTCTTGACAGGAAGTAGAAAGTTTGACCACATTACATCCATTTTGGCATCTCTTCACTGGCTTCCTGTCTCTGTGAGATCATACTTTAAGGTTCTGCTATTAACCTATAAAATTATTCACTGACTAGCGCCTCCCTACTTAGCTGACCTATCGAGCCCTACATACCGGCCTGGGCTGTGTGTTCTCAGGGCGCAGGGATACTTTGTGTCCCTTGGGTGAATAAAAAGTGTGGGCCACAGAGCCTTCTCTTATCGTGCCCCTGTTTTGTGGAATGATCTCCCTGCGTCAATAAAACAGTCAGATTCTGTAGAAACTTTCACGTGCAGACATAAGCCGCATTTATTCTCCCTTTCGTATGGCTAGCATACTGGCATAGTATGGTACGATGCTTCCTACCCTTTTAAATTCATTTTATTAGTAAACAGAGCGGGTCTCCACCTCAACTTTATCTAAAATCTGGGTCTGTTAGTGAAATTTAGGGCTAGCGGCCAACGAACACCTTAGTTTTTCTTCTGCTTTCCTGTTGCTTAAGGCTGATGAATTATACCTTAAGTGTAGTTTTTCTGGCCGACTGATTCTGTTTTCTTTTTCTCTCTGTCTGAGATGTGGCTGGATCCATGTGCTGGATTAAATGATTTCTGTCACGGGTGCGGAATGGACCCTACTGCAGGAACAGATCCAACGAATGGGTCAATGATATTATGATTATGTAAAGCATGAATAGAGCTTCGTCATTTGATTGGCGGTTTGATTTTTCGTACCATTTGCCATTGTGTTCCATTTACCATGCAATTTTGGTACTATACATTTTGTGCTATTGCACGCTGTGACCTCTGGGTCAGCTCACACAAGTGGAGATGGCGCTTAGCTTGAAAACAAACATGGCAGGGTTTGATTTAGTGACAGACAATAATCTGAATGAGTTTATGATTATTATCAGTACACCATAAGCAGTCTGGAGGCATTTGCATTGTTCACTGGGTCATCTGTAGCTGAAGTACAAGCGCTGTCGGATAAAAAGCTCGGCACATTTCTCTTGCGATTTTTCGTTGAACTGAGGAAAGCAGATGGCTGTACACGAAGAAGTCAATGCACGACATCAGATACGGACTACATTGTCATGATTGTTTTTGAAGTTTTTCATTGTTTATGCAAGTTGACTGAGAACAATTTTGGACTGGATTGCTATTTAAAGTTTGTGTTGGACTGTTTGGAACCTCTTGACCTCAGAGGATCAGTGACTCACACCAAAATGTAAGTCCTTTTTCTCTTGTTTATAAATTAATAAAATATCAAATAATAAGGATCTATTTTAGGCATCATATAAAACAAATAATTGATTTTTATTTATGTAATGGTAAGAATACTCCATGTGGTGAAAAATGGAACATTCCATCTCTCACCTCATGAAATGTTCTTACCATTGCGCTCATAAACATTCATTATTTGTGGTATAGCACACATGGCAAGACAAATATTACACTTAACCAACCATATGCATAGAGTCCAGTGGTCACAGTGACTTTTGGCTCAAACGACATCCAAAAGGTGAAGAGAGACTCTCACTAAATGGACTACAATTGGCAAGTCAACAATCAGTGCCAGCTCAGTCGTGAGTCCTAATCACACTCCAGATTTCCAACAGTTTACCTGTAGATCTCACATGCTCTGGTCCTGGCAATATCTCCGAGATATGTAAAATTTCAAGTTTATATCTTCCAGTCTTCACAGTAATCGCATTTGGATTATGGAGTTGGAAGAATAATGTCATGTTTAATGATGCAGACATAAGTCTGTGGCATATTATTTTTTTGTTTTTGTCTTCATATTCAGACTGTCTGTATATCCTACAGGAATACATAGCCAAACAGTTTCGCTTCATGCAGAAACAGATCGGCTATGATGTCCTTGCAGAGGACACAATCACAGCTCTGCTTCATAACAACCGCAAGCTGCTGGAGAAACACATCACTGCTGCAGAGATTGACACATTTGTCAGTCTGGTTCGGAAAAACCGTGAACCCAGGTTAGTGCATGTCTGATCAGCACGCCATGTACACATGATCTGGGTAACAAACAGAGTCTGCTGAAAAGTTCTTCCAATGTGACAGTGGAATTTGAGTCCTGTTGGCATAAAAGCTTTCATTCTGTTTTGCAAATAAGTCATCATTTGCACATATGATGCCTGTAGTTGCTGTGATATTTGTCACCAACCTTTTTTTTGTACGGGAATAGATGAAAGTGACATTCATCCAGAGACCAATGTGGGGGGTTTCTTAGATGCCACACTCACCTGTAGCTTTCATGCCAATCACTAACTTGAGAGCTGGGGTATTGTCATGAGGGAAAAGACCCTCTTCAGCTTTCCTGAGTGCTTGGTCTTGATAACTTCACAAGGCTGCATCAGCAAGCTGGCATAGTACAGTGTGTCCAGAAAGTATTCACAGCACTGCATTTTTCCCACTTTTTATTTAAATGCTACAGCCTTATTCCAAAATGGATGAAATTAATTTTTCTCCTCAAAATTCAACACGCAATACCCCATAATGACAATGACAAAGTTTTTTTTTTCTTAGATTGCCAAAAGGCACCTGAAGGTCTCAGACCATGAGAAACAAAATTCTCTCGTCTGAGACAAAGATTGAACTCTTTGGTGTGAATGCCAGATGTCATGTTTATCGGAAACCAGGCATCATCCCTACAGTGAAGCATTGTGGTGGCAGCATCATGTTGTGGGGATGTTTTTCAGCAGCAGGAACTGGGAGACTAGTCAGGATTGAGGGAAAGATGAATGCATCAGTGTACAGAGACATCCTGGATGAAATCCTGCTCCAGAGTGCCCTTGACCTCAGACTGGAGTGATGGTTCAGCTGTCAGCAGGACAGTGATCCCAAGCACACAGCCAAGATGTGAAAGGAGTGGCTTCAGAACAACTCCGTGAATGTCCTTGAGTGGCCCAGCCAGAGCCCAGACCTGAATCCGATTGAACATCTATGGAGAGACCTGAAAATGGCTGTGCACGGTTGTTCCCCATCCAACCTGAAAGAGCTTGAGAGGTGCTGCAAAGAGGAATGGGCAAAACTGCCCAAAAGATAGGGTCGACAAGCTTCTGGCATCATATACGAGAAGACTTGGGCCTGTAATTGCTGCCAAAGGTGCATCAATAAAGTATTGCGCAAAGGGTGGGAATAGCTATGTACATGTGATTTCTGAGTTTATTTTTAATTGCAAAAAAAACTTTTTCATGTTGTCATTATGGGGAGGTTGTGAGTAGAATTTTAGGGGAAAAATCAATTTACTGTCGTTTGGAATACAGCTGAAACATAGAATGTGGGCAAAAGTGATGCATTGTGAATACTTTCTGGATGCACGGTACACGCTGCTTATCAGTTTCTTAGCAAATTTCTGAGATGTGAGGCTGTTGGCTTCTTCACCGATGAAATAACAGCCTTCTTTGTAGTGGCTGAAGATGTTTGTTTTCTATGGCTTGGTCAGTCTTTTTGTCTCTTGCTCAAAATGATGAACCCATAACTAATTCAATAGGGAGTGTTGGGCCATAATAATGTATGGAGACATTTCATAAAATTCACTGGATCTATTTAAAAACCTTTCAGCTTTCCCCTTGACATGACTAATCTTGTGTGCTTTTGCTCAGGGATCAGAAGGTAGGGGAAGAAGCCTTTTGACTTTTCAAGTTCTGTATGCAGAATGTTCTCAACTCTGTCATGGAGAGACCATTAGCATACAAATAATGAATGTTTATGAGTGCAGTGGTAAGCATATTTACAGAGTTGAAAGTTGGAACATACCATTCAGTTCAAATGCCACCTTTTTGAATGGTGCATTCCATCTTTCAATGAATGAAAATTTTTTCAAATGGAAAACTTTCATTATTTGTTTTATATGACACCTAAATAGATCAGTGTCATTTGATATTTTAATTAAAATTAGACAGGTGATTCATTGAGTAGGAAAGTGAGGGCAGTGGGATCCAGCGGTTCACTCATCCTGCAGGCAGCTGCCAAAATGCATCTGAGTTCAGCGAGGCTGCTGAAGGAGTTTTAGCAGGTTCTGTAGTTGGCTCAGAACTTTCACCAGTTCAGCAGGTGACCGGAGAGACAATGCTGTCAAAGCTCAAGGCCATTAAGGCCAACATCTCTCACCCCCTCCATGCCCTGGAGGTGATCACTTGTAGCGCCTTCAGTCATAGGCTGCTGGCACCGAGGTGCAAGTCGGACCGTTTTAGAAAGACTTTCCTCCCAGCTGCTATTAGGCTGTTTAATGAGCATTGACTATTAAAATATCTGTGGTTTTGAAAATTTATTTAATTTTAATTTACGTTATATGTTAATGATAGATGTATGAAATGTATGTCTGTGTGAGCTGCTGCAACAGCATAATTTCCTGTGAAGGATCAATAAAGTATCTATCTGTCTACCTATCTAGCAGTATGTGTGGAACACATGTCTGCTTTCTTAAATCCAGTGGAAGAACTTGTCCAATTCTTCATCTGACACCACTTTTAACAACTGCTAAAGATGTCTCCACAAACACTGTGGCTGCTGGATTTAGCTTACTTGTATCCTGGAAGCATTCTTACAAAAAACTAATGGAAGCGTGCAATAGAGAGTGAAACAAATGGAAGAAAACTGCATGGTAAATAGTCAAGAAATGCACAGTAGTGATGTCACACATACATGGGACAAATAATGAATGTCATGTGACATGCAAACCACCAATCAAATGAGAAGGATCTATTTAGGTGTCATAATATTGACTATGCTTTCTTCAGACATTGCAGGCTGTCTAGTGATGGGATCATCTCCAGGGCTCTCTCTCCAGCTTAAATTTAGTTTCACACTGATGCACTGTTGAGACAGCTTTGGCAGATATAATATTTGCACAAGGAGGTTAATTTTGCCATATAATCAGTTTGTTGACAAAATGATCTTTCATTTTAAGTTGGGAAAAGTCCCTTTAGTTGTGTAATTATATGTTCCTATCTGTCCTTCTGGACAGCTTTGTCATAACGCTTTTTCAATTTTCTGATTTGTAAGTCTGTAAGTAGACAGCATTCCATTAAACAAACTAAACACATTGTAACTGGCATATTGTTGCTGCAAGACTGTACAAATTTCGTGAATGACGAAATTTGTCATTCACGAAATACACACGAACAACAATAGTAGAGTGCCTTAATTGAGAGAGTAGCGACATGACAAGTCAAAAAACATTTACGTGACTCGTGGTGCCATCTTGTGTCCAAAATAGCGTTCGCTGTTCATCTGTCTGCATGTAAATCCAGCTATTTTATTTATTTATTCACTGAAAATGCCAGGTTGTTGTGTGTTTGAATGCACAAATAGACACAACAAGGGCTTCAAGATGTACAGGTTCCCTTCAGACCCAAACAAAAGAAAAAATTTGGGAAATTAAAGTCAGCTGTTTGGGATGGAAGCGACTTCATTATCAAAGTTTTGAAAGGTAAATTTATTATTCAGTCCCATGTACAGTAAAACTCACCTAACCCGTCATCATATAAACCAGACATTCGCAGTCACTGGACAAAAAAATCCCAATGTTTTTGTATTGTTTTCCATATAACAAACACCGTATATAACAGATTTTGTATAACAGATTTTTCACTCACATCGGATAAAATGTCCCGTCCGATCACTATGTATTTCCATTTAAAAACCCGAGCAGTCTGAACGTGCACAGTAAAAGAGGTACAAATTAAAGTTCAGCACTCTGACACTCACTGATTTGAGGAAAGTTGGACCGGAGTTATCTCCCTGATTAAAAGCTCGACTGTTTATTTTTTTCACACCGTGTTCAGACTTGGACCCGCAGCCAGGACGTGCACCTGTTAAATCAGACACAAAAGGATGTGATTTGACACTTTTCTGCTTTCATGCTTTCAGTTTTTAATGGTTTTTACAGTGCGCACGCTGATTACAAATGGATCAGAAAAGTCTGCAACTTTACAGCACAAAGTTGGAAAAAGATGAAATTGTACAGCTTACCTTTGAATTAGAGGTGATGGCTGTAGAAAGAAAAGCTTGTTGAGGGACACATTAGTCCAGAATAAAGCATAATCCAGCGAAGGAGAACTTTAAAACTGTCATGCACGTCATTGCATGACACGGAGTTACAGACCTGCAGAATCATCATAAATTGTAAATTTGGTAGCTTAACTATTTTTATATTTATTTGGATAGTAAATGTACCTGGATGTGTTGCTGTATGTGGTTAAATGATTTAAAAAAAAAATGTTGAAAACATTAAAGGTTCATTCAGTAGTTCAGCGCAGTTGGAACCAAAATTGCTCCATGTTCCGAATTGATGCCAATCTCTCAATTAAGGCACTCTTTATGTAAGGAGGTTTTTTATTATTATTATTATTATTATTTCTTGATTGCTTTTTACAGCATATTTTGGGTGCTTGCACAGTATGTTGTGATTACAGAGTCTAAACGTACAGCATTGATTTAAAGGTTGTGTGTGTGTGTCCAGGTTCTTAGACTACCTGTCAGACTTGTGTGTGTCGATGAATAAGTCCATCCCTGTGACACAGGAGCTCATCTGTAATGCAGTGCTGGATCCAGCGAATGCCGACATCCTGATAGAAACTAAGTGAGTCTTCCTTTCACAGCTGTCTCATTCTGTTGATTAGTACATAACTCCCACAAAATAATCATGTATTTTCAATAAAGGAGCAATGTTAATCTATATTATGTGTAGTTGGATAAAGTTTCATGGTAATTTCACAAAATGTAAGTGTTGAGGCAAACACTTGACTTATAGAGTTTGGAATCTAACCACAAACTGCAAAACCGATTCTGATTACTGTATTTTACTTTTTCGTCTATACTGTGGTGGTTTATGTACTGAAAAATCGCATGTTTCTTCATCGTAATAATAACCATTTATATAGGGCTTCCTCAGGAATCAAAGCACTAAACACAGTAGTGGGCACAGTTCTACTAACCGCTAATTATTGAAGCTAATGTTTTCATTAGCAGATTAGCTTTTCAGATAACTTTGAAAACCATCAGCGGACCAATTAGCTTCCAATAAATTTAGTTCTGATCATTTTTAGACCACTAACAAGTTTTCAGTTATTTTTAGACCGCTAACAGAGGAGAGCTGACTACCAGACAGAAAGAAAGGAGGGAGGGAGGGGGGGGGGGGGAGATAATTTCTCTTCACACCATACAGACTCACCAGCATATCACACAAGTCATGCACAGGCAGACAGTTTTGACTTATGGTTAAAATTTTAAACAAACTAATTCCAGACAAGTTACTGAAATTAAATCTGTCTGTTGTTTTACAAGGTGAAAATTTCAGCTATATGTTTTAGTTTTAAAGTAATGCACTCATTGAGAAGGTTTTAGCATTTAGACACACATGCCACCATACGTTATGGGTAAATTAGTTTCCTGACGAGTGGCTGGTTGGTCGGTAACACACAACTAACTGAAATGTGTGGTGGATTTTACAAATAAATCTATATTTGTAAATGTCACTTTTTCATTTGTTAAAAAAGACAGTTTGAAAACTGAAAATACAGTTTAAGTGGAGTCAGCACTTTTAGCGAATGTGTGGCAGCAATTGTATTCACACTGCCATGAACACTGCCATCTACTGGCAGTAGATGGCAGTGTTCATAGCGGTGTGCCACACAGTCGCTAAAAGTGATGGACAACCTTCAAAATTAGTGCATTACTTTAAAACTAAAACATATAGCTGATATTTTCACTTTGTAAAACGAAGGAGGTGACGTTAATTTCAATAACTTGTCATTAGTTTGTTCAAAATTTTAACCATAAGTCAAAACTGTCTGCCTGTGCAAGACAGTGAAATGACGTGTACTGAAGTCAATACTGAAAGTTATCGGTTTACCTTTTATCTGTAACTTCCGCTATTTTTTTTTTTTATGAATTCATCGGTTTATCTTTATAAAAGTTAACTTTTCAGTTAGCGGATTAACAGTTATCGAAGCTAACTTTTTGGTTAGCTGTGCACACCACTGCCTAAACATAATAAACTCCAAAAATAAAAGAATAAACACCAATAATAAAAATGTTCTGCAGCAGTGCACAAAAGAGCTGAGGGCTTCCTTCAAAAATCTGCCATTCATTTCTCCATGTTATTGTTGGCCTGCAATCTGTGTGTATCTAACAGTTTCATTTGTTCAAACTGCATCAATTAACATCCAATATGT
The DNA here is from genome assembly GCF_902500255.1 of Thalassophryne amazonica. Taxonomy (NCBI): domain Eukaryota; kingdom Metazoa; phylum Chordata; class Actinopteri; order Batrachoidiformes; family Batrachoididae; genus Thalassophryne; species Thalassophryne amazonica. The sequence goes on along the minus strand of NC_047105.1, from coordinate 73,151,945 downwards.
TGTCCTTTGGACATTTATTTTTGGAATTTAACAGCCCTTGTGGTACATGGCACAAGCTGAGGGCTTCCTGCATAAATCCACCATTTCTTTGGCCAGCAATCTGTGGGCATCTAATGATTTCTTTTGCCAAAACCGCATGAAATTGCATCCAATATCTTGTCCATCATACATGTATTTGTCAATCTTGCCTATTTATGAAATTAAGTTATGTTATTAAGTACCAGCATATGTTGTGGGGTGCACATATGCTGAACAGAGTCTCTGTCTGTTGTTAAACTCGCCCACAGAGAAACACTGTAACAAAGTGAGTTCCACATATAGGCTTCACAGGGCTGATGCCAAGTCTGCACAGTTTGAAAACACATAGTAAGTCTCTTCGGCTGCTCCCTTGTTTGCACTCGGGGTCGCCACAGCAAATCCAAGGTGGATCTGCATGTTGAATTGGTACAAGTTTTACGCCGGATGCCCTTCCTGACGCAACTCCACATTACATGAAGAAATGTGACAGGGGTGGGATTTGAACCCGGAACCTTCTGAACTGAAACCAAGCGCATTAACCACTTGGCATGCCTTTCTTTTTTGGCACTTACACCAATCAATCGCAAATATTTTGCTGATCTATATAAGCTTTAGATTATTTCTCCAGCCCTATTGATTTTGGAGCTGTTTTTTGCACCATGTTTTTTTTGACATTGACCCTTGTTTTATTCTCTCCAAAGGTTTTTTTCCTCTTCAAGAGGCATTTTTTGATCAGTGCAACTTATACTCATGAAAATACAGAGTTTTACACCCTGCTTATGCATTTCAACCAAAACAACGTGCAATCAATCATGTTCACGCACTGATGCCAGGAATGTGGAATTGACAGGAGCAAGTCTGTGTCCAGTGTTTTGCTCCAGGACACTTTGGCACACAGTCAGGAGAAACTAGGGTTTAATCTACCAACGCTACATGTAATAGACAGCCCACTCTCCCAACTCTTTTTTTTTTTTGGTAACTTGCGCGTTTCTTCACAAAAAGGAACGGCAACAACCTAACATGCAATTTACATATTTTTTAAACATTTTCTCCCTTGCAGTGCTTCTCCCCAATCAAAATCCTCCCCAACACACAAAACAAGTCACACTGCCTACTTTATAAATTGACATTTTATGGCATTAGCTGTAATGCACAGGAGAGTGTATTTTTAAAGAGAAGAAAAGGAAATGCACAAAAAAGAAAACCCATGAATTTAAATCTTCATACGATTAAAGTATTGCAAGCTTAGACCCCAGATGGGTTCAAATTTCTCAGGGTGTCCTTGTAGTGAAACCTTAATTTTGTCCAAGTTTAGGAAAAATGCTAGGGTAAGTGTACCCATTAAGCACACCAAAATCTAAGTTTCACTATTTTTCCTATATAGTGACATAATTTGTTAAAGGGCAAGATTTACCTCTCATTTGAATATTTAGTAATTAGTTGATGTACAATTCAAAAGACGTAAATAAGAAATTTTAGGGAAAATTCACACATTTAAGCCCATGTGTGTTTCAAATAAGTCCATAGCATCATTTACTGGTAAAATAAATTTGTTTAGTGCAATAATTAATGCATAAAATATAATTAATGCAATATATTTTATAAATGACAGTGAAAATGTTTTTTTAAAAATGCCTTTTGAACAAGATCATCATCTGAACAAATGGCATACATGACAAACACAGCACAGAACAACGAATCTGTTAATGTAGTTTAATTTCAGGCAATTCAATTAAAACTAAACAGCAATACATTTATTAGATAACAGTGAACATATCTTTTAAAAATTACATTTATATTCACATATTCAAATTTACATTTTATCTATCTATATGTCTGTCTGTCTCTCTATCTAGTAAAGTAGATCAGTAATTTAAAGTCACACAGTGAACTGTTAGGCTACTTTTAAACACTTGAACAGAAATATGTATTTAACTTGTAGTAGAGGAAATTCTCTATTGAAATACATGAGGTGGGCTTAAATGGAGTATGCTGGGCTTAAATGGTTCCACCGTGAGAAACGCTTAAAAAGACAACGCTTTCCTTTCAAAATGTAAGCTATGCTCACAAAACTGCATGGAGCCTAACTATAGTTTGCATTAAACATTACAGCAGTTACTACTGTGCAGACATTAAAGTTTTTGTCATTGAATATTAGAATGTGCTCACTGTAGTTTGCATGCATTTATGTATACCATTTAAGTCCAGCTGTAAAAAAAAAAAAAAAAAAAAGTAAATTTATGAAATTATTCAGCTCCACAGAACAATTTATGATGCATTTATCTAAATATCAACATTAAATGAATAACAAAATGCTTAATATTTGTAGCTGACAACCTTAATTCTTGTGGCAGAGTAGCATTAACGGGGCTAGGCGTGTTAGCATGAGATCATCTATGTTTGCTAGCTCATAAAACTCATCTTTCCATTTGAAAGGAAATCATACAACCCCTGGCAAAAATTATGGAATCACCGGCCTCAGAGGATGTTCATTCAGTTGTTTAATTTTGCACACGAAGGTTCAAGCTTGGCTGACGTAAAAACATATGAATCAAATCCATATATTTTTTGCATAAAATAAAAAGGTGGGATTTTTTTTCTCACAGACCTCGTATACACACACATAAAAGGAAAATCTATCTCTGCAACAATACCAATAATAGAGCTGACAGTAATATATGAATGTTTGTGTTGTGGACAGGGTTTGCATCAGAATGCTGATGTATATCTGCTCAGTTCTTTGGTTTTTCTTTATTAATCAAGGTAAGGACTTACTGACCAGTCCGTTGAGCTATCTGCCGATCATAAAAGGCTTTTGCTTCTCCAGGGGACTCAAAGTAGATGGTTCCTCCTGCAAACGTGACATGCAGCTGGCCCATGTACAACAGTCCAAAACTAATTCCTTTCCTGTACATTTCCTGTTTGATGTCGTTAAATGGCACTTTTCTGAGTAACAGCCACGCACATATCCTGGTACACTCGTCGTATTCTTGTACTTCAATTTTTGCTTCATGGCCCATTTCAGTATTTTTTTACTTTATCAGAGTAGCAATAAAAGCACACAATAAATGACCAAGGCTTGTAAGAGCCCCGTTCTGACACTGGTCCAGTGCGGCATGCGTGATCACTCAACAGGTGAACAGGTCCAGTCCCACAGTATCCGTCAGTAAATCTGCTATGAACTGCTTCAGTTCATAGCTGTACTGGCCTTGCTGTCCTCTGGCATGTTCAAAATACGAAGGTTGGATCATCAGGACCTGTTTTCCAGGTCCTCTATGCAGACTTGCAGACGTTTATTCTGGAAGTCCCAGACATACACACTCATTTATGTAGTAAGCTTATCATGTTTAGTTTTCAAAGGCAGCTAATAATTCATCTGAGCAAACGTTTGACCACTGTTGAACCAAGATAGAAAAGCATCTGTTGCACCTTTCCTGATTCTCTTCCAGATAAAGTGATCAGACAATGGACAATTTTTATGAATATTCTAAAATCACCCATGATGTTGTAAAACTGTACACAATGAAAATGTGAAAATATTTTTTGCTTTTTCTGAATAAAAAGAAAATTAAAAGAAAAGAAAAGCATCTGTATGCTTGTTTGTTTTTCCACAAGTCATTGGTGGGACGAAACTGCCTTCATTCAGACAGTTGATAATTTAGTTTGGCATTTGCCTCATTACTTTGGTGCATTTTTCACAATTTTTTTTTTCTCATATGCAGAAGAAATTATGGAAATGAGTTAATTTTATGGCTGTCTTTCTATGCTAATGGAAGAAAACACTGTTATGTCATATCACAAATGCTTCATCATTTCCAAAAGCATGCCAACAAAGTATCTGATGTTCTTATGCAGGTTTTAAGTTTGTTTTTTTTTTCCTCTCTCTCTCTCATGTATCAATTCTTCATGCAGACTGGTGCTGTCAAGATTTGAGATTGAAGGAGTGTCCCTTGGGGATAATTCTGAGGAGTCTGAGGAGGATGAAGAGGAGGTGTGGTTATTCTGGAAAGACAGCAATAAGGAAATACGCAGTAAAAGCGTCAGGGAGCTGGCGCAGGATGCTAAGGAGGATCAGAAAGAGGACCAGGAGGTGATCAGTTACTACAGGTACTGACTGAGTCTCAGTGGGCTTCCAAGGTGCTAATGTTTTGCATTGATGTGTTTGAAGTCTCCTTCTCATTTTCACAAATAAGAATTCTGGCAGGTTACAGTTTGAAACTTTGTCCTGATCATGGAAAAGCTCTGCCAGGTGATTTCACTGATTAACTGATTCCATCTGCTCAAAGTGATGTTAATCAGTGAAATCACCTGGCAGAGATGGTGATTGCAAAAAAAAACAAACAAAAAAAACAAAAAACAAAAAAAACCCTGCACCCTCTCTGCCCTTTCTGGAATCAGTTTGACACCTCTGTGTTTGAGGGTCCAGGAGGGTGTTCACAGTGAACTGGGATATTTTGTCATTGCGCCTTGGTCGTGTTTAAATGAACAGCAAAAAACTTTCTGTTATGACCTTTGACATACCTTGGTAATCCCTTGCTTTTCCATGGAGCCCATAACACTGCTATATTTGCCATAACATCATTGTGAGATTTTCTGGAAGTGCCAAGGTTGTGCTAAAGTTGCGCTATGGCTGTGTTGCAATATCACACCATGTACTACGCTGGCACACTGTTATCTGTGTTAAATGTACATTAAGGCAACCGTAATCTTCTTACTCAAATTTGTCATGGTTATAGGACGTGACCTTCTGGTATGCATATAACTGAACATAAGAACAGAGCTAAACTGTTCATTATTTAATTGTCTACCTTTAAATATTTTCATTGTTCTAAGAATTTTAAACAATGATATGTTGGAGATCAATTAAATATAACTTTAACATTTAGTGGAGCAGATCAAGGGAGTAACTTTGATTTTGATATTGGTGGGGACACAAAAGTGCTCCAAGACAAAGATTTTTTTTTTTTGCATTACCAATCATAAGTTCATGTCATGCAGATGTTATAGGTTAACGAGCCATCCCGATGGTTAGGGAGTTGATCTTTCAATCACAGGGTTGCAGGCTCAAATCCCAACCTTACCTCTCTTTACACCTCCATCCATGACTGGAGTGACCTTGAGCAAAGCAACTAACCCAACATTGCTCCAGCTATACATTTAATTTGAATTCATCGAGGATGGATATTTAACACGAAGTATTGCAATGACCCTATCTGCTAGTGTTGTGACGTTCATGAATAGGGATGGGTATTGATAAGATTTTATCGATATCGATGCCATTACTGATTCTGCTTATCGATCCAATTCCTTATCGATATCGATGCCATTACTGATTCTGCTTATCGATCCAATTCCTTATCGATACCTTGTGAATTTTGTACTAAAAGTAGGCTTTACAGGTTTTCTATGTATTTCATTGAGTCTTAAAGTAAATAAATATGAAATTGGTCACTGTATCCTTGATCTCTGGACATAAACAAAAATTAACAAAACGGTGTTTCACTTTGAAGTTATTAATTCCGACTGGACTCTATCGTTCTAACTTGACTTGGCAGAGAGCCACGCAGCGTTTGGAGCTGTGTGAACAGAACGGAGGATGATTCTCGTTTCTTTCTCGCAACAAGACAGGAGTCCCACTTAGTAACTTTAATCCGCACAAAAGTGACTCACGATTGACATATTCAGGGATGAAAGTGACGAAAAACAAAAAAGCTGAAACCCAAAATTACCCCCCAAAACCACCTGCACGAAAATGAATTCTAGAAGCTGTGAAATGCAATCTGGGACTATTCCAGACAATAAACTGCAGTGAGTGCAGCATCCATTTAGTGAGAAAAAAACACAACTTTCCTTATTCAAATTCATTCCAGTAGTATTCTGCTCTTACTAGGATTCAGCAGTTTTCTAGCTTGGCAGAAAGGTCTGGAGGAAATCACTGAAGAAATTAACAAACTGAAAATATGGTTTGACCAAAACAAATTGTCATTAAACTTAAGACAGGGATGAAGTGGAGGTGTAAGAGTCACTAGGTGTTCACAGGAAACAATTATTTATTTCTGTATGTATGTATGTATTTATGTATGTTCATTGTTAGTTGGTTTTTTATATTCTGTTGTGTTTCTATTCAGGTTCTTTTTGTCTCTTTCTCTAAAACTGTATATAATAAGTATATATTGTATATAATAATCATTAGATTATAATATATAAACAAAAATAAATTAAAAAAATATTACAATTTGAAAACAAATCCACCCGAACGTGATGACAGCTGCAACTGCTTAATGCTAATTTTTAACATTGAAAATGCCATAGACATGCTAACGCATTAGCATCGCTCCCGTTTTAAGTTATAAAATACATCTATCAACTGTTTCAGAAGACCATAACAGGTCGGTTTAACATAAAAAAGGTAAATAATACTCACAGACGTATGTTCTTTAGGGTTTTAGCGGGGGAAAATTAAGCGAAAGAAAGAAAGAATTAACGAAGCAATCGAAGCACTGTTTCAATCTGCGAACCACTACTTCGATTGATTCAAGGTTCAAAGCAAAGCCGTGCTGCAGAAAAGTTGATTACGGACCCGCTGCAGGGTCTGTAATCAATGTAGAGAAATTATCATTTTCCTGACAAACACCCCCAAAAATAACGGCGACTCTGAAGGACCAATAACAGAATCGTTAAGCAAAACGCTTATTGATGTCGGTGGATCGAATCATTTCTTAACGATTCCTGAAAGGAACTGGTTCTCGATACCCATCCCTATTCGTGAATGAATCGATTCCCATTTGTCTGTTATTGTGTCCGCCCGTGCAGTCTTTTAATACGTTCCCTGCAACTGTGCAGTAGCCTAGCTCTAACGATGCATCCTGCCACGTTGCTAAAACCTGCCTAGTGCCTAAAGAGCAGAAGAAGCCTAATGCTTTTAAGAAGGATTTTCGTTCATGAAAGAGATTTTGCTTAGTTTTTAAAGCTTGACGGAGACCCTGCACTTACATTCCTGACTGTGAAGAATGAACGAATATCCCGTTTCTTGGGAGGGGGGTCGTCATCCATTACCAAATATCACCGAAGTCTAGCTCAGGAGAGAGAGATAGGGGCGGGGGGGACGGGGGTCGATGGGCGGTCGCGGCCACTGTGGGAAGTGTGCTGCTTGGAGTGACAAGTGGGATAGTGTTGGGTATTTTCTCCTCCAAACATTTTTAAAACCTTTAACAAGACAAACAGAGTCAAGAAACACCAGTGAGACAGAAAGTCAAATTTTACGCGCGGCGTGCAGTCAGGCTATACACCAAGGCTACACTAAAGTCTGGCCTGCGCTTCGCTCTTTTTATTAGTGAATCCCTCATCACATAAACAAAAACTTGTCCTAAGGGTGGGGGAATGACGCAAGACAAGTTTCTTCCCGTAACATAAACACACACGTCAATAAGTGCAGCTGTAAGCAAAAACAGTTTCTTTCTTTTACTCTTATCGTCGAAGGTCAGCACATCTCGTTCGCAGTTATCAGCTGTTCTGCATCTGCCTGGAACACTAAGCATCACATCACAATCAGTCAAAATTCAACCTTCAGTTCTTTTACTCCCAGTCGTTAGCGGCTACGAAAACAAGTTGTGTAATAATAATAATAAGTACATCCAGCTCCTCATTCCTAGTTCAGATTGACCCCAGCATGCTAAAACAAGGTTGAACAACACGTACATTCTCGGGTTTAAGTGCAAACAGCACAACACCGTTCTCATCAGAAAGAAGACAAAAGGTACAAATGTTTAACAGTGATAACATATATATATATATAAAATCCTTAACATTTCCCACCTGTTTATCACCTGTTAAACATACAGTAGGCATCACCCAGCTTAGTTAGTTAGTTTATTAACTTAGTTTATTCTGTCCACGTTTTTATTAATTGAACACCACCAACAGATGGAAGATTTGAATCCAGCTGCTATTTGATCAACCAGTTTATACTCGTCAGGCACTCCTCTGGGGACTCCTATTGCGTCAATATATGTTGGATTTCCTACTCCTTTCCAATCTCTTTTTACTCTGTCTGGCTATGCCTTTCTGCCAATCTTCAGGAATAAGAGAGGCTGCATATGTCGTAACGTCTTCAGGGGTCATGGGTAACAATAATGATATTAATGCATAATAACCTGACACATTTCGTGGCAGTCTGTCAAAGATTCTGTTATCACCACACCACCACCCCATATTCCATGGGTAAGAGCACTATATGGTACAGAGATGACCACAGAAGCTTTTCTAGGAATGCAGGCTTGTATACCAAATCGGTACGCATTGTTCCTATCACAGCTATGTACTGTGGCATTTATTATCGGACTGGGGTCTTCGTTACTTCTTTTTGGTCTCTGCAATCTGCGGAGGTGATCCTTATTATCATGTCTCGTGCTTATGGCTTTTAATAATAAGCCCAATCCGAAAAAGAAAAGTAGCATAACAAGGACTGTCCATGGGGTCCAGAAACCCTCGTTCTTTTGTTTTTTTTCTTTCGCCATTTCTGCACACTACAGCACACCTATGTTCAGAACAGTGGCTTCTTAATGTCTTCTGCTAGCTTTCGTGTCTAACCTGGATCTTAACACCAAGCTCACACACTATTACTAGTCTTGTCCTACTGTTCTTACTGTTTGCCTGTGTCTGCAGAAATGACTTTCTTACAGTGAGTCAAATGAATCCATGTACTTTCCCCAATTTTCAAGGCTGTGGGTGTTGTGAGTAGTACTTGATGGGGCCCTTCCCATTTAGGTGAATGCCAGTGTTTTCTCTTGATGCTTCTTATCAACACCCAGTCTCCAGGTACCACTTTAGGGTCCTCCTGTGGAGAAATGGGATCATCAGTGTTTGGAACTCTCCCTCGTTGTCCTTCTAACATTTTTCTCATGTAATCCGCCAAATTGGCTTCCTCAGGTACATCCCAAATTTGTCCATAATATGGCAATCGATATTTTCTGCCAAACAATGTTTCATACGGTGTCAACCCCATGGTACTAGTTATGTTTATATACATTTTTACCAAATCTACACAATGCGTCCATGGTCTGCCTGTTTCCTCCATTGTCTTTCTAAGTCTGTTTTTTACTGTTCCATTCATCCTTTCCACTAATCCGGCGCTTTGTGGATGATAAGCACAATGATTTTTGAGATTGACCTGTAGCGCTTCTCCTACGTATTGCACTATTGTATTAACAAAATGTGCTCCATTATCTGAATAGACTGTTTCTGGTATTCCAAATCGTGGAATGATGTCTTTGCACAATGCCTTAGCCACTGTAAGTGCATCTGCATGTTTTGTAGGGAACAATTCTACCCATTTTGAGAAGGCATCAATTATGACTAAACAAAATTCCTTCCCTTCATGTTTACTCAGCTGTATATAATCCATATGAATCACTTGAAAGGGATATTGTGGTGTTGGAAATTTGCCTCTTTGGGGTCTCAAATTGCTTTGTGAGTTGTGTTTTGCACATGTCATGCATGCTCTACAATGCTGTTTTGCATATGCATCGAACCCATAAAGACAAAAAATAGATTGCAATTGCGATATCATACCCCCTGATGAGACATGCGTCACGCCATGGCTCATAATAGCTGCCCATTTAAACATATTTTTTGGCAATATGGGTTTCTTTTGTGGTCATACGTACAAATCATTTGCATACGTAGCTCCTTTAGCTATCCACATTTGTTTTTCTCTGTCAGTTGCCTGCTGTTGCATGTCAGCAAGCAGTGTATGACCTAAATGCAAATCTGGAGTAGTTTCCTGTACAACAAAAATAGAAGAAGCTGCTGCTGCCTCTTTTGCTGCTCTGTCAGCAAAATCATTTCCTTTTGAAATACTGTCAGAGCCTTTGGTGTGAGCCGCACATTTGCATATAGCAATTTGGTTAGGCAATCTCACAGCCTTCAATAGTGCAGTTAAGAGAGTGGCATGAGTCACTGGCTTTCCAGATGATGTCACCATTCCACGCTCTTCCCACAGTTTTGCAAACACATGCACTGTGCTAAAAGCATACTGGCTGTCTGTATAAATTGTTACAGCCGTACCTTTAAACAGATAGCAAGCTGCAGTTAAAGCAACTAATTCAGCTGCTTGTGCTGAAAATGAGGATGGCAATGAAGCAGAATCCAATACTTCTGAATTTGTGACAACAGCATATCCAGATTGTGTTTGTCCATAAGCGTTTTTAGTGGAAGAACCATCCACATACACAATTGTACTGTTTGGGATGGGTGTGTCCCAGAGGTCTGGGCGTGCTTTCGTACAGACCGTAGCTACATCAAGACAATTGTGCGGCTCACCATCCTCAGGTAAGGGTATCAATGTGGATGGATTCAATGTTGTACGGCGCTCTACCGTAAGATGTGGTTGTGATAATAGCAAGGACATACACGAAAGATGTCTTGCTGGGGACAAAAGGCTCATGTTTGTCTGCAACAACTCAATCAATCAACTTTTTTCTTGTATAGCGCCAAATCACAACAAACAGTTGCCCCAAGGCGCTCCACATTGCAAGGCAAGGCCATACAATAATTATGAAACACAGTCTACGTCTAAAGCAACATAACCAAGGGATGGTCCAGGGTCACCCGATCCAGCCCTAACTATAAGCCTTAGCGAAAAGGAAAGTTTTAAGCCTAATCTTAAAAGTAGAGAGGGTATCTGTCTCCCTGATCTGAATTGGGAGCTGGTTCCACAGGAGAGGAGCCTGAAAGCTGAAGGCTCTGCCTCCCATTCTACTCTTACAAACCCTAGGAACTACAAGTAAGCCCGCAGTCTGAGAGCGAAGCGCTCTAATGGGGTAATATGGTACTATGAGGTCCCTAAGATAAGATGGGACCTGATTATTCAAAACCTTATAAGTAAGAAGAAGAATTTTAAATTCTATTCTAGCATTAACAGGAAGCCAATGAAGGGAGGCCAACACGGGTGAGATATGCTCTCTCCTGCTAGTCCCCGTCAGTACTCTAGCTGCAGCATTCTGAACCAACTGAAGGCTTTTTAGGGAACTTTTAGGACAACCTGATAATAATGAATTACAATAGTCCAGCCTAGAGGAAACAAATGCATGAATTAGTTTTTCAGCATCACTCTGAGACAAGACCTTTCTGATTTTAGAGATATTGCGTAAATGCAAAAAGGCAGTCCTACATATTTGTTTAATATGCGCTTTGAATGACATATCCTGATCAAAAATAACTCCAAGATTTCTCACAGTATTACTAGAGATCAGGGAAATGCCATCCAGAGTAACGATCTGGTTAGACACCATGCTTCTAAGATTTGTGGGGCCAAGTACAATAACTTCAGTTTTATCTGAGTTTAAAAGCAGGAAATTAGAGGTCATCCATGTCTTTATGTCTGTAAGACAATCCTGCAGTTTAGCTAATTGGTGCGTATCCTCTGGCTTCATGGATAGATAAAGCTGGGTATCATCTGCGTAACAATGAAAATTTAAGCAATACCGTCTAATAATACTGCCCAAGGGAAGCATGTATAAAGTGAATAAAATTGGTCCTAGCACAGAACCTTGTGGAACTCCATAATTAACTTTAGTCTGTGAAGAAGATTCCCCATTTACATGAACAAACTGTAATCTATTAGACAAATATGATTCAAACCACCGCAGCGCAATGCCTTTAATACCTATGACATGCTCTAATCTCTGTAATAAAATTTTATGGTCAACAGTATCAAAAGCAGCACTGAGGTCCAACAGAACAAGCACAGAGATAAGTCCACTGTCCGAAGCCATAAGAAGATCATTTGTAACCTTCACTAATGCTGTTTCTGTACTATGATGAATTCTAAAACCTGACTGAAACTCTTCAAATAGACCATTCCTCTGCAGGTGATCAGTTAGCTGTTTTACAACTACCCTCTCAAGAATCTTTGAGAGAAAAGGAAGGTTGGAGATTGGCCTATAATTAGCTAAGATAGCTGGGTCAAGTGATGGCTTTTTAAGTAATGGTTTAATTACTGCCACCTTAAAGGCCTGTGGTACATAACCAACTAACAAAGATAGATTGATCATATTTAAGATTGAAGCATTAAATAATGGTAGGACTTCCTTGAGCAGCCTGGCAGGAATGGGGTCTAATAAGCATGTTGATGGTTTGGATGAAGTAACTAATGAAAATAACTCAGACAGAACAATCGGAGAGAAAGAGTCTAACCAAATACCGGCATCACTGAAAGCAGCCAAAGATAACGATACATCTTTGGGATGGTTATGAGTAATTTTTTCTCTAATAGTCAAAATTTTGTTAGCAAAGAAAGTCATGAAGTCATTACTAGTTAAAGTTAATGGAATACTCAGCTCAATAGAGCTGTGACTCTTTGTCAGCCTGGCTACAGTGCTGAAAAGAAACCTGGGGTTGTTCTTATTTTCTTCAATTAGTGATGAGTAGAAAGATGTCCTAGCTTCACGAAGGGCTTTCTTATAGAGCAACAAACTCTTTTTCCAGGCTAAGTGAAGATCTTCTAAATTAGTGAGACGCCATTTCCTCTCCAACTTACGGGTTATCTGCTTTAAGCTACGAGTTTGTGAGTTATACCACGGAGTCAGACACTTCTGATTTAAAGCTCTCTTTTTCAGAGGAGCTACAGCATCCAAAGTTGTCTTCAATGAGGATGTAAAACTATTGACAAGATACTCTAACTCCCTTACAGAGTTTAGGTAGCTACTCTGCTCTGTGTTGGTATATGACATTAGAGAACATAAAGAAGGAATCATATCCTTAAACCTAGTTACAGCGCTTTCTGAAAGACTTCTAGTGTAATGAAACTTATTCCCCACTGCAGGGTAGTCCATCAGGGTAAATGTAAATGTTATTAAAAAATGATCAGACAAAAGGGAGTTTTCAGGGAATACTGTTAAGTCTTCTATTTCCATACCATAAGTCAGAACAAGATCTAAAATATGATTAAAGTGGTGGGTGGACTCATTTGCTTTTTGAGCAAAGCCGATAGAGTCTAATAATAGATTAAATGCAGTGTTGAGGCTGTCATTCTCAGCATCTGTGTGGATGTTAAAATCGCCCACTATAATTATCTTGTCTGAGCTAAGCACTAAGTCAGACAAAAGGTCTGAAAATTCACAGAGAAACTCACAGTAACGACCAGGTGGACGATAGATAATAACAAATAAAACTGGTTTTTGGGACTTCCAATTTGGATGGACAAGACTAAGAGACAAGCTTTCAAATGAATTAAAGCTCTGTCTAGGTTTTTGATTAATTAATAAGCTGGAATGGAAGATTGCTGCTAATCCTCCGCCCCGGCCCGTGCTACGAGCATTCTGACAGTTAGTGTGACTCGGGGGTGTTGACTCATTTAAACTAACATATTCATCCTGCTGTAACCAAGTTTCTGTTAGGCAGAATAAATCAATACGTTGATCAATTATTATATCATTTACCAACAGGGACTTAGAAGAAAGAGACCTAATGTTTAATAGACCACATTTAACTGTTTTAGTCTGTGGTGCAATTGAAGGTGCTATATTATTTTTTCTTTTTGAATTTTTATGCTTAAATAGATTTTTGCTAGTTATTGGTGGTCTGGGAGCAGGCACCGTCTCTACGGGGATGGGGTAATAGGGGGATGGCAGGGGGAGAGAAGCTGCAGAGAGGTGTATAAGACCACAGCTCTGCCTCCTGGTCCCAACGCTAGACAGTCACAGTTTGGAGGATCCCAAAAAATTGGCCAGATTTCTAGAAATGAGAGCTGCTCCCTCTAAAGTGGGATGGATGCCGTCTCTCCTAACAAGACCAGGTTTTCCCCAGAAGCTTTGCCAATTATCAATGAAGCCCACCTCATTTTTTGGACACCACTCAGACAGCCAGCAATTCAAGGAGAACATGCGGCTAAACATGTCACTCCCGGTCTGATTGGGGAGGGGCCCAGAGAAAACAACAGAGTCCGACATTGTTTTTGCAAAGTTACACACCGATTCAATGTTAATTTTAGTGACCTCCGATTGGCGTAACCGAGTGCAACAGAAGTGCAGAGACTGCATGTGGAACTTTCAGTGTCAACTGATGGAATAGAACAACATTACTGCTACTTTGAACAGCCATAGAGGCTGCAACAACAGCCTGTACGCATGGTGGTAAAGCACTTGCTACTGCATCCAATTTAGATAAGTAGTAGGCAACTGGCCTCAATTTTGAGCCATACACTTGAACCAAAACACTAGTCATGAACTTATTCTTACAATCAGCTGTTTGAATGAATGGTTTACTATAATCTGGTAGTGCCAAAACTGTGGATGACACTAATGTTTGTTTTACTTTTACAAAAGCTTCCTCAGCATCTTTGTTCCATTCCAACACGGTTGACATTGAAATATCATCCTTGTACATCAAATCAGAAAGTGGACTAGTCAATTCTGCATAGCAGGGAATCCATGCCCTGCAGTAATTAGTCAGTCCAAAAAATGACATCATCTGCTTTTTGGTTTGTGGTTTTGGAGCGTGCAAAATTGCTTTCTTCCTGTCAGACAGGATTGTGCGCCCTGTGGCTGATCATTCATGTCCTAAATATTTTTACTTTATCCCTACACAACTGAACTTTGTTTTTACTCACTTTGTGGCCATTATCAAATAAGAAACATAATAATGCTACTGTGTCAGTTATGCAGTTTTCTCGTGTGTCAGAGGCAATCAAATGTCATCGACATACACTAATAGTTGGCTATCTGCCGGTGGAACGAAATTAGCTAAACATGCTGACATGACTTGAGAATAAATAGTTGGACTCTCTGCGTAACCCTGCGGTAATCTGGTGAATGTATATCGTTGTCCTTTAAAGATAAAAGCAAACCAGAATTGACTATCTGGGTGTACTGGCACAGAGAAAAATGCATTACTTATGTCAATTACTGAGAAACTATTAGAATTTGGTCTCAGCGAATTTAACAAGGTGTGTGGATCTGGGACACATGGTGCTCTTTTAATCACAGCAGCATTTACTGCCTGCAGGTCTTGAATCATTCTCCACCCCACTGAGGGCGGAGCCTTTTTTACAGGAAATATGGGTGTGTTACATGGTGAATCTGGACATGGCACTATTACTCCTGCTGTTAATAAATTCTCTATTACTGGCCTGATTCCTTCAATTGCATCAGGTTTCAATGGATACTGTCTTACACATGGTCTGTATTCTGTTTTTGGTCTTATAACTACAGGTTGTGCATTTTTTATCAGTCCTACGTCTGAAGGACCTGTTGTCCACAATCCTGATGGTACAGAAGAGAGAAGATCATCCTCTTCAGGACTCAACTGAAACACTCAGGATTGTGAAGTGGACACATCAATGTGTGTTCCAGCTGTTAGCACCAATGAGACATTAACTGGCACTTTATACAATTTAGTTGATGGACTGAACTCCGTTCGTGGTCCAACTCTGCTCCAATCAGTGGCTGACAAAGCTGTTATGACTGTCAGTCCCAATTCTTGCCATTCTGTCAAATATGGTTTACAAAGTGACACATGTAATGGCATACCTGTGAATCTCAATTTTAAAACATCTTCAGTGGCACCTGTTACTGTTATGACAGCTGTTGAGTTGCCATCATGAATCAAATCGGTCATTGTCAGCTTCACAGGTGAAATGTTTTTCAATTTGTTTTCATAGTCACCATCCGGACCTGGAAGATCTTTATGCCACATTGTGACATGCAGGTCAGGTGGTGACATCTTTTGTTCAGGATTTTTTAGTAGGGCTGTCGCTTGCAAGACGACATCTTTACCCCATCCTGCAGCATCTTCTTCTGAAATGTCAAATGTATAGTAATAGTGGAATGTGGGGTCATCGCTTTCTTCTCTTACCATGTTAACGCCTCCTGTGCGTTCAACAACTAATTTCCCTTGTTCCACAATTATGGACAAGCCCAATGCAGTCAATCCGTCTCGTCCTAAAAGGTTAACTGGACATTGTGGCATGCTCAACACTGACATAGTACATGTCAGGCCAAATGGATCTGCCAACATTATGGGTTTAGTGATAGGGACGTCTGATGTTTGTCCATTTGCAGAGCGAACCCTAAAAATTTCGTTGCTTAATTGATGGACAGGTATGTTGTCATTACATGTGGTTCTACATGCTCCTGTATCACAAAGGAATGTCACTGGTCGTCCATTTACCAACAAAGTCACTTCTGGTTTTGGTACCGGATTTCCCAGTAAGGCACACAGATCCATATCACAATCAGACTGCCTATCTGATGTGGAATCATGGATTATGGATTCTAGTCATTGTGGATACTGTGGCTGCGGAGGATTATTCCGTTGTGGAATTCCTCTTGCTGCTCCCTCAGTAGGTGGATTCGGACAATTTCTATACATATGTCCCTCTCTTCCACAGTTCCAACAAATTAGGGGACCCCGTGGTGGCCCTCCCTGTCTGTGCTGCTGTTGTGGTTGCCATGGTCCTTGACGTTGTGGCTGTCCACCTTGTCTATTTTGCCATGGCTTTTGGGGGCGTTTGCACTGCTTCTGCTGTCTTAAGTTACCCTGTTGGTAACATATTTCATCATCTCCGTGTGCTACATACACTCCTTTGTTGCTGTTCCCTGTCTTTTTCTGCTTTAAGACTCCTTCTGCATGACAGCAGTGTGTATGTGTTTCTTCCAATGTGCCTGTAGGCAATCCAATCCAATGTTTCTGTATCCAAGCTTTTATATCCTTATTGGAATGTTGGATCAGAGCGTTTTTCAATTGTTGTTCATACACTGGTGTTCCTGGCAATATGCCACTATGGACCCTAAATACACTCTCAAATCTGCATCTAAACTCTGTCCATGGTTCTCCTTCTTTCTGAGTTGTCCTGGTAATTTCAGTATAATTTATCTTTGGTCCTAACACACCTTTTGCACGTGTAATCATAGCTTCCACTCTTGTTTTCAAGACTGGATCAACATGTGGCAATGGTACGCCTTGTTGGTCTGCAGGATTCCAGTCTCCGCGTACCTGACTCCATTTAGGGCCACATGCTTTCATCCACACCTGTTGGACTTCAGGTCCACTAAGGTGGTAAGAATTTCTAATGTTTTCTATATCCTGCATAAATCCCTCAATATCGACATGTGGCGATGGTATCATGTCGACTACTGCTTTGATATCATCAGCATTCCATGTTCGATATACGAGCATGGTTGATCGCTGTCCTGCTGTTCCTGCACGAGGATTTGGTACTTCTATCATAGGATAGGCACCTCCCTGGTCACTGTGTTCCACCATGGGAGGGGCTGTAGGCACTTTCGCTTGACTGCGTGTTTGTGGTTTTTCTGGTTTTTCACTTTTTACCTTAGGTTTTACTGCCAAATCATACTGTGGTGGCGGTACATCGTCATCCTCTGGTAGAGGAGATAAAGGTGTTGTTGTCACCGACGATCCAGTCGGCGGTGGTTGCTGAGGTTGTTCTGGTTCTCTGTGCTGAATTATCACATCTTCTTCTGCCTTACCTACAGCTTTCTTTTTCCTTGCTTTCTCTAATTGTCGCTTCTCTGCTCCCTTCTGTCTGTTCTCTGCTTCCTCCTCCCAAAATGCCACTAAATCTGCCCCTACTTTCTGCATCTTTTTCTCATCACCTTTATGTTGCTGTTCTAACTCCTTCTTCAGCTTCTGTATACTGATCAGGTTCAGTCGTCCGTCAAAGTCATGTTTATTTATCCAGGTCTCCTATTTCTTTGTTGCTTTTGGATTTTTTTGCTTCCATAAATTTCCAGTCGTCAGTTGATAAATTTTCCTTCTTTTTAGACGTCTTACCCCCCATTTTTATTATCCCTTGTTATAATTTGGACTTCAGACGGGGGCACACCTAGGGTGTTCTAAATCTGAAGTTTTCACACTTTCTTTGGACGTGACAATTAATTTGCCGTCGTGTGGTTGATTCCTTTCACCTCCCCGTAGGAAGCGGAATCACTTGCCTGCTGCTTCCACACGCACGGTTGTCACTAACGTTGTCCAAAGTATTACACTTTCACACAGTTATTTACACTTACACAAAACACTATTTACACATAGAAACACTTTTAATAATCGTACGCGTATTCTTATGCCAGGGGAGCTCGCCCTCTCGTGAAATTTAACTAATGTCCTGCATTAGGGGACTCCGCCGTCCCTGCCAAATTTAACTGCTTTTTTACAGTGCACGTATTTCTACCCGGGATTTCCTTTACGTATTAAAACAGAGGAGTCCGTATCCTCCTTCCGGAATTTAACTACGTGCGTCCCTCGCAACTGTAGAGGAGTCCGCCCTCCTTACAGAGTTTAACTGTGTTTCATTAACAGACGATTCTGTATCATCGCTTACGGAGTTTAACTGTTTTATGTGATCACTTTTATCCCCTACCGGTACGCGTATATAATTAGAGGAGTCCGCACCCTCCTTACAGAGTTTAACTGCTTTGCATTAACAGACGATTCTGTATCATCGCTTGCGGAATTTAACTGTTTATGTGATCTGATCACCACTCACTCAGTACTATTTACAAAGAAATTCTACTCACTGACTCGACTTCCTGTCTGTCTTCTTCGGGAAAATCTCGTCAACCAGACGATGCCAACGGTGGTCGACAATTGCAGACACGATCAATCGATCGATCGGACCTTGGCCAAGGATTTACGTCTGGACTTGGCGACCTCCGCTGGACACCTCCGGTGTTGTTGAGATCCCGGACTGAGCCCCCAGTCAATGTTGGGTATTTTCTCCTCCAAACATTTTTAAAACCTTTAACAAGACAAACAGAGTCAAGAAACACCAGTGAGACAGAAAGTCAAATTTTACGCGCGGAGTGCAGTCAGGCTGTACACCAAGGCTACACTAAAGTCTGGCCTGCGCTTCGCTCTTTTTATTAGTGAATCCCTCATCACATAAACAAAAACTTGTCCTAAGGGTGGGGGAATGACGCAAGACAAGTTTCTTCCCGTAACATAAACACACACGTCAATAAGTGCAGCTGTAAGCAAAAACAGTTTCTTTCTTTTACTCTTATCGTCGAAGGTCAGCACATCTCGTTCGCAGTTATCAGCTGTTCTGCATCTGCCTGGAACACTAAGCATCACATCACAATCAGTCAAAATTCAACCTTCAGTTCTTTTACTCCCAGTCGTTAGCGGCTACGAAAACAAGTTGTGTAATAATAATAATAAGTACATCCAGCTCCTCATTCCTAGTTCAGATTGACCCCAGCATGCTAAAACAAGGTTGAACAACACGTACATTCTCGGGTTTAAGTGCAAACAGCACAACACCGTTCTCATCAGAAAGAAGACAAAAGGTACAAATGTTTAACAGTGATAACATATATATATATATAAAATCCTTAACAGATAGCCAACCAAGTTAGCGAGAAACAGGTAGCTAATCAGCAGTGTTGCCACAGTTACTTTGAAAAAGTAATCCAATTACTGATTACTGATTCCTCCTTGAAAAAGTAACTTAGTTACTTTACTGATTACTCAAATGGAAAAGTAACTAAGTTAGATTACTAGTTACTTTTTTAGTTACTTTCCCCAGCTACCGACAACAACCCTCTGCCACCTCAACATGACAGTGATACTTGTTTTGCCAAAACTCACTTTATAGTCACCCTTTCTTGGCTTCAGTGAAAATAAATACTTGTTTTATAAAAAGTAAAATAAAGACCTCTTTCTTGACCTCATATTTAACTGTTGACAGCACTGTAACAATAAAACTTGCAATTTCTAACCTACATTGTTTATAAATGTAACTATTAAATTCATTCTTACATTCATTCGACACACCCGCCGAGGATCAAACTTTGGTTATTGGCGACTCTGTTTTGGGAAATGTGAAGTTAGCGACACCAGCAACCATAGTCAGTTGTCTTCCGGGAGCCAGAGCAGGCGACATTGAAGGAAATTTGAAACTGCTGGCTAAGGCTAAGCGTAAATTTGGTAAGATTGTAATTCACGTCGGCAGTAATGACACCCGGTTACGCCAATCGGAGGTCACTAAAATTAACATTAAATCGGTGTGTAACTTTGCAAAAACAATGTCGGACTCTGTAGTTTTCTCTGGGCCCCTCCCCAATCGGACCGGGAGTGACATGTTTAGCCGCATGTCCTCCTTGAATTGCTGGCTGTCTGAGTGGTGTCCAAAAAATGAGGTGGGCTTCATAGATAATTGGCAAAGCTTCTGGGGAAAACCTGGTGTTGTTAGGAGAGACGGCATCCATCCCACTTTGGATGGAGCAGCTCTCATTTCTAGAAATCTGGCCAATTTTCTTAAATCCTCCAAACCGTGACTATCCAGGGTTGGGACCAGGAAGCAGAGTTGTAGTCTTACACACCTCTCTGCAGCTTCTCTCCCCTGCCATCCCCTCATTACCCCATCCCCGTAGAGACGGTGCCTGCTCCCAGACCACCAATAACCAGCAAAAATCTATTTAAGCATAAAAATTCAAAAAGAAAAAATAATATAGCACCTTCAACTGCACCACAGACTAAAACAGTTAAATGTGGTCTATTAAACATTAGGTCTCTCTCTTCTAAGTCCCTGTTGGTAAATGATATAATAATTGATCAACATATTGATTTATTCTGCCTAACAGAAACCTGGTTACAGCAGGATGAATATGTTAGTTTAAATGAGTCAACACCCCCGAGTCACACTAACTGTCAGAATGCTCGTAGCAAGGGGCTGAGGCGGAGGATTAGCAGCAATCTTCCATTCCAGCTTATTAATTAATCAAAAACCCAGACAGAGCTTTAATTCATTTGAAAGCTTGTCTCTTAGTCTTGTCCATCCAAATTGGAAGTCCCAAAAACCAGTTTTATTTGTTATTATCTATCGTCCACCTGGTCGTTACTGTGAGTTTCTCTGTGAATTTTCAGACCTTTTGTCTGACTTAGTGCTTAGCTCAGATAAGATAATTATAGTGGGCGATTTTAACATCCACACAGATGCTGAGAATGACAGCCTCAACACTGCATTTAATCTATTATTAGACTATTGGCTTTGCTCAAAAAGTAAATGAGTCCACCCACCACTTTAATCATATCTTAGATCTTGTTCTGACTTATGGTATGGAAATAGAAGACTTAACAGTATTCCCTGAAAACTCCCTTCTGTCTGATCATTTCTTAATAACATTTACTCTGATGGACTACCCAGCAGTGAGGAATAAGTTTCATTACACTAGAAGTCTTTCAGAAAGCGCTGTAACTAGGTTTAAGGATATGATTCCTTCTTTATGTTCTCTAATGCCATATACCAACACAGTGCAGAGTAGCTACCTAAACTCTGTAAGGGAGATGGAGTATCTCGTCAATAGTTTTACATCCTCATTGAAGACAACTTTGGATGCTGTAGCTCCTCTGAAAAAGAGAGCTTTAAATCAGAAGTGTCTGACTCCGTGGTATAACTCACAAACTCGTAGCTTAAAGCAGATAACCCGTAAGTTGGAGGGGAAATGGCGTCTCACTAATTTAGAAGATCTTCACTTAGCCTGGAAAAAGAGTCTGTTGCTCTATAAAAAAGCCCTCCGTAAAGCTAGGACATCTTTCTACTCATCACTAATTGAAGAAAATAAGAACAACCCCAGGTTTCTTTTCAGCACTGTAGCCAGGCTGACAAAGAGTCAGAGCTCTATTGAGCTGAGTATTCCATTAACTGTAACTAGTAATGACTTCATGACTTTCTTTGCTAACAAAATTTTAACTATTAGAGAAAAAATTACTCATAACCATCCCAAAGACATATCGTTATCTTTGGCTGCTTTCAGTGATGCCAGTATTTGGTTAGACTCTTTCTCTCCGATTGTTCTGTCTGAGTTATTTTCATTAGTTACTTCATCCAAACCATCAACATGTTTATTAGACCCCATTCCTACCAGGCTGCTCAAGGAAGCCCTACCATTATTTAATGCTTCGATCTTAAATATGATCAATCTATCTTTGTTAGTTGGCTATGTACCACAGGCTTTTAAGGTGGCAGTAATTAAACCATTACTTAAAAAGCCATCACTTGACCCAGCTATCTTAGCTAATTATAGGCCAATCTCCAACCTTCCTTTTCTCTCAAAAATTCTTGAAAGGGTAGTTGTAAAACAGCTAACTGATCATCTGCAGAGGAATGGTCTATTTGAAGAGTTTCAGTCAGGTTTTAGAATTCATCATAGTACAGAAACAGCATTAGTGAAGGTTACAAATGATCTTCTTATGGCCTCGGACAGTGGACTCATCTCTGTGCTTGTTCTGTTAGACCTCAGTGCTGCTTTTGATACTGTTGACCATAAAATTTTATTACAGAGATTAGAGCATGCCATAGGTATTAAAGGCACTGCGCTGCGGTGGTTTGAATCATATTTGTCTAATAGATTACAATTTGTTCATGTAAATGGGGAATCTTCTTCACAGACTAAAGTTAATTATGGAGTTCCACAAGGTTCTGTGCTAGGACCAATTTTATTCACTTTATACATGCTTCCCTTAGGTAGTATTATTAGACGGTATTGCTTAAATTTTCATTGTTACGCAGATGATACCCAGCTTTATTTATCCATGAACCCAGAGGACACACACCAATTAGCTAAACTGCAGGATTGTCTTACAGACATAAAGACATGGATGACCTCTAATTTCCTGCTTTTAAACTCAGATAAAACTGAAGTTATTGTACTTGGCCCCACAAATCTTAGAAACATGGTGTCTAACCAGATCCTTACTCTGGATGGCATTACCCTGACCTCTAGTAATACTGTGAGAAATCTTGGAGTCATTTTTGATCAGGATATGTCATTCAAAGCGCATATTAAACAAATATGTAGGACTGCTTTTTTGCATTTACGCAATATCTCTAAAATCAGAAAGGTCTTGTCTCAGAGTGATGCTGAAAAACTAATTCATGCATTTATTTCCTCTAGGCTGGACTATTGTAATTCATTATTATCAGGTTGTCCTAAAAGTTCCCTAAAAAGCCTTCAGTTAATTCAAAATGCTGCAGCTAGAGTACTGACGGGGACTAGAAGGAGAGAGCATATCTCACCCATATTGGCCTCTCTTCATTGGCTTCCTGTTAATTCTAGAATAGAATTTAAAATTATTCTTCTTACTTATAAGGTTTTGAATAATCAGGTCCCATCTTATCTTAGGGACCTCGTAGTACCATATCACCCCAATAGAGCGCTTCGCTCTCAGACTGCAGGCTTACTTGTAGTTCCTAGGGTTTGTAAGAGTAGAATGGGAGGCAGAGCCTTCAGCTTTCAGGCTCCTCTCCTGTGGAACCAGCTCCCAATTCAGATCAGGGAGACAGACACCCTCTCTACTTTTAAGATTAGGCTTAAAACTTTCCTTTTTGCTAAAGCTTATAGTTAGGGCTGGATCAGGTGACCCTGAACCATCCCTTAGTTATGCTGCTATAGACGTAGACTGCTGGGGGGTTCCCATGATGCACTGTTTCTTTCTCTTTTTGCTCTGTATGCACCACTCTGCATTTATTCATTAGTGATCGATCTCTGCTCCCCTCCACAGCATGTCTTTTTCCTGGTTCTCTCCCTCAGCCCCAACCAGTCCCAGCAGAAGACTGCCCCTCCCTGAGCCTGGTTCTGCTGGAGGTTTCTTCCTGTTAAAAGGGAGTTTTTCCTTCCCACTGTAGCCAAGTGCTTGCTCACAGGGGGTCGTTTTGACCGTTGGGGTTTTACATAATTATTGTATGGCCTTGCCTTACAATATAAAGCGCCTTGGGGCAACTGTTTGTTGTGATTTGGCGCTATATAAATATATAAATATATAAATAAAATTGATTGATTGATTGATTTTTCTAACATTTAAATTCTCTCTAAACATTTTACTTGTTGAATTTATTATTATTTTAAGTAGTATTAGTAGTTGTAGTAAAAAAAGGCTTCAAAACTGGACCTTTAATCTAGGGGTGTTGTGGGGGAGGGTACATCCTTGCCCCGCGCCCCCATTCCATCTGGATTCGCCCCTGCTTTGGCGTTTGAGCACAAAGAATGGATAACATTTATTTATGCCGAAAACATGACCAGATTTACAGGTAAGAAAGTTTTATTGCGTTTTCACATCATGTGGTCCTCAGAAAGAGAGTTTAGGTGCATTTGAGTGGAAAATAGTGTTAGTTGTTGACGCGTCGCGGAGGCTCAGCTGTTTTTAGCAGCAGGTACGGAGCGGCTCGGAGAAAAAAAAGCATAAAAATGTCTTTGTAAAGCTCAGTGCAGGTGCGCTGTTGTCACTGTGCTTTAAGAGGTGAGGACGAGTCGTAGCTGTTGCAGAAAAACGCGGATGAAAAGCTCACAGCTCGCTTAAAGTGTGTAGTTCAGTCGAACCCTGACCCCCTTCTCACGGACCAAGTTTAATGCTGCTATCGACCCATAATGCAAAAATAATAGTAACGCACAGTGATTTGGAGAAGTAACTTTAATCTGATTAATGATTTGGAAAGATTAACGCGTTAGATTACTCGTTACTAAAAAAAAAAGTGGTCAGATTAGGCCGGCATCACCGCTAATTAGACAAGGATATCTATGTTAAAGAGGGGGGCTTCGAGCAGTGGCATACATTTAACCCTTTATGTGCCATAATAATGGAGGACAGCGGTTTTATTGGTCGTGATTACACAGTAGGGGGCTGAATATTGGTAAGGATGTGACCCTAGCGTCACTAGCCAAAATTACACCCTAGGAGCACATAACTGTAACAATTGGTCATTTCTGAAAACAAGCACCAAAATTGGCACACACACTCCTTAGACATTACTCTTTTGTAAAAGCACGTTAGTCACTTAAATTTTCAATAGGCAGCCAGGTAGTGGTCAAATGAAGAATTACACAGAGGTCAAAATCTAATCATATTGACAAATATACCACCATATTGTTTGTCTGATCACAAAGATTCCACAAAGGTATAGTTTGGACTATCTGACTGAATACAACCCCTGGCAAAAATTATGGAATCACCGGCCTCGGAGGATGTTCATTCAGTTGTTTAATTTTGTGGAAAAAAAAGCAGATCACAGACATGACACAAAACTAAAGTCATTTCAAATGGCAACTTTCTGGCTTTAAGAAACACTATAAGAAATCAAGAAAAAAAGATTGTGACAGTCAGTAACGGTTACTTTTTTAAAAAAAGAAGCAAGAGGAAAAAAATATGGAATCACTCAATTCTGAGGAATAAATTATGGAATCACCCTGTAAATTTCCATCCCCCAAACTAAAACCTGCATCAACTCAGATCTGCTCGTTGACATTGACCCTATGCCATGACATTGATCCTATGTGTGTTTTTGCAAGGAACGTTTTCACAGTTTTTGCTCTATGGCAAGATGCATTATCATCTTGAAAAATGATTTCATCATCCCCAAACATCCTTTCAATTGTCCAAAATATCAACGTAAACTTGTGCATTTATTGATGATGTAATGACAGCCATCTCCCCAGTGCCTTTACCTGACATGCAGCCCCATATCATCAATGACTGTGGAAATTTAGATGTTCTCTTCAGGCAATCATCTTTATAAATCTCATTGGAACGGCACCAAACAAAAGTTCCAGCATCATCACCTTGCCCAATGCAGATTTGAGATTCATCACTGAATATCACTTTCATCCAGTCATCCACAGTCCACGATTGCTTTTCCTTAGCCCATTGTAACCTTGTTTATTCTGTTTAGGTGTTAATGATGGCTTTCGTTTAGCTTTTCTGTATGTAAGTCCCATTTCCTTTAGGCGGTTTCTTACAGTTCAGTCATAGACATTGACTCCAGTTTCCTCCCATTTGTTCCTCATTTGTTTTGTTGTGCATTTTTGGATTTTTGAGACATATTGCTTTAAGTTTTCTGTCTTGACGCTTTGATGTCTTCCTTGGTCTACCAGTATGTTTGCCTTTAACAACCTTCCCATGTTTTTTGTATTTGGTCCTGAGTTTAGACACAGCTGACTGTGAACAACCAACATCTTTTGCAACATTGCATGATGATTTACTCTCTTTTAAGAGTTTGATAATCCTCTCCTTTGTTTCAACTGACATATCTCGTGTTGGAGCCATGATTCATGTCAGTCCACTTGGTGCAACAGCTCTCCAAGGTGTGATCACTCCTTTTTAGATGCAGACTAATGAGCAGATCTGATATGATGCAGGTGTTAGTTTTGGGAATGAAAATTTACAGGGTGATTCCATAATTTTTTCCTCAGAATTGAGTGATTCCATATTTTTTTCCTCTGCTTGGTCTAAAAAGTAACCGTTACTGACTGCCACAATCTTTTTTTCTTGATTTCTTATAGTGTTTCTTAAAGCCAGAAAGCTGCCATTTGAAATGACTTTAGTTTTGTGTCATGTGTGTGATCTGCTTTTTTTCTACAAAATTAAACAACTGAATGAACATCCTCCGAGGCCAGTGATTCCATAATTTTTGCCAGGGGTTGTATTATGGAGTTATGGGGTAAAAGCAGCAAGAATGGTGACAAACGTTTTCAAGATTCAAAAGTTAAAGTTGCTACAATTTTGGCAAAAAGTGATGCAAATTACTGGTTGAGTTAATAGGGTTTTAAAAAGGAATAGTTTGCACCATGTGTCATGTTTAGTTATCAAAAGGAAAAAAGAGGGGAAAATAGACAGTTTCTCTTCAGACAACACAGACTCGCCGGCATATCACCTGTCATGCACAGGCAGACAGTTTTGACTTGTGGTTAAAAATTTAAACAAGCTAATTCCGGACAAGTTATTTAAATTAGCGGCACGTCGGGTTGTTTTGTGAAGTGAAAATATCAACTATATGTTTTAGTTTTAAAGTAATGCACTAATTTTGAAGGTTTAGGTGTTTAGACACATGCCACAGTGCATTATGGGTAAATTAGTTTCATGACATGAGAGGTTGGCTGCACACACAACTTACTGAAACGTGTGGTGGGTTTTACAAATAAATCTGTATTTGTAAATATGTCTTTTTTTATTTGTAAAGAAAAAGCCAATTTGAAAACTGAAAATTCTAAGTGGAATCAACACTTTTAGCGAATGTGTTTCACTTGGTATTCATACTACCATGAACACTGCCATCTACAACATTTCATTATGCCTGCAAAAATATGTTAGCGGTCTAAAAATTATCAGACCTAAATTTATCGGAAGCTAATTGGTCCACTGATGGTTTTCAAAGTTAACTGAAAAGCTCATGAAAACATTAGCTTCGATAATTAACGGTTAGCAGATTTGTGGAACCGTGCCCACCACTGCATTTGTCATATGTCATACAATCCAATGGACATTGATCTTGTTTGACCTTTACTTTGGAGACCAAGCATTCAACACAGTCACTATTCCATTTATTAATTCTATTTGCACAACCAATAACTTGCATCACTTTTTTTTTTTTACCAAAATTGGAGCAGCATTAACTTTTGACCCCTGTACAAACTTAAATTGACCTTTGGCACCATCCTTGGTGTTTTTACCCCATAACTCCATAACATTCAGTCACAAATAGTCCAAACTATACCTTTTTGAAATCTTGTTGATCAGACAAATAATGTGGTATAATTTTCAATATGATTGGAGCATTTTTAAATTTTGACCCCTGTGTAATTCTTCAGTTGACCAATACCTGGCTGCCTATTGAAAATTTAGGTGGCTAACGTGCTTTTACAAAAGAGTAATGTCTAAGGAGTGGTTGTGCCAAATTTGGTGCTTGTTTCACCATTTGAAAGATTCCTCTGTAAATATTCTGTTATCCACTTCACTAATTGAGATTGCGTGTGTGTGTCTATAAAAACCTAAAGCGTAGAGGCTTGATAAAATTAGGCACAAGTGATTGACTGCCTCTGCACATAGTGTATAAGATGTGTGAATGTTAAACAACTTTGTGGTGTTTTTCATAGATACACTTTACTGGTTCATTGTATATGTGTGTGTGCCCACAACTTTAGGTACCAGCTAAATCTGTTTGCTCGGATGTGTTTGGATCGCCAGTACCTGGCAATCAACAAGATCTCTGGTCAGCTGGATGTGGACCTGATATTGCGATGCATGTCAGATGAAGACCTACCCTATGACCTCCGAGCCTCATTTTGCCGCATGATGCTGCACATGCATGTAGATCGTGACCCTCAGGAACAAGTTACACCTGTCAAGTATGCACGGCTGTGGTCAGAGATCCCTTCAGAGATTGCTATTAATGAGTGAGTGAACTTAATAGAGCTTTCAATGTAATGTATATTTTCTTCATAATTGCTGTTTGTTTAGGTTGTACATTAATGTGTCCTTATATTATTGTCTGCTTATAGCTATGACAATGATGGAACATCTAAAGATGAAATTAAGGAGCGCTTCTCCCAGACAATGGAGTTTGTGGAGAACTATCTCAGAGATGTGGTGTGTCAGAGTTTCCCATTTGCAGATAAAGAGAAGAACAAGCTCACCTTTGAGGTTTGTTAAACACGTTTTGCACTGCGGTATTGTATCACTTCCTGTTCTGGAGCACAGCGGTGTTTTTCTGTATCTGTTAGCTGTTTAATCTGCGCAGTTAGATTGATCTAGTTATCTAGATTACGATTTGTTTCCCAGTGTAATCTTTACGTGCCTTAACTAAAGCACTCCTCCTGCTGAATCACCTCTAAATTATTTACACATTATTCACTTTGCGTGTTTTTAGGAATCCGCTAGCTTAGCGTAGCTACTAGCTCTTAGCCGATTTAGCATGGCGGCTTCTCCTGTCTCTCCCGCACTTTTCTGCTCTGGGTGTGAAATGTTTAGTTATTCCTCGGCCTCCTTTAGCAGTAACGGTACTTGTAATAAGTGTAGGTTATTCGTAGCTTTGGAGGCCAGGCTGGGCGAATTGGAGACTCGGCTCTGCACCGTGGAAAATTCTACAGCTAGCCAGGCCCCTGTAGTCGGTGCGGACCAAGGTAGCTTAGCCGCCGTTAGTTACCCCCTGGCAGATCCCGAGCAGCCGGGAAAGCTGGGTGACTGGGTGACTGTGAGGAGGAAGCGTAGCCCTAAACAGAAGCCCCGTGTACACCGCCAACCCGTTCACATCTCTAACCGTTTTTCCCCACTCGACGACACACCCGCCGAGGATCAAACTCTGGTTATTGGCGACTCTGTTTTGCGAAATGTGAAGTTAGCGACACCAGCAACCATAGTCAATTGTCTTCCGGGGGCCAGAGCAGGCGACATTGAAGGAAATTTGAAACTGCTGGCTAAGGCTAAGCGTAAATTTGGTAAGATTGTAATTCACGTCGGCAGTAATGACACCCGGTTACGCCAATCGGAGGTCACTAAAATTAACATTAAATCGGTGTGTAACTTTGCAAAAACAATGTCGGACTCTGTAGTTTTCTCTGGGCCCCTCCCCAATCAGACCGGGAGTGACATGTTTAGCCGCATGTTCTCCTTGAATTGCTGGCTGTCAGAGTGGTGTCCAAAAAATGAGGTGGGCTTCATAGATAATTGGCAAAGCTTCTGGGGAAAACCTGGTGTTGTTAGGAGAGACGGCATCCATCCCACTTTGGATGGAGCAGCTCTCATTTCTAGAAATCTGGCCAATTTTCTTAAATCCTCCAAACCGTGACTATCCAGGGTTGGGACCAGGAAGCAGAGTTGTAGTCTTACACACCTCTCTGCAGCTTCTCTCCCCCTGCCATCCCCTCATTACCCCATCCCCGTAGAGACGGTGCCTGCTCCCAGACTACCAATAATCAGCAAAAATCTATTTAAGCATAAAAATTCAAAAAGAAAAAATAATATAGCACCTTCAACTGCACCACAGACTAAAACAGTTAAATGTGGTCTATTAAACATTAGGTCTCTCTCTTCTAAGTCCCTGTTGGTAAATGATATAATAATTGATCAACATATTGATTTATTCTGCCTTACAGAAACCTGGTTACAGCAGGATGAATATGTTAGTTTAAATGAGTCAACACCCCCGAGTCACACTAACTGTCAGAATGCTCGTAGCACGGGCCGGGGCGGAGGATTAGCAGCAATCTTCCATTCCAGCTTATTAATTAATCAAAAACCCAGACAGAGCTTTAATTCATTTGAAAGCTTGACTCTTAGTCTTGTCCATCCAAATTGGAAGTCCCAAAAACCAGTTTTATTTGTTATTATCTATCGTCCACCTGGTCGTTACTGTGAGTTTCTCTGTGAATTTTCAGACCTTTTGTCTGACTTAGTGCTTAGCTCAGATAAGATAATTATAGTGGGCGATTTTAACATCCACACAGATGCTGAGAATGACAGCCTCAACACTGCATTTAATCTATTATTAGACTCTATTGGCTTTGCTCAAAAAGTAAATGAGTCCACCCACCACTTTAATCATATCTTAGATCTTGTTCTGACTTATGGTATGGAAATAGAAGACTTAACAGTATTCCCTGAAAACTCCCTTCTGTCTGATCATTTCTTAATAACATTTACATTTACTCTGTTGGACTACCCAGCAGTGGGGAATAAGTTTCATTACACTAGAAGTCTTTCAGAAAGCGCTGTAACTAGGTTTAAGGATATGATTCCTTCTTTATGTTCTCTAATGCCATATACCAACACAGTGCAGAGTAGCTACCTAAACTCTGTAAGTGAGATAGAGTATCTCGTCAATAGTTTTACATCCTCATTGAAGACAACTTTGGATGCTGTAGCTCCTCTAAAAAAGAGAGCTTTAAATCAGAAGTGCCTGACTCCGTGGTATAACTCACAAACTCGTAGCTTAAAGCAGATAACCCGTAAGTTGGAGAGGAAATGGCGTCTCACTAATTTAGAAGATCTTCACTTAGCCTGGAAAAAGAGTCTGTTGCTCTATAAAAAAGCCCTCCGTAAAGCTAGGACATCTTTCTACTCATCACTAATTGAAGAAAATAAGAACAACCCCAGGTTTCTTTTCAGCACTGTAGCCAGGCTGACAGAGTCAGAGCTCTATTGAGCTGAGTATTCCATTAACTTTAACTAGTAATGACTTCATGACTTTCTTTGCTAACAAAATTTTAACTATTAGAGAAAAAATTACTCATAACCATCCCAAAGACGTATCGTTATCTTTGGCTGCTTTCAGTGATGCCGGTATTTGGTTAGACTCTTTCTCTCCGATTGTTCTGAGTTATTTTCATTAGTTACTTCATCCAAACCATCAACATGTTTATTAGACACCATTCCTACCAGGCTGCTCAAGGAAGCCCTACCATTATTTAATGCTTCGATCTTAAATATGATCAATCTATCTTTGTTAGTTGGCTATGTACCACAGGCTTTTAAGGTGGCAGTAATTAAACCATTACTTAAAAAGCCATCACTTGACCCAGCTATCTTAGCTAATTATAGGCCAATCTCCAACCTTCCTTTTCTCTCAAAAATTCTTGAAAGGGTAGTTGTAAAACAGCTAACTGATCATCTGCAGAGGAATGGTCTATTTGAAGAGTTTCAGTCAGGTTTTAGAATTCATCATAGTACAGAAACAGCATTAGTGAAGGTTACAAATGATCTTCTTATGGCCTCGGACAGTGGACTCATCTCTGTGCTTGTTCTGTTAGACCTCAGTGCTGCTTTTGATACTGTTGACCATAAAGTTTTATTACAGAGATTAGAGCATGCCATAGGTATTAAAGGCACTGCGCTGCGGTGGTTTGAATCATATTTGTCTAATAGATTACAATTTGTTCATGTAAATGGGGAATCTTCTTCACAGACTAAAGTTAATTATGGAGTTCCACAAGGTTCTGTGCTAGGACCAATTTTATTCACTTTATACATGCTTCCCTTAGGCAGTATTATTAGACGGTATTGCTTAAATTTTCATTGTTACGCAGATGATACCTAGCTTTATCTATCCATGAAGCCAGAGGACACACACCAATTAGCTAAACTGCAGGATTGTCTTACAGACATAAAGACATGGATGACCTCTAATTTCCTGCTTTTAAACTCAGATAAAACTGAAGTTATTGTACTTGGCCCCACAAATCTTAGAAACATGGTGTCTAACCAGATCCTTACTCTGGATGGCATTACCCTGACCTCTAGTAATACTGTGAGAAATCTTGGAGTCATTTTTGATCAGGATATGTCATTCAAAGCGCATATTAAACAAATATGTAGGACTGCTTTTTTGCATTTACGCAATATCTCTAAAATCAGAAAGGTCTTGTCTCAGAGTGATGCTGAAAAACTAATTCATGCATTTATTTCCTCTAGGCTGGACTATTGTAATTCATTATTATCAGGTTGTCCTAAAAGTTCCCTAAAAAGCCTTCAGTTAATTCAAAATGCTGCAGCTAGAGTACTGACGGGGACTAGGAGAGAGCATATCTCACCCATATTGGCCTCTCTTCATTGGCTTCCTGTTAATTCTAGAATAGAATTTAAAATTCTTCTTCTTACTTATAAGGTTTTGAATAATCAGGTCCCATCTTATCTTAGGGACCTCGTAGTACCATATCACCCCAATAGAGCGCTTCGCTCTCAGACTGCAGGCTTACTTGTAGTTCCTAGGGTTTGTAAGAGTAGAATGGGAGGCAGAGCCTTCAGCTTTCAGGCTCCTCTCCTGTGGAACCAGCTCCCAATTCAGATCAGGGAGACAGACACCCTCTCTACTTTTAAGATT
Organism: Thalassophryne amazonica; assembly: GCF_902500255.1. NCBI lineage: Eukaryota > Metazoa > Chordata > Actinopteri > Batrachoidiformes > Batrachoididae > Thalassophryne > Thalassophryne amazonica. Next base: position 73,119,325 of record NC_047105.1, on the reverse strand, counting down.
AGGCTTAAAACTTTCCTTTTTGCTAAAGCTTATAGTTGGGGCTGGATCAGGTGACCCTGAACCATCCCTTAGTTATGCTGCTATAGACTTAGACTGCTGGGGGGTTCCCATGATGCACTGTTTCTTTCTCTTTTTGCTCTGTATGCACCACTCTGCATTTAATCATTAGTGATTGATCTCTGCTCCCCTCCACAGCATGTCTTTTCTTGGTTCTCTCCCTCAGCCCCAACCAGTCCCAGCAGAAGACTGCCCCTCCCTGAGCCTGGTTCTGCTGGAGGTTTCTTCCTGTTAAAAGGGAGTTTTTCCTTCCCACTGTAGCCAAGTGCTTGCTCATAGGGGGTCGTTTTGACCGTTGGGGTTTTACATAATTATTGTATGGCCTTGCCTTACAATATAAAGCGCCTTGGGGCAACTGTTTGTTGTGATTTGGCGCTATATAAAAAAATTGATTGATTGATTGATTGAATGTGTAATCATACAGTGTACACAGTTCACACAACTTTAATGGGTCTGTTTTCCTGCTTTAGGTGGTGAATTTGGCCAGGAACCTAATTTATTTTGGCTTCTACAACTTCAGTGACTTGCTGAGACTAACAAAGATCCTGCTGGCTATTCTAGACTGCGTCCATGTCGGCACCATTTTCCCTTTCAACAAACTGGACAAAGGAGATGATGGTAAAGGTATGGGATAAATAATCCTTATTGGTAATCCTCATTGAAGAAACAAATACTTCAGAAATGTGACTCATGTGCACGCTTGCATATGCGCTTGTTTTCAGGCAGTAATGTGATGAGGTCCATTCACGGTGTAGGTGAACTCATGTCTCAAGTAGTCCTAAGAGGAGGTGGCTTTCTTCCAACAACTTCAGTCAGCAGCTCAAGTGGAGCAACAGCAAAAAGCCAGACTGCGTCAGAAAAACAGGACATACTAGTCATGGACACCAAGCTCAAAATCATTGAGATCCTGCAGGTGTAGAGCCCACAGCGACTTACTCAAATCCATTCACAGTACACACTACTACAACTGTACTTCCTAGTCATAAAGGGAGGCAAGATTGCAAGAGTCTTATGCAGTGGTGGGCACAGCTAACCAAAAGGTTAGCTTTGAGAGGGATGCAAGATTGCAAGTCTTATGCAGTGGTGGGCACAGCTAACCAAAAAGTTATCTTTGATAGATAAAGCTAAACCAATAAACCCCTATAAAATTTTAGTGGAAGTTACAGCTAAAAGCTAAACCAATAACTTTTAGTATTTAGTGTACTCGCAGCTACTACTGGGTTCCCGCGGGGTCTAAAAAAGTCTTAAAAACTCTTAAATTCAGAAAGTAAAATTTTAGGCCTTTAAATGTCTTAAAAACACCCACATTTTCATCGCAGGTCTAAAATTTAATTTACTCAAGTCTTAAAAAATTACATTCTCTCCGACCATTCCGAGAAGTGTCTGTAGAAAAAAATGAAACGCTTTCCAACGTGTCGTGACGTCAGACGCGTCGCTTTGGAAGCGGCAAGGGGGCAGAGATTGTGGCCACGTCACACTCTGGCTGTTTCACAACCTGAAAAAAGTTCAGCGATCACCACCTTGAATTTGTGTTGCCTGAACCACAAAAAAGTTTTAAAAAACAGCAGTAGAACAACAACAAAAAAAAGCTTCTCCCATCATCCTGCTGGGAGAAGCTTTTTTTTTTCCAGCTACTTTTCGGAGTGACGCCGACCGAGGGAGGACTGATGACTTGGTGGAATATCGATCGAACCGCGACAGCGGGCCGATCCACACGGAGAAGCCGGCCTTCAGGCATCATTCCTGGGCAGAGCGAGGCAGGCAGCCGGGGGGATGGAGCAAACCCACTCATTCCGAAATCTCCCACTTTTTGGATATATGCGAAGTCCCAGTTTGCCCAACGGAGTTTAGTTCTGCAGCTTTATCGAGGTGAGAATAATGTAAAAATAAAACGTGACGTTTACTGAACTCCTGTGAAGGTAATGATCGGCTAACGTTAGCGTAGCCTTTTAGCACAGTTGATCTGAGTGAACGCTTTAATTTCTAAATGGTTCAGTCTTTTTTATTTTTACCAAATAAAGCTACAGCTTTTTTCAGACAGCACAAAAGCTCAACATTAAATAACTTATTTTTTCGGGCGTTTTTTCTCATTTTTTCCCTTTAGTGTTTCTTTATATTTAAAGAAATATTTTTATTTGTCCCAATCAGGAACATTTGCTGTGCAGACAACCAAACTTCCATTGATGAGCTGAACACCGCGAAGTCCAGTCGAAAGAAAACATCTCTGCTTTTCAGCAACACCACCAGAGTTCAAAACTGCAGAAGAGACCTTCATCTGGTCCCGAGAATCCAGCAGAACATCACCTGCTTCTAAATAAAAGGCTCTTTGAACAGCAACTATTTCATTATTTTTTTAAAAAGCTGTTTCATTTTATATTTTAACAATAAATGAACGGATCATTAAAAATGTCCACGAATCAAAGTCAAAAGACATTTGCACAAGTAGAAGCTCTCCACTTATTGTGCTCAAATTCATATTTTAGAAATGACTCTGTCCTGATAACATTAAAGGCAATTACATATTTTGACGAAATTACAAGTTTAAATGACTATATAAAAAAAAAAATTTATCATGAGGTTTGTCACAGAAATCCTACTTTACAATCACACTGCAGTCATTGTTAAATTATTTCCTGTTGCATTTATAATACACATTTGTATTTATTTAGTGTCTTTTTCTGGTTGAAATGAGATATAAATAATCTACCAGACTTTAAAAAATGTACAAGTTTCCATGTTAATTTATTTGTCTAAAAATAAATGTAAGAGGTTCTTTATGTTAAACAAGAAATTATCTAATCTGAAATAACAGCTGGTTTTAATTTAGATGAAAGGTTTCTAAAGAACCATTTATTGATTTATTTAGCGATTTTAATTACAAGTGTTCTAAACTTTTTTTTAACAGTAATCAGAAATTTTGAGGTAACAAACAACAAAAAAACATTTCCAATGATTTTTCTTCAGAAAACTGCTCTATAAATGAGCAGTCTTGTCACACGTTAATGTTTTGTACAGATCAGTGGTTTCCACCGATCCATTTTGTAGAGATCAGTGATTTCTGCCACTCGTCTTCCGTGTTTTGGCCCGATGCGTCGTTACTATTGGACAACGCGAAGGTACGTCACAGCTCAGAGTGTCGAAAGTTGGATTGGATTGAACTTTGACCCCGTCAGCCTGTCGCCAAGCGGCAATGCGCGCTTCCGTCAGAAGCGTCATTTTAGCTCGGCTTTTGACGCGACGCTTCTGACGCGTCTAAAAAGGAACGCGTCTCATTGAAAATAATGCTTTTTAGACCGATTTTTGACGCTTCTGACGCGTTCAGTGTGAAAGGCCCTTAATAAGTTGGCTCGGTATGTCCACTACCGTGTTCCGTACCTTTCAAATTTTCGTCATTTTCGTTTCCGCCAAGTGTATGCCACTGCCGTTAGTCAAGAGTCGATAGTGTGGACAACGTGTGTTTGTGAAATGGGTAACACAATTGTTGCCCAAAGGCTCATATGTGACTTTGTTGCAATGCATGGAGGTGTCACTCAGGTCCCCCTCACCAAGGAACTTGTGGCGTCTGTGGGTGCAGCCCGGTCAAAATACCGACTCTTTCTGGATCAGGAGCGTGTCAGAAAAGACAAGGAAACCCAGGGCCAGAAAAGAAAGCTGGCCGAGCAGGCTCTGGAGGACCTGAAGAAGAGGAAGACGAGTCTGGAAAGTGTGTCCGCCTGTCTTTCCAGTGAGGCAGATGCACTCGCTGAAGAGGCGGAGAAGAGAGCTGGCTCAAAGATGGCTCAGCTGCTTTTGAAGTCGAATGCTCTGAGAAGAGCACACAAAGACAAAGTCGCTGAAGTGAAAGCCCTTGAAGCTGAGATTAGCGCAAAAGAGGAGCTGAGATATAAGGTTGTATAGCGCCTTTTGAGAATTTAACTTTTTTCCAGTTGGTCAATGTTGTTTATCGTATTGTATATGTTGTGTATTATCACTCAATCTTGTTTTCTGCTTTTGGTGTACTTTGACATGTTTCAAACCAATACAAAATGACATGGTTTTGAGAATCAAATGTGATCGTCCTTTTTTTGGGGGGGGGGGGTCTTGAGGTTGGTCTAAAATTTTACTCATAATGGTCTAAAAAGGTCTAAAATTTAACTTGGTGATTCCTGCAAGAACCCTGTACTAACAACAACAAGTCAGCGCTTCTGTCTCAGATCAGCCTTCTCTCAGCAAAAGAGCCCTGGTGACCAGAGAGAAAGGGAAGGGAAGAGAAAAAAGAAAAGGAGAGAAAAAAATAATTTATTTTAACATCATACAGATTTGCAGGCGTATCACGGGAGTCATGCACAGGCAGACAGTTTTGACTTATGATGAAAATTTTAAACAAAGTAATTTTGGAGAAGTTACTGAAATTAACGTCACCTCTGTCATTTTACAAAGTGAAAATATCAGCTATACGTTTATTTTTAAAGTAATGCACTAATTTTAAAGGTTTTACCATTTACAGACACACATGCCGAATTGCATTATGGGAAGTTTGCCATCTACTGGTCATCTGGTAGATGGTAGTGTGAATAGCAATTGCCACACATTCGCAAGAAGTGCTGAATCACTTAACAGAATTTTCAGTTTTGAAGTTGTCTTTTTTTTACAAATGAAAAAAAATTACTTATTTAGAAGTACAGATTTATTTGTAAAAACCAACACACTTGTGTGTTATGCCGACCAACCACTGATGACAGGAAACTAATTTCCCCATAATGCAATTTGGCATATGTGTCTGTAACATATAGCTGATATTTTCACTTTGTAAAATGATGGAGGTGATGTTAATTTCAATAACTTGTACGAAATTAGTTTGTTGAAAAATTTAACCATAAGTCAAAACTGTCTGTCTGTGCATGACTCCTGTAATACTTCTGCAAGTCTGTATGGTGTGAAAATAAATGATCTCTCTGGTTGTCAGCTCTGCTGACAAGAGGATTGAGGTCTAACCACTCATAGCTGTTACATAGTATACAACAGGCTGGCGCTAACATCTATGAATTCAGGCTTTACAAATCTTTGTAACTGTTAAGATTTATACACTATGCCTGCAAAAAATATGTTAGCGGTCTAAAAGTTATCGTAACCAAATTTAGCGGAAGTTAATTTATCTGCTGATGGTTTTCAAAGTTAGCTGAAAAGGTAATCAGTTAACAAAAAGTTAGCTTCACTAATTAATGGTTAGCTGATTAGCGGAACTGTGCCCACCACTGATCTTATGCTTAAAAAAGTAAAATAAAGCATGCTGCAAATTTATTAGGTTTTTAGAGGAATACAATCCAATCAGGCATTGTGTGTGTGTGTGTGTGTGTGTGTGTGTGTGTGTGTGTGTGTGTGTGTGTGTGTGTGTGTGTGTGTGTGTGTACTGTGCAAATGATGAAAAAGCATCAAAAATCAATTTTTTCCTGAAAGGCTTCACTACTTAAGACTTCTGTAGAGTGCATTCCTCAGTCCTCTCACGTAGTAATACAGCTGTTATTATCTGTCCTGTCATGTAGTTCATTCTGAACGTCCGCCTGGACTACAGGATCTCCTGTCTGCTGTCCATCTTTAAAAGGGAATTTGATGAGAGTAATTCACAGAGTGATTTATCAGTTACAGGATCAGTGGAAGGACCGAACAATATGCCAGGTCAAGTAAACACAATGAATGTCTGAAGCTTACACAACAATAAGTTGCAGGTTGTCTACAAATAAATATATTATTTTTGTTTTAGGGGCACTGGATTTTGAACACATCGAAGAGCAGGCAGAGGGAATATTTGGTGGAAGGTAATCACACTTTTCATGTAGTCGCAAACAGTATAAATCAAAATGTGTTTTCACATGTGTGTTGACTGTGTGCTTGTTAAGTGAGAACACCCCGCTGGACCTGGACGATCACGGTGGCCGTACCTTCTTAAGGGTTCTCCTCCATTTAACCATGCATGACTATCCTCCTCTGGTGTCGAGAGCCCTTCACCTGCTCTTCAGGCACTTCAGCCAAAGGCAGGAAGTCCTGCAAGCTTTTAAGCAGGTACCCAGATTATTTAAACATCCACATTTGCACACGTATGTGGAGCAAAACAAACAAAAAAAGACTCCATTTGAAATACTTGTTTATACTCATTGTAGACACATTGTTTGCAAGATATGATCATGCTTTTATTCTTTTTCCTATAAAAAGCATATTCCAAATTATTAATCACCGTTTCAGTAATAAAATAACTTAGTTTTCTGAGTAGGTGTGGCTCATGTATGTTTCCTTCATAGTACATGTTGGAACATCTACTGTGTGTCTGAGCAGGTCCAATTACTTGTCACCAGCCAAGATGTGGAAAATTATAAGCAAATAAAGTCAGACCTGGACCAGTTGCGCTCCATCGTTGAGAAATCTGAGCTCTGGGTGTACAAGAGGCAAGGGCCAGACGAAGGTATTGATGCAGGAGAGGGACTCGCTAGTGAGCCAGAGCATAAAAAGGTGCAGTATATAACAAAAGAGCATCAGTACTGCAGTAACGCTTTGTAGTCTAATGAACTGTTTCTGATATATTCTGTAGGGGAACTCGGAGAACACAGAATCGCCAAAGAAAGCCGAAAGCACAAGCAGTTACAATTACAGAGTTGTTAAGGAGGTGATTATGTCTCCTTTTAGTTTGATTAAGAAGAGTCTGTTTCTTTGCAAATCATGTTTGTATAGACTAAGTGCAACATTTCACTGTTTTTTCACCTTCCAGATCCTGCTGCGTCTCAGCAGGCTGTGTGTTCAAGAAGGTCTATCAGGTAGAAAGAGCAAGAAACAGCAGCAGAGATTACTGAGGAACATGGGAGCTCATACTGTGGTACTTGAGCTCTTACAGATTCCCTATGAGAAGGTATTATTGTTCAGTGAAATACAGCATTGGGTCCTCATGTGGTAGTGGACAAACCTTCACATTATTCATTTTCTCTCTAGGGTGAAGATTTGCGTATGCAGGATATAATGAAGCTGGCCCATCAGTTTCTGCAGAACTTCTGTGCAGGAAACCAGCAGAACCAAGCACTCCTTCACAAGCACATCAATCTTTTCCTGAATCCAGGAGTGAGCTGTCTTACCAGACTGTGCATTTTTCTGTAATGATCACCAAAGAAAATCACTTCTTTTTCTTTTGTTCAGATTTTAGAAGCAGTCACCATGCAGCACATATTCATGAACAACTTCCAGCTGTGCAGTGAGATCAATGAACGTGTAGTCCAGCATTTTGTCCATTGCATCGAAACACATGGACGCAATGTCCAGTACCTCAAGTTCCTCCAGACTATTGTAAAAGCAGAGAACAAGTTCATTAAGAAATGTCAGGACATCGTCATGGCAGAGGTCTTCATCACCATCATCTCTTTTGAATATCAGCACTGCCTCATTCTTCAAAAAAAAAAAAAAAGTCTCCTGCAGTAATTGTTTGTGTTTGTTTGTTTCCATCACAGCTGGTGAATGCTGGGGAAGATGTTTTAGTTTTCTACAATGATCGTGCTTCCTTCCAGACGCTAGTGCAGATGATGCGTTCAGAGCGGGATCGTATGGACGAAAACAGTCCTCTGATGTACCACATACACCTGGTAGAACTCTTGGCTGTCTGCACTGAGGGCAAAAATGTTTATACAGAGATCAAATGTAACTCTCTGCTGCCACTAGATGACATCGTCCGGGTAGTGACCCATGAGGACTGTATCCCTGAGGTGAGATGAATGCCTGATTGTCCACAGTCCGTCTGTCTGGTGCGCGCACGCACACAAACAAATGCTCTTTAGCTGGATGCAGGTGTTTCTGCCCTGGTGCGTGAGCCTTGACCCAGGGGGTGCAGTGATGCAGTGTTGTCAGTTCCCAGGAGGGGCATTGGCTCACTGTCTCTGTGGGGTTTTGGGTTAGAATGTGCAAAATGAAGGGAAAGGGTGAAAAGAGAGTATTGGGATTGGCCTGTAATGTAGTCTTTCTTTAGAATTACCCCAACACAATTGTCCTACCATCCAACCCATGGGAGAACACTTTGAAAGCACCTCCAGTGCTCCTGACTTTACTTTCCTTCCATTTGGTCTCTTGTATACCAAGTAGGTTTACTTTTCTCTGCTTCTCCCTTCCCTTAAGCCTCGGTCCCACCGAGTGAAGAAGGAGCCACGCACCCTGTTTTTTTTTGTTTCGTGAGCTGTCGTGGCATTATAGTGGCTCAGAGTGGCTCTTAGAGGCATTATCTTCAGTTAACGAGGCTCCTCTCTGAGCGTGGCGCTAATTTCAAGATGTTCAAAATTTAGCAACAACAGCATGGCGCAGTTTGTGTTCGAGTTACTGCGACGGCTTAGAGGCATTTGCGTGGTGCTTACGAGTCTGCAAAAAGTCCATTATCCGTGCGCCTGGCACCTTCACAGGACCTGAGAGGCTATTTTTGGAGCGGCTCCTCCTCTTGCGCACACAATTGCACCTGATCTGTGTGCTGGACTCTATATATTTTGTAGTGGATTTCATTTTCTGCCAAACCTTGGATGTTGAAAACACTTCTAATCACTTCTGGCATCACAGAGGACTGTTTCATCTAGACACTTTTTTCCCCTCTCTTTCCTGCTCCATATGGGATGTATTTTGAGCAGCTTAAGGTAATTATTTTTAATGTTTTTTATAGCTTGATAAAACAGTTCCTTGCTATAAAAGTATGTCTGTATGTTGATGTCTGTTGTATGTAAAAGTATGTTGATTTAATATCTTGTTAATGGATCACTGTGTGTGCGCACTGAGGCAGGACCTGAGAGGCTATTTTTGGAGCGGGTCTCCTCTTTGCGCACCAAATTCCACCTGCTCTGTGCGCTGGACTCTATATAAAATAATTATTTTGTAGCGGATTAATAATTTTCTGTCAAACCTTGGATGCCGAAAATACCTGTAATCACTTCTGGAATTAATGTATCACATGAGCTCCACTGTGTGTGCGCACTGAGGCAGTAGTGACTCCTCATCACGCTTCAAACGAGCATTTAGGCAGAACGCCAGCTCACAAAAGAGTGATATTTCAGTCAGTATTGGACGAACACAAAGTTAAAATTTGGGTGACTGCGTGAAAGTGGATGTGTGTTTAAAGCCATGGAAGATAATAACTCCAGTGGAGCAGCTAAGAGCAGGAGCTGTGCGGCAACACAGGTGGAGAGCGCACAAAAGAGCGATTTTGAAGACATAACACAAAGTTAAAAGTTGTATCATGGTGACTTGTAAGCTGCGGAAGAAATACAGAAATATATATATTGAAAATGATCCACATTTGTATATAATAAAACGGCCACCTCATTCTATATGCAGAACGGCACCGCGCGCAAAAGAGCGCTTTTGCAGAAATAAACAGATGAACACAAAGTCAAAAGTGGAATCATGTAAAAATGATTGTGCTTAAAGCCAGGGAAAAAATAAAGCCAGCAAGCCATGGATGGAACGGAAGCCAGAAAGAGCAGAGAGGCGGCTGTCCATGAAAGGACAACAGCAGCGCGTGCGCAAAAGAGCGCAGCGCTTTTGCAGAAATAAATGGACAAACATAAAGTTTTATGTGTTTAAAGCAGCAAAAAAAAAAAAGCCAGAGAGCCGCGGAGCCAGCGAGGAGCACAGAGGCGGCTCTCCAGGAACCCATGGTTCGGGTCTAGCTGGTCTGGTGCATTACAGGTGGACTGCATCCTGGCGCACATCGCACAACTGCGGAACTGTGATGGAGTGTCTATTTTTGGACTGCGTAAAAAAAAAAAAAAAGAAGAGACATCTTTAAATGCTGCTGTGAATCTGTGAATTGAAAACCCACACTTTGAAGGGACCAGGTGTGGGAGGGCTGGAGGTTTGGACCAAACTCATGCCTAAACGTGCGCCAACATGGCGTTATCATGGCACTACGTGGCTTAGTGTGGCTGATGCGAGCCATTCGAGGCTGTAATGACAGGTCGGTCGTGGCTCACTAGAGGCTGCTACGCGGCACATGCAGGGTACAGAGAGGCACATAGTGGCACCTTCATAGTGGATACATGTTAAGATGAAAACATGGGTCATTCTTCAAATAATCACCCCACACCCATGCGTGGCTCCTTCTTCAGCCTTCATTATTCGATGGGACTGAGGCTTTATCTGCCTTCACCTAGTGGTTGCATGCTATCTGCTGGTACTCCAATGGCTGACACTAACTGAACCAGTGGTGGTTGTTGGTAATCCAGACCTCAACCATTCTGGTATGAAATCCAGTTTGTGACCTGAGTATGTGTTTAAGCACAGGATTTGCATTGGATGCCCTTCCTGATGCAGCCTGTCATTTATCTGGGCTTGCAACCATCACTCATAATGCACTGGCTTTAGTACTATGCAGTGGATGGGTTAAACACAAGCAAACTCTTCACATTTAAACTCTGCCTGAAGAAGTGCTTTCTTGACACAAACAGAATTTTTTTTCAGAGTCCTAAATATCTGTATATTTTGTGTGGGTGGTACTCCAGGTAGCACTAGACTTTTTCAACTTTTTTGAAGTTGTAGTTTTAATAACTGAACAAACAGTTGTACAGATGCAGGTGTTATCTCATTATCTTGTTAGCAGAGCTTGTCATTTATTAACATAACAGAAATATGCCAAATCGTACGATTACATTTAACAAAATGTTCTTTTTTTTCCACCTTCAAACTCATTTACTCATCATGATCTTGCAGTTTGCTCTCAAACAAACAGCAGTAAAATTATAAAATATTTCTAGTTTTATACCTTTATACTTTTCTACTTTTTTGTATTTATTTACTCGAGAGCTCTGCACAAGAATTCCTATGTACCCAAACCTTGCGTGCGAGTACAAATGGCAAAGTCTCTAATCTAATCTAAATCTGTTTTTTAAATTTAAACAGATAAGGTCTGCTGATAAATCATTAGATATGCAGTATTGTTGAAGCGTACAAGAACATGTTGCACTGGAGTCAGCTTTAATTCTAAATTAACCACAATCATAACCTTTCAGGTGAAGATTGCTTATATCAACTTCCTGAACCACTGCTATGTCGACACTGAGGTTGAAATGAAAGAGATCTACACCTCCAACCACATGTGGAAACTCTTTGAGAACTTTCTGGTTGACATTTGCAGAGTAAGATTCACCAGGTGACTCTGTGGAAACAATAACTTAAACACTGGCCAGACTTAAATTAAAATACTGCCTGTCATTTTTGTTGTATATTGATATTTACAGGTCTGCAACAACACAAGTGATCGCAAGCATGCAGACATTGTTCTGGAGCACTACGTGACTGAGACTGTCATGAGCATTGTAACCACCTTCTTCAGTTCACCCTTCTCTGACCAGAGCACCAGTCTGCAGGTATGTAGCTGCAGCCACAACAACAATATGAAAGACTGAAGCAGAAAAACACGGTGCTGGAACACAACATTCGAGTAAATAAATGAGAAGGAATGTGAAGATCAACTTGGTGTTGGTAAATGCAGTATGAATCTGCTGCGGTTGACACCTCTGCTGTAATAATGTTTACTGAAACAGAGCAGTCAGCTGCTTAAACAGCACATTGGGTGCTGGAGCTTCAATTAGATCAAGACCAGGGTTCTTGCTAGGACCATTTTAGTGCTGGGTAAATTATGTAATCGCGGCTCATAGCTTCCACGGCCCCCAAAGCTATAGGATTTTATAACACTTAAAACATTCTTGGCAAGCCTTATTTGAACTCATTTTGGGTGGTTTTAGATGCACTGAATGCAAGAATGATAAACAAAAAATATTTATGTTGTAATATTTGTAAGAGTAAAATTCTTTTTTGCATGTATCTGTCAAAGTCTAAGTTAATGAAGATTGAAGATGTTAAAAACAATATTTAATGGACATAGCATTTACTATCTTCTTCAAAAATGACACACAGTAGTTTTTAATCCAGTGAAGCAGACAGTTTTTCAGTCATCCTGGCAAGTTTTTTTTCTCAACAATTTGAGTAGATTTGCATTACTTTTTCTTTTTAAACAATATAACACCTAATTGTCAAACCTGCTGTTTTAAATGAAAAGCTTTCTGAATCGGTTTCCTTTCCTTTCACTGATGCAGTGCCCCTCGCTCTCTCTCTCTCTCTCACACACATCTGTTGTTTTCAAACTCAGAGCTTTTTGGAAACACGAAGCCTTTCAACTGTAAAATAAACTAAATTTCTGAATGTACATCCCCAATTCCAATGAAGTTAGGATGTTATGTAAAATGTAAATAAAAACAAAATACAATGATTTGCAACTCCTCTTCAGCCTATATTCAATTGAATGCACTGTAAAGACATGATATTTAATGTTCAAACTGATAAACTTTGTTTTTGTGAAAATATTTGCTCATTTTGAAATGGATGCCTTCAGATACAGAAGGACCTCTGGAGGACTTTCATGGCGGAGTTATTTTTTTTTCATCTCAGAGGGGAGCAGAGACGCTGTTTCCAACTGCTCCCGTTCACAGCTCTGTGGCCACAGAATGCGCTGACTCTGATCTCTGCTGTTTGCAATTTGATACGAAGAAAATGAGAAATATATTTCTTTTGTTTTGTTCATCATATTTCTCTCCACTTCCCTCAATCCTCAATTAAAAAACATTTTTGTAGTCATCAAACATTTGTATTTTGACTGTGATATGTTTAGTATTTGGGCTGTTGTGCAAAATACCTGAAACATTTTCCATAAAAACAGATTATAACTTTGAAAGGTGCAGGTTTGTGGGCTGTGTATCTTTTCTCATCTTGCACCAAACATAAAACAGTAGATGGTGTATGAAGGAAGAGGGAATTTTTTTGGTCTATTCAAAAAGTCAAGATCAGCAACATTCAAGGATTTCTTTCTCCATACAGCTAAATATCAGTCAGCTGAATGACTGTGCAGATACAGTTTTTGTTACTGTATGCATTCATAGTCGTAACACTACATGGAAGCTTTGATTTCATTGTCTGGCTTGCTTCAGAGCAAAGCCATCTGCTTCTGCAGTGCCTTGCAAAAGTATTTGGCCCCTTGGTATTTCACACATTTTAATTTATTTATGCCATTTCAGATACAAAAAGTAAATCAGGCTTCTCAATATAAAAATTTCTAAAATTGTCTTTCTTAAACTCAAACTCAAAGCAAGTCTCTACAACACATAAATTAATTAAAAATATGAAAGCCAAAATGATGGGTTGCATAAGTAATGGGCCCCTTTTGTATAACCTGTAAATAATCAGTTTTATTGCCAGTTTTCTTCTGACAAGTCAGGGGGTGGATACACGAACATTTCCAAGTCACTGAATATGTTTTGGACTTTATTTACATCAGTAACGAAGAAATTCAAACAGTATGGTGCTCTATGGTAAATCTGTGTGAAGCAGACAGTTCTCAAAAACGGAGTGACTGTGCAAGAAGGAGAAGAGTGAGGAAAGCCACCAAGACACCCAGACAACCCAGAAGAAGTTATAGGCTTCTCTGGCTATGATTGGAGAAATTGTGTACAGTGCATGTTTTGCATTTTGTATCACCAGTTATACAGCTTCATGATGAAGAGGTATATAAATCTAGGCTTGCATCTCAGATGTACCATCTGGCAAATTGTAGCTGAACTTTCAGGTCTTCTTTTTAATAAAATTCTAATAAAACTGATGACAGGTATTATACCAAAGGGGCTGATTACTTATGCAACCCATCAACTTGGCTTTTATATTTTTAATTAATTTAAATCAAGTTGAAGAGATTTACTTTGAGTTTAAGGAAGATAATTTTAGACATTTTTATATCGAGAAGCCTGATTTATTTTTTACATCTGAAATGGCATAAATAAATTAAAATGTGTGAAATACCAAGACACTGAATACTTTTACAAGGCACTGTATGTGAATGCATGGTTTTCCCCCAAATTTCTAAAATTAGTCTTGTGATGAATGTAATAGGGTCTGATTTTGGAGAATGAATGTCCTCCTTCTCTTCTTGATCAGTCAAACCTAAGTCACAGTCCTGTAGCACTAATCTGACTTTACAACGTTAAGAGGGTTTAGTTGTGACTGTTGGTATCCTGTTTTTCTGATGAATCATTTCCTTTGTTGACACACAAATGTCTTTCTCATAAGGTACCTTTCACAGATTCGAAGAAGTGGGTCATTCAATCTGTGGAAAAATGAAAAAACTCAAGGCACTTGTTATATTTTCAGACATTTTCACGACTCTACAAATCGCTTTGTGGCTGTCAATTCTTTAAATTATCAATGTCCTTTACTACAAAAATCATGCTCCCTCTCACATGACACAAGCGCTTGTGGCTGAAATTTACTTTTCCTGTTGTACTTTATTTCTGTGCTGTTTGTATCTTCTGCTGCAGGCCTCTGTGTTGAAGAAAATATTTCAGGTACTTAATGCTAAATAATTTTACATGTGTAAGTACACATTTGGGTGATAATGAAAGTTCTTGACTGTTGGAAAACCTCTTCACATGCTCGAGTGTTTTGTGATCCAAGTCCAATTAAACTGATTTGCAGTGAGATAAGTAACAAGCATTTTTTTTCTAATCTTCAGAATTGAATTTATTGCCAAGTACGTTCTCACAAGAAATTTTATCTGGTGTCATTGGTGCATAAATAACAATAAAAGAAAATACTTCTGTAAGAAGTAATAGGTACATAAACAATAAAAATAAAAGGAAAAAATAAAGAAATAAAGGAGTCAATTAAACAAATGGGCAAAACTAAGTTTACTGTCAGATAGATATAGTGGAATGGGGCTGTGCAGGCATGCAGATGAACAGTTAGGGCTGATCACTCTGTACTTTGGAGTTGGGGGGAGGCAGGGTAAATGGAGGTCTCTGGCATTATTTATATATAAGTCTAGCTTTTATAACTAATCAAAGTTATTTTAAATGTGAAAGTAGTCACATGTTTTTCTTATGTTTATTTAAAGGTATTATATATTTAGCAGTGCTTTAGCTCCCGGAGCTATAGGATTGTGGTGCTTCTGTCTGTTCTTTTCAAAAAAATCCCATGAACCTGACCCCTGCCAGATGACTACAGATACAATTGCATTGTAGTTAAATATGGACATATGGTTGGCTGGAGCTTTGCACTTTCCAGTTTGTTTGGTCCTTGACCTTCAAAATGACCTTGATTTGGATAGTTGAGAAAAAGGGTGGTATTTTGTTATCGTTAAAACTCAAAGGCACAGTCAGTGTCAATGAGTGTACAGTTCCTATTTTAGTTATTTCAGACACACACATGTTGTCAGTCAGTTGTCTTCACATATGCTATGTAATGTGTACTGCATAATGAATTTTAAAATTTGTATCAGTTAAATTCTCAATTTTCGCGATACACACAGGAGCTTCACCCCCCCCCCACCCCCCACCCCCCATTTAGATTGACTTTCTTTCTACTTTTTTCTGAAACAGGTTTAACTATGAAAATGTCACCAGTCATATAACCTGTTCTCATCACTCTTGGGTTGTCAAGGCCATAAGAAGTATTGTTTATTCTTCCAACCAGATAAAAATGCTGATGTCTTGTGTTGTATCTTCTTCTCAGACCAGGCAGCCAGTCTTTGTGCAGCTGTTACAGGCAGTGTTCAGGGTCTATCACTGTAACTGGTTGATCCCAGTTCAAAAGGGCTCTGTGGAGAACTGTATCAAAGTGCTGTCTGATGTCGGTAAGACTGTAAAACACTTAAGATCTAAATCTGTCAGTTGCATGTTGTATTTGAATTTCTTTTATATTTCTGAGCTAAGGTCAAAAGAACAGCTCAATCCTCAAACCATTTGTCTTGTGTGTCAGCCAAAGGCAGAGCAATTGCCATCCCTGTGGATCTGGACAACCAGGTGAACAACCTGTTTGTGAAGTCCAACAACATAGTCCAAAAGACTGCTATGAGCTGGAGACTTTCTGCTCGCAATGCTGCCCGTAGAGACTCTGTGGTGACTGCATCACGGGACTACAGGAATATTATTGAGAGGTTGCAGGTGTGTGTGTGTGTGTGTGTGTGTGTGTGAGATTTGACAATGTTCTTTTTTCTGATTTACTTGAGTCCAGCATTAGGGGTCTCCAATTGGTTCAAAATGCTCCTGCCAGAGTTTTGGCAGGAAGCAGAAAGTTTGACCACGTTACACCCATGTTGGCATCTCTTCAATTGCTTCCTGTCTCTGTCGGGTCAGATTTTAAGGTTCTGTTACTAACCTATAAAATTATTCACGGACTAGCATCTCCCTACTTAGCTCACCTAATTACACCCTATGTACCGACCCGGGCTCTGTGTTCTCAGGGCGCAGGACTACTTTGTGTCCTTAGGGTGAATAAAAAGGCTGCTGGTTACAGAGCTTTCTCTTAACATACCTCTGTTTTGTGGAATGATCTCCCTACAGAGATAAAACAGTCAGAATCTGTAGAGACATTCAAGTCCAGACTTAAGACGCATCTATTCTCCCTCTTGTATGGCTAGCATACTGGCATAGTATGGAACTATGCTTTTTATCCCTTTAACTCATCTTATTCGCAACGGAACAGGTCACAGCCTCACTTTATCTAAATTCTGTGTTTGTTAGTGAAGTTTAGGGCTAGCAGGGTATCCGCACAGGGTACTGGACTGACCACGAGGTGCCATGGCTGAAACTGATGCAGCGCACTGTAGTCTGCTCTTGGAATGTACTCCTACATGATGATGTGATGGATGGAGCTGGACGACCCCCTTCCAGTGACTGCATGCTCATCTCAATAATGCACTTGTTTTGATGCTATTCTGTTTTTCTGTTTCCTGTTTCTTCAGCTTGGTAAAAACTTTGTAAAAACCTAGTAACTGTTAGAATGGCCCAAGTGGGTCACCCCTCTGAATCTGGTCTGCTTGAGGTTTCTTACTCAACATCATCAGAGGGAGTTTTTCCTTACCACTGTCACCTGTGTGCTTGCTCTAGGGCAGGGGTTTTCAAATTGTGGGAGAGTGACACCTCCCCCCCCTCCAAAAGAACAAATGAATAGCTGTGCCCCCCATGGCACACATACACACACTTTCAACATGTATGTATTTCGTGTATTTCTTTTCATTCTTTTACGCATCTTAAACACACTTTAAAAGTGTATTTTTAAGGAACTATCTATGCATTTACACATTTTACAGCCTTTGTAATTATTTTAAACATGTTTTTAAAACATTTAAACATCTGTGTTTTTAAAATGTCTTTGGTATAACTAACATATTTTAACATAAATAATATTCATTCAAACAGGTATGTTATTAAGATTTTATCTATTGATGCCATTATCGATTCCGCTTATCGATACGATTCCTTATTGATTCCCTTATCAATACCTCCTGTAAATTTTCTGTGTACTAAATTTACAGGTTTTCTATGTCATTAACATTTTATTGAATCTTAAAGTAAATAAATATGAAATTGGTCACTGGATCCTTGAACTCTGGGCATAAATAAAAATAGAAAAAATCTGTAGTTTTTCTCAAAAGCATTTCCTTTCAGATATTAATGGCATAAATGTCACTCCATACCTCTGAGCTAAGCTCTTGCAGCCGGCTGTGCTGCAAGTCAACATCAATGTAATTCATAAAGAACGCAGGACGTCTCATTTGAGGGGGAAAAACAAATGTTTTAGTTTGTTGTAGTTTATTGTCTGTGTTACAACATTTGGAAAGAGGTGTCATTTGATTACAGTGATTCACTTTGAAGTTATTAATTCCAACCAGACTCTAACTTGACTCAGCAGAGAGCAGCGCAGCTTTTGGAGCTGTGCAAACGGAATGTAGGACGATTATCATTTCTTGCCTGTAACGTAAACAAGAGTCCCAGTTAGTAACTTTAATCCGCACAAAAGTGACTCACGATTGACATTTTTAAATGGCATTGAGACGTTTAAGAAGCGGACTTGCCACTTCTGAAAAGCAGTGAAGCAATGAACAAACGAAGCAGTGGATTGGAGCATTGCTTTGTTGCTTCAAGCTTCAAGAACAGCTACTGCAGAAGCGGTTGATTACAGGCCCACTGCAGCGTCTGCAATCAATGTCGAGAAATTATCATTTTCCCAATAAAACACCCTCAAAAACAACAGCTACTCTGAAGGACTGATAAGAGAATTGTTAAGCAAAAAGGCTATTGATGTCGGTGGATCAAATCATTTCTTAACAATTCTTGAAAAGAACCAGTTCTTGCTACCCATCCCTTGCACCCCTCCTGAAGAACTCTGGCACCCCGGGGGGGTGCGCACCTTGCAATTTGAAAACCACTGCTCTAGAGGCAGTGGTGGGCACAGTTCCGATAATCCAATAACAGATAATTATCAAAGATAATGTTTTCATTATCGGATTATCTTTTTAGATCATTTTAAAAACCATTATCGGACTAATTATCTTCCGATAAATTTTTGTCCGATAACTTTTAGACCGATAACGTAGTAAACAAAGCTGAACAGTGACAAACATTTTTAAAATTTAAAATCAGTTGAGCACCTACCTGTATAGTTCTATCCTCTGCAAACTGAAGAGAGCTGCTTCTAGGAGAAACTGCTCTATCCTCTGCAGGCAAAGGAGAAACTGGTCACAAAAAAAATCAGTTCTTTTAATACCATACTGATCCGCTGGCAATATCACTCAAGTCATCCAGAGGCACACATTTTTAACTTATGGTTCAAATTTTAACCAAACTAAGTTATTTCAGCTTGGAACTCTGACGAGGGCGGACGCATCTCCTCCACTCTCCCTTATCTCTGTTCTCTGCCTTTAACCTTCAAGTCCCTATTTCACCAGACTGTGAATTCCTCAAATCATATTGGATTCTGGATCTATTGGACAACTATTGGATTAACCATGGAATTGATCAGCTGGTCTCTGAATGCTGTTGACACCATTTTTTCTACAAGAAGGTCAGGACCAGGGGATCCTACCTGCCCAGATGGACCGTATCCTGCGGGCTATGTCCTCAACTCCTGGGGGTCTTGGCGTGTTGCATGCTTGGCGCCTTTCTCCGTTGAGGACGTCGAGGATTTATTCATTTTTGGTCTCATGGTAGCAGGGCTGGTACTTTTTGGCTTATGTGCTGCCCTGATCTACCAGAAAATTGGTAAGACGGCAGCATCAAGAACCATGGCCCCTCGCTTGTCCGTCATGATTAACGAGGTTGGCAAGGCAGTGCATTCTCAGACTGCAGTGATTCTTGAACTCAGATGCAAATTGGATGACATCTTGGAGCAGATGCGTGCCTTGCAGTTGAAGCTGAAGATTTCAGAGGCCGGTGAATATTCTTAATTCATAATTGGGTATATTCTTAATTCGTAATTGGGATTTGGTTGTGCAAGTGGAACTGTTAAAGTGATTTCACTGCTGCAACAATAACATTACATGCTTATCAAGCCGAAGGTCAAATTGCCCGACTGTCTCCTCCTGAGGGATTTGTTTAGGCCTGGGGAACATTGGCTGTTTCTTATCTCACAAAGACAATAAACTGCTTTTCACAGGACTGAAGCATGTTCCATTCCCTTCCCCCACCTCCTTCCTCCCCATCAACACATCCCCTTTCTGGCGCCCGCCATCATCATTCCTTCCCCCTTCGGCAGGGGCAGTGCGGTTTTCGCTGCAGCCTATGTCTCCCCCCAAGCTGTGGGCAGCACATCTCAGGGTTGCTGCGTGGTCTTCATCCACTTGCCTCAATTCAGATAACGGACTTCTTCAAACTTAGTGCACATAAACAATGTCAAATGTGTATGTGTTGCCTTTAATTCTGATGTGTGCCATTATTACGGTAAACAAGTAATAATTGTGGACTAATTGCTGTCTGAGGTAACTGGAGTGTAAACGTAATTTCTCCATTGTGAGATCACTAAAGTATATGTCTATATCTATCTATCTATTTAAAATTACTGTCACGTCTGAAGTTTTATAAAGTGAAAATATCCGATATATGTTTTAGTTTCAAAGTAATGCGCTAATTTTTAAGGTTTTAGTGAGCACATGCTGTGCCCAGCAGTGCATTATGGGTAGGATAGTGTAATCTCAGTACGTTCACAACGGGACAAATGCATTTCAGACACTCTCTTCAGGTGCCACGGATAACAGCATTAAACTCTAGTACCTAAAACTCTTGTGAATATCATTTCTGGGTTTATAGACATTGTTATTGTATTTGCGTTTGTTAAATTCCACGCATCTTAAATGTAGCAGACACGGATTATCTGGAATTTTGTTTTGGCAAGTGTTCACGGTCTCTACTAGGCAGTAGTGTTCATGGCAGTTCATGCCAGTATTCGTCCTGAAGCTGGGCAGACACTGTATGATGTTTTTAATCACTGCACTCGGTTTCAGTTCAAACTGTACCACAGAACCGCACGGTGTAAAAGTTCAGAGCGCCCGATTTATGTTCTCACACACATTGTACATTCAAAAACCACACGTCAGACTCGTGTTTCCAGAAGCAAAACGTAAGCTTTTTTTTCCAGACTTAATTTACAAAAACTCTTGATGGGAGACATTAAAGTTTAAAAACAAAACAACAAAAAAACATTACAAGACAGGTCCGCGGTGTTTGCACATGCACAGTGCGAGCGGTTGGATGCTTGTAGCGCTTCAGCAGCAGGAATATCAGATTAATATCAAACAGGTTTGATTTTCATTCGACCATACGATCGGCGATCAGGAGGTGGTCGTGAGATGTTAAACGCAGCTTGTTACTCCATGTACACTACACGATGCAGGACGCGTGATTAACCTGAAACTCAGTCCAAAAAATTCTCACACAAATGAAAAATCATCTGAAAAAGGGCCAAAACTTGCACAGTGTAAAGCCAACATTTATGTGTCAAGACAATACTGAGTGCACGTTTTACAATATAATAAAACGTGTGCACAACATTGTAAAACGTGCACACAACATCGTAAAACGTGCGCACATTCTCTCCACATGCTCAACATTTTACAGTGACACTTCCAGGGCTCTGTAAAAATGCCTGTTTTTACAAATAAAAAAATGGAATATTTTACAAAAGCACATTTATCTTTAAACACCAATACACGACACACGTCACATTAACGTGTTGGTTTACATAATGAATGACTGAACCAATCAGTGTTTAGCAGAGGCACATTTTACCCAGAATCCTTTGCGATCTGTCTGTGTTTGTTACAAAACCTCAGAATTAGTGCATTATTCAACATTAAAAGATATATAACGTGGTGTGTCCATAAAGTAACGGTCCTTTTTATTTTTTTAAAAACTATATGGATTTCATTCATATGTTTTTACGTCAGACATGCTTGAACCCTCGTGCGCATGCATGAGTTTTTCCACGCCTGTCGGTGACGTCATTCGCCTGTGAGCACGCCTTGTGGAAGGAGTGGTCCCGCCCCCTCGTCAGATTTTCATTGTCTGGAAATGGCGGAATGAAAAGGACTTTTTTCCATCAGAATTTTTTCAGAAGCTGTTAGAGACTGGCACCTGGAAACCATTCAAAAAAGTTATCTGGCTTTTGGTGAAAATTTTACAGGCTTCACAGAGAATAAGGACTTTAACTACAGCTTTAAGGACCCCTTTAAGGACAGTCGGTGCGCCGCGCTCCGAGCTGCGACGTCGCTGCACAAACCACTGGATCATTTCTAAGCTGATGGCTCTGTGGATACGAGACTGTCGTGTGCTCTTTCTCTGGTTATCACAAGAGCTGGACATCAGCCATTTTCCGGCAGATTTCACTTTTAACAAGAGATTTTGTCATGGAAAGCTGCGCGGAGGCTTCGCGCATCACGACCGATTCGCTGATGAAGCGAGACAAAGGAACACCTCCGTTTCGGAGTGTTAGAGGACATGTTTGGACATGTCCAGCTCTCCACACGTTCTCTTATACTCACTCGACTGGTAAGCACTGAAAGCCGAGATAGACATGGCGAATTACGTCACCGACAGGCGTGGAAAAACTCACGCATGTGCACGAGGGTTCAAGCATGTCTGACGTAAAAACATATGAATGAAATCCATATAGTTTTTTAAAAAATAAAAAGGACCATTACTTTATGGACACACCACGTATATTTTAACTTTGTACAAATGACAGAATTGACATTAATGGAGTTATTCTATTGGTATTAATGTTTTTTATAAATCAAAACCATAAGTCAGCACTGCTTTGTTTTCCAAGACCTCCGCCTGACTGGAGCGTTGTGATTGGGTAGAGAGCTAGGCTTTGTGGCTGTTCTCAGCTTGCTTATGTGCTGGAAGCTGTGTAGTAAACAAGAGCTTCCAGCAGGGGCAAGATGTTCAAACAGAAGTGTGGGCTCATTGTTTGGGTCTGTTGTCACTTTTGATGCTACCAGAAGCGATCGTGGTGTTAAAATTCAAATTCAGTTTATTAGTAGTTGCAAATGTACCACAGACAATACTGGAATTTGTCGGTTATCTGTAACTTCCGATACATTTTTGGGTGGTTTATCGGTTTATCTTTATCAAATATAACTTTTCAGTATCTGATTATCTGTTATCAAAGTTCATTTTTTTGGTTATCTGTGCCCACCACTGTTTAGAGGTTAAGGTTAGACCTTACTTGTGTGAAGCGCCTTGAGGCAGCTTTGTTGTGATTTGGCACTATATACGAGGTCTGTCAATAAAGTATAGGTCCTTTTTATTTTTTTCAAAAACTATATGGATTTCATTCATATGTTTTTACGTCAGACATGCTTGAACCCTCGTGCGCATGCGTGAGTTTTTCCACGCCTGTCGGTGACGTCATTCGCCTGTGAGCACTCCTTGTGGGAGGAGTCGTCCAGCCCCTCGTCGGAATTCCTTTGTCTGAGAAGTTGCTGAGAGACTGGCGCTTTGATCAAAATTTTTTCTAAACCTGTGAGACACATCGAAGTGGACACGGTTCGAAAAATTAAGCTGGTTTTCAGTGAAAATTTTAACGGCTGATGAGAGATTTTGAGGTGATACTGTCGCTTTAAGGACTTCCCACGGTGCGAGACGTCGTGCAGCGCTCTCTGGCGCCGTCGTCAGCCTGTTTCAAGCTGAAAACCTCCACATTTCAGGCTCTATTGATCCAGGACGTCGTGAGAGAACAGAGAAGTTTCAGAAGAAGTCGGTTTCAGCATTTTATCCGGATATTCCACTGTTAAAGGAGATTTATTTTTAATGAAAGACGTGCGGACGGATTGCAGCGTCGGCTCGCAGCCGCTGCGACGCTCCGCTGCGACGCTCCGCCACAGGAAAAACACCTCTGTTGGAAACCTTAAGGACAAGTTGGAACATGTCCAACTGTTAAACAATTTCTCATATACTCACTCCACTGAAAGCCATCAAAAGCCGCCTGGATTTTACAAATGGTTATCAACACGCAGCCAGCGGCACCGCGCCAGCTGCGTCCCGACGCGCGGACCCATCCGCACGTCTTTCATTAAAAAAATCTCCTTTAACAGTGGAATATCCGGATAAAATGCTGAAACCGACTTCTTCTGAAACTTCTCTGTTCTCTCACAATGTCCTGGATCAATAGAGCCTGAAATGTGGAGGTTTTAAGCTTGAAACAGGCTGACGATGGCACCTGAGAGTGCTGCGAGACGTCTCGCACCGTGGGAAGTCCTTAAAACGACAGTATCACCTCAAAATCTCTCATCAGCCGTTAAAATTTTCACTGAAAACCAGCTTAATTTTTCGAACCGTGTCCACTTCGATGTGTCTCACAGGTTTAGAAAAAATTTTGAACAAACAAAGCGCCAGTCTCTCAGCAACTTCTCAGACAAAGGAATTCCGACGAGGGGCTGGACGACTCCTCCCACAAGGAGTGCTCACAGGTGAATGACGTCACCGACAGGCGTGGAAAAACTCACGCATGCGCACGAGGGTTCAAGCATGTCTGACGTAAAAACATATGAATGAAATCCATATAGTTTTTGAAAAAAATAAAAAGGACCTATACTTTATTGACAGCCCTCGTAAATGAAATAAATTCAAGTGTATGGGTGTGTGTGTGTTTTAAGCATTTGTTCATATAACTGTCATTGTGCATCTTGTAGGACATTGTTTCTGCTCTGGAAGACCGCCTGCGTCCGCTGGTCCAGGCGGAGTTGTCTGTTCTGGTGGATGTGCTGCATCATCCTGAGTTGCTTTTCCCAGAAAACACAGACTCCCGCAAGAAGTGTGAGAGCGGTGGCTTCATATGCAAGTAAACAGAAATTGGCTGCACCCAACTATATTCACAAAAGCATAATGCTGTGTTCTTCTTTGGAATGAATAAATTAATGTGCTTATGCAGGCTGATTAAACATACCAAGCTGCTGCTGGAAGAAAATGAAGAGCGGCTATGCATCAAAGTTCTCCAAACACTTAGAGAGATGATGACCAAAGATCGGGGTTACGGAGAGAAGGTGAGGGAAGCTGCCAACCACACACAGCTGCCATCTTTTACTGTCTAAATAATTAATTACATGAAACTTTGTCATTTTCAAGCCAAAGCAATCTGTTCAGAGCAATTTATTTTAGCATTTAGCACTTAAATACAGTACTGCACACAACTTCCAACTAACTTAGAATTTAGAATTTTGTCCAAATATTCATACTCAGTTTTTTGTTTTGTTTTAACTTTCATTCAAAAACTAATCTTTTACAAACTTCATTGTCCTTTTTGTCTTTCTTCCTTTCTTTTTTTTGCCCTTTGGCTCATTATTAGTAGTAGTAGTAGTTGTGGTCATAGTATTATTATTATTACTAGGCCCAAATGAGAACAAAGACAGTTGCTGATGATCATTAAAAGATAAAATCATTGTAAACCAGTGTACTCCAGATAAATGTTTTATATATATATATATATATATATATATATATACGAGGTCTCTTAGAAAATAAACTGACCCTTTTATTTTTTTTTTAACTATATGGATTTGAATGACATGCGATTACACCAATCATGCTTGAACCCTCGTGCGCATGCGTGAGTTTTTTCACGCGTGTCGGTGACGTCATTTCCCTGTGGGCAGGCCTTGAGTGAGATGTGGTCCCGCCCTCTCGGCTGAATTCCTTTGTTTCACACGCTGCTCGAGACGGCGCGCGTTGCTTTATCAAAATTTTTTCTGGACCTGTGAGGAATATCCGAGTGGACACTATTCGAGAAATTAAGCTGGTTTTCTGTGAAAAGTTTAACGGCTGATGAGAGATTATGGGGTGTTTCTGTCGGTGTAAGGACTTCCCACGGAGCGGGACGTCCTGCAGCGCTTCCAGGCGCTGTCGTCGGCCTGTTTCGAGCTGAAAACATCCTAATTTAAGGCTTAATTCACCCAGGACATCGTGAGAGAACAGAGAAGATTCAGAAGAGGCCGGCATGAGGAATTTATGCGGACATTCCACTGTTTAAGGACATTTTTTTAATGAAAGACGTACGCGCAAATTCGCCGAGTCGTTTCCGTGACGACTCGGCAAATCTGTGTGCGCCGCGACAGGAAAAACACCTCCGTGTTGAAAACCATTTGTAGAATTCAGGCGGCTTTTAATGGCTTTCAACAAGTGAGTAACTGAGAAATTGTTTAACAGCTTGGGCATGTTCCAACTTGCCCGTTAAGATTTCCAACGGAGGTGTTTTTCCTGCCGCGACCCCCCGCGGTCGGGTCCAGCCCGACATGCGACTCTGCCCGCACGTTCTTTCATTACAAAATGACCGTTAACAATGGAATGTCCGAATAAACTCCTCATGCCGACTTCTTCTGAAAGTTCTCTGTTCTCTGACGACTTACTGCGTCAACAGAGCCTGAAATGTGGAAGTTTTCAACTTGAAACGGCGAGACGCTGCCGCCTCGAAGCGCAGATCGCCGTCAGGCGCCGTGGACCGTCCTTAAAGCGACACTACCAGACCAAAATCTCTCATCAGCCGTTAAAATTTTTACCGAAAACCAGCTGAATTTATTGAATGGTGTCCACTCAGTTGTGCCTTACAGTTTTGAAAAAATTTTTATCAAACAAAGCAACAGTCTCTGAGCCATTCCTAAACAATGAAAAAAATCGACGAGCGGGTGGACGACTCCTTACTCAAAGACTGCCCACAGGCGAATGACGTAACCGACAGGCGTGAAAAAACTCTTGCATGCCCACGAGGGTTCAAGCATGTCTGATGTAATCACACGTGATTCAAATCCATATGGTTTTTGAAAAAATAAGGTCGGATACTTTTCTAATAGACCTCGTGTATATATATATATATATATATATATATATATATATATATATATATATATATATATATATATTTTTTTTTTTTTTTTTTTTTCTTAATTGAGATTGTGTGTCCTCATTTTATGTATTCCTCAGATCACTGCAAACCCAGTTTGTTTATTTATTTATTTATCAGAAACCTTTTGAGGTCCACTGGACCCCAATATTAAAAATGAATTTATTTGTTTGTTAGTTGCATACCGTTTTTCTTTTCAGATGGTGAAAGTAGAGTGTCCCTGATGGTTAGTTAAAAATATATATATATTTACACCTGCAGAAGCCATAAAAAGAATCCTTAAGGACAGTGATTCACCTTACTCTCAGAATGAACATTGAACCATACCTGTTAGGCAGTTGGACTCAGAAGCTAGAGGTTGTGATACTGAAGTAAATGAGAACTCTGATGATGAGATGCCAGTGAGCTCATAATCATGAGTGTCCAATACAGAAAAAAATAAGCTCCACCTGATTAAAAGTTAGCAAGACAAGGTGGATAATTACAGTAGGCCAGGCTAAAGATGAAAATAGAGGGAGAACAGGACCAGCAGGAATTGGAAGAACATGCAGGCAAGATAGAAAAGGAAGAGAACAATAGTGACAGAGTAAGTGGTGACAATTAAATTACAGACAACAATCCAAATAATCATAAGAGTACACCAACATTTACAGTTGTGATTTTACAATTATTTTGCTGTGTTTGTGTTTTAGTCTACATTAATATGGTTCTAAAATGTCAAGTGGATTGCCTTTAAATAATGCTAAAAAGGTTTTTTAATTATTTCCATCTCAAAGCTCCTGATATTAACATTATACAGTACATGTGAGGCCCAGTGTGCCCCAAAACATCAGGAACATATTTTCTGTAAACATCTGAATAGGGTTAAACACTATTTTCTAACAAACTACAGGATGTCACCAAAAATAAATGATGTAGTTTTATCACCTGAATGAAACTGTATATTATTAAAGGTCAAACGTGGTGACAACTGTCACATATTTATGCATTTATAAACATTAGATATTAAACAGTTTTACCTTGTTCTGCAAAAGGTTTTGGTACATAGGACTTTGGCACAGCACTGTATATATTTCAAAATACAAATCAGAACCTTTTTTGTAAATTGTCATGCCAATGAAAATTCAAAGTCATATGTGTGTTTTGATAAATGAAAATATATTTTGTTTCATGATATGATGTATCAAATGTAAAGGTGACGCAGTGTTGTTGCATTTGACAAACTATACATCAAACTTTGATTTTGAATGCAGTCTAGTTGCTCTTACTAACACAGGTCCACTCCACTCACTTTAACATCTGGGGCCAGTAAAGCAGGTTTGTCCTCAACTCCTCTTCAGACAAGCTGCCAGCCACAGTTATCACTATGAATCTGCACTAATTCTGCTTTCTATGGGTAACAATCAATCACAAATAACATTAATTCTTGCTCAGTATTTCTGCAGCTGTGATTCAGTTAACACAGTGTGTCATTAACCTCTGCTTTAGCTTTGCCCTTCTGTTTGTGTCTAACCTTGTAAACTCTGGTTTCTTTCAGCTCATGGCCTTTGATGATGAGATGGATATGCCTAAGGTTGTGCCGTTTCCTTCTACTCATGTGGTTTTGCTTTTTGTTTTCCTTCTGAGCTTCTGCCTGTGTAACACACAGTGTTGCCACAGTTACTTTGAAAAGTTACTTTATTAGTTACATTTTACAGTTACTTCATTAGTAGCTGTGGACAACTTTCCGTCAGCTGCTGAATGTAACTAATAAAGTAACTAGTAATCTAACTTGTTTGTTTTTAAGATTGAGTACTCAGAAAAGTAACTACGAGGTCTATTAGAAAAGTATCCGACCTTATTATTTTTTTCAAAAACCATATGCATTTGAATCACGTGTGATTGCGTCAGCCAAGCTTGAACCTTCGTGCGCATGCGGGAGTTTTTTCACGCCTGTCGGTTGCGTCATTCGCCTGTGAGCAGGCTTTGAGTGAGGAGTGGTCCACCCCTCTCGTCGTTTTTTTCATTGTTTAGGAATGGCTCAGAAACTGCCGCTTTGCTTGATCAAACTTTTTTCAGAAACTGTGAGGGACATCAAAGTGGACACCATTCGAGAAATTCAGATGGTTTTTGGTGAAAATTTTATGGGCTTCAAAGAGATTACGGAGTGTTACTGTCGCTTTAAGGACGGCCCAGAGCGACTGGTGGTGCGCCGCACTCCGAAGCCGCCATCGACAGGCTGAGCAACCATTTCATTTCTAAACGGATGGCTGTATGGATCCGTGACCATCATGTGCAATTTCTCTGGTTATCACAAGAGCTGGACATCAACGATTTTCCGGCAGATTTCACTTTTAACAAGAGATTTTGTCATGGAAAGCCGAGCGGAGGCTTCGCGCGTCACGATGGATTCGCTACTGGAACGAGACAAAACCACCTCCGTTTTGGTCTCACAGGACGGTTTTGAGATGGCATTCAGACAGCTGTCGGTGGGTTTTCCATTGAGTGATTATCCGAGAAATTGTGGATGTGCCTGGATATGCCAGAACATGTCCTGTGAGGCTTCATCACAGCGTTGCTTTGCACCATGCGGCACCGCCGCGACGCACGGAATTCCTCCGCACGTCTCTCTGTGTGCCGAAAAAGTGCTGATGTCCACGTCTTTTCACAATTCCTGTGCTAGTCAGTTGACATCCCTGATAAAACACAGCGTCCAGTTTGGAAATGAACGGCACATTCCACTGTTACAGGAGTTTTTGTCATGGAAAGAGGAGAGAAGGCTTTGCGCTCTGGTCCCACTGAATAATAAAGCCATAAGTAAGTCACGTAAGGATTTGTCAGAAATTTCAGTGATTATTCGAATAATGAGACGCGTATATGAACGTTGCGCAAACATTAAAAAACACTGCGTGAGTCATTGCGTCATCCCACCACATCACAGCGCAGCTCATCTGATCGATTGAGATGTTAAATTTATCATAAACATACTTTTACAGCTGCTCATAAGAAGGAATGAACATGCAACTGTTTTACCAAGCCATTACAATATAAACTTTTCAAATAATTACCTTTTAAAGACTGTTCTAAATACATTCTCCACCTCATGAAGCACACAAGAGAGAGAGGGGGAAAAAAGAAAGCGAGGGGAAAAAAAAAAAAAGCTCCAGCTGAAACAGTCCTCTGTGATTCCGGAAGAGATCAGAGGTGTTTTCAACAGGTGTTTTCTGAGAGAAAATGATGAATCCGCTACAAAAAAATATTTTTTATATACGCAGCATCCAGTGCACAAAGCACCACGTCCAGCGGAACAAAGTGTATGAGATTGTCACAACGAAGTGTGCGAGAGTGCGGAGCCAAAATAACCTGTCCTGTCCTTATAACCACCAGATGCTCCGATAATAAGCTTCTAACAGCCTCGTACACACCACTAACATGACTCTAACATCCTCGTTTGTCATTGTAGTACCTTGTACACAAAAATTGCTAAATTTTTAACTTCTTGAAATTTGCGCCACACTTAGAGATGAGCCTCGTTAGCCAAATATTCTGCCTGTCAGAGCCACTTTTCTCCCACGTTTGTTGAGTAAATCTACTCGTACCAAAAAAAACATGCTACGTGGCTCATCATTCATCGTTCATTATTCGGTGAGACCAGGGCTTAACTGTATAAAGTAACTTTTCAAAGTAACTGGCAACACTGGTAACACTAATTGTTGTTCTACAGCTGCACTTAACAGCTGTTGTGTATGTTGTAGTGAGCTAGACCTTATTTGCACAGCTGAATTAACAAAAAATGTGTGTGGGGGGAGCTTTTTTATGCATCTGTTCTTTCTTATTCAGTGCAGATTATCAGAAAACAAGAGAAGGGAACATTGAGATGGGGAGATGTGCACAGTGTGTGACTAAATTGATTAACATTGTGTTAAATTGCAAGGTGAGTCAGTTTCTGACTGGGACCGCTGCCAGTGCTGCATTTATACGGGCTGTCTGTTGTGGACAAGATATCTCAAAACACGTGTGTGTGTGTGTGTGTGTGTGTGTGTGTGTGTGTGTGTGTGTGTGTGTGTGTGTGTGTGTGTGTGTGTGTGTGTGTGTGTGTGTGTGTGTGTGTGTGTGTTATATCTGGGTGATAATCTGGAGCTGCATTAAAATTGGCCTGTTTCTTAGTTTCACTTCTTTTGATCCCACCTTATGATGTCACAATTTTTTATGGATCTCCTGAAAGAGAATTCTGACTGCCCTCCTGAGCTGGTTTTCAAACGATAACATGGACTCATTATTATTATTGTCATTTCTGATTTGATTGATTTTGATTAGATTTTTTTCCTCTGAATGGTCAATTAATCTCAATTAAATTTGGCAGCATGAACTGTGTTTCCCTCCCAAACAGAAGGTCTCTGGTTCAGTGCCGCCTATGTCCCATTTTCCTTGTACATCTGGACTTGTGGCAGGAAGGGAACATCTGGTGTAACATGTATCAGATCCAGGTAGCTCACTGATGTATACATGGTCCACTGTGGTGATCCCAAGTAAAAATGGGGCAACCAGAAGACTTCCGGTTATGGCGGCTAGCTGAGAAGACGTGCATAATCTGCTCTGCCACTTTCTTTAACTAAATCCTCACATTAAGCAACTTTGCAAAAGTGTGACTCATTTTTTAAGCAGCGGAATCGTAAAGGGAGATCCCAGTGTCCCTCAAGAAGAGTACTCGGGGTCGAACGCAATCAGATTTGTCAACTTTTGCCACCATGACGGCCAAACCCAAAGCTAACGAAAAAGCAATGGAAATAGAGGCTGGCGAGGGTACCACTAGCATAGCTCAATCAGCTAGCACCGCTACAACAGAAAACCGGCAAGTTCTTGAGGAATCAGAAGCTACTTTAGGAGGAATAATGGCAGCTATTAAGGACATGAAATCATATTTATTGATAATGAAAACTGATTTCGCTGCAAAACTTGAAGACCTTCTGACTGCAACAGAGAATATGAAGAAAGATGTAGCCGAATGCACTACACGCGTCACACAGGTGGCATCAAGAATATCCTCTACAGAAGACGCAGTAAACGTACTTCAGAACAAAGTACCATGTCTGGAAGAGAATAATAAATCCTTGGAGGAGAGAGTGTTGGACTTACAGGCAAGATCCAGGTGCTCAAACTTGAGATTAGTGAACTTGCCAGAGAAAGCAGAGGGAAGCGATGCCTGTGGTTTCCTGGAAAGCTGGCTTCCAGAGGTGCTCGACCTCGCACCACTCCGGGTGAAACTTACAGTGGAGTGGGCACACAGACTGGGACCAAGAAGAGAGCGCGCAGCTGCTGACTCCACACCTCGAGCCCTTATAATGAAATTCCTGAATTATAGGGACAAAGAAACTGTGATGCGCGTGGCCAGGGCAAAGAGACAAATCCTATACAAAGATCAACCAGTACGATTCTACCAGGACGTGCCACCTGAGACGCACAAGATGATAAAGAGATTTGACGAGGCACGGAGACAACTCCGTCAACTGGGGCTCCGGTACGGTATCATTCACCCTGTTCGCCTCATCGTGACCTACAATGCCCGCGCACACATCTTTACCAGCGCAGAAGAGGCTGAAGTCTTCATACGGAGGATTAAGTCAAACAATCAGGAGAACTGATGGGTGGAAGTAAAATGTAAAAGGTACTGTGTTCTTTCTGATAAACACAGGGTTTGTTTTTTTTTGTGTTTTTTTTTCTTGGAATAATTAAAATGAACCAGGCTTTAGTTATTAAGTATTCAGTAAATATTCACCTGATGCAGGTTATAGACCTGTGAATTTTTGTTGCTTGAAAGAAAGATACTAGTGGCAGAGCAGCTACAATTTTTATTTTCATTTTAGCACCTCAGTATAGTTACACTGCTCCTCACGTAGTGAGGAACAGATTTTTGCTTTCTGAAAGTGGAACAATTAAAGGGGAAATGCCTGAACTTACGGACAGGGGGGTATATATTTTATATTTTTATTTTTTTGGTTGTTCTTTGTACATGTTCACCTGGTTTGCCTTGACAATACTAGAAAAGGGGATTTTATCTTTCAACTGTCATTTAATGAATAACTGGAATTAAAAATTAAAATTACATCTTGGAATTGTAGAGGGCTGCAGAGATTAAAAAAGGTCAAACAAGTTATGAATAGGATAAAAATACTTCAATCAAGCATAATATTTCTCCAAGAAACACATTTAAAATCAGAAGACGAGCTGAAGGTGAGGAGGAGGTGGAAGGGAAATATTTACTCAGCTCCTTTTAACATTTCAGGCAAGGGGCGTAATGATTTTAGTCCATAATACTATTCCTTTACAAATAGACAAAATTATTAAGGACAAAGCTGGGAGATACATAATCATTCAAGGAACCATTCTCAATAAAAAAAAAAAATCCTGGTAAATTTGTATGCTCCTAATTCTGATGAGCCAACATTTTTTTCAAAATTTGTTTTTAATGGTCTCATCCTTGCCTGGGCTATGTATAATGGCTGGGGACTTTAATTGCACCTTGGGGCCCATTTTTGAAAAGAATTCAGGAGTAGATCAATCACATGCAAAAAGTCGAGTGGTGATTAAACAATTTATGAAAGAAATTAATTTAATAGATATATCAATCAATCAATCAATCAATTTTTTTTATATAGCGCCAAATCACAACAAACAGTTGCCCCAAGGCGCTGTATATTGTAAGGCAAGGCCATACAATAATTATGTAAAACCCCAATGGTCAAAACGACCCCCTGTGAGCAAGCACTTGGCTACAGTGGGAAGGAAAAACTCCCTTTTAACAGGAAGAAACCTCCAGCAGAACCAGGCTCAGGGAGGGGCAGTCTTCTGCTGGGACTGGTTGGGGCTGAAGGAGAGAACCAGGAAAAAGACATGCTGTGGAGGGGAGCAGAGATCAATCACTAATGATTAAATGCAGAGTGGTGCATACAGAGCAAAAAGAGAAAGAAACAGTGCATCATGGGAACCCCCCAGCAGTCTACGTCTATAGCAGCATAACTAAGGGATGGTTCAGGGTCACCTGATCCAGCCCTAACTATAAGCTTTAGCAAAAAGGAAAGTTTTAAGCCTAATCTTAAAAGTAGAGAGGGTGTCTGTCTCCCTGATCTGAATTGGGAGCTGGTTCCACAGGAGAGGAGCCTGAAAGCTGAAGGCTCTGCCTCCCATTCTACTCTTACAAACCCTAGGAACTACAAGTAAGCCTGCAGTCTGAGAGCGAAGCGCTCTATTGGGGTGATATGGTACTACGAGGTCCCTAAGATAAGATGGGACCTGATTATTCAAAACCTTATAAGTAAGAAGAAGAATTTTAAATTCTATTCTAGAATTAACAGGAAGCCAATGAAGAGAGGCCAATATGGGTGAGATATGCTCTCTCCTTCTAGTCCCCGTCAGTACTCTAGCTGCAGCATTTTGAATTAACTGAAGGCTTTTTAGGGAACTTTTAGGACAACCTGATAATAATGAATTACAATAGTCCAGCCTAGAGGAAATAAATGCATGAATTAGTTTTTCAGCATCACTCTGAGACAAGACCTTTCTGATTTTAGAGATATTGCGTAAATGCAAAAAAGCAGTCCTACATATTTGTTTAATATGCGCTTTGAATGACATATCCTGATCAAAAATGACTCCAAGATTTCTCACAGTATTACTAGAGGTCAGGGTAATGCCATCCAGAGTAAGGATCTGGTTAGACACCATGTTTCTAAGATTTGTGGGGCCAAGTACAATAACTTCAGTTTTATCTGAGTTTAAAAGCAGGAAATTAGAGGTCATCCATGTCTTTATGTCTGTAAGACAATCCTGCAGTTTAGCTAATTGGTGTGTGTCCTCTGGCTTCATGGATAGATAAAGCTGGGTATCATCTGCGTAACAATGAAAATTTAAGCAATACCGTCTAATAATACTGCCTAAGGGAAGCATGTATAAAGTGAATAAAATTGGTCCTAGCACAGAACCTTGTGGAACTCCATAATTAACTTTAGTCTGTGAAGATGATTCCCCATTTACATGAACAAATTGTAATCTATTAGACAAATATGATTCAAACCACCGCAGCGCAGTGCCTTTAATACCTATGGCATGCTCTAATCTCTGTAATAAAACTTTATGGTCAACAGTATCAAAAGCAGCACTGAGATCTAACAGAACAAGCACAGAGATGAG
The DNA here is from genome assembly GCF_902500255.1 of Thalassophryne amazonica. Lineage (NCBI taxonomy): Eukaryota > Metazoa > Chordata > Actinopteri > Batrachoidiformes > Batrachoididae > Thalassophryne > Thalassophryne amazonica. The sequence goes on along the minus strand of NC_047105.1, from coordinate 73,084,903 downwards.
TCCACTGTCCGAGGCCATAAGAAGATCATTTGTAACCTTCACTAATGCTGTTTCTGTACTATGATGAATTCTAAAACCTGACTGAAACTCTTCAAATAGACCATTCCTCTGCAGATGATCAGTTAGCTGTTTTACAACTACCCTTTCAAGAATTTTTGAGAGAAAAGGAAGGTTGGAGATTGGCCTATAATTAGCTAAGATAGCTGGGTCAAGTGATGGCTTTTTAAGTAATGGTTTAATTACTGCCACCTTAAAAGCCTGTGGTACATAGCCAACTAACAAAGATAGATTGATCATATTTAAGATCGAAGCATTAAATAATGGTAGGGCTTCCTTGAGCAGCCTGGTAGGAATGGTGTCTAATAAACATGTTGATGGTTTGGATGAAGTAACTAATGAAAATAACTCAGACAGAACAATCGGAGAGAAAGAGTCTAACCAAATACCGGCATCACTGAAAGCAGCCAAAGATAACGATACGTCTTTGGGATGGTTATGAGTAATTTTTTCTCTAATAGTTAAAATTTTGTTAGCAAAGAAAGTCATGAAGTCATTACTAGTTAAAGTTAATGGAATACTCAGCTCAATAGAGCTCTGACTCTTTGTCAGCCTGGCTACAGTGCTGAAAAGAAACCTGGGGTTGTTCTTATTTTCTTCAATTAGTGATGAGTAGAAAGATGTCCTAGCTTTACGGAGGGCTTTTTTATAGAGCAACAGACTCTTTTTCCAGGCTAAGTGAAGATCTTCTAAATTAGTGAGACGCCATTTCCTCTCCAACTTACGGGTTATCTGCTTTAAGCTACGAGTTTGTGAGTTATACCACGGAGTCAGGCACTTCTGATTTAAAGCTCTCTTTTTCAGAGGAGCTACAGCATCCAAAGTTGTCTTCAATGAGGATGTAAAACTATTGACGAGATACTCTATCTCACTTACAGAGTTTAGGTAGCTACTCTGCACTGTGTTGGTATATGGCATTAGAGAACATAAAGAAGGAATCATATCCTTAAACCTAGTTACAGCGCTTTCTGAAAGACTTCTAGTGTAATGAAACTTATTCCCCACTGCTGGGTAGTCCATCAGAGTAAATGTAAATGTTATTAAGAAATGATCAGACAGAAGGGAGTTTTCAGGGAATACTGTTAAGTCTTCTATTTCCATACCATAAGTCAGAACAAGATCTAAGATATGATTAAAGTGGTGGGTGGACTCATTTACTTTTTGAGCAAAGCCAATAGAGTCTAATAATAGATTAAATGCAGTGTTGAGGCTGTCATTCTCAGCATCTGTGTGGATGTTAAAATCGCCCACTATAATTATCTTATCTGAGCTAAGCACTAAGTCAGACAAAAGATCTGAAAATTCACAGAGAAACTCACAGTAACGACCAGGTGGACGATAGATAACAAATAAAACTGGTTTTTGGGACTTCCAATTTGGATGGACAAGACTAAGAGTCAAGCTTTCAAATGAATTAAAGCTCTGTCTGGGTTTTTGATTAATTAATAAGCTGGAATGGAAGATTGCTGCTAATCCTCCGGCCCGTGCTACGAGCATTCTGACAGTTAGTGTGACTCGGGGGTGTTGACTCATTTAAACTAACATATTCATCCTGCTGTAACCAGGTTTCTGTAAGGCAGAATAAATCAATATGTTGATCAATTATTATATCATTTACCAACAGGGACTTAGAAGAGAGAGACCTAATGTTTAATAGACCACATTTAACTGTTTTAGTCTGTGGTGCAGTTGAAGGTGCTATATTATTTTTTCTTTTTGAATTTTTATGCTTAAATAGATTTTTGCTGGTTATTGGTAGTCTGGGAGCAGGCACCGTCTCTACGGGGATGGGGTAATGAGGGGATGGCAGGGGGAGAGAAGCTGCAGAGAGGTGTGTAAGACTACAACTCTGCTTCCTGGTCCCAACCCTGGATAGTCACGGTTTGGAGGATTTAAGAAAATTGGCCAGATCTCTAGAAATGAGAGCTGCTCCATCCAAAGTGGGATGGATGCCGTCTCTCCTAACAAGACCAGGTTTTCCCCAGAAGCTTTGCCAATTATCTATGAAGCCCACCTCATTTTTTGGACACCACTCAGACAGCCAGCAATTCAAGGAGAACATGCGGCTAAACATGTCACTCCCGGTCCGATTGGGGAGGGGCCCAGAGAAAACTACAGAGTCCGACATTGTTTTTGCAAAGTTACACACCGATTTAATGTTAATTTTAGTGACCTCCGATTGGCGTAACCGGGTGTCATTACTGCCGACGTGAATTACAATCTTACCAAATTTACGCTTAGCCTTAGCCAGCAGTTTCAAATTTCCTTCAATGTCGCCTGCTCTGGCCCACGGAACACAATTGACTATGGTTGCTGGTGTCGCTAACTTCACATTTCGCAAAACAGAGTCGCCAATAACCAGAGTTTGATCTTCGGCGGGTGTGTCGTCGAGTGGGAAAAAATGGTTAGAGATGTGAACGGGTTGGCGGTGTACACGGGGCTTCTGTTTAGGGCTACGCTTCCTCCTCACAGTCACCCAGTCGGCCTGCTTTCCTGGCTGCTCGGGATCTGCCAGAGGGAAACTAACGGCGGCTAAGCTACCTTGGTCCGCACCGACTACAGGGGCCTGGCTAGCTGTAGAATTTTCCACGGTGCGGAGCCGAGTCTCCAATTCGCCCAGCCTGGCCTCCAAAGCTACAAATAACCTACACTTATTACAAGTACCGTTACTGCTAAAGGAGGCCGAGGAATAACTAAACATTTCACACCCAGAGCAGAAAAGTGCGGGAGAGACAGGAGAAGCCGCCATGCTAAATCGGCTAAGAGCTAGTAGCTGTGCTAAGCTAGCGGATTCCTAAAAACACGCAAAGTGAATAATGTGTAAATAATTTAGAGGTGATTCAGCAGAAGGAGTGCTTTAGTTAAGGCACGTGAAGATTACACTGGGAAACAAATCGTAATCTAGATAACTAGATCAATCTAACTGCGCAGATTAAACAGCTAACAGATACAGAAAAACACCGCTGTGCTCCGGAACAGGAAGTGATACAATACCGCAGTGAGAGCCAACCACCAGTAGAGGCAAGCATATATTCAACATATATGGGGGAATGCAACCCTAATACCAAAACATTTTCATGCTACTCCAGCACACATCAGTCTTATTCTCGTATAGACTTTTTTCTAGTGTCTGCATTACTGAAATGTAAGATAAAAAAATGTCTTTTATGACCCTATTCTTTTATCAGATCATGCTCCGGTTTCTTTGATTTATGAAGAATCAAAACTTATTACTGACACTCCTAAATGGAGATTTAAAACAAAATGGCTGACGGATCCAGGGTTTGTTGACTTTCTAAATGACCAAATTAATTTCTATTTTGAAACCAGTACAACACAAACGTCAAAGAGTACCAGATGGGAAGCATTCATAGCCTTTATCGGGGGCAAATAATTAATATAACTAGCTCCAAGGCCAAGGAAACCTACAAGAAAGTTGAATCATTAGAAGCAAAAATTAAATACTTGGAAGAACAATACTTTCAGTCAGGTTGTCAAAAAACTCACCAGGAAATTATTCTAATGAGAGCACAATACAATGATCTATCAGCCTCAAAAGCAACGTCGAGTTTACTACGACTGAAACAGACCTTTTATGACCAGGGGGAAAAAAACCTGGCAAGGTGTTAGCTTGGCGTATCAGAAAGTTACAGAATGAAAGACTCATTACAACATTACTTAACAGTAATAATGAAAGCATAGTTGATCCAGTTGAAATAAATGAAGCATTCAAAACATATTATGAAAACCTTTATAGTCCAAATTCTAATTTGGTTACAAATTCATTAGAATTTAATAACTTTCTTGATGATTTACAAATCCCAAAATTACAGAAGAAACCAAGAATGAATTGGACAAAGACATAACCCTTAATGAAAAATCTGTTGTCATTGATAATATTAAAGGAGGCTGTCCTTTGTCACCGGTTCTGTTCATTATTTTTATGGACAGAATTTCTAAGCGCAGCCAGGGTGTAGAGGGGGTCTGGTTTGGGAACCACAGAATCTCGTCTCTGCTGTTTGCGGACAATGTGGTTCTGTTGGCTTCATCAAATCAGGACCTTCAGCGTGCACTGGGGCGGTTTGCAGCCAAGTGTGAAGTGTCCAGGATGAAAATCAGCACCTCCAAATCCAAGGCCATGGTTCTCGACCGGAAAAAGGTGCTTTACCGTCTTCAGGTCGGTGGAGTGTCCTTGCCTCAAGTGGAGGAGTATAAGTATCTCAGGGTCTTGTTGTAGTAGGGGGGCAAAGCTCTCGATTTACCGATTGATCTACGTTCCGATCCTCACCTATGGTCATGAGATTTGGCTCATGACCGAAAGAACGAGATCGCGAGTACAAGGGGCCGAGATGAGTTTCCTCCGCAGGGTGGCTGGGCGCTCCCTTAGAGATAGGGTGAGGAGCTCGGTCACTCGGGAGGAGCTCGGAGTCGAGCCGCTGCTCCTCCACATCAAAAGGAGTCAGTTGAGGTGGCTCGGGCATCTCTTCCGGATGCCCCCTGGACGCCTCGCTGGAGAAGTGTTCCGGGCATGTCCCAGTGGGAGGAGGCCCCGGGGAAGACCCAGGACATGCTGGAGGAACTACATCTCTCGGCTGGCTTGGGAACCCCTTGGGGTTCCCCCGGAGGAGCTGGGGGAGGTGTGTGTGGATCGGGAGGTCTGGGTGGCTTTGCTTGAGCTGCTGCCCCCGCGACCCGACTCCGGATAAAGTGGAAGAAAATGGATGGATGGAAGACCCCGGGCCCTAATGGGATACCCGTGGAAATTTATAAAGTATTCAAAATGAAATTGATACACCCACTATTAGAAATGTATCGAGAATCATTTCATAATGGGTCCCTGCCTGCCACCCTCAGAGGAGCTCTCATAATATTGTTGCCAAAGCCAGTTAAACCAAATAATAAATGTGAAAATCTAAGGCCAATTAGTCTTTTAAATGTAGACCTAAAAATTTTAAGTAAAATATTTATAAAGAGATTAGAGAGAATACTTCCAAGTATTATACATAGCGACCAAAATGGTTTCGTACAAAATAGACAAGGATTCCATAATGTTAGAAGACTCTTAAATATGCTTCATTTTGAAAAAGGAGCACTTGACACAGCAATACTGTCACTAGATGCAGAAAATGCGTTCGACAGGTTCGAATGGTCTTATCTGTTTCAAATGCTTACACATTTTGGTTTTGGTGATAATTTGAATAAATGGATTCAATTACTCTACACACAACCTTATGCCGAAATAATGACTAATCGTAACATCTCAAAGGAAATTTCCATACAGAGAGGCTGCAGACAGGGAGATCCGTTATCGCCATTGTTTCTTATTGCGATAGAACCACTAGCAGAACCATTCAAAATCGTTGATCGTTTTACTTGTCTAGGTATTCTTGTTGTACCTCAACTTAAAAATGTAATAACCAGTAATTACGAACCACTATTAAGAGAAATTGCAGAATCACTAGATAGGTGGAAAACAATACCCATGTCTCTAATAGGGAAAATAAATGTACTTAAGATGCATATAATGCCTAAACTCCTGTATCTTTTTCAAAACCTTCCACTCCCTCCTCCAAGTAACCTGTTCACTCAATTAAAAACAGTTTATTTGTTTTCTATGGAATAACAGACGTCCCAGGACACGCTTATCTTTATTATACTTGCCGTTTGACAGGGGAGGGCTTAAATGCCCTAACCCAACTTTTTACTACTGGGCTGCACAACTACGAACATTGTTATTTTATTTTACGGAGAATGATCCTCCAGTTTGGAAAGAAATGGAAGAAATGGAAATGAATTTGCCACTTTTCCTGTATATGTACTCTGCAAAATCATCGCTCCTGAAAAAGAAAACAAAAAATCCTGTGGTCAAAAATATGATTGCAATATGGTATCAGGTTAAGACATTTTTTGCTGACCGGTCCTCTCTCTCGGTCTTCAGCCCAATATGGGGCAATGATGCTTTTTCTCGTGGAAAAGCAGACGGGGGATTTAAATCTTGGGCCAGAAAGGGTCTAGAAAAGATTGGTGATCTTTATAACGAACAAAAAGTATTGATGCAGTTTCAAGAATTGATTAATAAATTTAACATTTTCCATAACCATGTTTTTCAAATATTTACAGTTACGAAATTTTATTAGAACACAACAAAATCAAACATTATCTATTCCTACATTGTCTATCATGGAAAAAATGATGGACATGGATTGTTGGGCAAAGGGACTAATATCAAAATTCTATAAACACCTGATTGATGAATGCACCGAAACATCTGTAAAAAAACTGGAGGCTTGGAGGGAGGACTTTGGTACTGACATATCATTAGAGATGCGGCAGGAAACATGTAAAAAAGCACAAACAGAAACTACTAATACACACCTGAAATTGTTACAGTACAATTGGCTGATGAGAACATATATAACCCCAGAAAAGCTAAACCAATATAATTGTGCTATTCCTGACACATGCACCAAGTGCAATGTGGAAAAAGGTACATTCTTCCATTGTGTTTGGCAATGTACAGAAATACAAATGTTTTGGCAAGAAGTGACAAATCACATTCAAAATATATTAAGTGTCCAGATCCCATTTACTCCAATTTTTTTTATTTTTGGCACTTATCCAGAGGCATAAAATTCAAGAAAAGTCAGAAAATGTTTATAGATTTGTGAATATTATTAGCAAAAAAGACTGATAGCAATTTGTTGGAAAGATATTACGCGTCCAAGTATAGGGAGATGGATTTCTGAATTGTCTACAACACTCCCTTTAGAAAAGATTTCTTATACAATCAAACATAAACAAAACCAATTCTACAAAATTTGGGACCCAATCATTAAATATATTGCAACAAAGGATTTAACAAACATAAGGGAAGAAGCAGAATAGACCTTTATTATTATTATTATTTTTTTACTCTGTAGCCCTCAAAAATGAAACTCTTTCATGTTAAATGTGCTCTACTCTGAAGAAACAATATGTAGACCCCCAAATGTGAATGTATAGATGCAAACCATGTTCCGCAAAAGCAAGTTAAGATTAATTCACTTAACATTCGTGGGCGATTAATTCATTCTTTTCTAACATATAGTGGGATGAAAAAGTCTGTTGGCATTTATTTTAAAAATGGCCAAAATGTCATTGCTGATGTTCCCTCACAAAGGAAGTGAAACTCTTCATCTGAGCCTCCTGAAGTAGCCTTTGGTTAGACTGTCATACCAGCAGTACCCAAGGATTCTCTGAAGAGTCCTAGTACCAAAGACATCAAGGTGTCTCCTCAGGTCACTGGTGAACTTCAAAGTCTCACAATCATACAGTACAACAGAACACTTTGCCTGAAGTGATAGCGCAAAAGAAGGGTATTGGGATTGGGCTTTGGACCTTTGTTCTCCTGCAAAGGTATCAGCATACCAAACACCTTTATCCAGTGTCCTTTTCCCAGGTTTAACCAGTAATGTAACAGAAGTTGCAAGAAGCACTAGGTATAGTCTCTCTAATCACATGCAGGACAGAGGTCTAGTTCAGAAGTGCCTGTTGTGTGGTGTGTCCCCTGTATTTTTTTAAGCTTCAGTAGGGGGCAGTGTGTGCATGTGCATGTATGTGTGCGCTGTATGTGTGTGGGTATTAATAAACATATGTAGCTTGGGTACTCACTGAGGCTGTGTTAGTTTTCCTCGCCTGCTAGCTGCACAATTCCTGGGCTACTGCCAACCCTGGGCTGACGTTACATAAGAGCCCAGAATTCAGCCCCCTCTGCTGATGTGTGACCTTCAGAGGTAATTGCCAATAAAAGTGTGGCAGAGCTGTTTACCCACTCTCTGTGTGTGTGTGTGTGTGTGTGTGTGTGTGTGTGTGTGTGTGTGTGTGTGTGTGTGTGTGTGTGTGTGTGTGTGTGTGTGTGTGTGTGTGTGTGTGTGTGTGTGTGTATATATATATACACACACCTATGAGTACTGCAAGTCGTGAGAAGCATTTGCATGTGTGAGAGATCCCTGTTAGATCTTCTGTTTGTTGTTTGCTAATGAAAACCTGATCTGATGGTTTAAAAAAAGTGACACCTGGGAAGTCAAATGTTCAAGAACCGCTTGTTTTATAACAAGTTCAGTTTTAGATTACTTGTCTTTTGGCCCCAGTAAATGATATTGACATGATTCCTCCTGTGTCCCTAATCCAAATACTCCCATTCACACTATCTCACACGGGTATGATCCCACAGCCACAGTGTGTAAACTGATTCATGTGGTGCATGTTTAAACAGGATTGTTGATGATACCAGTCATCTGACAGTTCAAAGAGAAGCAGCGGTATTGGCATGATTATCTAATAAATTAGTTGTTCTTCCACTGTCTGACTTGCATAAGAGCTAGAAGGGTTCAGAGCTTTTACTTGAGCCCTGTGTGCGTGTGTACGCATGTCTCCTCGTGGCAGTTACGCAAGAATCAGCTTTCAGTATATGAAGTAAATCATCGGTTTGAGCTCTGTTTTATGTTGGCGAGCATAATGAGCAAATGGGGGAAAAATGGCATCCTTATTTTTGGATTTAAAGATGGTACCTGGGTCTTTATTCTTTTTTTTTTTCTTTTTTTTTTTTAATGTACTCATTTTGTCCAACACACAACTGTCGTTTGCTCAAGCAGAATGCCGTAGTTCTATAGAAGTGGGGCGACTCAATGCAAAATAAGAATATAGACTTTTAATTTTGTTGGTTTGTTTTTTTACATCCTATATGGGGAACAAGACCAAATGGTAAACTCCAGTATCCACGTCAGCAACCACTGGTTTGCACATGACTCAAAGTCTGCAAAAATACAAAGTATATGTATACACATACGTATAGAAAACACATAAATGTGATGTAACATGCCTCCTGTGTGTGCATGGTGTGTCAAAAAACTATTTTTTTTGTTGTTGTTGAACTGAAAGCTATGGGTTTCTTGGGGTTTGCCCCAGGGAGTTTCCAGTTTGGTAGAATGCACTATAGTCAGGGCGGATGTGGCAGCTGTACGAGGTTACTTTGTGGTAGCTGCGGTCACAGTGGGGGCAATTAGCTCCATGTATCCAGTCTAATCAGCATCTTGCCATCAGATGTGATGTGGCAACGACAACATAATGTCTACAGACTTCTGGAAGGTGCTCCTCCAGGATTAATCCTTGGTGTGACCCCTGGCCTGCTGCTGAACTCTTTTCTGAAAGCCTAATGAATGGTTGCATTTCATTACCCAGGATTATGTAGCTGATAGAATTCCCCTTGAAAGTAACATGTTGGCATCTGTTATTTTGCCACATGTTGAAGTCACATCCTGACTGTTGTAAATTATCTATTCTATAAAATAAATGAACAGAAATCATGTTTTTTTTCTACTGTTTTACCGTGCATCTGGAAAGTATTCACAGCGATTTACTTTCCACATTTTATGTTACAGCCTTATTCTAAATTGGAGTAAATTCATTTTTCCCTCAAAATTCTACTCATAACACCCCATAATGATAACATGATTTTTTTTTTTTTTGTCAATTAAAAAAAAATCACATGTACATAAGTATTCACACCCTTTGCTTAATACTTTGTTGATGCACCTTTGGCAGAAATAACAGCCTCAAGTCTTATTGAATACAATGCCACAAGGTTGGCACACATATTTTTGGTCTGTTTAGCCCATTCCTCTTTGCAGCACCTCTCAAGCTCCATCAGGTTGGATGGGGCACATTAGTGCACAGCCATTTTCAGATCTCTACGGAGATGTTCAATCGTATTCAGGTCTGGCCTCTGACTGGGCCACTTAAGAACATTCACAGAGTTGTCCTGAAGCCACTCCTTTGATATCTTGGCTGTGTGTTTCGCGTCATTGTCCTGTTGAAAGATTACCCATCGCCCCAGTCTGAGGTCAAGGGTGCTCTGGAGCAGCTTTTCATCTAGGATGTCTCTGTACTTTCCCACAATCTTGACTAGTCTCCCAGTTCCCGCTGCTGAAAAACATCCCCACAGCATGATGCTGCCACCACCATGCTTCACTGTAGAGAGGGTGCCTGGTTTCCTCCAAACATGATCCTGGCGTTCATACCAGAGAGTGCAATCTTTGTCTCATCAGACCAGAGAATTTTGTTTTTTGTGGTCTGAGAGTCCTTCAGGTGCCTTTTGGCAAACTCCAGGCAGGTTGCCATGTGCCTTTTACTAAGGAGTGGCTTCCATCTGGCCACTCTGCCATATAGACCTGATTGGTGGACTGCTGCAGAGATGGTTGTTCTCCTCTCTCCAAAGAGGAATGCTGCAGCTCTGACAGAGTGACCATCGGGTTCTTGGTCACCTCCCTGACTAAGTCCCTTCTCCCCCAATCACTCAGTTTAGATGGGCAGCCAGCTCTAGGACGAGTTATGGTGGATCTGAACCCCTTCCATTTACTGATGATGGAGGCCACTGTGATCATTGGGACCTTCCAAGCAGCAGAACTGTTTCTGTACCCTTCCCCAGATTATTGCTTGAAGACAATCCTGTCTCGAGGTCTACAGACAAATCCTTTGACTTCATGATTGGTTTGTGCTCTGACATGCACTGCGAACTGTGGAACCTTATATGTAGACAGGTGTGTGTCGTTCCAAATCATGTTCAGTTAACTGAATTTACTCCAGGTGGACTCCAATTAAGCTGTAGAAACATCTCAAGTATGATCTGTGGAAACAGGATGCATCTGAGCTCAAGTTTGAGCTTCATGCCAAAGGCTGTGAATACTTATGTACGTGTGATTTTGTCTTTTATATATATATATATATATATATATATATATATATATATATAATATATAAATTTGCAAAAATCTAAAAAAAAATATGTTGTCATTATGGGATAGGGTGTTTTGTGTAGAATTTTGAGGAAAAATAAATGTTTTATCCAATTTAAAAGAAGGCTGTACTGTGAATACTTTCTGGATGCACTGTATCAACCTTAATCTTCCCTCTTTAGTAGACTCAGCAGACCTCCTAATACAAACTTATGCCAGTTAGAGCCTGACCAATATTATATTGACCAATAATTATAGACTGATATGAACCATTCAGGACCATATACATCTGTGTTGTTTTTGCTGAAATTAAAACTTTTATTTGACAGAATTAACAATTCAGAAGAACACTTTCTGTTGAAAATTGTGTTTTTACATAGTTTGTCTGGTAGGTCACCCAGCGGCATAGTTTGCAACACATAGCTGGGACCCCAACATCCCTTGGTCACATTAGCTACAAGAGACAAATGCAAAGCCACCAGCTGCCATTCATTTTCAGTCACAGTGGGCATTTTACAGTGACATATGGTGACTGCCAATCTGACTGAAGGCAGAGTGATGTATGTTGATTGGTTGTATTTCTATTTATTTATAATAAAGTTTATGTTTAAATTGTAAAATATCAAGCCTCAATGACATTTTTGTCATAAAGGCTTGTTAATGAAATGTTAGGAATCATTGCCATTTGTGTGTGTGTGTGTGTGTATATATATATATATATATATATATATATATATATATATATATATACGAGGGCTGTCAATAAAGTAACGGTCCTTTTTATTTTTTTCAAGAACTATATGGATTTCATTCATATGTTTTTACGTCAGACATGCTTGAACCCTCGTGCGCATGCGTGAGTTTTTCCACGCCTGTCGGTGACGTCATTCGCCTGTGAACACTCCTTGTGGGAGGAGTCGTCCAGCCCCTCGTCGGAATTCCTTTGTCTGAGAAGTTGCTGAGAGACTGGCGCTTTGTTTGATCAAAATTTTTTCTTATATTTTCGCACCGTGGGAAGTCCTTAAAGCGACAGAATCACCTCAAAATCTCTCATCAGCCGTTAAAATTTTCACTGAAAACCAGCTTAATTTTTCGAACCGTGTCCACTTCGATGTGTCTCACAGGTTTAGAAAAAATTTTGATCAAACAACGCGCCAGTCTCTCAGCAACTTCTCAGACAAAGGAATTCCGACGAGGGGCTGGACGACTCCTCCCACAAGGAGTGCTCACAGGCGAATGACGTCACCGACAGGCGTGGAAAAACTCACGCATGCGCACGAGGGTTCAAGCATGTCTGACGTAAAAACATATGAATGAAATCCATATAGTTTTTGAAAAAATAAAAAGGACCGTTACTTTATTGACAGCCCTCGTATATCTATCTATCTATATATATATCTATCTATCTATCTATCTATAGAGATGAGGTCTGTTAGAAAACTATCCGAACTTTTTATTTTTTACAAAAACTATATGGATTTGAATCATGTGCGATTGCATCAGCCAAGCTTGAACCTTCGTGCGCATGCGTGAGTTTTTTCACGCCTGTCGGTTGCGTCATTCGCCTGTGAGCACGCCTTGTGGGAGGAGTGGTCCAGCCTCCTCAGCGGATTTTCATTGTAAGGAAATTGGCTGATCGACTGCCGCTTTACTGCATCAAAATTTTTTCAGAAACTGAGAGACAGCCAGTTGGAAACCATTCAGAAAATTCAGATGGCTTTCGGTGAAGATCTTATGGGGATTGCACAGATTAAGGAGTGTTACAACCGGTTTAAAGATGGCGCACAATGGTGGAGGGCGCGCCGTGCTCCGAGCGGCAATCGACAGGGTGAAACGACCAGATCATTTCCAAAGTGAAGGCTGTGTTGATCCGGGACGTCGTCTGACTACTACAGAAATGGCAGAAGATGTAGACATAGCACTTTTTTGGCACATTCCACTGTTACAGGAGTTTTTGTCATGGGAAGAGGAGCGGAGGAATGCGCCACGGAGCCGCTAATGGCGTGGGACAAAAGCACCTCTGTGTTGGTCTCACGGGACATGTTCTAACATGCCCAGCTCTTGCACCATTCGGAAGATTCAGATTGCTTCCGGTGGCTTTTCAGTCGTGTGACTATCCGAGAAATTGTGGACGAGCTGGACATGCCACACGTCCTGTGAGGCTTCAACACAGTGTTGCTTTTTGCTGTGCGCCTCCGTCCCGACGCGCAAATTCCTCCGCACATCTTTTCATGCCGAAAAAGTGCTGATGTCCAACTCTTTTGCCATTTCTCTGGTAGTCAGACGACGTCCCGGATCAACAAAGCCTTCACATTGGAAATGATCTGGTTGTTTCAGCGGGGTTTGAGCCTGTCGATCGGCGCTCAGAGCGCAGCGCGCTCTCAGCAGCTGTGGGCGGTCTTTAAACCGGCTGGAGCACTCCTTAATCTGTGTAATCCCCATAAAATCGTCTCTCAAAGCCATTTGAATTTTCCAAATGGTTACCACCTGGAGGTCTCTCACAGTTTCTGGAAAAAATTGATGCAGCAAAGCTCCAAATCGTTCAGACATTTATTTGCAATAAAATCCGACGAGAGGGGTGGACCACTGCTCACACAAAGCCTGCTCACAGGCGAATGACGCAACCGACAGGCGTGAAAAAACTCACGCATGCGCACGAAGGTTCAAGCTTGGCTGATGCAATCACACATGATTCAAATCCATATGGTTTTTGAAAAAAATAAAAAGGTCGGATACTTTACTAACAGACCTCGTGTGTGTGTGTGTATATATATATATATATATATATATATATATATATATATATATATATATAAATAAAATGTATGTGTTGTGTATAACTATCGCTAATATCTGATTCGCCTCTCAAAAAAAAAATCCGTATTGGTCAGGCTGTAATGCCTATGTGTAATACAGTAGACAAATAGGACGTAGATAATGGTTCCTTCAGTATGTATTGATAATTCTCAAGAGCTTTTCTTTTCATGCCAAGAAAAAAACCTGCTGTTCGCAGTAGATTTTTTTGCAATGTGTGCAGTTTCCTAGTCTGCTCTGTACGTAAAATAAGATAATTCTTTAATTGGTCCCACGACAAGGAAATTTGTGTATTGCTTGTTTGGCACTTCTTTCCATCTTTCTAAATTTGATGGATAATTATTCAGTGTACAGTCCATATCTTCCTGACTGCCAGGACATATGTAAATATATATGTCCTGGTAGTCAGGAGGACATTAAATACTAGATCTCGTTGTTTGGGCATGAATTCTTTTGATGGTAGAGATGAAAAAAAAGAGAAATGGCAATTGTCTTGCTCCTTGGAAGAATGTCATAGCTTACAGATCTAGGTCAACAGACCATTTAGAACTACATCTCTACAGCACTACAGTATCTGCCTCCAGCATCTACAATACAACAACCTGCAACTTTTTTTTTTTTTTTTTTTTTTTATGCGGAAGCCGTATCTTCCATATAAAAAAAAAAAATCACACAAGGCAACTCAAGCATCTTTTCTAGTTTCCAACAGAGGCAATTGTTTCATGTCCAGCTCCAGTGTTTTTTAAATTGCAAGACCACTTATACTCATTTGTGTGCCATGGGTATTTTGTCTTAAAAAAAAAGTGTGGACAGGCATAGTTATGGTACACTGACATCATGTGGTACCAAAAAGCATTTGAGCCACAGACCAGCAAAAACCTGGTCTGAAGTCCAGTAGAGAGCGTTTGCTATTACACATTGTCCCGTCATTGGACCATTAAACTGAATTCGAAATACAAATTAACAACATAAAAGTAACAACAAATGGAAAAACAAAAATTCAGTTATTCTTGGTTGCGTCACACTTCTATACTGCTTTCCTTCCTTAGTCTTTTTTGAGGATAGTGGATGAACTGGGGATTCAGTTTTCACAGGGGTTCTGGTCTTTGAACACATTTTAAAATGAGATTGTAGACTGTTTTAATATCCATGACTTGTGTGCTGATACAAAAACACATTGCAAACACTAATCCAGCACAAATAAAAAGATCATTCAAACTATCTCTGCCAAAGCACACAGAGGTGCCACAACAGTAAATTCCTAGACAGGCTGAACACTTATTAATTGACTCTAAAAGTGGTGCAGGCGACAGCTCTCTGTCCCATTCATTCAGAAATTTGCTTGAGTTCCATCTCAAAGGGTAACTGAAACTGCTTCACCTGTGTACATAGTCATGCACAGTGGCCAGTGAATAGTCTTTACTCTTAGCAGATGTAACAGGAGTTAAAGGGCACAATATTCACGTCTTAATCCAACTATCATAGCAACTTGCTCTTCACTGTGTTCACACAGATCTATTTCCTTGTCAGAAAACCTCTTTTCAAATTCCCCCTCTGAATAGTAATTAGGTAAGTACTTGACAAATTTGTGCCTTACAGGCAGTTTAGGTGCCACTCTGATTGATTGATTTTACGTTATGTCCATAATGTGTCCATGACTAATGAAGGAGATAAATCCACCTCCTTTGCACCCATTGCCCACCTTTTCACTCATTTACATGTCTTCCAGATAGTGAAAAGGACTTGGTCATGCATCGAATCGACCTGCATCACACATTATGCACCTGCCGTCAAGATGGGGTCCTTTATGTGTTTCAATATGAAAGCTGACTCTGCAACAATGATGAGTAGTTTTATCATAAAGTGCAACAGGTTAAACTAAATATGATGACTTATGTCCATAAAGACTGTCAGAGTGTTGTGTTGATGTTTTGTCAGTGTATAACAGAAACTACATGCACGTGCAGTTTTAGGCAGTGGTAGAACCAGGCTTCTGGTTCTACCACTGCCAAGCAGTTAAGTGCACTTGTTTCCAGTGTGGAAGGTTCCCAGTCCAAGGCCACCCCTACCCGCTCTGCATCAGGAAAGGCATCTGGTATAGAACATGTGTCAAAACAACAGGCAGATCCACCTCTGATCTGCTGTGGTGACCCCAAGTGAAAACACAGGAGAAGCCAAATGGACTTACTGGGATCAGGTTCCGTGGATACGGTTTGATTTGATTGTCTCAATGGACTTTGGGTAGTGATTGAAAGAGTAAGATCATGGGTACAAGTGGCTGAAATGACTTTCCTGTACTGAAAGATGATTGGTAATTCCCCGAGAGATGGGGTGAGGAGCTCTTAAATTTAAGAGAAAGTAAGTGTGGACCTACTGTATCTTTACATACAGTAGAAAGAGCCAGTTAAAGTGGTGTAGGCACCTGATTAATCCGTGTCATGTAAGGCTTTGGATCCTCCAGGTGGAGCTGGAGGACACAGCTGAGAGCCTGTAACCTGTAGCCATTGTAGCCCACAAATGGGGTGAAAGACAGACAGCAATATGGGTCTGATGGCCAATAGATTAAGTTCTGTCTTTTCAGCTCTTACGCAAACTCTTGTCAAACTGTGTCCTCACATACTTCATAAATCTGCAGGTTTTGTTCTTGGAGTGAGAGGTCACTGCACTGCCAGTAGAAGTTTGACACACATGCATCTGCTTTGCTGATGACCATGACATGATCTTGTAAAGCAGTTGAGATTCCAGTTATCCTTCACTGATGTCATGATTTGTGTTTCTTTGTGTCACAGTCATCAATTAGGACCTGAGGTAAACACTTCCCACTCATAAGACAATCCCTCCAAAGAGCCAGTTAAAGTGGTGCAATATTCATGACATGAAATTCTGTTCAATAATGGCCATATGCAATATGCTAATGTGCAATAATGATTCTGTGCAATACGATCAACTTAGAGATGTCAACTCAGGTGAAATAGTTCTTATGCAACTGTTTCTTCTCACTCCATCTCTTATTTATTTTATATTTTTCATTTTCTATCTCTTAAAAAATGTTTACTTTTCATTTACTGTGCATCTGCTATAGGCACCAGAGGCAGAGACTGCATTCAATTTCATTGTATTTGTACAATGACATTAAAGCTATGTTATCTTAAGATTTACATTAAATTTGGAAGTGTTCTACACAACTCTTGAATTTACAGATACTTTGCCATACACAGTTGTTCAAAATAATGTGTTTTTTTAAAAGTGAGTAAGTCTCAAAATCCTTATAGTAGCTTTAATTTTTATACACACAAATGCATTGGGGATGCTGCACAGTCTATTCCAAATCAAAATATGAAGAAAAATTTATTGAATTTATTATTACTTTACAGAAAGTGAAGAAATGGGAATATGAGGCTGCTCAAAAAATAGTGTCAGGTGGCCCTTAATTAAGGATGGAGGCAGCAAAAGTATATGTTGGTTGTAGTGCATTTCTTTATGAACATCTGAGTAAAATGGGCCCTTCCAGACACTGTTCAGAAGAACAGCATACTTTGATTAAAAAGTTGATCAGAGAGGGGAAAACATAAGGAAGTGCAGAAAATGATAAGCTGCTCAGCTTTGGCAAACAAAAACCAGAAAGGCGTGGAAGAAAACGGAAAACCACATTCAAATGGATTGAAGAATAGCCAGAATGGGAAAGACTCAGGCAATGATTAGCTCCAGGGTGATCAAAGAAGGTCTAAAGTTACCTGTGTGTAGTATGACAATTAGAGGATACCTACGTGATACCTACGTGAAACCAAGCTATGGGCAAGAAGCCCCCACAAAGTCCCATTGTTGAAAAAATGGCATGTGCTGAAGATGTTAGAATTTGCCCAAAAACACATTGACTGGCCTAAAGAGAAATGGTGCAACATTTTGTGGATTGATGAAAGCAAGACTTCTTTTTGGGTCTAGGGGCCACAGACAGTTTGTGGGACAATCCCCAAAAATTGAATTAAGTCACAGTACGCTGTGAAGACAGTGAAGCATGGTAGGCCAAGCGTCACGATATGGGGATGTTTCTCATACTATGGTTATGGGCCTATTTATTGCATTCAAGGGACTGTGGATCAGTTTAAATGCATCAGAATGCTTGAAGAGGTCATGTTGCCTTATGCTGAAGAGGAAATGCCCTTGAAAGAGGTGTTTCAACAAGACAGCGACCCTGAACACACCAGCAAATGAACAAGACCAACATTTTGGAGTGGCCAGTCCAATCCTGGGACTTTAATCTAATAGAAAATTTGTGGAGTGACTTCAAAAATGGTATTTCTGAGGCAAAACCAAGAAATGCAGAGGAATTGTGGAATGTAGCCAATTGTCCTGGGCTGGAATACCTGTTCACAGGTGCCAGAAGTTGGTTGACTCCATGCAAAACAGACATGAAGCAGTTCTCTGAAGCAGTGTTTACACAACTAAATATTAGTTCAGTGAATAACAGGAAAAATAAATCTTCAAGCATTTTTCAGTTTTTACAGTAAGTGAGGAAAGAGAAGTTTGCTGTCCTCGTTGCCCTCATGACCCGATCAGATAAGCCGTTGAAGATGAGTAAGTGATGATGATGAGTGTTTGAGTTTGTAAAAAAAAAAAATGCAGATGCTGCTTTTTTTGTGGATCAGTCTAATCTTCCTTTTTCTTCACTTTCTGTAAAGTAATAACAAATTTGATCAATTTTCTTTGGTTTCATTTGGAAAAGAATGTGCAGTGTTCCCAATGCTTTTGCATGTACAGAAATAAAAGCTGTTATTTGGATTTTGAGCTTTATTCATTTTTTAACACACTATTTGAACACAACTGCATCGTAAAGTGCAGCTCACCAAAATTTCATTATGTTCCTTTTCTTATTGATAATTTCTTACATATGTCTATATGCAGACATCCATATTTTGTTGCAGTTGTTAAAATATTGATCTGTTATTATCCTGCTTATTTCTGTCATGTAAACGTAGTGATTTCTTCAAATAAACAGTATATTCAGAAGCAAGCTGTGGTGCTCGTGACCATGCTGCTATTCTAAGTAGCAACGTTCTAAGAAATTCTATAACCGTCTGTATTTTTGAGTTTGTGCCAGAGTCCAACATACTGACCAGACCACATCACTGTAGATGACATACTGGCGATAAATCTTGGTAACATACAATATTTCATGCCCTCAATGCCACTATACATTGCAGTGCACTATGATTTGAAGCGAAACGTCCTCGCGTCAAGCAACGCAGTCCAGTTGAAGATTCAAGCTTCTCTACTATGCACTATGAACCTTGATTCAGACACTTAACGTGCAAACATTTTTTTGATTTTTCTTTTATCTTCCTCACTGTCCTTTCATGCAGTCTGTTTCACCCGCTGTGTTTTTGGTGACAGATGGGCACTGTAAGCGGCTCTGTGTCGCTGGTTTAGTGGCCTGGTTCCTTTTGGACTGATTATGTAATGTTAACCCCATCGCCCCTCTGGCCTGACTTGCCCCTCCCTCTGTCTTTTTACATAACAGTCTATGTGGAACATTGTCTGTTCTGAGTTCTGTCTCCTTTGAACTTGTACTGTATGTGCACTTGCTGAAAGTTTTTCTGCTGCTTGCTTTGTAGTCACTAAGCCATGGCATCTCAGTTGAAACTGTTGTTTACATGATCATCAAGAAAATTAAAGGAAAACAACTTGTTTGCCTTTGATTCTTGTGCTTTGCATTTCATGATTTGAAAAGCCCGTGACTTGTCTCAGTGATTTTTTTTTTTGGCATTATGTGTACTTATTCCCAGTGCCCCAACCACTTCCTTCAGTGTCTACTTGAAGCAGGCTCCAAGTTTCCAAGCAGGCTCCATGGTGATCTACTCCCATTGATCACCATGTTAAATTGCCCAACTTCACAGCAGAAACAACCATGTTTACATCCTGGTACAATTAAACAACAAAAAAACAAATGTTTTGGTCTCTATAGCTAACATTTTTATGTAACTTATCAGTTTAAGCTGTTTTAAGCCCTAAGGCAGTGGTGTCCAAACTATTCCAGAAAGGGCCAAGAGGGTGCAGGTTTTCCTTGCAGCCACTGACTTCAGCAGGTGATTTCACGATTAACATCCCTTTGAACAGGTGGAATGAGTTCACCAGTGAAATCACCTGCTGGAGTCAGTGGCTGCAAGGAAAACCTGCACCCTCTCGGCCCTTTCTGGAATAGCCCTAAGGGCCCTGTCCCGCTGGCATTAGGAGGATTTGCGCATGAAATGAGGAGACAAAAGCTGAGCGTCCGCTAGAAAGATGGGTGGAAATGACAAATGTCCCGGGGTGGATCAGCGAATACAGGAAGAAAAGCGGATATAACAGGGAACAGAAGCGAAGGCGACCGCGGAGGCGCCCCCATGAGGGGCACAGCGGCCGTGATGCACTCGCTTCATCCGTGCCCACTCTGTCTGCCTGCGCGACAGACCATTTGCGACCGTGATGTGGCCGTGCTGGGCACTGTCATATCTGTTTTGCACGCTGTCCCGGTCCACCGCCAAGCCGCGCCAACCCGTCGGTTGTGGATATCAGCGGATGACGGGGGATATGTGGCGCGTTGGTTGTGTATGTCCTGCATATGTCTTCAGTATGTGTTCAGGCAGTGATGCGGATCTCATCCGCAGCAGGATTTTTGAGCCGCTCAAAAATCCTGGCTGAGGACATACGTGCCTCTGCGGATGATCACGGACATGTTCGGATGGCGGCCGACTCATACAGGAATGTTACACGGTTATTGCAGTTGTTTGGCGGATATGGGCCACTTTTGTGCGCATTCCATCCGCAAATCCTCCTAAACGCCAGTGGGACAGGGCCCTAAGGTCTGAGTGACAGCTGTGTGCCATTTTCAGGGCCCCACTAGCAGTGGATGCTAGTTGCTGTGCATTCAACCTGGTTGAGACAACTGTTTGTTCTTTGTATTTTGTTACAAATATCTGAGATAATATGACTTGCTGTGCAGTTAATTATACTAACTGATTATCAAAGAAGTTGGTGCTCCAGTATTACTGCTGAGTGTAATTTTAGTACTGTTTAATTTGTATGTTGCCATCATTAGCTCAAGGTTAGCACTACTTAGCAGGTAGCTTAACATTATGTTCACTGATGCCGTAACAGTTTCTAAGGCAGTATTCCGATCTTACATTTTAATACCTACTTTCAAGCCACAATTTATGTACACTGTGCAGTCTACACCATATGCATTAATCAAACAGCCAAGCCAAATTTAGCTTGCTAGCTTTACCCTCAGTTTTTTGGTAACTGAGATTTGGGCGGTGGTGTTCAGGCTACTTTTGTCCTAACCACGTCATGCCGGTGTTGCCCATGATCCACCTCTTTATCCATTTATCGGTTGGCCATTTAGCGTTTTGTCACTGCCAAAATGATCACATTTGGAACTTCAAACCAGCTTCACAGAAAACCTGTGGGTGGCATCATGGAAGGGTTTATCCAGAGTGTGTGTGTGTGTATACATATATATATATATATATCCAGTCTATCCTTGTCCAGGCAAGTCCTGCATAACCTGAGAGCTTTCCATTTCTAACATTTATATGTATATTCACCATTAGCCTGTCAAATCAGGTCAACTGTAAGATAAACTTAATAAAAGGAAATATAAGTTTGGTTGAATAATTAAAATTTAACTCTTACTGTTTATTTTGAAACATGCAATTTGGAAAAGCAGCTACTTCATAAAAGCATTAATGCAGAGCGAAACAGTACTGTGATGTAAAAGTTCATGGTTTTCAGGAAATCATCCTCTGGCATGTAATGTAGGAGTCAACATTGTGCACATCTCCTCTCTGGGTTCTCCAAAACATGGAAACATTTTGCTGTCATTTACAGTTCCTAACTTGGATTTAAAATCCTTTTGCATGGTCATAGCAGTTAAGTGTGCTCGATCTGTCCCCCCCCCCCTTACTGCATGAATACTAACCCTGTGTTTGTATCTGCTGAATGTATGTGCTCACACTCCTCACTGGACCCAGCAGCTGGATCAGAACCAACCTGAGAAGCTGTTGGAGGACCAGAAGAGGGTAGGTACTTACTGACAGCATGGCAGCTTAGTTTAAAACTCCAGCATTATGGACATTCTTGGTGAGAATAAAAATTTTTCACAGCTAGCATTCATTCATGTCAAGAATATTTACTCTTTCAATACACATTCTCACATCACTCCTCTTGAAAGACTTCAAACTGTAAGCACAGAACAGCTCAGTTTTCCTTCCAACACACAACAGCTAAGGCCTAGTTCACACAGCAAGATTATTGCCATATGGAAAAGATATACATACATTTTATAAAGTTTGTATCTGTTCTATCTGGAACTTGTATGTAATACATGTGACAGTCAAACCAGATATAAGATCCTTAGTAAATTTGTACAATATGTGACTTATATAAATTGGGACCTTACAAGAACAATATATGACAGTAATTCCACATACAGAATCCTTACTAGATATGTATAATATCAAACTGAGACTTATAAGCACAACACGTCAAATATAAAGTTTATTACTGGAACCGATGTAACTTCTTGTAAGTTTTTCTATTTCTTTTCCATATGGGTTAGGCCAATATCGGACCCGATCTTCCCCTTCCGACAATGTTAAGGACGCCCGGACAATCGTGATGATGATAAAGATAATTTTGTCAGATATTCCTCCCGTGTGTGGTGTGTTAAGAGGACTCTGATCTGCTCGGAAGGACGTCAGGAGCGCTCCGTTTGCAAATCGGGGATATTCAACATGTTGGATTTTTTTTGGCCCGATATCACAGCGCATGTTGTGTCCTCCGACCACAAATGAGCACGCAGCCTGCTGAATGTGATATGCAGCCGATCAGAAAGCGAGGTGACAGACGTACGGAGTGGAAAGTAAAATCAAAACAGCTGCTCTGACTTACCAGAAAGTCCGGTGATCCCGCTCTCTCCACTCCTTTAAAGAACGCCTTTTCTTTTTCTTTTTGTATTGTTTTTATCCCTCTGTATTAAATGGTCCACAAAGTATCTCCATTTGTTTACTCTGAAGTCACATTTAATCTCGAGAAAATTTGCGACATTTCCTGTCTGAGCTGGGAATGTTCGTGTGTGAAATCTGTTTGTGTGTGGTGTTGTTGTCCTTACCGTGTGGATGAACACCACACACTGGAGGACCAACACTGTTAGATTTATGTTTGATTTTTTTTTTTTTTTTTTGGGTGGGTGGGGGGGTTATCTTCACGTGTGTGGTCTCCCTGGTTTTGGATACCTAAAGATAACTTTAAAATCCTGTCGTGTGAACCAGGCTTAAGTGTTGCTTTCCACGTTACAGAAAATGGTTATTATTTAATGGTTTTCATGTTGTGTTTTTTTTTTTTTTCTTTTTGGGTGTAGTGTTTCTGAGGGTACATGTCAGAGAAACTCTGATATGTCCATTGTAGACTTTTCACTTAACGGTCACATTTCAAAGTAACAGCATCGATTAGAACTTAGTAATGTACTTGTACTCTGGGGCTGCACGGTGGTACATTTGGTATGGTTGCCTCACAATGTTCACGACCACCCATGCCCTACAGTCCTGATACATCTGGAGTTGCATCAAGAAGGGCATCTGGTATAAAACCTGTTCAAAAATCAACACAAAGATCCATATAAGATCTACTGTGGCAGCCCCCAGAAAAAAAGGGCAATCCAGAAGAACTTATATGAATAAATCTTTGACAAAGGAAAAAATCAACAAAAAGTGGCTCAGTTAAGTGCTGAAGTTATGTGTTGCAAAACAGCTTTGTTGCACCTTGGCATTGATTCTGTAAGGCTCTACTAGAGGGATGATGCATCATTCTTCCAAAAGATATTCATTCATTTGGTGTTTTGATGATGGTGGAGGAGAGCACTGTGTATACTGTCAGTTCAAAATCTCCCATACAGTGTTAAAATGAGTTGATAACTGATAACTGTGAAGGCCAGAGTAAATTATTCCCATAATTTTTTTGTACTCACCAAACCGTCCAGTGATACCCCCCCCCCCCCCCCCCTTTGCTGTTTTTCACACGTTTTTCCTTGAATTTGTTAGTCATTTGTAAATATCCTCGAACTAAAATAATAAATTGCAGGCAGGTTTGTTATTGATCTGTTGGTTCGGTGTAATGTGCCATGTGAGCATTGTACTCATTGACGTGGGTGTGTTTGATGTACTAGTAGCTGAGTGGTGACTCCCACTCCTCATGGCACGCCACTTTCAGTGACTCTCAATGCTCAGATAGAAACTTTGCAGATCTTCCCAAAGTTCAACTCTGACTCATTCCCTGCTGACCTTTTTTGTGTGTGTGTGTGTGTGTGTGTGTGTGTGTGTGTGTGTGTGTGTGTGTGTGTGTGTGTGTGTGTGTGTGTGTGTGTGTGTGTGTGTGTGTGTGTGTGTGTGTGTGTGTGTGTGTGTGTGAGAGAGAGAGAGAGAGTGATAACAGCAGTGGACAGTCCAGTTGAAAATAAACAGCAGTGTTGGAAAAATTTACTGTAATAGACATTCTTTGGCTACTTTATTAGGTACACATTGCCAGTAGCAGGTCAGACCACTGTCTATCCAGTAATTCGGTTTTAACAACCATGGTAGTTCATGGCATCCCATTCAGCAATGTGGTGGCAACAGTCCTCATAGATTTTTGCCAATATTAAGAAGAATGAAGAAGGGCCTATGAATGAATGAATTAATTAATTTATTTGGCACACAAACTCAACAGTAACAAAAAACATACACAAGACAATTCCACCGTGACGTGTGACCAAAAACTGTCCTTTACTGTCAACACAAGGATCTAACATGTTGTGGATCATGCAAACCTGAACCTAACTTGTCCTGAGTCAAAAACAGTGACTACTGGACAATATTCTGCAGGCCAACCACGTGTACACATTGTTCCAAGGATGTTATGTCATGTCTAATGAACTGCCAGCTGAATGGGCTTAATGTTGGTGTCACAGGGCTAGCACCATGTTGGTGTAAGAGGTTATTACGCTTGACTCCCAGTAAGAAGGGCCGTAGTTTGGGGACCCCATGACCCATTCAGTTTGTTCATTTGGAATTGTCAAGAAGGGCATCCAGTTTAAAACGTTCCAAATCACTGTATGGGTCCTTGCATAAATCAGCAGGTTCCTTGTTCAAGACCACCTTTGTCCATTCTCCATGTAATGAGGAGTTGCATTAGGAAGTGCAACTGGCATAAAACTTGTGCCTCGTCAACATGCAGATCCATGTCTGATCCGCTATGGTGACTCCAAGCAAAAAGGGAGAAGCCGACAGAACTTACTATTATTATACAGAAAGGGGTGGCAAATTACTAAGGTGCTGGACCATCATGTGTTGCGACTTGCCATTGAGTCTGCAGGACTGTGCTAGAACTTTGGAACATTCTTCCAAAATATTGGATCTGTCATGGTGACCCCAAGCAAGTTTTAAGTAAAAAATAATTTATAAATATCTGTATGCTTGAATGTCTTCAGTGGTTACTGATATCAAAGCACTGGTCTTTAAATATTTATCCTGGAAATGATTGAAAATCTCTGTTTTGGCCCTTGACCTCAAATAACTGACCCCTGGCTGCATCTTATTATCCACTGAGTGAAGATAGCAGATTAATTTGTAAAGCCTTCAGTTCATTTTATTTTTAAGTATTTCTTAACAGGCTGTAAAGTTTACTATCTGTGAACATTTGCTGTGGCTAAGGAATCCATTCTGAAATTTACAGATACAACTGTAGTTCTGGCAGATGAACTGTACTTCATATAGGGTTGTTGAAATCTCATTGCTGTCTTCACTGCTTTTTCCAACTTTGCTCTGAGAATGATGTTATGTTCTCCAACTAAGACACGACTTGCTAAATCTCAGTCACAAGCCAGTGCTTTCTACACCCTTGCATTCAAGCTGGAGGATCTGGTCCTGTTTTTTTTTTTGCATGTCCTCATAGCAAAGTTCTTCCAACTGGTTCCTTCATGTCTGCTAATTCACCATAGAGGAGGTTTTTGGAGATCTGCCCACCATCCATCCTTTATTCCAGAATTGCTGCATAACCACAGAAGCAGCTCTTACATAATACTTCTGTTTTCTGCCACAGATGTTGGGAAAGTGTCGGTACACGGACCCACAACAGGGGGCGCAAAGGAACGGACAATGGAGTAGGTCAAATAACAACACTTTACTGTTGTGAATGTGCACAACAAATACAACAGATTACAACAATAGATCAGAATCAATTCACAAAGGTGTCGTGTGGGCAGGCTCGAAGATAGGAGACACCTGTCCAAAGCAGAACCGGAACCACACGATTTCCTCCGCCACCAGACCCCGGGAATACTGGAGCCGCCAAGTCCCAAACTCCCAGGTGGCCACTGCCTCCGCGTGTCGGACCTGGTACTGCTGGCGAGGAACAAAAACACAATTAAAGGTGGGCGCGTTTGCACCCAGTAATCCGCACGGCAGGAAAGCTACCTCCACCTCTTGTTGGAAAAAAGGTCTGTTATCACTCACAAAAATCACAAAAGGTTACTGTCAAGCAGTCAGCTGAGAATATTACCTTCCAGGTAGAACGATATCTCGGCAAAGAGGTGGAGACGTCGTCCTGCTGATGTACCCCTGCTGATTGGTAACAGCTGTTGCAGGTGATGCGCCAGCAGGGCACCCTCTGGTGGTGGGCCAGCAGTACCTCCTCTTCTGGCGGCCCACACAACAGGACCCCCCCCTCAACGGGCGCCTCCTGGCGCCCGACCAGGCTTGTCCGGGTGG
This sequence comes from Thalassophryne amazonica, assembly GCF_902500255.1. Taxonomy (NCBI): domain Eukaryota; kingdom Metazoa; phylum Chordata; class Actinopteri; order Batrachoidiformes; family Batrachoididae; genus Thalassophryne; species Thalassophryne amazonica. The sequence continues at coordinate 73,058,481 of NC_047105.1, read as the reverse complement.
CGGCGGTAGAAATCGGCCAGGAGGGCCGGGTCCAGGATGAAGCTCCTCTTCACCCAGGAGCGTTCTTCGGGGCCGTACCCCTCCCAGTCCACCAAATACTGGAAGCCCCGGCCCATCCTACGGACATCCAAAAGCCGGCGTACAGTCCAAGCCGGCTCGCCATCGATGATCCGGGCAGGAGGCGGCGCCGGACCCGGAGTACAGAGGGGTGAGGAGTGATGAGGTTTAATCCGGGACACATGAAACACAGGATGGATCCGCAGTGAGGCCGGCAGCCGAAGCCTCACTGCGGCTGGACTGATGACCTTCAGGATCTTGAATGGGCCGATGTAACGGTCCTGTAACTTGGGGGAGTCCACTTGGAGGGGGATGTCCTTTGTCCTTCTACCTCCCGCGTGATTTTGGGCATCCCATGGATGTTAAAGCACAATCCTCGGATCGATTGGCCGTCTGGGGTGGTGGTTCAGTGGAGCGAAACCTGCCATCGGGTGTGTTTAGGATCCTCGGTTCCTCCCGGTTCCCAGGCTAAGGAGGAGGTCAAAGTCCCTCCCAATCTGACGGCAGTGCCGGTTGAGTACCACGATCTTGCTGATGTCTTCAGCAAGGATCTGGCACTCACCCTTCCCCCGCACCGTCCGTACGATTGTGCCATTGATTTGGTTCCAGGCGCTGAGTTCCCGTCCAGCAGGCTGTACAACCTCTCACGACCTGAGCGCGAATCAATGGAGACCTACATCCGGGACTCATTAGCTGCCGGGCTGATCCGGAACTCCACCTCCCCGATGGGGGCAGGTTTCTTTTTTGTGGGCAAGAAAGATGGCGGACTTCGTTCATGTATTGATTACAGGGGGCTGAATGAGATTACGGTTCGCAACCGATACCCGTTGCCATTATTAGATTCCGTGTTCACCCCCCTGCATGGAGCCAAAATCTTTACTAAGCTGGATCTTAGAAATGCGTATCACCTGGTTCGGATCCGGAAGGGAGACGAATGGAAGACGGCATTCAACACCCCATTAGGTCACTTTGAGTACCTGGTCATGCCGTTCGGCCTCACAAACGCCCCCGCGACGTTCCAAGCATTGGTTAATGATGTCTTGCGGGATTTCCTGCACCGATTCGTCTTCGTATATCTAGACGATATACTCATCTTTTCTCCGGATCCTGAGACTCATGTCCGGCATGTACGTCAGGTCCTGCAGTGGTTGTTGGAGAACCAGCTGTTTGTGAAGGGCGAGAAGTGTGAGTTTCACCGCACATCTTTGTCCTTCCTGGGGTTTATCATCTCCCCCAACTCCGTCGCTCCTGATCCGGCCAAGGTTGCGGCGGTGAGAGACTGGCCCCAACCCACTAGCCGTAGGAAGCTGCAACAGTTCCTCGGCTTTGCAAATTTCTACAGGAGGTTCATTAAGGGCTACAGTCAGGTAGTTAGCCCCCTGACAGCCCTGACCTCACCAAAAGTCCCCTTCACCTGGTCGGATCGTTGCGATGCCGCGTTCAAGGAGTTGAAACGGCGCTTCTCGTCTGCACCCGTTCTGGTGCAGCCCGATCCTAGTCGCCAGTTAGTGGTTGAAGTGGACGCCTCGGACTCAGGGATAGGAGCTGTGCTTTCCCAGAGCGGGAAGACCGATAAGGTCCTTCACCCGTGTGCCTATTTTTCCCGCAGGTTGACCCCGGCCGAACGGAACTATGACGTCGGCAATCGAGAACTCCTTGCGGTGAAAGAGGCTCTTGAAGAGTGGAGACATCTGTTGGAGGGAACGTCCGTGCCATTCACGGTTTTCACTGACCACCGGAACCTGGAGTATATCAGGACCGCCAAGCGGCTGAACCCCAGGCAAGCCCGCTGGTCACTGTTCTTCGGCCGTTTTGACTTCCGGATCACCTACCGTCCCGGGTTGCCATAACAACAGCAACATCACGCTCTTGATTGAGTAGATGAGTCACACGGTGGGAGGGTCAGCCACAGTCCCGTCTCTGTAAAAATCCCGATCTTGCGTTGTAGTTACATGTGGTCACTGCTGCTATGGATAACAATTTTTTTCAGATTAGTGTGAAGCAGAATAAAATATAAATATCAATCAATCAATCAATTTTTTTTTTTATATAGCGCCAAATCACAACAAACAGTTGCCCCAAGGCGCTTTATATTGTAAGGCAAGGCCATACAATAATTATGTAAAACCCCAACGGTCAAAACGACCCCCTGTGAGCAAGCACTTGGCTACAGTGGGAAGGAAAAACTCCCTTTTAACAGGAAGAAACCTCCAGCAGAACCAGGCTAAGGGAGGGGCAGTCTTCTGCTGGGACTGGTTGGGGCTGAGGGAGAGAACCAGGAAAAAGACATGCTGTGGAGGGGAGCAGAGATCGATCACTAATGATTAAATGCAGAGTGGTGCATACAGAGCAAAAAGAGAAAGAAACAGTGCATCATCAAATATAAAAATGTTAACCCATTTGAAAATGCAGGAACTTTTTAAATTACTATGCCCAGTTTGATATGAATGAATCGTCTTAAGTTTTTTTTAAATAAATGCAGTCAGACTCTTATTTCTCAGGTGAGAAATGTTCCACTGCCATGATGTGCATGTGAAAATCACAGTACATAAGTGATGACTCATGCAATTCCTGTTATACAACCTCCCATCCTTCCCAGTCTCTGACATCACATCACATCACTAAAGTCTTCCTTTGTTTTTTCCTCCTTTGTAGGGTGAGGCACTGAGACAGATTCTGGTGAACCGTTACTATGGCAACTTTCATCGGAGTGGTGGGCGGAGAAACAGCCTGACATCATTTAGCAATGGCCCCCTCAGTCCTGTAGGACCCAACAAAAATCAGTCAGGTAAAAGAATTTGTCGTCCACACTTAATATGCACATTAGCAGTTGGTGGTTCTTGTAATTTGTTGATTAATGACAAATTATTAAGCCATGAATGCATGATAATGGATTTTATCAGCTGAGCTGATGTTGCTGTGAAACATTCACTAAAGGTAACACAAACCGATGCTGTCACAATATTGAAGTTATTGTCAAGCAGCATTCCTCAAATGCATACAAATACACACTACATTTTTACGGAGCATTTGTGGGTACTGCTGGGATGACTTTTTGCCAAACAAGCAATTAGGTAGACTCAGATGGGGTGTATGACTTGTAAGGTGAGGGAATGTCAGCTATGGAATTTTGGACATGTAGTACTTTTTTTTTCCTGAGAATGATTTGATGTATCAGTTTTGAGGATCCCAGCAACTGGAGAAGGCCAAGAGCCTGGCTATGTTTCACCTGGCTGAGATGGATAACTGGGTGGATGGACAAGTTGTTTGCTTGTGCAGTTGCCAAAGTAGTAACAATGGCAAGACAGGGGTGCCAAACCTTTTTTAAACCGAGATCTACTTTTAAAGTTGACAGTGTATCGAGATCTACCAAGTCATATTGAATGCCATAGCGTAGCCACAATATATTGTGCACCAATATAATAACACAATTTTCTGGCAGGTTTTAACAATAATAATGTATCATTGAAGTAAATTGGCATGGTGGAAAAGAATAAGCACAAGTAGGCCTAGGACTGGCCTCAAGTTGGAAAAGTTGTTCCTTACCTTAGTGGGACTTCTGGCCCCAAGAGGAGGAAGCTGGACTCTCATAGTCTGGACAGTAGGACTTGAAAGCCAGCTGTAAGCAGGCACTCATGTACTCTCTTTCTGCATTAGATTCCAGATTTGGACATTCATGTCAGGTGTTGCTCTGGATTTGAGCTCCATGTCATTTTTCATTGTGAGGATGCCACTTTGGACGATATACAGTCCACATCTATATTTTCCCCAAATGGAAAAGAGAGAAAACTGACAACAGGCTCTTTGGATGCAAAGTCAGTAAAACACCTGTCAAATTCTGACAAGATGCTCTTCATGTGATCATCATAACGTCAAGCTCCGCCCAGTCTTTGACCTGATGCTTAAGTTCTGTGTCCATGTGTGGAAAGTTCTGCAGGTCACACTGTTACATTCTGCTTGATAGCACATGTAATTTGCTTTTAAACTTGCTTTCAAATCCAGAAGCTGTGGATATTCAGCATGATTTGAACATTTCAGAAATTCTTGAATTTCTTGCAGAAGACTGTTCCAGAAATTTACCTCTGCTGAGCCACCTAACGTCTGTGTGCAGCAGATGTGTCTCCTCCAAGTGCGAACAGAATAAATGCGTCCTCAGACTCCTGGCCCAAACTGAACACTATAATCTTGTTCTCCACATTCATCACTCTTTATATTTATGGATCATTGTGCTGCTTGCCGACTTTTCAGTTCCTGGACTTTTTGGGCTGGCAGAGGGGATTTACCCGGGTTAGCATTAGAAGTTAGCATCGTATTTCTTGTGAATCGTCTGAAATGTCACTCCAAATTCCCTTTCTTCAGTAAAGCCACATTTACATTGCAGATAAGACAGATGGATTTGCCATTCAAATAAATGAAAAAATAACCCAGGATGAAAATTATAATTTTTCGTTTCTTATCCACCATAGAAGAAGAGCTCTTCTTCTTGTCTGGCGTTTAACGGCAGCCAGCATCCTTGTTGGTGCGTTGCATCAGTCTGCTGCATCAGTCTGTTATAGCAGCACTAAATCCTCTCGAGTCCAGTGAGAGATTATTTTTTTCTTGTGATCAACTGGAACTCAGCCTGCAATCAATCAGTTGATCACAGTCAGCTGGTTGGGCACGCCAGCAATAAGGCTTTACAGATATTTTTTAATTTGTATTTTTTTTGAGGATTTTGTTGTTTGCCCTGCAATAGGCTGGCGTCCTCTCCAGGGTATATCCTGCCTCTTGCCCCATGACTGCTAGGATGAGCTCCAGCACCCTGTAACCCTTAATTGGAGTAAGCAGGTATAGAAAATGGATTGATGGATTTTGTTGTTTAATATGAGCGAAGCGGCGTGAAGCTCACTCATGGTACAGGGCATCCTAAACAGGAAGTGCCAAAATTCAAATCCACAGTAAAACAGTTCAAAAAATGTTCAGATGTCAAGCACTTCATGGATTGACAGACAAGATCCCATGGAATCTCGCGGGAACTCAGTGGCAAGCTCACACTCAAACAGGAGGTGCTGAATTCTCAGTCACATTGAAACAGGAAATGTCCAATGTTGAACACTTCCTGGCATGGGTGGAGCTAGAGCAGAGGCTGGGGTTTCACTGGACTCCCCTGAAATCTGATTGGACACAGATGATTGACATTTCACGGCACCACACGTCTGTTTGAAAGAACTGCATTTTCAAATCAATGAGTCACATTGACTGCTAGGTTCCTCCTGTCCAGTAGTTGGTGCTGTGTACCACAAAAAGTCTAATCCACCTTAGTAGAAGAAGAAAAATGTTTGCTTCAGATTTGAACTGAACATGTTGTTTGAACTATGGACTCCTAATTACACCAAACTTATATTGGTGAGTAAACGACCGTATTTTATGCCAGAAATGAGGTCCAGGTTGTTAAAAGCAGCATTTCTCCTTTAATTCGGGTTGCCTTATAGACACGTTTAAGCTAACAGGTGGTTCATGCTCTGTGGGCTTATTAGTGCAGCAGATAACTGAAACAATACTTCAAATCGTGATACAAGCATCAAATTCAGCACAAATACAGCTGGAGCAAAATTATGGAGCAACTTTAACTTTTGACCCCTATACAAACTGAAACTGACCTTGGTATTTCACACATTTTAATTTGTTTATTCCATTTCAAATACATTTTTTTTTTCTAAAATTATCTTCCTTAACTCAAACTGAAAGCAAATCTCTACAACTTGATATAAATTAATTAAAAATATAAACTCCAGCTTCCTGATGAAGTGGTGTAGAGGAGGATTTTCTTAAAAAGAAGACCTGAAAGTTCAACTACAATTTGACAGAAAGTACATTTGAGATGAAAGCCTCGATTTGATGTTTTGGTGAAAGAAACTTTTGTATTTCTTCATAATTGATGTAAATAAAGTCCAAGACATATTCAGTGACTTGGAAATGTTTGTTTCCATCCCTTGACATGTCTGAAAAAACTGCCAATAAAACTGATCATTATTTACAGATTTTATCAAGTTTTAGAGATTTGTTTTCAGTTTAGTGCAACAGATAAGTGAAACAATCATGCAAATGGTGATAAAAGCATCAAATTCGACAAATACTCATTAGACACTCCTTTTTTGAAAAAAAACAATTGGCCACTTGACTTTTCAATCGGTGGTCAGGTAGGAGTCAGTAGGATTAATAAATAATAGGCCAATAGGATTAATAAATGGAATAGTGTTGACAGTGTCGAATGCTTGGTCTCCAAAGTAAAGGTCAAACAAGGTTTACGTCTGTTGGATTCTATGACGTGACATATGTTACCCCGTAACGTGATAAGTAAGGATGATACATGGTCCAAACTATTCCTTTTTAAAACCATGTTAACTCAACTAGTAATTTGCATCACCTTGGAGCAACTTTAACTTTTGACCCCTGTACAAAATGAAACTGACCTTTGTCACCATTCTTGCTGTTTTTATCCCGTAACTCCATAGAATTCAGTCACAAATAGACTAAACTATACCTTTTTGGAATCTTTATGATCAGACAAATAATGTGGAATATTTTTCAATATGATGGAGCGTCTTTTAATTTTGACCTATGTGTAATTCTTCAATTGACCCCTACCTGGCCACCAATTGAAAATTCAAGTGGCCCATTGTTTTTTTCAAAAAAGGATTGTCTGAGGAGTATATCTGCCGAATTTGATGCTTTTATCACCATTTGCAGGATTCCCCTCTAAATATTCTCTTATCCACTGCACTAGTTTGAGGAAGATAATTTCAGAAATATTTATTCTTTTTTTGTATTTCTTGTATTTAAAAAGGCACAAACAAATTAAAATGTGTGAAATTCCAAGTGTTCTACTACTTTTGGAGGGCACAGTATCCTAACCTTATGATGAGTGCAAAATGAGTGTGGTATTATTACTGTTTTGTTGAAGAATGTTTAATTTTCACTGTTGCTGCACTTTGTGTCAAATCATAGTCATATCGTATATCATATTGATATGAAAATTCAGTAGGGTATATCTTCTATTACACATTCCAAATCGAAGGTGGAACTCTACTAGTGTTTTCTAAGGTACACCTAAATACAATATCTTAAAAAAAAAAAAAGAAGAGTAGAGCCACTTAGGTGCCTGGTCTTGAGAACCAGGGATGGTAGGTTGAAAAGCTTTTTAACCCATGTGAACTCTCCCTACCCACCTAACCGGCTCAAGAATATGGACAGCATGTATATAAGTGACATTTCCATGACAATTTATATGACAATATTGAGATACGATAATTTGGCCATATTGTACAGCCCTACTGTCAACTAGCTGAAAACCTTGAATATTAATTTACATCTACATTTAAAAAAAAAATGCTTAAAGTGGCAGGGGGTTAAGAGGGCTGTAATTGGGGGGTCAGCTGAAAAGCAAAAAAGAAAAATGCTTAAAAAGTTGGGGAGTATAGGGGGCAGAGCCCCCCCAGAAGCTGAAAGGTTTCAGTCATGCTAATGCTCCCAAGCATTTACTCAAAATAAAGTCTGAAGGACCTAAATGACATGGTGAGATGCTGACGAGCTTCGCTCATTCATGTGCACGACATATGCATATTTTCAAAGTAGAAGTAAATTTTCGACAACATGACCTAAATTACCAAATAAGACATCTGTCTAGAGCAGGCTCCAGTTTGCCAGAAAGCACATGGGTGGAGTGAACCTAAATTTCCATATACCTTCTTCTTCTTAATAATGGCTTTGTCTACCATGCTAACAAGACATTGACTGGTGAAACAACAGGAAATTGTATGTGCAGTTTGTTTGAAGTAGCTTACTGGTTGTGATCAGAGTTGCTGTGGTAAATGGTAAATGGACTGCATTTATATAGCGCTTTTCCATCTGCATCAGACGCTCAAAGTGCTATAAAATTATGCCTCACATTCACCCCGATGTGAGGGTGCTGCCATACAAGGTGCTCACTACACACCGGGAGCAACTAGGGGATTAAGGGCCTTGCCCAAGGGCCCTTAGTGATTTTCCAGTCAGGCTGGAATTTGAACTGAGGCTCTTCTGGTCTCAAACCCAGCACCTTAACCACTAGACCATCACCTCCTTGTGAGTGTCTTGGTGGCTTCCCTCGCTAGTACCTGTGTGTAGTTGTCTGGATTTTGATGTGTAGACCACCCAGCCATTGGTCTGGACATGCTGGAGACCACCCAAGGCTGAATGAGCTTTGTATTCAGACGACCCAAAACCAATGAAGCTTTAAGAGTCACCTGAGGCCAAACTGTTGAATATGTAACATATTAGAAAGCACCTCAACCCAACGCAAAATCAAAATAGAAGCAAGTTTTGAAAAAACGAGTAATATAATTGGTCAGAATTTTTCCATGAAATGCACACTGTAAAGATCACAAAATATACAAATATTCAACTAATCCTGGCAAATTGGCGCAAAGCTAAACTGTAATGTTTAAACTTGACATCAAATTACAGTTAGTGACTTTTGGTATGTCACTGGTGATTTCTTCCTTAAAATAACTGTCGTCATGTAGCCATACCCCGTCCCCCTGTTTTTCTGTGTCTTTGTATAAAACGGTCAGTCAGTTTAGGACCAGACAGAATGCCGAATCATTGGGCTGAACGTTCACAGAGACCACTTGAAACCAAGGATTGTTTTGGGTACTGGTGTAGGGTAGTCTGTGCACACAGTCATGCAGTAGTATCCTTTTTTGCAAGTTTTTGGAGATTGGTTTTGATGGATTTACCAATAAACACCACACTCTCTTGGTTTCTTAATGACTGACCAGGATAAATTGTTTGTACTTTCTGCTTTGCTAAATAGGATTCTATCCAAAATAGAGAGCTCTGTTATGAGCCAACAATTAAGAGATGGTTTTTTTCTTAGAGAAGGTAGCTCAGTGGATAAGGAACTGGTCTGCCAATATGTAGATCTGGGTTAAAATCCTGTTGATGCTACCTGTCTGTGTCCTTGAGCAAGACACGTGTGTGTGTGTGTGTGTGTGTGTGTGTGTGTGTGTGTGTGTGTGTGTGTGTGTGTGTGTGTGTGTGTGTGTGTGTGTGTGTGTGTGTGTGTGTGTGTGTGTGTGTGTGTGTGTGTAGTGAGTACCTTACGTGGCAGCACCATGATATTGCTGTGGGAGTGTGTGTGAATGGCTGAATGTGAGGCATCACTGTAAAGCACTTTGACAGTGAAAGTGCTATATAAATGCAGTACATTTGAATGCAGTCCACAAATATACACACAGGTTGGTTGTCTGTAACTTAATAATGTAGTTAAGGTTTAAGATACGTGACACAAACAATGACCACTGTGAGAATGAGATGGGTGGCTTCTGTGGCCATTGTTGACTCTGTATAGGTCATGTGACTGCATAGCAACATTTCCCCATTGTTTGGACTATTACTAATGACATAATAATGTGCCCACCAGTGTCCTTTTAGCCCATTAGGAACCAAAATCAGTGATATCTCAGCAAATAATGGTCTGATTCACTCGCTGGGATGATCCACTTGCTCTTTTCGCAAGGTTTATCTTGGAATTCTGATACATAATCATGCCACAGGGCAAAAGTCAGCTCCAGGCAGATGGACAGACACTGACTCTGTTATGCCTGGTTCACACAGCAAGATAATTATGTCGATTTCTGACCCAAGGTTACATCGTCTGACAATCTTAAGGAAGCCCCAACTGTTGTGATGGCTGTAAAGATAATCTTATCAGATATTCCTGCTGTGTGTGGTGTGTTAAAGCCCCTTTCACACCGGGCCCACTTCGAGTTGCTTCGTGTGGAGTCATGATGACGCCATGTGGATGCAACCCAGTGCTGAGACGATATAGCTCAATGCCAGAACACCATGACAGACGCAAAGGACAAGCGAATCGGACGCCAAAAATTATACGTTTATTTTTTTCTGCGTCGAGCACAGGACACAGAAAGGAAGTGGTTTCAACACAAGTCGGGGCAAAGCAACGGTACTCAACGTGACTGAAAGCCACACCCTCACAATACGTTACCCGACACCAATTTATGATTCCTGCTGTGTTCCATTGTTCCCCACATATAAATCACGCAGGGTTGTTTTTAATACCGTGTACACAATGCAGTAAAACTACACGCTCAAAGAGCATAGAAAAAGAAATGCTGATTGCAACCTGACAGCTGCTGCAGCTACTCGCTCTTACCTTAAATTCTCTCAGAACTGTGTTTAAAAAAAAGTCCATAAAAGTCCTGCTTACAGACTGATTGCCCGAGACAGGACATGTCCACATCCAGTAAAAAGTCTGGACAGCTCCAGTCCACTCATGGACGATTTGTTCGCACGCGCACAGGTGAACAATTACAATAAAAAAAAAACTGGCTGGCTGCAGGCAGCTCCTTGCTTTCCCCTCAAACTCTCTCATAATTGTGTTAAATAAAGTCCATAAAAGACTGACTGCCAGAGACAGGACATGTCCACGTCAAGTATAACTCCAGACATCTCCACATTTACACATGGACAGTTCATTCGCGTGCGCAGCTCACGGTCAAAGGAAGAAAAATAAACTATAACAGAAATCAGAGACCAGACGTGCAGCCAGACTGCCTGCAGATCCTCCTCTGCGTCCTCACCTCCTCTCTACCCCCTGCTGCGTGCACCTGATGCAGACATTCCTGCGTCGTCATGCCACTACATGAAGCAACTCCAAGCAGGCCCAGTGTGAAAGGGACTTGAGTGCTCCAGTCTGCTCAGAAGGACATCGGTGCCGCTCAGGCCTCAAATCGTGAATATTCAACATATTGAATTGTGTTGGCCTGATATCCCAGCGTGTGGGGTGTGCCCGGAGCACAAATGAGCACGCAGCCTGTTGAATGTGATGTGTAGCCAATCAGAAAGCAAGGTGACAGAAATACGGAGGGAAATCAAAACAACTGTCATGGCACACCAGAAAGTCCGGTGCTTGCACTGTCATTTTTTTCTTCGTTAAAAATAGCCCACAAACTGTCGCCATTACTTCTTCCTCATCCACCAAGTTTTATTTACTCTGAAGTCACATTTGATCTCGAGAGATTTTGTGAGATTGCCCGTCTGACCTAGGAATGTTCATGTGTGGTGTGTTGTCTTTACCATGTGGCTGCACACCACGCACTGTATGACCAAAACTTGTTCTATCTCTGATTTTTTTTTTTTTTTTTTTTTTTTTTTTTTTTTTTTTTTTTTAGTCACCATGTTTGGGGTCTCTCATGTGTTGAAATCCTACCGACAATTTTAAAATCTTGCCATGTGAACCAGGCATAAGGATAAAATATCGATTGAATTCACTGTCTTGGAAATGTTTCTGTATCTAGCCCAACACAACTGGCTGTAAAAGGGATTATTTAAATGTGTTGTTTTTCAGGAGCTAGTATTTATGTAATATCTCTTTTGTGCTTTATATTTTTTCATTTAGGTTATCTTGTATTTTTTTATTTGAGAATAAACAGCCTCATTCTAAAATATATGTGCTTTGTCATTGTGTGTGATTTGATGTCAGAGAACAAGAACAGGTAAAGGGGGGGGGGCACTTTTTAATCGCCGCCATATGTTACATAAAGATGGGACTGTCTGTTTTCAGCTGTCCTTTGAGCACATAAATCACAACACTTTTATCGCTGTTTGATAACAGAATCATTGTGTCGCTATCTCGATAGCTACTGTTGCAATGTGTCTCTGCTCAGACTCTTTCTATGAGAGTTATTGGTTCTTATGTGTGAAAAGTTATCAGCATATCGATTTTTGGAGGACATACTGGTGCTGATGGTGCATTCTGTGAACTGGTTTGATCAGGCTGACCTTCAAATCAAATCAATTTTATTTATATAGCGCCAAATCACAACAAACAGTTGCCCCAAGGCGCTTTATATTGTAAGGCAAGGCCATACAATAATTACGTAAAAACCCCAACGGTCAAAGCGACCCCCTGTGAGCAAGCACTTGGCGACAGTGGGAAGGAAAAACTCCCTTTTAACAGGAAGAAACCTCCAGCAGAACCAGGCTCAGGGAGGGGCAGTCTTCTGCTGGGACTGGTTGGGGCTGAGGGGGAGAACCAGGAAAAAGACATGCTGTGGAGGGGAGCAGAGATCAATCACTAATGATTAAATGCAGAGTGGTGCATACAGAGCAAAAAGAGAAAGAAACACTCAGTGCATCATGGGAACCCCCCAGCAGTCTAAGTCTATAGCAGCATAACTAAGGGATGGTTCAGGGTCACCTGATCCAGCCCTAACTATAAGCTTTAGCAAAAAGGAAAGTTTTAAGCCTAATCTTAAAAGTAGAGAGGGTGTCTGTCTCCCTGATCCGAATTGGGAGCTGGTTCCACAGGAGAGGAGCCTGAAAGCTGAAGGCTCTGTAAGCCTGCAGTCTGAAAGCGAAGCGCTCTATTGGGGTGATATGGTACTATGAGGTCCCTAAGATAAGATGGAAGCTGATTATTCAAAACCTTATAAGTAAGAAGAAGAATTTTAAATTCTATTCTAGAATTAACAGGAAGCCAATGAAGAGAGGCCGATATGGGTGAGATATGCTCTTTCCTTCTAGTCCCTGTCAGTACTCTAGCTGCAGCATTTTGAATTAACTGAAGGCTTTTCAGGGAACTTTTAGGACAACCTGATAATAATGAATTACAGTAGTCCAGCCTAGAGGAAATAAATGCATGAATTAGTTTTTCAGCATCACTCTGAGACAAGCCCTTTCTAATTTTAGAGATATTGCGCAAATGCAAAAAAGCAGTCCTACATATTTGTTTAATATGCACATTAAATGACATATCCTGATCAAAAATGACTCCAAGATTTCTCACAGTATTACTAGAGGTCAGGGTAATGCCATCCAGAGTAAGGATCTGGTTAGACACCATGTTTCTAAGATTTGTGGGGCCAAGTACAATAACTTCAGTTTTATCTGAGTTTAAAAGTAGGAAATTAGAGGTCATCCATGTCTTTATGTCTGTAAGACAATCCTGCAGTTTAGCTAATTGGTGTGTGTCCTCTGGCTTCATGGGTAGATAAAGCTGGGTATCATCTGCGTAACAATGAAAATTTAAGCAATGCCGTCTAATAATACTGCCTAAGGGAAACATGTATAAAGTGAATAAAATTGGTCCTAACACAGAACCTTGTGGAACTCCATAATTAACCTAAGTCTGTGAAGAAGATTCCCATTTACATGAACAAATTGTAATCTATTAGATAAATATGATTCAAACCACCGCAGCACAGTTCCTTTAATACCTATGGCATGCTCTAATCTCTGTAATAAAATTTTATGGTCAGCAGTATCAAATTATTAGTAGTATCAAGCTACGTCTAACCAAAGTAGCTTGATGGCTTCTGTTACATGATTAATTTTCACATATAGTGTTACATATGTGTTATGCATTTTACAGAAAAATAACAATGCTGAAAAACACTCTGGCTGCTGGAAAGGTGCTTATATAGCACCAAAAGTTGATCCCCTATGACAAGGGTGGCCAAGTTCGGTCCTCAAGAGCCACCTTCCTGACACTCTTACTTGTCTCCCTGCTCCAACACACCTGAATCCAATGAAAGGCTCATTAAAAGTCTGCTAACGAGTCTTTCATTGGATTCAGGTGTGTTGGAGCAGGGAGACAACTAAGAGTGTCAGGAATGTGGCTCTCGAGGACCGAACGTGGCCACCCCTGCCCTATGATTATGAGCCAAAGAACCACTTTTAGTGCTGTCATCAGCTGTCTGAGGCATTCCTGTAACAGCTGATATCAGGAGGCCATCTTTCTGATGTATTCGTGTGGCTCTGACACTCACTAATCCTTGCCCTCTCTCTTTCTGTTGCTCACAGATTCTCAGGGTGCTGAATCTTGGTGGAAAACTCTGTGCATTGTGGAGATTTTTCATGTCTTGTCATCAGTGGCGTCTTTCCCCTCCTGTGGCCAACTTATTATCCCAACTGGGTATCTGACGACTGGTAGGGTGTATGTATTGATGGCTCGGATCGTATCCCTGCTATTGAGCTGGGTTCTCAGCAACTGTCTTACCTTCTGGAAGTATTTGGCTGTGGCTGAACTTCTTGGATCTTCATTATGGTTTCCATTGGCTTGTGGAATTCCCAGGTACTTGTAGCTGTGCTGTATGTCTGCTATCCTGCCTTCTGGTAACTCCACCTCCTCAGTCCGGGTCACTTTCTCTCTCTGCCACCATTTGGACGTACTTATGCAGTCTGAATCACATCCTGATGTCCTTGCTGCAGATCCTGGTCAGGTGGATCAGTGAGTCAATGTCTCACACAGTCTTGGCCTCATCCATGTACAGGAGGTGGCTGATGGTTACTCCACTCCTGAGTTGATATCTGTATCTGCTCTTCTTGATGAATTGCCTGAGGGGGTTGACATCTGTGTAGAACAGCAGTCGGGACAGTGCATCACCTTGGTATATTCTGCACTTGATGGTGACGTGCGATTGCCTTGGCGTTAGCCTCCAGTGACGTCTTCCACAGTTCCATTGAGTTCCTGAGGATTATCTGTGCACTGTTGGCCTTTTATGGTGCCAAGCACCATGTGTGAGGCATTGAGTCATAGGCTTTCTTGTGTCAGTCCAAGCTGTGCTCAAGTTGGTCTATAATCAGACCAACCTGCCTTATATACACACACACACACACACACACACACACACACACACACACACACACACACACACACATATATGTACGAAGACATACATACATGCATACAAACATTTCTGGAGTATAAGTCGCCGTTTTGTTACTCGTTTGAGAGGTCCTGCAACTTATATTCTGGTGCAACTTGAATTCCGAAAAAAATCATGATTCACGACCACGAATTTTCATTACATTTGAAATGAGAAACACACCAATAAGCTGCCTCTTCGTTTAAAAAAAAAAAAACAAGACAGGTGGAATCTTCCTAACAGGGCTTGATTGCTTGCAGCACATGTTTAAAACAGTGTCTGGTCACACTTTTTTGGTCTTTAAATGAGCAGTCGTCATGGTGTTACTATTTTGATCTTTTCCTCATGTCGGCTCCAGTTAAAATACAGTTCGCAGTCACGCTCACTTCAAGTAAATATACATGAATAAATGTCTTTATCAAATAGCAAAGAGTGCCTAATTACCCAAAGAACTGCACCATAAAAACGCACAGGAACAGACATTTGTGTGTGTGTGTGTGTATGCGCTGTTACAGAGAAAATGAACAGACATTCGTATGTATGTGTCTCTTGTTATGGGACTAATGAATAGAGGTTCATTTCCACAGCAGCATGAACAGTAATCCACAAGAGGTCAGCGCTGTACTAAAAAAGGCCATTTGATAATCAGAGGAGAACGAAAAGTCCAAAAGAGCGTTCAACCAGAGGGAGAGGGGGAGGTGATGGGGCAACTGCTTCCCCAGTCACAGCGCTGGCTTATTAGTCCTGCTTCTTATTCAAAGTTGTTTGCCCTATTGACGTTTAAATTCTCGCACTAATCTTGTGAAATCTCAGAGACATGGCAGCACGGCGAGATGTCAGCAACGTGGAGATCTGCTACAGAATACTTTGATAACATTGCATATAGGCAATGGCATCAACGTCGCAACGTAAAACTCTGTATATTGTGCCTAAAACTCTCATGAACATATCTAGGTTTTTAGACTTTTTTTGTGTGTGTTTGTATTATGTAAATACATGAGAATCTCAAGCGATTTCGCCATTATTTATAATGGGAATTGCCCTGAGCCACAATCTCATCCTGTTCTTGTCATTGTGGGGGAAAGTGAAGTTTATTCTCTTCACTTCCTGCTTCTTGTCCTTTACAACACTGTTTGTGAAGGACAACTGTTAAACAACTGTACATCTTGCATTATATTTTAAAATGAACAACTTTCAGGCATAAACAATGTATAACTAATTTCAAGCAAATATATATGAAAAAATGTCTATCAAGTGATTTAGCAAGTGTTCAGTGGTCTCATGCATGCAGTCTCTTATAAATGTTATGTAAGGCATAAAAATATACATTTTGGTAGTTTATATAATGGTCATTTGCAATTGTCATCATGTGGTTTGTCCATGTTGTTTTGATTGCAGCACGTCTCTGGCACGCAAGGGATTATGGGATATGTCAGTAGGACAAATGGTGTGGTGTAAATCAGTCCCAAGATGCTTTGCTTCAGGAAGGAGAACTCGGAAAGAAAGAAGTGGGGGGACGGGTGCCATTGTAGAGTGCGTTAATTGGGAGAGTGGCGTCAACTGAGAACATGGCACCATTTTAGTTCCAATTGTGCTGATCTACTGAATGATTTTTGTGTTTTCAACATTTTTTTAAAATAATTTAACCACATACAGCAATACATCCAGGTACAGGTGCTATCAAAATAAATATAAAACTAGTTGTTAAGCTAAGCTATAAAGCTATAATTTACATAAATTTACAATTTATGATGATTTATTTAATTAATTTAAAGCCTGATTTATGCAGGTCTGTAACTCTGTGTCATGCAATGGCGTGTGAGACAGTTTTAAAGTTATCCGTCACTGGATTATACTTTATTATGGACTAATTTGTCCCTCAACAAGCTTTTCTTTCTGCAGTCATCACCTCCAATTCAAAGGTAAGCTGTAAATTTCATCTTTTTCTGACTTTGTGTTGTAAATGTGTGGACTTTTCTGATCCATTTGTAATCAGAGTGCGCATTGCAAAAGCTATTAAAATATGAAAGAGTGAAAGCAGAAAAGTGTCAAATCACAGCCTTTTGTGTCTGATTTAACAGGTGCACATCAGGGTTCAGGTCCCAGTCTGAACATGATTTGAAAAAATAAACGGTCAGTTTTTTAATCACAGAAATGACTCCGGTTCCATTTTCCTCAAATCGGCGAGTGTCAGCGCTGAACTTTAATTTGTACCTTTGTTACTTTGCACATCCAGACTGCTCAGGGTTTTTAATGGAAATACATTGACGTCGACAGGACATTTTATCCGATGTGAGCACAAAAGCTGTTGTACAAAATCCGTTATATATGTTTATTGTATGGAAAACAATACAAAAACATTGGGACTTTTTTGTGTCTGGTGAGTGTGAATATCTGGTTTATATGATGACGGTTTAGGTGAGTTTTACTGTACTTGTGACTGAACAATAAATTTACCTACCTTGCAAAGCTTTTTTGATGAAGTCTCTTCCATCCCACACAGCTGACTTTATTTTCCCAATTTTTTCTTCTGTTCAGATCTGAAGGGAATCTTTACATCTTGAAGCCCTTGCTGTGTCTATTTGTGCATCCAAATGCACAACAGCATTTACAGTGAATAAATAAATAAAATAGCTGGATAAGATAAGATAAGACTTTATTGATCTCACAGTGGAGAAATTCACGTTACGTCAGCTCTTGAAAAAACACACAAGATGGGTGCGAGTAGAGGAAAATGTGCATCAAACAGCGTGTGCAAGGATAAGCAATAATAATAATAATACTTGTAGCAATACAATAAAATAAAAAATGAGGTAGAAATAGAATATATGGATTTACATGCAGATAGATTAACAGAAAACACTATTTTGGAACCAAGATGGCACCAGGGGTCACGTGACCTTTTTGTTTTTTTTTTTGTTCGTTTTTTTTCCCAATTCGTTGTGTCGCCACTCTCTTTTTTTGTTTGTCATAAAATATTGTTTGTCAAAAACATGATCATCATTCATAAAAATTTAAATATTTTCTTCTCTTGTCATGGTAAATCTGCACATAATCCCACAACACACATAAGTGGATAAAGCACATTTAATATTTTCCCTCAACATTATGAAACTGATCACTAATTTGGTCATTATTTTTTACACTTATGGGTACATTTTGTTGGATGCTATTTTATTTCTGCATAAGATGTTTTTTCTGTATCTAAATTATTGTAACATCATGTTAATCCACAAATTACCCTGAATCTCATACTACATTATGCATACAGAATTTTAAATAGACTATTAAACAGTTAATATTCTAACATTTGTGTAGACACACGTGTTACATCACAGATAAATGTTAAAATTTAAACAATGTAAACGTTTCTCATCAAATTTGGTTCCACCTCATGGATGACTGAAGATAATATCCTCTAAGATAAATCTTGTGTATTCCAGCATTAATGGGTCCTGCAGGCCTGAGTCGTGGAGAAATGAGCCTGGCAGATGTACAATGTCACCTGGACAAAGAGGGAGCTTCTGATCTGGTCATTGACCTCATCATGAACACGACTAGTGACCGGGTCTTTCAAGAAAGTATTCTGTTGGCTATTGCTCTGCTTGAAGGCGGAAACACCACCATCCAGGTCAGTTAATCCCCAATTGCTATGAAGGAGTTTGTCTCTTGTTTATTAATTTTGCTGCCATAATGTGACAAATCTAAAAGCACCCATCTAAAGTGGAGCCTGAAGGATGACGGTGAAACACTTAGATTTCACTCTTGGCTAACTTTCTGCAGTATTTTTTTTAAGGCAGTATTTTATTTGTTTTTTATACTGCTCTCATGACTCATTTTGATCAGTGGAAAAAACCTAAATTGATCAATGATTAAGGTCTTTGTTAGAGGTGTGGAAACCTCTGGAAGATGCATCGTGACTTAGATGTCCTGCATCTATGTAGTAAGTCCTATACAGACCCTGAGGCCTGGTGCGTAGCCCTGGATTCCTCAGCACAAAGCGTGTGAGACTCTACGACTTCCCTAGACAGGATGCCAGTTGAGCACAGTCTACTTCTCCAACCAAGGCTGGTACCCATGAACAGCTGGCAGGACTGAGACAATGCAGATGACAATGCACAGGTAGCATTACGGGAATTGAATCCCTAAATATTGGTAGCCATACTACCTATCCCTCTGAGCTCCCTACAGTTGATGCAGAAAGTAAGTTCCTTCAGCTTCTCCCTTTTTTCACTCTGGGTTGCCACAGCAGATCTGAGATGGATCTACATGTTGATTTAACACATGTTTTATCCCGGGTCTGAACATTCACCTAGGTACATCAACCAGGTCACTGGTTAGCATTCAAGTCTAACAACCAGAGGGTAAGAAAGGAAGTACCAGGACCCTAAATACTCTGACCTTTTTTATCCTGCAAATATATCAGCATCACCAAACACTGCTGTCCAGCAACCTCATGACTACATAACCTCATCCCTGGTGTCTCTCACTCTCGAACTCCGAGGACCCAGAGACATGAATGCCACTGTCGACATACAGTTGTATGCAAAAGTTTGGGCACCCCTGATGATTTCCATGGTTTTCCTTTATAAATCATTGGTTGTTTGAATCAGCAATTTCAGTTAAATATATCATATAACAGACAGAGTGATATTTGAGAAGTGAAATGAAGTTTATAGGATTTACAGAAAGTGTGCAATAATTCTTTAAACAAAATTAGGCAGTTATAAATTTGGGCACCCCAACAGAAAAAAAAAATACATCAACATTTAGTAGATCCTACTTTTGCAGAAATAACAGCCTCTAAACGCTTCCAATGAGAGTCTGGATTCTGGTTGAAGGTATTTTGGACCATTCTTCTTTACAAACATCTCAGGGTTTGTAGGTTTCTGAGCATGGACAGCCAGCTTAAAATCACACCACACATTTTCAGTAATATTCAGGTCTGGGGACTGAGATGGCCATTCCAGAATGTTGTATTTGTTCCTCTGCATGAATGCCTTAGTAGATTTTGAGCAGTGTTTAGGGTTGTTGTCTTGTTGAAAGATCCAGCCCCGGTGCAACTTCAACTTTGTCATTGGTTCATGAATATTGTTCTCAACAATTTGCTGATATTGACTGGAATCCATGTGACCCTCAACTTTAACAAGCTTCCCGGTACCTGCACTGGCCACACAGCCCCATAACATGATGGAACCACCTCCAAATTTTACTGCAGATAGCAAGTGTTTTTCCTGGAATGCTATGTTCTTTCTGAAGTAACACCCCAGAAAGACTCCTCCTTCAGTCGGACGGCTTCCCTTACCACCAGTGTCTACAGGTTACCGCCCCTCGAGGTACCTAAGACCTTCAGTCCTCAAATACCTGCTGTAAATACTGCTCAGATACCTGGTAAATGGTAAATGGACTGCATTTATATAGCGCTTTTTCCATCTGCATCAGACGCTCAAAGTGCTTTACAATTATGCCTCACATTCACCCCGATGTCAGGGTGCTGCCATACAAGGCGCTTACTACACACCAGGAGCAATAGGGGATTAAAGGCCTTGCCCAAAGGCCCTTAGTGATTTTCCAGTCAGGCGGGGATTTGAACCCATGATCTTCTGGACTCAAGCCCAACACCTTAACCATTAGACCATCACCTCCCCCTCAGCTTCAGCAATGGAAGCTTTGAACATTGCCCATTCTGGATCAGTACCCCCGACTTCCACAGCAATGTGAGAAAAGCTCCACCAGACGTGTGATTTAAAGTTCTCTTGCTCCTCTAGATGTCTTAGTTCACACGCGCTGTCCGTTTTGGCTTACCAGGTCTGTCCAAAGTCCTCCCCCATCCTCTGATCTAACTCACTACCAAATGGTGATCAGTTGGCAGCTCTGCCTCTCTCTTCACCCGAGTGTCCAGCACATAGGACCTCAGATCAGATGATCGATTTTGTGACCACAAAATTGATCATCGACCTTGGGCTAGGGTGCTCTGGTGCCATGTACACTTATGAGCATCCTTATATTTGAACATGGTGTTCATTATCGACAGTCCATGACTACTACAGAAGTCCAATAACAAACGACTGCTCGGATTTAGACCATGGAGGCCGCTGTTCCCAGTCACGCCTCTCCAGGTGACGCTGTCATTGCCCACTTGTGTGTTGAAGTCCCCCAGCAGCACAATGGATTCCCCCACTGGAGCCCCATGCAGGACTCTGGCCACATACTCCAAAAAGGCGAACTACTCCAAACTGCTGTTCGGTGCATATGCACAAACAGGCCCCCCCCCCCCCCCCCCCCCCTGCACAGGGAGCTGACCCAGTCTTCTACTGGGGTAAACATCAATGCAGTAGCGCTCAGGCTCATGAATATCCCCACACCCGTGTGGCATCTCACTCCCTAGGCAACTCCAGAGAAGATTAAGGTCCAACCCCTATCAAGGAGAGTGGTTCCAGAGCCAAAGCTGTGCGTGGAGGCAAAGCCCACCGGATCTAACTGGTAGCACTTCACCTCCCACACAAGCTACAGCTCCTTCCCCCACAGCTAGGTGACGTTCCATGCCCCCAAAGCTAGCTTCTGCTGCCTATGTCTGGTCCGTCGAGGCCCTCGACTTTCACCGCCACCCATGGGACAGCGCACCAGACCCCGGTGGTTCCCCCTGTGGGTGGTGAGCCCACAGGCATGGACCTCCAAACTAGTTATTGCTCTCAGAAACACTCTTTATTTACAGACCAAATCAGTGATGTTAAACATAGTGTCATTTTTTTTTTTTTTTTTTAAGATGTAAAAAATTAACATGTTATAGATGCTGTAATTAATGTACGTATAACACAGTCTAGTCAAGGAAATTAGAAGTGTAGTGAGGAAATTAGCTAAAGAGACAAATTGATTTTTTTATCATGCTGTAATCCTGTTTATTTCTGCTGTAACATTGGACAGTTTGACATGGGCTGCTGTAGGGATTGACTCTCTTGTAGACCCAGTTTCAAGTGGCCATGTGAGGAACTGCAGGTTTTGGCACTTGTATGTTGGCTTCATTTTTCAGCACCAAAGGTTGCCCTTTGGCTTTCACACACTTGGAAAACAATGTAATGAAAAAAATTGCATAGAAATGTAGGATTCTGTCTATGGTGATGCATTAAGCTACATCAGTAGTTGTGTATTTGAAACACAGATTCCTGAATCGTTATAGACTCATTTGAAAGGTTAGACAAGATTCACCCCTTTATTCTTTAGTCTTACAACTTCTGCAGTTTGGTATGTGGGTCAGTGTGCCAGTATAGCTTTGCATTTGTGTTACTGAGGCGACTTCTGCCCACTTATATACGTACATCACTGTCATTTGGCACAAAGTCCAGACCCCAAGCCCTGATGGTAGTAATAGAGCAAAGTAAAATAATTATAGAATATTTATTCAGCGTAGACGCCTAAACTGTGCATTTTGCCTCATCAATGATTTTTCTTTCCGTATTTATCTTGTGCTGCTCTCGTACCTCTTTCTTCAGCTGTCACTCTTTACCTGTCTGTCAGTCTGCTGTTATGCAAGTGTTGGCCTTGTGTAATCAGATTAGAGTGCGGAAGCCACTGTGGCAGTGATAATGCTTTGGCTTTCCACTGCCGCTGCAGAGCACTGTCACGTGATCATGCAGTGTTACATAAGGCCTGTGTGAATGAACAATGAGGAATGTCTCTGCCTTGAAACATTCCAGCTTCACTCCTGCTGCCTTGCGCTTGCTTGTTGGCTTAAACTGTGTCATGCTGGGCTTCTGGAACTGGGGCAGTGGGGAGTGAGGGCGTAGGGATGGAAAAACACAGGAAGAAGCGGGAAAACCTCTTCCCATGCTCCCATTCTTAAATGTGATGAGAAATGGAAATAACGGATTTTGCAGGAAATGCACTGTGAAAATATATCAAAATATAAATATTTGTACTTCTTGTATTATTTAATCATTACCTAAAAATATCACGCCTTGGAATGTTAGAAAGTGTTTTATTTGACTATTGAAGACGAGAACATATTTTCTGTGAACCTAAACTTTCCGTCCTCTTCATGGAAGCACACAAAGCTTTTGTCAGTCTCGTTTTTCTTCTTCTTTATTTACCAAACTCAGGCTGAGCACCTGGTCATTTCAAGCTTGGCAATATATTCTCACATAAGGGTTAACTATTTATTTCCGACCTACATAGTACACAGAAATAAACTGCATAGGATAACTGGATTATATGCAGTCACACACTTGCACTTGCATGCATTGATTCTTACATTTACTTTGAATTCTATTTCATTGTATTTATTTACTTAGAACTGCAGGGCAAGTTTAAGTTTTCTGGTTGCTGAATGTGTGTTTATTTCTCTGTTTTATGGTGGCAATGAAATTTTGTTCTACACTGCATCTCTTGGAGTGTTTTTGAATGACAATAAATAATCATCTTGAATCGAAGATCATATGAGCCAAAGATATTTCATATTTTATCTGGCCAACTTCGTTTAATTAGTTAATATATATCTATTCCCACATTTCAGACCCGCAGCACATTCCAAAATAAATTGATACGGGAGCAATTAAGGGGTAATTATGAGGATTAAAAAAATCCAGTAATGATGTTATTTGAAACTGGTGTTGTCCAATGGTGCTTGTAATCTTGATTTGGTACAAAGCTGTGTCCAGGAAAGGACGAGTCTGAGGAGCAAAGATGGGAAGCGCATCTCCAGTTTGTCAACAAATGCATGAGAAATGTTTAAAAACAATGTTCCACATGTTAAAAAAAATGGAAGGGGACTGCATATTTCTCCCTCTACGGTGCATAATATCATTAAGTGATTCAGGGAATTGGAAGGAGCTTCACTGCCTAAGCGGCAAGGGTGCAAGCGTAAGCTGGGCACCTGTGATCTCTGATGCCTCCTACGGCACTGCACCAAGACCCATCATTCATTAATAGCTGATATAACCACATTGGCACAGGATTACTTTGTCAAGCACTACACTACAGTGTTGCATTCATGAATGCCACATCAAACTTTACTGTGCAAAAAAAAACCCTTATGCTAACCCTGTCCAGCACCAACAGTGACCTCTCTGGGCTCTGAGGGATCTGGGTTGGACCATCACACAGTGGAAACATATTGTGATTAGATGAATCAGTACTCCAGTTTTTGTTGGTTTGTTTGTTTTGTTTTTTGTTTTGTTTTAGTATGTTTTAAGAAATGGACATTGTGTGCTCTGGACCAAAGACAAAAAGCACCATCCAGACTTTTTTCAGCAATAAGTCCAAAAGCCAGGGTCTGTCATGGTGTGGGGTTGTCAGTGAGCTTGTATTGATGCTGTCATTCGCATTAATGCAGAAAAGTACGTTGAGATTTTGGAGCAAAATATGCTGCATTCCAGGTGACATCTTTTCCAAGGACACCCATGCGTTTTTTCAGCAAGACTACACAAAAACCACATTCTGCACACATTGCAAATGCATGGCTGGGGATGAAGAGGATATGGATGCTGAACTGCCCTGCCTGCAGTCTTGACCTGCCCCCAACAGAGAATGTGCAGAGAATTTTGAAATAAAAATGCAGCATACTGTTGCACATCTTAAGGCATTTTTACAGAAATAATGAGACAAAATAACACCTGAAATTCTTCATTGCTTGGTATCTTCAATGCCAAAAAAATCTTTTAAGTGTTGTGAGAAGGAATGATAACATTACAAAGTGATAAATGTCAAATGTGTTGCAGGTTTGAAACACAGGAATAGATGTTTATTAACAAACTGAATTTATTTACCAGAAAAAAATGAAATTCTCTCTGGTTCATACTGTCTGCAATGTAAGAATAACTCTTATTTCCTTAAAAGTTGCATTTTTTATACTGTCCAAACTTTTTCTGATTTGGGCTTGTACATCATTGCATATGTAGACTCAACTGCTCAGAAAGATAATTACAGAGCACTTTCCTGTAACCGTTTGTGTTCTGGCAGTGGAAAGAGACCTGTTGTCTGTGTATTAGCACAAATACATTTCTAAGCTCCCGAGCATATACACCATTCCAGCCGCCATGGCCCTCCACAGGATCAGAGGGTAAAGAAAATGTGCAGGTGGATAGATTTTAGTTCTTGCTAGAGATGTTTTTAAAATTTGTGTCACAATCGCTGCGGCTGCAACACGCTCAACCATACGTTGTACTACAACATGTTGATTTGAGTCTTTAAAGTTGTCAGCAGTCTGGCGGCTAACCACATGGAACACATTGCTGCTTCCCTCAGTCTTGTGCGCTATAAGTGTGGTGGTCATGGTATTCTATTCTGACAGATGGAGTAGACATATTCATTTGATTTATTTATTTATTTTTTTAAAGACCTAGTTTGTTGATTAGAGGGAAGGGGTAAAAGTCAGAGGAAAAGGGGTTGGAGGAGCAGAGCTGGATGCATGTGGTACTGTATGACACGAGAGCGAGGGTGGGAGGGAGAGGGAGCAAGTATAAATAGCTGTTACATAACATCCCTTTGTTGATGCCAAGTGGTGGAACGGAAGGCGAGAAGGGAGAGAGCTATGACCTTGTTTTTGAGCGCTGTCCACCCCCACCTCTCTCCTCATTCCTCTCAGGGTTTGTCTCCATGGATACAGACAGGCTCGGTGTTTACCCAACACTACAGGGGGCCCCTGAAATGTCTGTCCTCTTTTCTGTGTCCTTCATCCTCCTCTCAGTTCTGTTTCTCCTTGTGTTACTTCATCATACCGTCATTGCTCCATCATGCTGCCACACTTAACCTTGCTTTTCAAGTGCTACCAAAACACAGATGGTGTCTTGATATGGTGACACAGATTTTTTTTTCTAACTTAATGTGGAAGACATGGCACCGAAATGCTGTGGAGGCAGTAATGTGGTTAGAGATGAAAGTTTAGGTTTCCTATGCTGAGTCATTGTCAGACAGTTGCAACTTTGCTCTGTGGGGAAAAGCAAACATTGTTTATAGAGGGGGAAAAAACCCTTTAGTTTTTCTGTTTGTGATGTACTAACTCCACTGAACTCACTTCAGTTCTTACCCCTGTCAGGTAAAAAATAAAAATACCAACTCCAGAATTAGCTCCAACAAACTACAGGGTGTGATGGTCAGAATTTCTCTTTTCTACATCAGCTCTTTATCAATTTTCAATTTATTTTCATTTATATAGTGCCAAATCACAACAAAGTTGCCTCAAGGCACTTCACACAAGTAAGGTCTAACCTTACCAACCCACAGAGCAAGCACACAGGTGACAGTGGTAAGAAAAAAGTCCCTTTGATGTTTTGAGGAAGAAACCTCAAGCAGGCCAGACTCAAAGGGGTGACCCTCTGCTTGGACCATGCTACAGACACAATTTACAATTTCTTTATGATGTCACATTGTAAGAATAATACAGAATGAGCTAAAAGTTACATGGAAATTGTTTCAATAGTTTTTGAGTAATGTCATTGAAAATTGTTTGTCTGGCAAATCAAGTCTGGAATCATGTATTGGTGCCACACGTTGCCACATCTGCAACACCATGGAACCATCCCAGGTCCTGGATTTAAATCTCCCAGACAGCTGATCAGTCTTGAATGTAACCATCTATCTGCCACAACTAGGTGAAATGTCATTCTTTTGGTCTTCACCAGTTGCTGGAGTCCTTAACAGTGAGAGACCTGCATGTTGGCTCATGAACAGAGAAATGCTCCACATGTCCAAAATGCTGTACATCTCACACAGTGCAAGTGATACTCCTCATCTGAGTCTCTCGAAGTAACCACTCATTTGATACAAAGCCCCCTTTCCACCGCTTGAACTCAACCTATTCCATATCTGTCACAATTGTGTATAAGAACAATCCAATAATTGGTCTTCTCAGCCTTTGTTTCTCTACTGTTGTGAACACCCACCGGGCTCGCAGTGACAGCAATCATCTCATGCTAGCATTAGCTAGCAAGAAAACTTTGAAGTTAGATGCAAGGTAACTTCAACATTTTCTTGCTAGCTATTGCTTGCATCCAATTTTGGTGCACTAGTCAGAAGACAAAAGCAGTAGTAGTAGTAGTTGTTTGCCTTGTATCTGCTCCCGACCTAAGAGGTCTCCCATCCAAGTACTAATCAGGATCCACTCTGCTTAGATAATAAGATCTGCTGAGTATTTCAGTAATTGTTTACCTGACTCCAGACTTCTCAGTTGTAACATACTTCATCCAACAAAAACAGCAAGGCTTTTGTCCCCATGTTGACGGTGAACGAAAGTATGTATTCCCTTGGTTTTACGGGCCGAGTCTGTGGTCATTCAGAAGGTTGTAGTCCTGCTTTCCACTGCAGCATCTGTGATGGTACAAAAAAAGGAGCAGGCTTCTTGTCTTTGAATTGGTGTACAATTGTCTGCGGCCCTGGTTTTGCATGCTGACCCACTTTTTTGTTGCGGTCCTTTGGACACTTGTAGTTCTGCTTCAGCCTTTCTCTGTGTACCATTTTGCAAAGGTGTCCAGGTGCGTTACATTAGATTTTCTCATTCCTCCTCCAGGAATCCTTACTGGACCTTTTCTGTTCCCTCTCCTATCCATTCTGTTTCACCTTTGTCTGCTTGCTTTTTGGAAATTCTGCTTGTTCATTGTCTTCTCCTGTGTGAGTTTGACAAATTGGAATTGAGCCCCAGCGAACTGCATTACAGGGCTGCTCAGAAGTACCTACCGCAAAACAGTTTTGAATAATCACTTATCAAGAGTGGTCACTGCACTGGAAATAGCCCACAGGTTCCTGCAGAGGAAATGAGTCGAAAGTCATTCCAGCGGTACCCGAGAATGCTCCAGAGAGACGGCACCAAAGACATCCAGTCATCACATTACGGGTGCGGGATCATCTACTGCCGGTTGTGCCAGGGTCCAAACCTGAGGTGGCTCAAGTAGATGCCCCTTCTTTATGTCTGTTGTGATGAAGCATCAGCTTTGACATTTTCGCCACGTGGCATGTTTCTGTGTGCATGATCGAGCGCGCAGGTGCCTGAGTGTTAAGGACTGCAGTAGCTGGAGTAGGGCAAGCAGACACCCACGTTTCACCTGGCTGTGGCAAAAGTGGGAATGGACTGGTTGTCCTTCTGGGTGGTTGCCATCCAGACCAAAGGGCGTTCTGTGGTGCTGTGAATGTGGCAAAGTGCAGCACCAGCGCATGCTGCCAGACTTGACTTGACTTGCGTGACTGTCCAAAAATGTTTTCTGATTGTTCTTCAAAGTAGGTGAACTTTTCCCTACTTTATTGAAAATGGTTTCTTTTGGCTTCTTCTGTTTGGCTCTGAATTATCATAGCAGGTCCATTATGGATCTGAATGTTGGTTTGGCACAAGTTTTACAGTGGATACACTTTCTGACGCAATTCCAGATGTACGTGGGGATTTGGCCATGGGAGACCTTAAACACGTCTCCAAAACACTGACGGCTTGGAGACAAGCGTCCACTTTATTGAAAATTGTGAATTTTTGCACAAATAAATGAACCTGACTTTGTCTTTATCTAAATCAAGCAAATGTGTTAAAAAATCTTCTGTTCCAGGAAAGCGCCAGCCTTTTATGAAAAAGATTGTTACAAGGAACATAATTTTATGAAGTACTTCTGATAATATTCCAACACTTGACAAATACTGGAGTGAATCACTAATCATCATTAATGGTGATTAACAGCCAAACAAATTGTCTTCACTGAGAGAGCTGAATATTTTAGCCTCGCTTCATGCATAAACTGCAGTATCTATGGGTGCATGTGGTCCCAGCGCTGCATGCGCTGTGGCACCTGTGAGCTGAAACATGGGGAATCCTGGACATGTATTAATAAAATGACAACGGAAAATGAGTGTGATTGCGCAACAATAAAGTTGGCAGTCACAGACTTTGGGAGAGAAAACTGTATTACAGCATGCTTGATATGTGGGCGTGGCCTGTCAAAATTGGCATGTGACATTGCCAGAGACAGCTGACCTATTTTTGTGTGTAAATCAGTGGGCGTGTTAGCGTATGTGCTGTCAGCTTGTGTGTGCTTGTACTGTACAAACGTGTGTGTGTGTGTTATGTAACTGGGGGCTGCGGTGTGCTCCTCACTGGGTTTGAATCATTTGAATTATTGTTTGCTCTCCTCGCCCTGAGCCTCATGTTTCTCCTTCTGTACACAACCCTCCCACCCGACAATATTGTATGACCATTACTGTCCCTGACACACACCTCCAAGCTCAGGCACGCTCTGGGTTGTGGACCATGGTGCAGTTAAATCCCCCCACCCCCACCCACCCACCTGTCTGTATGCTCCACTCTGTCATCAAGTCATGTATTACAGGATGGCCTTCCTTGGTAGCGCCCCCTTCCTACGTAGCTGTTTCTCCTGTCTGCAGACTGTGTGCGTGCAGAAGCAGCTGCTCGGTGCTGGAGGGTTGGGGTGGGGCACGGAGCTCTGGAATGTGCCTGGAGAGCAAGTAAACAGTTATGTCATTGTCTTTTTTTTCCCCCAGATTTGGAAGTAGTTTGGCAGAAGACACCAAAGCAGGATTAGTTCTGCTCCGCTAAATTAATAAGCTGCATGCACACGCTTGTTTGGATAAGTGTACGTGCTGCTGCATTAGTTCGTGAATAGTTTTAAATATGGATTTCAATCAATCAATCAACTTTTTTCTTGTATAGCGCCAAATCACAACAAACAGTTGCCCCAAGGCGCTCCACATTGCAAGGCAAGGCCATACAATAATTATGAAACACAGTCTACGTCTAAAGCAACATAACCAAGGGATGGTCCAGGGTCACCCGATCCAGCCCTAACTATAAGCCTTAGCGAAAAGGAAAGTTTTAAGCCTAATCTTAAAAGTAGAGAGGGTATCTGTCTCCCTGATCTGAATTGGGGGCTGGTTCCACAGGAGAGGAGCCTGAAAGCTGAAGGCTCTGCCTCCCATTCTACTCTTACAAACCCTAGGAACTACAAGTAAGCCCGCAGTCTGAGAGCGAAGCGCTCTAATGGGGTAATATGGTACTATGAGGTCCCTAAGATAAGATGGGACCTGATTATTCAAAACCTTATAAGTAAGAAGAAGAATTTTAAATTCTATTCTAGCATTAACAGGAAGCCAATGAAGGGAGGCCAACACGGGTGAGATATGCTCTCTCCTGCTAGTCCCCGTCAGTACTCTAGCTGCAGCATTCTGAACCAACTGAAGGCTTTTTAGGGAACTTTTAGGACAACCTGATAATAATGAATTACAATAGTCCAGCCTAGAGGAAACAAATGCATGAATTAGTTTTTCAGCATCACTCTGAGACAAGACCTTTCTGATTTTAGAGATATTGCGTAAATGCAAAAAGGCAGTCCTACATATTTGTTTAATATGCGCTTTGAATGACATATCCTGATCAAAAATAACTCCAAGATTTCTCACAGTATTACTAGAGATCAGGGAAATGCCATCCAGAGTAACGATCTGGTTAGACACCATGCTTCTAAGATTTGTGGGGCCAAGTACAATAACTTCAGTTTTATCTGAGTTTAAAAGCAGGAAATTAGAGGTCATCCATGTCTTTATGTCTGTAAGACAATCCTGCAGTTTAGCTAATTGGTGCGTATCCTCTGGCTTCATGGATAGATAAAGCTGGGTATCATCTGCGTAACAATGAAAATTTAAGCAATACCGTCTAATAATACTGCCCAAGGGAAGCATGTATAAAGTGAATAAAATTGGTCCTAGCACAGAACCTTGTGGAACTCCATAATTAACTTTAGTCTGTGAAGAAGATTCCCCATTTACATGAACAAACTGTAATCTATTAGACAAATATGATTCAAACCACCGCAGCGCAATGCCTTTAATACCTATGACATGCTCTAATCTCTGTAATAAAATTTTATGGTCAACAGTATCAAAAGCAGCACTGAGGTCCAACAGAACAAGCACAGAGATAAGTCCACTGTCCGAAGCCATAAGAAGATCATTTGTAACCTTCACTAATGCTGTTTCTGTACTATGATGAATTCTAAAACCTGACTGAAACTCTTCAAATAGACCATTCCTCTGCAGGTGATCAGTTAGCTGTTTTACAACTACCCTCTCAAGAATCTTTGAGAGAAAAGGAAGGTTGGAGATTGGCCTATAATTAGCTAAGATAGCTGGGTCAAGTGATGGCTTTTTAAGTAATGGTTTAATTACTGCCACCTTAAAGGCCTGTGGTACATAACCAACTAACAAAGATAGATTGATCATATTTAAGATTGAAGCATTAAATAATGGTAGGACTTCCTTGAGCAGCCTGGCAGGAATGGGGTCTAATAAGCATGTTGATGGTTTGGATGAAGTAACTAATGAAAATAACTCAGACAGAACAATCGGAGAGAAAGAGTCTAACCAAATACCGGCATCACTGAAAGCAGCCAAAGATAACGATACATCTTTGGGATGGTTATGAGTAATTTTTTCTCTAATAGTCAAAATTTTGTTAGCAAAGAAAGTCATGAAGTCATTACTAGTTAAAGTTAATGGAATACTCAGCACAATAGAGCTCTGACTCTTTGTCAGCCTGGCTACAGTGCTGAAAAGAAACCTGGGGTTGTTCTTATTTTCTTCAATTAGTGATGAGTAGAAAGATGTCCTAGCTTCACGAAGGGCTTTCTTATAGAGCAACAAACTCTTTTTCCAGGCTAAGTGAAGATCTTCTAAATTAGTGAGACGCCATTTCCTCTCCAACTTACGGGTTATCTGCTTTAAGCTACGAGTTTGTGAGTTATACCACGGAGTCAGACACTTCTGATTTAAAGCTCTCTTTTTCAGAGGAGCTACAGCATCCAAAGTTGTCTTCAATGAGGATGTAAAACTATTGACAAGATACTCTAACTCCCTTACAGAGTTTAGGTAGCTACTCTGCTCTGTGTTGGTATATGACATTAGAGAACATAAAGAAGGAATCATATCCTTAAACCTAGTTACAGCGCTTTCTGAAAGACTTCTAGTGTAATGAAACTTATTCCCCACTGCAGGGTAGTCCATCAGGGTAAATGTAAATGTTATTAAAAAATGATCAGACAAAAGGGAGTTTTCAGGGAATACTGTTAAGTCTTCTATTTCCATACCATAAGTCAGAACAAGATCTAAAATATGATTAAAGTGGTGGGTGGACTCATTTACTTTTTGAGCAAAGCCGATAGAGTCTAATAATAGATTAAATGCAGTGTTGAGGCTGTCATTCTCAGCATCTGTGTGGATGTTAAAATCGCCCACTATAATTATCTTATCTGAGCTAAGCACTAAGTCAGACAAAAGGTCTGAAAATTCACAGAGAAACTCACAGTAACGACCAGGTGGACGATAGATAATAACAAATAAAACTGGTTTTTGGGACTTCCAATTTGGATGGACAAGACTAAGAGACAAGCTTTCAAATGAATTAAAGCTCTGTCTAGGTTTTTGATTAATTAATAAGCTGGAATGGAAGATTGCTGCTAATCCTCCGCCCCGGCCCGTGCTACGAGCATTCTGACAGTTAGTGTGACTCGGGGGTGTTGACTCATTTAAACTAACATATTCATCCTGCTGTAACCAAGTTTCTGTTAGGCAGAATAAATCAATACGTTGATCAATTATTATATCATTTACCAACAGGGACTTAGAAGAAAGAGACCTAATGTTTAATAGACCACATTTAACTGTTTTAGTCTGTGGTGCAATTGAAGGTGCTATATTATTTTTTCTTTTTGAATTTTTATGCTTAAATAGATTTTTGCTAGTTATTGGTGGTCTGGGAGCAGGCACCGTCTCTACGGGGATGGGGTAATAGGGGGATGGCAGGGGGAGAGAAGCTGCAGGATTTGAAAAGAAACATTTCATCATTTAATCTCAAATTATTTATTGGGGGCGCAGGGGTGGTGGATAAGTGGTTAGTGCGCTTGGTTTCAGTGCGGAAGGTTCCCTGGTTCAAACCCCACCCCCGCCACATTTCTCCTTGTAATATGGAGTTGCTTCAGGAAGGGCATCCGGCGTAAAACCTGTGCCATATCAACATGCAGATCCACTTGGGATTTGTTGTGGTGACCCTGAGTGCAAACAAGGGAGCAGCCAAAGGGACTTATTAACCTCAAATGATTTATTGAACATGTCTTTGTACAAAATACTTTATCAAATCTTCTTAAAATAGGAAAAGATCATAAGCTTATTTTGTACATTTGGGTCCTCCTGGTTTTTCGTCTAACCTGGAAAGACAGACTGTTATGTAATAAACTCTCAAGACTGGCCTAGATATGGTTTGATAACATTCTCTCCCTCCCTATCGCGTGCTTGTTTTCCTTCATGTCCCCTTCTTCTCTCTTTGGTGGCTGTCTTTTGCCTCTAGCTTTTTTTTTCTCGCTGGTCTCCATCATCTCAGTTTCTCTGTCTGTGTAAGTAGGCCAGGCTTCTCCCTGTCATGTCATTTTTCACCCTGTTATTGTGGTAAGACAACGTTTGCTGATTAAAACCATTTTATCGGCTCTGGCAGAAAACTGCTCTTACATAATCAAAACAACAGCACTGTGGGCTATGACACGATGTGTGCATTGCGCCGAAAGGCTTGAAACCGTTCCACTTCTTGATGACCTAATTCCAGCAACAAGCACATTAAGATTATCACCAAAGAAATGACAAACGTTTTTTTTTACTACAGTTATGTTTTGTTGATGTCTACTTAAGACTTTGTCATTCATTAGCAAATTTTTAAGGTTTTTGTTTTCCCCCCTCCCCAAATCACAACGTGTAGGTTTTAGGGATGTTTCTCAACAGAAATGGAATGTAACATTCATAGCCATGAGTTTATTAGTGTATAATTGCGTGCAACAATGAATTGATGTGCTTTAATTAGCTTAAAATGAGACCTCCATACAGTGCATCTGGAAAGTATTCACAGTATTTCACTTTGTCCACATTTTATGTTCCAGCCTTATTCCAAAATGGAGTATTTTTCCCCCCCTCCAGATTTTGCTCAAACACCACATAATAGCATAAAAAAAATTATTTTATTTTTGCAAATTTATTTAACATTGAACTAAAAAAATCAGCAGCCGATCTGCTCTGTGTAAGCCTGATCCCGTCAGATCTCAGAAGCTAAGCAGTGCGGGACCTGGTTAGTACTTGGATGGGAGACCTCTTTGGAACACTAGCGGCTGTGTATGTTTCTCCAGGTAACACTGGAGTTGCGTCAGGAAGGGCATCCGGTGTAAAACTTTTGCCAAATATCAATGCGGATCTGATTGTATCCGCTGTGGCGACCCAGAACAAAAAAACGGGAGCAGCTGAATGGACAACACGTCTATAAGTATTCACACCCTTTGCTCAATACTTTGCTGATGCACCTTTGGCAGCAAGTACAGACTCAAGTCTTCTTGAATATGATGCCACAACCTTGGTGCACCTATCTTTGGGCAGTTTTGCCCATTCCACCCTGCAGCACTTCTCAAGCTCCATCAGATTGGATGGAGAGCATCGATGCACAGCCATTTTCAGATCTCTCCAGAGATGTTCAATCAGATTCAAGTCTGGGCTCTTGCTGGGCCACTCAAGGACATTCACAGAGTTGTCTTGAAGCCACTCCTTTGATATCTTGGTGCTTAAGGTTATTGTCCTGCTCAAAGATGAAACATTGCTCCAGCCTAAGGTCAAGAGTGCTTTGGAGCAGGTTTTCATCCAGGATGTCTCTGTACATTGCTGCATTATCTTTACCTCAACCTTGACTAGTCTCCCAGTTTCTGCTGCTGAAAACCTTCCCCACAGCATGATGCTGCCACCACCATGCTTCACTGTAGGGATGGTGACTGGCTTCCTCCAAACATGATGCCTGGCATTCACAACAAAGATTTCAATCTTTGTCTCATCAGACCAGAGAATTTTGTTTCTCATGGTCTGAGAGTCCTTCAGGTGCCCTTGGGCCAAACTCCAGGTGGACTGTCATGTGCCTTTTATTAAGGAGTGCCTTCTGTCTGGCCACTCTGCCATACAGACCTGATTGGTGGATTGCTGAAGAGATGGTTGTCCTTCTGGAAAGTTCTCCTCTCTCCACAGAGGAGTTCTGGAGCTCTGACAGAGTGACCATCAGGTTCTTGGTCACCTCCCTGACTAAGGCCCTTCTCCCCCGAAAGCTCAGTTTAGATGAGTGGCCAGCTCTAGGAAGAGTCTTGATGGATCTGAACTTCTTCCATTAATGGATGACGAAGGCTACTGTGCTCATTGGGACTTGAAAGCAGCAGAAACTGTACTCTTCCCCAGATTTGTGCTTCAAGACAATTCTGTCTGAGGTCTAAAGACAATTCCTTTGATTTCATGCTTGGTTTGTGCTCTGATATGCAGTGACAACTGTGGGACCTGATATGTAGACAGGTGTGTGCCTTTCCAAATTATCTCCAGTCAACTGAATTCACCCCAGGTGTAGAAACAACTCAAGGATGATAAGTGGAAACAGGATGCACCTGAGCTCAATTTTGAATTTCATGGCAAAGGCTGTGAATACTTTGTATGCATGCTTTCTTGCAAAAATCTCAAAAGAACTTTAACATAGTCATTATGGGATATTGTGTGTAGAATTTTGAGGGAGAAATAAATTTCATCCATTTTGGAATAAGGCTGTACCATAACAAAATGTGGTGAAAAAGCTGCCATGTTACACTGCTGTGTTGGTAGCCCATAAAGAACATGCTCTTTCACATTTTGCAGCATGACCAGAAGACTTAAGAAAAAAGTTGAGGAATCAGTGGTTCAATTTTCCACAGTCTACTAGTTGCTCGTGCAGGCTAACAAGTTTGAGAACCCTCATTTTTGTGAAATGGAGGCTTTTACCTTCTGACGATCACAAGAAAAGGTAAAGGAACATGAATCCCCGGGGCCAAAAAAGTGAAAACCTGTAGGGAAACATTGTAACACTTGGCAGCATAATGCAGTCTGCAACCTCACTACGAGATGACACTAAATCCTAGTATCTTTAACTTTGTAGGTTGGTGTAAAGTAATCTTGCAAATCAACAAAATAGAACTCAAACACTTCAATTTGTACCAACACTATTACAGATAAGTGGAGTAATGTTTAAGTTGTAAACCAAAAGTCTTATGACTGCTGACTTTAGGCCACATGTATGTTCATTTTTGATGTTGCTTAAACGTCTCCTTCACTGCTTTTCTCAATTCATTGAATCAATCCAGTTCCACAGGGCAACGTCATGGAAGAGAAATTTGTCAAATGGGTAATACAGTACTGTGCAAATGTTCTGTGCACTTTTAATGTGATGAAAACCTGCAAAATACGCATAGTGGCCACTTCAATATGTACACCTATTCAGCTGCTCAACACAAATGTCTACTCAGCCAGCGACACGGCAGAAGCTCTATGCTACACTCTATAGTCAGAGACTTGGTCAGAAGGATCTGCAGGAGTTCAAACCAAACATCAGGAAGGAGACAAAGTCTTTGAACACTGCATTGATATTTGTGTCAGATGGATAAGTTTGAATGTTTCAGAAACTGCTGATCTACTGGATTTTGTTACACACAACTATCTTGAGGATTGATAGAGAATGATCCATCAAACAAGAATCATTCAGTGAGTGATTGTTCACTGTTGTTAGTAGCAGAGGTCAAACAAGAATAGCCAGGCTGGTTTGAGCTGATAGAAAAACACCAGTAACTCCAATAACAACGCATTACAACCAAAGTCTCTGACGGTACAACACAACAAATCGTGAAGCAGTTGGGTGACAGGGATAGAAGATCACAGTGGATGTCATTAATGTCAGTAGAGAAAAATGGAAACTGAAGCCACTGTGTTCGTGTGGTCACCAGAACTGGACAACAGAAGATTGCCTGCTCTGATAAGCTTTGATTTCTGGTGCGACACTCAGATGACTGGGTCACATTTGCTGTAAAATAAAAACATTAAAGCATGGATCCATCCTGCCTTGTATCAATGATGTGACATTAGTGTGATGCTGTCATGTCAGCCAGAACCAAAATGTGTAAGGAGTGTTTCCAGCACCTTGTTGAAATGAAGTTTTTAAGTTCTGAAGGCAAATGGATGTCAAGGCCACAACTGGCAAGCTGTACCTAATAAATTGGCCAGTAAGTGTATATAAGATGGAAGTTTATTTGAATTTGTAACATATTTCTAAACCAAACATTTTTCACATTATAAAACTATCATTTCATTTATGTTGTTTCTTGTCATTTCAAAGAAAATCATGTTGCATTTCATCAGGATCTTGTCATCATCTTATTATTTAGTCTTATTGCTTGGCAGTTGTTTGTGTCGATGTTGTCATATGTTAATTTTTTTCTTTTTAAAAACATAGTAATTTGGTTGTTTTGATTGTCACTTTTATTTATCTTTGGTTGGGTTTTATAGGAAAGTTTGGATATTTCAAATTGACTCTGACGCATGGATTAAAGGAGAAAAAATCAAATGCTGTGTTTCAATCAAAATTCTAGGATGCTTAAAGCATATGCACAGTACAAAACTACTATAATAAGTACAGTTTAATTTTAATCATTAAATTGCTGGAAGCTGTTTGAAACCTATAATTTTCCACTGATACGCCAGATTAATGCACTGAGCAGACTGTAACTTCTTTTCACTGTTCTTGTTCTTTTGTTCCAGCGTTCATTCTATTGTCGTCTGACAGAAGATAAGAAATCAGAAAAGTTTTTTCGAGTTTTCTATGACAGAATGAAGCTTGCCCAACTGGAGATCAAAGCTACAGTGACTGTGAATACCAGTGACCTGGGTAACAGGAAGCGAGATGATGACACCCAGGACAAAGACGTCCCAGTTCGCAAAAAAGGTCTGTAATCCCCTTTAGTCAACCTTTTGGGTATGAAATAACGGGTTGTGAACCAGCAACCAAACATTTTTCTTTTCCCTATGATTGTGTAGCCAGAGACTCTGCAGTGGTCATAACAGATGATGTGCGAGAACAACTCTTGGAGGCTTCATCTGCCACCAAAAAGGCCTTTAACTCTTATCGGCGTGAAGCAGATCCTGAGGACCACTTCACGTCCACCGACGGCCAGGCCAGCACAGGGGACAAGAACCAGGATGAGGGAGAGATGAGTTTTGTTATCGTGATCATGCAGCCAATCCTTCGCTTCCTGCAGTTACTTTGTGAGAATCATAACCGTGACTTACAGGTGAGACGATGCTCCAGATGCTCTTAGACTCAAGTATGTTCATTACAGTAACTCACATTTGACTACCTCAGTTATTGTTTGTGTGAAACTGGTGCATAAATTATACACTCGGTTAAATAAAGATAAGTTTCAGCAGTTGTTAATCTTGTTTGTCGATGAGGCCGTGTTCATTCCAGGAAATGCGAACCTATTTCCTCTTACCTATTTTGAGTCCCCCCCCACTTTTAAAGCTGCTTGCAAAAACACTAGAATTAATCCTTTAACGTCTCACTTCTGAGTTTTGTATAAAGTCTGTTTGGCTCACTTATGTTTTAGAAAAATAAAGGCACCGTAGGTCTAAACACTGGGTTTTATTTTCCATTTGAGGTTTTATTCCCTGCTTTTTTCTGCATTGAACACTTTTTTTTAAATGCAGTTTTGTGTGCCTGGTTGCACAAAAATAAAGATGTAACTTTTTTTTTTCATTTTTGTTTAAATAATTAGTTTAATCCTGCATGAATATATATGGTTTTGATTGGTTATTAAAGACCTAACCAGTGTTTTGGTTGCTTCTTACCTGTCTACCTCCATCACTTGTATCTCTTCAGAACTTCCTTCGTTCTCAAAACAACAAAAACAACTACAACCTTG
This sequence comes from Thalassophryne amazonica, assembly GCF_902500255.1. Classification (NCBI taxonomy): domain Eukaryota; kingdom Metazoa; phylum Chordata; class Actinopteri; order Batrachoidiformes; family Batrachoididae; genus Thalassophryne; species Thalassophryne amazonica. The sequence continues at coordinate 73,019,978 of NC_047105.1, read as the reverse complement.
TGTGTGAGACGCTGCAGTTTTTAGATTGTATCTGTGGAAGCACCACAGGAGGTCTTGGACTCCTTGGGCTGTACATCAATGAAAAAAATGTAGCACTCATCAACCAAACATTGGAGAGTCTTACAGAATACTGCCAAGGGCCCTGTCATGAAAACCAGGTACACTAACGAGTCTGACTACTACTGCACAATATATTGTTTCAGTGTCTGTATTGTTGTGTGGTGATATTTAATGATTGTGTCAAAGATTGTGAGATACTAGGTCAGGTCATGTCTGGGAGCATGCGCTGGTAATGTGCATTGCCGCCTCTCCCACACTGTGGAACTACCTTTGGCCCTGGATGGCAATCACCCAGGAAGATAACTGGTCTATCCCCACATCACAACAGCAATCATCTGTTTGTTGCAGACATCTGAATAATTTCAGTTTCCTTATTCAATATCTCTGCACAATTTTTCAGTGGGTGAAACCACGGAAATCGCGATTACAGTTTGAGGGATTTTTGTTGTTGTTGTTGTTGTTCTAGAAATTAACCCCATACTGTTGAATGTTCCTTTCAGTGTTCTCCAAGGACCACAAACACAAGAAAATTTTGACTAATCGCATAACAGCTAGTTTGTACTCAACTTTAGTCTTAAGACTTCCCTTAGTGAAAGACTGAGTTTAAGCTGTCCACAAGATATCTACTGAATGGTCGTTTTATATCAGGCAGTCTGGCTCCAAGTTCAGTCATATTTGAGGAGTTGATATGTTGCCGCAATGATAAATAAGGTTCTTGTTCCAGTAAACACGGCACAGAGACTGTGAACTTAATAAGTGAGTGATCTGAGACCACTGACGCAAGAGGCACGATGTCAATATTTGTGACAGTGCTACCGCTTTCTCTTATCGTGCCCCTGTTCTGTGGAATGATCTGCCTGCGTCAATAAAACAGATTCTGTGGAGACTTTCAAGTCCAGACTTAAGACGCACTTATTTTCCCTTTCATATGGCTAGCATACTGGCACAGTATAGTTTTACGCTTTTTACTCTTTAAAATCTTTTATTAGGAAATGGAGCGTGCCACTGCCTCAACTTTACCTAAATTCTGGGTCTTGGGCTAGTGGCCGGTGATCACCTTAGTATTTCCTGTTTTTCTTGTTGTTTATCGCTGGCAAATTATACTGTATTTCTTGTCTTTCTCATGCCTGATTCTGTTTTTTCTCTCTGTTTAAGGTGTGGCTCCATCCAGAGATGGGTGTGGTATCTGTCCTGGTGACCCTCCTGTCCTGTGCACCAACTGCATTTCCTGTATACTCGTTTTATGAATTGTTCTGTAATTTATGTCTGTAGCATGGCCCAAGCAGAGGGTTACCCCTTTGAGTCTGGTCTGCTTGAGGTTTCTTCCTCAGAGAGAGTTTTTCCTTACCACTGCTGCTATGGGGGTTAGTAAGGTTAGACCTTACTTGTGTGAAGCATCTTGAGGCAACTCTGTTGTGATTTGGTGCTATTTAAATTAAAATAAATTGAAATTTAAATTGAAAAATTCTCTTTGGGAGTGATGAGAATGGACAGGATTAGGAAGAAACATATCAGAGGAACAGCTCAGGTGGGACTGTTTGGAGACAAAGTCAGAGAGGTGAGATTGAGATGGTTTGGACATGTGCAGAGGAGGGACCGATGGTATATGGGGAGAAGGATGCTGAGGATGGAGCCACCAGACAGGAGGAGGAGACGGAGGCCAAAGAGGAGGTTATTGGATGTGCTGAGGGAGGACAGGCAGGTGGTTGGTGTGAGACAGGAAGGCACAGAGGACAGGGTGAGATGGAAACGATTGATCTGCTGTGGTGACCCCTAACAGGAACAGCCGAAAAAAGAAGAAAAATACAACATTTGTTTTTCCCAAGTTCACAATATCTTGCAAAAACCTTTAATTTCACAATGAGACTTTTCCCACTACCCTTTAGCCTTTTTTTCTTCCAGAATTGCATTGCCACTCACGAGTCCAATGGCATTGATATAATTATTGCCTTGATTCTTAATGACATCAACCCACTTGGAAAAAAGCGAATGGATCTGGTGTTGGAGCTCAAGGTGAGTTTCCTGTGCTGTTGCACATATCCATATCGTGCACTGACAGAAGGATCTATACCTCAGCTGAGCTGAGCTGATTTCTACATGATGGCCAATCAAAATGCCTGTAGAGTTTAGTTTGTTTCAGTGACAGTGATTCTGTTTTCCTTAGAAGCAGAAAATGTGTTCTGAGTTCTTATTTTGGCTTGTATTTCATTATTATTTCACTGTCAGAATAATGCATCTAAGCTGTTGCTCGCCATTATGGAGAGTCGTCATGACAGTGAGAATGCAGAGAGGATCCTGTACAACATGAGGCCAAAGGAGCTGGTGAGGAACTTCTCAATTTCTTCACTCACTACAATATAATAAATGCAAAAGCTGTCACATTAAAGCTGTGGCTCTTCCACACCTCTGCAGTAAGACAGAGAACATTACCGCAAATTAAAATGAATATTTCCTACACCACACATTTAATATTAAAAGTTGTGTGGGAATGTGCATGTCTGTGCAGGTGGAGGTGATAAAAAAGGCCTATCTGCAGGGGGAGGTGGCATTTGAGGACACAAAGGAAGATGATGATAATGGCGAAGAGGAGGAACATGATGCCGCCTCCCCCAGAAATGTTGGACACAATATCTACATTTTAGCTCACCAGGTCTGTTATTCAGTTTGTATTATATAATCTTATGATGATTGCCCAACTGCATCATTCCATTCAGAAATGTGACGAGACACGATACCCACATCCTGTTTTCTGGATGAGGTTGCTTACTTGTTGAGTCTGTGTTTTTCACACAGTTGGCACGACATAATAAGGAGCTGTCCATGATGCTGAAGCCAGGAGGAGCCAGTGGAGATGGAGATGAGTCTCTGGAGTTTTATGCCAAACACACAGCCCAAATTGAGGTTGTAGGGTTTTGAAACATACAACTTTGACAAACAATATTAACTACAGCTGAAGCCTCTTACAAGCCCTCTGCAGTAGAAATTCAGTAGCATCACAAAGAAAATAAGATGAAGTCAACTATTTATTGCACATAAAAACCAATAAAACAAACACCAAACAGAGCTTTGGATATTTACTGTTTGTAAATGTGTTCAGATTGTACGTCAAGACCGCACCATGGAGGAGATAGTGTTCCCTGTTCCCAACATTTGTGAGTTCTTGACCTCCGAGTCAAAGCTGCGCGTCTACTACACCACCGAGCGAGACGAGCAGGGCAGCAAGATCAACGACTTCTTCCTGCGAGCAGAGGACCTCTTCAATGAGATGAACTGGCAGAAAAAACTCAGAGGTAGGGAGAGGAAATCACTTGTTTGCTGCATTTTCAGATACAACACAAAGGTCCATTTATGTATGAATACATGAATTCACTTCATTTTGGCTGAATGATGTTTGCTTCTCAGGTTACTCCTCATGTAATAGAAGACAGTGCAGATCTCAGCAATAAATGCAATGAACAGAATAGAACACAAACATTTATCACTGAGATATTGGATATAGATAATATGCAAGATATATCCCCAACGACACCATCCTAACCACAAGAAGGGACACTCGAAGAGTGCACCATGTTTGGGACTGAGTCATGTAAATTATTTCATTGCGATTCAGTGATACAATAATGTGATTTTATGAGGCTTTGACGTTTGATCACTTCTGTATCAGACTGAACCACTTTATCCTTGATAAACACACAACTCTTCCAAAATATTTAACCCATATTTGCTCCAAACTATTTGAATTAAAAACTCTAACCTTGAGTTTCACCAGTCCAGGTTGCCAAGATTATAGATCATATGACCAGTAGAAAGGTGTTATGTAAATTAAGTGTAACTGTGCATCTTTAACCAGTTCAGTAAAGTAGCCACTCGAAACTATTTTGAAAATACCGAGACCAACGGTCATGTGACCAATACAAACGTGATATGTAGCTTCATGTTCTGCAGCATGGTGGCTTAATGGTAAGCACTGTTGCCTCGCAGCAAGAAGGTCCTAGGTTAGCTACCAACATGGTCCTTTCTGTGTGGAGTTTGCACGTTCTCCCTGTGCAAACGCGGGTTCCCTCCGGGTCCTCCAGCTTCCTCCCACTTCCAAAGACCTGCAGGTTTGGCGAAGTGGTGCTCTACATTGACTATAGTTGTGAGTGTGGGCCAAAGAGCCTTCTTTCATCGCGCCCCTGTGTTGTGGAATGGTCTCCCAGTGTCAATAAGACAGTCGGACTCTGTGGAGACATTCAAAACCAGACTTAAGACATGTTTATTCCCTTTGTCCTATGGTTAGAATATTGTGCTAGCATTATTTTTAATTTCTTTTTAATTTTTACTCTTTAATTGTGCTTTTTATTCTTTTAAGTCATTCTAAACTGTTTTTGAATTGTTTTGTGTGAGGCACCTTGAGAAGGCGCTTTCTTGAGTTGGCACACTTTAAATTGAATAAATTGAAATTGAATTGAAAAGTGAAATTGAATAAATTGAATTGGCCTGTCCAGGGAGTACCTCACATCTCACCCAGTGACTGCTGGGATAGGCTCCAGCACCCACAACCCTTAACTGGAATAGAATAGAAAGGCAATAAATTCCTTAACTATCTTACATTGAGCACTCAAATGTGTGTGTGTATATATTTACATGAGTTTTACATCCTCATTGAAGACAACTTTGGATGCTGTAGCTCCTCTAAAAAAAAAGAGAGCTTTAAATCAGAAGTGCCTGACTCCGTGGTATAACTCACAAATTCGTACCTTAAAGCAGATAAGTTGGAGAGGAAATGGCGTCTCACTAATTTAGAAGATCTTCACTTAGCCTGGAAAAAGAGTCTGTTGCTCTATAAAAAAGCCCTCCGTAAAGCTAGGACATCTTTCTACTCATCACTAATTGAAGAAAATAAGAACAACCCCAGGTTTCTTTTCAGCACTGTAGCCAGGCTGACAAAGAGTCAGAGCTCTATTGAGCTGAGTATTCCATTAACTTTAACTAGTAATGACTTCATGACTTTCTTTGCTAACAAAATTTTAACTATTAGAGAAAAAATTACTCATAACCATCCCAAAGACGTATCGTTATCTTTGGCTGCTTTCAGTGATGCCGGTATTTGGTTAGACTCTTTCTCTCCGATTGTTCTGTCTGAGTTATTTTCATTAGTTACTTCATCCAAACCATCAACATGTTTATTAGACCCCATTCCTACCAGGCTGCTCAAGGAAGCCCTACCATTATTTAATGCTTCGATCTTAAATATGATCAATCTGTCTTTGTTAGTTGGCTATGTACCACAGGCTTTTAAGGTGGCAGTAATTAAACCATTACTTAAAAAGCCATCACTTGACCCAGCTATCTTAGCTAATTATAGGCCAATCTCCAACCTTCCTTGTCTCTCAAAAATTCTTGAAAGGGTAGTTGTAAAACAGCTAACTGATCATCTGCAGAGGAATGGTCTATTTGAAGAGTTTCAGTCAGGTTTTAGAATTCATCATAGTACAGAAACAGCATTAGTGAAGGTTACAAATGATCTTCTTATGGCCTCGGACAGTGGACTCATCTCTGTGCTTGTTCTGTTAGACCTCAGTGCTGCTTTTGATACTGTTGACCATAAAATTTTATTACAGAGATTAGAGCATGCCATAGGTATTAAAGGCACTGCGCTGCGGTGGTTTGAATCATATTTGTCTAATAGATTACAATTTGTTCATGTAAATGGGGAATCTTCTTCACAGACTAAAGTTAATTATGGAGTTCCACAAGGTTCTGTGCTAGGACCAATTTTATTCACTTTATACATGCTTCCCTTAGGCAGTATTATTAGACGGTATTGCTTAAATTTTCATTGTTACGCAGATGATACCCAGCTTTATCTATCCATGAAGCCAGAGGACACACACCAATTAGCTAAACTGCAGGATTGTCTTACAGACATAAAGACATGGATGACCTCTAATTTCCTGCTTTTAAACTCAGATAAAACTGAAGTTATTGTACTTGGCCCCACAAATCTTAGAAACATGGTGTCTCACCAGATCCTTACTCTGGATGGCATTACCCTGACCTCTAGTAATACTGTGAGAAATCTTGGAGTCATTTTTGATCAGGATATGTCATTCAAAGCGCATATTAAACAAATATGTAGGACTGCTTTTTTGCATTTACGCAATATCTCTAAAATCAGAAAGGTCTTGTCTCAGAGTGATGCTGAAAAACTAATTCATGCATTTATTTCCTCTAGGCTGGACTATTGTAATTCATTATTATCAGGTTGTCCTAAAAGTTCCCTAAAAAGCCTTCAGTTAATTCAAAATGCTGCAGCTAGAGTACTGACGGGGACTAGAAGGAGAGAGCATATCTCACCCATATTGGCCTCTCTTCATTGGCTTCCTGTTAATTCTAGAACAGAATTTAAAATTCTTCTTCTTACTTATAAGGTTTTGAATAATCAGGTCCCATCTTATCTTAGGGACCTCGTAGTACCATATCACCCCAATAGAGCGCTTCGCTCTCAGACTGCAGGCTTACTTGTAGTTCCTAGGGTTTGTAAGAGTAGAATGGGAGGCAGAGCCTTCAGCTTTCAGGCTCCTCTCCTGTGGAACCAGCTCCCAATTCAGATCAGGGAGACAGACACCCTCTCTACTTTTAAGATTAGGCTTAAAACTTTCCTTTTTGCTAAAGCTTATAGTTAGGGCTGGATCAGGTGACCCTGAACCATCCCTTAGTTATGCTGCTATAGACGTAGACTGCTGGGGGGTTCCCATGATGCACTGTTTCTTTCTCTTTTTGCTCTGTATGCACCACTCTGCATTTAATCATTAGTGATCGATCTCTGCGCCCCTCCACAGCATGTCTTTTTCCTGGTTCTCTCCCTCAGCCCCAACCAGTCCCAGCAGAAGACTGCCCCTCCCTGAGCCTGGTTCTGCTGGAGGTTTCTTCCTGTTAAAAGGGAGTTTTTCCTTCCCACTGTAGCCAAGTGCTTGCTCACAGGGGGTCGTTTTGACCGTTGGGGTTTTACATAATTATTGTATGGCCTTGCCTTACAATATAAAGCGCCTTGGGGCAACTGTTTGTTGTGATTTGGCGCTATATAAAAACATTGATTGATTGATATATATATATATATATATATATATATATATATATATATATACACATGAGGACATTTTGGCTTTTATCTCCGGAAAAATGCCTCATCCTGACTCGTTTTGTTTTTAGGAAAGGCTGAAGGACAAACCTTGCTTGTATTTACCCATCTCCTCGGAATGATCATGATGATATGATTAATCAGCATCTGGTGGCCAGAAATATGCTTTTCTATTTTTCCAAACGGGGCTAGATCTTCTTTCTAAAGAAGCCGCATTGGAGACAAGAGTGTTAAGTCTCTGGTGTTTCTGTAAAGAACATGCATTAGAATGCTGGTTTGCTCGTGCACATCAGATGCACACTGTGATTAGTGGCTAGTTTCACTCTGATTGGTCATTTGAAAAGTTGGCTGATGGTAATCAGCAGACAGTGTGCCTCACTGTTTTGGCAGCGAGAACTTTAACAGATTTTCATGTTAACACTTAGGAGAAGCAGCACAGTGTCTTTTTGTGTGGTATTTATTTCTTCTCAGAATGTCTGACTTTCCTCAGACAACGTGGAAAAGAGAAAAGGAATTTGCCAATTGTCAGTAGATTGGATTCTATTTTTCTTTTTATGTATATTAATTTGGTGATGAATTGGAAACCTGTGCACCTGTGTACCACCCTCCTCTTGCACTTTGCATACTGGAGTATATCACCATTCTGTTGAGTTGGAAAAAGGGTTGAACGAAACATGTCCAGTATACTAGTACAGCTAATGTTGTCTTGCTGTGCGCCTGCACGTGTGCTCATTTTGTTTGCACAGTCTCAAAACAGCAGGGGCTTTCCACATTCTTTGAGCAATGAAACGTGCTACAGTAACTGTATGAATCACAACTGAGAGCTTGTGTACAGACGCACGTATACGATTCTAACCACACTTTTAATCCACATACGAAACTACAGACAACACAAAGCTATATTTTGTCTCATGCTCAGCAGAGAAAACAGAAAAGTCCCTGCATGTGCAGTCCCTCTCGCCAAACAAAAACAACAAAAAAAATATATTTCAGACGTCATTAAGAGTGACATGGTTTTACCGATTTAAAAGAAAAAAAAAATCTGAAACACCTCAACGACCTGTTCTTTATGTAAGCCCTTCTAATAACAGCAGTGTCAACATCTTTATTAAAAATATTAATCTAGACTTTCTCACTGTTCACAATGGAATGCTGTACTATACTATGCGTGCGTGTGTAAAGTTAAGATTAATGAGGATTTATGGGTCTGTTATGTGACAAAGGACGTCCTTTATCCTCAGATTGCCCTGACAACTCTTCTGTGTGTGTGCACATTACTGGAATATTTAATCAAATTATTTGTGGTCACTGTCATTGTCTCACTTGTTGCTCTCTCTCTCTTCCTTGTAGCTCAGCCAGTTCTATACTGGTGCTCCAGAAACATGTCTGTGTGGAGTAATGTTTCTTTCAACCTGGCTGTGCTCATGAACCTGTTGGTGTGCTTCTTCTATCCACTGGAGGAGGTTTATGGAGGTTTGTCACATGCACAGACACTAGCGTGACTTCAGCTCTTTTAAAGCTGACCTCTGACCCTGCTTAAACATTGTGACTTGTATTAGTCTGAAATCTCATGGTGATTAGTTTTCTTGAAATCACTTTTTGTGACATAACGAACAACCTCCATTCAAATATGTTCAGCACTCTAGAATTTAATCATTTTTGTCCATAATGTGTTGCTCCAAAAAAAAGGCCAATTTGAAATATCAGATGTTCCTGTTCAAGGGACCCCCGCCTTAAAAAAATCCCAACAGAAGTCAATTATCTAGTTAAAAACAATCTTGTTTTCAAATTTCAAAAATGCAAATCAAATAAGCATGCTACATTAGAAGCAGTGTTACAGTATCAAGGTTCCAGTTAGAGTAGGTTTTTTTCCAGCATTATTGAAGCTAGAGAGACTGGTTGCAGAGCAATTCTCTATCCAGCTGAATAACAGCACCCAGTGCAATTTGGACTTAGAGCTAATCACTCTTCAGAGATGGCTAACTGCTGCTTTATAGAGAAGGATAAATCATCAGCGAACAATTACGGTGTTTGGATCTTAGGAAAGTCTTTTGTACTATGTTATGCTGCCCCTCCTCTCGTGATAGCTACCTTTAATTTCTCTTCAGATATCCTTAGCTGGATAGAGTTCTACCTTTATGAATGATGTCTGTAATTGTCCACTTCTCTCAGTTCCTTCACTGTTAACCCATAAAGATTCATATTTGGCTCACTTCTTAGCTTGTATGGTAATGATCTTCCATCTGTGTATGTTCAGATGTATGCTGATGACACTGTGAAATAGTTACATAGCAGTGCCAAAAGCAAAGTTGCCTCTTTTTGAACTAACCCAATAGCACATTACTAAATGGTTAAACCGTTACTACAGTATATACAACCCTGAAGTGGAAAAAGTTGGAACAGTATGGAAAATGGAAATAAAAATAACCCACAGTGATTACACTTTGACCTCTGTTTCATTGCAGACAGTATTAACCCAACATATGTCATATTTTGTGTTGTCAACTTTTTTAGGGATAGGGTCATTTAGGACTAATAATGATGCTAAGATGATGTGGGTACAAGTACTGGATTGCCTGCCTGCAGTCCTGATCTGTCAAAAACAGAGAATGTAGTGAGAATTTTCAAGGAGGTGATGATCTAGTGGTTAAAGCGTTGGGCTTGAGACCAGAGGATCCTCGGGTTCAAATCCCAGCCTGACCGAAAAATCACTAAAGGCCCTTGGGCAAGGTTCTTAATCCACTAGTTGCTCCCGGTGTGTAGTGAGCGCCTTGCATACCAGCACCCTCACATCGGGGTGAATGTGAGGCATTATTGTAAAGCACTTTGAGCGTCTAATGCAGATGGAAAAGCGCCACAAAAATGCAGTCCATTTACCAAAAAAAAAAAAAATACAAAAATGATTAACCTCTTCTACCTTATAACACAGTACTTTGTCAATGCAATACAGGAATGCATTTCAGAAGAAATGTAGAACGTAGCATGTGCGTTATGGTGCGCCTCTATTCATACGAGCAGGAGCTGTGCACTAACCACAGCAATGCACACACTCTCCCTTCTGTGGCGGATGCAAAGCTCCACTGTGGGACAAATAATAATCATTTATAAAGAATGCCACTGATAACACATAAATATAAACAAGGGAAATACTCACCCTAACCTGCATCACTGAGTCCAAAACCAAACTTGTCCAAGGTTTTAGTGTGGTGACCTTGTGTGCCAAGTTTCCCCTTGACAAAGTCTTTGTTGCACACACCTCGGCCACAAACATAGACACACACACTGGGAGTCTGCCTTTGCCTTAATAGCCGTCTAGCTTTGTAGCACTGAGGTTTCTGGATTTAATTTTGGTTGTTCCTTTTGATCAGATTCTAATTTAGCACAGCAGTCACCTGTTGTCTGGTATTGTACAATTCTGACCAGCACTTCAAAGCTTTTTTGGCATTATAGTTTTTCTCCTATTGGATATACGAGCGTCTTACTTCATACTTCACATCTTGATGAACCTTGGTATACATTTTCATTACTTTCTGAGAAGAACCCTGAAGGGTATTGGAATTAAAACACACACGCGCACGCTCACACACAGAGCCAGCACACGCAACAGCTTTCTCCTTATGCATCGCTATAACTTTACATGTACACTACCAGTCAAGGTTTGGACACACTTTCCCACGCTGTATAATTACTGTCCAAACTGCTATGACACACTTTCCCAGAAAGTTCAAACTGTTATGACACACTTTCCCAAAACGGCCACTGCCACGGAATCTGTTAACGCTGTTTTCCCTTTTTATTTTTACATATTGTATGTTGTACAGAAAAAAAAACATTAATTTTTCAGTAAGCTTCTCAGTTACATTTTTACAAATAAGTTGGCAGTACAGCACCTGTGCATCAGTTGTAATTGCCGATACATGCAAACTTACATAGTCACTCTGCAATGGCATTTGTTCTACTTGGAAATGTGTTGTCACACTGTGACTAATAGAGCAAATCAATTAGTTACATATTTAAATGTTTTGATCAGTGGCAAACTTGCATAACCTGTCTCTCGCCTGTGGATTTGGGGCTATGATGGTCAATTGACATTACATTTCCACTGGAAAGATAGAAAGCTGCATTCAGCAGAATGATTTTCCCGTTGTCGCAGACTGAACAGCCCCTCCTAAAAATTGGTCCCCCTGTCTTCACTGCGCATGCATCATTTCTGTGCGTCAGCCGCAGTTCACCGATTATCACCTCGTTTCTGCTTCAAACCGCACTCCAGTCATCATCTATCTCAGCGACAGATATCTGAAGCTTTTGTACAACAATAATTTCCACATAAATTCAGCATTATTTCATAATAAAAGACAGAGGAAGCGATCAGAGTGCCACAGCTAGAGGAGCAGCTGCTGCTGCGTTCACTGCGCCTCGGTCATTTCAAAGCGTCGGTAGCAGCTCACAGATTATCACCTCATTTCTGCTTAAAATGGTTTTGTCTCTGCTGACTTTAGAATGATTTAAGAGGTTTTACCTTGTCAATAATCACATTATTCCCTTTGATCGCTTTGGATGTAGAGACTCAGTCTCAGACGAGCTGCTGTGGTCCCAAATGGCGCATGCTCAGTGAAGGCAGGGCGGACCCATTTTTAGGGGGGACTATTCGGTCTGCAAAACCGGTTTCAAGAGATATACAACCCCTGGCAATAATTATAGAATCACCGGCCTCGGAGGATGTTCATTCAGTTGTTTAATTTTGTAGAAAAAAAGCAGATCACAGACATGACACAAAACTAAAGTCATTTCAAATGGCAACTTTCTGGCTTTAAGAAACACTATAAGAAATCAAGAAAAAAAATTGTGGCAGTCAGTTACGGTTACTTTTTTAGACCAAGCAGAGGGAAAAAAATATGGACTCACTCAGTTCTGAGGAATAAATTATGGAATCATCCTGTAAATTTTCATCCCCAAAACTAACACCTGCATCAAATCAGATCTGCTTGTTAGTCTGCATCTAAAAAGGAGTGATCACACCTTGGAGAGCTGTTGCACCAAGTGGACTAACATGAATCATGGCTCCAACACGAGAGATGTCAATTGAAACAAAGGAGAGGATTATCAAACTCTTAAGAGGGTAAATCATCACGCAATGTTGCAAAAGATGTTGGTTGTTCTCAGTCAGCTGTGTCTAAACTCTGGACCAAATACAAACATGGGAAGGTTGTTAAAGGCAAACATACTGGTAGACCAAGGAAGACATCAAAGCGATAAGAAAGAAAACTTAAAGCAATATGTCTCAAAAATCGAAAATGCACAACAAAACAAATGAGGAACGAATGGGAGGAAACTGGAGTCAACGTCTGTGACCGAACTGTAAGAAACCGCCAAAAGGAAATGGGATTTACATACAGAAAAGCTAAACGAAAGCCATCATTAACACCGAAACAGAAAAAAACAACGTTACATTGGGCTAAGGAAAAGCAATCATGGACTGTGGATGACTGGATGAAAGTCAAATTCAGTGATGAATCTCGAAACTGCATTGGGCAAGGTGATGATGCTGGAACTTTTGTTTGGTGCCGTTCCAATGAGATTTATAAAGATGACTGCCTGAAGAGAACATGTAATTTTCCACAGTCATTGATGATATGGGGCTGCATGTCAGGTAAAGGCACTGGGGAGATGGCTGTCATTACATCATCAATAAATGCCCAAGTTTACGTTGATATTTTGGACAGTTTTCTTATCCCATCAATTGAAAGGATGTTTGGGGATGATGAAATCATTTTTCAAGATGATAATGCATCTTGCCATAGAGCAAAAACTGTGAAAACATTCCTTGCAAAAAGACACATAGGGTCAATGCCATGGCCTGCAAATAGTCCGGATCTTAATCCAATTGAAAATCTTTGGTGGAAGTTGAAGAAAATGGTCCATGACAAGGCTCCAACCTGCAAACTGATCTAGCAACAGCAATCAGAGAAAGTTGGAGCCAGATTGATGAAGAGTACTGTTTGTCACTCATTAAGTCCATACCTCAGAGACTGCAAGCTGTTATAAAAGCCACAGGTGGTGCAACAAAATACTAGTGATGTGTTGGAGCGTTCTTTTGTTTTTCATGATTCCATAATTTTTTCCTCAGAATTGAGTGATTCCATATTTTTTTTCCCTCTGCTTGGTCTTAAAAAGTAACTGTTACTGACTGCCACAATTTTTTTTTCCTGATTTCTTATAGTGTTTCTTAAAGCCAGAAAGTTGCCATTTGAAATGACTTTAGTTTTGTGTCATGTCTGTGATCTGCTTTTTTCTACAAAATTAAACAACTGAATGAACATCCTCCGAAGCCGGTGATTCCATAATTTTTGCCAGGGGTTGTATGTGCTGGAGGAACCAGATTTGAGTGGGATTCACTGAGGTCTGAACGCAAATGTAGATGGAATTTGTCTTGCTTGGGGTTCAAGATGTCATACTCTTCTCTACGTCCGTGCACTGACGGCGTCTTCTCACTGTGCCAACATTCAGTGGAGCTACAGCATTGAGGACATAAAACAACACACCGCCTTCTTGCCAAGAGAATCCATCGAGTATGTGCTGACATCCAGATAAAAAACATTAAAAAAAGCACACAGCCACACTGCCTTTTTTTCATTCTTTTTGTTTAAGTCTAAGCTTGGCTAAATGAACAACTACACTGCATTTTACTGCATCTGGAGAACTGTCCTTTCTCTGCTCATGCAGAATTCACACCCAGTGCTGGTGCTTTGGCCAATCAGAAGCCTAGTCTGAAGCATCGGACATCTGCAGGATATTAACACATGAGTATTGTAAAAGTAAAAAAATCAAGTAGAGGACAAAAGCTGTAAACCTTCATGCTGCCACCAGAAAACCTCTCAACCTGATGTCTGCTAAATGTTTTGAGCACGCACAAAACTTTCCAATGGATGTGGCAGACATTAGCTGATAAGGAACACAGTTAGCGAATGTGAAAAGCACTTTTGCAGGACAAAAACAAACATCCAAAATTCATATCAGTTCCTTGTATGTTTCCTTGATCCGTCATAGTGTGACAGGTGCTTTAGACATGTTCACGTGAGATTCAGACACATCTTTGGCCTGCTGAAACAGGCTCTTTTATGGCTTCGGGCCATGGCCTTGCCCCCACCCTGCCATCCCCCCCCCCAACACTCTCTTCCCTGCTTTGCTTTGAGTGTTAGAATAAGGGTTATAAGAGCAGGATATCTAGGTCAGTGTGTTCCTGCCTGCATCCATGTGACTGCCCTTTGATGAATCACGTTCTTTGCACCACATGATCATATTCAGGCGGGCCTTGTATGAGCCCTTCTCCACTGTTTTTCCAGCATATTGAGCTAGATGACTCCTCACACATTTGAGTGCTCAATGTAAGATAGTTAAGGAGTTTGCGGCTGTACAAACTCATCTTCTTTCTCTGCCACCCCACTGGAGCTGCTTGTGGCTCCCAGCTCAATCCTCATGAATCTTTCAGTTGAGGTATTTTTAGAGAGAGCTGTTATGTAAGTGGCACCTGTCATGTGATCTCTACTGGGATTGGGAGGGAAAGCATACTAGATGTGGGTGAGGAGGGGAGAACTAGAGAGGCAAGGTGGTAGGAAAAGAATTAGGAAGGGAAGAAGGGCTCTCTCACTTGCAGTATTGCAGTACTCGCTTCTGCGTTGTTGTCAATCTTACTTTTCTTTTCAAAATTCTTGCTAATCTAAGTTCTTGTTTTTGTATTTCCCTTAAACATTTTCCCTTTATCCCCTTTTTCTTTTTCTTTATTCTGTATGTTTTGTGCCTGCTAAAATGAACGCGTGCTCTTGTTTTTAGGCCAGCCGAACCTGGCTTGGGGTTTTATCATGAGTGGCACATTGCTACTTAAATCCCTGGATTGAGACACTAATCCTGGATTTACTCCGGGATCAAGAGAAGTATCAGAACGGCCCTCACTAAAGCTCAGTGCACATACACATGTACAAAAAAGTATGTCATATAGTTTTAGGTGTTATGTAACTGGTGCTCTCTGAGTTCTCATTAACAAAGGCGCTGCACTTGCCTAGTGGAAGTTTGCTGAAGAAATATTTCTTGATATAAGTTGGAAACTGCACAGTTTTCTTGATGTAATGCTTTTGTAGATTAAATATGCAGTAGTCACTCTTCAGTCTGTCATTATAACCACTGGACTTGATAAATACCTGTATGCCTAGTTCTATCATATGTTTGTTGAACTTTATCTGAATTTTTATTTTATCTATCTATTATTTATTGTTATTGGTACTATGGTCAAAGCAGTGGGTCTCCCTTCTGAGACTGTGTAAGGTTTTCTACAGTTAAAAATCACCCGCGTTAGTTTTTCTTACCACTGTTGCCAATGTGCATGCTTTGTGAGGGTGGGGAAGGTTAGACCTTAGCCTTGTGAGGTGCCTTGGAGCAGTTTGTTGTGATTTGATGCTATATTAATAAATTGGATTGATTTGAAACTGTTGCACAAGTGTTTTTTTTAAGAACCTTGCACTCCATTTTGCAGTTTACCATGAAAATTTGCTCAATTCTATTTGCAGCCAGTTTTGAAGCATGGTAGAAGGCAGCTGTTGTGTTATATTCACATGTTGACTGTATCACTGACATCTGCAGTAGCAGATTGTCTACAATGACTGACTAATACATCAGTCAAACCACTCCCTCTGCGTGATGTCATCTCCACCTCCTGCAATGTCCTAATCGAGACATCAGTTGTCATTTCACCTTTTTTTCACGGGTCCTTTATTTGTGTTTACATTATTGAACAATCTCCTTTTGGATTAATAAAGTTCTTTCTTCTTCTTAGTGGAATTAATTTGTGACAGCATGCACCAAATAGAGTAAGTGTTCCACACTGTGGAATACACATCTAATGCACTATTGTCATGTACAATGCATCCAGAAACAGGGCTGGACTGGGACCAAAAAAAAAATGACAGACGGACATATTAAGTTTATAGTGTTAATTAGATCAACGAGTTCAAGACCGAAATCTGCAGTGGAAGCCCTTTGTTCCAGTTGGAACCCAGAGGATTAATGAATTAGATCGTTATCACATGGACAGAGGCAACAGTGTTATATACAAAGTTTTTATTTACAGTGAAAGTTCTGGCTGTGACTGTTTAAAGAGTTGACTTGTGAAGTTTACTTGTGAAGTTGTGAAGTTAATGATGTGTCATTAAAAACAGATGGAATGGACATACAAAGGGTAAAAGAAATGAAATTTCTAGGAGTCATGATTGATGAAGATCTTACATGGAAGTCACACATAAATTACACAAAAGGAAAAATAGCGAAAGCCATTGCTGTTTTGCATAAAGTAAAATTTTCGTTGAATAGTTATGGATTATTAACATTGTACAATTCATTGATTGTCCCATATTTAACTTATTGTGTAGAAATCTGGGTATCAACATGTTAAACTTATACACAACCATTATTTATTCTGCAGAAAAGAGCTTTAAAAATGATTAGCAATAGTCGTTTTATAGATCCATCTAATCCATTATTCATTAAGTATAGGGTACTTAAATTTCATGATTTAGTTGATTTGAAAATATTACAAACAATGCACCAAGCTAATAAAAATGCCTTACCAATAAACATTCAAAATATGTTTGAAAAAAGAGTAAGTAGTTATAATTTGAAAGGAATAGAAGTCTTTAAAAAAACCAAGATTCAGAACCAAAGTAAAGGAACGGAGTATTGCAGTGAATGGTGTAAAATTATGGAACAACCTCAACAAAGAAATCAAAGAATCAAGGTCGCTTAAATTATTTTAAAAAACGTATTAAACTAGAAGTATTAAGTAAGTATGAAACTATGAAATAAGTCAGTAGGTTGTGACAAAGTCTAAAATGTAATCTGTTAATAATGTCTAAAATGTTTTAAGTCTAAAATGTAACCTGTTAAAAATGTAATCTTTTAAATAATGGCTACAATTATGAAATAAGTCAGTGGTATGTGACAAAGTCAAAAAATGTAATCTGTTAAATAATGTTGAATAATGATGCTTAAAATTGAAAGATTGTATTGTAAAAAAAGGGGCAGAAAATATAAGACTTGTTCTTCCCTCTGCTCCTTTTCATTCAATGTCTTGTAATATATTCATTTCTGCTTTTCTGTTTTTCTTTTAAATGAATGAAATAAATATTGGGAAAAAAAAAAGTTAGCTTTTTTTTTTTGCTGTAATGTCATGCAAGTCAGGGTTATCTGATACAAAACTGGGTGTGTATGAATGAAAATAATTCATCTCTTGCAGTTTTTAAAATCTTGTCAATTGGCGGAAAATTGAAAAAAAAAACTTTTGGCTGCATGTACAGTCACAGTGTGCTCAGTCAGTATTTTACAGTGAGCTGTGGCAGATTTTTGTCATTGTTTCTTTGACACAGAGCTCTCAAGTTGAGATACGCTCAAGAGTTCATTTCCGCCGAATCTAGTCTTGCAGGTCTTAGCGGTGAAATGTTTCAGAATGTCATGCGTTAGCATGAGAGCGTGACAACATGTTGAGTCTCACGCCGAATGTATGAGACCTGACAGGACCGCTTTTACGTGTGAGTCTCACTCCGAATGAGTGAGACTTGAGAGCTCTGTCAGTGGAAAAAAACCAGTGGACAGTTAACCACACAACCACCAGCATGTGAATGCAACAAAACTACTGGACTCTTGTCTTATCCCAAATGCTCTGAAGGATTGTAGCTTCAACACATTGCAAACACACCTTTACTGTATAAGGTTGTTCAGATTTAAATTCAATAACTGTACACAAAAATAATAGTGGACTTTGTTTCACAATCCTAAAACAACAAAATAAGTTTATGCTCATGACTTATCTTGCTTATGGTAATGTCAGTATTTGAATGGTTCCTCCACTGACTGCTGCCGGTGTCCCGTCGAGATGAGGTGAATGTCGAGATGAGGTGCGTTGCGCTACTGCGCATGCATGCGCACATCGCTCTACCCCGGACTTGAAGACGTCACCTGTCGAGATGAGGTGCCTTGCGCAACTGCACATGTGGAGATGATGTAACTCGCTCGATGTGCAACTGCGCATGCGCACGTTTTTTGTTTTTTCCGTCAAAGTTTTTTTTTTTTATTAATTGTATTCAGTGTATTTATAGCCTAGTAAGTAAAACATTTTCTGTATTTTACGTTAGGAGCATAAATGTATGTATATGTATATTTTGCCTGTCGAAATAAGCTAACTCCAGGTTAAAAATACTTATCATTTTATAGAGAGTAGATTTTATACATTACTACGTTTGGATGAACAATTTATACATTTACTTGCCCATCAAAATAAGCGAACTTCGTCAAGTAATTTTTTTCAGTGCACACATATGCAGTTATGCGAGGAACCTCATCTCGATGACGCACCTCATCTCGACAGAACACCAGTACTAATACATCAGTCAAACCACTCCCTCTGCGTGATGTCATCTCCACCTCCTGCAATGCCCCAATCGACATATCAGTTGTCATTTCACCTTTTTTTCACGGGTCCTTTATTTGTGTTTACATTATTGAACAATCTCCTCTGGATTAATAAAGTTCTTTCTTCTTCTTAGTGGAATTAATTTGTGACAGCATGCGCCAAATAGAGTAAGTGTTCCACACTGTGGAATACACATCTAATGCACTATTGTCATGTACAGTGCATCCAGAAACAGGGCTGGACTGGGACCAAAAAAAAAACAATGGCTCAACATTTTTGAGCTTGGTGGCCCACCATGATTATTTATGATATGTGAAGGTGCACGACATACCAAAGGATATATGTGCACATTGTGTTTCAAAAATTAAAATAAAGCACAGCAGCCTACATGGAAGAGAGTTGTTGTTGTTGTCATCTATTTGGCTGCTCCTGTTGTGTTCAGGGTTGTCACAGCGGATACAGCCCTATCCGCATTCGTATTTGGCACAAGTTTTACGCCGGATGCCCTTCCTGATGCAAGTCCAGTGCAACCTACATGTTAGAAAATTGATATGCTCTTTCTCTATTCACAGAGACTTTCATCTTGGGATAGATGGCCACAGTGTCACAATTCCCATCTTGAAGTGAAAGTGGATGTCAAAGAAACACTGCTAGATATGTCTTTCAGTGTTTAATGAACTATACTGTTTATACAGATACACAATTATACCCACAGTAAGACCATATATCCATGTAAAATAAAGAGCGCCTCATTAAACTGGCACCTTAAAGTATGAAAAACAGAGACAATGAGAGAGAGAAAAGATGGATACAGGCAGACAAAGGAAAGAAAGAGAGCAGTGATCAGTTAAGGTATACTTTAAATAATGTTTAGGTGAACAGAGAGATAATAGCTTATTTTGTACTTACATATGCTGAGACAAAAGGCTACATGGACCTTGGTGCTCGGAGGGAAACAGAAACCAGATATTGAAGTCAGATATGCTCAATTCATCTGATACGGTCTCTTCTAGAATTAAATGAACTCACAATGAATGAAAAAGAACACATGTAAACTCCACATCAGGAAAAGGCAAATCTTCACTCCAAATATGTCCTAAGGGGAGACAAAGAGAGGCCAGGTGGATCAAGAGAACGGTGAAGAAGAGAGACAGTTTCAAAAAAATGTACATTAACAGTATTGGTGTATTTAAATAATGCAATAATAGATGGTTGGATTCATTAGTCAGTCTGTACCAGTAGTCGACTTTATGACCATCGAGATTGATGTCAGCAAGAACACATAACAGTATACATTATAGTGAACTTACAAATATGAAGAATGCCTTGAAGTCCACACCAATGAAAGGCACATCCATGGAACATCCCTGGGAGACAGGGCAGCCTGAAAGGCAAAGCGTTTGGCAGCAAAAGCTCCAGAGCACTCCTGACCTCAAAGAGGCGACAGTTCATCTTTCAGCAGGAGAATGACCCCAAGCACACAGCCAAGATATCAAAGGAGTGGCTTCAGGACAATGCTGTGAATGTCCTTGAGTGGCCCAGCCAGAGCCCAGACCTGAATCTGATTGGACATCTCTGGAGAGATCTGAAAATGGCTGTGCAGTGACGCTCCCCATCCAACCTGATGGAGCTTGAGAGGTGCTGCAAAGATAAATGGGCAAAACTGCCCAAAGATAGGTGCACCAAGCTTGTGGCATCAAGTTCAAGAGGACTTGAGGCTGTAATTGCTGCCAAAGGTGCATCAAGGCTTGTAGCATGGGAATGCGTACAGATTCTGGACACCATAGGGTAAAAAAAATGAAGTACCTTGAAATATGTAATGCAATATACCATTTTCAAGGGTACTCTCTGGAGCAGGGGTCACCAAGCCTGTTCCTGGAGAGGATCTGCCCTGCATGTTATCCACGTCTACCTACTCAAGTCACACCTGATTTTTTTTTTTTTTTTTTATACTGGTGTTTTCCAGCTTTTGATTGGCTGAGAACACCTGATAGAATTAATTGCCTGGGAGTGGAACAGGGAGAGTTCGAAAACATGCAGGGCCGGTGCTCTCCAGGAACATTAATGAAGCGGTGTGCTGTTATCATGTCCACATCTAGTGGTCTGATGTGTCCCACCGGCCCCGCACAGGTCCATGTGGAACAGAGCTCACGGGGGTGATGTGACAGTCAGATTTCCCACTGCGTGTTATGATCTCATGGTCCATTGTCACCTGGGGCAGCCAGTCAGTGTGCGCGCTGTGGGCAAACACACCCCTTGTCAGTTCAGCGCACACACCAACACACCATCTGTGCATCCATATATCAGGCAAGTGCCCCCCCCCCCCCGCGCCCTCAGCACCGCATGTTTACGGATGCAGTTCACACGCACGGCACGTGTATGCTGGGGGAGCCGACACTCTGGCACCTCACATGTGTTGCAGTTTTGCAAAGCCACACTCGTGGGGCACTTAGACAAATTTCACATCCAGCTCGACAGTGATTGTCTGCTGACTGTTTTCGTGATGACTGCACACTCTGTCTTTCAGCCGCTGATGTGCGCAAATAGTTGTAGCAACAGGTGTACGAGGTGTTAGAGGCAGGTACGAATTTATGTTTTGTATACCATTCCTGCTTCATGTGCACTTCGTGCATACTTCGACCAAATTCGCACTGTGTGTGAAGGGGTCCTTAGCAACTGACTAAAATATAAAATGACCAGATACATAAAACTAGTGACTGAAATCAACAGAAAATCAAAGACAAATGGTTCACATAAAAAAAAGGCAAAACAGGACATGAACCCAAATCATGACAGTAACAGGAAACAATAAGTGAGTGTACATGTTCCCATGCAACAAGCATCAACGAAGTGTTAAGCAAAGGGTGTGAATACTTATGTACCTGTTATTGCTTAAGGCCCGGTCACACGGCACTTAATGAAGGGCAATGAAGCTCAGACGAAACAAGAATTCTGGACTTTTGTTGACTTTCGTTGGCATCGTTTAACCTTTGCGCAGCTTCGTTCCTGCAGCTGGTGCTTCATCAGGATATTTAAACTATTGAAAAATTTGAGCAAATGTCACAGAAAACCTCAATTCATCCGTATTTCATTTTGCTGTAGTTCTTGGCAGTTTCTTTATCTTTTGCTTAGTTTTTGTAATGTTAGTGTTTAGTTCAGCGTCGTTTGACCAGCTTAATGTTTTAATACAGTGCAGAAGCCTGTTTGTGAACACTGCTACTGCCGCTGCGTTCATGTACCATTGGAAACTACAGGGCAAACAGCCTGTTTGCTTGGATTTTTTTTTTTTTTTTTTATCTGGGTGGAGGGTCAGCTTCAATGGGCCCAGGCACCTTATATATATATATAGGCCAGAATTAATATTTTGTGTGGATACATTTAATTATTTTACTAACTGCTGAATTTGAAACAACAAAACCGTTGTATAATTTCAGATGGTACTTGTGGAACCGGACATGGGGAGTCAATGCGCAGCGTTCAGACGGACTGATCAGTTTACTGCTCTGATATATTCAATCATCTTTACACTTATATTTATTCCCCCCTTTGACAGTTTTCTGTTATAAATCAATATATATAGCTTAGTACCGTAATACAGTGATATAGCAGCCACCACAGCAAACCAGCATTTTTTGTTTGTTTGTTTGTTTTTGTTTGTTTGTTTTTGTTTTTTAAATTGGGGCAAGACGGAACATGCAGTGTGTTGCCAGTCTGAACCAGACAGTGAGGATTCTGATGATCGAGATGATCCCTCTTTTGTTCTGGACGAGGAACCAGAGCAGGTGGATCCAC
The DNA here is from genome assembly GCF_902500255.1 of Thalassophryne amazonica. Lineage (NCBI taxonomy): Eukaryota > Metazoa > Chordata > Actinopteri > Batrachoidiformes > Batrachoididae > Thalassophryne > Thalassophryne amazonica. The sequence goes on along the minus strand of NC_047105.1, from coordinate 72,997,548 downwards.
CAACTTGCCCACAGATCTCCACAGAGGGTCGAATCGTGCGCTTCAGCTTCCCAGGACCCAGTGCTGAGTCCTGGAAAGCAGAGCAGGATGCAGCCACACACTGCTCTAGCAGTGTCTCCAGGCGCATTTTGTGTAAAGCGTGGAGATCAGCATTAGCTTCAGTTTCATTTTGTTCTTTTGTTCCTTTTGCACTCTTCATTCCCAGGCTATTCAGTGGTGGGAAAAGTCAAAAGCTCATTCGTCCACCTTTTCTCGACAATTTGTGACTTTTTAAATTTTCCCTTTGTTCAGGAATCGTCATATGCCATGTGACCGGGCCATTTGTTTTGTATTTGTAATTAATTAGCAAGCATTAAAAACAAAACAAAAAAAAAAAACTTTTTTCATGTTGTCATTATGGGATGTTGGGAGTAGAATTTTGAAGGGGAAAATGAATTTACTCCATTTTGGAATAAGGCTGTAACATAATAAAATGTGGAAAAAATGAAGTGCAGTGAATACTTTCGGGATGCACTGTATCTCAGAATGTCATGGTCTATAACAATGATGAACCACTGTGTGAAGGTCACCTTTGCCCACAAATGTGGTCTTGCACACAGTTTGATGACATAACATGCCAAACTTGTACCAAGTGATGTCTGCAAAAACAACTGTAACAAAACTCCCAGTGATGTCACAAATGCGATATGCATGACAACATTACTGATTTAATGGAAATGCAATGGATTACAAAAACGTATCTAAGCTTAACATGGGGGAAAGATACATTTTTATTTAAAATCCTGCCAGTTCATGCAAGACCATGGTACGTCATGGACACTCTCTCTGTCCCTCTAATCTTTTTCAAGGCATGGACAAGATTTCAAAACTGTGACCTTCTAGGATATCTGTAAAAGTGAGGATAGTGTTTCATAGTACATACCTCCTTAAACAGGCAACAGACCCTTCACCATATTAATCATAAACAGTATTCCAAGCCTTTGACAATATGTATGATTTTGTTTTTTGAGGTTCATGCATTAATTCATTAGAAGTCGATGAAAATACTGTTATTGGGTGATTCTTTAACTACGGGCACTATTGGCCTTGTAAATGTAATTTCCACCACACCATTGCCTTACAATATAAAGCGCCTTGGGGCAACTGTTTGTTGTGATTTGGCGCTATATACATGTGCTCTGATGTCACTGTTTATCTCCATAGAAATTACCCAAACAATCTTTCATACAAACTGTTTAAAGGGACATTACAGTGTTGTGATGGAAATTACGGCAATAGTGTGAGACAACTACATTTTGTTTAAAAAAATCACAACAGTTGTATGACATTGAATACCCCAATTATGTTTTGATAATTTTACTGATATTTTATTCAGAGATATTTTAAAACATTAGAAAAAATGTTTCTTTACCATTCATTTTTATCATTGAACATCAAACGTCTGGTTGTGGGACAAGCACAAAACGGCAATATTTGCATATAATGATGCTGAAAAAAGGTGAAAAAGTCATCATAGACTACTAGAACAAATTTCTTAACACACTTTCATTGTAAAGATAACTATAAAAGTGTGAAATTTCCCCTTTTTTTCTGTTTTTCATACAATATGATCAAAGGACATAATAAGTGACCGTAGTCTAAGAATCACCCTATTGTTGTTGTTTGTACTGATGACAAAACAGACCAAACTTTAATGGATCCTTTCTGGTCCCAGACCTCACTGCTCTATGTTTCATGAAAATTAGTCTATAATGTTTTGAGTTTCTTTGAAAACCTGAGGGAACCTATTACATTTGTGTATTTGCATTCATCTTCTGCAGGTATGTTGGATCCCCACCTGTCTGTACTCCTGTGGATTGCACTGTTGGCAACACTTATCATTGTAATAATTATGCCCCAACCCCTGGGCATCCGTGCTGCGGTCATCGTCGCCATCCTTCGTCTCATTTTCTCTGTTGGATTGGAGCCCACCCTCTTTCTGTTGGGTGCCTTCAATGTGAGTTGACTGCCTCTCTTTTACATTTGTCTTTATTACATTGTATTTATAAGGTTGTGTGACAGGTTTGTTCCTAATTTCAGAGAGAAATGCTGAAAACACACCACTTGTATTTGATCAGTTTTACAACTCGCAAGCTGTGTACTTTGAGTTAGTCAGAAACTGCTGCTCCGTTCCAGTTCCCCTTTAAACTGTCACTCACGTGTTTGCTCACTTGGTCAACCACTACCCTCCCTGTCTGTGGTGTTGCCCCTTTGGCTCTACATGTTTCCCTGACAGTGCTTGGCTGTGTTATGGGGTGCTATGTGCGTCTCTGGACCCTGGAGAATGTCACCATCCCGGCACCCGCCACAGATTTTCTAGATGTGTTCTTACATGCACACACAAAATGGACTTGCAGTACACACAGCTCTGTAATCTGTCTCCTCAGTCACTATGTGTACATGTGCACAACAAACCAGGTTATTGGAAGAAATTGGGTTAAGGCAGGAAATTGAAAAAGTGTTACCAGGCACTGCTGCCACCTGGTTGCGCTTTGACCTACACTTTGCTTATCACTAATCAGATTTATCCTCTTACTCTCCAACATGCTGTTGAAACACGTCTTGTGTGTTGTAGGTGTGTAACTGATTTATGATGCGGCAGCCTGAGTATGACTAGTTGCTTTTTCTTCTGTATTCTATCATGGGCTTTTCATCTGAGCAAATCAGTGTGTTAAAAAACGTTCAATATGTCGTTTTTACTCAGGATGTTAAAATTATGTGGTCTACACACCTGCACTGCGCAGGATTTTTTTTTTCTTTTTATCTTTTCACAGTGCTGCCACAGTGATACATTTCTTCTCGAAAATCATCTGCAGTGCACATGCGCTGTTGTGACATCCTGATTAAAATCTGTTATGTGACTACATGACTAAGACATAAGGTTTCCGAAGAAGAAATGTGGCTGTGTTAACCGGGTTTCTCTTAATCCCGTATCTCAACTAAAGAAACAGGGTGACTCATTTACACCATATTAAGAAATCAGCTTGCTGCACAAAATAGGAAGGACATATTTAAAGGGGTCATGTTGGATAAATCTTCACCAAGCTAATGAAGCTTTGCAGATGTCTTAAAAAAACAGCATATATTAAAAACTGTGGCTAAAAGGTGCCACCTAGACACTTAATTGGAGATGAGGGCGCTTTTTTAATACTATTTTCAGATCTCTAATTGAGCAATGTGTAACTGTGCTTGTTCGTTTAGGTAGAAAAGAGCTGCTGTGTGCCAAACCCCCTCACCAGAGGGAGACCCTTTCACTTTAGTGTATCTTCTGTTGCTCTTCTGAATCATGGTATTGTGTTGAGCCAGCTGGATATTTTGCTTCTGTATGTCACAGAAATATAAAAATATAACGCAATGGTAAAATAGCCTCTGGCGTATGAGAGTCCTCTACTTTATAATTTGCAGTTGTTTATTTGGTATCCCAGTGCAAACTATATGTGTTTGTGTGTGTGTGTGTGTGTGTGTGTGTGTGTGTGTGTGTATATATATATATATAATATATATATATATATATATAAAGCCTTCAATTCATAAAAGCTGATTTTGGACATTACCCATTATGTGTCAACACAGTGAGGACACACGTGATGTCCTCATTTATCTCATTTAGTCAGTATTTTCAAAGTTTTCCTGAATCCTTACCCGAGAGTTATGGTGATCACATCTCAAAAGATCCCTTTTCAAAAAAATTTAAATTACTTTTAATAGACCTTATCATGGTAAAGCCCAATTTATGCTGCTCCATAGCTCTGCAGCCACACAGAGCCCTCTGTATTGTTGCGAACCCTCTCCGAGCCTCTCTTCGTAGCCTGGCATGCACATCGCTAAAATTTTAACTGCAAAACAGCAGACCCTCTCCAAGCAGTAATCATAACAACGTTCCATACAATAGTTTTTAATATCTCACACCACTTTCCCTGTAGACCAACAGCCTGCCAAATGCATATTGCAATCTTCACAAATGATACTGTAATCCACAGCTCATAGGGCACTCACCGATGCTCTCTGCCTTGATGTAACAGTAGTGCGCTAGAAATCCTGGTCTTTTCTTGATGGCAGTCGGCCATAAGGCTGTTATGGCCATATCTGGACAATATTTCAAGCTGTTTTTAAAGTGAAAATCCACTGTAACAAAATAGTCTTCACATCAAATCAAACTTATTGTTGTTTGAATTTGTACTTCTCATCGCTGGCTTCCCGTGGCAGAATACTAAGCTATTAGCCTTATTACCAAACTCAACTAATTCTTCTATTTTGTAGTTGTCATGATATTTCTTTGTTTCAAAAACTCATCAGTGTCTTACAGTATCTATCTCTGTGCCATAAATGTCTGCATATATTGTGACAAACATCCTTATTTTCAAACCCAACATTTGTGCTATCTGCTAATATTGAAACTGCCAAGCTTCCATGGTGTGCATCCGGTATCTCCTGGTTGACGCATGGGCACAATGCGCTATGGCACTAGCATGATATGGTTTGTTGATTATCATGGTCTCCTGATTATTCCAGGTGTGCAACAAGATCATCTTCTTGACAAGTTTTGTGGGGAACCGAGGAACCTTCACTCGAGGCTACAAAGCCATGGTGTTGGACTTTGAGTTCCTGTATCACCTCATCTACCTCATCATCTGCTGTCTGGGGGTGTTTGTCCACGTCTTTTTCTACAGTTTGCTGGTGCGACACACGCATTCTGTAGCTGTACACAGTCCCTCATTTTTAAGAGTAAAAAAATGTAACTGAAACTATCAAGAAACAAGAAGGCAGCACTTTTACAAGAAGAGGTTTGAGTAAAACCATATGTAAGATTTTATTCTGAATATAGCCTGAGCTTTCCATCATGGTGCATTTAAGGACATTTCACACTAGCAAGCCAAAAATGGCCTTATTTGGCACTGCAGTTGTGTCATAGTTGTTGGGGTGTTAACTGCCTCAGGTCTGGTTTATAACGTGTTTAATGAAATATGTACTTTGTGATGTTTTCTGTATAAACAGCCCCAAGCAATGTCTTTACAACTTTGGCATATTCCTATATTTTTTGTTTGGATAGTGACATATTAAAAACTACCACTGTAAGTTGTGGTAGCCAAGCAAAAAGAGCAGTACAAAGAAATCCAATCTAACACTTGTTACCTTTGCCAAGAAGGTGATGTTTTTGGCCCTTTTTTGTACATCTCTGTTTGTGAGGTTGAGTCAGAGTTATGGATGACACTTTTAATGAACATTATTGAAAAGATTTTTGACTGACAACAAGTTTAAGATTGATTTCATTTTAGGTTTGATGTCAGAATCTTGACTTGGGAACATTTTGTGTTTTGGCTGAGATGTGCAGTCAGTGCAATTAGTTTCTGTTTGTGTTGTTGGTTTTACAGACAAATAGCTGCAAGAAATTACTGTTTAGTGTGTTGACTGCAATTAAGTTTTTCTGGCTTTGTCTTCTCAGTGGTTGTAAGACCTTTGTGAGACTTTCTGTTCTTTGACTATGCAGCTATTCGACTTGGTATACAGAGAAGAAACTTTGCTTAATGTCATCAAGAGTGTGACTCGTAATGGACGCTCCATTGTGCTAACCGCTGTCCTGGCTCTCATTCTGGTCTACTTGTTCTCCATTGTTGGCTACATCTTCTTCAAAGATGACTTCATCTTGGAAGTAGATCATCTCCCCAACACAACTCAGAGTAAGGACAGGATGCTTTATTTACAATTTTTGTTTGTAATTGTTGAAATGATTACAGAATGAATGCTGTTTATTTTTATTTTTTTAAGTTCTGCAAACTTGCCAATAAACCATCCCTACTTTCTAGAAAATGAAGTCAATCTGCCCAGTGAGCTACTTTCCGTAGGAATGTGCCACACAGGGAACAGCGACAACTGCTCCAAAGAGGCCCTGCAGGAAGGTATTGTTCAACACAACACTGGGTTTTGATTTAAGCAAACATTTGGCCACCCCTGATAATTTTCATGATTTTCCTTTATAGGTCATTGGTTGTCTAGATCACAAATTTCAGTTACAGTAAATATATCATATAGCAGACAAACACACAGATATTTGAGAAATGAAATTAAGTTTCTAGTATTTACAGAAAGTGTGCAGTAATTATTTAAACAAAATTAGACAGGTGTATAAATTTGGGCACCCTTGTCATTTTATTGATTTGAATACATTTAGCACTAATTATTGGAACACAAAATTGGTTTGGTAAGCTCATTGGCCCTTGACTTCCTTACACATGTGAATCCAATCATGGGAAAGGGTATTTAAGGTGGCCATTTGCAAATGTTTCCCCTCTTTGCAGTTCTTCTAATGAGTGGCAACATGGGAGCCTCTAAACAACTCTCAAATGACCTGAAAACAAAGATTGTTCAACATCATAGTTTAGGGGAAGGATACAAAAAGCTATCTCAGAGATTTCAGCTGTCAGTTTCCACTCTGAGGACCACAGTGAGGAACTATTTAACACAGCACAGTACTATTTAGCACAGTACTATTTAAGGCCCGATGTGGCAGGCCAAGAAAAATCTCATAAGCTGAAGCAAAGGAGGGTGAGAACAGTCATAGTCAACCCACAGACCTGCTCCAAAGACCTACAACATGATCTTGCTGCATCGTTCAACTATACGGCGCACTTTGCACAAAGAGATGCTGTAATGCAGAGGAAGCCTTTTCTGTGTACACACCATAAACAGAGTCACTTGAGGTATGCTAAAGCACATTCGGACAAGCCAGCTTCAGTTTGGAATAAGGTGCTTTGGACTGATGAAACTAAAATTGAGTTATTTTGTCAGAACAAGGGGTGGTATGCATGGCTGAAAAAGAACATAGCATTCCAAGAAAAACACTTGCTACCTACAGTAAAATTTTGAGGTGGTTCCATCATGCTGTGGGGCTGTGTGGCCAGTGCAGGTACTGGGAAGCTTGTTAAAGTTGAGGGTCATGTGGATTCCAGTCAATATTAGCAAATTCTTGAGAACAGTGTTCAAGAATCAATAACAAAGTTGAAGTTGCGCTGGGGCTTCTTCTTTAAACAAGACAACAACCCTAACCACTGCTCAAAATCTACTAAGGCATTCATGCAGAAAAGGAAGATCATGGAAATCATCATCATTATTAAGCTATTGATGAAGGATGAAAGCTTGGCCAAACATTAGTGATCCAGTCTTATCAGTAGAAGATCAGAGTGTTTTCTGCCACACTGACCTAAAAGGATGTGCTCTAGTGTCGGGTGTTGTTTGATTTCATGTTGTATGTCTCACATACTGCTGCTGATCTCTTCATGTCAATTATTAAAAAGACTTAGAGTGTTTAAAAATTGCAATTTTTTTTCCAGGCTTTTGTTTTTGTTATGTGAAAGGAAACAAATTCAACCTGATAAAATATTAGGATGTTGTAGAAAAAATTCATTGTTAGTCATCTAGACTTAGACTTAGACAACTTTATTCATCCCACCAGGGGCAATTAATTTCAGCAGCCTGCATACCGGACAATCACAAAAAAAAAAAAACAAACAAAAAAAACATACTACATCCACATAAAACGTGCAACATACTACATCCACATACCCATACATCTACGCCTTACAAGGAATTTAAAAGAGGGATAGCAGAAGGAATAAAAGATTTTAACAACCGATTCGTCCTGCAGACAGGTGAAACATAACGACGGCCCGAAGGCAACAAAGAAAATTCACCTGCCAGCACATGTCCGGGAGAAGACAAAATACAATTTGCCTTCCTCACCATTTGCTGTTCACAAAAACTAGCTAGGTCTCTGGTTTCCACTCCAATGATCTTTGAACATGTCTTTGTGATACTATGCAAGCTACTTTTATCTTTCAGTGTCAGGCTAGGAAACCAGCAGATGAAAGAAAAACATAAAAGACTTTCAATAAAAGACTGATAAAAACGACCCATAAAAACAGAACTGACAGAGAAGGACTTCAATTTGCGAAGGAGGTACACTCTCTGTTGCCCTCGCTTCACAATGTCTGCCGTATTCACGTCGAATCTCAACTTCTCATCAAAAAAAGTGCCCAGATATTTATATGCAGGAACTTTTTCTACAGCTTTCCCATGAATAATGCTGTCTATAGCAAACCCTTCATCTACATGACATGCTTATGGTAATGAACCATATTATATTTTGGTGGGTATAGACCAAATGCAGACTGTTTTACCATATATATACTCATGGTTTCCTAGGTACTGTTTACATATACAAAGTCATCATGGTGATGTCTATGAGCAGGACAGACTCATCAGTCAAATGAATGGCCTACTTAAATGGTGTTGTCTGTCTTTCTTATCTTTTTTTTTTACAAATTAAGTTATAAAAATGGCTTTTTACCCCTCAAGGGGTAAAAGGGGTATTGTCGGTGGGTTAGCTGGCATTGGGCGGCGTCAACAATTGGGTTGTTACCGCAATTGCTCTGGGATGGAGAGGCCTCAGGTCACCAAACTTACAGGCAGTGTTGCCACTGTTACTTTAAGAAAAGTAATCCAATTACTGATTACTCCTTGAAAAAATAACTTTACCTGCCTTTACTGATTACTTAATTTTAAAAGTAACTAAGTTAGATTACTAGTTATTTTATTAGTTACTTTCAGCAGCTGCCGACAACAACACCCTGCCACCTCAACATGAAAATGATAACCAGTTTTGCCAATGCAAGTGCATTTTTAACAGTAACATAAACAATGTATGTCCTGGCATTTTAAGTTGAACTTAAATACTGTTTCCTGAAAAAAAAAGTTTTTGGAACACATTAAATAATATTAGTGTTTCATGACTTCAAACAACATAAATACTTGTTTAATAAAAAAATAAAGACAGTCTTTGTTTTATTGATGTCATATTTAACTGTTGACAACACTGTAACAGTAAACCTTACAATTTACTTTGTTACAAATGTAACAGTTAAATTCTTTCCACCATTTTTCTAACATTTAAATTCTTTCTGAGCATTTGACTTGTTGAAATTATTATTATAAGTAGTAGTAGTATGAAAAAAATGTCTTCAAAAGTGGACCTTTTAATCTAGGGGTGTTGTGGGGAACTGCGTCCCTCCTCCTATGAAGTGCAAAATGTGACAACGGAGACCCCGGACTGTTGAACAACTGAAGTCGTACATCAAGCAACAATGGGAAAGAATTAATTAACAATTAGTGTCCTCAGTTCCTAAACGCTTATTGAGTGTTGTTAGAAGGAAAGGTGATGTAACGCAGTGGTAAACATACCACTGTCCCAGCCTTTTTGAAAGTGTTGCAGGCATCCATTTTAAAATGAGCAAATATTTGCACAAAAACAATAAAGTTTATCAGTTTGAACATTAAATATCTTGTCTTTGTGGTGTATTCAATTGAATATAGGTTGAAGAGGATTTGCAAATCATTGTATTCTGTTTTTATTTACATTTTTCACAATGTCCCAACTTCATTGGAATTGGGGTTGTATTTTGGGTGAGAGGATTTTAACCACAGGTTGCTGTCCCAGCTTCATAGCGCCAACATGGAGAGCGCGTGTGGGACAGCGCTGAAGCTGGAACAGCAACCTGTGGTTGCTGTTCCAGCTTCATGTCCATGTTGGCACTGTGAAACACTCCTGGACCACTGTTGGAGGTGCGATTCATGTTTATTAATGATATAACAGCCTGGCACAAGTTCCATGTGATATCTCCTTTAAAGTTAGAATGTGATCATTTATCATAATTAGCCAGAGTACCAAATTTTGGTGCTCTGGCTAATTATGTAAAACCAGCTGTCAAGAATTTGGGAGTGATATCTGACAGCTGTTTGAGGTTTGATCAACAGATAAACTCTATTGTCAAAGCAAGTTTTTCCCAGCTTTGTCTTTTGGCTAAAATAAAACACTTTCTCAGTAGACATGATCTTGTGACCAGTGTTGCCACAGTTACTTTGAAAAAGTAATCCAATTACTGATTACTCCTTGAAAAAGTAACTTAGTTACTTTACTGATTACTCAATTGTAAAAGTAACTAAGTTAGATTACTAGTTACTTTTTTAGTTACTTTTCCCAGCTGCCGAAAACAACCCTCTGCCACCTCAACATGATAATGATACCTGTTTTGCCAAAACTCACTTTATAGTCACCCTTTCTTGACTTCAATGAAAATAAATACTTGTTTTATAAAAAGTAAAATAAAGACCTCTTTCTTGACCTCATATTTAACTGTTGACAGCACTGTAACAGTAAACTTGCAATTTCGAACCTACATTGTTTATAAATGTAACTATTAAATTCTAACATTTTTCTAACATTTAAATTCTCTATAAACATTTTTCTTGTCGAAATTATTATTATTTTAAGCAATATTAGTAGTTGTACTAAAAAACGACTTCAAAACTGGACCTTTAATCTAGGGGTGTTGTGGGGGGCACATCCTTGCCCCACGCCCCCATTCCATCTGGATTCGCCCCTGCTTTGGTGTTTGAGCACAAAGAATGGATAACATTTATTTATGCAGAAAACATGACCAGATTTACAGGTAAGAAAGTTTTATTGCATTTTCACATCATGTGGTCCTCAGAAAGAGAGTTTAGGTGCATTTGAGTGGAAAATAGTGTTAGTTGTTGACGCGTCGCGGAGGATCAGCTGTTTTTAACGACCAGATACAGAGTGGCTCAGCTCACAATTCTAAATAAAGGAGGAAAAACAGTATAAAAATGTCTTTGTAAAGCTCAGTGCAGGTGTGCTGATCACCGCGCTTTAAGAGGTGAGGACGAGTCGAGCAGCTGCAAAAAAACGCGGATGAAAAGCTCACAGTTCGCTTAAAGTGGGCAGTTCAGTCGAACCCCGCCCTTACCAAAAATAGTACTGATAAGTATATAAAAAGTAAACTGGAAGTATACTTGAAACATACTTGTATGTACTACTTTTTGGTAAGGGCGACCTCCTGCCCACGGACCAAGTTTAATGCTGCTATCGACCCACAATGAAAAATAATAGTAACGCACAGTGACATGGAGAAGTAACTTTAATCTGATTACTGATTTGGAAAGATTAGCGCGTTAGATTACTCGTTACTAAAAAAAAAGTGGTCAGATTAGAGTAACGCGTTACCGGCATCACTGCTTGTGACAGCCATTCATGCTTTCATCAGCTCCAGACTTGATTATTGTAATACACTTTACTCTGGCATTAATCAGTCTTCTCTTGCATGTCTCCAGTTGGTGCAGAATGCTGCTGCTTGTCTTTTAACAAATACTTTTAGACGTGATCATATGACGCCTGTCCTGTACTCACTCCACTGACTTCCTGTTCGTTTTAGAATTGATTTTAAAATTTTAATGTTTGTTTTTAAAGCTGTTTATGGCCTTGCACCTCCCTGCTTGTCTGAAATTTTAACTTTGCACACTTACAGTAGGACAGTCCGGCTGTCTGGCCAGTTTTACTTAGATGTTCCGAGGTCAAGATATAAATGCTGGGGTGATCGTGCTTTCGCGGTAGCTGGCCCCAGACTGTGGAACAAGCTACCTCTTGAGTTACATATTATTCCTGACCTAGCACTTTTTAAATCTAAGTTAAAGAGTTATTTATTTAAAAAAGCTTTTAACACCTAGTGGGGAGGTGACATGTTCTGTTTTTTATGTGCTGTTTTAAAATTTTATTGTATATGTGTTTTATTTATGTGAATTTGTGTTTTAATGTTAAGTGCTCTGATCACCAGTGCTGTAAAGTGCTCTGTAAAGAAATGTTGATTGATTGATCATTTATTACAGCGTGAGATCCGTTAAGCTCCGAGCCTGATGTGTGCAATGACACGTTACTGCACACCACGGAGAGGCGCAGCTGCCTGTGTTATGACAGAGATCATAGTTCACATTATTTACATCGCCCATGGGAATGAATGGACAAATATCTATACTGTAAGGACTATTGTGGATATAACAGCCTGTTAAGATTTGCGGCTGCGTGTGCACAGTAGCGCACAGAGCTTTCGATTTGATAGTAGCTGTTCACATTCACTGTACATGATGATAATTCAGAATTATTATCGTGATGACGCGAGCGTGCCACATACATTTCAACAGTTCCTTTGTGCTCAAGGATGGTGCAGGCATTATAATACTTGGCGCATGCAGGTAATACTGGCAGGCTTTGCAGTGCCAGATCTATCTTGAGGTTCCCTTGTATGTGCTCAGATTGTTTCGGATCCCGTTTTGCCGAAATTGGAATATGTAAATTGCGGTCAGATGGTTGTCAGATTACACATAGACCGCCGTTGGATAGGTGTCCCATCTCGACGGCACCTGGAGAGTTTTGAACATGTGCATCACATTCGAGGCCACCGGACGATTTTGACCAAGTGTGTTGACTTCTGCAGATGGCTGTCAGAATGTTTTGGAACTGAAATTCGACACTTTTCGGATGTGCGTTGATTCGTAATTCTGATGCCACTCAGTGTGGTTCCGGCTATGTGTGACAGGGGTATAAAAGTGGGTGAAGTGGGTAGTTTAGCCGAACCCCCGATCCCCACCTGCCCATGGGCCAGTTTTAATGCTGTGATCGACGTATTGGGCACCCCTGATTTATACTTTCTGTAAAAAAAACAAAAATGATAGTAATGCACAGTGACTTGGAGAAGTAACATTAATCTGATTACTGAGTTGGAAAGATTAACATGGTAGATTACTTGTTACTGAAAAAAGTGGTCAGATTCGAGTAACGCATTAGCTGCCACCAAACTTACTGCAAAAGTGTATTAGGTCAAGACCACAGTCAAGTTTGAAAATGGGTGACCTTGACATCAAGGCCACATGCCAAAAGGTCTTGCTAACACCACAGGAATTCTGCCAACCAGGGATTTCACTGCCATGAAGGCTGAAGGGTATCACTGGCAGCCATCAGTATTTTCTTTGCACTACTATAATGTTCTTTCATAGTATCCAATTAAAGATTCACAAGCTTATTTTACCAATTTGAACCAATATGAAGTTGCCTTGCCCAGAAACAATTTGGGAATTAAAATACAGCAACAAGATGCAATGGCCTGGCCCAGCATTTGCCCAGCACTGCTGTGATACGTGAGGTAATGTTTGCGTCATCACCATATGACTATGGTAGACCTTCAGTTACAAATGAATGTGACAACAACGAAAAAGACAAAACAATTTAAAGCAGAAAGACAGCAACAGACACTGCTAGTGAATCTAAACAACCAGAGAACCTGTTATGAAGAAATCTGGATAAAATCTGGACAGATGTAAAGAGATGGTCTTGTGACCAGAGGATCCTCTGTTCAAATCCCCATCAGACCATAAAATCACTTGGGACGCTTGGGCAAGGTCCTTTTCTCCCCCAAGTTGCTCCCGGTGTATAGTGAGCAACTTACATCTCAGCACCCTGACATCAGTGTGTGTGTGTGTGTGTGTGCGCGCGCGTGCGCGTGTGTGTGTGCGTGAAAGAGAGTGAGGCATCACTGTCAAAGTGTTTTGACCGTGAAAATGCTGTATAAATGCAGTAAATTTGCTATTTACCATTACCGTTACGACGGATTCATGTTTTGTCATAGCTTTTTCCAACAGTTTTCCTTGTTCTATCAAATCGAGCATGAATTTTGAAATTTGCACATGAACTATCTGCTTCATGTCCTTCAAGATCTCATGGAGCACAGTCACTATATTTGTCATGTAATGCATCAAAATAAATACTGTACCAGCAACAAAATTCACTGTAATTTTGTAATACACCACATAAATAAAGGCAGCTACAGGAAAAAAGTAAATTCTGTCAATTTTCTCTAAATTTGAAAGGAACACCCCCTTTTCTACTTTTTTTTTTTACTAATAGCCCAATTTCATAGCCTTAAGAGTGTGCATATCACGAATGCTTGGTCTTGTTGGATTTGTGAGAATCTACTGAATCTACTGGTACCTTGTTTCCCATGTAACAATAAGAAATATACTCAAAACCTGGATTAATCTTTTTAGTCACATAGCACTACTATTATTCTGAACACTACTGTATATAAAAATGGACTACACTAAGTGAAAGGAAAACTGGAGCAGTGTGTATCTTTATCAGGTGATGTACCAAATGGTAGAGGGGAAGGGGTGGTATAGAACCAGAAACACCACAGTTACTACCCCAAACAACAAATCTGGGCTGAGAAGGGGAAGGAACAGCACTTGACATTTTTATTGGAACCACTAAGGTGCCATTGAGCAAGGCCCTTCATCTGTATCTGCTCCAGTGGAACTCCTCAGAGGTCAAAGGTCAGACTGTGGACATACTCTGTAGCTTCCAGGTTTGTGTGTGAACAGGGCGATCCCCGAAAAGAAACTGTCAATTCAAATATAAGTCATAATTTACAAATTTGTTAGATTCAATGTTGTTGTACATGAGTACTTATTAACCTAAGATTTGCTGCAATTCTGATTTTGATTGTTCAAGCAAATAATTAGCAACTACATTTATAACATAGTTTTCAGCTTTGATTTCCAGTGCTTTTCTTCCTATTAATCAGCAATAATACACATTTGCATGGATAGAGTGGAAACTTGACAGAAGACTTACAAGAATAGTTTTGACAGCTTTTAAAACTCATTTTAAAATCTAAAAACTCTTTTTTTTTTAACAATGAAGTCACAAGTCAGCAACTGATGAAGTCACATCTCTAAATTTTGTGGTTTCTGTTATTATTTTATTGTTTTGATATTTATGTTATTTACAGTTTTCATTCACATTAAACTGGTGCTTTGCTTGGATAGTTTCTTTTTACCTTGTCTTGGTTCAGCTCTTCCACTTAATTTTACACCCTAATTCATGTGACTCCAACAACTGTCATATGATTGCCCTTTGACCTTTATTACTCACATGCATCCTGAATGATCCTCATGTGACATTAACATGTGAATGTCTCAAAGAGCTTTACATTCCTGGGAATCCCAGCCAGTGTGGGAATGGATGAAGCCTTTCGGTTGAGTGCTGCTTCAACCATGAGGCAACAAATATAGTTGAAGTTGAGCCAATATTTCTGTTTTCTGTTACAATTTTAGAAAAACTAAACTCCTGTATGCCTCAGTTCTGCCTGACAACATTATGTGGCGCTGCTACCTGGTGCTCAAACAGAACAGTGAAAATCTTGATCATATGTTTCTGATTTAAGGACAACTTTAAATAATGTTCAAAAATTGCAGCTTATTAATTTGATTTTATTGTTCTTCACAACACCATAAAAGTTCCAACAGTTTATAAATGAAGTGATGTCATTTTGAGTTTCTTGGATTTCATCCCAGACATAAAAGATGATTTTGGCAGTTATGAAGTCAGTGAGTGGATCAGCACACGTTCTGTCCTGTGTATTGTATGTCATCATATGACTACATAATCATGAACCATTTCTTACTGGTTCTAAAAAACATTTAGTCAAAGCTGCTGCAGCAATATGTTGTTGCAGCCCCCCAACCAAACAGGTTTGTTTGCTTGACTAATTGCTTTAACATTGAACTAAAAATGTAAACAAAGCTGAACTACTGTATATTGTATTCAGGTTTATCAGAGTTTGTGGAACAAAGTCAAGGATATTTATGATAAAATAGCAGATGATAAACTTTGGGAATCACTGGATTACAGCTGGTAGCATCTTTTACATCGTAGATTGAGGATTGTAGATTTACACAAGTCAGGAGTATCTCTGAGTCATTTTAAATAACTGAAGATACCAAAATGAACAGTTAAAACAATTGTATGCAAGTAAAAGTTATGAGGACGTGTAGCCACTTTGCTAAGTTCTGGAAGATGGCTCTGACTGTCATCCTGAGCGGAAAGCAATTTGTTTGGATTGTCAAGAATGACCAAGGAACCATTATAGCACGTCTGCTGTAAACTGAAAGCTGTCGGAACACCAGTTTCACTGGCCCAGAGGTATGTTTGGAAGACTAAAGACAAGGCATTCAACTGCAGTTACACTGTACAAGATGTCAAATATGTTGGTGGTACCATCATGCTCTGGGGCTCTTTTGCTGATAGTGGAAGTGCTGCATTTCAGAAAGTGGATGGGATAATGGAAAAGGACCCCCTCAGGATTCTTCAGTAAAACCTTAAACCATCAGCTAGATAGTTGAAAATGTGGACACAATTAGGTGTCCAACAGGACAATGAGCCAAAATATACATCAAAGATGGTTGTGGAATGAATAAAACTGTGAAACTGTGTCCTGAAATCAACCCTATTGAAAATATCTGGACTGCACTAAAATTCCTGTTTGTACCAGGAAATCAAGAAATTGAATTGAACTCTACTAGTTTTACAAATATGAACGGTCACATGTCCAACCAGAATTCTGCCAGAAGCTTGTTGATGGCTAACACAATGGTCTGGTCAAGATCAAACTTACCACAGGGCATTCAAGCAAATATCAAGTGTGCTTTATTTAGAGGTTTTACCCTGTTGTTTCCACTGTTCCCTGTGTGTGCTAAATTCCTGTTTTGTTTTGTTTTTTCTTTTCTTTTCGATGACAGATGGATGTACGAAAACTGTGCCTGAGAAAAATGATCATTCAAAGAAATC
The DNA here is from genome assembly GCF_902500255.1 of Thalassophryne amazonica. Lineage (NCBI taxonomy): Eukaryota > Metazoa > Chordata > Actinopteri > Batrachoidiformes > Batrachoididae > Thalassophryne > Thalassophryne amazonica. The sequence continues at coordinate 72,980,981 of NC_047105.1, read as the reverse complement.
ACTGAAAGCTCAATATTGCCATGACAGTCAATGTTCATGATGAGTGTATGAAAACCTCGATTCACAACTGTGTGTTGCTGATCTTAGTAATTTTCTGTCTGGACTATGTCCCAAAGTGGTTCTTGTACTGTAAAGTTCTGTTGAAGATTCTATGTTGTACTTTCTTCTTCACTGTTCAGTAAAGTTTGTAATACAAATGCCTATTATTTTAGCTGGAATGATTTCTCTCCCCCTTATCTCAAATTCAGTATTTCAGCTTTCTCATGCTAATTTTATGATTCAAAGAAATCTTTCTTTTCTCTGTCTCAGACTTTGAAACTCATAGTGAGGAGGACAATGAGATGGAGCGGACGTGCGATTCTCTACTTATGTGTATCGTTACTGTACTGAGTCACGGCTTAAGGAGTGGAGGTGGAGTTGGAGATGTTCTGCGCAAGCCTTCCAAAGAGGTACGTGGAGTCCTGATGAAGCCTGTGTGTGTGGGGGGGCTGATTGTGCTTAGCACCTGCAGCTGCAGCTCCAGCTCACATGAACATGTCCCTGAACTTTATTTCAACAGCACAGAGATTTCACAATGTTTCCTCACAGCTGTGCTGCCTCCTCCTTGTATGAGAATTGGACCTCAAAATAGCTTTCCACTGAATTCGCCCTTAACCGCTGATGATGTCAAAAGAGGATGTGACTGTCTGTTTAGTTATTTGTAACAACATGCAGGGAGGGTCACAAAGTCTGGCTGATAACACAACCTCTCAAAAGAAAGTGTCCAATGTTGATAGAGTTGTTTTTGTTTTTGTTTTGCCCCTGATCCTGATATGCGTTGTTTAATATTGAGTATCTCCAGGTACCGACTCCTGATCTGATACTCTTGTTTTCCTCTGTTACACTTGCACAGAGCAGAATGCAGCACGTTGACCTCGACCAATTGTATATGTTTGTCACTTTAACAGTTCTGCCATGTTTTGAGAAAAATACTTTCAGTCCAAGCTGCTTCTTCATGTTTGTAATAATTTATTTATTTATTGATTTTTAATTAAGTAAATAGATTTTTTTTAAATGCCTCATTAATTCCACCTAGTGCATAACTGTAATAGTGAAACTAGGATGCTCAGAGTGACTGAATGACATTTGAGGTGTTAAAAATGCATTATTATTAATACTATTTGTTTGTTGTATTTTTTAAGATATAAAAGTGGAAATGTATAAAAGGTGGTGGGGGGGGTGTGCTTTAAACTCACCTCTCTGGCTACGCCCCTATAAACTGTCTCTGGAAACAGGAGCAAACACATGATAACAAAGAATGGGGAAAAACTCATTGCTTTTTAGTGGAAATCTCTAACAGTGATGTGCTGCAGTTTTGTGCCAGTGTCAGCGACCGAATGGCCCCTCCTAAAAATCGGGCCGCCCTGCCTTCACTGCGCATGCGTCATTTCTGTGCGTCAGCCGCGGTTCATGGATTATCACCTCGTTTCTGCTTAAAACTGCACTCCAGTCATTATCGATCTCAGCGACAGATAACTAAAGCTTTTGTACAACTATCATTTCCACATAAATTCAGCATTATTTCATCATAAAAGATGCAGGGATCAGAGTGCCGCAGCTAGACGAGCTGCTGCTGCTGCCTTCACTGCACTTCTGTCATTTCATAGTGTCAGTAGCGACTCACCAAATATCGCCTTGTTTCTGCTTAAAACAGCCTCGTTTTTGCTTAAAACTGACTTTAGATTGATTTAAGAGGTTTTACTTTGTCATCTGATGGTTAATAATCACATTATTCACTTTGATCACTTTGGGTGAAGAGAGCCAGACTCATACAAGCTGCTGTGGTCCCAAATTTGTGGACCAATTTTTAGGGGGGGGGGCCCTTCGGTCTACGACACCGTTATAGCATAAGGCCCAAAGTCCGTCGTGTGCGCAGTTGACTAATGGAGTGGAACGCTTGAGCTATATTTCACATGAGATATTGCATTTGTGAATATGAGGGTATTTCCCTTTTTGTGCCTACTGAAATAAACTATAGCTGTCACCCTCAAATCTAAATTTCGACAAAATCAACTAAATTACACAAAATTTTAATTCAACTGAGACGTATATCAGACATTGAAGTCAATTGTTGGCTGCTAATGTATTATAAGTTTTTCTCATCTGTTGTGAAAATATAGGCACCTAAAGATGGTCCGCATCAACTTTCTCCCATCTGTGTTAGTGTAGCATCTGGCAGATTACGTCTGTGTTCTTATATTTCCATTAACATCTCTGTTGACCCGGGTCACCCCCACCAGCCTCATAATGTTTATCTAACATGCAGCTAACTGTATGCAAGGTAGAAGTTTAAAGGTTAAAGCCTGGGTCCCACCGAATAATGAAGGATGAAGAAGGAGCCACGCATGGGTGTGGAGTGATTATTCAAAGAATGACCCACGTTTTCATCTAACACGTAGTTACCTTAAGCTGTTCAAAATATATTCCACATGGAGCAGGAAAGAGAGGAAAAAAAGCATCCAGATGAAACAGTCCTCTGTGATTCCAGAAGTGATTATAGGTGTTTTCAGCATCCAAGGTTTGGCATAAAATGATTACATCATTTATATAGAGCTCAGCGCACAGAGCAGGTGGAATTGTGTGCAAGAGGAGAGCTGTTCCAAAAATAGCCTCTCAGGTCCTGCGTAACTGCCAGGCGCACGGATAATGGGCTTTTTGCAGACTCGTAATCACCACGCAAATGCCTCTAAGCCGTCGCAGTAACTCGAACACAAACTGCGCCACGCTGTTGTTGCTAAATTTTGAACATCTTGAAATTAGCGCCACGCTCAGAGAGGAGCCTCGTTAACTGAAGATAATGCCTCTAAGAGCCACTCTGAGCCACTATAATGCCACAGGGTGCGTGGCTCCTTCTTCACTCCTTCACTCGGTGGGACCGAGGCTTAAAGCTTCATGTATTTAAAGGGGCCATACATGTTTATGTTAGTGCCTCTTAATTTAAATTAAAGATGGTTGGATTTGTCAGTTTGAGTAGAAAGTTCATAACCCTGCCACTCTTCCCAGGAGCCACTGTTTGCAGCCAGAGTGATATATGACCTGCTCTTCTTCTTCATGGTCATTATCATCGTCCTCAACCTTATTTTTGGTGTCATCATTGACACCTTTGCTGACCTGAGAAGTGAAAAACAGAAGAAAGAGGAAGTCCTGAAGACAACCTGCTTCATCTGTGGTGAGGCCACTTCTCTTCTCTGTTTGATTTTCTTTGTATTTTTTTTTATGTGACACGTCATTAGGATCCTTGTTCAGCAAACCCGGTAGACTTGTGCTCTTTTGTGGTGAAGGCTTAATATCCTGATCATTTCTCAGTAATCCATTTCCTGTCATCGAGTCAATTCCCAAATTCCCCTCCCAAAATGTGAACTTTCTTAGTGTGTTTATGGTTTCTTAAGGTATAGTTTATGGCATTTCTTCTCCTCCTCCTCCCCCTGTTTTGCTTTGCTGTCTTTCCAGAGAAGGCTGAGTCATGGGGGCTTCCTGCCACTGCTCCGCTCGTGTCTCGTGTCTGTCTCACACGCACACACTTCATTTTCATACCATATGCTTTGTGCTACTTCACTCATTGCCTGTACATTGACCTTCTGCACAACTTAATTTCCATATATGTACAGTATTCATGAATTAGTGCTTAAGGAAGTCCATGCAGCTGCTGCTTGCGTGTGGGTGTATCTGTGTGACAGCAGTACCTGCTGTATGTTCGTGTGCCTGTTTTGGGTCAGGCCATCAAGACAAGTGCTAAGGATATGGAATGACAACACTATTATGTCATCAGCCATCAGCTCTGAGTCACTGCTGTTAAATAAGGCCAGGCCACAGGGGGAGCTGCTGTCTCTATGGTTTCCAGAAGGACCACAAGGAAACAGGAGATGGAGAGATTAGGAGGCTTAAGTGCTGCTCTGTTTGAACACTTGGTTAAAGAACTCTCACCAGTCTTATTAGAGTTTCAATCTTTTTGCCTTGCTGTGATTGGATCAACTTCCAGCACAACGTTTGAGCTTCTTGTGACCTACAACGGAAACTGCATTTTTTGCTTGGTAGCAAGGGCATAGCTAGGAATTAATTTTGGGGTATCCCGGCTGTCCATCAGAATGTTTTAAGCATATATGTCTGGGTGCTTTTGCCCTCTTATGCATCACATTTGTAATTGCTACAACCTGAAACCTTGGCGCACACACCATGTAGATCTAAATCTAAAATATTTGGGTTGGGATCGGGGGGTGCTAGCTATGGCCCAGTCCCCCCTTGTTACTGCACTGCCTGCATGGGTGTACTCCATTGGTTCTGTGCTCAAAAATACTGAAGACAGTCACAGATGCACCCAAAGCTACACGTGTGTGAGGTGGGTGGGGTTCTGGTTAATGATGGTAGTTGTGATGACGGCGGGGGGAGGGGGGGGTGCTCTTTTCCAACGTATGACCAGGTCATTGGGGGGTGCCCAGGTGCCAATGAGGAATCCCCATGTGCTAGTCTGGGGTATGGCTCTTGGGTAATGGTTGGAAGTTGTGGTGGGGGTGCCGTACTGAAGGGATAGGATGTGCATCTTCTGAG